>NC_064771.1:30859878-32343628 GCF_011397635.1 Epinephelus fuscoguttatus
AAGCTGTAAAGTTAAATACGATAGCAGTTTAAGAAAGCGAGAGTAGCATAATTGCCAAGGACACCACTTGATACGGTGGCCTAATAATAGCAAGGCTGCCTTGACCTGTCCCAGCTGGAGTTCAGCCTCTTGTGGGGATATTTATAACCTCCTGGCTACACTCACTTTGAGGACCACACCCTTGTCATTGAGAAAATCAGGACGAGCTGCATGTTTCTCTGCTGGTATTCAATTAAGGAATTAAAATTAAACACTCAAAGAAGACAAAAAATAAGGAGCGGCATTACATGACTGATCTCAAAGCATCCGATTAAGCTTCTGATTAAGATGTTTCTGATAATCGGGGCACTATCTTTAGCACGACATAAAATGAACATCATATTCTTTCATGTCTGACACAAGCTGTAATCAATTGTTGCTCTTATGTAATCCTGCAGACATAGTTAGCAGACTGATTGCAGACATACAAAGTCAGAGCTGTTATCCAGACAAATGCCTTATAGCGGTTCAGCGGCCTGAAATGACTGAGCAAATAAGTTAACGGCAGACAGACAAGTGGTGAATGTTAATACTGAGGCTGGTGTCATTGTGCAGTCCTGTGCAGCAGTGTGTAAGGGTTTGGATACGCATGGAAACACACACACACACACACACACACACACACACACACACACACACACACAATAACACACTTCTTTTGGCCTCTGTGTGTATTCTCACAGAGAAATGTTTGCTCAGCTCTCCACCACCAGCATTCGCAGAAAGCACTGAGGTGGTATATGTAACCCACTGCTCTGTTTTGTAAGCAAATCATTATTATCGCTATTAATAGCACACTGCGGGTTTCTCTTTTCCACTCCACAGCTTTTTTTTTCCAGAAGGTACCGCTAAATATCCAGATAAACCCAACTGTAAGCACACTAAGGGGTAGTAAGATAGTTATAGTATTTTGGTTTGTAAAGCAGCTCTCATGCAAAGGTGTGGGCTTTTTGCTTTACCTAAGGTTCATAATTCAGACAGATAAAACAATCTGTAGCAATGCCATGTTTTGTGGTAAAAAAAAATAATAAAAATTGCTAAACATGTAAATATAAATCCATCAAACATTGGAGATTCAAGAGTAAAACCAAAGGAAATACGAAAGCCCTGAGGAATTAAACCCAGAGGAAAGATGATGTGTCAAGTTTGCTATTCCAAGGTCAAGTTGCAGGATATTCCACAAAAGGAAGCCTCTCTGGTTTAACTGTGTATAAAATGGGAAGATCTAAAAGAGAAGACTGTGAAGGTATTTAATGGTCTGTTAATCTTTGGTACAAAGGAGTTGGTGGGTCATTTCAAGTTACCAAGTACCAAACAAATAAAAGAGCTTTAAAATCAGTTCCATGAGCAGCGGAATAATGTGATCTCTTCTTTCAGCATTTGTTAAAATTCTAGACACAGGAAAGGTCTTTAGCTATGCTCCTTAGTTAATGTTGGGATTTAAGATGGGGAAATCAGGGTCTAAAACTGCTCTAAATTATGTGTATGTTTTAATCTGTTTGGCTAGATACTGATTGAAACTCATCTCTTCCTACCAGGTTCTTCTTCCTCATTTAGTTTTGAAGTTTTCCTCACCTCTATGCATTGATGTACTGAGAGCATTGGGATCATCTGACAATGGTAAACAGCACTATGATGATGTAACCAAGTGGGATCACGTTTAGTATGGTAATGTATTTGGGTCCTCGTCAACCATTTTCCAAAATTAATGCACATAATAAAGAATAAATAACAACTAGTAAACAAACAAAAGTAAAAAGAAAATAGAAAAGGATCTAGAATGGTTCCTTGAGGAACGCCATTGTCAATATCACAAAGAATGCTAAGTATTAAAGAAACTATACAAGAACACCATCCAAGACACCCTCCCATTTCACAAGACTGTCAATTAAATGATCTACTGTATCACACAGCCTCTTAAGCACCAACAATGATTCTTAGTTCCTGTATTACTTTCACAAGGCTGGTGACAGCCTGGTGACAAAGGATCTCAAATTACGGTTGAATGGTAACTGTAATTTCTGGCAAGAAATAGACAACGCAATATCAGAATCTTGGTTCATATTTGATCAGCACTACCTAGTTTTACAGTTTAATCACAGTTCGGTCTGAATTTCAGAGAGAGAGGGGCGGCTCTCTGTCTCGATCCACGCCTATACTCTGCATCTGTGGTGGCGGGCAAAGGAAAATGAATTACCATCTGTAGTTTGAGCAACAGCCCTAGAGCCAGTGGAAATCCACCAGATAACATGTGAATTTGAGCTGTGAAATGAGTAGGGAGATCTGGGTGTGGGAAAGATGGAAGGAAGTTTACCACAGTTCATTTACACATACTAATCACATTGTTTTCAAACAAAACAGGTTGAAAAATGGCAAAGTATCCTTTTGGGTACATGATTAAAAACTTTTTTAAAAAGTTTACCAAAGAATGGGAGATTACAGACGGGCCTGTAATTGCTGAGGTTGGCATTGTCTGGGTTGCATGTCTTTAGCAGAGGGTATACGGTAGCTGTTTTGAAGGCTTTGGAGATTTTCTAATTGCAGGTTGTTATAAACACTGGGAGCTGATTTTAAGGAGCATGGTCAGAGAGGGATCGAGAACAGAACAGGATGACTTCATCTTGCTAATGGCGGTACTAACTGTACTTTCTCTCATCATAATAAAAGATTGTGGTTCTAGATCCCAGGGAGTTGTTAAAGAGTTTGCATTACCAGCTCTCTTGATGACTAATTTCGAAGTCTGCACATTTGAGAAGTTCTGTTTGACTGTTAAGGAAATGGACTTCTGCCATAAAAAGCTGAGGGGGAGAGTTGCTGGGTCACCTTGACCAGAGACGAAGGAAGAAGATGACACCCTCCAACTAGTTTTCTACAACTCCAAAATTCGATTCCTCTCCTAACCTTTTGCACTGAGAAGAGAAGAGAAGTGAGGGATTTATAAGGACAGTGGTGTCACCAATGCTTGATTTATAGCTGGGGTGTCATGCACGGTACAGACTGTGCCCACCCGCCAATAGTGTCACTCAGCAGGCTGCTTTTGTAATCAAGATTGAGTGCTGAAACAGGCCTGCAGCTGCATCAGTAACACAGACACCAAACTGTTACTAAGTGGTGAATACAGCCTATAATATACTGGTTAGCAAGCATGTTAATCTTCAGAGGCACTTAATATTAATCCAGTTATGGCTACATTTGATATATAGTGTGTCAGGTTAAATGAAGAGTATGTAGCATTCAGTGGCGTCTCGTGGTAAGGAGTCTAAATTGCAACCAGCTGAAAATTCTCCCATGTGCCAAGCATTTTTTACCGGGAGATGAATTATTGGCTAAGCTCTCTTCCTCTCCTAAATGAACAGACCAGGTGAATAAAACACTGATGAAGCCGTTTCACATTAAAAATCAATGTTTTTCCAAAGCCGTCTGGCTCAACGCAGAGGAGATGCTAACTACAGAGGCTGATGAAAATGGAAATGGCCCTATCTCGAGCCAGTTTGCTTTGTCCGTTCTGGGCTACTCTAAAAACATGGCAGTGCAACAGGACGATCTCTGCAGACAAGGACTCGCTCCCTATGTGACTAGATTGCCGTGTTTTTCTGATGCTGTTTGGCTCGTTGCAGAAGAGCCGCTAACCACAGTGGCCAATGTGAAAACACTTATGGCCCCATCTAGAGCCAGTATTTGGTTTGTTTGTAGATAAAAACAGCTAAATTCTAAAGCAACAAAAACACAACAATTCTTTTTTTCAGGTGATTAAACACTAAAGAAAACATACTTATTATTTTATATCCCATTCCTGCCAATATATCCTCCTAAATCCTACACGCTGACCTTTAACTGATGCCTAAAAACGGACCAAAGAAGGCTGGATTTCAGACGGTCTGTCATATTTATTTCATAACTTATCCCAGGCTTACAAGCCATTTGTCTGAGACACACTCAAGAGGTTGCAAGGGAAGGAAATTGAGCAATTATATAAATCAATATCACTCTGATCCACTGCAGAGGCTATATGAGGTTTAATTTTCAGGTAAGTGGGGCACATCAGCTGAGAAGCCAGTGACTCAAAAAGCCAGGTTTAACTGACTTTTCTATGAGATCACAGGCACTGGCATACACCTACAAGACATGTGAAGAACTCGGGTGGAAGCAGAGATGAGAATAACCTTGGAAAACACACTATAGCAGCCACTTCAAGAAATGTACTGCACCACACATTTTCACTGGGTATTCTCAGACAGTGACATACTGTCTAATACAACTGTCTCAAACTTGAAGTACCTATATTTTTCTGTGCCGCTTGCTCTCTTAACAGTTTCTCTGACTAACAAATACTTGTCCTCACTCAGCTAAAACATGTAGAGAGAATAGAGAAATAAAACAAATCTCACTGTGTCATAACCATGAAGAGATGCTGTATATCACTGCAGATAAGACCTCATTCATTCTGCTCCATCAGATCCAAATAACCCCACGAGGGATCCTAAAACCCCGGAAACGTTCTCCCACCTTGGACCCAATCAACAAGGCTGTTTATCCACCCTGAAATTGAAGTTCTCAGTGTCATTGCCCGACGCATCCTGAATGACAGCTGACAAAGTGAGCTCATCAAAGCACTCTCCAGGTGGTGGTACTAAGTGGTGTGAAAACTGGCTGTGGGCGCCTCATCAAAAACCATTCACCTGAGACCGGCAATAGCAGCTGCTGATGAGGTGCTTGTGTTTTGCTGGCAGACATTGTTATTGAGACATTTTGTTCTGTTCACACACCAGCTAGCAGTCCCCTGGGATAAGGCAGGGGAGGTAGGCAGCCTGCAGCACTGGGAACTGGAAGGAGGAACCACATCCTAGCACATGACGAGGTGGCTCTGGTACACAACAACAAGCTGCTGCCGCTGCTGCTGCTGTCGACTGCACGGTGTGGGGGAAAAACTATTCCCCACCAACTTCAACCCATTTACGCAACCATATGCTACACATGACGCTGGGCTCTGGAAGGAAAAGTGAGACACACAACAACAAGAACAAGCACCATTAGCCGCCCACAGCTTGTGCTTAGACATGCACAGTCCAACAGACATACACATACGCACGTACACAATCAAAGACAATTGAATGCTCACCCACGCTGACGCATGAAACAGAGCAGCTCGAAAAAAACACTTATCGCACTCTGGTTGATTCACAGGTCCTCGAGCCTACATTGTCATTAGAGTGCAGCCCTTTGACAAATGCATCATTTCACAGAGAGAAATTACTTTCCCTGCTCTCCTCCCATTAGCCCCATGTCTGCACAAACGTCATTCGAACCAGCGGCCGACGCAGCCGGCTCCAGCTGTGAGATCAGACAGACACTGGGGTGAGCAAAGGTGGAGCAGCAGGTGAAATGGAGGGGAGGGGTGGACAGGGGAGGGGGGGGGGCAGGGTTTTGCAGGCACAGATGGAGCAATGAAACAAGCAAAAGAGGGTGTGGCAAGGGCTCACCATTCTCAAACCAGATCTCGCATTCCTGAAGGCTGGAGTACGGCACCAGCTCCCCTCCTTCCCCCTCCAGCGACACGAGCAGTCCTTCCTCCCTGAGCGACGACCAGTTCATCAAAAATAACCAAGGAGAAGAGAAAAACGAAAACAGGGGGAAAAGAACCTGCAGCCGAGCAGGAGAGGAGAAGTGCGGAGGAACAGGAGCTCTCTCTGCTGTCTCTCTTTCCTTCCCCCCTTGTTTCCTTTCTGAGGAAATCTCCACAGGTTTCAGTGCTGATGCTGCCCGCTCTTACAGTCGCAGTAAGTGATACAGAGCCAGGCGAGATATGGCAGTGACGGGAGGAGCGAGAGGAGGAGGAGGAGGAGGAAAGAGGAAGGGAAGGGAGGGAGGAAGGAAGAGAACGCAGCAGTCACTGTGTCACTGGGGGACACAGAGGTGACACCTCTATGATGGCAGTAGTACCGAGGGCTGACAGGTGACCGAAACCTTCACCACTATGCAAAGAAGAAGAAGATGAAGAAGGAAAAAAAAAAAAAAACAGCACAGGGAGCTTTTCCTGTGAGGAGCCCGTGGAGTGGAGCACAGATAGCTCCTCATTCCCCTCCGTGACTGCATTAGCACTTAGCGTGTTATGTATAGATGTGAGAGGCGCACTCTCACTATAGGAACAGGAGCCCAGGTCTACAACAGATGAATGGTGCAGTGCTGCTGTTGTCATGGCAACCGCAGAGCAAAAGGAGGGGGAGGAGAAGGGTGGGTATTGAGGGAGGAAGGAAAATGGCATAAAAAAGAAAAGGAGGGAGGGAGGGAGGGAGGGAGGGAGAGTATTATTAAAGGAACACAGTTTTCGTGGACGGAGCTTTGGGGACACATCAGATCACAAGTCGGGAAAAAAGAGAGCAAAGGTATTATTTGATGGGAAACAAGGGTTTCAATACTCCATTTTCCTCCTAGGCTCAGGCATCCCTGCCTGTCCTTGTTTTACCCTTGAAACTGTATTTGTACAGCTGCAGCCATGTTTTACGGCTATTTAGGGGTTCAAACCCGCGGGGGGCTCAGAGTTTATTGTGTGCCGCCTTTGCTTTAGTCGGGGGTTCATATCCGTAGCCCGCTGTTTTCAAAGTGTTTGTCATTAATCTCCTCCAGTCACACTTATTTCCCCAGAGTGACATCTCCAACAAGCGTTTGCAGCGTGTAACCAACGAGCCTTACAGATGTGACACGGTAACGGGTCAAAGTTTTTGAGCGCACCACCAATCCTTGGGTCTCTTATCCAACCATCCCTGCGGTCAAACCTTCAAACACCCTCTGGATAATCAGTGCACAGTCATTGACTTTCGGCCATTTTTAGTTTTTGCCAGGAAAAAAATAACTCACAAGTGAGGTCTATTGTCGGCTGGTCGCATACTGTCAACATGATGCAACATATTCCAGTGAGATGACAAGTGGGGGTGGTTGATCACATGCCTGGTTATGATTAAAACGAGCACAGATACACATGCTCGGGGAGGTTGCATAAGTGTTTGAGAAACAGAAACATCGGGGAACATAAAACCTAAACTTTGCTGACTAGTGTTTTTTTTGTAAATAAAAACATCAATCTTGTGCAAGTGTGTGTGCTCTTCAGATCATCTCTAAACATCATCATGCAGCTCCTGACAGCTGACAGGAAACAAAGCTTTGTATTTTGTCATTTTTTAACTTGCCTCTTCCCCGTGTCTTATCCACACCTTTACCTGAAAGGAGGTGCTTTTTTATTTTAAAACTTTAACTTGTGCCTTTTTTAATCAGCAACCCACATTCATAGATATCTATTCAGCCCATCAAATGTCTAAATTGTTTTAGAAAACACTCTTGTAATAAACTTTTTCTTCTTCTGTATAATTTACTACAAATTCTTCACTGCATGTTCAAAGCATCGCCACGGAGCTGTACGTCTCCCACAATCAATGTTTGTTACTTTGTTTTTAATTTCATGGGCATTGATTTCTTCATGTTTTTTTGTCCTAATGTCGTTATGCCTTATGTTTCTTTAATCACACATCAAGTTTTTCTTTACAATTGTAATCAATAAATTCCTTTTAAGATCTCTTCTGCATCTCCCAACATGATTTTAAAATTGTTTATCATGTGTTAACTGAACTATGCTCAGTAATTACACATACCTCAGACAAATGAACAAAGAGTTGTCTAGAAATCTGCTCACTAACTAGAGTTTAAGCTTCTACTGTTTCCTGCCTTAACTGCATCACTTCAGTTATACTGGACAACAGTATAGCCTACATGTTAGGGAGACACTCAAGTACCCATTGAGCTCTTGTTTTCCTCTAGTTTAGTGTGTAGGGTTAGGCGTACACAAAGGCATAATCAAAGAGACACTCCAAAGTAAACCCTGTCTGTTGTTATATGGACATACAGTTTAACATTTTGGGAGGATACGCTTTAGGAATAGAGTTAGATGAGAGGACCAATACCACTGTCTTATATCTGTACATTAAACAGAAAGCTACAGCTAGCTAGCAGACACTAGCTTAGCTTAGCACATGGACTGGAAACGGGGAAACAGCTAGCCTGGCTCTGCCCAGTGTTGACAAAATCCACCTCCCAGCACCTCCAAAGGTCACTAACAATCACCACATTATAACTTGTTTCTTAAATCGGTACAAAAACAGATATAAAGTGTTAATTAGCTGTTTCATTTTTCCACATTTTGACACAATAAACAAGGGCATTAATGGCCTGGTAACAGCCGAACTGGCTGATACATCACTTCTTTTGACTACATTTGCATGCACAAAATATTCCAGTTTTTTGCCTTTATTCTGAAAAAGACAGTATTCCTCATCAGCTGTTTACATGGCTAATGAAAATCAATATTCCCCAAATATTCCTGTTTACATGCAGCTGTGTATACTCCCAATTAAATAACCGTTATCAGTTGTTATAAGCATCGTAGATATGGGTTAAAAGGGGCCTGCCACATCTATTGTCAGGTTCAAAAGGCCAGTAACAGGCAAATGGCTATTTACATTTATTGTTAGGTGGCAACCTTGTGTGACAATGTGACAATTGTGACAGGAGCAAAGAAAAAAATCGGATGATGCAGTATAAAGAACAAGAAAGTCTGCATTGGCTGGCTGGGTGTGAGGGGTGGTGGATGGGTCAAACAAACACAGGACCTTCACCGAGGACAGCAGGGTTTGCTTCTCCTGTGAAACCAAAAGGCAACATTTTTATTTTACTTATTTTAACCCAAGACAATTGTTGTTTTTCTGGTGTGCCTGATGTGCTTTTCTAAACCTAACTACGTAGTGAAACCTAACAAATCTGTGACATAACCTCTTTGATAAAGCTTACAGTTAGGGCTGGCTCAGGCTTGCCTTGGACCAGCCCCTAGTTAGGCTGATATAGACCCAATCTGCCAGAAAACTCTGCGTTTTTCCTGGAGCTGAGATTTCTCATCTTGCAGGTTCCTGCAGATCAGGGTTATGACTGGATCGTGGGTCGTTGTTGCACGGCTGCTACAACCCTCTCTGATGCCTACTACTGCTGCTATTATTAGTCATACCTCTAATATTATTATACACTTATTCTAATTTTCACAAACACTTACTATAATATATTAACATGTATCATATATGCCACTATATACTACTATTACTGTTATTCATATTTCTATTATTATTGTCTATTATCATTGTTATAGTTGCCCCTTCTTATTTATGGGGCTAAAAAACACAGATTAATAAACTATAACGGGCTGATAACATCAGTGTCACGTGTATAATTGCACTTAACAAAGGAAAGGTAGATATGTGATAATATTTCATCACCAAAATGTCCAAACTATTTGGCTGATGACTGAAATATAACACGAATTTTTGTCACAGCACTTAATTCAGCTGGTTCTTTAGTGCTCCTCCTGAGGGCATCATACCTCCATTTCAATTACTCCTTTCTACACTTAACCTTCACTCTTTATTTTTCACCTGTGACAGTGGAGCTGAAAATGTCACATTTCCTTTCAGCGGAACAAATGATTTGGAGGGTCCGTGGTGGCCAGGATGGCTGAGACAAGAAATAATGACAATAATTGAAGAACGATTTTCTCGAGGTGCGATGCTGGTGTAAGGAGGCGTGGAGATTGAGATGTCCCAAATGTCAGTGTTCATTTCAAAAATTCTCAGAGGATAGCAGATGCCATATAAAATGTAGGGCTGGCTAAGGAGGCGTGGAGAGAGGGAGATTGAGATGTCCCAAATGCCAACCTTCCTCTCAAAAACACAGAGAGGACAAGATACCATAAAATGCTTGAGGCGTGCTGCACTGCAGGTTTGTGTTAGATGACTTAAAGGAAAAGTCCAGATTTCATGTTGTGGTGTCCAGAAACAAGGACATCTTACTCCAAAAAAGACACACTGCTGCATTTTAAACAACTTTGTTTACATCATGTTGGGAGTAATGGGTGTTTAGAACAATAATACAGTAATGTAATGCATGTATAATAAATTTAACCTCTTAAAGTGGTGAATCTTCATGATGAATACTTTTGCTGACAAAACTTCTGCGTTTTACATAGCAACATTTTGAAAACAGGACTTTTACTTTTATACTGTAGCATTACTTCCACTTCTATATACTTCTACCTCTACTCCATTACAAAATTCAACATTTAATTCCATGACAACTTCTTCTACTGATGGAGACCTCATGCAACACACTCTCGATCCCAACCCGTCAAATGTGGCAGCTTGGTCAGTGGCCCTATGCTATAAACTATGGCACTCTCTGTACCCCTCTGGCATTGGTTTTGGATACTCGGGGACAGCATGTCAATTCAAGACTGCTACTTGCTACAGTGTTTTTTCAAAATAAACTTCTGTGTTCACAGGAAATGTCGGTTTAGGCAACAAAACTATTGGTTTGATTTAGAAAAAAGACAATGGTTTGGGTTAATATACGTTTGTTTCATAGCGACACTTACATAAATAAGTTAACAAGTTGACTTACGTCATGTGAAATTAACTTTGTAACTTTAAAAAAAACCCTCAAATTTGACTTTTAGTTTCACCTGGGACAAGAATAGTGGTCTCATGGGTTAAAGTCCTGTATTTGTTTGACCCATGCGTCTAAGACGGATGCTAAAAGGGCGCCCTGAGTGTCGGTATCATAAACCGAGGGCCACTGACCAAGCTGATGTATTTGATGCCCTGGGGATGAAAGCGGGTTGCCACATGATATGATCTTGTGTTCTCACTAAAGAAATTCAGCTTATGATCACATAATACCAAGAAAAGAAGTGGATCATCACACTTTACTCACAGTTTAGACATTAGAACTAGTGACTATCAAAATAGTTGCTCTAGCCTTAGATGGTTTTAAAGGAGACCTTTTATGCTTTTTGTTATTTTCTGTCATATATATAATGTTACAATGTTGGATGTTTATTTTAAAGTGGCCTATGTTTCATATAATGAGGTAAACGTGTCTAAAAGTAAAACAGACCATTCTGAGAACTCTGTTTCCAGTGTTTTTTCTACTTTGCAACAACCTGACGTCAGCTCCTGACAGATTTCTTTATAAAGTCAATAGCCCAGGCACACTACTGCAAGTGTCTACATTACATATGTTGCTAAATGTAGCTACATGCTAACGTTTGGATTATTTAAGTTGCCGATGTTGTTAATCTCTCCTCTATTTCAGATCATATAACTAGGGATGGGCAAACGATCAAAATTCATTATTCGATTATCAAAAAAATTAACGATCAATTATCGATTAATTGATAAGCGAGTATTTCCAAAGAGAGTAAACAAAAGAGTGCAGTGCAGACTGTCGCCGCAAGAGAGTGCAGCTGCCCCAGTTCTGAGTTTCAACCCCCCAGGCCAAAGAGGAAGAATGGCGCGCATGCGCAGTTCACCCCTGGGTATTTACAACTGTTGCCAGCCAGAGTTACAGGCTTCAGTTTTCAGCGAAACCTCCGTCTTTCAATGCCGTAGTGTTTTCAGAGGCCTCAAGGGACGCCGCCGAGGCTTTGGAGAGCGATGAGAGCCTCCGTCTGTTTATGATTTTTTGCCAGACCTATGCCAGGCATTGTAGGGGAAACACACTGCAACTATCGAGCAAAATTATTTGTGATTGATCAAAAGCCTTAACAATCAATCATCAATAATCAAAAGTTGATGCCCACCCCTAATTCCAACTGTTTAGAAGCTTTTATTGGTGATTTTTTTTAAGGCAGTAAATGGTGTTTTACTCCACCGAGAGCACAGAGAAGCACCAGAAACGCTGACCAATCAAAGCAGGCTGAGCATTTGGGGAGGGGCGCTTAAAGGGACAGGAGCTAAAAAAAAAAAAAAAAAGAGCGTCTCAGACAGAGGGTGAATACGGGTGTCCCAGCACAGACAGTATGAGGAAAATAAAGTGTATTTTGACCACTAACGCTTTAATGGTCAACTTTATTTTCCTCATAAACATGTTCTAGTAGAATCCCAAAATACAAGTATGAACCTGAAAATGAGTATAGTAGGTCTCCTTTAAGGCCCTTGGTGAGTGCCTGTGGCCCTCGTCACTGCTGTGTGTTCTGTACAGTTGGCCCTTGTCGGCGCTAGTTAGCATTTTTAATGAAATCACTCTGACTGACAGTTCAGCTCAGCACGTGAGACAAGATACGGAAGAGAGGAGGGAAACAGAGCTAACATCAAGAGGGGGTGAGACCAAAACAAACTTGTGATGGTGTGTGTTTGTTCACTGGTGCACGGTAGACATGCTCTGTTCTGTTAACACTGGATTGTGTTGTTAATGTGCTAACTGGCTAACTAGCGTCAAGATGGTCTTTGGACTTCCCTTTTTGAATGACTAACATAGACCACTGCTGTCTGCTAGTGTGGAGTTATTTCCTGTCACGCAGGTGCAGAACATACGTGCTGACTGGCCATCGGTTAAAGTGTTTGCGGTGTGTTCATGTGCAACTTTCTGGCCAAGACACGGCCACATCAGTTTGGTGTATCTGGGCCTTGAAAGTAAAACCAAAACTTGCAACAATGCCTCTGCCCTTTCTTGGTGTATCTCCGCTCTCACATTATTGTGTCATACTGTGACTGTCAAGATGACTCATGAAGTATTTTCTGACGAGCTAGAACTGTTTAGGTTTCCACAACTTGCCTCATCCACCCCTTGAGGGAATGATATCCTACATTTCCCAGACGCCTCTTTTGAAGAATCCCCAAAATAATGTGCCTGAACACGAGTTTCATCTGTGGACTTTAAGACAAAATCTAATTATAGTCCATTGTATCTGTGCAAGAAAGATGCCAACAAGTGATCCTGTCATTTGGACACTTAACACCAGCAAACAATGACACAGGCTCAGAGATGCAGCATTCAGTGGCTCAACTGTTTTAATGTGGATCCTTTAGGACCACCCACACAATGAGCTGTAAAACCTGACTAAGCAGTTCTGCACACTGAGCCTTGTTAGTCCTGACCATCCACCTCACTGCTGAGCATTTTTAAGCCTGCGTCACGTGACCGTTTAGAAGTTAGCTGTACTGTAGTGCCACTTATTCACATATCACTATATTACTGTAAGCACCAGAGACAGACAATAGATTTTAGATATACTCATATTACTGTGATAATTGCTACAAGAGTGGGAGAAAAAAAAATAGGCGGCATAATTAAATCAAGCTTATTCTCAGGTTTTAAGGCCAAAAGCAATTTTCCACCTTTATGTGGCAATCCACAGGGAGGGAGTAATTGTATTGATTGCTGCCATTAATTAGGGGAAAGCAGTGTAATCTGGGGAGAGATGTTGAAATAATTCCCTTTAAATGTTTCAGAGTGGAGCAGGGCCAATCAATCAGCTGGGGCGAAGTCTCTGGCGAGGCTGACACTTGAGTGAGGCGTTTATTAAGGAACAAATAAGCAATCAGTGATTACAACTCATAACAATCAGCCACTGAGATATCGTAGTGAGGATGAGCAATCATTGCCACTTATGGTCTCAGATAACGGCGGACTAAAAATAGGCAACGTAAACACGGTGGTCTGTGGAAAATGCATGACGGTGAAAGAATGTTGCATATCTGAAACAAAATGAGAACATGTGTTTTTATGAGTGCACGGAGAAAGAAATGATATCATGACTCGGAAAAATGAACTCATGGCGTTTGAATCACAATTTTTAAAGACACTAAGCAGATGATCCAGAGTTGAGCCCAGTGTTGGGTTAAAGTCAGAGATGGAAGAAGTTTTCCGATCATTTGCTCAAGTAAAGTACAAATATCCACAACTACTTTCTTACAAGTTGAAGTCCTGCAGTCAGAATGTTACTTCAGTAAAAGTACACAAGTATTTTAAAAAAAAGTCATCATTATGCAGGAAGACTACTGTCAGTGTTACGGCCGGGCTCCACCAGGCACGTCTGCAGCGCGAGTCCCGTAGCAGCTCGCCCCCTGTTAATCAATAACAGCGGCTCCACTGGCAATGGGAGCGGCGCGACAACCCCGTCTGTCGCGCGACAACTCTCTATTTTACGCGGCTCTTCTATTTTTGTCGCGCTACGCTCCCCTACGCGACCCTCCAGCAGATAAAAACTACATGAAATAGTGTGCTAAACGAACACAATGTGTTTTTAAATGAATAAACCATTATCAGAGGTGATATGTGATGATTTTTTTTCATGCATTTACCAATGTTTATCTGTGACATTTGGCGGACATTTGAAAGCGAGTACATGACAAACAGTACAGTAAACTTGTAGATAACTCAAATATATGTAATAACTTAGGTGGAAAATGCTTTAACATTTCATGCAGCCTACACGCATCCTCTCGGCTCAGCAAACGGTAATCAACCCCGCTGGCTTCTCTACGTGTCGCTTCCGTACGCAGTCAGTGGAGCCCAGATGAATACGCCACGACGCTACGCTGATGTGACGCTTACGTTTGCAGCCGGTGGAGCCCGGCCGTTGGAGTCCTGAATCAGGTCTTTTGTCTCAGGTTCTGAGTAAAACAAGAACATGCTGGTTTATTTTGAAATATATAATCTGTGTTTCACCTGTATGAAATGTCCCCAAACTAAATCATTTGAGCGGCGCATTGTTATTAGAGAATTTGCGGTTTCGGGTTGGGCTTTGGATCTTGTGTTGACAGGCTGGGTCGTGCAACTAATTGGTCAAAGTACCAGGCAGGTGTGGTAGCCTACTGCACGTCATCCTAATCTCTGTGCCAATTAGGATGTGGGTCAGGTCAGGTCAAGTTCCATCAGGAAGACTCATTCATTCATAATTCTCTCCCTCCCACTCCCACTGCTTCCTCCAATCTGCTGACTGTGGGTGTTCACTCTTGTAGTTATCCAATCAAACCTCACCACGATCTCGATCAGCCAATCAGGATGCTACTGCAAAATTTTAAATCTGCTCTCTCTTCTGCTGCTGTCAGCCGTGATTTTAGGCAGAATTGTCACGCCTTCCCCCACCCTGTTCACATCTAGCCACTGTATCCAGAGTCCAGGACGAGCTCAACAAAGGCTGAATCCTCTACTCATCCAGATCATCAGCACCTTCTCATCTTCACCAACCTCTACCACCATCAGCGTCTAGACCCTGGGATGGTTCCCTATTTGACTATGGATACATTAGTTTTATTTTACAGCACTTTGTAACTGTGTTTTGAAAGGTGCCATATAATTAAAGTTTATCATTATTACATTTATTATAATACCAAATAATACCAGATGCCTTTTTCTTCATTCAAAGCTCACAGCAACATATCGCATGTTCTCTGCCAGCATTCTATAGCCTGTGAAACATTAAAGAAGCAGAGGCCTAAACATATGAAACACACTGGAAAATGGAGAGGGCAAAGCGAAGCATTATTCAGCTATATTCAATGTCACCACCATGCGTTTCTTCCAGACCTCAAGATGGCCGCCTTGTCATGAAATAATGATATTGCGACCTTTGTTTATTAATGCTAGTCACTGAAAGATGCTTTCAAAATACTAAAATACAGAACTGAGTTAATAGAAGTTACTTTCCACCTCTTGTTAAAGTGCACTCAGACACAGAAACTCTCCCTGACCGTGCAGTCTGACCTCTCTGGAAGACGGGGGGATTAACAGACACTTTCCCTGGGAGGTTTAACAAAGTCCACAAATATTATTGTTAGTTAAATTGGATTAAACGTGATGGAAATAGATTTTATGAATGGACTTGTTGCTAAGCCGAGTAATACATCAGCTGGCTGACATGACGGAAATTGAGACTGAGCTGTAAAATCAGAAAAAAATTAAAAAATATGGCAAAAGGTTACTTTCATAAAAGTTACCAGCTGCAGCTTAAATTGAGAAAATAATAGGCTCATTAATTAATTATGAATATAATCATTAGTTGGAGTCACCGGCTCGTGATCCGACCAACAAATGCACCTGAAATTAGTCCACTGCAATGGCCTGGCACCGTAAGGTTTGCCTCCTGCCTTCCTCACCAATCCGTCTCACAAGCTGACCCCTCGAGCGTCTGAGGGCCCCCTTGAGAGTCTTCATGCAGGCAGAGGGGATTAAATCAGAAACTCAATGATTCTCTAAAAAGGTCAGAGCTTTCATAGCATTTTCATTCTATCAGAGCCTTGAGGTTGAATAACTCAAGTCCTCTCCACCACTCTGCCACAGGAGGGCAAAGAGAGGCTGCGGCTGGTGGAGGGGGGGCGGGGATCAAAGCTCTGCAGCCTTTAGACCTGCTGCTGTTTACTCTCTAATGCGCTCATCTGCCACCTCTCCTTCTCCCACCTCTGCCATCTCTGGCTTTGGGGGGGGTTCTGCCCTCTGACGCCAGCACACGCACACACACAGGCTTGGTACTGTCAAGCTGTGCAGGAAGTGGTGCTGAGTTGAATTAATTAAAGGGTGAGAAAGCCGGGGTGGTTGAGACCTGGTGCAATCTGGTGCTTGACGCCACTCGAGAGCAGACACAGGTCTGTGAGGACATGAAGGACCTCGGGGGCACTTGAGGACTTTTGTGCGTGTTGTTTTAAAGTAAAACATGATTATGTAAGAGTGGTTTAGCTCCTGTAAGTCGTGAAATGACGTTATCAACATGTGATGTGAAGAGTAACACTTGATGTGAAGGCTTCTCACATATAGCAGGTACGAGAGTCAGATGTACAGATCTCAGTCCTGTGAGGTCACCAGCTGCAAAATCACACAGGTTAATGTTGGGTTTTGTCAGACTTAAGCCTAGTTCACATCACACGATTTTCACCGTGATTTTGACGTCACAGAGGATCTTGAGAGCCACCTTAGGTCGGAGGTGAGTCGGCAGATAGTCTGCCAGGACGAGTCCTCGTGTGTGAACAAGCCTACGAGCAAGTCGCCCCCCTCGTCTGTGACTGGGACTGGATATCTGGCATGCTGGGAAACTGGATAAGTGTGACACAACTGACAAAGGTGGGATACGTCCCACGTCAGCACGCAGGAGGACGGAAGAAATGTGAGGAGGACAAGCCACAGGTGGAGTTGCTTATTTGGGCTTGCTCTCTAAACGTCACCTTTCTCTTTATATATCCGTCTATTAAGTTATTTAAACGCATGATAGTCGCTTCTTTTGGGCTTGTTTCCATAGCCCTGGTTGCTTGTTTCGCTCCCAAGATCTGGCAACACTGACAAGCCGGCAAGCAACAACAATGGCGGCGTCCACAGGATCACGGGGAGCACGTTGAGTTTGGACCCAGGCCCTGGAGGCAGATCTGATTCAACACTGGGAAGAATATCCATGCCTTTACCATGTGTCGTCTCCAAATTAAAGAATGTAGTTTGGTGACGTCACCGCGTTATCTGGGGCTCTGTCAGCGAGGGCTCGGTGGTGAAATCTTGTGGTGTGCATACACAAGTTGTAACACAGTTGGCAAGACTCCCGATGACAGAAACACACATCACCAGGTATGAACTCTCAAAAGATTATGATAGTCTCTGCAACACAAAATCGCAAACAAAGAGGCCATTAACCGTCAGATGACGGGGACGGTGAAGAACGGGTTGACTTACGAGAGAATTGCCGAAGGTCTGACCAGCCACGGCTTCCCTTCCACGTCAGTGTTTACGTCACACGCTGAGCTACACGTTTTGTTACTTGCTCACGCCCCCCATTGCCCCGAAAAAGGCACATTCTGTATAAACAAAAGTAGGCAGGCGGCATTTTGACGCACTCCCCGATTTTGTTTTTATACTGCCAATGCTTAAAAAAAGACTGATTGGGCTTTCCTGCAAATTTGCACAATGCCTGTTTAAAAAGGGCTAATGACTACTGCCGGCGCAGAGGCATTAAAAAGTGCCAGGGAAGAAAAACCAGTACCCCCTGACAGAGGTACAAGCTAAGCCCCGAATAGCCTCAAACCCTTCGAATGCCCCTTTGTACACCTGACCTGTGTGGAACTGCTGCGACTGGATCTGCCTCTTGTCGAAGATGAGTGAGGACACAACAAATATCAAGCGGGTGAAAACAGGCAATTCGTTTTTTAAATGTACTGATAGATGATAAATATTTATGACTGGCCCCTGGCCTCCTGTTATTTTGCAAAAGTTGCCCCCGGGGAAAACAAGTTGAGTGTCCCTGCTTTACATCCTTACCTCGTGTGCTGGATCACAAACACAGCATCTGAACATTCTTTATGGCACATTTCATTATCAAGCTGACATGACTGCAGTATCTTAACTACTCAAAATATGAGGTGAATAAAAATGGCAACCCTAGTTTCAGTTTCGGCAACCAAACGCTGATGCCAGCCTGGAAACCTCTTCTAAAAGTAAGTGTTGAGCCCTGCACAGCTGAGACGGTCATGATATTAAAAACGAGAGGAGGCCTAATTCCCAAGTTAAATTCTAAAAATACAAAGCAGCCTTCACAACCAGCAGCACCTGACAGGCACAATATAACAAGCCAAGTGACGGCATGTGCGACAATACTGCAAACAGACCTCTCCCTGCGTCAGCCGTGAAGTAAGAAGAGTACAAATGAGCCGGCGCTGCTGTCATTAATCAAGCTATTCTCAAACAACGTGTTCCTCTGTGATGACCGTCAACACACACACACACACACACACACACAGTATATATATCTACAGATTCACATACACACTGACAATCTAAAAAATTCACTTTGATTCACACAGATCAAAGTGTAGACATCAAATTAGGCTGCATCTGCCATGAAACGTGAAGTTAAAGAAAAATACAAATGGCTCCTTAAACAGCAGAGAGACAGAAAAGAGAAGTAGTGGCTCGGTGTGAAATTCTCAAGTCCTGATCTCCCACAACCAGCCACTGCTGGATGCTGTCACCCACACAGAGCCCTCCTACAGCGGTGTGGCACACCCAGGTGGAATGACAGAAAATCAGCTTTGGCGTGTTTCCTCTTTAAAACCCACACTTTCGATGACCCGGGAGAGAGCATAAATCATTCTGTATGATGTAAAAACCCTGCTCCCCCCGGCATATCAGAAATGGTTAATGATGTAGAGTAGCTGAGAGGCTGGTGCACCCTAGTGGTGACTGCTGAATCGAGCTTTAAAGTCCTTCACACCCACTCTGCTCTCTGTGTGGAGGCTGCACAGATATTGGGTGAAGCTGCAGTGTCAATATTTCATATCTCGTTTTGAAAACCAGCACAGCAGCAGCAGGAACCTCGGACGTCCACGCTGCCCTGCGTACCAAACCACAGCTTCCCATTTTCATAATATAAGCAAGAGGGGAAAATGACACAGACTCATAATCCAGTTAATGGAGGGACTTTCTCTGAATGTCAGGCATGAGTGTGGAAGGAAACGATTAGTGGTGGGAGATAAAGAGCGATAAAGCTGACCACAGCTCCCAGTCCATCAGCTGTTCTTGGCTCTGTCGATTAGATAAGGCTTTGCTGATTACAGGAATTGGAAATTGCAGTGATTTCCGGCTCTGCTTTTTGCGTCCACTCAGAATTAGTGGGTGAGTAAGTGATTACTGATTATCGGCAACCATCATGGTGAGAAGTCCTTCCACTCCTCTTCAATTTGTCTCATGAAATCTGTTTTAATTGACTCTGCGTGACTCTGTGATCCTGCCTACGTGGTTCAGCGAAGGGTTAAGGGAGGCTGTGTTAGCACAATGAGTCTATGGGGGAGGACAGCTACAGGCAAGCATGTGCGTACAAGACAAATTTGTACCAGATTTAGCCCACATCTTAATCAGACTTCCCAAACACAAGGTTTTGAAAATGTGACAGCATTGTTTCTGTGACTTGACTGCAGTCAGTGTCTCTACCTGTGAGCTTCTTCACGGGCTGCAGCCTGACACTGATGGTCTGGTGGGTGAGCAGCGGGGAGGAGGGCAGCGAGCGTGACACGCCCTCCATTATGCGAATGTGCTGCATGCCCTCGGTCATCGAGAGCGGGGGCACGGCGTAGTCTCCTTCAAAGGCACAGTCGCTGTCTATGCTGCCACCTGCAGGATGGGAGGGAAATCAGAACAGAGTGAGATGCTTTTCTCTGCTGTCAACAGCTGATTAACTCTCCCAACATTATAACACTGTCGGGAGTCGGTTTCTGCAAAGAAAGCAAGGAGGACCTCATGTTAGAAACTATGGAGATGGTATTTAACTGTAACAAAATCAGAAATCAGACTGTTAAATTTACAATAATGTGAAACAGAGAAAAGCAGCAAATCCTCATCTCCTTTGCAGCCGCAACTAAAACTTTTGCTGAAAAAATGATTTTTTTTTTCTTATCATATTATAATTAGGCTTTGTGCACATGGGACTACAGTTTTTTCTATATATTTCATATCTATTAGAAAAAAATACATACTTAAAATGAAAACTGTATTCCATTATATTTATAAAAATAAAATTAAAAAACATATACCACTATAGCAATAAAAAAACGAACTAAAAATATATCCCATTATTTTTATATATATATATATATATATATATATATAAAAAATAAAAAAATCTATTCCATTATATCTATAAAAAATAACTAAAAATATAAAAATATATCCCATTATATATATAAAAAATAAAAAATATATTCCATTAAATTCATAAAAAAATTAAAAGCTAAAAATCATATACCATTATATCTACAAAAAAATCCATTATATCTATAGAAAACCAACTAAAACATTATATATATAAAAGAATAAAAAATATATTCCATTATGTTAGTAATGTTATGTAAACTAAAAAATATAATGAAAATGAAAATAAAAACTAAAAACAAATTCCATTATATCTTTAAAAAAAATACAACTAAAAGAAATTTCATTGTATTATTTAAAAACTAAAAAATATAACTATGAAAAATAAAAAATAAAAAACTATAAAAATATTCCAATACATCTACGTAAAAAACATTAAAAAGTATTCTGTTACATCTTTAAAAATTATATCTATAACAAAACCATGTGCCCAAAGACTATATATATGTTAAGAAAATGGCAGAATCCAGAAAACACAAGAAGCTTCGCATTTCATAACAACAACTAAACTCATAACAAGTTGAAAACACACAAAAAACAATATTTGTGGGGTTTTTTTCTCATTTCAAGAAAAAAAAACCTTACTTTCATAATCGATCAGAAAAATGTGATTTTTCATGTGATATTTTTTAAAATTGTGCTGTTACATACTTTTTAAAGGTATGTCTGTACCAGATTTCAAAACTTTTGACCAATCAGGAAAAGTTGTTGTGACATTTCTTCTTATCACACTAAATGTAGTCTTTTGGGCACAAGTGGTTAAACAAGCCGAAAGCAGCAAATGACAAACAACTTCTCTACCATTAAAACCCCACAATTTTCTCTCTGACAATGAGCTGTTTTTGCTCAAGTACTGCTCATTGAACAGCTTCTGTGTTGGACTCTGCTGGTGTTTTTTATTGTCCACCACTGCAGAAAGTGAATGACAGACAGTTATGACTACTCTGACAGTACCTCAGCTTAGATCCTGGACTGCAACACCAGTATTGAGTGCAACAAGATTGGCGTGACCCAGAAGAGAGAACAGCCCTGCAGGCAACACGTGCCGTTTACATTCACTGTTAGAAACTACAGCCTACTGCCTGACCTCTGGAGCCCTACAGCAACACAAGAATACCCCATGATTTCAACAGAATAAAGGAGGATTTTCTAACCATCTGAAATGTGTTTAAACAATCCCAAAAAGTGCACAGTCATGATCACGAGAGAGAGCATTTCATTTACAAAAAAAGAGGCTTTCACAATGAGGAGTAATTACAGACAGAGGACAAACAACCACTCTCCATCACTCACCCACCCCTTTTTTCCTCTCTTGCTTCAAAAACCACAAATTATGACAACTTAGAGCTTTTTTTTTTAAAACTTCTCTCCCTCACACAGCCACACACACACACACACACACACACATTCCCCGGTGAACAAAACCCAGCCAGCTGTCTGTAAACACAACATCCATTTTGTGAATCAGCTCCGGCTCAGGCTGCCCATGTCCCTGCAGACGGAGCTGTAAAACCAACGGGTCAAGCAACAGTCTCACATCAGACAGCAGCCGCCACAGTGAGACATGAAGCCATTATCAGACACTAATCCGTGACAAGTCCCAGAGGGAAGCCTGTGTGACGGTTAGGATGGGGTCAAAGCGGTTGCTGTAATGCAAATACACTAGTATAGAAATAGTATAGAAATAACAAAAGCACACACACGCACATCTCCCCATGGCTCCAGAAGTGCTGGAGTCAGTCCATCCATTCACTGGGGAATGTCACTGCAACAGCAAAAACAACAGCCAGAGCAGCGGTTACATCCCCATGCATGGAAATTCTCCTCATGTATGCAGAGCCTGGTGTGAATACCAAGAAGGGACTTGGTATTCTGGTAGCAATTACCAGTCGTCAACATCCAACTCAATTTTAATGCATTCCAATACTAAGCGAAAACAACAAATTATAACAGCATTAATACATTTTTCCTTTACCACACTATGGAAACACTCCACTACAGGTACAAGTCCTGCATTCAAGACCTCATCAGCAACATGTACTTAAAGGGATAGTTTTGATGTGGGGTTGTATGAGGTGTCAGTGTATGACCTACAGCAGGTGGCAGTCGGCACGCCCCAGTTTCAAGAAGCAGGGAGGAGCACAGCCACAGAAGTTAAGTAATGTACTGCTGTGGAGGGGTCAGCAGCAAAATGTATTTAGTTTAAGTGTTTGCTAGAATTTGTTTTGTTTTTTTACCGCATTACCTTGCTGTCAGACTGTGATTTCCGACGGGGAACTGAAGCCATTATATCACTCTCTTCAAGGCCAGACTCCACTGATAAAAACTGTTATTTAAAGCGGGATTTATGCCGTACCCTGCGCCATGGTCCTAGAAATGTAACTACACGCTGCCACAGACCTCCTGTCTGTTTCTGTAAGCTGAAACCATTTCCCTCAGTGGAAACAAAACTTTTATTTACTTTAATTTCACAGATAAGAAACAATAAACTGTGAAGACAATAAAGCCTCAACAAAAATAGCATTTTAAATCTTGTGTGTGATTTATCCTGGCTTCATATGAGCAGAGGAAATCTCTGCTAGTCACTAGGATACTTTATACAATGTAAAATGCCATAGGCTTGTGCTAATAACGTTAGCATGTTGTATTTGTTTGGAAAATGTGTTTAGTATAAGACAGTTGTTTTGTCAGTGAACCTTGTGAGTTGTAATGGAGCCGAATTTTGTAACGTTACCTTTGTTAAATGTTGCTGTTGTCCCTGGCTTCATATGAGAAGAGAAACTGTTCGCTAGCTGCTAGGCTAATCTATACAATGTAAAATACCACAGGCTTGTGCTAATAACGTTAGCATGTATTTGTAGGGAAAATGTGTCCAGATAAAGACAAGTGTTTGTCTGTGAATGCTGCGAGTCATAGTGAAGCTGATTTGTGTACTTGTGTTTGAAATGTTCTCTATAGAACCCGGAACTTCGTTAGCGCTTTTAGCACTTCCGGTTCTCTCATCTAAAAGTCAATACGTTTTTTGAATGGGATTTTGGTAAAATGCCTCAAATAAGGTCTGTGGTTAACAAAAGCTTAAGCGAGTTTCAGGTTTTGTTCTACGACATAAAACACGTCAGTAAATATCCTACTTGTGAATGTTGAGGCTTTTATGTGTCGTAAAAAAGGCGGTTGCTAACAAGTTGCTCAATACGACTACAAACCCTGTCAGGGACATTAAACGTCATCACCCCCGAACAGACGAGAGTGCTGGCAGTCTGCCATTACAGCTTCTTATTTAGCTTAAACAGTCCGATTTCCCCATTACACAATGTTTTTAAAATAAAGCGGCTGAAATCAGTTGAAAGCTTAGTGGCGGTGACGTCAAGAGTCATGCAACCGTGGAGTAGTCATGTAGTCCGTTAAAGCCTAACGTTAGCTTTTTACTTCTGGCGATCGCATTTAAGCTTCAAATGCGGTATGAAAGGTGTTCATATGTGAAGATTATCTCGCTGAACAAAACCTGTAAGTATCATAAACTTGTGTTAGCCACAGAGCTTATTTTCTGACATAATCCAAAACGCAATGCAAAAATCACATTCACTTTCTCTTCCAGGAACCAGCGCGATGCTAAACTTCCGGGTTTTGACGTCAGCCCTGGCACACTCTATTAAGCCATGTTTAATGTGTGTTTTGAATCAACTAGACTTTACAGCACTTCACAGAAACTCCGCTGCCATCTAATGTTTTGGAGGTGTAAGACACACCACTGCACAAGTAAAAACACTCACAACAGCAATGGAAAATCTGCAAATAGCTGATCCACACGTAAAATCCTCCTCAAGATAGCAGAACACAGGAGCTGCTGGTCCACTGCTGCTTGACCAGTTAGTTTGCTTGTGTAATTGTGAGATTCATGCATTTATAAATTCACCAACAACACAAAATAACACAAACTAACTGATCAAGGCAGCTGCAGGCAAGTAACTCCCATGTTAAGTGACGTAAACTTACTGTTTTGGTCAATGGAGTTTGGTGGCTTTGACCAGAGCACAGACTGGGAGTTCCCCATCAAAAAGTGTTGAAAATATCCACACTAAAGCCTATACTTACACTGTTGTTGATTTTTTTAAGTGGCGAAAATATGTTTTGCTATGGATTAGTACCTCATACAACCCCACAGCAAAAAATCCAGACTATTCTTTTAAAGAATGAAAAGTTAAAGTATTCATTCTGCAGTCAAACGTTCCCTGTCAGTGTTGTACTATTCTGGTGTTTTACTATTCTGTTGCATTAATACTGCAGCATTAATGTGAATGTTTTACTGCTGTAGATATTTAAGGAGGTACTGATTTTAACTCTTTATATACTGTTGTGTAGTTTAATCTACAGCAATGCATCATATTCTATAAGATCATCATATGTTTGCAACATTGCTAGCTGCTAGGCTAATTTATGCAATGCAAAATGCTAATAACATTAGCATGTTGTATGTGTGGGAAAAATACATCTAGCAAAAGGCAAGTGTTTTGTCTGTGAGTGGAATTTTGTACTTGTGTTTAATATTGTGGCTATATGTTTCATTTGTGTTTTATGTGTGTTTTGAATCAAACTTCAATCAATCAAACCACACAAGATTTAAAGCGTAGATTATAAATCCGAAGAGACACTGCTGCAGATTTTGTTTTGCAGTTTTTTTTATGGCTTTGAGCACCACAAGCTGAGTGCCATCTAGCTTCATTATACTGGAGAGAATGCAGAAATCTCTACGGCCGAGATCTCCAACACTCTGCAACTCACACCAAAACAATCCAGACTGATAAATAGCACTACAGGTAAGAGGAAAAACATGTATTTTTGATTTTGGGGTGAACTTTTTGGTCTACAAGCTCAACACTTGCAAACACATGCACACTGTGATACGCTGAAGTAGAAATCAAAAGGTGTGATTTCGGGAGAGGATGGAGGGCGGAGAGGGAGGAAAAGCCGCACTTCAGTGGTGAAATCCAGAGAACAAAAGCGCTGAGGGGGAAATGGTGGTGTTTTATTTTAGACTGTGATGAGAGACATGTTTAAGGGCCACTCCATGCCTGGAAATAAACACAAACACCTACTCATCGAGGTGTTCGGCTCAAAACATGCAGGAGAAGGGGAGAAAAAAAAAAGTTATAATTGCCCAAAACATTTCCTGCCAAGCTCTGACATTCCCCTTGTTGATAAACATCTACTGTTTCCTACAGCCTCTTTCCACCAGAGGTAACTCACATTTACAGGCAGAATTATAGGAATATAAAATTCATACAGTTCTCTCCCTGTTAATATAACTTTCCAGTAGTTTCTAGTAGTCGTAAAGTTTTCTGCTATGAAGTGGAATAAAATACAACTTGGCAAACAAGGCCTCCGTGGGTTTCTGCTATGGAAACATTAAGAGAGGAGAAATGGAGTCGGGAAAGAGACCGCCAAGAGAGAAGTATTACAGGAAATGAGAAGGTAAAGGTGGGAAACGAGCTCGCGCGCTGTTTCTCAGCAGCTCGGCTTCTCATTCACTCACACAGCACACGTCCACGCCTGGGAGCAGCTCAATACACTCTGTAATAAGCAATAGAGGAGAAGACGAGGTATTGCTGGGGCGCTCAAATGGCTTTTGCAGGCAAAACTATATTTCATGAATCTGTGAGGGCTCCAGAGTAACTACCTGTAACTTCAGCTCAATCACCAGAGGAAAATGGCATCATTGTACGTTTCTGCAAACTATAAAGATGTTGCATTCGTATATGTCATATGTATCATATCAATGTTTCTAAAGTGACGTAGTATATGAGCTGACTTTGTCATCTGGAGGTGGAGGGGGTGATGGTTAGTGCGACACCTGTAAGACGCCTGCCAAGCTGCAGAGTTCTGTTCAAGACCATCCAACAACAAAACCAGTTGTGTTTTAGTAACCCGTCTGTTTTGTTTTGTGGGGGGGGGGGGTTAAACGGCTGTTTAGCCACCAAATGTGAATGTTTTTTACAGAGACATCTCTGCGTTTCCTGTCGGGATTGTGCCATAAAATAAGGTTTTTGTGTTTCCTGCCGCCGTTAGGCCACGAAATCCAGTAGTTTTTAACCGAGACATCTATACGTTTCCTGCCGGGATAGTGCCGCAGAAAGCGTCTATTTCTTAGTGAGACATCACCGCATTTTCTGCTGGCACAGTACCATGAGAAGCAGTTGTTTCTTACGGAAATATCTCTGCACTTCCTGCTGGGACTGTGCCAAGATATAAACTTGTTTTTAACTGAGACATTTCTGCATTTCCTGTCTGGATAGTGCCACGAAATAATGCTGTTTTTTACCAAGACATTTTTGTGTTTCCTGCTGCCATTAGGCCACGAAATCCGGTAGTATTAACGGGGACATCTCTGCGTTTCCTGCTGGGATTGCGCCATAAAATAAAGTTGTTGTTTTTTTTTTTACCATGACATATCTAAATTTCCTGCTGAGATTGTGCCACAAAAAGCAGTTGTTTTATATAGCAACCCACCAAAACTGGGTTCTTTAAGCCCAAGCTTTGATCTTGTCCTAACCATGACTGAGTGGTTTTTGAGGCCTAAACATAACCACGTATTAACCACAGCGTTTCTGAGGCTATGGCACAGGCTGTAGTTGAAACGTCGACTACGCTACATAATGACATACAAATGTGACATATCCATGGTTTGCAGAAACGTACAATACCAACACCTTTTTCTGCTGATTGGATTAGTAACTTTTTTTTTTGGACACACATTTTCTTTTCACATTTTGTTTGCTTACCTTGGCCAACGTGGCTCAGGTGAGGGTCTAGACTGGGTGAGCGGGGGTCTGCCAAGTCCTCGCTCCCACCATCTGCAGAGGAGGAGCAGAAAGAGAAAGATAAGGAGTGAGCTCTGTGATGCTGGTAGCGTGGCGAGGAGGCCAGCAGCAGGGCCACCTCCTCGTCTCCGATCAGCCAGGTGTGGGACCGGAGGACCCCCAGCAAGCTGCTCACACACAGCCCCTCCACGCCTTTCCTTGTGGGGCGCAAGTGGCCCCTTATGGTGGCGAACGGGGACCGCGCCGCCAAGCTCCACGTCTTCCGCCTCCCCATGTTTAGACTAAACAGCCAGTGAGCCTCTGTCTTTGAGGCCTGCCCGTGCGGATAACAAAATAGTTTACATTACAGCCACTGTTGCGTGCAGAGATCCCTGTGTGTGTTGAGGCACAATCATAGAGCTCACTGGGCTCTACGGTTCAGTGAGCGAGGACTGGCTGTAAAACAGTGGGCGTTTCCCAGGATAGATCCACATACGGTTAATGATATGAGGATCAATTACGCCCAAGGGAGCAGGCAGGCAGAATTAGCCACAGTGGATGGAGATGAAATGAGGGGGGTGGAGGGGCGGCATCACTGGGCAGCACAGTCAGTGTCACGGGGGGATTGTTTCATAATCCTGTTCAAGTGTGGATGGATCTACTGTAAAGCACGACAGGCCAGCAGAGGAGGTTTGGAACAAATGATTTATACTCAGAATAAATACATCCCACTGGAACTAAGTGCGCTATTAATACAATCCATGATGATGCATGAAAACTAGTGAGAGGATTTTCGACGTGTAGATGGACCAAAGATTGCTGCATTAAGTAGAAAACCATGAAGGTGATTTATCCCAAAAGGATTGTATATTTTGGCAGGACCCCCTCTCCCATTGTGTTTCAATCACAGAGCTCACCATCAGGCCAGAAAACACAAACAAATACTCAAGTATTATCTCTCCCATCGCGGATTCACACCCTGTGTGCCAGTGGCCACACAGCGGGCTAGATTGGCTCGCTGGTGGACGGATCAAGCTTGTCGATGGACAGATAGAATAAGCCGTGGGACATGATTGTGTGAGAACTGGGCCAGCCTGAGATTGACACTGATTGTGGACGGGAGCCCTCTGCGGAGGATTTACAGGGTTCGTGTCATGACCTCAGCCACCATGTCGGGAGATGTCAAATTAACAGGCACACCAACAAAATGTGAAATGTTATGCAACTGAAACATAAAATTCACCAAGACAACCTTTTTATTTTTGCTGTTTACAGCCAAAACCAGAGATCCTGCTGCAGACACATCCATCTCTCATGTTCTACATCAAAAATAGCTTCTCACCTCGTATACCTGATGGGCCACATCGTCTCGTAAAATCAATGTCGTGAAAATCAATGCAGGCTTTGAAGATGACGCACTCTAGCTACGGGCACAGTGAGCCATGAAAACACATGCATGCAAACACATATGAAGAGTGTGATGCTCGGTGATGTAGTGTAATAGATTTCGCACACTTGCTCTGCTCCTGCGGCAGATCTGATTAGCACCTCAGGTGACGTTGTGAGCAGCTTGCTCGTCATCAGATGAGGTCAGTAGCTCAACATGTCACATCTGAAGTGTTAATGATAAATCAAATGAACAGGAGACAATAAAGGTGTACAATTACAGTACGTAGAATAGATATAATTATTGGGCCTCATCTTCCTCAGCTGTGTCTATGTTTTTTGTTATCAATTGATGCTAGTGTTAGCTGTCTGAATTTTTGTTAGTTGCTAACACAGGAGTCCAAAGTGTGTCTGCTCTCCCTGGGACAGTTTGGACTGTATCGTTTATAGTTCCTACCTTGTTACAGATCAAGTAAACAAGAGTGAATTTTAAAACTAAGACTGCTAGGCTAAATCAATATTTTAATTTTATTTTATTTTTTTAATGAACTTGCTTTAGGTTATATCCCGCGGCCTCTGGGTCTATGTTCACCCAAAGATGTAGGTGGATTTAGTGGCATCTAGCCGTGAGGATTGCAGATTGCTGAGGCTGAAACATCTCTCATGTGCCAAGCATGAACTCCCAGTTAGGATTCCTTCAGTGTTTATTGTTCAGGAGGTTTTTACCAGGAGCTGAATTATCCATAGAGGTCTCTTCCTCTCCGAAACAAACACACCCAGTGATTAAAACTGGTAAAAACACTCAATAAAGCAGTTTTACCTTTAAAAAAAGACGCTCTCGTCTCCGTCAATGAGTTCAGTATATCCCGCTAAATCCTACACACTGGATCTTCACAAAATTTTGAATGCTAAGCTGAATTTACAGGCCACTGAAAAAAGGGCTCACATTTTAACTCCCGAGCACGTTTTTAATGTGACGACTGCAACTCTTAATTTTCTCTCTAGGTTTTTTTTAAACCCGTAACAAGGTGTCCCAACCGTCCCAGAGAGGCAGAATTTCTGGGAAAATGTACTCCTTGTACATTTAACAAAATTGTGCCTTTCATGTTTGGGTAGGGCTCTAACTAATAAAATAATTATAAAATAATTTGTCAGCAGACATTAGGGGTGGGAATCACCGGAGGATCCATGATACGATATTGTCATGATACTTAGGTCACAATACAGTGCTAATATGTTGTGAAATGCTGAGTATTGTGATAAAATATGCAATATTTTACCTGTTTTCATCTGTAAATTACAGGGGTGGGGAAAAATTGATTTTTAGATGCATTGAGATTCTGTCTTGAACGATGCGAGCAATGATGTGGAAAACTCATAATCGATTTTAATTTTATTTTTATATCTATTTTTCAAATTACCGTAACTCCTCAACCATTCACGTTATCGACGTAATTCCAACGGATTCTGAAAGCGGAGAAGCGGAGCTTTCCAGTGATATACATCACAGTACATTACGGCAGTGACGTCATTACCTGTGGAGGAGGGGAGAGAAGTGAGCACAGCAAGAGGAGAGTGACAGCTGACGAGGAGAGTGCAAGTTGGAGTTAATTAGCGGCGTTTAGTGGAGTTTTGGTGGCGTTTTCTTTGTAAATAATATTTAGTGTTGTAAATAACAGTATTTGTGGTTTTTTGAGAGCTGTTGAGTTTTTTTTGCCGTGTTTCGTCGTGTTTTAACCATAGTTCATAGTTTTGCCATCGTTCGTCTTTTTTGCAATAGTACATGTTTTTATAGTTCATAGATAGTTATAGTCAGTTAAAGTTTTGTAAATCCTGGAGGAGAAATGTCGAGGAGGTCGACGAGGGACAGGAGAGTCCCGTTGAGATTTATGTATGAGGAGGATGGACCGGAGGAGACTGGTGGAGTGTAGTCATCTCAACCACAGTAAGTAATACAGTTTGTATGCACTGGATATGTATTCCCAGCTTTATTACAATAATGTTTTTCAATATCTAGTGTAAATTTTCTTATTGGCTTGTTTTAGAATCGAGAATCGTTGCCCTCAGAATCGGAATTGAATCGAATTGTGAGGTGCCTAGAGATTCCCACCTCTAGTAAATTATGTCCCCAGAGGAAAAATTCTTCAACATCAGTTTTATCTACTAAGATAAAGTTTTCAGTTTGTTCATCTCACCTCAGCCTTTTTTGCAGCAGCAAAATGTATCTAGTGGGTTAAAAAGCAATTAATTAAATTATTCTAGTATTATTCTAGGCTACCTAAAGTTTAATTTTTATTTGTCATATTAAGAACTTATATCATAACAACAATAATCACGAAACTATGCTGTATCGATTTTCCCCCGCCCCTAGCAGACATCTGTAACCTGTTCGGGGATCAAATCATTTTCATAATCTAAGATAATCTTTTATCAGTCCCACAGCGGGGAAATTTGCATCATTACAGCAGCGAAGGAGAAAAAAAGCAAGAGATAATAAATGGACAGGCTGAATTGTTAAAGTAGTCTGTGAGTAATGGAAGATTATCTTGTGCCAATACAAAAGTGTCTCAGCCGACCCCATTCTTCCCCACTGTATTACAGAAATTAATAAATAAATGTAAAAACAACTAAAGAAAGAACCGCAGGCTTTGCTGGAAATTAAACAACTTTTATTCAGGTTTACTTAGATTCTACCCACTACATGACACTTCTACGTTAAACCCTCAATTTGACTAAATATTGTTATTGAGGTTTTTGGAAAAATTCCACACAGCACCACTGTGGCTTTACCTCTTTACGTCAGCCTCTTTTCTCCCCACTACCATCCCTGTTTAGTCTTGGCAAACACATCTTCGTAGCTCTTTTATTTGAAAGCGAAAGCTCCTATTCTTGTGTGCAGATTGCTCTCTTGTAACCAGTGATCACAGCACAATGTCCTGCCACACAGATCAATGGCCTATTAAGCAGGGAACATGAAAGGGGAGGACCTACGGCTGACAGAAGACAGAGACATGTTTTCTTTCCAGCCGCAGAGACAAACAGCGGACATTATTCTAGTTCCTTACAGAACATCTGTCAACCACTCGGTCAACAAGAATACAACTGAACTCGGCTCAGTGTCCGATACAAAGTCAGAACAGACAATCTGTGCTCTGTAACCACATCCTATTCAGCTGTAAAATCAAAGCTCTGCTCTCTCTGAAGCTAAAAGACCATCTCCTAAACCGAAGAAATAATGGTGCACTTACTCTGTTGGCTATTCTTCTGAGCTGTAATACCACGGTGCTGTGTTAGGATGTCAAAAGAGCAAGCCAATTTCGCACTTGGACAAAGAGTCATTACGGGAGAAGTCAGCGTGACATCTGAGAGTGATCCCATGGAGCATGGCGGAGAAACTCTACTATCATTATCGTTCAGACTGACTTTGATGAACCTGGCGGTGTTCACAGTGTTCAATGTGACCTCTGCTCTGAAATGAGGCTTCTTTCCCAGGTACTGTCGCGGGGTGATTACTATAAATTGTGCTCTTTTGTGTGATCACCTTTGGTAAAAAAAAGAAGATCTTAAAAAACAGACAGCTAAGTCGAAGGGGTTTTGATCTCCACACTGGATGTCTAAAAACTCTGAATAACTAATCTGGAGGAGAGTGGGTGGAACAAATTACGATTCGAAATGGATCTGGTTCTTCTTCTGCAACTGATCAATCACGTCACGCTCAAAAGGAACCAATAGACTCGCCCCAAAAAGTGCAATCGATGCCTGTCTTTTGCTTGTAAGACCCCACAAAACAGCAAACAACGGAAAGAGAAAAAGATTGCAACTGAGTCGTGTAACCAAGACACATCCTGGATATTAGGAGCCCGGAGAATTACATCCTTCAGCTCGGTGACAGCACAGCGATTCAGCATTAGGTTCCGTTCATTGCTGCCTTATTTCTTACCTTTGCTGATTGTCTCTGTGGGGCCCTAATGTTGCCAACTTGTTGTCAATCCCCACTTTCACACCAGGGAGTAAACTAGGACCCCTAATTAAACACATGTAGTCTCCCTGTTACGCTCCGTGTCACAGCAAGTTTTTCCCACCACTCATCAAAGTAAAAATACAGGTAAGAAATAAAGAGGAAATGGGACTCTACATCCTGTTTCATCAGTTTCCTTGTAATGCATACATTAAATGTGAGTAATATCTAATTGTGTGAGTTCTGTGCACTCAATGACACATTCCTAATGACGCGCGCACCATCCTTGGATCATCCTGAGTCCTATTATACGCTTCTCTCTCCAGACAGCTAAATGTTAAACTACCTCAAATCCGCATAAATCTGATGTAGACACAGAGGGATCATGTGCGAGCTACAATAATAAAACATGCTGACATTTATTCAGCACACGGTAGCCCACCCACAAATAAAAAACGAACGCATGGCTCGTATTTCACATGGGAGTTGTCGTGTGTGAGCAGATGTATCGCGGGTAATTTACCAAAATAGAGATTGATTTAAAGAGTGGTTTAAAAAAAAAAAAAAAAAAAAAAGATAAGAGAAAAGTCTGAAATTGGAAAAGGTAAATGCCAAGGAGTGAATCAGTGCTGTGTGCTGATTCCTGTAGAGAGCAACAAACGCTGCTGCCAAATTGCTTCTGATGTCACCAGAGAAGAGGCTGCGCCTGTGCCTTTTAAAGGAATACTTCACCCACAAACTGATCATGTGTGTGTCACTTACTCACTCTGAGTTACCCTGGAGTTGTAAAGAAAACTTTGTTTGTCTCACATGCCTCCACGTTGAACAAAGAATCCAAAAAAGTTCTCGATGAATTGCTGCGATAGAGGACCCCATTTAACAACAGCCCTCTCAGTATAGCCCAAGTCTCATTTATCCAGTCACATGCACACATGCATTATTACACATCTGGCACACCAAACCAAAAGCAGTAACTAAATTTCAGGAATTCCATACTGCTGTCGTCGTATGTAAGCTAGTTCAAAACCATGTCAGTATCAGAGTCGAGGAATTTCATACTGATAACACAGTTGCTAATTATCTGATCTGTGTACACACTACTGGTACAGTACAGCTGCAACGATTAGTCAATCAATTAGTCGATCAAACACACACAGACACACACACACATACTTAAATAACAGTCACTGTTAATTGTTTTTGTCTCTGTTCTTAATGTCTCCTCTTTGACTTAATATTTGTCTGTATTCTACTGTGTTGTATTATTGTATTGAATCACTCCATGTTCAGTAATCTCACACTTCCTGTTTTAATTCCAGAGCCAAATGAGGGACAGGGGTTGCAAATTAGCCATGGCTAGAAACCTGTATGCATTGCATCTACTTTCTATTTTACCATTGAAGCGACGTCTTTTGCATTTGTCCTTGTCAAATAAACAAGTAAATCAATTAAAAAAAATAATTACCAACTATTATGATGATTGAGTAACCCTTTTGGGCATTTTTCAAGCAAAATTTCAAGAAAATTGATGGTTCCAGCTTCTTAAATGTGAGAATATACTGCTTTTTTTGTCATTTATGATCCTAAATTACAGCATAGCATACCATGACTTAGTCATACCAAAAATTTGAAAAAACAAAACAAAAAAAAAACAACAACAACACTGGTCCACAGGGGGAGCCACAGCGATCAGTCGCATTTTAGCCATTTTTAAGCATTTTTCTGTTGGTATAGCGCCACCCAGTTGCCAATTAGAGTTAAATTTCTCCAGTCACCTTGAGGCGTCCTGTTCTACATATCTACCAAGTTTAGTAAAAATCCATATGGCGGTTAGGCCTAGATAAGAAATGAGCTCTCTAGCGCCCCCATTTTGTTTGATGGGGTCAATAATGGAGGGGTCCCCTCAGATTATGTGTGGTCATATGCCTACAAAGTTGCGTGGTGATGGGTGAAACCCTTGAGATGTTATACACCTTTATGTGATGAGCCACGCCCTCCGCAATATTCATTGCCTTATAGAAGCTCAGTTTTAGGAAGTTTTCCAACTTTTGCCAAGAGGGAACTTTAGATATTGGTCCCTAGATTATGTTCACCCAGTTTCATGCAGATCGCTCAAACTTCCTAGGAAGAGATCCATTTGAAGTGTTTTTCAAAAAAAAAAAAAAATCAAAATGGTGGAAAATCTATATAAGCGGAAGTTATGGGTTCTTGAGGCAAATGTGTTCCTCATGAGGAGAGGCATCTCTGTGCAAAGTTTCATGTCTCTACGACATACGGGGCATGAGATATGCCCATTCAAAGTCTGCAATTTCAATTGGTTGCTATAGCGGCCAAATGATGTAATACTGCTTCATTCGCATCCTCCCATGACAAGTCAGTGAGGAGAAAAACGTGGAACAGACACACAGACAGTTTTCGTTATTATATAGTAAGATGACATCAATGTATGATTGTCTTTGGGTTTGGGGCTGTAGTTCAAGGAATAGTTCAAGGATGCTGCTTTGGGCTCTGGGAAATAGTGATGAGCATTTTCCACAATTTTTGATATTTTAGAGACTTGACGATTAATTGATGGCGAAAATAATCACTAGTTGCAGCCGTATGGTACAGTTACATTTTGAAATCCACAAAAATGCGTACTGTTTCTACATGTTAGGCTGGTTGTCCTTTTCCTTTAGAAGACAAATATGCAGCCTTCATTTGAAGGAGTACATTGATTGTAAGGTACAAAACACTTACTGGAGACAGCCTTCTCAAGTTTAAAAACACTACACAGAGGCCTTCAACAATTTTGATTATTTTTGACCTGGCTACCACTGATTTTCACTAAAACCTACTTAAAACACTTCAGCATACTGCACGCTCATTTGAACTCTGCTCAGAGGAATCAACATATATGGAAATGTCTTAAATAGTAAGGTTTTAACAAAGATGCATGTGTTTGGGAAGTACTGAGCATATGACTGGATAAATGAGACTTGGATTATACAGCAAGAGTTGTGTGAGAGGTTGTAAAAGGAAGTTCTGACACAGTTTTGCTGTTGTTAAACGCGGCCGTCTATGACCTAAATTCATCAAGAATTTTCTTATGTTTTGGATTCTTTGTTCACCGTGGAGGCATGCGAGAAAAACAAAGTTTTCTCCACAAATTTAAAATAACACGGCGTGAGAAACTGATACACACACGATCATTTTGAGGGTGAAGTATTCCTGAAGTAAGGCACTTATGAACTACCAACTCAAATGCATCTCAAGTAATATAAATATATGCAGACATGTGCTCATAAGGGCTCCAACTAATGATTCTTTTAATTAAATTACTAATCCTGAACTCTATTAAATGTCAGAAAATAGTGGAAAAAAAGTCATCACAATTTCTTAGAGCCAAAGGTGAAGTCTTGATTTGTTTTGTACGACAAACATTAAAAAAAATCGTTAATCGTCTATTCATGTCTGAAGCTGTAAAAGTAAACACATTATCAGCAGATATGTCGACAGCACCAACAACACCATACTGTTCCTGCGGTCGATCAACTAACTGATTAATCTTTACACCATGTGTGCAGAAGTGTGCTGTTGTGTGTTTGGTCTCAGACAAACTCTCTGCTCCTCTGGTCTGACTTTCATTTAAGCTGAATCTAATCAGATTCCCAACAAAGTGCAGCATCTTAATGAATCACAGCCCCACAGTGAGCTGCAGCGAGCCGTATGAGAATGCAGACATCTGCTCGGTTGTAAAGTCGGCGGACATCTTCATTAGCATCAGCCTGAGTGTAAGCTAACACAAAAATGCATGCATACACACACACGTCTTCTGTGAGAGAGCTTGTCAAAGGCTTTCTCTCATTGAGGCGGCCTGGGTCTACCACAGGAAGTGGAGGGTTCTGACATCCTGCCAGGGTAAAACAATAGCGAACCACTTTCATCCAAACCACAACACTCATACACACACACAGTATATACATTTACACACAGCCACATACAACAGGGATGCTATGCGGAGATGTAACCAAAAATATTCTTTGCAGGGAAAAATGTCTGTCAACAATAATCCAGATTTAAACATAAAGGCAAAGAGGAGGTTCTACTTTGGTCTTGTGAGCCTGCATCTCACTTTCCAAACAATTACATTACATAGACTGACGCCAAGGCCAAATGTCATTTCTTGCAATGACTACAAAAATATATTTGTGTAAAAGCTTAAACTTGACGTCTTTTACTTCATAACATTAAATATGTATCACTAAATGTAGAACAATTTAAGCTTATCTTTAAGCTTTATCAGGGCTGTGTAGGAGTGGTTTGATCTGATTAATCTGACAGCGTTGGAAACATAAGGAAACAACTCCACTACTGTGCAGCTGCACTTTGATTCTAGTATTGCTAAACTGTGACTGGTGCACAGGAAGTGACATCACCTTTTACCCACTGAGTCCAAACCATCTTGAAACCAGTGAGATGAAACTTTGTCAGAACGTGAAAACAGGTGCTCCATTTAACCTCCTACGACATGAGGACATCACATATTTGGGTTTGCTGCATGTATTTTTGCTTAACTCAGACCTGCTCCTCATTCGTGGACACTTTTTTGTGCCATGTAGTAGGAACAAACCACAATACAGTAATCCATATTAGGGATGCACCAATCCAATATCTGGATCGAATATCAGCCCTGTTATCATCAAAATAGATGGATCGGGTATCGGAAAATGCAACCTATACCTGAGACGATCCTTTGCCTTTAAATCTATTGCAACGCGAGCTACGTCATACGTCATGGAGCGAAGGAGAGAATGTGCTGTGTGGAGGTATTTCACACTATTTCAACTGCTGTTGCCCAATTGTTCATTTCTGTTCATCACTGCATTAATCTGTTTCATCTTGTTTCATTTGATCTTAGGAAAGAACTGTGTAGTCATCAATGCCTGATGCCTCTAGTCTTTTCTGTTCTACATGTAAAGGTATATAGCTTTTTAGGTCAACCATGGTATCGGATCAGTATCGGCTGATACTCAAAGCCACAGCATCTGGGTTGGTATTGAAACTGAAAAAGCTGGATCAGTGCATCTCTAATCCATATAAAAACAAGATGGCAGCCATCTCTGCCAAGTCCGCCTGCAGCCGATCACAACACGACAGTGGACAAGATGCAAAACCTGATCACATTTTACGGTTGAAACTTGTTTAATTATGCTTAATTATGTTTATAGTTTCATTTGCCAACAAATTTGGCCCATTTTAGCAACAGTCACTAAGACGCAGCTAATAAGGAAGTACTATAAGGACTTTATTTTTGTATTACCGGAGCATTTTACTCAGGCCGATTAGGTGTGACGGACTGTTCCTCCAAACAAAAGGCGCGTTCCTTGCTAGGAGTGTGGAGCAGGAAAAAAGTTACAAAACAAACAAATCATAAGGCTTTTGGAAATGTTGCATTATTTGCAATTTTGCTTTCACACAGCCAAGTATTTAGGCACTGAAATGAACTGTATTTAACACCTTAAAACGACTTACTACACAAAGACAATTGTTTTTTTGTTTTTTTTCCCCCAAGTCATTTTAATCCTACATCGGTAGCAGAAGTTACAAATACAAACCAAATAAAATCTGATGTCTCGAGGTTAAAAAGCTGTTCGAGAAAAATGATTTCATGCTTGTTGTGGCTTAACACATTATGGCTGCAACAGTTGGTCTATTAAGTGATCAGGTGATAGACAGATGATTAATCTGCCACTATACTGATACTGTTTTCAGTCATTTTTTAAGCAAAAATAGCAAATTTTCTCCACCTCTAGCTTCTTAAATGTGAGGATTCGCTGCTTTTCTTTGTGTTATATCACTGTGAACTAAACATCTTTAGGTTTTAGACTGTTGGTTGGACAAAACAAGGCATTTGAAGATGTTATTTTAGGGCTGTGGAAAATTACAATGGGTATGTTTTACTAATTTGTGTCATTGTGTAGACAGAACCATTAAAAAACGTGGTCACACTGCACATACAGAGCACCAGGACCATGAATCCTTTGGGCTCTACCTTCATATTCGCCTTCTAGCCAACACTGACCTTCATTGCTGTTTAAAACACAAGCATGAGCAAACTTAACGAAGCATTTGATGGATGTAAACAATATTAAGTCCATGCTGTTCGACGTTTCAACCTTGTGTTCATTTTAAACAATACAAAGGGAGGGGTGAGGCTGAGAGTGAGGCACGCTGAACTGTTTGTCTCTGGCTGTTTTACCTGCAGTGATAAAGACAATCCTGTCAACTCTTAAGCAGCCTTTCTCTGAGGGAGGACAAACTGCAGCAGTTATGAGGGTTCCCAGCAGAGAGACGATACTGTTATAGACCGTGGCTGTTGCGAGTCTGTGGGGACAGCATAATGCAGGTGCGCTGAGCAGAATAGTCGGAGGGAGACTGAGAGAGGGAGGGCGAGCAGAGCCAGCAGTTTCACAAGCTGTTAACTGCATTTAGGACAATGCTCATATCAGCTTTGATTTAATGTGTGTATCCTACTCTTTTACAAGGAAAGAACGCTAAAAAAAAAAAAAACACAGCCAGCCTGTATGAGAGCAAAGAAACTGATGTACTGTGTGGGTAGCAGACACTTCTGAGTGTTCCTAATGCCTACTGCCTGCTGAATAGTCCAATGATGCACAGAAAAAAATGCATTTAAAACAGAATACAAACTGGATTTGTTTGGACACACTCATTTTAGATTTCAAGCCTTTATACTTGAGTCTGTTTATTATGAAATAAGTGCGCTAAACTCCTGCATTCAGGTCTACTTTCTTAGTCCACCAAGTAAATCAAGGAATGGTTAGTTTAAAGAAGGTATGTCAACGGATATATTGTGTTCACACTACAGGCAACAAGCAAGTTGATTTCAATAGAAGACTTGAAGTTACGAACTGACGGCATGAATCGCTACAAATTAATATTGAGCTGGCCTCAACTTTTTTCAGTGCTCCAATGAAACAGTAAAGCTTCACCAATAGGACTGCAACTAACGATTATTTTCATTGTCGACTAATCTGTCGACTATTTCTTCGATTAGTCAACTAATCATTTTATCGAAAAATGTGTTGAAATGTTGAAAAATGTCAGTCTGTCTCTCCCTAACCCCAAAATTATGTCATCTAATGTCTTGTTTCGTACTCACGCCAAAGGGTTTTAGTTTCCCGTCATGGGAGAGTGTGTAATCTGCCAATATTTGAACGTAAGAGTATTCTAAGGTACTTTCATAGTACTTTTCTATTAAAAATGACTCAAACCGATTAGTCGCCTACTAAAACATTCACTGATTATTTTAATAGTCGATTAATCATCGATTAGTCGACTAATCATTGCAGCCCTAGTCACCAATCATGTATTTTTGTCTCTAGCTGTGGTTCTTAGTTATTTAGCTCAGTTAGCTGAAGCTATGCTAGCTTTACGTGCATTGCGGTGTAATGGGGTGGAGATGTGACGTTAAATTTGGACTTGGACATTGATCATAAGCACAAATATTTTTTTTTGACTAAATACAAACTTAAGATGGCCTTCAGTTGAGGTGCTCTGTAGCAAGTAGCAGCTACAAATAAGCCTGAGATGACATACATACGTTAACAAGCAATGGAGCCACATTTTACAGAGCATTACCTTTAATTGGTTAACTTCCCAGAACATTTCTGACCAGCATGTCAGTCTAAAGGTAAATTTTGCTATTCTTCAGTTTACTGCATTGCACACCACCCATGTTTGGTGAAAGCTAGTTAGCGGCACAGCTCATTTGGTGATTACTGCTAGTACCGCCATCCCAACCCAACAGCATTGTTGTGGAAACATTGATTTTGAGCCGCAAACAATGTTAGCACAGTTTGCAGTGTTAGGACGGCTAGTTTTGCTAACGTAATTAACAAAGCTAAAGAGGGTGTGCGGCTTAAAATGGGGCCACTTTCTTATGAAGGCTACCTGGGGTGACACCGGAGAGTGGCCACCATGTTTTCCGCAGTAAGACCGTCCCTGTGGTGGTAACATTTCCAGTGGTAATCGCGAAGGAGCAGCACCACTAGCAAGCTTCCCCCAGGCTCAGGCAGTGCACAGTGCAGAGCGGCCAAGGCTAATGTTAGCTAACCAGTGGAGCTAACATAGTTAACAATGAGTAACTGGCAAAAAACTATGTTAACAATGGGAAAGGGGTTTTGCCAGTTACTCAATAGGGTGACCTGGGGGGAAACTCAGGGATGGCCACCATGTTTCCATGGCAACATCTGTTATTAGCAGTAATCACGAATGAGTAGTGCCGCTAACTAGCTCCCACCCAACCCGGGTGGTGCGCAGTGCAGACCGGCTAAGGCTAACGTTAGCTTACCAGTGGAGACTGGAGGGTGGGCAGAGGGCACTATGTTTCCGGTTTTTAACGCGGCTAGTCGGCTGTCTGTCAACAAAGCCTACAAAAAAACTGAAACAAAGGCAAGACATTTACATCACAAGACATTAAAATTTCTAAATGGATAGCGCTTTGAAAAGTGGTGCTAAAGTTCACTGAGTCAATGGAACACTGTACTAAAAGTAAAAGCCTCTTGTATTTCACATTACTTTGCATTTTCTTCTTAGAAACTCACCAGTTGTGCTATAAAAAACAAAGGTAATCATAACTGACACCCCTAGTTCAAAGGAAAAACATCACAGGACAAACCAGAGAAAGACATTAGATTATTCAGTAGGACAGATTTTACTGATACTTTCTCCAAAAGGCCACGAGATTCTCTTCAATTAAAACTATAATGCATCATGATTAGTGCTCTTTATTTGTGCTCTGGTGCTAACACATTTAAATAACATTTCATTTTACACTTACATATGGGATTCAAAATTTGCCAACAAAACAGCCAATGAAAACAACCATATGGTGCAGTTTATACATTTGGCTCATTTTCCTCAATATAAATCCAAGCTGAGCCAGTACACGCTTTACCTCTAATTTGGGTAAAATGCCTCTTTAAAGCAACAAAAACACTCAAGTTACAGCCTAAACAAAGAGTATTTAAAATAATAACACTGCAAATAATTTAGATGAGTCTTTGTTGTTGTATCCGTGGCTCATTTGTTCTTTCTGCATATTGGTTTACACGCCAAGAGCAAGAAGTAAATCAGTGGCATCTTCCAATTTGCCAAGCAATAGCGGATGCAATAAAAGAAGAAATATCCCAGTCGTGCCCAAAGCACTACAGGGGTATCTCTATTTGTCCTGTGTTACGTAACTGTTGATTATCCGGAAGCTACGACAAATCCTAATGCAGCTCTTTTTTTAGCTCCTACTACTGCTGCTCCTGCTCCTTTTAAAAAAAAAAAAAACCCACCTGTGTTCACAGTTGTAATATGACCTACTTTACACATTGTATTGTATTTATTTTGGACAAGTGTTGGACTGATAGTTTTATGTGGGCTTATTTCCATTTTCAAATACTGTAAGGCAGCGTTTAGCATCTTAAGATAAAATCCAGGCATTTTACATATTGTACTACATAATAGGCCAAAAAGAAACCTGCCGTGATTGACTTTCTTCCACCACATGGGGGCAACTGCAGTGGGTTGTGAACACAATATTTACAAATCATCACATTTTAAGTTGATACTCACTCATATACTTGCTTATTTACACATACAGAAGTTACAGAGCAACATACTGCTAATTTGGAATCATGTTTCAGGCCACCTGACAAATGCTAATGGTGCGTTCGTTTTGTACTCGGAGGTCGGAAATTCCCAGTTCCCAGTCGGAAGTTTAAACTCGAACGCACTGTGAGATCAGATTTCCGACTCGCAAACTCGTAGCAACTGCATCAACCCCAACTTACGAATTCAAGATGGCTGCCGGTCACATACATAATGAGTAAACACTCCACTAAAGTACTGTTTATAGTAATTTTATCTTATTTATTTTACATTAGGTCAGCCTCATCTGCGGTGTTCATCAGCTGGAGTGCATGATGGTTTTGAAGCTGTCTATACTTCCGACTACAAAATGAAAGCACCATATGTACAACATGATTTATTGGGTTGGATGTTATTGACCAATCGCGAGATTTTCAGTCTCAATGGGACTTCCTGGTTAAATAAAGGTTAAATAAATAAATATTGTCTCTTTTAGCTCAGTTTTTTGTCTCCACCAACTTATGAGGGGAATATCTGTCTCTTTAGCGGCTAAAAGCTCAACTATGACCAACAGCTAACTTTTTCTGCCTGCTGTTGACATTGTTGACACAAAACTATTATTGTAGACGCTTTAAAGTGGATTTCAAAAAATTTTAGTTGATCTGGCAACACCTGTACTTAATGGTGGTAAAAGCAAAAGCACTCAGAGGCCACAGAGCTCTGGGGGCAGCGAAACAAACTGTTGTTGTTTAGGCAACAACTGGCCTTTTTCAATCATTCTGTGAGCAACTGGGATCTGATTTGCTGCACACTACACCTGTTGCCTCGACATCTAAAGGTTCACTATTGGTGCTCCTTCTTGTTTCACAACTCCCTGCAGTATTTCAAACTCATTTGCTGTCCAAGAATATCCCAAAATGACTGGTGTCCTGTTTTGTAGCCGCATTTTGATGAACAATGGTGATAAGTGTTAAACTCGTTCAAAAACACATGCTTTGACGCCTTCATAAAGTCAACTCATGTTTCACCAGTTAAATGCTTTTATGTGAAGCTGCAGCAGGAGGAAATGTTTAGCTAACATTTTCAGTAACTTAATAAAGCATTTTTCTGCGAATGTCACTCTCGACATCCAGTTTATAATACCACTAATTATATAAATATTGCAATTCTTTCACCAGTGGGCCACAGATTTAATCACCATTGTGTTACCTCATTCAGCGATAGTCATTTAGCAGACATTTATTTCGACTGAAATCTTCAAGATGAATACGTTAAAGTATTAAAAGAATAAAACAAACAAAACTAAACCAATAAATAACCCTCTTAAGTTAATAGCCGATGTTAGCTTTGCAGATATACGTGCATCAGTATATCTCGGCTCAGAAGTATCAAGAATATAAAAGAGTTCTCAAATATCAATATCAGTATTAGCCATAAAAAACGGTATAGGTTGGGCTATAAAAGCTTGTATCTCAAATGTTTTTGACTGATGTATTTTTATTATATACCTGAGTGGTGGTGCACTCGCCCCAAACATGACCTGTGATACTCTCCAACAAAAAGAGACTGTGTTTTCTTGGCTCAAAATAACACTGTATCCCCTCCCACCCTCCAGAAAAGCCCCGAGCCTACAGTATGACCCTGGTTACTGAGGTATAGTATGTGGAGGACAGCGAGCAGCACGATAGTGGCATCGGGCCAGAGAGGTGACGCATATGTGAGTAGCTGAGTGCGTCAGGCTCTGGCTGACAGCACCACGACTCAGCAGTGTCCTGGATGGATGGAGGTGTTATGATGGAGGAAGTACGGAGAAATAGAGAATGTGTGTGCATGTAACGGAGAGAGAGAGAGAGAGAGAGAGAGAGAGAGAGAGAGAGAGAGAAGGAGTGATGTGCCCCGACTCCTACACTGCCATGCGATGCTGAGAAAAGCTGTGTCGCAGCACTGAGTGGGTGGGCTTTCGTTTGAAAAAAGAAATAAAAATAAAAGCTAGTGAAGAAGAGTCTGGAAAAAAAAAGCATCTCCTACCTTCAGTCTGACACACCACTGGGGTTACATCACAGAGCAGGAGAAGTGAAAAGCATGCAGCAAAAATAACCAAACGGAAATGGAAGTGTGAGAGGGATTTTTGCTTTGGCTGCCTTGAGACTCGGAGGGGAGAGAAAGAGGATGAGCAAAGAAATAAAGAGCTGGTATGGCTCCTGGTCTGCCTCCAGGCGTTCCAATGAAGAGTGATGCTCCTGTTTCTATCCATTTTTAATCCCTGACAATCACACACAGAGGGACCACAAAAGACGAGAGAAGCGCACATCCCACCTGTTCCTCCCTCCTCATTCTCCCTCTCACATGGTCTCTCCATCATGAATATTGAAACTGAGACAATCTCTCTCATTTTCTCTTTAATTTCAGCCTCTCTTTGAACATTAAGATAAATCATTTGGTCTGTCAAATGTCAGCAAATCCAAAAAAATCACCCAGAGCCTGAGGTGATGCCGTCAAATTGCCTGTTTTGTTTGGCAAACAGTCCCAAACCCAAATATTCAATTTACAATAATATAAAACAGAATAAAAACAGCAAATCACACGCATTTAAGAAGCTGAAACCTGATTTAAACAATTAACTATCAGCAGTCTGTTAACTACAAGAATCAGCTGAACAGTAATTGTCCACCACAGCTCTAGAAACAGTATTTCGGCATGTCAGGCCTGAAAAGCTTTGAATTTCTCCACATGCTGAAGCTGTGATATGACCCTGTAGTAAGAGTAACTCAGCATTTAAATATTTGGTAACACTTTACTTGAAGGTATCTACATAAGGGTGACATGACACTGTCGTAACTATGACGTAACAAGGTCATGAACCTGTCATGAACATTATGTACATGTCATAAACGTTTATGACTGCTGTCATTAAGTGTCATTCGGTTTTTGTAATGACAAGTTTACATTGTTTGGGTTGTCTTGATTATGACAACTTGACATTAATCAAAGTGACATTAGCAGAAGTTGTCTTTGTCATGACAAGTTGACATTACATTTGTTTGGGATGTCCTTATAATGACAAGTTGACATTAACCATGACATTACCAGAAGATGTATTTGTCATAACAACTTGACATTAACAAGAAATGCACCTCTTTTTGTGTTTATGACAAGTTGACATAATGATTGATACAAAGACATCGTCTGGTAATGTCATCCTGGTTAATGTCAAGTTGTCATTATACATGGACATCTCAAACAAATTTAATGTCAACTTCTCAACAAAGACAACTTCTGGTAATGTCACTTTAATTAATGTCAAGACAACCCAAACAATGTCAACTTGTCATTACAAAAAACGAATGACACTTAATGACAGCAGTCATAAACGTTTATGACATGTACATAATGTTCATGACAGGTTCATGACTGTGTCATGTCACCCTTATGTAGATACCTTCAAGCAAACTGTGTGTTTATCTATTGCAATGTTAGCTGTAAGCTCGCTGAAAAGCAAAACAGATATTCGAAAAATGTTCAATATAATTAAATCACCTATACGCAGGTAGGGGAGGTCGTTAATGCACCTAAACACAAGTTGCCACCTGCTATCAAAAAAAAGAAGTAGCAGAATAAGAAGACAAGACCACAAGATTACGGCCATGTCCGAAATCACTCACTATTCACTACATAGTCCACTATACAGTGACGTCGCCATTTTGTAGTGCCGTCCGAATGTACAGTGGGAATTATTAAACCCTATATAGTGGACTCAAAGTATCCCACAATGCCTTGTGAAAAGTAGTGCTAAGCTGATGGTCACTAACCAAGCCCTATATAGCATCATGCACTGTTCTGAAGTAACGGACATACTATGTCAGATGGACGCCTAGACGAACGAGACGCGAGGGAGCAGCTGGATGACAACCTACTGTACAACTTCTGATGTCATGTTAAAGTTTGTCTGACCAGAGAAGCTTTGACTGCAACACACACACACACACACACACAAGGGTTAGGATGACACAGCAAACAGTCATTTGCAGCTATACTGATGCTCTGAATGTCATATCCAGAAGCTTTAAGACACTTTTACTCGTCTTAAAGTGAGTCAGCAGAAAACAAAATATCAGCGTGTTCTCAAAAAAACAAACAAACAAACCAAAAAAAAACCTAATGGAGCTCTATTAGCTAGCTAGCTACAGCTGATAAAATCTTTCAGCTGCCGTCGTCATTTCAGCTGTTCAACAGTTGTCTGTTGGACATGAAATCAAGGCTCCATTGCTACAAAAATTACTACATATTTTAAGTGATACATCTGCCACCACTATCACTTTAAAGGACATATGTGCTGTGAAAGGTCGGAGAGCTCGACAGGCTTAGCATCAGTAAGTGTTACAAGGACGTGAGGAAGATGACGGAGGTAAACATTTGATATGTGGACAGCACGCTGGACCGACACCATCATACTCCATCTGCTGTCGAGAGAACAGGATTTGTGGTTTCAGTTAATCTACACATCTCAGTCAGCAGCACAAGAGGAGCATCACCTCCGGCTCCCTTTGACCTCTGGCTGTCTGCAGCGAGAGGAGGAGCGCGTGCGACTCCTGCTAAGGTTGCAGATGCCTCTCTCCGCGCCGGCGAAGAGTGTTTAATGAGAAAAGGTTGGGATCCTGATAAATTCACACAGGGAGGCTGAAGGAAAGAGCTCCTGCTGCAGTCAGTGCTTGTTCATTATGGTGGAAGATATTTACTGCCTTACAAATTACTGCCTCAGTGAATGACAGACTGAGCTATTACCATGCAGCAGCTTAAAGAGGAATACTGCTAAATTTGATCCTCATTCCTGTTGCTTAGGGGGCTTCTCCGCACTGTGGGGATTTGTAAGCTTCACAACAAAACCTGAAATGCGGAGGAGAAGTTTGTACCACACCCTAATCTCGTCTTTGCCAGCTCCACTGAGGATGAACTCATTCTTAGAAGATCACTCAAGGATGTTTTCAAACGCTGAATCTCACGAATGAGTGAAACCAAACTGGCAGAAACTGTCACTGCTGCTCTGTTAGGGACTGTTCGTTGTTTATCAGAGGAGGAGGGTGGCCGGGGTGTAACTTCCATCTTTATGTTGACCCTCCTAGAAGTTAGGAATATTTTACCTTGATCCTCCCTGAGTGTCTGGGGGAAAACGCATAACCCTCCTTCCACCTTAAATAACCATATCTTTTTATATTTACACCAAATGTAGGTATGGAGCCAACGCAACAAGCAAACAGCCAGGGAGCGAAAGTTACCACTTAAACAAAACGCAAATCCTGCTTACAAATCATAACGCTCAGACCCCCAGCAGTAAACGGGAGGGCTGGGAGGAGCTTATCGTCCTCCTACTGCCAACATCTGGTACAAGTGAAACTAAGAAGATGCTGCTGGGTCTGGAGAGACTGTCTGTCAAATGTCCAACTTAAAGGTCAAGTGTGTGATATTAAGGGGGATTCAGTGGCATCTCGCAGTGAGGATTGCAGGATTTCCTCAGTTTTTATTGTTCAGAAGTAGGGCTGCAACGATAAGTCGACAAATCGATGACTAATCGACTATTAAAATGATTGGGGACTATTTTAGTAGTCGACTTATCGTCATTTTTCACATAAAAGTACTATAAAAGTATCCCAAACACTCTTATTGCAGCTTCTTGCATTCAAATATTGGCAGCTTTACACACTCTCCCATGACGGTGAACTAAAACCCTTTGCTGTGAGTACGAAACAAGACATTAGATGACATAATTTGGGGGTTTGGGAGAGACAGACCGACATTTTTCAACATTTTAACACATTTTTTGATAAAACGATTAGTCGACTAATCAAAGAAATAATCGACAGATTAGTCGACAATGAAAATAATCGTGAGTTGCAGCCCTATCCAGAAGTTTTTAAACGCAAGTCGAGTTATCCACAGAGGTCTCTTCCTCTCCAGAACAAATGAACCAGGTGATTAAAACTAGTAAAAACACTTTGATTTTCTGACGTGGCTGACAAGAAATTGCGAAAACGCAAATGGCCTTATCTAGGACCAGTGTTTGTTTGGTACGATCTGGGCTACTGTAGAAACATGGTGGTGCAACATGGTGATCTAGGTAGACAAAGACTTGGGATCTCATTTATAAACACTGCATATACACGAAACAAAGCCTGAAAGAGGCGTACGCCACTTCTGATGCAAAAGTTGTGATCTAAAAAAACTTGATGGGAGAAACTTTGACCCATGCTTACGGAGACTTTTCAAGACATGAATGGTGGTGGTTATTGGTGCACGCCATTTTTGGCTTTTGTATTAAGGTTCCTATGCACTGTTTTATAAATGAGAGTCCTGCTCCCTATGTAGATAGAAACGTCTCATTCTAAGATAAAAAAAAACACGACTATTCTTATTTTCAGGTGATTATACAATAAAGAAAACATAATTATTAGAGCATATTCCATTTCTGCCAATACATCCCCTGCAATCCTACACACTGGACCTTTAAAACTAACTTCACTGTGGTGAGGTGGCTGCGGCTGGCTTGATCGCAGTGTTATGGAAATGAAAAGACATATTGGAGCATGTGCAGTGATGATGACATGTATGTCACATGGGCCAAAGTGACAGTCACAAGACACAGTGACACAGTCACAGACACGGGGACGCAGAAACTATAAATTGACCCTTGCACAAGTATGTGTGCATACTTCATTTCAAACACGTCAGTACACACAAAAATTATGCTTGGGATGACAGAGTTAGATTTTAAAAACTTACAATTTGATGTATAAAAAGTTAAAAGCTGGAGTTCAGAACAGTCTTGGTGTTTCACTTATGGCCTTGTATACAGGAGTGCAGATGTGTTCAATGACTTTAGGAAATTTGAAAATTCAACGATGATTTCTGGTTTTACAGTTTCTGGCTGTGATAAATGGTGCATTTTTCCCCAATTTTCAAAGAAAACATGTCTTTCAAGCCCACCAGAGGGATTTGGTTTTCAAAGGATATTAAAAATAAACACAAAACACAACCATTTAAAGTTGTATGTCCCTCGCCTGAGCCCAAAATAAAAAACACAACTCCCTCTGCAGTGCTTAAAGTTATTTGGCATGCCTCCCCCAATTTGCACCACCCGCTCCCCTCTCACAAATAACGAACAGTCCCTTAGCAACTCCGCAATCATTGCTTGTTGCAAAGTTATGCATTCACTTGCTCTCCGTAACAACGCCAGCGGCAACAATTATTTTTCCTGTTTGCCTTTGCCTTTCACAAAAAAGAAAATTAGATCTTAACAACGTGACGGTTACAGAAACAGATAGCTTAAATGAAATTGAAAAAAGAAATCATGTTAAAATACAAAAGGTTAAAAATACAAAGCTCAATTTAGGTAATGAAATTCAGACAAACAGCCCACAAGGGCAGCGCTGCATTCAGTGTCAATGACACAGCTCCAGGCTGTAGATTAGTATACGATGCCACATTTAAAAGTCTAAATCCTCTCTCGCAGGTTCATGTAGAAGTTAATTTAACTTTACACGGACTGTCTGCGGGCTGTGTGACTAATGTGGATCATTTTGTTGAGTGTCCATTTGGTGATATTCGTTTTGAAGAGCGAAGACTCTGGAATGAGTAATGTTTTGATCGAATTTCACCTAAAAGAGGGGCACCGTGTGCTTCTGCACCACAAAAAGACTTCTTTTGAAAGAAGAAAAAAGCCTAAAAGGAGAAACAACAAACACAAAAGCAGCTCCAAAATAACAGAATGCGATCACTAGTTTATCTATTTATATAATGATTTAATGCCCTTTTATTTTCGCCACAGCCAGAGTGCACCTCTCCTTGTGGAACGCCAGCTCAATGCCAAACAAACAGCAGATAAAAAAGCACAGCGTACACTGCCTCCAAAATAGCCACGAGCACAAAAACACGGCAGAGTGCAGTGCTTTCAACCTGTAAGGGGGGAACAATTAGGAGACAGAGAAGGAGAAAGGGACGGAGAGGTGGAGGAAAAAAGGAAGAGAGGCGACCGTCGACTGTGGCCATAGTAACAGACGAAGCATGGAGGACGGTGAGAGGTGAAAAAGAAAGACGACGGAGACTGTCCTTGCTGCTGCGCCCTCTTTCACAGCGCTCTGTTATTCTTATCCTATGCTTGCCCACAGCAATGCAATCATTCACTCCGTTCTCAGTGTCACTGTGACGATAGGAGAGTGAAAAAATTACACACACACACACACACACACACACACACACACACGCACACCATCTCAATTGCAATGGAGATGGGTCTACAACTGCAAACAAGCAGGCCTGAATAATGAAATACACATTAAATATAAAATAGACTGGGGGATTGTCGAGCCTGCAGTGCCACAGCAGACACCAACACTTACACATGGAGAGGAGAAAGTAGGGTACTGTATGTGGCGGGATGTCTTCTATCATTAACATGACAGCTACAGCCTATAACACAGTCAGTATTTGTGCTATATTTAGAGTGATTAAAGTGTAAAACGTGTGCACAGTATGTCCCAACCTGAACTGCTGCTGCTGCGTTGTTATTATTCATCGTTTTTTTCAAACTAAACAACTGGAATGTCATAGTTCAGACAAAATATTTGTGAAGATGGGTGGACTAAAGCATAAGGAAAGAACTTCTGAAACAAAAACTGTTGAGTTAGTACAAAGAATTCAGCAAAGGGTGAAGAAAACAATGTCACACACTCCAGGATATGGGTCAGTGTGTGTGTGAGAGAAGGGGAGTATTGTATTGCGTGGAGGTTGTGCATCAATTTTTTATGCGCAGCCTTCAGCTGGGCACTTAAATCGGTTTGGGTGTAGGCCCCATTGTGTGTTTCAATACTACCATACCATGTAGTAGGCCAGAAAAAGATTTAGTATGGAGGAGGAGGTTCAGGAGGAGAGGTCTACGAGGTCTACAATCATGGGCATCGGTCATCAGCCACTGAAAGTCTCTTTGCAGACAAAGGTTTATTTCCAAAACTCAAGAACTTGCAAAACAAGCAAACACACATGGAAAAGAGCTGTCAGTATAAAGAAAATAGGAATCTTCACTACAGTGTCCCAGTACATAGTATGTCAAATGCAGTATGCCAAAAATACCAGGATGTTCTACTACATCTGGTCGTATTTTGCTGTATGCAAGCCTGCATGCTTTTCTGGCTATTCTGACCCACAATCCTCTGCAGCAGAAGATACGTCACATCCACTGAGCTGCAAACAGCTGACAGCTTACTGACAGCTCTCAGACGTCGCAATGATGGATGGTGGTGCGTTCAAGTAACTGATGACCAGTTGAATAGTAATGATAGGAATATTAATTGCTTAAATGAACAAATTAATCACAAATATAACCCACAACAAAAGGACATCACTATGAAAATAACAATGAAGGAGAAAGTATGTTCTGACTGTGTGCATACTGCATGCAACAGAACATACTTTTTAAGGGCAGCTGCAGTGCTTACTAAAGTAAAAAGAAAAAGCATGTGATTGGGAACACACCCTCATCGTTTGGCACTTTCCTAATCAGGACATGTTTGAAATTGTCAGAGGTTTGTATTTCATTTTGAGCTGATGTTTTGATTATGTTGCTTTTACACAAAGTGTGAATGTAAGGCTGTCACTAGTGATTCTTTTTTAAATTAATTGTTTAATAGTTGGTCTTCAGATTGTCAAGAACATAGTGACACTAGAATAAACCTCGCCGTTTCATGCCTCCACCAACGAGTCAAGTTACAGTTTACCAAAGATCGACCGATTTATCGCCCGGCCGATATATCGGGCCGATATTTGGGTTTTTTAAAGTCATCTGCGACACCTGGCAGCATTCTGACGATTAGGACAACCTCTACAGTTTACACCCAAGTCTGTGCGGACTCATCTGTCGCCATGACAGTAAACAATGCTTCAAATATGGATGTTGCTGGAAAGGAAGCTAAAAATTCCGAAACGTGGATGCTTCATACATATCTTAACGTCTATGCAATCAGCAAAGTTTCAAGGTTGGCATCCAAGATTAGTGTCACCAATTTAGTATCTGACCAAATGTCTCCCCTTCTATTCCTGAAATTTTGTCAGAATTAGCATATGAATGCTTGAAGTATGGCCAAGAACATGTTCTGTGAGGCAACAGTGACCTTTGAGCACCAAAATCTAATCAGTTCATCGTTGAGTTAAAGTTGCCTTTATCAGAACAGGACAGACGTACAGACAACCAACTGGAAAACAGAGGCATAAAATGCTCGTCACAGTTTTCTTAAAACCTTTCTTTTGCCCATCCAAAATGATCTGCTGTTGCACATGACCCATCATTAAATACAAGTGGTGCCAAAGTAAGTTATACATTTGCATGGGGTTTTATCAGTGACAATCTTTGAGGAGAAAAGTTAGACAGGGGAAAAAAGATAATAAACAAGAATCTCTATGCCATTCTCTGTCTGTTTGAAGATGGTTTACAGAGAGCTGTGGCTGCAACTGATGATTATATTCATTACCACTGAATCTGTCTATTTTCTTTTGACAATCAATTTGTCTGGTCTAAAAAAAGTGGAAATGAACATCACAAGTTCCCAGACCCAAAGGTTATGTCTTCAAATTGTTTGTTTTGTTCGCCAAACAGTTTAAAACCCAATTATACTATTTTTTTTTCTGATATAAAACAGAGAAAAGCAGAAAATACTCGTATTCTAGAAGCTGGACGTGACGTGAGTGTTTGGGATTTTTGTCTGAGCAGTGACTGAAACTATTTATGTATTGTCTGCCCAACAGTTTATATTCCATTTATAATGATATAATACAGACTACAGCAACAAAAGCTCACATCTGAGAAGCTGGCACCAGTGAATAAATCATCCAAATAATCGATTATCAACATCTTATACGATTCATTTTCTGTCAATCAGCTAATCATTTCAGCACTAGCGGGGATGCGCACATTACAGTACACGTGTCTCCATACGTGTGGCACAATCATCAGACCCGTCAAAGCGGATAAATTCATCCGGAGGCCTGAAAAATTCAGTCCTTCCAGTGAGTGTCAGCAGGACTTAGAGCTAGTGAGAGTGGCAAACATGGCTGCCACAGACTGAAGAGGAGGAGGAGGAGGGGGGGGGGGGCACCAGACAGTCAGACAGACAAGTACAGACACAGACAGACTGTAGGTTTGAATTCAGAGATGGCACGCTAACCGCCATCAAACAGAGACAGGCGGCGGGACGCATTTGGACACACAGCTGGCGTGGGTTTTCAGTCCACGCCTTTCTGTCTGTGGTCCTCGCAATTGCAGCTTTTGTGAAGTGAACCGACGGCGGCGTTTTTTTTTTGCTTATGCAACGTTGTGTTTTGCTGTGTTTATCATGCGGCGCAAAGCAGCACAATATCCCTCAGTATAGCTCAGCTAGCAAGGGCACTTCCTGCTATTCAAAGGCACACAGCGTTGAGCAGCAGTAATGAGCCCATCCACATCAAGAGGCACAATGAAAGCCCAGTTTCCCCCGACTGGCAAAAACAACAGGATGCCGCTGCAGAAGGGGGGCTGATAAGTCCTGCATGGCATCAAAAATTTAAATGGGCCACAACCATGTTATTTCATATTTCTCACGGCCTGATGCACAATTCAGCAGGCTGTTTTGTTTCTGCAGGATTTTATGTATATGCATGTGTCAGTGTGTGGTACGCTATGAGAGAAAAGGCGGATAGATGAGAAAGAAAACTGGATAGAAGTTTGAAAAATAGATCACACAGAACAAATGGAGAGCGAGAACAAGGGATGGCAAATGGTTAGCACCTGTAATAATGAGAATAAACGGATGATGAATGGGAGGAATGAGTGGGACTTGACAAAAAAGGAAGATGAGGGGGTGTAAGAAAATAACCACTCCAGAAGAAATGAAAAGAAAGGAGGGAACAGTAGGATGTAAAAAAAAAAAGCACAGTGATGAAAATGTTATGGATTGATGAAAAGAGATGAAGGAGGAACAAAAGCAAGCAGTTATGAATGGAGGAGACAAAGATGAAGGGGGAAATGACTCTAAGGTGGGAGAAACCTGAAAGGAGCGAGGAGGACAAGTTTGGTTATGAGATGATGCGGATAAGAAGGACTTGAGAGAAAGGGAGGAGGACAGGAGGAAGAGAGGGGATGGAGTGGCAAAGAGTCATTAGCCTACGTAAGGCTGGTACATTAAGCGTTCCCCGCTCCGCTGTTTCATCTCGCTCTCTCCTCTCTCCTTTTGTTCTCCAGAAATATCTGAGTGGGTGGGAGAGAGAGTAACCGAGTGTGCGAGAAAGAAGGAGAGAGTTACAGTAAGTGAAGTGATGACAGAGTGAGGGGGAGAGAAAAGAACAAGAGCGACAGAGGAAGTGGATGACGAGTGAGCGGGCATGGTATCTTTAGAAAACGTTTAATATAATACCAAGGATACCTGATTTTATTGCCAAAGCAGGTCTCTAATGTCTTCCGAACCACAACAGCAAAACCAAACAGTGTGACATTTATCTCGGCAGGGTTTCCCGCAGCGTTTCATCGTTATGTTTTCCGATAACATTAGAAGAAACTATGACATTTTATGAAATATAATGATAGGCTCATTAATGGGCATCACACAGCAAGGGCCACAAATTTCAAGAGTGAGGCGATTGTTTAAAATTATTACCCAAACTGTCCATCACAGTGCAGCCTTTTAATGATTGGTAGATTAATCAATAAGTTGAAATTAAACAAGAGTTTAAGCTGGTTGCATGAAAAGTACTGTATGTAATGTTTGTTCTCCATACCATGTGATATGGTCGTTAAATTAAACAGATTAAATGGCAACTATTTTGATGTTTATTTAATGCTGAATAACTAGGATTTGCTTCTTTTCCTCGTCTTGTGTTTTAGTGAATTGAATATCTTTTGGTTTTGGATTGTTAGTCAGACAAACAAAATTTTAAGACCTCACTTGAGCACACTGTGATGGGCACTTGTCACTATTTTCTGATATGTTATAAACCAACTGATTTATTGATTAATAGAGAAAATAATCCACAGATCAATCGATAATGGATCTCATCTTACTGTTCTGTTTTTCTGTGCAATACGAAGTTATTTATAGCATTTAAAGGTCCAGTGTGTGGACGCCGCGGCTTCCCTCCCACGTCACTGTTTACGTCACACACTGAGCTACATGTTTTGTTACTTGCTCACGCCCCCCATTGACCCGAAAAACACACATTCTGGGTTATTCATATTTTCCTGTCAGCCACCATAGTTAACAGTCCCTCTGCGATGAGGAGCATCAGAAAAACACTGTTCTTTTTACATGAAACTACTTAATTCAGTGTTTTTACTGGTTTGAATCACCGATGAAAACCTCCTGAACAATGAACACTGAAGGAATTCTAGCTAGGGGGAGGTTCCAGTTGGTACTTAACCTGTAACTTAACAGTTTAAAGGTCCAGTGTGTAGGATTTAGTGGTTTCTAGTGGTGAGGTTGACAGTTACAACCAAGTGAAACTTGAAAACACAAATGGCCCTATCTAAAGCCAGTGTTTGGTTTGTCCGTTCTGGGCTACTGTAGAAACAACATGGCAGGAACACATCTGTAGCTCACCAATTTAGAACAGGTACCACTCCACCAGCGGCCCGGGTTTCTCCCATTTCCTGTCCGTCTCTCACACTATCTAAAAAAAGCTTGAAAAAACAAAACAAAAAACATAGCGGACTCCATGGAAGAGGACCCCCTCTCCTCTGTATGTAGATATAAATGGCTCCTTGTAAGAAAACTAAAACACAACAATTCTTATTTTCAATTAATTGCAAATTACTAAAAGCATAGCTATGAATATCATATTCCATTTCTTCCAATATACCCCAGTAAATCCTACATACACTTGACCTTTACACAACTTTTGTTGCACAACTTGTCAGATCTTCTCACTGGGCGTGTTTTGTGCCAACTTTTTGTGATGTCACTGTTTTCCCAAACTCAGTGATTACTATGTCATCACAACAGAAAGAAGTTATGGACAAACCTACAAAATTAAGATCCAAATTGCACTTTTGCTTGAAAAATGTCTTAAAATCCTTAATTAAATTTCAAAATAGTTGCCGTTTAACTTCTGTTGTAGAGTTGCCGTGATGTCTTTTCCAGAATTATGATTTAAATTGTTGAATATCTGATTAATTGACTGAGAATGTGACAAAGCAACTGACATCAAAATTGGGATATTTACACAAAAAATACTGACGCTTATTAGGAAGCCTTATTGATGAGTTGGTAAGAAAAGAACAGATAGAGGCAAAAAGTTGCAGAGCTCTTGAGATGATCAGAATTAGAAAGTTTCAGCACCAAAACCAAGACAATATTTTTGATACCTTGTTTTGCAGAATATAATTGCTTTCCTGTTCTCACATTTAAAATGTTGCCTAAACACAAGTCCCCATACAAAATATATTCGGCCCAAAATTCTGATTTAAATCTGATCTGACTGAAGAATAAATAAACACATTCAATATTTGACAGTTTTCAGACATTGGTCTTAATTGGTCTGGAGTTGGGGGTTGGAGAGAGGTGACATAATTTTGTCGAAACCAATCAGCAACAGCAAGCAGAGGTACTCGTTGTTATTAATAAACTTGAAGACATAAAGAGTGACAGATATTACATGACAGTGAATCACCATTAGCTCACACTTGATCTTTTATTTCCGTCTCTCACATAATTTTCTCTTCTGATGGCCATCTGTCAAACACCACGGTCCCTCCACTTCTGTCTACATTTATTTTCAGTATCTATCCACACACACACACACACACACACACACACACACACTCACAGAGTCCCTGCTTAAGGTGTGGCACAAGTGCTGCCAAGACACTGATTGCTGTGAAAGCCCACTGTACCTGGGTCAAGGTGACACCAGGCACAGCAGCCACAACACAGCAGTCATAGAGGGAGAGAGGCTTTGACACATGCTGCTGACACCAGTGAAAAAACAGAGACACTCAACACCGCTCTTAAATCACATACTTGAACCCTTCACCTTTAAAAATACACATTGAGACGCCTACACAGTGCAAGAGCTGCTCAGACTTGCACTGTGCAAACCAGCAAAATCCCGAGAAACAATTAACAGCTGATGAATAGCCGCTCTTTCCAAAGCCAGTTTGCACCACTCCCCACATTCACAACTGAGATTCCCACCTCTACATCCATCCATCCATCCACCCGTCCATCCATCTATCCACCCTCCCGCCCCGATTCATCCGGCTCACCTTTGTCAGTCGAGCGCCTCGTCCGCCCAGGCAATAAAAATCCTGCACCATAGTAAAGGAGATCCTAAACAAAAGGAGGAGATTGTAGGGGCACGGAGAGGAAAAAAAAACAACGCGGGAAGAAAAGCCAGAAAGAAGAGGACAAAAGATAGAGGGAGGGAAGAGAAGGGAAAAGAGGGAGAAAAGAGACAGAGAGGTAAAGAATGGCCCAGACAGGCAAAGAGCTCTCAACAATGTGAGCAGCAAGGGAGGGCGAGCGCCAGGTGTCAGTACGCATACACTCACTGAGCCGCGCTTGCACACACACACACACACACACACATACACACAGGCAGACCGGCAACGCTCGCTCTCACTCTCTTCCTCCTCCTCCTCCTCCTCCTCCTCCTCCTCCTCTCCTCACTCTCTGGCAGCAATAACTCTCCCTCATCCTCCTCTCTCTCTCTCCCTTTCAGCCAGGGCAGAATTCCTTAACTCTTTCAAAGCCACCGAACGAGTGCTCCGTCTACTTCCACTCCTGCTAATGAGGCTGAACTTAATTGTTTTTGTATGGAAATTAGGGGTGGGTGATACGGCCCTAAAAAAATATCACGATATTTCAGGGTATTTTTGCGACAACTATATTCTTTACAATATGACAAATTGGTAAAAAATATTATCATTAATTTAAGAACATTTAATTGCAACAAAATAAGTGATATAGTTTTACAGTTTGCCTTCAGTAAAAACAAAACAAAAATTATCTAATTTCTTTAGTTTGTGAACAACAACAGTAACTCAGAGTGAGATTCAGATTCTGTATACAATATTAATAGTTCAACTAAATAAAATCACATTTAATTACATATTTAAACAGCTCCCAAATACAAAAAATGCCCCCTGGGATCTATATATATAAATCAACGGGTGATTTCCTTCTTTTAGTAAAATCCTAAATGACTGAGTTTTTTTTCCCACCTGGACCTTTATGCTCTGCCATTTCTCCTCTAATCATCACGCTGTAACCTGTAACCAGAGTTTTTTGTCGAGCTGCGAGCGTCACGTAGGTTTACATTACCAAAGGGTTATGAAAAAATCCCTTGATGACACCGACACGGCAAGAGAGGAGCAGGAGAGACGCTGTGCTGCTGCCAGAGGAGCCGCTGAATGAGTTCCCTCTGAGTGGTAAGTCACTAAAAGAGTCTGAGAAGTCCGGGGCTGTTCATAAAACATTCAGGACGCCACAGTTTATTCCACACTCCTGAACCTGCTCCTCTTTTTGGAACCACCGCGGAGTCTGTAATAATTTCACTTTCAGCCATGCTGAAACACTGGAATGAAGGTCCAAAAGATACGCCAGATAACGAAGAAGACCAAAACTGGCCTCAATAACGACAATGCCATTTTCCAATGTCTTAGTCCTAGTATATTCAAATATCAATGAGTAATGTTACTAAAACTAAATACTGTAAATGAGGGCTAAATTGGACAATTATTTGCTAGCTAAAACTCGCTAAACTACCCATGTTTACTGACAAGTTGATTTTCACACAAAAACAAGATAAATTTGTGATTATACTTGGTACAAATATTTATTGTTTCATGCTATGTTGACCACAAACACAGCCTCAGACTTTCATTTATAGCACATAAATGCAATTTAAATTGAAATATTGATCAGACAGACACTTTTCTTTCTTCTTATTATTTTCCATAACTTGTAGTATGAAAGTGAGTTGAAGTCCACACTCAGTACATCAGTTCTCCAATTCCCTCTTCACTTTATTCTATTTTTGTTGTACAGAAGAGACTGTTTAAAGCCTGCATGCCCTTCTATATGGATACTCGATATAGGCGACATCTTTAGAGCTCCAATATCACAGAGAAATAATACACCAGGGGGCTCAAAACCCATCTGGGAGTTAAAGCCGAAACTCGTGTGAAGATTCATGAAATTGTCTTGTGTGCTGGGATGCAGAGAGGGGGCTTCTGGGTAAAAGTAGCTCATGGAGGTTTGCAGAGATGCTCACATACACAGCTCCAAAAAAATCAATTATGTGTCGAGTGTATGTGCTGTCCTGTGCATCAAACAGGGGAGGATGTCCCTTAGGATTAGAGCCGGACCAATATTAAGGCTTAGCTGAAAAATGGAAAAATGGCACTGCACCTGCTGTAGCACACACCTCTAAAATAGGCTACTAAACTAAATATGTTGTGCAATTTTAATGTGATATCTACCAAAATTGTTCATTATCTCTTGGTTTTTTATTTTTTTATGGGCTTTTTGCCTTTATTGACAGGACAGAGAGTGAAATGGGGAGACAGAGAGAGAGTGGGGACTGACATGCAGCAAAGGGCCGCGAGCCGGATTCGAACCTGCGGCCGCTGCAGTGAGGCGATGCCTCTGTACATGGGGCGCCGGCACTATCCACTACTCTACCGACGCCCCGTTCATTATCTCTTGTTAATACTTCTTTTAAATAAATTGTATCATCAAGTACCAGAGTTTTGGGGCAAGTCCAGCAAAACACAACATAAGTGCAAAGAAAAAAATACGTGTAAGGTCATCACCTCCACAGATGTACTTATGTTTTTGTTACTCTAGTTTGCAGGACATTTCTAAAGCCTGGTTATTGATTTCAATGACATCTGGTCTTTCAATTTTATTTTAATTAATTAATATTCAGAGGACAGGTCTACCTCAGCAGAGGTAGGGCACTCTCAGTGCTTTTAAGCTTTTATTTAAACTTGTAATTAATTTTTACATCCACATTCATTTTCACGGTCTGACTGGGTCTGAATTTTCATTCGTGCACAATCGGTTTTAGCAAATGTGACATTGTCCATGAGGGTGCGTGGAATAATTACATGAGAGCATACACGAAGACACCTGAGCAAAACTTCCGTGCATGTTCACAGGTAACACAAGAGCAGGTACTAAGAGCAACAGGTACCACACCTGGCTGTTCTGACTGACACAAAATGATTAGTCAATCATCCAATAAACAAAAATTAATTAGCAAAAACTGACTGTTTTCTTTAAGTATTCTTTAAGCAACGTTTGAGCTGTGATCTTAATCTTCTATGATATTAAGTTGAATATCATTGGGATTTGGGTGAGATAAGACATTGGAAGGGGTCACCGTGCAAACTGTGATTGGCCTTATTTCAGCATTTTTTGACATTTTATAGACCAAAACACTTATCAATTAACGCGATTCCCTCATCTCTATCAGACATCATATGAGACAAGAAATGGTTAGCCACCCCACAGTCCCTCCACCTCACACCCCACCACTGCGGACTGCTTTCCCAGGAAGACAGCAAGCAGCAGCTGTAGCTGTAGCAGCTCAAATTCAACCTGCACAAATGCCTCAGAACCAGGTGTATTAGTGGGGTGGTGGCCAGTGGCAGCAGCCGGTCAACTCTGTGTAACAGCAGCAACAGAAAGTTTGCTGATCTGGCGGGGAGTCCGGTGGGGTCTCTAATGTCAAGGTTGGCGGGGCAAGGTGGAGGACACACTTGAGCCTTTGGTGCCAGTTAGGAGAAAGCTACACTATTAGTAGGGCTGACCTTCGACTTCATTTTTGAAAATCGAAGTTTCGGAGCTCAGATCGATTTTAAATGGAAGCCTTCGACGACCGGGGGGAAGAATTTAGTTGTCTGTGTTCAAGCAGGATAAAAGGTTTCCATTCATTGCACGTAGGGCTGTCTACAGTATTTCCTTGTCGGAGATAGTGTTGCGTTCAAGGTCCCCCCAAACAACGGGAGGGAAAAAATGCAGAATATTAAAAAAAAAAAAAAAAAAAAAAAAATTCACAATCGAATCCCATGCCAAGCTTCAAATTTTTTGGGTCAGCCCTAACTATTAGCAACATTTCTCTCTCTATCTTTGAACACTTCCATTTTGAAAAGTCCTTCTTCCTTTTATGGGTTGCTCTGCAGTGTAGGCATTTGTTGCTAATGCTGAAATAGCAACTTTCTCTGCATGATTCTCCGTCATTGAATCAGTGTTTGACCAAAGGCGCGTGCAGGTGTATCTGCATTTATAGAACAGCCAATAATAACGCCCTCCATCTGAAATGACCTGTGATTGGCCAAAGTCTCCTGTCACATACCAGATTTTAGGAAGCCTGAAAATAACCCAAAGGAGGTGCAGAAGTGTAGTTTTCTTTCTGACCACTTGAATTAAAACATGCTTAAAATTTCTTTTGGGATTTTTACCCAATGTTACCAAAACATCTATAGCAGCTTTTACGAGTTAAAAGAGCTTCAACTCAATAGGTTTCAGTGTTACCAAATTTAAATTGCTCTAATTAACTTAAGTTTTATGTTCCAAAACATCCAAAAGTTGTTTGTCCTTCTCCATGTAGCAAATACATGCACCAGTGTTCACATGTTGGAGGCCCATCGCTTTCCGTGACCATAAAAACCTGCCAACATTATCCCTGCTCGGTTGCCACCTAAGAAAAGACACCATATCTAGGTCACAGTAACACCAACTGCTAAATATCAGTCACGCCTGAGCCGTGAGCACGTCCCTTTAATCAAGCTGTCAACATTAACATAGAGTAGAGAGTTGACACAGATCCAGCATAAATTATCAGATGGAAGGATGCAACAAAACACTCTCACATTAAGAACTTCCTGCCTGGAGCAAGGTGTGAAAGACCATAAGGAAACTCACTAGAAAGGAAGCAGAAAAAGAGGAAAAGGCCATATAGAGGGAAAGCAGGAAAGTGAGTAGAGCGAGAGGTAAGGGAAGGGACACATCGAGACAGAGTGAACAGGAGTGAGACTTCCCACTATTGACGTTGTGATCAGAGAGCGGAGGAGAGGTTAGACCAACGCTTCTTTACCCACGCATCGTGCTGCCCACTCCCTACTGCTAGAACTGGAATGCACGCTTCCCGTTTCACAAAAGAGCTGCATGGGAGAGACACAGCCGCGGACTCTTGTGCCGGCCTCCATTTAAATGTCACCGTGCTTCCACAAAGCGAAATAAATTACTCAGAACGCTGTGAGAACAGCCATCAAAACCACCGGCGATTTCAGTGTCAGTGGGATATTCAAGACCCTGCTGTGGACCGTCTGAGGGCTGATGGAACATGTACTGTGCTGATTTTCAACATGCATCAGGCCTTTCATACGGATTCATGACTGCAATCAAACCAGAGCTGCTGAATACAGGAGGCAGACTGGTGGTTTGACAAACTGAGACATGATTCACGCCATCTTTCACACATCAGAGTGTACTATAACAAAAAAAAAAAAAAAAAGCATAAGAGGATGTGCTTCACTGTGATTACTGCAATGATGGTGATACAAAAGGAACAATGTGCAGCTGAGTACCATTGGCAGCAGTGAGCACCAGCTATTACAACGAAGAATGACACTTGACAGTATTGTTTTTTTTTTAAATTCAGCAATTACAGTACTGTCTTTACAGCTTTCTTCAAAGTACTGCGTGTACTGTATAAAGACAGGTGACAAAAAAAGGAAAATAAATAAATAAATAAATAAATAAATAAATAAATACATGAGGCTTTCTCCACAGCAGACATTTTGACTTGTCGTAGTCGTAAAAATACGCCATGACAGTGTGACAGCATGCACAATACATGAACCCTGACAGCGAAGCAGCTAAATGGAACCGAGCCATCATTCATTTTGTTATTTACACCTGTGCTTTTCCTGCTGTCACAATGATGACAACAATGTCATTCATAATTATGGCCATCACAGTCACCACAACTAGAAAAAAAACTTGCAATGTTACAATATTCAAAATCTAAGACGACATCTGGTCTTATATCACGATATCGATATACTGCCCAGCCCTGTAAACTTCTATTAATGTGTCACCCGTCTATATTAATGTTTCGGCTTTTCAGGTGTGTTAACATTATTATTCATGACCTTGATATATCTCTTGATTGTTTTTATAATTAACTGATTAATAATTTAATTTATAAAATGTCAAGCAAGTGTGGAAAATGCCAGTCACAAGTTGCCAGACTCCCCAGGTGACGTCTTTAGAGGAGCTCTATATCAGTGGTTCCCAACTGGTGGGTTGCAGTCCAAAAGTTTGTTAAAAAACACACTTAAATTTTAGGTTCAGTGAATTTCCGACACAATGCTTTTACTTTTAAGTGCTGTTTCCTGCTGTACAGTGAGCGACTAATCGACAGCTACTTAACAGAGGCAGCCAATAGCTCGATGACATGGCCAAACTTAAGTCTAATGTTGAATGTATTAAACTGTGTGGACCTTGAACTAATGACTAAGGAGAAATCTGGACCCCATGGCCGAACTAGTTGGAAACCACTGCTCTATACCACATCTAGAGCATATATATGATTCAGTTTGTCTGCACACGGCTCTCAACATGTAAGTGTGTTAGCTGGCAGCTAGCAGCTAACAGTGCTAGAGTGCGAAGAGTGCTGACAGGGCTAACGGTGTTAACCAGAGGGAAACCGAAGGATGGGCGCGCTTTTACAACGATGCTTTCCCGATATCAGCCGTAACTGCCGTATGAGCAGCAATTAGCTAACCAGTGAGATAAACACACACGGTCTTGCATGTATCAACATGCACGCAATTCGCTGCCGAACCATCTACCACAACAGAGAACAGGAAGGCTGAGGAAGAGTGACTTTATTCTCTAGCCATTTTTAGATATGAATTGTACAAATTTGCAGGAAAGCCCAATCAGTCTTTTTTCAGCATTGGCAGTATAAAAACAAAATCAGGTAGTGCAGCAAAATGCCGCCTGCCTGCTTTTGTTTACACAGAATGTGCCTTTTGAATTTTGGAAGTTGCGGTTGGTGAGTCCTTCGGCAGTTCTTTAAGTAAGTCAGCCTGTCCTTCAATGTCCCCGTCATTTGACGGTTACTGGCCTCTTCATTTGCGAGGACAAGGAGGGCGCGCAATTCTTTGTCTCCCCAGTTGCTCATCTTTACAGTGTCTGTCAGGTTTGTGTTTCCCTCTTGCTACTAGCTGCTCGATAATTCCTGCTATCAGCTGTTTCCTGTTTATCCACGGCCAGTGGGTCGCACGTGCGGCGTCATCAACAGCCCCTCCCATTGCAGAAGGCCACCTCGGTCTGTTTAAACTAAAAGGGTTCCGCCAATATGACTACCCTACGAGGCGGAAAATTGGGCACGTCAGATCAACTCGCCAATCCGGCTCTGTGTGTCTAAATGCTCGCAGCTTGCCGGCAAAACGGCCCAACATTTGGCGAAAATCTGGCAGTAAAAAAGTAAAAAGGGGCTTCTGTTTAGGATGCCATTCCTCCACTATAGCAAATACTGTAGTTGTTTGCTGCTGTATTAACGCTCTGAATGTCGCATAAAGATCCGTTGAATATTGTTTTTCCTGTCCAACCACAAAAACACAATTTATAATATCTTGACATTTGAGAGTTGTAAACAACTACTTCTCCTTGATAATTACTAGTTATCAAAACTGTTGATGATTCATTTTCTTTCATCAAATCATCAATTAATTGTCTAATCATTTCAGCAAAAACTTCTGACTACAAACGCATTCAAAACAAAAATGCTTCAGCTTTAGCCAACCCCTTTTAGATATAAAGAAATATGTTCCAATCAGAGGCCTTTTCATTTCTGCGTCTTAGAAATAATCAATACAGCCCAAATTTAACTCACATACACTCATACACTCATATAACTATAACCCAATGACTGTTGGCTGCATGCTCTATGTCTCTTGATTTCTTTTTAATATACTCTGAGAGTTACATGTGTAGCACACGATCAAATAAATTCTCAATGACCTGCAGAAGCCATATATTAAACCTGGATTTTTACCATCTCTGTTGGTCAGGAAGAATAAAAAACAATAACTTACTGAGAGTAAATTATTATTATTGTATGAAATCATTAGGTTGAACATGTCTTGTACAAGAGTGTGGAGTACATGACCACCACACATTATGTAGATGTGATGTGTAGAGGACAGATTTTCTCTGGAAAAAGCAAAACAACTGCTGTTAATATGAACACGACCTGCACCAGAATAAATTTAAAGTGCTGCATGATAAAGTGACTGTACATATAATTCTAATGTAAAACACAGATAACGCCAAAGAGATGGATTTAGAGTCAAGCTCCTCTTAAATATCGTGATATTGATTTCTGCTGCCCTCACCACGGCTCTCAGAGCGGATCCTAGGAGAGGTTTCAGGCTGTCACATTCTTGAGCCTGAGGGGCTCAAAGGAGGTAATTCACCAGCACATTGGTGGCCGTGACAAGGGCGGTATGTGCATCGAGTGGCACCACTGAACCATAATGATGGGCCCCATAAGTGCCTCCCACACTCCACGAGATAGGAAAGTGCCACCACTGACACTTCGGGCAAGTCGTCTCTCAGGCCCCTGCCACCTCTCGACAGTCCGTCTGAATTGTCTTTGACCTTCAGCCCACTTTCATTTTGCTTTAGCTTTGTTGCCATGGTTACGCGGTGAGGAGGCCACAGGTGCCCGCTGATGAGGTTGGCAGCTTCGGGGGACCGTGTCGCCCACCTGGTCGACATGGGTTATACTGTGTGTGACCCGACGCGAGGAGCGACTTCTCCTGTTCTTTTGTTGTTTATGGAGGAGATTGATGAGGTCTTTCTACTGATGGCCCTTCATGTCACCACTCACAAAACCTTCACACACCAACTCCACACTGGGTTGTCTAGCAGACTTAATAAATGATAATGAGCTTTCTGGAGAGAGGAGGAAAATATACAAGAAAATCCTCGAGAGACCAACCGAAGAGCGGAAAACAAGCACTTTCTGACAGTTCTTTATCTCTCAAGCTCTGATGAGGAAAACAGATTATACTCATGCATTTATCAAGACAACTTTACTTCGGCAGACATCTCCTGGTGCTGAACAGTTACTCAGTAACCAGTGCAAAAAGGCACCTCAAAAATAAATGTCAACCTCCGAATGAAGAAAGCTAAATGACACGTTGCAGTGAAGCTCAGAGAGGTTGTAGACATCAGGCTGTTGTCCTTAGTAACCAAAGGTCAAAGCTCCTCTCGACAGCTGGGCACCATATTGATCCCCTGATCCATTGTCTGCTTCACCGTCTACACTTTGTGTTTACACAGCGTCTTAATGCTCGCATTTTGAAGAGAATTAAGACATACAGAGATTCCTAATGCAATGTGAGATAAAGAGGAGTTTACAGATTAATCTACGCTCTACAGCAGCAGGATGATACAACAGAAATAATTAAACAAACCTGATCTGAATAAAATTGAAGTAGAGCTACATCATGACAGAAAATTAATTAGCAAATAATTAAAATTTAAGTTATTTTTCTCAGCAGAAACTCCTCTCGGGCACCAGATTCTCCAATGTGTTGTTTTTGTTAACGTTTTATCTCATTGTAAATTGTGTTCTCTGGACTACTGATCATATAAAAAGGGCATTTGAAGACACCACCTGGCAGTATTGTAGTCAAGATCACCTAAACCCAGACAGAGTCAAGACCAAGACTAGAGTGTATCGAGACCGAGACTGGACCAAGACTTCAAGCAGTTACAACTATAATTTCAACAGTTAACCAATAAATCAGTAAGCTAGTCTTGGCTGCTCTGCACTGTGCACCAGCCAGGTCGGGTAGGTGCTAGCTAGCAGCACCGGTCATTAAGTGATTACAGCTAGTAACACCATCCCAATCCAACAGTGCTGCTGTGGAAACATTGAGCCCACCCTCCTGCCTCCCTCCAAAGTCGTCCCGGTAAGTGAGTAGCTCAATTTTGAGCCACAAACCCTCTTTAGCAACGTTAACTTTGCTGTTAGCTCTGTTAGCACCATTAGCAGTGTCAGCACAGCTAGTGGTGCTAACAGAGCTAACGATTCTAAAGGAGTTTTGCCACTCATAAGTAAGCCACATACTTACTGGGAAGACCTGGGGGAAGATCTTGGGGAAGACCGGAGGGCGGCCATCACATTCTGCAGCAATGTTGTCTTGCTAGCTGGAGGGTGTACCAGCGTTAATCACAAATAGCCGGCTAGCATTGAGTGCAGAGCAGCCAAGGCTAATGTTAGCTAAGCAGTGGAGACCAGAGGGTGGGCACCACCACCTCTAAGTAGACAGCACTTTGAATTTCTTGCTTGTATTTCATGTCTTTTTCAGTCGTCTATGTAGACAACTTAATTTGTATATTTATGCGTACAAGGCCATACTGGGTAAACTTAACTCAAACATTGGTTATCTTTTGATGCAGATCTACCACTGGCTTCCGCTTTGTTCCACCAGGTGGCTTTCTAACCAGGTTCCATAGATTTGCACTGAGCTGGGGGAAAACACCTCTGAATTTTCTCCTTGGACTTGGAATAATCTGCAGAGCAAATTACATCTCGCTAATCTAGTTCCCTTGGACAAATTTAAAGTCTATTAAAAGTCCAGGAAACTGAGAAGCGCAACGGTTTTATTTGAGCTGGTTTAGTCTCTTCCTTCTGCGTTTAGTGGTCGTATTTTCCTGTCTGCTGTGTTTTATTTCTCTTTAAATTGTAACTGGTGTGCTGTCTTGGCCAGGGCTCACTTGGAAGAGATCTCTATCTCAGGGGACTTCCTGGTTAAAAAAAGGTTAAAAAAAAAAAAAAAAGACACTGCAGACGTGAATTTTAGCTTGCTATCTTGTCTTCTATCTTGTTTTCTATGAGCGAGCAAATACAAACACTAAGGAGCTGAAATCAACTTCACCATCTGTATTCAACATTTCTTTCTTGCACAGATAATAATAATAACCTCTCAGTTGTGGCCTTGACTGGTCTTGGAATAAAAGCCAGAGTCCTCTTTATCTGAGACAGAGACAAGACCAGATTAAAATGCGGGTGAATACAAGACGAGACATTCAAAAAGTATTCTGAGACTGATCTTGAGTACAACGACCTTGCACCCTGGGCTCTAGGAAGTTTGCTGGGTATTTTTTATTGCATTTTTTCTTTTCTTTTTTTAACAATAAATTGAGAAAATAATCAGCGGATTGATGAATAATTAAAGTAATTATTAGTTGTTGCTCTAAAACAGAGCATCAATCATTTACAACAATTAAAAAATGTAAGACTCAATAGAAAAATCATCTATATGTATTATTTGGGTCAACATATTGTAATCTGTAGTGAATGGGGCAAATGAAGGGCTAAATATGATATCTCTCTGCAGGAGTTCCTGCATGTTATCAAAACCTGGTGCTCTGAAATCCCTCCATTCATGTTTTTTTCTCCCTGGGTTCATTAATACAGGAAGGAAGAGGACATTCTGTGGAGCAGTAGGTGCCAATCTGTCGCTCTGTGGAGATCAGCCAGAATCAGCTCATGTTAAGCTGCTGCTGCCGCTCCTCCTGCAGCCTCCTCCATCTATCTGATAGGTGGAATGATTAATTTCTGCGCACAGTCACTGATGTTCACAGGATATCCCATAGCTTGCTTTGCATGTAAGTAGTAGCAATATATATGTAAATGTGCAACATCTGCATATACATGTCCTTGCTTTGCATTTATTTGAATTTATATCACACTGACTACCAAACAGATGAAATCACTCAGAAATGCATCAGAAAAAAACAAACAAAAGTAAACTAAATAATGGATGTAAATGAAAATGGAGGCTCTGGATATAACCAAGAGACTGTCCACTGCACTCCATTTTCTAAAACAGGCAACCTTAAAAGTTAATTTAACCACTGGAGAAATAATCAAAATAATTGCCAAAACACACACACACACATATATATATATATATATATATATGTTTATAGATATACACCATGTATGTATGCTCCAGCTCTGAACTGCACGGCCATTGGTGATAAAGTAGGAAGGCAGGTGAGAGGGTCGTTCTTGACATCATCTCTAAATTATAAACAACTAGTCCATACCCATTGAGTGCACAGTTGCCTACATGGCATGCCTACAGGTCATATAGGAAATTGCAGATTAAATAGTCAGCTGAACCCATTAAGAAGAGCAAGTTTTTGTGAATTTGGGAGCCACAGTGATTGGTCGCATTTTAGCCATTTTTAAGCATTTTTCTGTTGTTATAGCGCCACCCAGTTGCCAATTAGAGTTAAATTTCTCCAGTCACCTTGAGGCGTCCTGTTCTACATATCTACAAAGTTTAGTAAAAATCCATATGGCGGTTAGGCCTAGATAAGAAATGAGCTCTCTAGCGCCCCCATTTTGTTTGATGGGGTCAATAATGGAGGGGTCCCCTCAGATTATGTGTGGTCATATGCCTACAAAGTTGCGTGGTGATGGGTGAAACCCTTGAGATGTTCTACACCTTTATGTGATGAGCCACGCCCTCCGCAATATTCATTGCCTTATAGAAGCTCAGTTTTAGGAAGTTTTCCAACTTTTGCCAAGAGGGAACTTTAGATATTGGTCCCTAGATTATGTTCACCCAGTTTCATGCAGATCACTCAAACTTCCTAGGAAGAGATCCATTTGAAGTGTTTTTCAAAAAATTCACAATGGCGGAAAATCTATATGACCGGAAGTTATGGGTTCTTGAGGCAAATTTGTTCCTCATGAGGAGAGGCATCTCTGTGCAAAGTTTCATGTCTCTACGACATACGGGGCATGAGATATGCCCATTCAAAGTTTGCAATTTCAATCAGTTGCTATAGCGCCCCCCTTTGGGTAGAGTGTCCGCCCTGAGACTGGGAAGTTGTGGGTTCAATCCCTGGCCAGGTCATACCAAAGACTATAAAAATGGGACCCACTGCCTCCCTGCTTGGCACTCGGCATCAGGGGTTGGAATTAGGGGGTTAGATCACCACACCGCTCCCTCAGGGGAAGGGTCAAATGCGGAGAACAAATTTCACACACTCAGGTGTGTGACAATCAGTGGGACTTACTCTTTAACAATAAATGGTGAAAGATGTTCTACATGGTACTGAGAAGGAAATGTTTTGAGCATATGGGCACATTTTCTGTTTCATAACTGAGAGCACTACAATAGAGTAAAGCTCATTTGGGTATCAAAAAGAAAATTATTCAGTGAGTCCACAAAACAAGGCTCCCAGTCATTGTCTATGGAGCAGCTCCAGACTGCACCCTCTGACATCACAAGTTTGAGATTTACTTCTCTGGTTTCTGGCTTTTAGAGAGAGTAGCTCATGATCACATTTATCAATTGAATCTTCCTCGGCAATGGAAATAACAAACTGGGATTCTTAATTTGGGTGGTGTTCCTCTTTAATGTTTCTCTTTCAGTGAAGCACAAATCTTAATGCTCTATTATCCAATGATGCTCCATTATTCAAATCTATATAATGAAAACAAGGCAATAATAATGAATGTCACACCTACAAGTCAAGGAGTCTTCGTTATGAAAAATTAATAGTATATTTAATATTTCACCTTGTATGTAGGGCTGGGCATAAGGAGAAAACCAAATATCACAATAACTTTGACAAAAATACCTCAATACTGATGCTGCAAAAACATTGACGGGTTGACTTTTGGTGCTTTTACAGAATGTCGTAATTAACAATTATCAGTAATGCGGATAAAATGACTAAGTGGCCAATAATGGAATTACATCACTTTACTGTAATTCAGCCTTTAAAGCCAGGAAGAGATGACACTTAAGATATTACCATATATATTGCCCAGCTCTACTTGTACCTAACTGCGATTTCAGCAGATTATTAATTCACTAGTTTTGAAAATACAAGATTGCAGCTGACGTTCAACCTTCATCATGTGAAGGGTGTGTTTATTAAAACAATAAATGAGTACAGGCAAAGTACACATCAATATGCTTTAAAATGAAGTTGTATGAGGTGTCTTAAAGTCACAGCTGTGAAACAAAATGAATCATTTGACTTTACAAGCATGGCCCAGTGCAGGTGGGTTTATCTGCAGCTTAGGATTGACAATAATTGCGTTGCATTGGGCCTGACTGTTGTGTCACTCCTCGTGCCTTTGAGCTCAAAGCATGTTTGCTGATCTGATGATCTCTAATTAGATTTCTCCACCACTGTGAAAAATGAGCCATCAATTAGAGTGCTGTGATTACGGGGACCGATTTGATTCCTGTCAAGCACCTGCTGCCTCTCAGACTCCACGAGTTACTGGAACGTTTCACGTCTGACTGAAGGGAGGAAAAGTGGATGGAATTAAAGGGGTGTGTTCCGGGATGGGCTGACATTTCTGACAACAGGCATTTTTATCTTTTATTTGAAATGGGAAACGCTGTATGGAGTTAGTACATCCATTCCTTCGTGCATGCTTTTAACTAACAGCTGGCATCATCATCCTCTGTAAAAAAAAAAAAAAAAAAAAATACAAAAAGGAAAAGAGCAACAACATTTTGACAAGATTCAAATCTACAGAGGCCTGTTTGGATCAGCTGAATGAGTTGTAGAATCATCCATCTCAGTGCATCAAAAGCACAACACACAGCATTGTGATAGCTTTAAGTCAATCAAACAGACTGTACTGAACACAGACCCTAGATGCTTTCACACCAAATTTCACACCGGGTTCAGATGAATCAAACTCCAGTGCGTTTGCCTGTTTAGTTTAGTTTGATCTGGCCCGTGTGAATGCTGTCCATCCAACTCTGGTGCAGACTAAACAACCAGATCAAGACCACCTTGACTGCATTCCAGTTCAACAGGTTGGAAAACCAAGACAATAGTAATTCTACCCAGGTTAGCCATTGTTGCCAATACCAGTTGATAACAACACATAACGCTGTATTTTTCGCATCCAAACACCGCACCAACATATCCACAGATAGAAGCTGAACATGACTGTGTGTACGGCTGTTTTAATGCGACTCAAGTAAGACAGAAGTGCTAATGAACAGTATATTACAACAGCTTTCACAACTGTTGATGGACGGAGCAGCCATATTTGATTCTGAGGTCGAGGTTGGTGATGTTCCTCCGACTCCCCGAGTTAGAAATCCAACTCCTGGGGCCATTTCAGTTGAAATTTCCGACTGAGAACTCTGGAATTTTGACTCCCAAGTGCAAACGGAACGCACCATAGACCCTTTTTGGGCCGACGTCACAATGATCTTAGTTTGTTAAGTGGAGGTAAAACAGGACTCTCCCCCACAGGGCTGTGGGCTACATACAGTAGGAGTCTTAAAATGTGGTCTTGTTGTGTTATTGGGAGCCAGAATAGAAGGAGTCATGGCTCAAAACTTAAATTTATCACATACCAGCTGCCACTGCCCGTCAACAAAAACAATAACAACTATGGTTAAATATGGTAAGACCAAAGGACTAGACGGAAGCGATCATCAAAAATGCTCACGTTATATCAGGTTAGGGAAAAAGTATTTCCTGTTGTAGGGATGAATAACGTTATGTGTATTAAGGGTCATCACGTCCACCTCATCAGAAACTGGGGAGGTATTAAGAGGAATACTGAATTTCTCTGTAGGGCTAACTTTTTAGCGCATTAGCTAACATTAACTTTCGTTAGCAAAACAAACTGGAGGAAACCGTTCAAGTGTCGTCCTCCTATGTAAGATTGGCATAGTAATCAACCACAAAGCTTCCTGTGACATCATCCATCCACTGAGTGAGAGCATACGGGTCGGCCAGTGTGGTCCCGTTGGTCAGTATTTACTTATTCAGGTAACACTTGCGGTACCAGAGAGTGAGTGACCTGACATGGTGTGTCATTCAATGTTAAAAAAAAAAAAAAAAGACTACCTGATCTGTTTAAGCAACGTATAGCTTTTCTTTATACACAATAATTTTCTAACTGTGGGAACATGTTTACACGGTGTGTCTGTTGTCACATGAGAGCGAGGACTTGCCCTGATCCGTCAAATAGTGAAAAGGAGTGAAAGCAGAGGTGTGTTGAGCTGGTGTCCTACTCTGTATGTTTGCAGGTCCCCTGTGAAAAGTGTGTAAAACGTAGCCTCCTTTTCCTCTTTTTTGTTGGTTGCAATCTTCATTACTAATGTTCATATTCAGTTTGTTTTTCCGTGTCCTCTTTATAAATGCCAAAGGAAATAAATTAAACATAAGATGCAGTAAAATGCATATGACTTCCTGTCAGTCTATGGAACTTGATTCCCCCATGTGGGTCCATGTAGCGCTAGCGTATTTTTATTTATTTATTTATTTCCATTTTTAGGTGAGTGTAAAAAAAAAAAAAAAAAAAGAGAGAGAGAAAGAAAAGTAGTATAAGGGGACCAGCTTTGCGCGTGCATGTGAAATGCGCGTGCACGTGAGACGTGCGTGCGTGCGTGCACGTGAACCCCCCCCCCCTACACCCGCCCCTCCCCCACCCCACCCCCCACCCCCCTTCCGGTTCTCCCCCCCCCCCCCCCCACACCGTCATATGAAATCCAGCTCTCATTGGTTAAACATAGCGCCTCCTTCTGGGGGGCTGGTTTCCAATGAAACCCTAACTATTGGCTAATCAAAAGCCCCTCCCGTCATATGAAATCCAGCTCTCATTGGTTAAACATAGCGCCTCCTTCTGGGGGGCTGGTTTCCAATGAAACCCTAACTATTGGCTAATCAAAAGCCCCTCCCGTCATACGAAATCCTGCTCTCATTGGTTAAACATAGCGCCTCCTTCTGGGGGGGATGGTTACAATTGAAACCCTAACTATTGGCTAATCAAAAGCCCTCCATGCGCCCCTGCACCGAAAAATGTCGACAGGTGTTGATTCAACACCTCGCCGGAAAGTAGCGACAAGTGGTGATTCAACACCTCACCTAGCCCAGACCACTGCGCATGGCGCCGGGATGTCCGAGATCAGAGGAATTAAGAATGCACGGATGTTTTTACAACGACCCCCCTGCTGTGCAGCATCTGTTCGGAGTAATAAATGTTCAGACATGTCCGGGCAAAACACGAGAAGAAAGTACAGTAGCCAATCATACAGCAAGGCTAGACCAACAACCAATCAGGGTTTTATGATGTGTGTCGTGTTTGTTTTATTGTTTTACCCAAATGTATAAAAATCCCAGTGAAACAAGCAGAGGATCTTTTTTAAAAAAAGTCTAGGTTATGAAACACAGCGGACCCTTTTCTACAGCTTTTACTGCGGACAATGGCCTCAATTAACGGTAAGCGTGCCTAAACTATATTGGATACATTGCTCTCTAGATACTTAATTTTTCTCAGAAAAAACATTCTAAAAACAACAACTACAAAAAAAAAAAGTATTTCTCATTAGGTACAGCTGCTGTGATTCGGAGTTGAAAACCGTGCCCCTGCACCCCGCTGCAGCAGCCGTAAGTTAACATATCATTTCGTAGTGTGCGTGCTTGTGTGTGATTACTTATTTTCATTATTACTGTTATTAAATTCTAAATCTAACGAATGTATTTTCGTTTTAAATCTTGATCTAATGAATGTATTTTATTATTATTATTTTAAAGAGTGTGTTACTAAGCTAAATAAATGGTATTACTTTCCAGCTGCAGCACAAAGACGCTCACTTTCGTTGAAAAGGCGCAGAACAGACCCTCCAGCCTCTGCTGCTGCTAGAGATTTTATACCGTAAGACTGTTTTATTTTTATATTTTATTTATCATTAATGGGGAATGCTTATGCATCATTGCAAACATCTGTTTTACCTCCTCTTTCTCCACAGTGCACAGCGCAGGCCACTGAGACCCTCAATCAGTTTTCTAGCGGGTTTAACACGTAAGACACAATGTTTTAACGCTACTTTATATGAATATTATGTTAATATGTGTCGGATACAGAATACTGCTAACATATCGCTTTGTTTGTTTTTGTTTTTTCCATAACAGTGCCTGGGCGATTCACCAGGACTACCCGGCTGAAAATTTCCAGAGGGTTACACCGTCAGGACAAGGATTTCTCACGTAAGACACGTCGTTATTTAATAATAATAATAATAATAATAATAATAATAATAATAATAATAGCAGCCTAATAATGATAATAATATTAATAATAATGATAACGTTAATGTTGTATTTTTTTTAATAAACAGTGCTCAACCGCCTGAGCTGACGGCCACGCAAGAAACAAGCGCCGCGTAGCTGCGTTACTGGTTGTCCAGGGATTATCTGCGGGTGAAGCGGGAGCGCACTAGGATCGGGCGGTGTAGAATCGGCTCCAACGGCTGTTGAGGAGAGCTTCAACGGCACATTCGAGGAGGTCGGGGAGTCTGTGAACTCGTTTCCTAACGGTCGAGAGGAAGTCGGCGGAACAGCGGACGCCCAGCAGCGTGAGAGGGCATCGATCAGTGAGGAACACGGGCCATCTCCTCCTCCTCCTCCTCCTCCTCCGCACCGGCGGCTATTTAACGTGGGAATATCTACAGAGGCTTTGTGGAGTCAGCAGGAGTCGCTCTCCCCACCACAGAACACCAGCCTACAGCATCAGCACGAAGTAAGCAAAGATCTATTTTCTACGAGTACACCTGTGAAGGCTGGCGTTGCTGATACTGGTGCTGCTTCTGCTCCCGCAGCGGGGAGAGGTGTGTGTGTGGGGAATCTCCCCACAATCCCCACATTATTAAGAGGTGCTGACTATATTCCAGATTTTGATGATCTGTTAGACAGTACTGGTGATTACAGACACAGTAACTTACCCGACTTACTGACATTATCACCTATACCCGCTTCATATCCTCCCCCTCCCAGTGTTTTTGCTGACGTTGTTGTTGAAAACGGTGAGGAGGAGAGCATAGCATTTATTGATGCACATCCAGGCCAGGCCTCCAGCCCGCCTCAGCCTATCCCTTTTCCCCTGCCTCCTCCAGTAGGTGTTGTTGTTGATGTTGATGAGAGTGTAGTGTTTGTTGATGCGTATCCAAGCCATCCCTCCAGCCCTCCCCGGCCTATCACTCACCCCCTGTCTCATCCAGTAGGTGTAGGTGTAGTTGTTGATGCTGATGTTGAGAGTGTATTGAGCCATACGTCCCCGCCCGCCACCCACCAGCCGCCTACCCCTCCTCAGCCTATTACCGACCCTGTCTCACCCTCTGATTCTCCCACCCCAGTGGCTGTTCTAGCAAGAGAGAACGCATTGCTCAAAACCAGGTGCAGGCATCAGGCTAGGCTAATCAGGCGCGAACAGCGTCAGAAAAGATTTGCCGAGACGCGATACCTCCTCCTGGCAAGCGAGCGGCGAAACCTGATTAGGAGCACTAAAACTAACGAGCGACGCTACAGAGCCCTTAATACACAGGTACATTTGCTTAAACAGAGCGTCGGCACCTTAATTGAATTACAGCACACAATCACAACATCAATAAATAACCTAGTAGACGCACTGTATAGAAAAACAGGAGCACATTGTTAAACGTAGATAATGGCACCACCGAGGAAAATGTTAAAAACGAATGAGCACCCAGGTCGGGATGGTCGTTATGACACAGATGACGAAAGCACACATTTTACTGATAATGTCGATTCGTCCCAGTGCACTACAGAGGGGCGGTGTGCTTTGACAGGTACAGTTAGGGAACGTTTTAACACACCCTCTGGACCAGATGTACTGGCTAGCCACAGCAGTGTTATGCGCTGGTCCAGATACATTATAAAAAGAATGCGGGGGATAGAGAAGAGAACAGCACTGTTTTTAAGAGACAGAATTTTATGCCCATCATCATCAGCGTCATCACCATCACTCGCTTGATGTTCAGGTTCTGGTGTTGCTGCTACTCCCGCTACATCTAATGCTGATGTTATTGTAGAAATCGGTGTTAATAATAACAACAGTGACAACGATAATATAGCATCACCATGCCGCTGCTCTCAGTTCTGGGACAGTGAGTGTCTCTGAATGTGTGCGTGATAATGGAGCCTCTGCTGAGCATGCTGCTATCAGTTCTGGGGCCGTGAGTGTCTCTGGTGTGAATGTGTGTGATCGCGGGGTCTCTGCTGAGCATGCTGCTATCAGTTCTGGGACCGTGAGTGTCTCTGGTGTGAATGTGAGTGATCGCGGGGTCTGTGCTGAGCATGCTGCTATCAGTTCTGGGGCCGTGAGTGTCTCTGGTGTGAATGTGAGTGATCGCGGGGTCTCTGCTGAGCATGCTGCTATCAGTTCTGGGACCGTGAGTGTCTCTGGTGTGAATGTGAGTGATGGTCTCTGCTGAGCATGCTGCTATCAGTTCTGGGACCGTGAGTGTCTCTGGTGTGAATGTGAGTGATCGCGGGGTCTGTGCTGAACATGCTGCTGTCGGTTCTGTGAGTAACTCTATGGTCTGTCAACACGGCGCAGGAAATCCGGTAGAAGGAACACCTGCTGTTCCATCTACCAGTACAGGTGCACAGTTGCGTGTCCGTGACATACCTAGATTCAACGCTGCGAATTTCGCCAGAGGGTCGATTTCAGAGACGTTAGTCTTGATAACATCACCCAGGCAATTGACGGTGTTAGAGAGAGGTTGTCATGCGTGATTGGTGCAGCCTTAGAGGACTCTCCTGCAGGTAGTGTATTAAATGTGGTTTTGAGAGGACCATCTCTAGCCAGCGATGTGCAGGCTGTTTTAAGCTCTGACAACGCATATAACGCTGACGAGTTTTTGGAGGTGGTCTCTCAAGTTGTGCAGAGTAATGACACGTCGCTGACAGATGATGATCTGGAGTTTGTTGTGACCGTGGCACGGGGTAGTAGTGGTGGTGGTTCTAGACTGAGGCTAGGAAGCGTCCTTATGATGAAATTTTATCTAAGAAGGAAGGCACCTGTATAACCCTGAAACGACGTGTCTCAGAACAGTCTTTGTTTCTCTCTTTGTCTCGCCCATTTTGTTAATGAAAGCTTGTCTGCCACTGATAAAATGCAGTATGCTAAACAACTGCATAGCGCTGTAGGATTTGATGAAACCCACAAGGTGTCGCTCTCTGATATCACAAAATTTGAACATCACTTAAACATAAAAATCGTAGTATTCCACCATGGTTCAGGCGTAAACACCTGCAGTGTTACAAAACCCATGACGCTGTACACGCCAGCACTGTGTGGATGTACCTGCACAATGACCATTATTACCTGATTGTAAATAAAACCGGTTTCTTTGGCGGGACCTATGTGTGTGACTACTGTTACGGTTCATACACAGAACCCGTTTAAGCACGTTTGTAAATACCTCTGCAATGTTTGTTATACACAGTGTCACATGCACACAGGGGCCACTGTAAAATGTACAGGGTGTAAACGAATCTGCAAGTCCAGACACTGCTATAATCAGCATAAACACCCTCACTCTAAACACGACGCAGCGCCCGTGTGACAAAGTGAAATATTGTGAAGAGTGTGGTAAAACCTACAATGCGGCAAGAACGCAGCATAAATGCAAGCCACCAAAGTGTACACACTGCGGCGAGGCCCTAAATGAGAGCGATGCTGTACACCAATGTTTTATCCAGCCGCTGAAAAAACAAAACCCACACACAAAATACATATTTTTTGATTTTGAGACACGTTATCACGAGGGCAAGCCAAGCAAACTTTGTGTGTGCTATGGACACAGAGGAAACAAATTTTGTTTCAACACCCTGAAATGCGTTGACACGTTTGTTAAAGCGGTACCGGCAGCCAAAATATAAGTACACATTTATTGCACACAACGCCTCTGGGTTTGATAATTACATACTGCTGGAATATTTTGTGCAACAGGATCCCTCCCACAGTAACCATGCGTGGCAGTAGGGTCATCCTGATGTATGACAAGGCGTTCAACAGCGCTGGATCGATTCTTTCAGCTTTCTACCCATGCGTTTATCCAGGACACCGGCTGCCATGGGTTTTGAGGACATGGAGAAGGGTATTTTCAGCACAAGTTCAAAACCAGTGCGATCGAGTACTATGTGGGGAAATACCCCGACCCCTCTTATTACGGGTACAACACCATGTCTGACAGTGACAAGCATAGGTTCATGATCTGGTATGACACCGTCCGTGAGAAAACCTTTGATTTCCAGACAGAAATTCGCCACTACTGTGTTAATGATGTAGAAGTGCAAGGCCTGTCTAATTTATCGTGAGACATTTATCAGGTGCACAGACCTCGACCCGTTCGCGTTCACGACACTGGCGTCGAGTTGCATGGGCGTTTTCAAAACGTGTTTTCTACCCAAAGACACCCTTGCCCTCACGTATGAAGGCGCATACACACGGCAGAATAAAACCTATTCTGAGGTGTCTATGCAATGGCTGGAATACGTGGCCAGGGTAGAAGGCTCGAGATTAGACACGCTTTGAACCACGGTGAGCAACAATTTGGGCAGTTTTTTGTGGATGGGTATAACAGGGCCACAAACACATGCTACGAGTTTGCGGGATGCTTTTTTCACGGATGTGTCAAGTGTTGCGTCCAGACCGAAGTGAATCCTGTCACCAAAAAACCCTATGGCAGTCTGTACCACTCATTCTGTGAAAAAATATCAGCGTTGAAAAGTGTGCATGGTCTGCGTGTGGTGGTGATGTGGGAATGTGAGTGGGAGGCGCTAAAACGTTCAGACCCATCTGTTCAGGCGCACCTCAACACTTACAGGCTCAAAGAACGCCTCGACCCACGACAAGCCCTTTTTGGAGGGCGTACAAACGCCATCAAGATGTACCACAAGGCTGATAACGCAGATGAGAAAATCAGATACTACGATTTCACAAGCCTGTATCCTACTGTACAGTCAAAAAAACAATACCCGGTTGGACACCCTCAAATTATCCACCGAGATTTTGGTCCGGTAGAAAACTATTTCGGGTTTGTAAAGTGTACGTGCTTCCTCCCAGAGGTCTGTACCACCCGTACTGCCCTACAGGTGTCACAAAAGGCTCATGTTTCCGTTGTGTGGCAGGTGTGCTGCGGAGTTAAACCAGACCAGTGTCTGTGCGCATACTGACGCCGGCGACAGCTGTCAGGTGTGTGGGTCTCGTTTGAACTTCAGAAAGCTGTCGAGAAGGGTACCTGATTGTCTGCATTGATGAAGTGTGGCATTTCCCAAACAAGACAGACACCTTGTTCAAGGAATATGTCAAGACGTTTTTGAAGTGTAAGCAGGAGGCGTCAGGCTACCCGGGCATGTCATTACTCCTGCAGAGAAAGCCCAGTACATACGTGACTACCATGAAAAGGAGGATTTTACTCGATGCTGACAAAATCTGTGTCAACAAGGCGGTCAGGAATTGTAACAAGCTTCTCCTGAACTCATTGTGGGGCAGATTCAGCATGCGAGTAACATGCCCTCCTGCGAGTTAATTACAGAACCGGAGAGATTCACGCAGCTCATGTTCAGCGACCATTATGGCGTCGTCAGTTTGGGTTTATATCCGCTGTCGTGGCCATTGTCCAGTGGTGTCACGCAGATGGTAAGGCGTCCAGAGTGAATGATGTGAATGTGTTCATAGGGGCTATGACCACCGCCTATGCTAGGCTGATGCTGTATGACTTGTTGGACAGGCTGCAGGAGCGTGTGCTGTACTGTGACACGGACAGCGTCATTTTCACGTCCGGCCCAGGTGATTGGGTTCCCCCTCTAGGCTCATACTTGGGTGACTTAACCGACGAGATCAATGACGGTGATGTGTGCGGGCTCCCAGAGGAAGATTATATCACAGAGTTTGTGTCTGGGGGTCCAAAGTGTTACGCCTACTGCACAAAACTTGGTCCAAACGCAGGGCTGGTGCAAGGGTGTCACACTTAACGCCAAAAATGCAGCAGTGCTCACCCACGAGTCGCAGGTTGGTTGGTCCAGTCCTTTGTGACCAATCAGAACACTCAGATGCATGTGATCACAGAGGCGGAAACCATCAGGCGTGATAAAAGAAGTTTCATCTTAAAAATGACGTAGTACACAAAAAAGTCAAGGTTGTGTATAACAAGCGCAGAGTCCTGTCAGACTACAGCACCCTACCTTATGGCTACTAACATCTCTTTTGACTCAAGACTGCAGCATCCGTTTAGTTTGGTGGTGAGTGGTCCCTCAAATTGTGGGAAGACATATTTTGTCAAGGGTCTTATTGAAAATGCATCTACAGTTATTTCACATAACATTGATAATTTGGTGTCCGTATAATCATCATGGAAACCTTTATATGACCAACTCCTTAAATTAAGAGACATCAACTTTGTTAAAGGGTTACCCGATTCCCTGTGTGATGACGAGCTATTACCCCGGACAAGACTAATCTACTCGTCATAGACGATTTAATGAATAGCAAGTGACAATATAGAAGTTCAGAATGTATTCACCAAATATGTCCACCATAGAAATCTCAGCTGTATATATCTGGTTCAAAATTTGTTTATACAAGGCAAGGCTAGCAGAACCATTAGTTTAAACACAAACTACCTTGTCTTGTTCAAAAACCCTAGGGATAAATATCAGGTTACACTCCTGGGCAAACAGATGTTTCCCGGAAACACTAAATATTTTTTAGAGGCGTTTACTGACGCCACTAGTTCCGCATACGGGTATCTCCTCATAGATTATAAAGCTGTCACTCCAGACCACTTGAGGCTCAGAACCGCTTTGTTGTCAAATCAGCAGGTTGTTTATATGCCTAAAAACAAACAAAGGGCTAAATAATGTCGTCACGCGTGCAGAGGAATCTAGCCATGTTGGAGTTGTTATATAAAGCAACGCCGGGTATGAGAAGGGTCATTGTGTGTGGCGCTAGCGCAGACTTTATCGATGCACTCTGTGAAATAGCTTTAAATGTGTTGAGAGGTAACATCCCTTGACAGAAAAACAGTACTCTCAGTTAAAAAGAAGAGAGGCATCATCAGACTGGTTGCGGACAAAAATGTTAAACATTTAAATAAGAAAAGAGGATTAACCAGAGCGGGGGTTTTACTACCACTACTTGGAGCGGCTATACCATTTATCACAAGCCTGATAAGCAGAGGTTAAGAAAGAAGAATATGGAGCATGCACAGAAGATGTTTTGGTTCCTCAGCATCAGCTTGACATGTTAAAACAGCAGCAGCAGCAGCAGCATCAGGACCAAAACACTGCAAGCATAAGACAGGTAGTACAAAACGACCTTGACCGAGCCATGTCTGACATATTGAAACTACGGACACAGACATATGAAAAAGCCAAAAATACTCTCAAGTACTGCAGCGTTATTTGGCATTGGTGAGACAGGGTGAGCGTGAAAAACTGTACTGACCCTGGCAATGCCTGATAACGAAATTAGACCAGAGGACCGCAGACCTGATGATGATGATGATGATGATGGGCATAAAAAGGACACGGTTTTAGAGGGTGTGTTAAAACACATTCCTAAAAGAAGTCAGAGAAATGCTGAATACATTCTAGATGCAATTACCCGCTCAAAGCATGTTTTATCCTGGACAGACAACGCTGAAATTGTTGTTAACGGCCGTCCCTCCATGGTACTCATTTGTATGACCTGGTGAAAAGTGTCACTGCATCACACAATATTTCAGACATTTCTAGACCACTGGGGTGGGCGTGTTCCTAAAAACCCTAGCCCATTTAAACATACCTTTAATGGCCCTCCCTAACAAACAGGTGCGGGGGGATATAGCGGAGTATAAAAGAATCGGAGACGCCCCTAGTTTTTCATCCCATAAAAGCAAGGGGAAAAAACGGTCGGTAATAGGCTCACCGGGGTGCTTTAGCGCCCCACTAAGGACACCTGCTTCAACACGTTCACTACCTCACAGACTAAACACTTCACAGTGGGAGGATTTTTAATAATAATAAAAGTGTGTGTGTGTGTAATTTTGTTACATTTGTTCTGATTTCTTTATATTTTTAATATTTACTATTGAATGTCGTTTGAATGTATTTTTGTTTTTTTTTAACTTTTGACCAATTTAATGTATTTTTGTTTTATCTCTTGACCATATGAATGTATTTTTGTTTTAACCCTTGACCTATTGAATGTACCATCGTTTTCATCATTACTATTATTAAATTCTTGACCTATTGAATGTATTTTTGTTTATAACTCTTGATCAATTGAATGTATTTTTATTTTTCATTATTACTATTATTAAATTCTTGACCAAATGAATGTATTCTACAAATGTGTTAAATAAATGGAATGTCTGAACTGCGGATCATGCTTTCTCTCTCTCTTTATTTATTAGAATTATTCACAGTCACACAGCATGTTGCTGCACTGTACACATGTGAAATTATATCCACGACATACAGAGGGCTGTATTTTGTTTACAAACTTGCACACCATAGCATCATTGCGTGCCAGATTAGCACTATACATGTTTAACATTCTTGTAAAAGGAATTCCTCTTTGTATATGACACAGAAAAAAGACACAATGCTGTCCACAGGCTGTAGAGTAGTTGTTCTGAACCTGCCTCTGGGAATAATACACGTCTGCACAGTTTTCAACGAGGTATCTGTATATCCCGATGGAAATTTGTCGCTGTCGGGAGGGTTTCCAAAGCTATCAAAAAATATCCATGCTTCTGTTTCGTAATATAAATAGCGAGCCAGTGTTCACCGGGCATGTTTGAGGGTGTGTATTCACAACCAGCATGGCGGGAACGCTGTGCCTTTATGGTTTGACAGTTGGTCGCATGCCAGGACTCCTAAAAATTTGTCCGTTAATGATTCTTTTATTGAGGATGCCGGTCAGCTCTATAGTGTTCATGGCTGATACCGCTTCTTCTTTTAGTAATAATCCAAAAGTACTTGTCTCTTGTTTGATATTTCGATAACAGAATCGTAAACAGCATAACACACGCGAGGTTAACGGTGCGCTGTAGAGGTACTCTGAAACGGACTTCCAACCTCACATTACCACTTTTAATCAGTGATACATTCCCTGCACGACCGTCGTCAGGTTCCAGATTGAAGCAAAATAACGTGTAACCATTCCCGAAATCATTACGTGATATGGCCAGAGACCTGTCTTTTAAATGACGTCCTGTAGTTTGTACCAGCTGGAAATACTCTCTCACATACTGACCTCTCTGAAATAGTGGCTGAAAGGGCTTTGCAGGGTGAGACTGCCCGTCTGCGTACAAGCTAATAAACTCTGTATCGTAATGCTGAAAACAGAAGGGGTTCGGTTATAGCTCCCCGAATATGCCTCATGGTCAACAAAGCCTATGATGACGAATTTGGGGATTTGTCCCATGTAAAGATTTTCCTGGTTGCACACTCTTGTTCCTGCAGGTATGGAAAATGTTTTCAGAGCCACTCTGTCAATAGCGTATTTAGCGTTAGTGTGCTGCAGTGCCCTGCTGCGCCAATCTAACGGCAGGTGCCACGCCACCTTTTTCACAAATAAGCTAGCCGATACGATCTTCACGGCGTATTGATTATTTGTGCGCAGTCATTAAGGCAAACTCGTCCTTTGATCGAATAAATTTTAGGGAAATGTCTATACCGTTTAGCAATAACTTTTCCTGAAAAAACAAATCGGAGTGTATCGGTGCTATTAATTCCACAGTGCGACTGTTGACGGTGTATCGCCCTCTTTCGGCTAGGCCTTCGTTATCTCCGGTTATGGAGGCAGCATTCATGTGGTCTGCTGTGTCTTTACAAAACAGGCCGCTGCTAAACTGCGTATCCAAGGTGTCCTTTCCGTAGTTGATTAAACACTCGATTATCCCTCGGTACGGGTATGTGTTGGAAGATTGGGTTATAAGCCTGTCTCCTAACATGATATCCACTTGCGAGAATAACGTACACCCGGGGTAATTTACAAAACCCACATCTGCGGCTTGGGCCAAATCGGTACCATCGGGGTTCGTGATTCGCGCATGTACAGGTAGGTATCGTTTAGATCAATGTAATCCTCGCGCAGGCTGATATAAAAATTCCAGAGGCCCGGCATCCCGTAAAAACCGGGTATTTAATAAAATGTAGATTTTTCAATGGATGTCTGTGTGTACGGCACTGTGAACAGATCCAGCTCCGCCTTTCACACATTCTTCCGACTGGTTGTGTATGAGTGCCATGGCTGTTGATGTTGTTTTCTTCTCAGACTAGAATATGTCTTTACGCAGAATCACCGCCTTTTGGAAGTTGTGCTTCTTGGTGGCCGACTTCTTTCTGATGCGCCGTGTCACTTTGACGGTCGCTTTACGCTTTTTGACCTGCCGAGCGCACCCTCGATGAGGGGGTCTTTTGGACGGTCTTTTCTGATCACCATCAACCCGCTTCCTTCCTGTCGCCTCGATACAGCGCTTCTGGCAATGTTGGACGCCATATCCCCTACAATGTTTACAGCTGCGTTTTTTAAATGTGGCTTGGCGATGCTGAATCCTTTTGTAAATAACGGTACAGCCATTCTAAGCAGGCCTCGAACTATGCCGCCTAAACTGCTATCAGATTGTGTACTTGAACCTATAAATCCAGGTAATTCGCCACCCGCTTGGTTCATGTAATATGTCATATATCGGGCATCGCCACATATGGTGTGTAGGCCATTTTCTCAGGTCTAGAAATACTGCTTCACAGGTCTAAAGTGTAGTTTAACAATCACTTTTCCGTACGTGAATGGTATATACTGGTTTTGATAGTTTTTTAACGATATCTCGATATCGGCAATGACTGAGTTGGAGAGCGATGTATAGTGTGGCTTGTCATATGTCAGAGTGGGCATACGACCTACCTCCGCGTTATATTTATACATCGGAGGAGCGCACGTGGCTGTCTCCACTAGCTGATAATCAACAATATCGCTGTAAACGTATATATTATAAACTCCCAAAAATATCTGCGGGTGAGGAGAGGCGAGATTTTCTTAAAATAGGGTCGCCGGTATCTCAAACGGCTCACCGGGCTTAAAACCCAATATTTCGCCAGTTTCGCGAATGTCCACCTTATATCCTTCTCCTCCCAAAAATGAACGTGATTTGTAATGTTGTTATATTGAAGACCTAAGCGCGATGTTATCGGGTTACATGCATTTAGCATTAAATTCTTTTAGTATTCTGGGAATGGAGTCGAAACCCGCAAACAGTGTTATAGTGGCTGTCTGGTTGGTTTTACTATCGATATTAACACGCCCGTCAGAAGCAGGGAACGTTGACCACACCCTAGGGTACTGAAGTTCAATAACCCCCACCTCGTACGGTTCGCTCAGAACAATCGGTTTTGCTAATTTTGTTCGGTAGCGCCATATCTTGTTATTAGGATACACATGTAGCGATGCATTACTCGGTAACGTGACATAAAATCCGTTCTTGTTCTCCATCTTCTTGATGTTGTTGGGACGTGCGACAATTCCAAAGTGGCTGTGTAAACAGGTAACGTCCCGTGATATATATATATACATATATCACACGGCACCGATGTCCTTTTCAGAGACCCAGTTAAATTTCTCAGGCCACCCCAACCATTTCAGCGCCATCTTTTCCGCCTATAGTTTTTCTGGATATTACTTTCTCTATTTTAAACACCTTGTTTTTGTCAATGATTACCGGCTGTAGCTCAGGCTCGTAGAAATGTGCCTTTTACCTCTTCACCGAGCAATCTGATATTCTATACACAGGCTGGTCGCGGCTATGCGCCTAGTTATTGTAAAAACTCGCCTGTATATGTTTGTTCATAACCTTTTCTAAACACACCGCGGAGTTTTGATATTCTCACAGTGTCCCCTACATTATATTTGAACGATACGATCCTCTGCGGTTTCTTCTTCTTCTTCTCCTTGTACAGCGTGTTAAAGACGAGCTTCTCGTTGTCTTTGTTTACATCGGATGGGGCCATCTTTATCGATCTGTGGTGAGACTTGTTGTAAGCGTTGATTTGAGGTCCTGGACGACATCAACATATCTACGCCAATTAACAGACGTTAGATATCTCCACATGCGGTCTTAAATGTTCTGTTGAAACGCTCAACCGTATAGCCTTAGTCTCGCTTTGAGGTAGAGAAATGTTTAATTTTATACACCTCCATTAGATGTTGAAACTGTTTGTTATAAAACTCTGTCCCCTGATCGGTTTGGAGTTTTACAGGTATGCGGCCTTCGTTCAAAATGTCTTCAAACGCCTTTGCAACAGATGCCCCGGTCTTGTTTTTAAGACACCTAACCCATGCATATTTAGAAAATACATCGATACATGTCAGCAGGTAGCACACACTGTCATTTTCTGCTGAATATTCACTCATGTCCACCAGATCGCCTGGAACTGTTTGTCAATACCGCTAACCAACACCCTATTTCTAGGGAAGTGTACAGCTGCTTTAGCGTGGAGGGTATACACATCTTGCCCCTGTAAGTAACGCTTTACTTCAGGCATCCCCGGAGCCTCCCCAGTGCATTTTCTAACAGCATCGCAAAGTTTTTGTACACCTCCAAGACCCCCTGGGTGTGCGGGGTCGTGGTAAATCTTGTCTAGCGTGCACTCCATATTCAGTCAACAACACAAGTGGCCAAGATGAGGTCGACACACCGTCTTTTTATTTATTTATGGTTTTTCAACATGTTTAGGTATTTTACACACACCATCACATCTCTGTCTATCATGTGTCGCACTAGGTGCTGAACTGCATCACAAACATCTAATGGTACACCATTTTTAATCATCAAAACACACGCATCACAAAGAAATGCACAAAGACAAATAACATGGCGTGTTGCAAACGCCTCAGACTCATTACAGTTTGTGAAATATGCCGTTACCACATCTTTAACCGCTGATGAACTGTGTGCTGCCGCACACACTGTATCATTCCAATTTTTAACACTTGTCCTTATAACGGTTAAATGGTTGTTGAATGTAACACATTCGCGAGGGACACCGCCACCGTAATTACCCCGCAGAAGTGATGTCAGTCTGTTCATGGCATGGCGCTTTTTCCACGTGAAAAGATATGTGGCTAATGTGATCCCAAAGAACAACATCATTTTTCTGCGGTAAATATTACAAATCTGTCGACGCAGCAGCAGCAGCACTTGGTCCACACGGTGAAGGCGCTATGGCGTAAAGCGGTCTCGTGCTTGTGGTCCTCCTCCGCCTCCATTTCATCTTTGGCAGATGGTCCGTCACATCCGGGTCTGAGATAGTGTCTAAGAGTCTCGGCAGCTCCTAAAAGCCTGTCTTGTGAGAAAGCCCCCGGTGATATCTGCGCAAACAGGTAATGCAGAGCTTTTCCTAGAGACGGGTTGAATACAGAGTCCAGGATCTGGTCAAAATACATACATCTGATCTGATCAAAATCATACAAGCAAGAGTGTCGACGCTGACTCGGGTGGTTGATTTTACACCCGTTGCAGAGAGCTCTTGTTTTTTCCAGCCCTGCGTGATACTGGCAGCGTGATAGAAAGTCTTTGATCGTGTCCACGTCGTCTTTTGTCAGGGACCGTGTCGAGACATGTCCCTTCTCCTCCTCCTCCTTCTTCTCCTTCTTCTTCTTCTTCACATGCAGCGCCTCAAGCGGCTTCATATGAGGTGTCCAGGGTTCCACACCACCGCAATCGTTTTCCCAACACCCTCTAGTATCATCGCGCATGGGTGCTGATCAAGACACTGCCTGTAAAAACAACAGAAAAACAACATTAAAATCATATACAGCGTTTATCATAATTTAAAAAAGACAAAAATACAAAAGTTATGCTAACCTAGGCTTTATCAGTAGTCGATGTGTCTGATGATTTTCGGCGCACAGGGAAGGAAGGTGACTACCCGCCGCATTAGTCTGCGCATCATCGAAAGAAGACGCTTTTCTAACACTCTGGTAAGAAGAGAGGATCCTGTCTCTTCTGATGCCCTTGTCAGCTTCGACAAACAATTTCTGCAGAGATCTCCAGTCACACCACTGAATAAAGAAAACAGTTTTAAACCACTCGTCACGCTCTTGAAGCGTAAGAGGGTAGGGTTGTTGTCCCCACGCTGTCGCGGCCTCTGCTCGCGATCACAGATTCTCGATCTTTGCACACACTGAGAAAATAAAGTCCTCCCGCCGCTTGTTAAAACGATCCGCCTCAATGCGGTACATCTCGGGGCCCGCTTTTGCTGACCCACTGCGAGACATAAATACTCTCTGGGAAACCAGGTTGGTCTAGGTCAGGACAGACCTCAGACCAAAACAATTTCCAATCGCTATGCATCAAACTGACCGACCATGTTTCAACGCTTGAACCACACTGCGCATCGGTGGCCGCACTGAGTGTGACAACAGAGTCCTGATATTTAACATTGTAAACATACCCATTAACACCTCCAGCTCTAGCTCAAATTCACGATTCTCGACGTAACGAGCCCACTTCCTACACGCCTCCTTTTCTTGTAAGGCCCGAGCATCCACAACTGTCGCCGGTCATCAGACATACCTGGGCGCCGCTGACCCGATGCCGCTGTTGCTGGTGCAGGAAGACATGGTTGCAGAAACGCCTTGCAGAATACAGGCGATCGTTGAAGAAAAAATCAGAGCTCGTCCCGCCGTAGCTTCGCCGTCCGAGAAGTTGAGGATGTCCTGTTAAGAAAATCCCTTGTATATATACACCACACACATCCGTCCGCAAGGAGGGGCTTTTGATTAGCCAATAGGAGGCGCTATGTTTAACCAATGAGAGACGGATTTCATATGACGGTGTGTGTGTGTGTGTGTGACCCGGAAGGGGCGGAGTGTGGGGAGGGGCGTAGTGGGGGAGGGGCCGGAAGGGGCGGAGTGGGGCGAACCGGAAGGGGCGGAGTGTGGGAGGGGCGGTGGGGAGGAGCGAGTGGGGAGGGGCCGGAAGGGGGTGTTTCACGTGCACGCACGCACGCACGTCTCACGTGCACGCGCATTTCACATGCACGCGCAAAGCTGGTCCCTATATACTACTAAGAAAGATCACATTATTCCAAATCCGAATTTCAATTCTTGCTGTGAGCCTGTGCGAATGTGTATAAGCTACATCTTGTCCTCTCCGCTGCCACGCTCAAGCCCATCTCTCTCAGTGCTTATTAGTCATGCTACAGCTCCCTGTCCAGACAACCCGACCTTTCAACCCCATTTCTCATTTTCCAATCAGCCAATGCCATAAACTGTAATTGCGGTGCCAGGCTGTTGACTTTGTTTCAAGTCTAGACCCACTGATGGGAGCAAGAAGGACATGGCAGTTAAAGTTTTACCCATAACACCACAAAAATGACACAAACGCTCCCCCATTTTCGTGATAGAAAGTCTGAGGCACAATGTAATATCCGAGACCATGAGGGGACATTTTCCTTCCTCGTTCAGATTTTGGCTTTCCAGGCGGGTGTACTTACATGAAACTGCCGCAGGCAACAGTAACAGTGGGCCGCTCTGTCACAAAGAAAGCCTTAAATACATGAAGTCTGATCTGTGTCTTAACGAGAAGACTCAGAGCGCATCTGATGTCTAAACACTGCTGCTGCAGTAACTGCGAGACATTTGTCCTTTTTGTTATAACAGCCTGAATCTCAGGGTGTGAGATTATACACGAACAGTCACTTCAGATCTTAAAAGGTGTCTGATTAAATGGTAGAGTGGTTGGAGTGAGAGGACAGGCAGCAAGTTCCAGACTGACTCAACTATTAATGATAGCGTCTGAGGAGAAAAGAGGCGACATAATGTAGGTTTCCAAGAATAAACAGAACATAAATGTGGAGTGAAATGCACATGACTCCCTGAAATGTGATTTCCCAACACTCTTTGAAACAAGGGGTCCAAAAAGGGTTCCTTCTGATGGGCTGAGGTTCTACCGATTGCTCCTAAAGAGCCCTTTTTGAAGAGAAGGTTCTTCAAAGGTTCTTTGTAATACTAAGAACCCTTTCCATCCAAATAACGTTTGCTTTGGAAAAGAGCGTCCTTCAAGAGCCCCTTTCACACATGCACTGCAAACCTGAAATTATCTAGACATCAACCAGAGGAGCTGCATGTAAGAACGCAAATGTCCGAATCATTTGGATCACACATTTGGCAGCCTTTACGATAAAAGTCTGTGTAATACCAGATTGAGCCCATGTTGGAACAGAGCAGGTAACTGTCCGAAGAATTTACAACGAATTGATGACACGCCCACTAACGTCGTAATGGTCTGCACTTCAGGTTAAGAACTAGGATAATCGCCTGGTGGTTGTACACTTCCGCAAACTAGTCAAGTTGCAGTTACAGTTTACATCCATGTCTATCAAAACATGGATGCTTCACACTCATCTTCACCTCAGCAGCACAGAAGATCTACACAATCAGCACAGTTTCAAGGTGGACACCCAAGATTAGTGTAACCAATTCAGAATCAGACCAAATGTTCCTTCTGTTCTTGAGTCATGACATTGAATAATGGCCATAGAAGTGTTTCCACAGAACATTATGATGTCACAGTGAAGTTATCGTTATGGATATATAATGTCATCACTTGATCATTTTATCCTACGAGACAAAAATATGTTTCATGAGGTGACCTTCAGCCACCAAATTCTAAGCAGTTAATTCTGGAGACCAAGTGGACCTTTGTGCCAAATTTGAAGAACGTATCTCAACATGTACTTGAGATATTGCGTTCATGAGAATGGGACAGACAACCCGAAAACATAATGGCTGCATTTGTTGCTATCACAGGAGTTTAAAAACCTGCTATTTGGGGGTAGTAGGGGTTGCGTTAACCGGATATTCTCGGTCATTGACCATTTTTTTACAACAATGACTGGAAAATCTGAAGGCCGTCGGTTATTTTGACCGGTTGCAATTACCACCTCTGCCCACTTGGCGGGGGAGTGCACAGTCAGTGGTTTTAGTGGCTGCCATTTTCACACTGCAGAGAAAAGGTCATTCATCTGCTTCATGTAGCGTTGTTGACATAACGCCCTGGTAACACCGGACGCGGAACCAAAGCACGGCGCCCAGCAACAGAGGCAGTTTTCTGTCAGTGCCCATGTTAACCTATCTGACTGTCCACACAGGCTGCTGAGCAGAGCGGAGCGCCCGCAGAGGCAGCGCTTCAGTTCAGCATCTAGTCTATTTTTCACGGGAGCCACGAGCACTTCTGTCAACCTGGTTTGAGCGGATCGTACCAAACAGGAAGTCGGACAAAGAAGAGACGAGAGTATCCGGCCAATTTTCAAAATAAAATAACAGCACACACTGAGGAACGTGAGGAGAAAATACCGTGTTTATAATTTAAAATAACACAACAGTGCATAACCGAACACATTTTTCAATACCTTAATCACTTCATTACAATTTTAATTTTGTGTCACCGAGCCTACAGGCATAACTACATAATGCCCTGGACACACCGGACGCGTTAGTGACGCATTACTGCCATCCGGTTTGTCCAGGGCGAAGCCTAATGGCACGGGTGTGTGGATGTCTGTCCATCTTTTGGTTCATGTCCTTAATGCACACTTTATAACTTGCTTGTTGGATTTATTAAAAACGAATGAATGAAAACTAAATGTCTTTGAATATCTTTATTATCATTTAAAAACGAAAATTAAAATGACCAGTAAAAATAGATTATGACCGGATTTTTATGACCCTGTCGGTCAAAATGACTGGCGACGAAAAAGTCTAGCGCAACCTCTGCTTAGTAGGTATTATATTAGCCTACTATGTCTTCATAAACACCAGTCTGAGGACGAAGAAGCTTCTACCAAAAACCAAAAAGGGCTCTCCTAAGGGTTTCAGCCTAGTTAGCGCCTTTGTTGAAAAGAGTGCATGTGGTTCCATGTCGCAATGACGATGCAGGATGACAGTTGCCAGAAACTATCCAATACATGAGCTTTGACTCTGTGTGAGTTAATGCTTACAGCTCTGGGTTTGTTTGTAAAAAATAAGTCAGGATGAACAGGAACCAAACCAGAGCTGAAAGGCAACAAAGCATCTTGTTCGTCCTTGGTTCAGAAACAAATGATACAAACTACAGGTGTGGAAACGAGTCCCAAAGGACACAACTCTAAAGTGGTGTCTTAGTAGGTATTATATTAGCCTTTTATATCTTCATAAATAGCAGTCTGAGGACAAAACAGGCTACACAATGTAGTTACCAGAGAAATAACAGCCTATTCGCTGAGAGTGTCACGATAGAGATTTATACAATTGAGCATCGTCACAATCAGAGCAGCTAATCTGTATTATTCAATTAAAAAAATGCCATTCACCGGCTTAGTAACTTGGGGCTCACACAGTCTCCAGTGCAGATCAAGGGGACAGCTGGCTCATCTGTTGTCTGCAGATTAGAGGGTATATTCCCCTTCAGAGCTCCGGCATTCCTGAAGCAGAAGCTCACTTGAAACTGCATCAAACACAGAGGACGCTCATCTTATCTCACAATCTCACACTTGAACTAAAGACCAATTTCAGCAGCCAGTGCTTCCACACATAGGGGTAGTTTTTAGAGTGGCAAGTCCTCGCTTTGAGCCAAGTGCTCCTCCCACAGCAGCAGGAGTGGGATGTTGCTTTCTAGCGCTCCCTGTCTGTCATGAGCTGATAAGTCAGGGTTGCTAAAACCAGTCCTCCAGATGTCCTTGGAAGGCTGGGAGAGAAGCTAAGTAAAAACATGTCCATGTATTTATAGTTATTTCAGGGTAAGCAAGTGTAATAAAAGGTTTGAAGTGTGTGTGTATTGGAGCGTGTACGTCTGTACTACAAACTGTGGCAAACTGCGGAATACAGATGTTTCAGTGAAAAAGCCAGATTGTAAGATCAGCACTCGTCTGCTGGGAGGAGCGGATTCCCTGCAAAGTGACAGCAGCAGATATGAAAACACTGGAGGGTACTCCAGTCATGCACTACTGCTTGGTCTCCTTTCCACTTCACACACAGATACACAAACACATTGAAGGCAGAGACAAGGTAGGTTTAGTTCACCTCAGCCTTGAAGCCTTGCAGTGAAGGACATCAAAATAAAAGTGAATGAATTAACGGATGCAATGTGAATATACTGCATGCATTTGATTTACTCGAAAAGCAAGTTTAATTATGATTATTGCTGCCCTAATGAATGAATTTGGAGCAGCTTATGTGAAAATCTGCAATGCAGTTTTTTTTGTGGTAATATTTCTATCAAAAAAGCAACTTTCAGAAAAGCCTTGTTATTACTGACACTATTGGCTGTTAGATTAATCAGCATCCTGCTGCTCCCTATCAAAGTGATTCAGTGATTCAGTTCAGTACGTTCACTCAACAGATTTGTTCTTTTCAACGATTTGTTCACGAACGACACAACACTAGTAGGCATGAAAGCACCTGGGCAATCAATGGCGTGACACACACAGGCCTGAATGTGATTGACCAGCAACACGTTAAGATGCTGGATAATTAATGACAATCATACAGAATAACGTTACTATCTGTAATGTCCATATACTTCATTTGGAACTTTGGCTCCATAATGCTAACTAGCTTGATGTTTGCAAACAACTTTATAAGCTAATGTTACAAAGCAACTAATAGCAGATTCATTCAGCGTAAGTTTACAGCTAGCTGGCTAACATTAGCTTAGGTTACAGTTAACAAAATGGCTGCCCTTGTTGTACAAGGCTGTTGCCTGGTAGCAAGCAATCATCAGTTATACACCTTGTACAGTTACATAATTTACTGTTGGCTAAATCAATGTGTCAGGATAAGTAAGTAATATGTATCATGTTAGCTGGTGGAATAATTTGGCAAGCTAAACAGCTAACATATCCACTCATGTATTTTTCTAGCCCTGGAAGTCTGGACGAGCTAGCTGACATTATCCACTCAAGACAGTGTTTTGCTAAATTAGCTAGCTAGCAATTCATCTGCATTTCTAAGCAAGCTAACATTAGCTAACATTAGCCAGCTAACACTACAATATCACAATGTATTTCACAGGGGGCACTGAATTTAAGATATCAAGCACTGTTTAGCAGACTACAATTGACACGAGAATTAGCTAGTTAGTTCCGCGCTTGGTTCCTCCACTTCCCTCTGCGTTGGGATAATACTTCCTCAGGAGGAGACCGGACAGTAGCTGCAGAGCCAGGAAAGACAGACCAGCCAGTGCTAGTCAAGCTGCATCAGCCCATAGACTGTATAAGATAGATAACACAACAGCTCTTCAAAAGTGAAGCCAAAACATCTGGATCGCCACCTGGTGGCTGGCTGCAGTGTAGGTCATAAACCCTGCCCCCTCCATGTTAGTGGATGGGACATGGACCAAATTAAAACTTCAAGTACCAGCAAATACATTTTTTTTCCAAAGATGGTTTCTGTGATTTTAGGTTTTAACTAGTAATTTGATGTTAAAAAAGGCTTTGATGTCATGATTGACAGTTTCTTGTGGCAATCAGTGTGCTTGCTATCAATGGCGCTGCTCGCGATTGGTTGGATGGATGATACCAGCAGAGATCGCTACCTTGCAGACTCTGGCTCCAAATTAAATCACCAGTGCAAGATGGCAGCGGCCGTACTGAGGATATTTTGGCTTCATTTTTGTACAGTAGGGTTAAGTAGAGACGCATTGTCCATCCTTATATACAGTCTATGCTACAGCCCTAACTGAAGGTCTGTCTCCAAACCACAGCTGTAAAATGTATGCAACTCTGTGTTGTGGTGGGTGCCCATCATGTGTTGACATTTGCCAACTCTATTTCTAAGCTAATGTTAGCTCATGTTGGCTCAGTAGTCAAGTTGAAGTGTGGCACTCAGAAGCCCTGATAAAAGTCACTTTCAGATATTTCGTCCCAAGTCTTTACATAGAAATAAGTCCACAGGCTGTTACAGGCAACCGAGAAAGTTGGGCAAGGTCTCACAGTTCTTTAGTTTCATTACCATCAATTAACCAATTTGCAATAAAAAATGATTAATAGGCCCTATAGGCAAAAACTTAATCACAGAAACTTTATAATGGAGTAGGACTGACAATAACCAGGAGGTCGAATGTCAAATGAAGGATGATTTAGTCCTGAAATAAAGCCTGACCTCCTCATGTCTAAAAATAATGAACATCATACCACTTAAAAATGACATATTAGAGAGAGTGCAGCGACTGAACTCATTATCACTTAGTAAGGTTGCCACAAAACTCAACCACTTTTTCAATCATGACATGACAACCAGTAAAGCGACACACACTGCATTTTTGCAAATCATCTTTTTAACGAGTAAACAATAATCAAACATTCAGCAGGTTATTTGGTTAAATTATTTGTATAATACACCATGGTAAAAGCATCCAAAACCACTGCAAAACAAAGTTTCAAACTATGATTTTTTTTATAAACACATCCACTGAAGTCAAGATAAGAGATAGTGACATAACGTACTGTGGAATATTTCAAGCTTTACAAAATTAATTCATGTGTGCAAATCGAGTGGGTGGCTGGACGAAAGCCCTCAGAAGGCACATAATAAAGATCCTATTCTGGGGAGACAGTTAAGAGAGTGGAGGCTGTTGCATTGCCTCGGCAATAACCTGAAACTTATTAGATTCAGATAAGAGCAACTGCACTGTTACAAAATGAACACTGCCAGCTCTCCCAAGTGTTGCTTTTGGCTCAGATTATCTACCACATCAAAGGCCCTGTTCCTCTAAGTGAGAGCTTAATAAGGCCTGAGTGACAATAATAAATGTGTAGGAACACAAGGTTTCATGTGGTGTTACCATGAACCTTTGAGTAACAAGGCTGGTGTGTTTTAATAGTTATTTCACTTGACTGTGGAGGCAGGGATGTAGAGGGAAAGCAGAGCTAAATGGTAAACAAACATGGCAGCACACCGGTAAGGTAAGACAACACGTTTACATGTCATTTTCTATATGTTCTCTGACATTTATCCTAACGATATGAGGCGGTCTTTGTGGGAAAAAAGCTTGTTTAGTGGACTAACTTTGCACTTGAAGGTTACCCGTTCACTTACGTTTTAACAGGTCTGACGCTACTATGCGCCCTGGCTGTATCTAGGCTAACGGCTAACATGCTAACTATTATTTTTATGTCACTAGTCACTTGAAACAAATTTAGGACGATAGGAGACAGGTTGAAATAAACCGAAATTTCCCTTTAATACTTCATCATACTGGTCAAAGAATGACTGAAAACCATTTGGGACAAAATACAAGTTTACTAAAACTGACACCGGCCCATTTTGATCCAGGCCCTGCAGACAACTGCACTTTTAGTTTCTAGATGCATAACATCTCCAAACGGCCCGCAATCAAATACGAAACAATCAGCAGGCAAGACAATATATTCAAGACCTTTGCACATTAAATTCAAGACTTTTTAATGCCTCATAAGTCCTTTTAAAGACATTTCAAGATACTTTGTACTTAAGGCCAGATGCCTGCACTGTAGAGGGAACTTACTATGCTTCAACTTATTTTCTGACATATAAATAATGTTACAATATGTTGCAAAACATGAGTAAAGTTTCAAATAATGAAGACAGAAAACTTTATATCCATTGATATATTGAAGGGCATAATAAAAAAAAGTGTCGATGGAGGCATGTGGCTGTTTTTCTTGAGAGATCACTGTTTTTAAATAGCTGTTCTTCTGTTTCCTCTCAATATTTTTTTGTATGAACAGATCGACAATATGTGTGCAAATGTGTAACGTGTAAATACAAAACAACATCCACTCAATACAAAAAAGGTTTGTAATACACAAAAATATTTTGAAAATATAAAATGGATTTGTACATACAAAAAAATAAATAAATAAATAAAATAAAATCAGTGTGCATTAAATACAAATCCTCCAGCGTAGGACTGAGATTCACAAATAAAAACTGGATTCACATATGCCTGTTTGAAAGTTGTTAATGTTAGGAAGATATTCCAAAATGCTTTTCAATTATTTGTAAATTAAATATATTCACAGATTTTTTTTTTGTAATTCATAGAATGTGTGTATTTGCATTTTATGTCTGTCAAATACTTTTGTAAGTTGACAAATCTTTTTTTGTATTTGTGAAAGGTGCTTTAAATTTACAGACTACACATAAACACACAGATTGTCGATCTGTTCACACAAATAATACTGAAACAAATATCTGTCCATACATATACATTATTAATATCACAAGCACACATTTTTGGCAGCTTACTAGAATAAAAAAATGAATTGCTTTTTACAGTCCACTAGATACAGTTTGCTGCGATAGAAACTACTGAAGTGAGATGAACGTACTGAAAACTTTTATCTCAATAGATAAAACAGATGTTAAAACAGTTAATAAATAGCAATTTATGTTATCACAACACCCAGCATATTGCAACATGTTTAAAATTGCAATAACATTGTATTGTGGCATAGGTATCGTGATCATATCGTATTGCAGGGGTGACTCCCACCCCTTAAAGACAGTACGAGGAAAATGTGTTTTGAATACTAAAGCATGTAAACATGTTCTGGTAGAAATTAAAGTATAAAGACAACGAGTACAACAATGTATAACTTGACCTTGAAAACTTGAGGTTCACCCAACCTGCAGAAAGTGTTTCTCAGCTGGGAAGCTTTTACGGTAAAACAGCTGCAGGAAACTGTTGAGTTTGCTTTGTAAATAGATTAATGTGGTGCCTTTTATAACAGCTCTGATGGCACAACAAAGGAGAGTGATCGTTAAACAGTGGGGTTCCTATATGTTAGATGCAGTGAGCAAGTAAAACAAACCTCCAGCAACAAAACAGCAGTGAAACCTACATTAAGCAGGTGCTACAAAACTACTAAATGTGACGTGAGGAGAGTTTGGTTGAGCTACTCCAGTCATGGTCGTGCTCCCAAGCAAGGCTAAATATTCAGGGAAGCAACGGCTGCATATGTGCAATGGAAATCTTGACAGTACAGCATGACACTGCATGACCACAGTGTATTTTAAGTAAAGTGGTGTTAGGTCCTCACAACAGGAGGGAAAGCTATTCAAGCTGCAGAACTGATGAGTTGGTTTGGATCTATTTTAAGCAGAAAACAGGTTTTCAGGGGTCTTCAGCAGTCATAGATTACTCTTTAAGAACCAAAATACATTTCAGCTTCTGAGCCGCATGTTCCTACTTCCTAAAATACACCCACAGAACTAGTGAACACCTTGTGTGCGCTGACAGGCAGATGTGTCATTGTTTGTGGCTGGCATCAGAAGACACACTCACCACTGCTGCGACTCTTGCGGTTGGCCTTCCCTCCCGTCAGCAACATCTTCAAGCTGTTCCTAAACATGACTGCAGCAGATGCCCTGGACTAGACTACAGAGAAATCTGTTGGGGAAAGAAGAGACAATAAATATGAATATTTCTGGGAGCGCTTGCAGTATGACCAACTGTCGGCTGTGAGATCTAACTGGCATTGTTGACGACAGAATTCAGTAGTTAAAGGCGTTATTAGAGATATCAGAGCAACACAACAAAACCAGGCAGAGTACAAGAAAGTACATGTGCTTTTACTGCTTCTCTCAACCAAACTTCCTTTTTATCAATAGTTATTAACTGGGTTACTTATCCAGCATTTAGAACATCAACCCGAGAATCTCCCATCAAAATATGATCTGGATTGTGACATAAAATTTTAAGAGGGAGTAAACATCCCACTAAACCAAAATCATAAACCAATTCTTGGTCTCTGTATGCAAACTGATATAAAACTATGATATGGAAAGGTATTGAACAAGCTATGAATGTAATTGTATTGTGCTGTTTAACAAGTATTGGCTCAAAACAGTCGTGCCAATAGCTGCATAAAAATATCCCAGTGCTATGAGAGCTAGGCTTGGATGGTATCTATTTATTCATACCTTCCTGATATTTCAGTGAGGTATAAAGTATATGATGGTTTTATACAGAATGAAACAAAAACACAAATACAAACAAACTAGTCCACACCCATTGGTAGCTTTGTCACCTTCTACCTATGCCAGTCCTCAATGCCTATGTGCAGTTTCACATAGATTGATCACGTCAGTGAGCAGAAAAACGTGGGATAGACAGAATGACTGACTGACAGAATGACACACTGACAGTTTCCGTGATTATGTACAGCATACCATACCATGACTAAGTCATACCAAAAATTAGAAAAACAAACAAACATTGGTCCACAGGGGGAGCCACAGCGATCGGTCGCATTTTAGCCATTTTTAAGCATTTTTCTGTTGGTATAGCGCCACCCAGTTGCCAATTAGAGTTACATTTCTCCAGTCACCTTGAGGCGTCCTGTTCTACATATCTACCAAGTTTAGTAAAAATCCATATGGCGGTTAGGCCTAGATAAGAAATGAGCTCTCTAGCGCCCCCATTTTGTTTGATGGGGTCAATAATGGAGGGGTCCCCTCAGATTATGTGTGGTCATATGCCTACAAAGTTGCGTGGTGATGGGTGAAACCCTTGAGATGTTATACACCTTTATGTGATGAGCCACGCCCTCCGCAATATTCATTGCCTTATAGAAGCTCAGTTTTAGTAAGTCTTCCAACTTTTGCCAAGAGGGAACTTTAGATATTGGTCCCTAGATTATGTTCACCCAGTTTCATGCAGATCGCTCAAACTTCCTAGGAAGAGATCCATTTGAAGTGTTTTTCAAAAAAATTAAAAATGGCGGAAAATCTGTATAACCGGAAGTTATGGGTTCTTAAGGTTCTTGAGCTTGCAATTTCAATCGGTTGCTATAGCGCCCCCCTTTGGCCAATTGATGTAATATTGCTTTATTCGCATCCTCCCATGACCCTCTACCGCTGTGCCAAATTTCATATTGGATTGACCACGTCAGTGAGGAGAAAAACGTAGAACAGACACACACACAGAGTTTTCGTCGTTACATAGTAAGACAAGCAAACAAAAAACGTTAAGGCTGAACTACTGGCGACAGAGGTCACTGCACCATGTATGTCACTGTCTAGCCCAGGAGTCAGCAACTTTTACTACCAGAAGAGCCATTTTTGTCTCAAAAAATTAATTAAATCTGTCTGGAGCCGCAAAATATATTTGAGCCTGATAATAAAGGTGACACAGCCTTATTAAGTCTAAATTAGCTTATCAACATTACTAATAGATCTAGAGCAAGAAAAAACTTGCTTCATCTTGAAAAGGTCAAGGTTGTATCCAATATATACCACATAGAACAGAAGCTGGCGCAGGTAATACAAACGATGTGCTGTGCAGTATCGTAAAAGTACAGAGAGTGGAAGTTACAATGCCAACAGATAAGCACACCTTAAACCACAACAACATTGTCTTTGTTTCTTGCCTGCACCTTCCTCCATCTCACCAATTCCTTCCCACAGCCTCCCTACCCTCCAACCCCTCTCCCTGCCCCACATCTGTCTGCTGTGAGTAGTAAAAAGCATGGTAGCAGATGTTGTCCATTAGGTGGGAGTGACTCAGCAAAGCCCCACAGACAAACTCCAGCTGAGGAGCCGGCTCTGGACCCAAACAATTAAAAAAAAAGAAAAACCTCAAAGAGGAGGACATGAAAAAGCTCTCAAAAAGCGCCCCTTCCCTCCCCCAACCCTGCTTAACTAATGTTTTTCACAACCCCCCCCTGACCTTGAGAGGGGGTCTAAAAGGCTTCCAGGATCATAATACTACACACACTGTGAGGAACACCGGGGAAACACGAATAACAATAAGGCAGCACATGATATTATAGTCAGGTGGGATAAAACTGAACCACACAACATCTATCTTTGACTTCACAGATTCATGTATTAGTTTTTATCTTTAAGAGTGTTTTAAAGAAGAATTATCTCTTTTAAATTTAAACCTGAATTCTGGAGATATTCTTTCTGTGTGACAGTGTAATCTGTAAATACACTGTACAAACTATGATAACTTAAGAGAGTTAATATTCCATGAAATGGCTCGTCTAAACCCTGACATTTTCTGGTCCTCAGATGATTAAAAGCTAGAATGGTTGTTTCATTTTCATGTGTTTACATTTGCTTATTTGCTGCAAAAGCCTGGAAAACAAGGCAAAACATATTGTTTAATTTGTGCTTATTTTGATTTTCAGTGCGATACAGCAAATGTCTTGGCGAGTCTCACACAGTGATGATCTGATTATGTAGGATGCCACTGTCACTTTGCTCCATTTTCTGTCTTCATGTTGCCTGAAAATACGCACGTTGGACTCTGGTCCTGGCTTGTTTTGAATTTATGGTGTCTTATAAGCCCATGCTGGCTGGGCATTACTGTTTGCATGACACAGTAATAAAGAACTCATTCATTCATATAAAACACATTCCACAAGTCCAAAAACCAAGGATTCGTAAAGTCACAAAAATATTCCAAATGTAAAATGGATCTCCAATGTGAAATGGATCGGCAGTACTGTGGTGCAGTGGTTAGCATTGTCACCTCATAGCAAGAGGGTTCCTGGTTTAAACCCAGGGTGGGGGAGCCTTTCTGTGCAGAGTTTGCATGTTCTCCCTGTGTCAGCGTGGGTTTCATCCAGGTACTCCGGCTTCCTCCCACAGTCCAAAGACATGCAGGTTAATTGGTGACTCTAAGGCCATGTTTACACGAAAGCGATCCACTGAAAACAGAATCGCTTCTCATTTTCATTTTGAAAAAAGTCCTGCGTTTAGATGACAACGTTTTGATAACAATTGCCGTGCACACGGATCCACAAAAATGACCAAGAATGCTGCAGTATACATGCCAGGCCAATAGTTGGCAGTGTGACGCTTATGTTTCCCTCTACAGAGCGGCAATGTATAAACAAACAAAATGGCAACTGCACGAACATTTGTCTGGACGGACGACGAGGTGGAGTTGCTACAGTAAATATACACTGATTGGGAAGCGTTGATAAATTCAGAAAGGTGAGCAGCACAAGCAGAGCTCGGGAGTCCGCCATTGTTGTTGTGATGTTCGACTTTCTCGCGCGTGCCTAGTGACTGGAAGCGTAATGTGCGTGTGCGAAAAGTCTCAGTTTTCAGAGGAACTGCATATTGCAAGTTTACATGACAACGGAGACGGTGCCATTTCCAAAAAATTGCACTCTGGAACCCGTTTTCAGAACGTTGCATTTTCAGGCACCCAAAACGCCGCTGTCGTGTAAATGATCAGCCAAAAAGCAACTAAAGTTTACCGTTTTCAGTTGTCCGTAGGTGTGAATGTGAGTGTGAATGGTTGTCTGTCTCTATGTGTCAGCCCTGTGATAGTCTGGTGACCTGTCCAGGGTGAACCCCGCCTCTCGCCCAATGTCAGCTGAATAGGCTCCAGCCACCCCGCAACGGACAGGCTTTTTCGTAAAAAGAATGAATGAATCTCCAGATACACAAAGTATTCCACTAGTTAAAGAATTATCTGTTACCTAAACATGCGTTTATGAATCGGGGTCGGTGGGTGGGAGGGGCATTAAAAGACTAAAAAGCATCTGTAGATCTCAATTCTCCACAAATGCCTTTCAGATTCACAAACAAAAATGCATTTGCAGATTTGTTTTATATTTAAAAATATTTTTGGGGATTTTTCTGAAAGGTGATTTTATTTAAAGACTGCACATTCACACAATCTGCTGACACAAATAATACTTACACAAATCATTCTCCATACAAAATGGAGATTAGACTACACACTTGTCTGTAACGCAGGTGCAGGTTACCCTAAATTCTGATGAGGCTGAATCTTCGACTCCCCCAACACCTCAAGCCTATAGACAATAATCTTTAAAATCATATTTGTGCTTCCATCAGACTGTGCGTCTGGCGGTTCTTTTGTAGAGTGAAGTTGTCCACAGTAAGTCTCAACAAGATTGCAGTCCTGGCAGTTGCCAATTTGGAGTTTAGCTCAAGTGTGATGGAAAAGAGAAAGAACTGAAAGGGAAGTCAATTCGAACAACAACACATACACCAGGTGGAAATTGAGGGGGGGAGCTACTGTAGCTGCCAAAAAATGAGACCAGACAGCCCCAGACCCTCAAATCACTTCAGATGGCTTTTTGGAGAGGACTCCAGCTGTGTTTGTTGTTTTCAAAGACGCAGAGTGGTGATACTCTAACCATTTTTTCATCAGTGACCATCCAGATTTCTTTTTTCAATATGCAAGTACTCTTTTTTGTGTGTAGAGTGCAGCGGTCCACACCTTCCCAAGACCAAGAGCAGAATTCACTCGCTGGTCATTGTGTTCAATTAGAGTCATAAATGATTGCTCTGAGATTAAATAAAGACACCATGCTCCTCCAAAATAAGACCACCACACAAGTCATTTGTGCAAGCAGCAATTATGACCCATAGTTACTTTATCGTTAGGTGGCGACCTCTAGTGGCCGTATTAATTATGATGGGAGCACAGTCAGGCAACGCAGTATAAAGAACAATAAAGTTTACTTAGGGTGGAGGGCAGGGGAGGTGGATGGGTCAAACAAACACAAGATTTTCACCTAGGAGACTACTGTTTGTGTTCCAAGTGAGACGCTGAGTTTTATTGCGCAGCTAACGCTACATCATGTGACATGCTCGTTAAGTTACATAACAAAGGTCATTTTGTTTTTTTTTTATCCAAACCATTAGTCTTTGTCTAAACCTAACCAAGTAGTTTTGATGCTTAAACCTAAAGTGCATCCAAAATTGAGAAGTTTAGATACATCAAGCTACTGCCTACCAGACGTTCATTTTGGTTCAGGATGTCTCATCTGTCAGATCAAGCCATTCTCACGGTCACGTCGTTAAGTACAATTTCTGCATTACTCCTCTGACCACAACCTAGCCTACAAAATATAATCAATGAAATATTTAGGACAATTCAGAGTGAAACACATGCTGTAAAGAAGAAAGTATATGCATTGCATTGCATTGTTATTACCACTTATACTTTTCTTTCCTACTGAACATCCTTTATATAATAAATCAACATCTTTCTCGGGTATCCGTGGCAATGACAAAGGGTTTTAGTGCACCTACCAACACATTTGACAGCAGGTACCGTTCCTCTTTCCAGTCAATAACAGTGCCAGTAAATGTCCCCATCAAGACCAATGCAAATGAAGGTTATGGCATTCTTCGTGTTTTATCTTTTGATGTAGCCAGCTCAGTCTGTATCACGCAGGCTAATAATTTCACAGCTCATAAAAACTTCTCAACTCCTCTGATTTAAAAGGATCACTGACAATAATATGAATATTTTTGACCTCATTTGCCGATGCAGTGAGTGTCACCCAGCCGTTGTGACAGTTTCCACTAAATAAAAAATGAGCCCTGATGTGAATCAGTGGGTCCTCGAGGAAAGGCTGACATTTTTTCTTTTGGCTCATATCCTGATGCAGCTATTCTCTGGTGTAGTAAAGAGAACCCTGAGAGCATCCTACAGGGCTGTCTATTATAAATGTGTTATCAGCACCTGATATGATTGTCTTTGCTCGTGAGTCATCTGATGCTCCCGGCACATGCAGCCGCGACACATCTCTAATTTGGAGAATTTTGCCTTAATTATGTGTGTCAAATTACATGTGCCACAAAGGGCTGAAAATTTAACATTTAATGATCACAGAACAAAGCAGCAAAATGTCCGCTCGTGTCTGGTTAATAAAGGTTTGCTGATGAAATACCATCTTAAAATGCTAAAGGTTAATTTCCATCTGTATTCCCATGTTACAGCCCATGTGACTAATTCTTTCCAGTGTTTTGCAGATATGTAAAGTACAATGTGAAGTCCCCTGTGTAAGCCTGGGCCTGCTGCATAGGCGCCACCCATCTATCTTTCTGGCTGCCATCCTGAAGACCCTGTTTGGGCAGCCAGTAGACACCAAGTCCAGCTCTCCAAATTAAGAGGATTTAATTTCTTCAGACAAGCCATATATTCTCAGCCAAGTTGTCACTGTCTGTCTACATCTGTCTATATTTGATAATAGTAATAGTTTTTTTAATGTGAGACTGAGGCAAACTACTGACTTAACCACCTGGGGACATCACTCAAAAATGCGGTTTTCCTTTTCTGACCCCTTAAATGTCTGACCTTGACTATATTGACCTGTATTTGTGCAAAGTTTGTAACTGGAGAGTAGAGGGTGACACGGGAGTGGATTTTCACTCCTTTCCCATCACACTCCCACAAAAAAAATCCAGTACCATCCTAATCCCAAAGGAATGACTACTGTCTCATCCTGTTCCCACATTGTTTTTAAATAATAAATAGCATTTATTAATATTAAAACTGCATATTTATGTATAAAAACTAAGCATACACCATTAACTATCTAGTATCTCATAATGCTGAAATAACTCCCGACATAACAGCTGAAACAGCAAGGCTATATTGTACATATTACTATATAATAAATAAATAAATAAATAAATAAATAAATAATATATTATTATTTAAATTTATGTTCTTGACTTTTGCAGTACTTTGTCTTCACTGTTATTCGCTCTTAATATGATTATTGTATGTCTTTTGTATGCAAATACCAAGGCAAACTTCTTGTGAGTGAAAAGCTTTTTGATATGAATAGACCCTTTGCTAAGTCCCGCCCCCAGACACAGACTGGCCAATCACAACGTAGCATTGGGCCGGCTCAGACCAGGGTCCGACAACAACCCAGCTGTGCTCCATTGACCTGAATGCAAATTAGTAAATTAGTAGCTGTTGACTTCACACTGCTAGCTCAAAACTGTTACTATGATTGCTTTCCCACCTGCTCCCTTTGACTTTTTTCCCTGTCTCATCCCAGTCAAGTGATGAATAATGAAATTGACTCCCATCCCACAGGAATCCCGTGACCCCCTGTGTGTGACCCACAGGATTTCCGGAACAATGTCAGCCTCTAGAGATTGAGAAAATTTTCAAAGCAAACGTGGTGGAGTGTGCAGTTTTTGGATGTAAATTGTGGGACCAAAACCCCATCGTAGCAGATATTATTGTGTATGTTTCACAAACACCGCCAGCTACAAATTAACAAGCTAAAAAACAGTATAAACAAATAAACGTTGCTAGCTACATTTACCATTCTGATATGGCTGCTAGTAACTGATTTTGGGGTACAACAGACTCTTTCACCAGTCAACCTACCACGAGCAGCGTTACGGGTAAAGTGAAAACAAAACCAACTGCAAGCAAAGTTTTGTCTAACTATTATGTGGGAAAATCATGTCTAACAAAATATTAGTACACACTCTTAAATGTGTCTGGGACGGACTTTAAGAAATAAGGCTTGTAGCACTGATAGTAAAAGCTTCTGCAGGCCTTAAAATGTGGCTGCTTGTCCCTTTGTCTAAGAATGCTGATACTATTTTATTCCATTTTGCATCACATTTGCAATTTCCTTGACTGCAAATGTATCTTTCTGACATGCAATAAAGGTGTTAGCTCTATAGTCAAATTCAACTGGATTAGCTGGGTCCACTCAGCTGTGAAGAAGAACCAGTTGAAAGCCAGCGTAATCGCAGCAATCATTACCGCCGCTTTATGATACAGTGACACAAGTGATCCTCACACCTACCAGAGGGTTAGATGAAAAGCATTAGTCACATCAAAAGCAGCAGTTCAAGGTGGATGAGCAATGACACATGCCATGAATGACTATGTCGTGGTGTGGGCTGACTGGAATAGTCTACCTTTTTTCTTTCTACAATCCAAGCTTATTAGTAAGGAGCCATTTTTACACTTTTAATTACCATCAACAAAGAATTATTTCCTTATTAATTTGTTGTCTACTATGCTCATTTTCAGGTTCATACTTGTAGTCTGGGTTTCTACAAGAACATGTTTACATGCTTAAATGTTAAAAAAAAAAATCACCATCTGTCTGAAGCACTCCTGTTTGGCACCTTTCTCTTTAGACCCCCCCTCCCGAAAAAGCCCAGTTGGCTCTGATTGGTCCGCGCTTCCACATCTGCACTCTTTGATTCTCTGCACTGTCGCTGCAGCCAGGGAATGTCCGTAACAGACGATAATGTCACCTTCTACTGAGAAACCGACCAGTTAAAGCTTCTAAACCAAAATCTTCACAGCCAGACATGTTCCAGCTGGAATATGATCGGAAACTGGGGAGAAATTAACAACATCGGCAACCAAGATACCCTTTTTTTCCTGATGCTAACATGAAGCTAGGTGTAGCAGTGTACTTTTAGCTGAGACATGACAATAACATTGGCACTTCCTACTGTGTAAAATCACCAATGAAAGCTTCTAAACCAAAATCTTCACAACCGGACATGTTCCAGCAGGAAAATGCTCCGAAACTGAGAAGAAATTACCAACATCAGCAACCCAGATACTTGTTTCCTTAACGTTAGGATATAGCTACATGTAGCAGTGTACTTAGGGCCAAGGAATGACGGTAATGGAGTATAACTGTACTTTCTACCTTGAGAATTAACCAATAAAAACTTCCAAACCAAATCTGCACAACCGGACATGTTTCAAAAGAATTATGATCCACAATCGTGGGGAAATTAAACAGTTATCAAGACTACACATTTCCCTGATGTCAGTATGTAGCTACATGTAGCAGTCTACATGCAGCAGGGGAATGACTGTAACTGCAAATGGCAGCACTTTCTAACATGGAAAAATACGAACACAAGCTTCTGCACCAAAATCTTCACAGCCAGCCCTGTTTCAGCAGGAAAATGATCCAAAACGGAGGAGAAATTATCAACATCAGTGACCCAGATACTTGTTTCCCTAACGTTAGCATTTAGCTACATGGAGCAGTATACTTGCAGTCAGGGAATGACTGTTAACAGAATATAGCGGCACTTTCTATCATGAAAAATCACCAATAAATGCTTCTAAACACAAGCAGACATGTTCCAGCTGGACTATGATGCAGATAGCAACAACATCGACAATCAAGATTAGATTTTTCCATGATGTTAGCATGTAGCAACATGTAAAGGTGACACTTGCAGTACTTGCAGCTCGGGAATGACTCTAACAGAGTATAGCGTCACTAAGTTTCGACTATGATAAACCTTTAATAAAAGCTTCTAAACAAAATCCTCGCAGTCAGACATGTTCCAGCAGGAAAATGATCCGTAAATGAGGAGACATTAACAACATCGGCAACAAAGATACTTGTTTCCCTGACGTTAGTGTGTAGCTATATGTAGCAGTGTACTTGCACCCGGATAATGATTGTTAACAGAGTATAGCAACACTTTCTACCATGAAAAATCGCCAATAAAAGCAGAAATATGATCCAAAGTAAGGGAGAAATGAACATCATCACCAACCAATACATGTTTTACTGATATTAGCATGTAGCTACATGTAGCAGTGTAGGCTACATAATGTTAACACTTGCAGGAGCATGCCTGGAGCAGATGACCATAAAAGGAGCTTATGTCAGTTTGTCACTGTTTTGAAGTTTTTGCTCACAGGGATATCTTTTACAAGTTTACCTCATTATTTGAAAGTTAGGCCATGTTTAATATTAACATCCAACATTGTTGACATTATATATATGACAGAAAATTAGGAAACGCATAATAGGTCCCCTTTGAAACAATCCAGCAACGAAGAGAGTTTTTTTTTTTTTTTTTTTTTTTTTAAATCACGTAGAACCACATTAGACTTTCCCTCTGTCTGAAATCAATTCATTGGTATGATTTGTGCCTCCCTGTGACAAGATGTAGACAGTGTAAGACAGTGTAAGGTGACAGTGGGTCAGATCCATTGGCATGCATGCTCATCTCCAGAGATACAGCCGAAGCTGCTCAAGGGGCAGCTACGCAAGTATCCGTGCAGCTCACCGCAAACTTCACCTCAGCATAAAATATGAGCAAGGAGCAGCTTATTATGTCTGGTCTGGTTAGCACACAGGCCAGAAGGCATTCTGTGATTATAATACTAAATCATAATCTTAAAAAGCCATGACTCAGTGAGTGCATATTGTAGCTGCATGTCAGCTCTCTGTAGAGCAGCTGAAAGGACTAGGGATGAAATACAGAGGACTTTACAGTCTAGCCCAATAAATCTGCTTCCATATGTATAGCAGTGAGCTAACCAGGCAAAGCTATAGCAGTTTACTAACTGCCAAAGCAGAAAACAGGGAGAGATATTGCTGTCTGTTTCTAGAGGAGGCAATCAATGTATGAAATCTTAGAGGACAGGATACTGAGTAGGCGCGCACACACATACAGACTCGCAGGTCGCCATAGAGAGACAGGCACAAAAATGTACCCGTATACAAGCAGTGTTTCATCTGAGGGTGTAAGCATACACATCTCTCATTCCCACTCTCTCTGACCCTGTGTACCGGCCTTTGTGAAGGGAAGCCAAGAAGCAGCATGCTCTCACAGATAATGTGCGTAAGCGGATGCAGCCCATCTCAGGCTCTTCCACAAGCTCGGGCGTAATGCTCCTTCCAGTGTGTTAAAAACCACTTAAAGGCACATTCACCAGCCCTGCGTGACGAGACACTTTCATCTGCTCCGGTCACCCTGAAGCGGCACACTTGTTTGTTCTGATGAAAAATATAACAGTCATTTGTAAGCGTCACGACGGCTGGCTTAACACTACAGAATCGGTCTAAAATATGCTTTTTGAGACCTGGCAGATACCTGTGTGAAAGGCTTTTAACTTGGCACAGTGTTACTAGCTTTAGTCATTAAATATGTAGGTTTAGCTATAAGCCCTGCTTGAAGAATCGCTTCGTCATGGCATAATGTGGAGAATATTAGAGGATTAGCTTAGGTCTCCTTATACTGCAACCCTCCTGTAGAATGAATTTAACTTTTAATCACTAAGCCCTATCTAAATTTTTAAACATAAAAAGAAATCCATCTGGCAGCAGGCGCAGACGTGCCACTCTGAGTCTGAGCCTGGACTGAGAACCGACGTGACCCTCCATTAATTACAAAGCTTATTTACAATCAATAAAGTATCCTTTAATGGGGCCAGCCATGGCAAAGGCCAGTGTTGCAGGGTCGTCCAATAGGATTTATCTCATGTTACCCCTGGCCTCTGAATTAAAACTCATCTGGGAGGAAGCCACGCAGACACAATCAAAGAATTAGAGGGGACAGTTTCCCATGGGAGTGCTCTTACTGTGATTACCTATGACACAGAAGTTACAGCAGAGGGAGGTTTTAAATTGAGATGGAGGAAATTCAACCGGGCAATACTTCAGTGCTCGCCAATGGAATTTAATCTCTCAGAAAGGTGAATGACTAGGGAAATTTCTGAGCAAAATCTAATATCTCCTAAAAGATATAATAAGAATCTGTCTTAAAAGTGGTCATTAGGAGTCATCCATGAAAGAAATATGGCTCAATATTCCTGCTGCATGAGTGAAAATCCCCCAGCAGCCAAAGCACAATGAAGCATCAACAGTTTGCGAACGACAAATGGACTTTGCCCTGAGGGACACACGTTTCTTGGAGCAATTATGGTTGAATCCGGCTGTCTGACTGGAAAACATCAATGTCAGACCGTAATCAAATAAGAACAGTGCCAGAGGAAGCATAGTTTGAGAATTATTATCTTGAAACAGCAGAAGCTGAGTCATCCACAATCTACTGATTTCATCCATTTGTTTCTGTATCGCTTTCAGGGGTTTGCTCATTGTTCCGACGAACCAAAATTCCAAAGAACCCTTGGTCCGAAAAACATCCCACTGGACCAAAAGCCCATTTCTCTGACAGTGCACCATCCCAAAAACATATGTCCATTGCTCCCTGAAGTCCCATTTCTCTGAAAACACACACTCCCTGCACTTAGACAACCCAGTAACCAGAACATTATGCCTCTGTAAACCACAGATGCTTTACTTTTGTCAATAAAGCTGTGGTGAATATGTGGTTTGGTTCAGGTACAAAACCCACTTGCTCATGGCTAGGAATAGAGATCTTGTTTTGGCTTAAAACCTTTTTTATTGGCACAAAAGTCACTTGAAAAACAGGGATGGGTCGGTTATAAAACATCCCAGATCAATGGCTCAAAGACCCCTGACAACCACTCTGAAGGGTCGGTAAAAAAAAAACGGGGAATGGTGGCTCAAACAACCCAAACAAATGCTCTGAAGGGTCGGTAAAAATACCCAGGATCGGTGGTTCAAATGCTACTGGAAAATATAGCGAGGGGTCAGTAAAAACACCTGGGATTGGTGGTTCAAACACCCCTAACAAATGCCCCAAAGGGTTGGTAAAAACACCTGGGATTGGTGGCTCAAATGCCCCCAACAAACGCTCCAAAGGGTCGGTAAAAACACCTGGGATCGGTGGCTCAAATGCCTCCAACAAACGCTCCAAAGGGTCGGTAAAAACACCTGGGATCGGTGGCTCAAATGCCCCCAACAAACGCTCCAAAAGGTCGGTAAAAACACCCAGGATCAGTGGCTCAAATGCCTCCAACAAACGCTCCAAAGGGTCGTTAAAAACACTCAGGATTGGTGGCTCAAATGCCCCCAACAAACACTCCAAAGGGTCGGTAAAAACACCGGGGATCGCTGGCTCAAATGCCCCCAACAAACGCTCCAAAGGGTTGGTAAAAACACCTGGGATCGGTGGCTCAAATGCCCCCAACAAACGCTCCAAAAGGTCGGTAAAAACACCCAGGATCGCTGGCTCAAATGCCTCCAACAAACGCTCCAAAGGGTCGGTAAAAACACCTGGGATCGGTGGCTCAAATGCCCCCAACAAACGCTCCAAAGGGTTGGTAAAAACACCTGGGAAATGTCCCCAACAAACGCTCCAAAGGGTCGGTAAAAACACCTGGGAAATGCCCCCAACAAACGCTCCAAAGGGTCGGTAAAAACACCGGGGATCACTGCTTCAAACGCCACTTGGAAATGCAGCAAAGGGTTGGTAAGAACACCCAAGATCGCTGGCTCAAATGTTGCTGGGAAATGCTGCGAAGGTCCATTAAAACACAGTAAAACAGTAAAAACAAGCAGGCTCGTAGCTCAAACACCGCTAGGAAACTGAAACTAACTGCAGGCAGTGTTTATTTTTGGAGAAACGGGACTTCGGAGTAATGGGTGCTTGTTTTTTTTTTAGATAACGGGCTGTCAGAGAAATGGGCTCTTAGTCCAATGGGACTTTCGGACTAATGGGAGTTCATATTTGTGGGGCCATCGGAACAATGGCACAGCACCTCGGGGTTCAGGCAGAAAGAGTGAGGTGAGGAGATAGTGGCAGATGGACCTGTTCATTAAAACAAAATCCTGCTACAGAGGTGCATCGCTAAAGCACAGCAGAGAAAATATTCTCACTCAAAAAAATTGGACTTAAGCCGGAGGCTTGTTCAGTCAGAGCCTCCTCCCTCATCTCGCCGGCAGTAGACACCCTGCAGCATTAGACGGGGATAAATCACACGCCCATCTCCAGTTTGAGGATGGCCAGGGGAGCAGAGTTCCATAAATCACACTGATATCAATAAGGGGAAGTGTCAGGGCCCGGCTCGCAAGGTGAGAGCTGCACAGGGCGATGCAGAAACCACTTAAGGTTGCTGGTAACAAAGTTTCAGTCCTGCCCCGCGATAGATTATTTATAAATCTAGATTAATGCCCCTGCACTCATTGCTTTGCAGGGGAAGGTGGTGATATCTGTATCACGATGCACTGTGTATGGGTACGATCAGTCACAGATGAGACAGGTTTGGATCCCAAGGTGGCTGAGATTGCTGTCTAAAAGCTCCTCAGCTTTTTATTACTAGTTCTATATGGAACATAAGGTATGCTCAAATCACACTTAAGAGTATTGTCACATAACGGAGAATAAAAGCTTCATTTGTCCAACAATTGTAATATACCTCAACTAAAACAGTCTGCACACATTAACTTGAAATTTTAATATCAGCTGTAGGAATGACACCTGTTATGAAATAGGAAGCTTCTAATAGTGGCATCACATTTCAAAGTATTGTTTTATATCCTCAAATCTCCTCAACAATCAAACATGAGAGTCTCCTGGACGATTAACTGATACTTAGGTTTATGTTAAGGCCACCAGTTTTAATCATTTAAAACTTTGTCTATGAGAAATCATGGCTCTTAAATATTGTTACCCATGAGCCTCAGCAGATTTTACCCTGGAGGAGAAGCCAGACAGAGGCGTAAATCACAGCAGTATTAAATTCAAGAAGATTTGTCGTAGCACAGTTAATGAACCCAAAACTGACCCAGAATCTGAAAATTGGCTGACTGAGATTACTAAATGTGTAATGTTTAGTTTATAAGTGCCCACTACACAAAGCTTAGGTTTAATTTTTGGTCTGGTCCAGTGTACAAGCTTAATCTGGTGTGATTTAGTGCAAACCGACTGACCCGTCATTTGTCGTTACAATGCGTTCTGGCAAATTAAAAAGTTTCATAAGCAAGCTTTGCTGACAGCGTCACGGCGCAAAATCCAACTTGAATTGCATTAGTTATAAGCAATATGACAACATAATTAACATAACACATTTTTTGCTTATAAATAGGCTGACAGAGCCACATGCGTCTGACAGGCCATGAGCAATTTACTGCTGAGCTGAGGTCATCAACAGGGAGGAGATCAAATTTCAGTAGAGAAAAGTAGGGGGAAGGGCGACACATGTTGAGTTTGTTTACTAGAAAGTTAATGTGTTTTTGGGGGTGACAGGACAAAAAACTGTCAATAGTCTCTCTAGAAAACTAAAACTGCACCAATAAGGCAACATTTTGTATTTGAAGTTGATGAAAGAGGTGCATCACTGCCACCATCTGGACTAGTGCCACGACACTCACATTCATGAGCTCTTTCAAGCTGCATTTTCATCCACATCTTTTTATGCACATGTTTAGAAGGAACACATACACAAAAAAAAGTTTTATGCTTGGGGCAGGTGGTGTGTCGTGTGTTGATTAAAAGTAAATGCGACCACATTCAATAGAAACAGATTGAGCGAATAAATGCTGCATTGTCATGACAAATCGTCACTGCAAAGGCCTCACTGCGCTGCCTTCTGCTGTGGCACCTGACTGGAGAATTAGCGCCACCTACTGCTTATCTCCATGAACCAACTCCCTGTATAAGGTGCATAACAATAGTGGATGGAAAAGCGCAAAATTTACAGTTTCTGATGTTCTGTAAATTGTGTTAAAATTTGCACTACATTCTGTGTGGCCAATTCCTCTGTTTAGTTGCTGTTGTGTCACCACGTTTTCTCTACCAATTGACCCTTTGCTGGCCTTCTGTTCGGTCTGCTGACCCACCAACCAGTGCTCCTCCACATAGCAACAGTTGCTAACTTACTGGGGTTCGTCAAACACTGCCCCAGGCTGTGTTCTCCCAGGCTCATTGTTAATGGCGTCACGGTGAAACACAGAGCTTTCTAGCTGGCAAACGCGGATAAATCAGTAGGGCTGTACCCAAATATTCGGATATTTGAATATTCGTTTCTATGGGTAGGTATTTGTTATGAAAATTTGGTATTCGATATTCGTTTTTTTATTTACTTTTTTTTCACATATTTTTTTTTGGTGCTAAATGTAGTCTTTTTGTTGTTGGTAAATGTAGGTTATCAATAAAAATCGAAACTTTTAAATTGCGTTGTTAAAAATGTGAAAATATAGTATATCCTAACAATGGAGCAATGAATTCAAAATATCTTTTGAATTTAATATGAATTATGGAACCATTTTTGTCAATGTTTGTTTCCCCTGTTTTGTACAATAAATTATTGTTTAAAGTTTCAACAAGTTTCTTTTGGAGTGCGTGACACAAGTGTGTTTTGAAAACAGCTGCAGACTGTCACCTGCTCAACGCATCAGTACCTTCACATGCCATGACAGTAATAGCCAATAATGTCAAAATATCATTTACAGACCGATTTAACAGACGATCACTGCTGCCCGACCCGCAGGTCCATTTGCGGGTCCCGCGGGTTACGGGTCGACCCGCGCATCACTACTCAGCTCAGTCTATAAGGCTGTACACACAACAGTAAGGCTATAGACATTATATTCTATTCAGGTCGGCAGAACTAGCAGCACATCGGCTCTACAGTGCACGGCACTGCTGATTAACCATTTTATTGCAGCACAGAGTGTCTGCCAGCAACCAATTACTTGCAGAGGCTTCCTACAACTTGTTTCAGTGGTTCCGATTTAATCAGAAGACAAATTAAACAGAATGACTAGCCAATGTGAAAAACAGAAGAAAGCATAGAATAATGTACTGAAGGAGACTGTTGAGCCATCACATGTTTTGGTGGTTTGAGAGCAAAGATCCAGTCGCCGCTGTGCAAAACTCCGCAATACAATTAGGTCCGAAAACGGACCGGTATGCGGTATGATTTTCAATAACGTCAAAAATACACTATTCTTTCTATTAAACTGAAGCTGTATTGAGGTGCAGCACTTGCCACCAGAGGTCAGTCTCTACTGGTAGAACAAGCAGCTGAGCTGAGACACATGGCGACTGTGAGTAATGGGGATAACGTTACAGGACTAAAGTCAGCCAGCAACAGCAGAGAGCGACTGCGGAGAAAAGCAGCATGGTTTCAAATGTAACTCGATGAATTAAGGGTTTATTTTGACCGAACTAGACATGTTGGAACAGTGGAAAGTCGAACCAAGATGGTTTTGGTTTCTGTCAAGCCTGAATGAAGTTGGTTTTCCAATAAATGACTTGGTTAGAATCATGAATAGTATGAATGAATAGTAAGAATATTTCTTTTCATGGCATTTTGTGAGTTTATAAGACTAAAAATGCTACGAGAGCTTGTGGACTGTACCAAACCCACAGCCAGGGGCACCCGTCATATACTGTATACCCCAATGAAATGTCAGGAAGGTATGAAAGAATAGATCCCGCCCAAGCCTAGTGCCTATGCAGAAAATGAATCGGACTCCTGAAATTAACCCCTCTTGCTTTGCAACTCTATAGCTGTGAATGCCGCTCAGATTGTGTTTACCATCACAAACTGAAAACTAGTTACTCATCTACTCTCCACTGACACATGAGCTGTAATGCAGACCTAACGTCGGCTCGTCATCTGCGACCTCAAGCCTTTAGAGTTCCATGCTTAAGAGCAAAGACGACATTTGGCTCAGGTCTCAGGTTTCCCAGAGCACCTGAAAACGACATATTCACATAATATATTTCCATCTCTTTGATGTATGCTTGGCTTATACCGCTTTGCTGACCTTTAAAAGTTAAAGCAGGTATGTCATCCTTGCTGGCCCTTGATTAAAGTCCAGACAGCTTAGGCAAAGTTCGGCTCAATGTGTTTCTTCTCCAACACACCGACACGGCCCACATGTATAGCCAAGTGAATTATTATGTGCTTTGGTTGTGTCATCTCCCTGTGGGGAAACAGAAGTCCTCCTACACAGGCCAACTGGCACACACTTTCATTACCAAATCTATGCCCAGTTTACACCAGCTTAGACCTCTCTCACCCTCTCGTTCAAGTCTACTCAAAGGAAGCGACTGAAATAGCGTGTCAACCTTTATCAGAGTCAAAGAGAGCCAAATGAAGGAGGACGTTATTCATTGCCTTTTATTTTCCCCAGTTTGTTTTAGTGGATGTCTGGGCAAGAGCAAATAATGAGATGAAATACTGTGAGCCATGTATGCAGGTGTAGAAAATCCCCCTCGCCAGATTGAGGAGGGAAATAAATCATCTAAATGCACAAACTCTATTTATTCTCTCAGAGCTGCATGACCACAGTTTTTTAAAGTTCACTTGCATGTCTTCTTCGTAATCTCTTCAATGGCAGACAGTGCGGATGTCAGCACTTGTCAGTGATAAATGAATGTTTTTCCCCGCAGACACCAAAATGACAACAGGGCTCTGATTTTAATATGTTGTGAATGTGCTACTTTAATGCTCCCTCGCTCTGTTTGGTTGCTGCTGTGAACAATAAAAACAAGAGCAGTGAGTGTGTCGTAGCGGCGTACAGAGATGTCATTATCTGTAAAATTATCTGTATTCGGATAGAAGGATGGAAGTGGGCGTGGTTTATGCAGGAAGACGCGTTAAATCATGCAAACATATTTTCTAAATATTATTCACTGACACTTCAATTGTTGTGCCTTCAAAGCATCAAACTGATTAAATAATGGCATATAATTAATTATGAAATATATTTCCACATATTCTTACTGCACTCTCTTAATTTTGTTTTTTTAACTAAACTACCTTTTTTAAATTGTTTGAACCCTACAACTATGGAATGACATTAAAGTCAATATTAAATAAATAAATAAATAAATATGTCTATAAAATAATTCCTGAAAAAACTAGAAAAATAAATATATAAATGAATGTAAATATAAATATACAAATAAGTCAATATAGTTCAATAAATAACAAATAAACAGGCTTTTATTTTTCTAGAAAAACAATATTTTCAAAGGGATTACTTTTATTTATTTCAGGGGACTTTTATTTCCGAATGTTACTTTTATTTTCAGCTCTTTTTAATTTGATCCGTTTAAATAACCATGAAATACTTGGTAGGGTGATAGCGGGTGCTAACTTAGCCAAAATTGTATGATACTTCTGGCTGATACATATAGCATACATTTTAGACAGATAAATATTGACTGAAATGCGCAATGCTCTGACACACATAAACAACAGAATAGGTGGATTTCCACTGACTTCCAAAACAACTTAAATGACCGGCCCTAAGATGACATACATTACTCTCCAATCGGTCACAGTTTTAAATACATCCGTACTAGCGTCCGTACTAATTAACAGCCAAGGTGGCTGGTAGATGAAAAAAAATCCATTGGCCAAGCCTATTTTTTCTTTATCGGCCAAAAAAATAAATTGCCCTTTTTGTTTAGTATATACATTTGTGTCATAAATTTCATTGAGATAATAATGTATTATGTTGAATACAAACTTAAAGAAGAGGCCAGATCAACATCTGAAGCAAAATTATTTTCTAATATTGAACAAATCATCACTACAGCCTTAGCATGTGAATGAGTTCCCTATGGTAAGCTTCATGGTTGGAAAGTGGTTGCTAGATTTGCTTCACTCGCCAGCCAAAACACAACGGTGATCCATTGAGTGTTTAGTAGATTTTCCTATCCACCAGCCACAGCGGCAGGTAGACAAAAAAGTTAATTTCCAACCCTGGTAAGCAGAGATGCAGTGTACATTTCTTGGGCGTTTATTGTGAAAGAAAAAGTGGAGTGAAGTGGAGTGACAATGTGGGAGGCAATAAAGAGTTCATCATCTTAGTTCAGACTACGGGGCCTCCGTGTTATTATTTCAATACCTTCATAAGTATGGCGCAACGCTGGCTAGCAGCAGACCGGCAGCAATTGATATTTTAGCAGATCAGCTGATGTCCTAAACAGTAAAAACTGCCCCAAAACTAGGAGTGCTGTTTCATCACACTGTTTAGAAGCTAAATGATACCAAAATGCAGCAGACTCTCAGATCTACTATTTTGGTACAAACATTTACCTGCCCGTATGTCAGATAGTCCTTTGAGATTTACTCGGCAAACGAAAACTCTACCTGCGTTTGGCAGGTGTTAATTTTGGACCCTGCTGGTTGGGTTTAGGCAACAAAACTGCATAGTTAGGGAAAACGTCATGTTTTGCCATTAAATGAGTACTATTGTTACTAATGTAAAGTCACAAAAGTCATGTGACATGTCGCATACAACACATCACATATGCCATTACTGTATAGCATGCTACACATACTAGCATACTAGGCAACATTGTAATTAAAAGACGTCAACCTTTACTTTGAGACAAAAACTCCTGTCTCCTGGGTGAAAGTCCTGTGTTTGTGTGACCCAACCACAACACCTCCCGCAATCACTTTTCAATACTGTGTAGCAAATGAAACGACTAGCTGGTGAAATCAAAGTCCTAATGTTACAGAATGGGCATTTTTTATCTTGGGGTAATCCACAATAATATGAACTGATTTTAAGAAACACAATGCACAAACAATTTTCACACAATTTTCTTCCCCGAAAACAAGGGACAAGCATAACGTGCAAATTCATTTTGAATATGTATCTGTTTCCATTTCATTATTTGTGCTTTCCTGAATAGCAGATTCAGGTACATCCTGTGTTGTGCAAAGCCTCTCCAAGCTTATGTAGAAACAGGGAGAGATACCTGAGGAGGAACAAGCTGTTCAGCATATTCTTAATTATGATGTTTAAGTATCGAGACTCCTCTACTGATATATCATTACCCAGGTTAACACATAAGGGAGTGTTCTTAAAAGTTTACCTTTTTAAAAACAAATGAAGCTGGATGATGATGTGAAAGGTCAAACACTGTGTTGAATATTGCCCAGAGAGAAGGGTGGTTTAATGAGACAGTTCGATTATTTCCACTGACTGCTGCTTCCCTCCACTCCTCTTCCTCATCCTCTCCATGCAGAGACCTCACTGCTACACCTGCTGGTCATTTGGAAGTGCTGCTGCACCATCTGCACTGACAGTCAGAGCAGAGGTGCCAGGAGTTGTATTAATGAAATGATAAATCTAACTCTAATCTAAATAATAGCCTTTCATCTCTGCTGCTGACATATGACACAGACATGCCCATCATCGAGCCTGTAGAATACACAAAAAATTTTTGTTTTGCATAAATCCTCTCAGAGCTCCCATTTGTATGCCTCTCCCTCCCCCGATCCTGTTCAAACAAATAGACCAGAGCTGCAGGAAGAAGAATGGTTCAGTGTTTGACAGGCAGCTTAAAGGGGCAAATAGAGTCATGACATGAGGAGGGAAGGTCATTCTGCAGAGGGCCACTAACGGCAAGTAATCAACATTGGCAGAAGCGCACATTTGCATTGAGATGGAGGCATTTAAAAATCAGCCGGTGTCTCCGGTCCAGGCAGGCGCTGAAATTAAATTCTTAGAATTAAATAGGCTGAGGTCCTGTAGCATCTCCTGGTCCCCTTCACTTCACTCCTCTCCTTGTGTACTGTAAGTGGCATTTGATGGATGTAGTCTCAGATATCATTTGCTGTAATCACACGCCATGAGACAACAGGGTTACAGGCTAAACCAATGATGGTTTCTATGAAGTTAAGTTTAAAATGAGCCACAAAGCCTATAAAATATTCACCCCTCACGTCTTGTTACAGTGTTTTACAACACTAAATCACAGCGAGTGTAATTGAGCTTAACTTGACACTGATTAACAGTAAAGGTCGACACACAGGTGGTGCAGGGGCAAAATTCACCACTGCAGAGACCCTGGATTTGATTTGTGTTAGCCGTACCTCTGGATGGTGTTTATTAGAAGACAGGTAATTGGCTGGCGACAACATTTGGCACCAAGGTTGGATTATCAACAGGGGAAAGCAGGCATCTGCCCCACGGCTCAAGAACTTCAGGGGCCCCTAAAGCTCCAGTCCTGCTGTGTCAATTGGTCCACACTAATTAAGATGAAAATTTGCAATTAAACTGAAGATTTGCTTGGGAATATGCAAAACACAACATTATCTGACATGACAAGGACTTAAAACTTGGTACTGTGGCAGCAGTACCTCAGTGTGTAGGGACTTATCTTGGGAACTAGAAAGTTTATTAAAGTACTTTTAATCACGATGCTTGGTCTTAGTTGCCAGAAGAAAATGTTGGCACTGTACGTTTCTGCAAACTACGAGTAAGTTAGATTTCCATGCAGGGATTGTATCCCCCCAAAAAACAGGTATTTTAAGCCAAAACATAATCTTTCCCTAACCAAAACCAAGTGGCTTTTGTGCCAAAACATAACTACACATTAACTACAGTGTTGTTGAAACATTAATTAACGTGCAAATGTAACGTTTCCAGGGTCTGTGGACATGTACAATGCCAATTTTTCTGGCATTTGAGTTGTAAAATGACATTCAGTTTTGTGCTTATATGTTTCCTTTTCCTAAATTAAGGTATTTAAAAACAAAATATGTCATCCTGCTTAAATTACACAAATAATACAATATAAGAATCTGTGCTAGGGTTGCAACTAACGATTATTTTCATTGTCGACTAATCTGTCGATTGTTCCTTTGATTAGTCGACCAATCATTTTCTCGCAAAATGTGTATAAATGTTAGAAAATGTCGGTCTGTCTCTCCCAAACCCCAAAATTATGTCATCTAATGTCTTGTTTCGTACTCACGCCAAAGGGTTTTAGTTCACCGTCACGGGAGAGTGTGTAAAGCTGCCAATATGTTAACGTAACAAGCTGCAATAAGAGTATTTTGGGGTACTTTCATAGTACTTTTCTATGAAAAATGACTCAGTCAACTACTAAATTAGTCACCGATTATTTTAACAGTCGATTAGTCATCGATTAGTTGACTAATCGTTGCAGAGCATATATTACTCATGTTAGATTATCCAAGAAGGATGACAAACATCAAAATTCATGCTGGCATAATTGTTGCAACCAAGGTTCTTTATTTCACCTACTCTGCGACTGTCCAGCACTTAAAACACTCTGTAGAGATCAGAGTTTTTCAATGTCATTTTCCCTGTGTGCCCTAAAGTATGCTTGCCAGGCCTGAATTTGAATAATGATGGAGCAACTGTTGTGCGCCTATGTACACTGGCTTGCCCATCTACTAAGAGACTAATTCCTTTAAACTGGAGGGAGTGTAAGGCAGCCTGCTTCATGGGGGACTCTTGGCTGAAGGAATATCTGGACTTACTAAACATGGAATGGGCAGCCTGCCTGTTCAAAGACTTTGATGAGGGGCTGGAGGATCACTGGAACACTGTCCTTACACTTTTTTAAACCGTCAACCCAGTTTATATTTATATACAATGGATATATGAGATCTGTTGTATGTTACATATACTACATGAATGTCAGCCTTGCATCATCCTCCCCCCCATTCCTTTTTTCTCTCTGAATACTGCTTACTCTGTACTGTATTGTTTTATTCTGTCTTTTTTATTTTCTATTGTTGTGTTTTTCCTATCTGATTTTCCCCTGTTAAATGTGTGTTAAATCTAAAAGAAAGAAATAACATAAAAATGTTCACAAAAAAATTACATGACTACTAAACCAACATAATGATCATTTGAGTATCAATTACTCACCCTGTGTTATTTATTCATAAAGAGAACTCCGTTTTTGTCACATGCTCCCACGGTGAACGAAGAATCCAAAAAGACTATGAACGAAAAATCCAAAAGTCAACAGCGAAGCTAAATCAAAAGATCTGTTTACTCTCACACAGCCCCCACTGTATAATCTAAGTCTTATTTATCCAGTCGTATGTTTCCAAAACATGTGCGTTTACACTAAAACCTTACTATTAAAACACCTCTGCAAAAGCAGTGACGCACAGACGAGTAGCGTGCCTGGGCAAGCACATGTGTTTGAACGCTGCTCAATGGAATGCACAAGTTAAATCACACATGCTTGCCCAGGCTCGCAACTCATATATACAAGTATTTTAAATTCAATTTAAAAAAATTTAAAACACTATTTGTACCAGAGGGGCAATCTGCAGAGGCACATATAGTGGGTTACACAAAGTAAAAATGGAAGGAAAGCTGTACTCATTATGATAGAACTAGACAAAATACATGTAAATGCAAAAATAAGCTGTGCAAATAATGTTTATTAAGATAATATTGTTGCAAAGTATGCTGCACACATGTTTATGCTAACATGAGAATGGGGAAGATAATACAGTGCAAAAAAAGCTTAATTAGATTGAAGATAAAACTAGCGCAAAAATAAGCTATACACATAAGCAGTGAAATTCAGCGTTTGGGAAGCACTTAGCATATGTGGATAAAGAGACTTGGATTATCCTGCACGAGTTGCACAAGAGTTTGTAAAGTGGTGTTTTGATATAGTTTTACCGTTTTCAAATGCGGACTCTGTTTACTTCAATTCATATATAATTTGTTGCCTTTTTTTTGGATTCTTCGTTCACAAGAGGCATGGAAGAAAAACAAAGATTTCTTCACAAATTCAACGTAACACAGGGTGAGTAACTGATATACAGATGAACATTTTGTGGGCGAGGTACTCCTTTAAGGACACCTTTGTTGCTCAGCGTCAAATAATCCTAACTGCATCCAGTGTGATTCAGTGTTAAAAAACAGAAAGTCAAAGAGGTGTGAATCCTTTTTCTTCCCTCTAAATTCAAGCATAAAATGGCTGTGATAACTTCTCCTAACATCCCCACACATCTTGTCCTGGCTCAGCTGTCACATGGATCCGGTGCCAGCCTGAAGCTGGTTTCACACAGAATTATAACTGCCACTCCTTCCCTCCGCGCTGTCAGCTCTGCCTGACACAACCAGCCCCTCAGATGATACCCAAATGGGCTGATTTGGCCACTTCAAGGGAAGCACTAAATAACCAACTAACACAAGCTCCCACTTGCTCTTATTTCATGTCCACACGCACGTCCCAGTTCAGTTCATTTTCTTAAAATGCTTGACCACACAACACTCAGCCAGAGGCCTGTTGAGGGCTTGTAGTAACTTTGTATCTGTGAGCAGCAGAGCCAGATTGAGTCTTAGACTTCCTTGCCTGGGGCTGTTGTGTATCAAGTGTAGCTGAGTGGTTGATAGGCTTAGCATGGCTTCTAAGTGGAGTAAAGCCACAGGGAGGCTCCTGGTTTGGTTTCCTTCATGAATCGGTAAGAGTTAGAAAAAGTCCTCATCTGAAATGAACTTAAACAAACTTTAAGTGGCACTAGAGGAGAGACACTGCAGCTGTGTGGGATCATTTCCAACCCTTCAGACAGACATTTGCAGCTGAAATAAACTGCAGACCTCAAGTCGAAGCTTCAATTGTAAGCTTCAACTTGCATTGCTCCAGGTGGTTAAAAAATAAAAGCATCATGTGTTTTCTTACACTGCACTGCAGCAATGCAACTAGTCAATCAGGGTGTTTGAGTTGGTGTTTGCAGTGGGCTTCAACAACAAATGCACATTAGGCAACAGTAAAAAGTAGTTAGCTGGTAAAATAAGCGGTGAAGGGACGAATAAAGGCAAAGCAAATTTCAGTGAGTCACTATGGGCACACATTGGGGGAAGAGACCACAGATTCACTGGGAAAGAATGTCGATACTGCACAATTCTCTAAAACCTCAGCATAAATGCAGTCACAATATCATCATTTCTGAAAGCCCTGCTTTCTACATGATCTGACAGTCTGGTTAGGCTAAAATAAAGATCATGGTTATGGTAAATAAACTATGATTAAGGAAGAGTTAGAGTTAGGCAGCTAAGGTTAGGGAATAATCGAGGTTCTGGATACAAAAAAGCAATTGTTAGCTGTAGTTCTGTTACAGGTTTGCTAAGGCATGAACACAGAGGGTCCTTGCAATTTTTTAATACATTTTTTAATGCCTAGATAAATATGATTTAAACGCAGAGATGGAAATAAGTTACTGCTTCTAATGTGGTAATCAAATGTGACTTCATATTCGTTTCAAGAAAAATAAAGCGGAAGCAAGAAAGCAGAAAATGGCGGATGGTTCAAGGACGGACCTTCAGCTGTTTGAATAGTAGTCTCTATATACAGACTCTACATTCAGTAAATTCAGTGAATGTAGAGTCTGTAGGCAAACCCCGGAGATCTTGCCTCCAGAAGAAGAGCGGAAGAGCCCTGGTTTCTGGTTGTAGACAGTTTGCAGTCCGCGTGATATTGACCAATCACGTTTGAGCCGGCTGCAGTTGTTGCCAGGTTAAACGGTCCGTGCGGTGAACTAACGAGGCGGAACATAATTGGCGTCACTGCAAACTCTGAATCCATCGCAATGGTTCAGCATATTTACTTATATATAAACGGAAGTCGGAAACGGAAATTCGCCTCCTCCGCCAAAATCAAACCGGAATAGCAAAAAATTGGGGGTCTGCCCCCAGAGGCTGTAATGCTGTCTGCCAGAAGTCAGACGCTGAATACTGCCGATGGGTTCCGAGATTGTTTGAATAGCAACTCAAATTCAGCCAGTCGAGCATAAACTCCCCACCAGATCAGCAAAATCTCTGTTGCTGCCATTACACAGGTTAGACCTAACCCGCTGTGACCCCCCCGTGCTGGGATCAGCACAGGATGATTCAAGTTGCTACAGCTGCTACCAAGTTTGTCTATCAAGACTATCAAGAAGTGTGCATTGTTTTTGGAGGTTTGCGTCATGATCTAGTCTCTATAAGTGTATGTTTCAACTCTGTACCATGGTTTAGTGCAGCGGTCTGTAACCTTTACTATCGAATAGCCCATTTTGACTATAAACAATACACAAAACATCTGTCTGGAGCCGTACAACATATTTGAGCCTTATAATGAAGACAACACAGCCTATAAAGTCTAAATTTGCAAAAGGTCTAAATGAGCATTCTAGGTGACTACTATGCCCAAGCACTACTAAATTCTCTATTTACCTCCAAGACTTTCACTTTTTTGGATTTGGAATCCATAGTTAGCTGAACTCAAGACTAGCCACTGCTAAGACTCCACGTATGACACACATTTTAGTTGACAAAATGTTAAAACGTTTTTGTATCATTTCTACAGCTAGAGAATGCAAGAATTTCTTGGGGCCCAAAAGAATAATAAAAGAAAATGGAAATGTAAGAAAAAATAACCGTTATTCATTTCCATATATTTAAATTTTTGTCACAGCCACAAGGAGCCACTGAGGGGAACTTAAGAGCCACATGTCGGTCCAAAGCTGCAAGTTGACTACCCTTGATCTAGTAACAATATTTGACGAAATAGCAATATTTAAAAATCATAATACATATCAAATCCGTATTGGATTATCATGATAGTATCGTATCAGGACATAAGCATTTCATCCCAGCCCTACGTACATGTTGCCTCTTTATCTTGGTATTAAATTTTCCATTGACGGCTGTGTAAGAGAACAGAAAAAGCTGTCTCTTACTGCCAATCAGGTAAAGGTTTAAGAAACATGGTGATGACGGTCGCATTTCCTCTCAAAGAAATCATGTGCTGTTGCTTTCTATTAATGACATCTACACTGATGTCAAGAAACCCACAAGGAGTCCATGAACCTAGTATACGCCAAAGGTAGAGAGTCATCAGACATTCAGAGGGTGGGTACAGTTTCAAAACCGCAGGACGAGAACAGAACAGATCAATAAGCTGTTCCCATCCATCCAAACAGGTGGAGAGAAAGACAGAAAGAGACAGAGGAGCTTAGGTATGTCAAAAGGGTACCGATAATGACATTTGGTGCTGACCAAATGAGATTCTGCCCTCAAATGGGACCGTGCACTCACAAATAAGACAGAAAAACAGGTCCAATTGTCAAAAGTGATTGTTGACAACTGCCTCGCTTCTGTCCATGCCTGGGGAAATAAGTCTGTGAATTTCATGCGCATGGATATAAATGCACTGAAGCCGAGGCCCACTGAACTGAGAGAGGAGATGAATCTGTTTCCTGATAAATTATGCATTGGTTCAGTCCTGTATTACCATGTGCACCACCACCGTGTTCGCTGTGTGAAGAACTTCTTTGTCCACTGCGAATTAGCAGCACCTCTCTAATCTCCTTTCATCTCGTCCACAGGCGGGAGATGTGTATGCCTTTAGGCTGCTAATGACTTAATATACCAGTGAAAAAGAGGCACTGACAGGTTCCAGGAATGTATTGTTCTGCTGGTTTTTTATATAATCAGTCTAGCATGTGGAAAGCAAAAAAAAAAAAAAAAAAAAAGAGGATTTCAGTCTATAACCAACTTAAGATTTGTCATTACAAATAGGACAGTTGTGTGACATGTATCTCCAGCTTTGGAAATGTATTTTTTTTCCATCCAGACTCAATTAATTCCAGAGCCAGCGATACAACACCACAAAGAAAAGAGCACAATAGAGTGCCTCACAAGGTCAATGATACCTTCGGGGTTGCTATTTGTGACTATGAATCTGGATCTGCGAAGACGGTATAAAAGGATAGAAGGGAGCGTGGGCGGGAAGGAGAAAACATCTTAAATTACTTGCTCTTCCAGTTCAGCCCACTGCCAGATTGCTGTCAGGCTGGACTGACGTTTGATTGAAAGCACCGACAGGACCACGGGAAACGGAGACCCAATTAGCGCATTAGCTGGCCACTGACCTCTGATGGCAATTTGATGACCACCAATAAATGTCTGTTAGATTCCAGCCGCCATCGCGCTGTGTGTCAATCACGTGGCTCGGGCACGGAGTGATGGAGCTGCAGTTTACTCCCCCATACAGCAGTACCACCACGAGCTTGGCTTTTGATAAATTTGGATGGAGAAAGCATGAAGATGATTTTAAGTCTCTCACACAGATGTTGGCAATCATCCATGCTGTTTTTACTTTGTGTATTAATTAAAACATACTTACCATAAGTCATTCCATTAAGTGACTTTGATTGTTTTCATGTCACATTGCAATTATTTGTCTTGTGTTGTTATGAGTAATCCAGAGTGTTCGGTTGATGAGGCTCTGCTGGGAATATTAATGAGCTACACATACAAGAAAGGGCACCTTCATTTTGTCTAGTCCTTGTTCATTTCACTTAAAGGGATAGTTCGGATTTTTTGAAGCGTGGCTGTATGAGGTTCATATCTACAGTCAGTGTATTACCTATGGTAGGTAATACACTGACTGTAGATAAGAACCCCATATCTACAGTCAGTGTATTGCCTATGGTAGGTGTCAGTAGGTGCAACCCCAGTTTGGAAAAGCAGGCAGGAGTACAAACACAGAAGCCAAGCAATGTGCTGCTGTGGAAGGGAGAAACAGCAAAACATATTTTAGCTGCCTAAAAAAAAAGAAAAAATAATATTGTGTTAAGTGTACACTATATTAACAATGTTTTCACTGCTTTAACTTGCCGTCAGACAACAATTTCCGAGGTGGAACTAAAGCTGTTTTATCAGTCCCTTCAAAGCCAGACTCCATCGAGAAAAACAGTGATGTAACATCATCATCTGAGGTGTTGGTATACCGCTGCCTTGATCAGTTAGTTTGTTTGTGTTATTGTGTGACTTTGGTATTTGAAAGGGTTAGTTCAGATTCAACAATGTCACACAATATCAAGGGTTAGGTACCAAACTACCTCCCACAGTCCAAAGACATGCAGGTTAATTGGTGACTCTAAATTTTCCGTAGGTGTGAATGTGAGTGTGAATGGTTGTCTGTCTCTATGTGTCAGCCCTGTGATAGTCTGGCGACCTGTCCAGGGTGAACCCTGCCTCCCGCCTGATGTCAGCTGGGATAGGCTCAAGCCCCCCATAACCCCTAATGAACACCTGTGGTGTGTCTCAAATCACATACTTCCATTAGTACACTTCTATGTAGTATACTATGTGCACTCTGTACTCATTGGCGTAGTGCGCAAATTTCGGTAGTGTTGTCTCAAACCAAACCATTACGCGCACACCAGAAATGATGACTGCAAATTAGCTAGTTAGCAAACTAGCATTAGCATTCGCATTATCGTTCGCGGTACCAAATCATTACAGACTGCTAAATTAACCCAATAAACATACTGCTGGCTTATACCCGACAACAGTATAGTGGTGCTTAGTGCAAAAAACAGATGTATTTGTACAATGCAGCGACGTTCATGATCGCACAGTCCTCAGACGCTATTTCCAGTTTGAAAAGTGGTCCCTCCCCTTCCTCTACGTAGCCAAGATGGCGACCTTTGGGGGCGAGAAGTGTCCATAGTTCTACACTCAACGTCTTGACTGTTTTGAGTGCATCATCCGGGTACTCATAGTGCACTGCATTTTTCCATACTTCTCAGTGTGAACGCACTTACGCACTCAAAGTATTAAGTGTAAGCACAGAAGTACGCGATTTGAGACACAGCACTGGTCTATTTTCTCATCTATTTTATCTTAAAAACAGCCTAGTACCTCTGCTGTTTGCGATTGTAGTTATCAAATTACGTACTGATTGCACATATTAGCATGAGAGACAAGCAGTAACACATACACACCCACACACACAAGCAGACAAGCAGACAGACAGACAGAGACGAAAGATGAACTGCCATTAGGAAAGAGCAAAGGAGCAGAATTACTTATTGATCTGCGCAGAGCATAGAGAGAAAGAAAGAGCAAACTTGCCACTTGTTAATACAGAAAGTACCAAAAAGCGTACTGTTGGGTACTGTTATCAAATTCCAGGTACCAGTATCAGTTCAAATGTGAACGGTCCCCAACCCTTACAATGATACAAACAAACAAACTGGCTGAGGCAGCGGTACACCAGCAGGATACGAACAACAAGCTCAAATTACTGTTCTTGTAAATGGAGTCTGGTGACTTTGACGATGGAGAACTGAAGCCTTTAACAACTTCCCAATCAGAAAGGGCTGTCTGCAACAGGGTAAAGCGGTGAAATATCGTACACTTTAACTGATGTTAGCGTTTTTAGGTGGCTAAAATATGTTTTGCAGCCATCCTCATCCACAGCAGTCCACTGCTTATCTTCCGTGTCAGTACTCCTATCTGCTTCTCCAAACTGGGGGCGTGCCAACCACCACCGACTGTAGGTAACACCCTGACTACTGAGAAGTAGCCTACAGCATACAAACCCGCTTCATATGATCCAAACTATGCCGTCAAACAAGGTGGTGTATTCTCAACAGGAATACTCTGTCCTCTCCTGGGTGATGATGTGTGCAGAACAGCAGTCACCATGCATCTTCAAGAAGACACGTGTCTGTATGTGAGAACATGTGAGCACCCTCACACATGTGGAGCTGCCGATCAGACGGGAGATGATTAGGTGGCAAATACAGGCGAGGTCTCTGCCGTGTTCAGTAAAAGAACCCATCAGCCGAGGTTGCGTTGATTTAATGTAGATGGGAACATGCAGGGTCACCTCCAGTCCTTCCCCCCTTTTGCTGAAGGTCACAAGCCGACAGATGAGTCTGCCTTTCGTCAGGCCTTATGCCATCCACATTAGCAGGCTGAGCCAGGCCTTGCCGGCGTCAGCAAAAGAAAAAGGCTAGGTGCTATTGCCCTCTTGAGATAGAATGTGTCAGCCTTACACACTCTGAGTGTAAATAGTTAAACAACAGTGAAACCGTCGGGAGGGATTGTGGAGATAGGATGGAATTAGAAAAGAGAAATAGCCAAAAGTACTGATACACAAGCATGAATTTTTAATTAATTACAGCTGATCTTAGATCAAGCAGGAGCCAGTTTATACTGTGGGTCAACTACAGGCAGTGGTGGAATGTAACTAAATACATTTACTCTTACCCTCCTTTACAGCAGAAATAAACATGTTTACAGCCTGGTACAAAAAAAAGTTTTGGTCTCTATGGGTAATTTCACCGTTCATGATGACTGTATGGGGATGACTTTTTTGTGAATCACCTTAAAGTTACGCATAATTAAGGGCATAGTTGAGTGACGGGCTGTCTGCGGATAGTGTCCTCAGCTTCTCAATCAGATCAGCCCCTCACTCATCCACAGCCCCTGTCAAAATATAGTCACTTCTGGCTCTAAAAAAACAAGATGGCGACGACCTAAATGCCGAATTCGAGGCTTCAAAATGGGAGTCCAGAAACCAGTGGGTACGTTACAATAGCTACGTCCATCATTTTTACAGTCTACAGTTGCACCACAAATAAATCAATGTGTGGGAAACCCTAGTCTCAAACCAAATCAGTCCGTGTTCTAAAAATCATCATCGTCAGGTGATTATCCACACTGTTTTTTATGTATTAATTTGCCTTCATTTAAAAAGATCAGTGAACAGTGAGAACTGACTTGTAATGAACTGAACCGAGAGGTCAGTCTGCACCTCATGAAAATGACGAGATCTAAAATGATTAGTCAATTATATGATTAGTCGATCGCCAGAAACTGAGTCTGTACTGTTTTAATGATCAGTAAATTGTCTGAGTAACTTTTCGAGCAAAAACGCAAAACATTACCAAGCTCCAGTTTCTCAATGTTCAAGATTCGCTGACTAAATATATTTGGGTTTTGCAGATTTAATGGTTAAAAAACAAGCAATTTAAACAGGTTACCTCAGGCTGTGGCTAAATATAATTGGCTTTTATTTCTCTATTTGTTTTTACAAACCAAACGATTAATCGATTAATTAAGAACATAATTGGCAGCAGCTCTAAACCAGGGACCACCCACAAATTCACTGTGGCTTTACAAAGTAATTATCTCTCCTACAAAGCACGCTTCCAGGCAACTCTTTTTGTTTTTAAATGTATTAGATTCTGGGGAAGGGGGGAGGGGAAGGCAGCTGTTAGCGGGGCCCAGCTGTCAATGACGGCTGGCAGAGATGAGAGGGGAGGAGTTGATTTTGAACAAACCTGTGCATACATGGTCCCAAAGGAGCATCACTTTAAAGAATTCCCTCAAAAGCACAGATGATAGCTGGATGTCTCTGTTTACCTCTGCGTCTGCGGCATACTTGCAATCCCATGCTCACATTAATTATGCTAAATACTGTGATGGAGATGAAGAAACCATGATTGATTTGGCAGAATGAGGCTCAACATGAAATGTCTTAATGGTTTGAGATTTTCTGTGGGGTGCTACGAAGAATTTTCTTAAGACACTTCCTACTAAAGAACTCAAGCTGTTGCACTACGTACAACACAACAAACTGAGGTGGAGTTAATCCAGGGATTGAATAGATTTTGATTTATAGGCCAAATCTGCAGCCCTGACCTTTATTTCAAAGTTTTTTTTAACAGGGTGGTGGAGTAAAAGTCCCAATTTCTACAGAATGAAAATTAATTCACAGCAATTCTGTTGAACCGTATCTTTCTACCCCTACAATTACTATTCATGAAAGTGAAACGACAAAAGTATGTGAAAGAAATTGTAGCACAGCTCAGTCTAAACCTGCAATGCTGATTTGCTTTTCACGCTGTTCACACCATGTTATTTCTCAAACCGTACATTAGCACACAGTGATTTCTGTGCCTTTCATTTCCTGTGTTTGGAGCCTGGATGGTACACTGTGGACTTTACAGTCCATTATGGAGACCACTGGAAGCCAGGCAGCATTATTGTTAATGACACAGCTTTAAGTTGGACAAATGAAGCCTGTTGTTAAATTAAAGGGTTTTAGCTATACTAGCCTGAATTTTTCTGAAAAATTACTTTTGATTTCAGCATTAGCAACAGCAAAGTTATAAGGTACGGCATGTTCGCCTGCAAATAGTAAATACTTCCTGTGTGACAATTCCACTTCACTTGTGCTTTTGTCATCTGCAAAAGAATATGCATATCTCTACTGACAAGACAAACACTAAGTTCCTCATGTGACAAACAGCATTTAAAAGCCTCTTGAAGGCCTTTCATGATACAACTTTTAATATTTCCCCCTAAAAATAACAGTTCTCTGTCTCCCAATCTCAAGCCACTGAGTCCAGCGCTAACCAGTGTGTCCAGCTTTAAAGCCACCAGCCTGAAATATTTTAAAGGCTTGCATGACAATTAGACTAGCTTGTAGCTATGTGCATATAAGCCAGAAATCACAGAGCAATTTTAAAAAAGGTAAACAAGGCAGGATTTCCCCATGCAAAAGCAATCCATCTCAATCACCATTATGAACAACTAGAAGTGTGTGTCAGTGTATTTCCCCAGGGTTTCCCACACATTCATTCGTCCACTGAGCCCGAGATTCATTGAGATTCTAATTCTGTTGGAAACACTGTTCTCAGTAGAGGCTCTGCCCTCTTTGCGTATTCTCTTATTTTGCTTTGTTACGGACGTTACTGAGCAGTGCTGCGTAGCACCCAGCCAATCACAGCATCAGATGAGGTCAGGACTTAGCAACCAAGCGGCAGCCTCCTGGGCTGAAAAAAGAAGCCAAGGTGGAAGTGCCAAAAATTGCAGTTCCTCTTTTGGCCACTTGAGGCTGGCTCCTAAAGCGAGTCAATCCCCAAAGACGCCCATGTTAAAATGCCCAACTTTACGGCAGAAATAAACATGTGCGGTCTCTATAGTCAATTTCTCCATTCATGAGAGCTGTACGGGGTTAATTTTTTATATTACCCACTTATTGTTATTAAGGCTCAAAGTTATGCATAATTAAGGACATGGACGCTTTGAGTGACAGGTAAGTGCCGTCCCTTGACAAGTTGCTACCACGTCAATAACGTTGGTTAGGCAACATGGCATAACCCCCGATTAAAGCATAGATGTAGCTTGTACTATGTCATTGTGCTTTTTCAGTTCAAAGTTAACTGCAACATTTCGGTTGCCTAAAAAAATTTGTTCAGCGTATGTTGCACCAAGAAACATGCTAAGGAGTCAGATATTCAGTTTTTTCAGAAGGTACATTCTGTTTTAATAATTTACACTTGTTTGTTCACTACCACTGGCATTAGCACTATCACACTTAACCATAGCTGCTGTAAATACATCATGCTAACTGAGTAAGCAACTAGCGTTAGGGTTATCTCCACTCTCTTTTCTAAATATGGTCACCTTTTGGCCCCAAAAATCCAAGATGGTGACAGCAAAAATGCCAAAATGTCCTTTACTTTACAGTCTATGTTAGCGACTGGGGTGATAGCAGCACACATTCAAGAGGAAGCTATGAAAACGGCAGACAGTGCCAGAAGAACAAAAACATAGCAAGGCAAAACTACAACCGGAAAGAGCTCGTTCCACAAGATTGAATCTGGGGTTGGCTTTAACTTTCACTTATACTGGTGAGCACTGAAGAATATGATGAAAACTGATGTGAATTTGGCCTGTTTTCTGTTGGACAGGCAAGTGCCAGTGGTTAGCTTAAGCCTAGTTAACATTTAACAATTTTCACCTCGATTTTGACGTCACAGAGGATCTTGAGAGCCACCTTGGGTCGGAGGTGAGTCAGCAGATAGTCTGCCAGGACGAGTCCTCATGTGTGAACAAGCCTACGAGCAAGTCGCCCCTGGATATCTGGCATGCTAGAAAACTGGAGAAGTCTGACATGACTGACAAAGAGTATGTAAGAGGCGGGATATGTCCCACGTCAGCACGCAGGAGGACGGAAGAAATGTGAGGAGGACAAGCCGCAGGGTTGCCAGGTTTGTTTCTAAAGTGGAGTTGCTTATTTGGGCTTGCTATCTCAACGTCACCTTTCTCTATATATATCCGTCTAATAAGTTATTTAAACACATGATAATCACTTCTTTTGGGCTTGTTTCCATAGCCCTGGTTGCTTCTTTCTCTCCCAAGATCTGGCAACACTGACAAGCCGGCAAGCAACAACAATAGCGGCGTCCACAGGATCACGGGGAGTGCGTTGTGTTTGGACCTAAGCCCTGGAGGCAGATCTGATTCAACACTGGGAAGAATATCCATGCCTTTACGATGTGTCATCTCCAAGTTAAAAAACATAGTTTGGTGGTGTCACCGCGTTATCTGGGGCTCTGTCGGCGAGGGCTCGTTGGAGAAATCTTGTGTGCACACACAGGCCGAACACAGTTGGCAAGACTCCCGCTGACAGAAACACACGTTGCCAGGTATGAACACAACAATTTTGCGACGCAAAATCAGCGTGAAAATCATGTAATGTGAACTAGCCTTTAGTTAGCTTGGTAGGTACCAGCGTTTCTACGTATAGGAGCTACGGTCCTACAATAGTACAGTAGCTTGCAGTGTACGTACAACCAGTGCATGTCTGAATGTTGTGTTAACAAACAGTTACCAACAATTCCTGCTTGGTTTACCTTTAAACCAGCAGCATGTTTGGCTAGTTGGTTGTCCTCCCCAGATAAACACACTGTTACCAGCCACTACTTACTTTAGGTTGAGGCTGAGAAACTACTCACCCTGGATCCCATCCCTCTGTGCTCAGACTGGAGTGCAGTGACAAGAACACAACCCCTCACTGGCTTCTCCCTTAACTCCCAACAGTGTTAGCTGGAATGCATGACTAAACCAGAGGTAGCCCTACCGGGAACTGAGCCTGAGGTCCCTGTGGGTGAGAGTTTTCTCCTATGTGTCACACGTGTAGCCCGCCAAGCTCTGTCTGAATGTTTTACATTAGACAAGACTACACTGCACAACAATCAGAGCAGCTAGAAGGGATCTCGAGCATTCCTCAGTCTTTATCACCTACCTGCATCAGGTTCTTGTACATTCCAGCTACTTAAAAAAATAAACTCTTGTTCCATCTGCTCTAAATCTTCTGCTGATTTTGTAACTACAAGTCCAAACAGAGCCCAAAGAGAAACTAGCCTACCTACCACCACACATGGATGACTAAAAAACTAAAGCAACCAGATCAAGCCAGGGAGGACAGCTCCCCCACAATTCAAACAGAATTTCTCCTGCCTGTAAATTGGTTTTCGTCACAACTGGCTGTCAGAGTTGGCGTTTGTGGGTTTCAGTGTGTCAGATTTGACACAGCTCCCCTTCACTAGCTGTGGGCTGCAGCTAACCACCCACACACCCCCACTGGGGAGCGACCGTCTTCTTCAGATCCCCTTCAACAACTTGACAACACTGATCACTCTCATCATCGTCCCCTCCAGCACTCGGCAGGGATTTACAGCCTGAAGCATCTGATTGGTCAAAGCCTGACTAATCAGATGAAAGCTTACAAATGCAGCTGTTTTACTGAAACAGCAACACGACGCATGTAGAAACTGCAGCTTCTCTGTGTTGGAGAAAATACTGCAAACTACCACCAAGTTTCCACATTTGATGACACGCACAATTGGAGGACTAGAATCCAGTGCTTACTGCGCCTGGAGACACTGTCATGTTTCATCTCTGCACCAGTGACCAACACGGGAGCCATGCCCCGTCAATCACAAACTGACACATCCACGCTTGCATGCCAAAAGGGACAAGGCAGCGAATTACGGGATTTGTGCATCTTTGAATAGACATCGAAGAACATACTGTATCTGTGAGGCTGCTTAATGGGAGCACGCTCAACGGAGACGCTTGCAGAACAAAATTAATTTGTTTCCCAGGATGTGTTATGTGCAGGAGATGAAAAATGTTCGTGCACATAAACCCAATTAACTGCTCAAACAAAGAAATCCCTTCCTCACCCTCTTAAAATGTGAGTAATGCAGACCTTTGCGCCAGTTTATGGTGTGATTATAATTTATGCCACCTCCTAAGCAGCGCTCGCAAACTGTGCTGTCTTTTGTGCAGCGCCGGCTTTACGGCCGTGGAATCTCAGAGGAAGAAAAGAGCCAGTGTCATGCGGTCAGAAGGCATTTTAGTCAGACAAAAATTTGTGTCAGCACTTTCTGCCAGGGAGCGAGAGGCCAGCATTCAGAGCTGTTAGCCCCCTTCTCAGAGGAGAGCCAGGGTTTAATGGGACTACTCTTCCACTCCATTTGCCGGCCCGCATCTCACAGGCCACAGCTGCATGCATGTGAGCCAGCGACTGTCACTCTGCATACCTCTCTGCAGCCGGCGAGCTCCACACTCCCTTTAACAGCTGACAGAAGTTGTTCATCTTCAGACACACTCTTGACTACAGACATAATGTGTGTAGAGGAGACAATGTTAAACCCTGGTAAAGAGACTGCAGAGGTCACTCACTCCTTACTTAATTTACTGGTCAAGGAAATAGTTTTACCAACTCCCGGTGCTGCTGTGGTCATATTCATTCTGATTTAGGCCTTGCGCAAAAAAAAAAAAAAAAAAAAAAAACTTCTTATAAATTGACTTTGGATCTATTTCAGACCCAAACAACAATTTCATGGCTGGCCAGTCACAGAGTAATTACATATGGCCTCAAGCCGGCACATCGATCAGTACTCGCAACTTAAAAATGAGACTATTTTTGACAGACAGCTTCTTGAAGAGATGACAGCACCTCCACCGCACGCAGTGTGAAAATTCACAATTAAAACTGAAACGGGTAACATGAATCTATTTTCTAATGATAGAGTTTTTCCTGGGCAAACAGCTAGAGTTATTCTGCAGTACCAACTCTCCTCTCTCAGAAAGATGAATCACTATTACGTGTAAAAGGTCAATCCTCCAAGGTTGAGCAGTTAGCAAGTTGTCAGGGTATTAGTGGGCCAGTCTTTTACAAGAAGTCTCTTGAGCTTAAATTAATGTACAAAAATTGCAAATGGAAAAAGTGATTTCTAGTCAGTTTCTACCATCACATTAACAGCTTCATGTGTTTGATGACATGTAGCACTTTTAACAAATTATGAAGCATTATTACAGTATATTTAAGACACTGCTGGATATGCAAACATGCTTCTTTTTTTATGAAATCTTAAAACAAGTTCAGGGCCCACAAAATGGAGGATAAAATGCCAGGATGAAACTGATTTACACTTTAATCTAAAAAGGTTAAAATAATTATTTTAATGAGGTAGACATCCCAGTATTATGATAGAGACAGTTAACATCAAAATCCAAAGTACATATTTTTCCTCTTACCTGTAGTGCAATTTATCAGTCTATATTGTTTGGTGGAGTTTCAGAGTGTTGGCGATGTCGGCCGTAGAGATGTCTGCCTTCTCTTTAATATAATGGAATTAGATGCCAAAGAAATACATTTGAAAAACTCAACAGTATTGTCTTTTTCCAGAAATCATGACCTGGTTACTCAAGGTAATCCACAGCTGTTTCATGTAGAACTATTTTCTTTCAACTAAACTACACCAGCCAGTTGTATCACTGCGTAGAAGGAAGCATTCATATACCGCTGGCTTACTTAGCAACACTGAGCTAGCTAAGGTTACAGCTCAGGTCTGGTGGGAGCTTGCTAGTGGCGCTGCTAATTCGGCACTAAAGGGAAATTTCGGTTTATTTCAACCTGTCTCCTATCGTCCTAAATTTGTTGCAAGTGACTAGTGACATAAAAATAATAGTTAGCATGTTAGCCGTTAGCCTAGATACAACCGTAGCGTCAGACCTGTTGAAACATAAGTGAACGGGCAACCTTCAAGTGCAAAGTTAAACAAGCTTTTTCTCCACAAAGACCGCCTCATATCGTTAGGATAAATGTCAGAGAACATATTGAAAACGACATGTAAACGTGTTGTCTTACCTTACCGGTGTGCTGCCATGTTTGTTTACCATCTAGCTCTGCTTTCCAAAGCGCGGCCGAAATATCGCGAGAACAAGCAGCGATCTCATAGCATGCCTGAATAAGCAGCAACAGCTGGAAGGCAGAACCAGACAGTAGCCTGAAAAGTTCATTCATTTTTTTTATGAAAGATTTATAGAATAATGGCTGACTTTTGCCAGACTTCGACTTTGTGGAGGAGGAATTTGATTTTGCAGAGTTTGATGACTGCCCTTATTTATTTGAGCCAGAACACACTGACGAAGAGCTTCGTGAAATTGATGAACGGAGGAGGAGGAGACAGAGAGGCTCAACAGGTAGAGGACGAGAGAGGAGGAATGGCTGCTGCAAGGCTGCGTAGCTCTGGAGATTGGTGGTGTACCTGTGAATGCTGTGCCCCAGTGCACACAGAAGAGGAACGCCTCTAACTATTATTTCTACGTCACTAGTCACTTGAAACAAATTTAGGACAATAGGAGACGGGTTGAAATAAACCGAAATTTCCCTTCAATGCTAGTAACGTCGTCTCAAACCAACAAAGTTGATGTGCAAACCTTGTGCCCACCCTCTGGTCTCCCTCCAGGTCGCCATGCAAATTCCCTTTAGCACTTTTAACTATGCTATAACTGTTAGCTCTGTTGGCACCATTAGCAGTGTCAACAAGGTTAGAGGTGCTTACATACATTAGTTAACAATGCTAAAGGGGGTTTGACGCTTAAAATGGAGCCACACTTGCAGCACTCACAGAAACTACCTAGGGGGACACTGGAGGGTGGTCACCATGTTTCTGCAGCAACACTGTCCTGATGATGGTAACAGCAGTAATCCCAAATGAGCAGTGCTGCTAGCTAGCTTCCACCCAATGCAGGCAATGCACAGCGCAGCGCCCTAGGCTAACGTTAGCTAACCACTAGAGACCAGACAGTGGTCAGTGAGTATTATGTTTTTGCATGTTAACGCAGCTGTCTGGCCATCTGTCAGCAAATGCAACAGAAAATAGAATAAAAGACAAGACATTCACATCACAAAATTTCACCATCTCTGATTTTATAGCACTTTAAAATGGGGTGCTAAAGCTCACTGAGGTACTGGGGCACCAGGCTAAATGGAAAGGCCAATTGTATTTCATGATATTTTGCATTCTTTTCATAAAAATTGACAGATTAGGTTGATGGTTGATGAAAACTGGTATTCCTCTCAATCATGAGTAGATGCACGCTTCCCTCTGCACAGTAATACAGTTGGCAGGTGTAGTTCAGTAGAAACAAACTGCTCTCAACAAGGTCTGTGGATTACCTTGAGTAACTGGGTCATGATATCTGGTTGCTGCTGAGTGTTACAAATGTATTTTTTGGCACTTTGAGCACCACAAGTCGAGTGCCATATAGTTCCATTACAGTGGAGAGAAGACAGACATCTCTACAGCTGATATCGCCAACACTCTGCAATTCACACCAAAACAATTTAGACTGACAAATCACACTACAGGTAAGAGGAAAAATATGTATTTTTGATTTGGGGGTGAACTGTCCCTTTAAGGTCAGATCCTCTTCAGGTGTTGTAATGGAATTATTGTCCTTAAATCTTGAGAATTATGATTCCTATGATGTATTTTGATTTTGGAGTGCCCCTCCCTGATTGGCTACTGTATGAATTCAGTGGTTAAAAAAAGGAAAGAGAAATAAACACAGAAAGAACAAACAAAAGTTTTGTAAGTTCAGAATCGCAGCACAAACAACAACTGTGCTTTCACTGAATGCTTTCCAGAAAACAAATGTTAAAGAATGTAAATGTATTCTTGTCCTTGGCCCACTTGCAAAACACAACGTTAACAATGAATCTTTTGTTACTTCACATGATGACCTTGCTGTGATGCATCAATAGGTGAAAAGAGGTCCCGGCTATAAAGGTTGGTTCAAGTGGCATGAAACTTGAGAGGTGACTCACCATGAGTAGACAGCAGGCAGGTCTCCAAATCCGGCTTTGAGGGCAGTGAGGCGCTACATTTCGCTGGGCTAAACCACAGTCCCGATCCCTCTCCAGAGGGGACACCCAACAGTTCTCTACAAAGCCAACCACAGTGACAGAAAAAACTTTAACTCAAGCAGAGCAGTGGACTGAGAGAGTCTTGTATTGACACACAGCAGAAGAGGCAGAAGCAATTTGACATCCGGCTCAGTGGCGTGGAGAGTCAATGCAGTGGACTGTTGCTGCTCGCTCTCTTCACTGTGGATGATCTTTTTCCAACAGAGAACACAAACAGTGGTCGCTGATGCAAACAACGCCGTTTGGGGTGGCTACAAGGGCTGGTTGTCAAAGGGCAGACTGGGACAGTAGACAGTTGTCACCCTCTTCAGGGGGAGGATCTGACATAAAGTGCTGCTTTCAGAGTTGAGATGTAGAGCCACATAGTCCCTAAACACTCTAACCAAATGTGTCATTCTGTCATTAGGTGGCGCGTTAAGGATCTGTGGGGCTGAAATGTCTGTGTTAGAGTCATGTGTTTAACACTAAAATGAGCAGGGAAATGGAGGGATGCAAAACCAAAATATTATGTTTGGGTTGCTTCCTTCTCTCACAAGACCAATTAGCAATGCCAATTAGTCTAGAACCTCTTAGTTCATTTTTAGATTTGAGCAAAGGTATGATTTTTAATACTGTCAAAAACACAGATGTTCATCTTTCGATTAAACTCATATGGAGAGGCTGTATTGAGGATGTATTGTGTGTAGTTCACATCACGCATCACCAGAGGTCAGTCTGTACAGGCCGCTGAGCTGGCAAATATGGCGACAGCGAGTGCTGGGAATAGGTAGTGTGGCACACAAATACCTTATACCGTGGTGAAACTTTGGGAAAGTACAAAAGTAACCAAAAATAGATACTGCCCAAGCCTAGCTTACTGTATGCAAACCCACTGTCATTCCGAGGCTGTCAAATACCAATACTTTGTCACGCTCCTTGACGTCTCAAAGTGATGCACAGGCTAACCTTTAGCCCAGTGATTCCCGACTGGTCCAGTCACAGGTTCAGATTTCTCCTCAGTCATTAGTACAAAGTCCACGCAGTTTAATATATTCAACATCAAAATTGAGCTGTCTTGCTGTCTCTGTCTTGTTTTACAGCAGGAAACAGCACTTCAAAATAAAAGCTCTGTGCTGGAAATTCACTGCACTTCAAAATAAAGTGTGTCTTTTTTTTTATAAACTTGACATGCGGTCCATTCAGAAAGGACGCATGATCCACTTTTGGATCGCAACCCACCAGTTGGGAGCAACTGCTTTAGCATGTGACACACAGCTGAAACACACTGTAACACAGTTAATGTTGTGAAACGGTCACAGTCAGCTTTAGGCAACAAAACTTCTTAAAAAAACATACTTTTTGGGTTTAAATAACTACGTTTTTTACGTGACGTAATCTAAATACATAACAAGTGATTGAGTGCGTGATACCAGTGCATAAATTGGGTGATGTTAAGTTAAAACAATGTAGACTTTTGGTGCTGGACATGAACTGTGATCTCCTGGATGAAAGTCCAATTCTGTTTGACCCATCCACCTCCCCTCCCTCTTTTTTGCTCTTTATACTATGTCAGTTGTTTGTCAGCATCTAGTATTGCCACACACGGGTTTACAGTGGAGTTAGTTGAAAGCCCGGTGCTTCGATGTCACAACGCTGTAACACCTGCGAGCCAAATGTTGTCACACATTTTGCATTAAGTGCAACGGCTCCACAAGTTGTTAGTCATCATATCAAACCAATCCCATTTTAGATAAACAGTTGTGATTGGTCAGCTTGGGTGGAAATCAGTCTGAACAGGATGGAGAACAGACGTATCTGCCAGAGCATAAAAAACATGAGCTTAAAAATGTGTCCAGTTACCACACTATTTTTTTTTGTAACAGTCTATTAAACAATATTAGACATTATGCATCTAATTTGGTATCATACCTAGTCCAAAACATTTGGCCATCCAGTGTTTGAATCCACTCATCTTTCATGCTCTCTTTCATCATGTTATAAACTACAATAAAACACACAATGCCTCAAAATAATCTCTATAAAGATTGATTGGTTAGAGCTGCATTGGCGCACAGAAACAAATGTTCAGGTTTTCAGGCAATTACATAAACACAAGAGACAGTTACGTTGCTCTGGAGAATTAATTAGCCCACACTTTCTGAAAGAGGACATTATTTGGTTTAAAATTAAGTTATCCAGTTTTGTTAAACAAACAACAACACTAAAAAAAATGTCTCCCAGTGTAATTCAACAAATTCATTCAAGCTTCCCAGTCATTGCACCGGCCCTCAATGCTCCCTCTGAAATATCCTCCAGTGTCAATGCAGCCGATTCCCTCATATTCCTCATATTCATAAAGGACAACAACTAAGACACAGCTTCTGAATGTCATTGCTGCACAAAAGAAATCTTCAGACAAACAGCAACACAATAATCAAGTTTCCTCAAGGGTGTCACACGGACTTGATACTTTTTTTTTTTTATTTTCTAATTATAGTTTGCACATTGCTCTCTGTGGGGAACACTTTATAAGACTTAATCTGAATTTCACACTGAGTTGCCAACACATTAATTAAGCCGAGACAACCAATGGGAGTCTAAATAAGTTACAGCAATAATAATGAGAAGCAGCGAGAAAGTCATATCTCCATCATTCTCAGTTTGATTCTCAGAGTTATTTTTTGTTCGGGGCTTTGCAGGCTCGGATGGGGAATTTAAATAGCTTCTGTGAAGCCTTGTTTTGGGTAACATTTGGCTTTTTTAATTTAAAGTGAATAAAATCCCGCACACTGATCTTTTAATGAAATGCCATCTCCTCAATCAAACACACATATACACCATTTTTCTTGATTTGCTCGGATTAAATGTCTGAAAAAGGTTTGGTTAGTTATGTGTGTAAAAAACTCTCTGTATGTAACTTTTAAACAGTATTATTTTTTATTAATTTAATTTAACAGGTTGTAACATAACTTAAAAACAGACTTTCCCTGACTTCTTCATTGCCTCTAGCTGCCTGTGGATTGACTCTTACGTAAAAGGTATTGAGGCCGAATTCAAGGGCTGCGACGTTATGCACGTTCTCATGTGTCTTGCCTATCATCAGCTTCGCTACAGCGATAACAGTGTGCAAAATAGCTAACATGAGCTAAGAAATGGGGTCCTATCATCTACAAACAAACAGCACCTGCCACAACACAGAGCCCACACATGCTGTGTTTCAGTTATATTCATTCTGCAGTGGCAGCCCGGGGGAGACGGACCTTCACTTAGCACCCTGTAGCAGTCAACCCGGGGCTGGGGTTTGCATTGGCTGAATTCAAGTTGCTACAGCAGCTAAGTTCTGAGCTGCTGTTTAGTCTATCATAAAGCTATTATAATTTAAGTGCCCCCCGGTGCCGAAAAGAAATCCTAACTTTAGGGGAAGCACTGACATGTGAAATATATTTTGATAATGTGGTTTAAGCTGGATAATATTAGCCAACGCTTGCTTGCTGACGCGGACAAATTGCTAGCTAGCTAACATACCAAAAAACTCTCTTGGGTGTCATTCAATTCATCCAGACTCCAGGGCTGATATTGCTGGTAAATGACCTATTTGCCACAACTTTATCAGCTAACGTTACAAAGGAACCAACACCATATCAGTGCAGTGTACCTTAGTCAGACCTACAGCTAGCTGGCTAACATCACTTGCTTGTTTGCTAACGTTATCGCTAGCAAAATACTGTGGACTGGATATCAGTCCGCTAGCTTGCCAAATTACTTCCCAAGCTAACGTGGTACATGATACTAACTTATGTATTATGACAATTAGTGTTGATTTAGCCAACAATAAAAGATGACAGTTAACAGTACAAAGTGCTTTGTAACGTTACTAATGTTAGCCAAGAATGACGCAGTAACCGCCAACGAGCTAACCATAACCTGAGCTAATGTTAGCCAGCTAGCTGTAATGTAATGTAATGTAATTCTACATGGTTGTTTGTAACGTCAAACGTCAGCTGATAATGTAATCTGCAAAGAGTAAACCACTTGTTATTATAGAGCCAATGGTCCAAATGAAATATAGAAACACTGCTGATAGTAATGTTACTCTAAATATGATTCATTTACTTTACAGTCATCTATTAACAGAATGATACTCAATCACTGTCAGACTTGTGTTTGTCACTGTTTTGGCCGATGCCCAGTTGCTCACTCACGGCGGCTGAGTAAAAGCCCCGGAGAGCGACCAGACCGCGGTTCATCCCTCAGAGGGAGGCGTCACTATTAACAAGGATTTTCTAAACGTTACATACAAAACCTTAAATGGAGAAGACAGATAATTGGTTTGGGGTTAAAAACAGAAAGACATGCAACATTTTCCAAGGTCAACTCCCCTTGTCACTTGAAGCTAGAAGGGTCACAGAGGCCGGGCAGCTGTCCGCCCAGCAGACGACGATTAGAAGAGAAACAAGGGCAAAACACCTCCCTGAGCTGTTCATCTGGTTTACAACGATATGGACTGCTAAAACAAAATCTGGCACACAATGTGAAAAAAAAACATCCATTGAAATCTCAGCCCCATAGAAAGCCTGTTCAAATCTCAATCATGTGGCAGAATGCATAATTCTGCTTTGTCCACTGGGTTTCTGTATTATTAACTGAAAAGGCCAGAAATAAGATCAAAACAAATTGTGCGACTGACACTCTAAGTCCCCATTTCACTGATAAATATGGCATTTAAGCATCCCCTCTCATCTCCTTCTCAGAGGCCGTGAGTATTTAAGCTTTCATGTAACACAAATGCCTCTGTGTAAAGTCTAGCAGATCATGTTTGCCGTTTTTTTTACAGCGGCTAAAGTGTGCTGCTTCACATCATGAAGAAACCGCTGCTCTGTCTAAGACTCTTTCTGCCACTTTGAGAAATAGTTTCTGAGACAAATTGGCCTGCTCGGACCAGACTCCCCACTCAGAGCGAGGTGCCGGAGTTCTCCCCTGACCATATTTTCTGTTTGCCAAACGTCTGGGAAATAAAACGCAGGGCACTGTGGACCAATTACTCACATAACAAAAATGAAAAATCACCTACCACTGTCATCAGCAATTAATTTAAGCTGCATTGGCCAAGACAGGATATGAAGAGAACAAGCAAAGATACAACTGTGGCTAATAAGGTGACTAATTTAAATGTATACTGAAAATTAATTAAGAGTCATATCAGTCTTTAATTCATGTTTCAGTCTGAGGTCAAACAAAATGAGAGTTTTAGAAACGAACAAGATTTAAAAAATCTCCTTCATGAAGATGCTTTATGTAACATACAGTTTAGACCAAGAACCAGCCAAAGGATGGGAGATGTCTACTCAAGCGTTTATATGTATTATCCCAACACATTTGACAGAATAAATGTTGGCAGTGTACTTTCTGCAAACAACAGATACGTAACATTTGTATGTTATTTAGTTAGTAGATAAGTTTTACACTTCTTCACGTTTCAATTATGGTGTGGTTAACCCATGGGTAGGTTAGGGCACAAAAGCCACATTGTAACGGTTTGAAAAGGTTATGTTTTGCCTTAATATACCAGCTTATGGTGGCGCAATCCAAAGGCAGGAAACATCAATGTATCTATAAAAATAACTGCTTTTCATGGTGCTATCCCAGCTGGAAATGCAGCAATGTCTTGTTAAAAAAAAAAAACAGCTTTTTTGTGGCAGTGCCCCAGCTAAAAACAGTAACCTCTCTGTTTAAAAAAAAAAAAAAAATCACATTTAGTCATACTATTCCTGCTGTAAACACAGCAATGTGTGAGAAAAAACAAAAGCTTTTCATGGTACTATCTGGCTAGAAACACAGCAATGTCTCCGTAAAAAGCAACCGCTTTTGTGGCACTATCCCCGATGGAAACACAGCAATGTAAGCTAATAAAAACACCCACATTTGGTGGCAAGAAAGCTTGTAAAAAAGGTGTCACGCTATCTATCTATCATCTCCTTCAAATGACAAAGTCAGCTCATATACTGCGTCACTTCAGAAACATTGATATGATGTATGATATGTATGCTGTACCATCCAAACACGAGGTGTAAAACGCCTCATAAAGAGCCAGGAGGTACGAAAATCAGCATAAGCTGCTGAACAACATAACCGCCTCCAACACCTACTTATACTTCTTATACAGCCCAAATACTTTATCATAAGAAATAAAAATAGAACATCTGAGCAGCAGCCTGGCAGGTGTCTGAGCTTTAAGTGGCAAGTACAGGTTTGAATGACAGTGTGTTGAGCCGGTATCCAAGCACGCTGAATTAACAAGGGCCGACTTTAAACAATACTAACCTCTTTAACAAACACCTGCCATCTGCCAGTCTACACTCAACAAAGCAATGAAAAAGTGTGCAGTCGCTTTGTAACCACTGCTGCTATTTTCAGCACGAGCTTGATCTTATTCAGTGTTGATCAAGATGAATGAAACATTTAGGCAAATACAGTCTGAAAGCTGTCTTGGCAGAGGGGCTGGAGCCTTCAAAGCGTGGAGAATGGGATATGGGTTAGGGAGCTGGTTTAAAGCATTCCCTAAGATTAGCTCCTTTCTTAAAATCCATCTCATTACAGCAGTTACGTCTCATAAAAAGAGTGGGAATACTACTCAGCCGTTAATGCTGCGGCTAGCATGGTAGTGGAGCCTCAAGTGAAATGTGTTTCTCTTTATGTGTAGATCCCAGAGATACAGCTGGAGGAGGCAGGGAAACTATGACTGACCAAATGAATTAAAGAAAGAGCATGGTTAATTTCCCCTCATTTCACGGAGGAGAGATACTCTGTTGGTATAAATGTGTTGATTATCTGCTACACACTGACAGTTTCACTAACCAACCACTGTGTCATTACCTCCCATTACCTCTCTGACTCCGTGTTAAAAAATGTATGCTTCAGGGCCTCCCATGTCTTCTTGGCTAAATGAAAAGGGAACATAATACAGCTTCCATGGAAGTGGCATTAACACTCTGTGGGATTTTCAGCTGGATATCAATTAGAGGCTCATTAGGCATTTAGAGATGGCAGTCCCTCCAGCTTCCTGTCGCCCACTGTGAAACTGGCTGACCCTGACCTTGAGGGAAGGCTGGCGCTCTCCGTGTCCTTTCAGCTCAGCTATCAAGCAACAGTATCGGGCGTGCTTCCTTTAAATCGAGTGTTTCGGAAAATGCATTGTTTAAAATCAGAGTCGTGGGAGGTAAAGCGGCAGAGCAAAAAAAAGTTTATGGATCTTCATAAGGACATAAATCATTGACCAGTGGTGGATGAGAGCTAAGTATATTTACTCAGGTCCGGTACTTAAGAACATTCTGAGGTAGTTGATGCTACTTTACACTTCTACCCCACTACATTTGGGAGGCAAATATTCCACTTTGTTTATTATTACAGGTGAACCCAGCAGTATATAAAGTAGCTAAAATTAGTTCCACCTTTACCAGCTACATTAGTCAGACATTAATGCATCACTAATTCTAATCCGATGATATGTTTCAGAAAATTTCAGACTCAGAACAAAGGAAAACTTCTCACATCTATTTCCAAACAGGTGCATAGGAGAGACAAGCAGAACACAACTTGTAGAAAAAACTCCTACACACTGTTGAACTTGCAAAAATGATGACATTAATGCTGCAAAGGTTCGGTGACTAGACTTTCTTCAGGCAAACAGTGTTACAGTACAACTGCTTGCCTGATGAAGGTCTCGTCATTGAAACGCTGCAGCATTTAAGTCATTATTTTTGCAAGTTAGACAGTGTGCAGGAGTTTTTTCTATAAGATGATTTCAGACTGAAATTAGCCATTTTCCATAGGGATGCACCAATTCATTGGCTGAACACTGGTATCGGCCGATATTTGCCTTGTTGACTGCCATCGGCCTATCCACAAGTCTTGCGCAGGCATAGAAGCAGGGCTCCAGGCTAACGGCATCTTGCTGTCCCAGGGACAATAGGAAAATGTTTTGGACGAACAGAGAGCTTTCCTGGGACACATTTGAGATTCAGTAAACTCATGATCGACGCATCAGTGGACGTACCCAATAATTTCCCTGAAAGCACTACACTGTGAACAATAGAATATGATAGTGTTTCCCATACATTGACGAGACTATGGCGGTCCACCATAGTCTAATTTGCCCCGCCATAGTTTCCAAAAATTGGCCAGATAAAAATTGACTCCGGTAAATGAACATCACTCTAGCGCACTGGCTGGAGCACCTACTGAGAATTCTTTGGCTTTTCAACGTTCTGTTTTGACCTTGCAGTACAAAGGAAGCGCACCAACCATAATGCAACCAAAACAGTAAGAGGACAGCGCTTTTGTTTCCCTGGTAGCTATGCCCAGTTACCAAAGAGTATCAATGTAAGTTTTTTGCAGTTACTATCTCCAGTAGTGGAAATGGCAGATGGTGGAATAACCAAAGGAACTGTGGAAAACAAAATGCAGCATGTCCCAGGTTGCTGGTGGCTGCTAGGGTTTGAGGAAATCGGAAAAAGATCGGATTTTCTTTGTGATAGCCACACCAGCAATGATACATCTTAGACAACTTTTTCACAGCAAGTGTTTCCATGTTCACTTTAAGCAGATTTTGATGCTAATACTTATGTACTTTTACTTAAGAAAGATTTTGAATGTAGGGCTTTTACCTGTTACAAAGTATTTTTATTTTATACCGTGTATTGCTATTTTTACTGAAGTAAAAGATCTGAGTGCAAAATGCAGTCTCCACCAGTTGGACAGCAGTTTGGGTTCACTTCATTTTAAAACTCAGCATGAGAAGAACTTCAAAGATGAGTCCGATAAAGCTGAGTCAATCAAGAGGGCCAAATATGCTGTGTACCCTCAGGCTACAGGGGGCAGCTATAAAATTTCAGAGTGTATTGCTAAATGTGGGAAACCATTCACAGACGGAGAATACATAAAGGAGGCTTTTGTTTGATGGATTGCCGAATAACAACACCATCATATTCAGGATTCAGAGGAGCTGTTGAGAGGCGCATTACTGAAATACTGACATTACTGAAAACCAGACAGACACATAAATTGAAAATAAATTAGATGCGCTTCAACAAATGCCACTAGCACACCTTCACTTTTGTAAACTGACACACATCATCATAGAAAAAGTTGCCGATCCATGCTAAGAACACATCTGATAGACCAGTTTTGCATTTTTATTTAGAAGATGAGACGGCAATACAAGCTGCCACGTTTACACAGGAGGACCGAACTCTTACCTCGGAGTCTCCAACAGTTGCCTGAATTACAGTACTATCTTAATTTCACTCTTGCAAAGCGTACTGCAGAGTAATGCATTTCGCTCTGCTCAGCACTGCATGTTTGTATGTTTACTCATCTGGCCTCGTGCAGCTCCTCTTTATTCTTGCCCCTTGGTGTGCAGTTTGGGGCAGAGGTGGTATGGAGTATTTTTAGACAGACTCAGAGGGGACTCTATGTTCTGACTGCTAACACAATGAACTCTCATGCCTGAACAAGGACATTTTCTGGTGACTGGAGGCTAAGCTGCAGACCACTCCCCTACCTTAAAAACAAGCCAGTGTTGAAGAAAACCAGTCACTGAAACTAGCCCTGTGCTGTGTATGGACTCTGTCAACAATCTTTTTTTATCACAGAAAACTGGCAAATCCTTAAAAAGTCTTAAATGCATTGTGAAGAGCATCTCATATGGAATATTCTGCATGTACACAGAAATACAGGATCTGTAAAAATACTGTGTTAGACAAAGTGCATTATCCTTACATCACGCTAAGTGCCACCAAGGGGTACAGCGCTGTAGATCCCACAGTGAAGCTTAAGTAGAGACTTTTCATTTGCAAAGGACAAACCCATGCAGCTGCAAGCACTGTGGTCAGTAATCTGACATTTGGTTGAACTGGGAAAAACTGAGCGCATCTTTTCGATCTGCATGCACTTTCCTTTTTAAAATTTACAAGTGTGCTGAGTGAAACCATCTTGGCTTTAGCAAAACACAATAGTTTTGCTAAAAGGAGTTTTAAAAATAGCCTGCATGCTGTGCCACGTAGCATTACAGGGCTCCAGACTGACAATGTGCAGAGCAAAGGCCACTTCACTTGATTCATTTAGTCAAAATGCACTGCTTGTGGGCGCTGTATTCAGTGTGTTCGGTAAAGCTCGGTCGGTGTGTAATATTGCCTCTCTTGCAACATTTAAGTTATTGAGTTATCCCCTAATAAAATCTATCAGTACATGCCTGGAAAGTACAAACTTGAAATTATGCTTTTGTGGACTTGCTAGCTGCAAATATCAGGCTGCTTGTTTGGTCTATTAAAGAGCAAGCAGCGGAAATATTTTAATGGACTGAAAAATAGCAAAAAGAAGATCAACAATGTACAATTTTCATCTCATTATTTCATTTGTTAAAAGCTGACAAATGGGTTTCTGTAATTTGTAAACCCTGCATACCGCTATATTTCTATCTTCGATTCAAACAAAACAATAATTAAATAAGTGTGGCCACAACTAATTGCAATTTTCCTCATATTAATCCATGTATTATGTTTTAATTGATTGCTACTTACTTATTGTATTATGAAATGTCACAAAATACAGTCAAATGTCCATGGTATGGACGTAAAGCCCATCAACAGTAAACAGGATTCAGTTTATAATTATATGAATCAGAAAAACTGAAAACCCTCTCAATACAAAAATAATGCAGAGGCAAGTGCTCAGTCAGTTTAATGTGTAGTTCAGGAAACCTGTTAAAAAAATGGACGTAGCTACTGTGAAGTCACCCACTGGTTAGTGGACCTCCTGTTTTGAAGCCTCGAGTTTGGCATTTCGTCCGTCAGTATCTTGGTTTCTAGGAGCCAGAAGTGACCATATTTGGATGAGAGGGTGGCACTGTGGAGAAACGAGGGCTGGATCTGACTTAAAGCCGACAACACTATCAAGGGACAGCCTGTCACTCAAAGTGACCCGCCCTTAATGATGAGCCTCCTCCTCCTTATGAGAAGATTAAACTGGTGAGATCCATTCTGAATCTGAATCTGAGATACATACAAATTCATGCTGTGTACAGATGTCTTAAACAAGGAAACTAGCTACAGAGACCAAAACTGTTTTTGTACCAGACTCTACACATGTTTATTACTGCCTTAAAGTTGGGCAGTTTAATATTGGCGTCTATGGGGATTGACTGGCTTCTGGAGCCAGTCTCAAGTGGCCATTCAATTAATTGCAGTTTTGGGCACTTCCTTGTTGGCTTCAGATTATTACTCCGAGTGTCTGACAACATTATGGAAAGGATCCCTACAGAGATAGGCCTTTCTGTTAAATAGTAAGAGCCTTTTTGTTTAACCAAAACAATCGCCATCACCAAACCACCGGACTTCATTTAAATAAACAGTAATTTTAGCGTGTATAGAGGCAGCATATTTTCATGTCTAACTGGGTGAATTAACCCTATGGGCCCTAGGTGTTTTTGGGGTATTTTTTACTTTACTTTTTTTACTTTACTTTTTTTTGGCTCTGGTTAGACAATCTGGGCTAACCAGATTTCCCATCATTACATGTCCTCCTATGTGCCTGTATTTTATATTAATTTTATATCAATGAAAAAAACAAATCTGTGTGATTAAATTCTTACATTTTTACATGTATCTCACCATAGCAAGTTGGAAGAAGACATATTCTGCCATATATGAAGAGGGGAGACTCTCTGGAATCTGGCAATGTAAGAACCATGATGGTGGGACATTCTGTCACTTCACAGCTGTCCAAAACATGTGGTTTGTGCCAGGCGGACATGATTGCCAGTATTTTTTCATTATTGCAAGAAATTCCATTGACTCATTCACAAGTCAAAAATGTGTTTTATCTGAAAGAAACATGCAATATTTACATCTAAGATCATAGAAAAATAGTCAGCCAAGTGCAATGATGTCCTCCAAGATAATATTTGTTTTTCAGTTTCAGTTATATATTGGGGGGACAATTTGGGCATTGGTGGGGGGGGGCACGTGTCCCCCTCAATGTATATGGTGACTTCGGCCCTGTCAGCATGTATAATTAGGCTGCAGTTGTCTGGGTGCGCAAAAGTGAAGTGCACTTGTCTTGTCATACAAAGTTTGATGGAGTGTCAACTGGACAATATGGAGATATTTGCATCTTGAAAGCCGGACTACAAATGTGGACAGACAGGGAGAAACACACGCAAGCCTAAGAAGTGGTAAGATATGATATTCCTCACTATATGAAGTGACTGATAACAAGCTCTGTATAATGGATTGTAAAGAAATTCGTCAGGTTTTTATTTTGTAGACACTTGATCTGTATTTATAGCATGATGGGATGACAGCACAATGATGTGTGTGGTATCATCGGAAAGCTCTGCTCCTGCACTTTCATGTGATATGCGTGGCATTTCTGTCCGACCCTGGATTCGGGAGTAATCCATCCAAGAGTAATGTGTGTGCAGAGCTGTATGAAAGCTGTTATACATAATTTTAGTGTAACTTTATCTTTTTTTTTTCGCTGTGAAAACACTGGATTACCGACAAGTGCTTGATCTTCTCGGAAAGCTACGATTCCGCTGTTTCACGTGATCCATAGAGAAGAACAGGTGTGAATTTGGACGCACTATGCGCCGTTCGGGCCCATAGGGTTAAGGGTTTATTTCAACTGAACCTGAGTGGGTGATTGTTGGAACAGTAGAAAGACAACTTCCCGAGTTTTATTTCATCTCTGCTGTCTTTGTATTAAGTGTGTTTTACGATGATAAAATACTAAAATAGAGTTTGGTGAGTTTGGCGATGGTGATTTTGGGGCTGTACCTGGTTAGACAAAAATGATCTTACTCTTAAAAAAAAAGGTCTTTCTCTGTAGGGATCATTTCCATGATGTTGTCAGACACTTAGAATAACAATCTGAGTCTATCAGTGGCAAACACAAACACTTTGAGTGGATGTACATTAGGGATGCACCGATCCGATATCTGGATCAAATATCAGCCCTGATATCATGAAAATAGATGGATCGGGTATCGGAAAATGCAACCTATACCTGAGACGATCCTTTCCGTTTAAATTTATTGCGACGTGAGCTATGTCATGGAGTGAAGGAGAGAATCTGCTGTGTGGAGGTATTTCACACTATTTCAACTGCTGTTGCACAATTGTTTATTTCTGTTCATCATTGCATTTATCTGTTTCATCTTGTCTCATTTTATCTTAGGAAAGAACTGTGTAGTCATCAATGCCTGATGCCTCTAGTCTTTTCTGTTCTACATGTAAAGGTATATAGCTTTGTAGGTCAACCATGGTATCGGATCGGTATCGGGTATCGGCTGATACTCAAAGCCACAGCATCGGGATCAGTATCGATGCTGAAAAAGCTGGATCAGTGCATCTCTAACGTACATTGACAATACAAAAATGCAGTGGGTGGTTACGTTGCAGCCTGTTTCGAGGCTGCCAGCTGCAGCTGTCTTGCTCAGTACTGGATGAATTTCAAAAATTGTTGTTCCCGTTATTCACTTAGACACAAAAACATGGGAAAATAGGTTAAAAAATACCGAATTTACGCTTTAACAGTTTTTTTTTTTTAATTGTGGTCAATGATAATCAGGAACTTTCTACTTCCAGACAAGGCAATATTGGAAATAAAAAACAAACACTGGGTTGGCGACACAGTGTTTTGACTGCAGACACTTATGTTTTCAAATGCATTACGCGAAGAACATATTCACATTTTTCTTTCTGTCAAAACCTTCATAACAGATCAAATCATAATAGCATAGTGACATGGGACTGAGCAGACTTAATCAAAATCTGCACTCGTTGGCTGCTATGGTGCTAAATGATAAATCTGATATCACAGACATAATGACAGAACCCCAGATTACCCTCCTGATAACTGATAAGAAACTAATGTCATCAGTTCACAGAATGTGCAGACAAAACTGTGAATAACTAAAACAATGGTGGTAAAGCTTCCTCAGCATGACCACTCTGGTGAACTGGCCTCTTACTGGCTATTGCCTCACTCCACAGAGCGATGCAAGGTCATATCAAACATCTTGAGATTAAAAGTGCATTCTTGACTTTACTGTCACGTAAGTATTGTCCTTAAATCTTGGGAATTATGATTTACAGCCTTTTATTTATTGGAGTTCCTAAATACAAAGGGTATCATTGAAGACAGTGTTGGCCTCGACTCAAAACAGCGCTACTTTTCATAAAATCCTTTTCCCCTACACTCCTACACTTATCGTCACACCCTGTTTTAGCACACAAAGCCAATGGAGGCAGCTGTATTAACAACAACGTGTCCACTGTGTTCTACAGTCACACAAATGCCTGGCAAATTATAATGGAGTTAACCCATTAATGGCACTTCACATCACAAAGCGGAGGCCCATCTCCCACCACTTACTGCGCACCACATACAGAGGAACAGTGGAGCTATTTAGATATGACAGAGCACTAGTGTTTCATTGACAACTTCACGCCAGCCCACAGATCACATTTAAAAAGCCTTGGCAGCAGCAGTGTCAATGCGCGAGCATTAAGCAGATGACATGGTGGTAACCCTATTTGTCTTGAGCTGAACCCATTATAGCACGCAGTTAAAATGCACAGCTTTCAGCATGGAAGGCGAAGTCCCTGCTGGTAGTCTGCTAATAGTGACACCAGATGTTGTGAGTGAGAAGAACAGGGAGGATGAGAGCAAGTGCTGGATGATGACTGCACAGAAGGAGACAGATGAGGAAAGTATATGGTGGGTGTAAAACAAGCGGCTTCCTCCAGGGATGCAAAAGGAAGACAATGCAGGAGTACCAAAAACTGCATTTCTTCTAATGACCATTTGAGGCTGGCTCCAAGAGCGAGTCAAGCCTCATACACCCTCTATGTTAAAATACCCAAATTTACAAAAGGAATAAACATGTTTACAGCCTTTTGGCCTCTATAGCTAATTATAACATTCATGATTACATTTTATTAAGGCTTATACACAATTAACGACGCTTTGAGTGACAGGTTGGTGTCATCTGTTGACAGTCGACTAATAGTAATCATTTAAGGCCATTAGTCGACTAGTCACCCATGTTTACAATAATAATTTAATTATTAAATCATATATTTTTGGTAGCATGTCCAACACGCTATTAACTAGCCTGTGTAACAACCGCAGGTACCAGCCCAGTAAATTAGGGGCCATACACATGCTGTGACTTTAACCACCTGGAAAACATGAGGTCGGGCGCTGGGTGCTCCTCTTGTGCCTTTTCTGTGCCAGCTTTTCATGAGCACAGCAGCAGGTTGTGGATGAGGTTACTAAGCAACCTTAACAAGCATCGCACAGCCTGTTGACCTGAGACCCTGAGTGCAGAGCTGATCTTCTTCCAGGAGCTGTCTGTAAGTGTGTAGGCCTATCGTCTGTGGGACAGATGTAAAGCTCTGGGTAGCCCTGCACTAACATGATCAACTTCTCTGTATTTATCAGACTGAATATTTACAGAAGGGAAAGATATATGTGGGCTGTGATTGGTTTGTGTCTGACTGCTGAGTGTGGCCACTTCCTGTGTCTGTCCTTTCAAATTAAATTCTCATATGGTCCAGTGATAAAGGTTTTGAATTATTATTATCATCATTACTGCAGTAAATCGATGTACCGTGCTAAACAAACTAACAGCTATGGTTAGGGTTAGCTTCACCCTCTCATCCAAACATGGTTACTTCTGGCTCCAAAAAATCCAAGATGGTGACAAAATGCCAAACTTGGGGCTTCAAAACAGGAGTCCACAAACCAATGGGTGATGTCACAATGGCTACGTCTATTATTTTATAGAGCCAGTGGTGTAAAACTATGCACACAAAAACTGAGGGGGGTTAACAGAGGTCACTGGTTATTCCCAACACTGCAAGGTGAAGGTTGTGGATATCATAGCTGTTGTTCCAGCTCAGAGACACAGCTTCCAAGCCTGATGAATACTGTGCCATTCATCTGCCATCAGCAGCTGGGGTCGGCTCAAGCAGCTGCCTAATAGGCTAACGGGGATCTTCGGCTCCCAGGAGGAAAGTTTGAGTGGCAGACTGACTGGATACGGCCGCACAGCCAATCTCTGTTATCTAACATCCGAGCCATCTTGGCAGGATCAGGTAATGTCGTGTAATTTAAGAGGCAGCACACATAAAAGGAATGCATGTAACACTTCCACTTGTCCGGAGAGAAGTGATTAAGTTGATTTCATTAAAGCTGCAATGCAGCAGTGAGCCCAAAGACTCCAGTCACAGCAGTAACTGCCAATATGAAATATATCAGTGCAAACGAAGGGGAAATGGGTAGAAATGACTTCCCAGGCTCAGCGAGAACAGGCTTCTAGTCTCAAACAAATACATCAGTCTGAGCATGTTGTTACATGTCAGCATCTTTCAGGTCGTATAAGCCTTTTAAAGATAATTTTCTGCATCCAAACAAAAGAGCACCACTTAAATTTCTTCTGCGGGGCATTCACAGGCCACTTGAGCCAGCAGCTGTGTTCCATTCCCACCAAGTGGCTTACCACTGTTTTCAAAGAGAACACACTGTGCCAGTAAGTCAATTCTGATTGTGATGTTTGATCAGGATTAGTTTTAGTAGAAGCAGTAGTCTTATTAGTTCTGATGTTTGGCTTCCACAGGTAGATATTTTGAAGGTAGCACAGTGAACTGTGACCTGTGTTCATCTTGTTATTTCGTGCATATATGCTTCTCCTGCCTGTGATGCACTGATTTATTAGCCGAACATCGATATTGGCTGCTGGCTGTTGACTGCCATCGAGCCATCAGCTAAGAAGATGACATTCACAGATGGCAGTCGCCGACGTTTTCCTGTTGTGTCACATCAATTTTGCACAGGCTAAAAAGCATGGCTCGAGTCTAACGGCGTCCTGTTGTAGTGGTAACGATAGGAAACCTGTGAAAAACAGAGACAGGTCAGGAGACGCACCCTATTGTTTCCCTGGTAATGCGACATCGTGAACAACAAATCCATGTTGAGAGTGAGTTAACGTTAGCTGTAAGCTGTTGGCAGCTGGTGGCTGAAACTAACAGCTGACGGAGGTTGCACTGAGTTACTTTATGATGTGTTCAAGCTCTATTCAGTAAAAATGATTATTGTACTAAGGTAAATTATGATATCATCATGATGTGTCTCATATAGCTCATACCCCCTTCACCCCCACCCCTGACTGGCAACTTCGGAAGGTCTCTTTTGAGCCAAGTTCAGACCAAAGATTTGCGAGGAGATGAAACCGTTTTAGAACATTGCAGAGAAAAGCTGCAGCAGTGTGAACTGGTGGTCTGAGCTTGACTTAAGCCGGCTGATGGTGTCACGTACAACTCAGCTGGTCAAATCGCTGGCGGCTGGTTTTAAAACACGAAGCATTTCACTTGTTTCTTCAGGCAAGTCTGCTGGTCAAGTCAAAGTGGCGTGTTCACTTGTCGCAGCCAGTGCTCCGTCCCCACCGAGCCGTCTGTTTCCGTCAAATGCAGCTGTAGCCAGTATCTCACTATCACTATCCTCTGTCATATTTTAAGAACTACAAATCATATTCAGCCACAAAATAAACCTGAAAAGCTGGAAATCATAACGGAAGTACAGAGAGTTGTTGCATAGAGATGATACACTGTCACATCAGGTTGCATTGGTGTGAACCGCCAAGTTTTTGAAACATTGCAGAATGGTGCATTGCAAGTAGTAGTTGCCTGAAATGTTTAAATATAATAAACAAAGGTAGGCTACTCTTAAACTTAGTCTCCTTGTTAAACAGAGAAATACCACCGCACACCTTCTGAATTGAAGTTTATCTTTTTCATCAAACTAAAACTAACAGCTTAACTGCCTTGTTAAGTCATTGTTAAAACACAGCTAAATCAAACTGGACACAAAAGATATAAAACTCACCAAAGCAGTCTTTGTTAGTCTCGTTAGATGTCTAGTTAATTATTCCAATAATCACTACCTCTAGTTTTGTCGTAATAAACCCTTAATTCATTGGGGCAGTTGTGAAAAGATGCCGTTTTTCCTTGTTGTCACTCTGCTGTCGCTGGCCGGCTGTTAAGAGTCCTGTAATGTTATCCCCACAACTCATAGTCGTTGTTGATGGTGGCTCATGCTGTACATTAATACATCCTTAAAGGGCCAGTGTGTAAAATGGGTTGAAAACAGTGACATCAGTGGTCAAATTCTAGATTGCAGGGCTCACTCGCTCACCCCTCCCGTCGGGTAAATGATGGTGGCCTCGTAGGGACAAAAAGCCTTGCGCACAGGTTTTTCAGGAGTAGGTCTGTTACGACCCGGCTCAAGTGGCCATAACAAAAGAGAGACACACCATGATGAACGGTTAACGAAAGATATTTTATTGGAAGCAAATCAAACCAAATTAGACCAAATTAGCAAATAACTAAATAAGAATAACATATGGAGTGTGAATGTCAGTGATATCAGTACTATGTGTGAGTATTAAATGATGGGTGTGGGAGAATGTGTATGTGTAAGTGTTGGAGAGTGCGTCAAAGCAAAGAAACTAAAACATTACCAAACCAGACCAGAGTGGTTGCCTGTAGGAAGGAGCAGAGGGTGAGTGAATGAGTGGCCACAGCTTTTTATCAGCTTCAGTGCACCGGGCCCAGGTGCACTGAGTTGCAATCAAGGCAGCTTGGGAGAGACAGGCCTGAGACACTCACAGCAGACACACCCCTAGATGACACAGGGATCATCACAAGGTCTATCTAGCGACGAGGTGAATGTTTATTTAGAAATCTAAGCCATGTTACAATATTGTAATGAATCCCTCACAAGCAGGAGACCAGAGGAGCATTCGGGGAAAAGGCCAGTTTATTTGAGCACTCCAGAAACTCCGGTAACACTCCAGGGGGTAAAAAACTCTGTCCACAAACGCTGACTCTTCTGGCGTAACAGTGTGGGGGGACCCCCCTCCCCTCTCTGCTCTGCCAATCTCCAGCCTGCACACTGACTGACAGTGTAGTCGGTAAACAGAGCTCAGCTGTTAATTTAGCCTAGCGATATCTCCGGATTATAGTAGCTGCAATGGACGACTTTGAACGCGATTTTGAAGAGTTTCTTGTAGCGGACACAGACCCAGAGCCATACCTGTTTGAGCCGGAGCATACAGATGAGGAACTCCATGTGTGCAGTGCTCAGCTGTTCCTTCTCCTTTATGTAGCTGGACGACTTCGCGTTTGAAGAGTTTCATTTATGGACACAGACCCAGAGCCATACCTGTTTGAGCTGAGCATACAGATGAGAACTCCATGTGTTTGATATACTGGCGAGAAGAGAGGCTGAATGCACAGAATGGGTTTCAGTGCTACTGCTGCCATCGTAGATATATATCATATATATATATATATATATATACATACATATACTTCTTATATATATCAGATATATATATTCTCTCACATATGCATATATATATATCCATATATATATATATATATATATACTAAACATATATATATATATATATCCATACACATACATATACATATATATATATATATATATATATATATATATATATATATATATATTCATATATATGCATATATACATCATACATACATACATACATATATATATATATATATATATATACACACATACATATATACATACATACATATATATATATATATATATATATATATAAAAAGCATAATTATAAGGCTACGAAAACCAAACGAATTTTATTTTATAGCGATTATACACTTGTATAAACATATTAATGGGTAGAATATTCAGATTCTGATTCAGATTGACAATAAACCATGCCAAATATTACACACTGGCCCTTTAATACAGCATCACCATATTCGTTTAATAAAAAGATGAGCATGTGTATTATTGACGGTACTGAAAATCATACCATTGGGATTTCTAAATGCCCTGGTATACTGTTATACCGTGATACTACCCAAGGTTAAACAAAAAGAAAATAAACAATAATAACAAAACATAGGTATTGGCTATCGACCAAATTTAACCATCAGTATCGGCCCAGAATTTCACAATCAGTGAGGTTTTTTGCATAGTTTATAAATCAGATGTAGTATTTAATGGAGAAGTGTGGATAAAAATAAGAAGCAGTATAGTTGTCGGTGAAGATTCTCAGTCATCCAGGTCATGGTAATCGTAAGTGCTATATCGTAGGCAACTGGACTTGCTTGCGTTTCTTGAAACTCACAATGTGAGTCGTTGACCCACCTGGCCACCATGTGAGTCGTTAGGGTCAGGTGGGACAAGGGGTGAATGGGCGTGAAGTCGTCTGGGGAGGGATCCCAAGACTGCATTGTAGGTGGCGGATAAGTAGTGTCATAAGCCACCCCCTCTGTTTAACGATGGTCGTTCCAGCTTGACATAGATTGCTTCTTTTACTCCTATGTAGATGGCTTCTTTTACCCCAGAAGAAGCAGTATAGAAAACAGCAGAGGAGGGTATGAATATCAGACTTATAAATTCTCTACAGCCCTCCTGATTTTAAACAGCAGATCTTATTCATTACACACTTCCTCTTTTGGGACACGTGGTAACAGTTGCTACTTTAATGATCTGTAAGCAACGACTCATGGCAACTGAACACATGCTTCTGCCAGATATACAAAACACAATGCTGTGAAAAGCAGGCAGACTAAAATATTAAGCAAAAGAATCTCAAACCTCAAGTTATAATAAATTGATGCAGTGCTCCCATTTATTGTTATGAAACCGTAACTAGGCCTACATATCATAATAGCCTCCCTTGTATGTAGCAAATGAAAACACTGAAGCACTTTGATCCTGCGCTGTATTTTTGGTTGAGCTGCTGGATCCTTTTTTTTTTAAGGTGTATACACAACTCCTTTGAAGAGAAACAGGCAACAACATGTACAAGAAAAACAGTCTCACCAGCACCTTTCCCAAAATCTATCCTGGCTGGGCTTTTTCTTTCTAAATCACAGACCTTTCTCGTACAAATATTCAAGATACTGTCACAGTGTTGTCGTGGTTTTGCTGAAAGCGCTCTTCAAAGCCACAGAAAGCTATATGAAGTGGTATTTGCGACAAATAATACCCCAGAACAACCTCAATTGTCTGAGGCTGAACTGCAGCAAGAGAGGGCTGATTCCTAACACAAACATCAAAATCTTCATCTAGTCAAAGGCGGTGTGCGACAAGTAAGTGAGAAACAGTCAAAATGTACCCATCAGAACTCAATGAATGTCACTGACTCCCAGCAGTACAGGAGACACAAGGGTAGCAGCGGCTAACCACAGCATTATTCCTCCGACAGTGGAGCCGAGAAGCCAAGATGAAACGGCCTCGGCTTTACCTCCGGTTCCATTCACTAAAAAGAAAGAATGAGGCGCTAAGGAGACGCCTTTTTCGCATCATTATTACATAATCAAAGGGCCACACCGAAATGAGGGACATGCCTGAGGAGAATCCATCCCTCATTAAAGGAGTTCAGCGCACAGTTGTCTCTTCCAAATGAGGCAATTTCAGAGTGTTTTACAGACTATCACGGATATCTTCATCCGCAGAGTTCTCAACATGTTAAAGCTGCTGGTGTGAATTTCTACTGGTGTGTGACGCTTAGCTGTGGTTCCCATTGCCTTGCATTTATAACACGACTGCCTTGCCCACTCTTGGGGCTTGGAGCTGAGTTACAGGCCAAAAAGAGGAAATAAATTATGACAGAAATATCAATTTTAATTCCCATTACACTGCATTTTTTTCTAAACTGATGATTACGCCATTCATACTGCAGCACACACATACATGCACGTATACATAAAAAACTAAAAAGCCAAGCATTTTTTTCCAATAGGCTTTCCTGGTTTCCTTGACTGCTTTTCCTGATTAAAGCAGCATAAAGAGAGCCATTTCCCTCAGTGCTCAGGGAAATGAATCAAAACATCCCCGAGGACGACACCTTTATTCCCTGTACGGGAAACAATCTCACATTTTCAGAGCTGATAAGATTTAGAAAGCGACACCCAGTGCCGCCCGGCTCGGTCATAGACGCACAGCGAAAGAGCTGTTATACCTCATTAAACTACAGACTTCTTCATATCTTAAAAAGCAGTCAAACTTGTGTGGTTAGACATCTCTTAATTTACTCCAACCACTTTACAGAATTCAAAGTGCAGTGTCATATGTTTGTTAGTTGTATGGTTATATGCAAAGCTGTCTATAAAAGCTGCTGGTGACACTTCAAAGGAAAACCTAAGAGTTTAAACTTTAACTATACTACGCAATATCAATCCATAATTTTATTATTTTATTATTTTATGACAAAGAGCTATAATTTGCCTCTCTGATGTAGCCACTTCTTCTCAGACTGCCTCAGCCACTCCTGATTTAAATCAGTGATTTTCTACATTTCCAAGAATGACTTTCAGTGACCCACAGAGTAAGAATGTACTTGAACACCTCAGCGGTAGGATTAGGTGAAAAGAGCGACAGTCGAACAAAAGTAAGAGATTTTCCGGTCAAGAAAAAGTGAGTTTCACCTCTTATGTAAAAATGTCCTGTGGCTGCATTACATTAAGCTTTATCAAGACTACTGTCAGTGTCTCCTACAACGGCTCTTTCCCTGTACCAAATTCTCCGACCTCCAACATGCAGAAGCTTTTTCTAATCTGATCATCTGTGCACTCACATTCGCACTCCCAACTCATCAAATACCGCCGACTGGTCAGTTGCCCTCAATGTCAAACTACGACACACTATACACCCATCCAGTGTCGGTTTTGTACGTTCAGGCAGTGTGTGTCAATTAACGCTCATTACATGCATTGTATTTTCAAAATAAACAGCCTCTTTTCAAAACAAACTTAAAATGTAGGTTGAAAACCAACTGTTTTTAGCTTTACTGCCTTAGGTTTGTGCAACAAGAGTATGTGGTTAGGTTTAAAACAACATAAGTATGTTTGTTACTAACTTAATGCAATGTCACGTAACCTACGTCACAAGTGTAGCATGCTACACAGACTAGCACGCTATGTTGTTACTACAACATCTTGATTGACTTTTGGTTTTAGCAGGCTCAAGAGTTTGTTTGACCAATCCATTTCCCCTCCCGCCCGACCTATGCGGACTTAATCGCTCTTTATCTGGAAGGTACTTAAAGCGTCAAAACATGCCGCCACCTGCTGCGTCTCACACTGCCACTAAAGGGTGCCTCTGTGTCAATATCTGACGCCAAGGGCCACTGACCAAGCATCAGTATTTGAGACTGGGATCAGTGCCTTCCAAAACCACAACAAATCGCTGTTGAAAAAACGTATAGGCTAAGGGAAAGATCGAGGCTTGAGTTCAAATCAAAGACTGTATAAAATAAGGGTCATAGCTACTGTGACATCACCTAATGGGTTGTGGCCTCCTGTTTTGAAGCTTCAAGTTTAGCATTTCTGCCATCACCATCTTGGATTTTTGAAGTCTCACAGACAGCCTGTCACTCAAAGCAGCCCATCCTTAATTATGCGTAACTGTAGGCCGTAATAAAATTTAAAAGGAGGGGGTAAGGGTTGTCATGCAAGGCTGTAAACATGTTTATTATCTGCTGTAAAGTTGGGCATTTTAACATGGGGGGTCTATGGGGATTGACTTGCGTTTGGAGTCAGCCTCAAGTGGCCATTAGAGGAACTGCAGTTTTTTGCACTTCTGCATTTGCTTCATTTTTTGTCCCTGGACGTTGCAGCATGGCTCAAATAAGTACTTATTTAAAATTAAGGAAACATGTTAGCTTGGGTTTAATGGCTGCTTTGTTACGGTTAGGGTAGCTCCGTTGTCATGGTAACAATAATAAACACATGGTTTTGGTTAGGGAACTGGCCAAGCTTAAAAAAAAAAAAAAAAAACACTGACTGTCAGATGGAAACAGAAAACAAATGAAATGCTTCTCTTCAAACATCAAAAGTGCTACGCAAACTAAATTGTCTCCATACTAGTTGGATTGATGGATGTTTCTACAGATACCCGACAGATACTCAGTGGAAGAAGAAAAATAACCGAAATCAACAATATGGACTAATTTCTATTCCGGGGTGACCACTGAGACACAAACGCAGACTTCCTGTTCTGTGTAAACTGAATTTCTGCCACTTAACTAGGTCTGCATAATTGATGACAACGATTTTGCTCTCAACAATAAATTACATTTTATCTGGTGCAATACTGGCACTGTGAGTTTAGAGTGCCTACTTTTAGTATCAGTTTTGATTCAAAGATTTGAGGCATGTTTTATTCATACTGTGCATTTCATAAGTACAGCGTGAAACCAAAGGCTGTCTTCTGTCAACTTAAGTTGGAGAGAAATCCTTCGCCCATTCACTGCAGCAGAATCTTTTTAGTTTTGACCTTTGGCCTGTCAGTGAGCGTGACGGGAGGGCCCGCATTGGCTCGGACTGTGGAAAACAAGGCCTTGTCACTAACCCCCCCGTGAGCAGATAAGCAGAGTAAGACAAAAGAGTTTAAGGCTGGTCGACTAAAAAAGAAAAACATCATGATCTCATAATGGAAAACCTCCTTACTGTGAACTCACAGATGTGTGTCAGGAGTAGGGAGAAGCAAAACTAGTGCATGTCATTGATGTGATGAGAGAACGCTTTGAGGATGACTGTCTTTTATCTGCGCCGAGCCGAGCTGACAACCAAGAACTTGAATAAAAAAGTACAGCGAGATAGCAGTCATCTCCAGCCTCATACAAAAACCATGAGTACTGGATCCCAAATCTTACCAGTCTGCAGACCTATTTTTCTGATAAATGCTTTATCACAGCAGTTCTCTGGGTGCCATAAAGGCATAGCTTGCGATTTAGAGTGTGTGTAAACTAAGCCCTTAAAATGACATTTTTTTGGTCTGTGACAGTTTTGCCATTTCACAAATCTGCACCATGTTTAATCCTATCCATATAACTGAGAAACATCTAAGACAACTTCCAAGGTTTTCACATCCTATCACATCCCCCATCCAAAGCAGACTCCATCCATATGAAGTGCTGAATGGTGATCATAGGGAAATAAGCGTTTTCCCCTTCCAAACAACAGGCATTACACAGATTAACAGTCTTTGTTGAAACATATTATTACCACATAAGACCCTGTCGAGAAGGACCAGATGTCAGATAATAGGTTGTGCAGAGTGAGGTAGGTGCTGGCCTGAAGCCACTAAGCAAGTAAGAACAGCTTCTTCCATATAAATCTCCGCACTTTATGGACAGTTTGTTGTCTGGGTGGGCAACCCCCTTATACCTTCAGACTGTAGGCGCTGAATATAGGTTACACATAAAGGCATGGGCGGATCATGAGACAACAGGCCCCTGGGTACAGACACGCAGAAGGCCCCACCATCTCTGCTTCACAAGGGCAAGTTGTTTAGTCTCTTTCTGTTGCTGCTTTAGCATTTCTTTGTAGTCCTTATGCATCACTCTGTGGTTGTGTTTCTTTGTAGTTTATTTGCCTGTGGTTATTTTGTGCCTTTATAGTCATTTTGTGTCTCTTTGTGGTTGTTTTCCTCCTTTTTGTAGTAATTGAGAGTCTCTCTGTAGTTGCTATCTGTCTCTTGTAGTCATTTCCAGTCTCTTTGTGGTCATTTTGTGTGTCTGTGTAGTCATTTACTGTCTCTTTGCAGCTGTCTCCTGCATCTCTATCTCCTTGTAGTTATTTTGTGTCTCTTTGTAGTCACTTTGTTTCCCTTTGTAGTCACTTTGTGTCTCTTTGTAGTCATTTGGTATTTCTTTGCGGTTGTTGTGCCCCTTTTGTAGTTGTGAATTCTCTTTAGTTGATATGCGTCATTTTGGGTCTCTTTGTGGTCATTTTTTGTCTCCTTGCAGCTGTGTTTCATCTCCTTGTAGTTATTTTGTGTCTCTTTGTAGATTATTCGTCTATGTTTTGCTCCTTTTTGTAATCATGTAGAGTCTCTTTGTAGCTGCTTTGCATCTCTTTGAGGTCATTTTGCATCTCTTTGTGGTCATTCTGTGTCTCTTAGTAGTCATTTTAAATCTTTTTTTAGTTACTTTGCGTCTATTTGAAGCCATTTTCAGTCTCTTTGTGGTTGTTCTGCCCCTTTTTGTAATCGTTTCGAGTCTCTTTGTAGCTGCTTTGCATGTCTTGGGAGTCATTCTCAGTGTCTTTGTGGTTCTTTGTGGTTATTCTGTGTCTCTTTGCAGTGATCTATAATCTCTTTGTAGTTGCATCACATCTCCTTGTAGTCATTTTGTGTGTCTTTGCAGTTTTTTGTGTCTGCGGTTGTTTTCTGTAGTCGTTTTAAGGTCCTTTGTAGCTTCTATGCATGTCTTTTCAGTCATTTTCAGTCTCTTTGTGGTTATTTTGCCCTTTTCTGTCATCCTTATGAGATCCTTTGTGGCTGTTATGCTCCTCTTTGTGGTCATTTTCAGTCTTTTTGTGGTTGTGTTGCTCCTGTTTGTAGTCATTTTGAGATCCTTTGTAGTTGTTATGTGCCCCTTTGTTGTCATTTTGTGTCTCTCTGAGGCTGTTTTGCGTCTCCTTTGAGTAGTTTTGTGTCTCTTTGTAGTCAGTTTCAGTTTCTTTGGTCTTGCTATGCATCTTTTTGTAGTCATTGTCAGTCTCTTAGTGGTCATTTTGTGTTTCTTTGCAGCAGTTTTTATCTCCTTGTAGTCATTTTATGTCTCTTTGTGGTCATTGTGAGACTCTTCCTGGATGGCACATACTAAATTGAGTGACATTTTGAAGGTGAAGGCCAGGGGGGCCCCTGACACTTTAAGCCCCTGGACGCGTGCCCAGTAGGCCTGTTCATTAGTCCATCCTTGCGTACAGCATGACTATCCTCTATGTGTAACCTACAGTACATCCACCATCACAAGGTAACTCTATATGTGCACAAATTAACACACAAACCTTAACAACAACTCACACTGTTTGATACAGCAAGGCATCTGTTTATCTGCAAATTCTGTGGCAGCCTCCCTCTTTAAACGACATGTATGAATGACCATCACCAATAAACAACATAATGTTAGAGAGAGGAAACACACAACAATGTGTTGAACAGTTCTAAAATGAAAGTCATGCACATGTTGCTGTGTGCTGACAAAAGAAATGCTTGTTATTGTGTACAAAGGAGCAGCTAAGTCTATCTGATTAAACACTACTGGGGGTGTTTATTGGCTTAGCTGGCTGACTGGGCTTTGCCTATGAACAGCAACAAGACACAGGCATTATAGGTTATAGACTGGCTGCTGCAGGAGCCTGACACCTATAACACACACATTACATGTAAAAACCAAATAAACTTTAAACTGCAGACAGGCACAGCTGAGACACAGCAGAAGTTGCTGTAAAAAGAGAAGGGCTGATTACCTTTCCTTGACTTGAACCTTTGTTTTTCTGGCCAGTTTTTGGCATCACACCCGTGCCTCCTCTGCTGCTGCTGCTGTTGCTGCTGCTGCGGCTCCGGTGCTGTACCGTGTCTGCTGCAGCGCTCCGTGCGGCTCCTCAATCCAAATCACCCGAGCAGTCTGCACGTTTCCAATCGCTCCGAAATAGCTCGACTCTGAAAATAACTGCACCGATCAACGCGGCTGCCACATTCAGTCCAAACGCAGGAGACGGTCACAGTAGCGACACCCATGGGTGTACGCGGCGCAAGCACGGTCTGCAGCAGGTAGCTCTGCCCGGACTGACGGCTGCTTCTTCCCGCCCGCCAAATGTGCCGAGTGCCGGGGCCATTCACAACTGAAGTCATGTGTGTGTGGTGCAGTCAGAGCCAGTCGGTGCCCAGTGCCACGCAGCGCCGCAACATGGAGCGCTGCTGACCTGCCTATCACTGTGTCAAGTCACTTAAACCTTTCAAATATCACACTTCCGGTGCTACCTTTCAAAATAAAACCATTAACAGCTGCAACAGTTTGCATTGCGTTGCGTAAAGCGCGCAAACAAAAATCCAAATATACTTCATGAATACAGGTAAGCATAACAAATATAAATGCATCCTTATGTATTACGTTTTTAAGGTCATCGCTGCCGTATTTCCGGTATCAATCTGTTTTTCTCTGACCGGCTTGACGCAGCTGAATTCCCCTGCGAGCAGCCGGAGCACAGGAGCAAACACAGTGGGGGTGGAAAGGCAGTACTAATGAATTATTTATGATGAAATAAGGCACTAATACCTAAATCATTCATAATTATTCAAGGGAAACAAGGTCGATGCCAATCAAACCTCAATTCATCTCCCCTGCTGATCATGGCACCTGACATTTTGAAATGATAGATGGAGAACAGGTTGGCCGGTGTCAGACATTATCCTGACCTCTTCCTCGATCAGTCAATAAAATTACCTATCAGCCAGAATTACAATCAGGGGTGTTGCATAGGGTAAAATTAACTATACACCGTGCTTGATTGTGGCATTAATGGCCCTCAGACCTAAATCTATAAGGCATCAATTCAATGTATCACAATTACACTAATATGCAATAATGCAATTTAAAAAATGAGAACAATATCTATTGATTATATTGTAGTTTGTTGTTATTATAATGAAGGGTGGCCATAGCTTAAGTATACCTTTTATAATTTACCGCCACATTAGGGCTGATTCTTACTGATTACTGAGTGAATTAAAACTTGGCATTAGCTGTAATCCACTTAGTCTCTTATCTTGTGATTAACTCGCAACCAGTGTTCAGATATAAACTTAGGTAGCAATAGAGCCCTTTATTGCAGCTGCCTCCGTAAAGTGACTTGGGGTTAACTTTATGAGGCTTCTGCACAGGTACAGACATTTTTTTTTAGTTCCTGCTGAGAATATTCAACTCTGATTTGTAAACGTTCTCCTACACCCTGTGCAGAATGTGCATAAAAACACTGCTGCACCCACTGTTTTTGTGACCTTTGTCCTCTTGAAACTTGGTTAGGCAGACATCTGGAAAAGGCACAAAAAAAGGCAGAATTTGAAAAGACCCATCCCCTCCGCCTAGCTCCCCACCACTGCGCACTGCTTCACAAGGAGGAAAGCAGGCAGCAGCTTGGAGGATAGACCTTCAATCGGCATCTGCAGAGGCTCAAATTCAGCCAGTGTCACAGCAGGTTTGTGGCCAGAAGTGGTGCCAGGTCTAGCCTGTGTAAAGGCAGCAACAGAAAGTTTGCTCACCTTGCAGGGAGCTGGGGCTGTCTAGGGTTTGCGCTGGCTTGATTCAGGTGGCTGCAACCGCTGACTCAGGGTCTGTCTCTGGAGCCGCTTCCCACTTTCCTACTGGCGACGTGATCTGTGGCCGTGGGGAGTGAGGAGGGGGTCACACTGTGATTCAAGGCTCTCGCTAATTAGCTACATAAACATGAGCATAAAGCTTCAGCCGTGAGCCTTAGCTTCAGTTAAAAGAAAGCTAAACTATTAGCAACATTTTCGCTCTATCTCTGAAACGCTTCGACGATATTTACATGTTTTATTGCGTTCTTTTGTTGGTCCATCTGCCTTTTTTGAGTTGTTCTGCAGTGTAGGCAGTTGCCAATGCTCGAATAACAACTTTCTCTGCAGGATTCTCCGCCATTAAATCAGGATTTCACCAAGGGAACCTACATCTGCATTTGTAGAATGGCAAATGATATTGCCCTCTCTCTGAAACAACCTGTGATTGGCCAAAGTCTCCCATCACAAGCTAGATTTACTAAAGCCTGAAAACAGCCAAGAGGAGGAACATAAGTCTAGATTCCTCTCAGTCCACTTGATTATAACATGTTCACAGTTAATTGAAGAAATTTTTGCCCAGTACAGCCAAAATTAAACTGCCTACCCCAGCTTTAAATGTGAGGGTTGGTATATTCATACAGTTGCAGCAAGAACCAATCAGCTACGTTTTCTTTTTTCAAGACATATCAACAACCCCCTTTCCAGTCTTATTGTGTGTAATCTATGTGTATTTTTATCTCCAGTGCTCACTCATCATTTCATTAAGGTCAGGCTTTTCAATTATTAATTTGCTGGTGGGAGGAAGATGTTCTCTATTACATCTAAAGAAGGTTGCCGTGCTAGAGTAAACCCCTGATTAATCAGTCTTTAAGATATAAATTAATCCTCCTTTGCTACCCCATTGGACACTTGCCAGGATTAAGACATGCCAACATCATACATCTCAACTTGTAAGCGATATATCTCCTTTGGTTGGCAGACATAAAAAGGCCACCAAAGGACATATTTCTACTTAAAAGGTTCCCTCTCTGCAAACGGTAATGAGAAATACCTGAGGGTGGCCATGGAAACTGGCTTTGGTGCAGGGTGCATGTGTGTGTGCATGTGTGTGTCAGGGAGTGTGATGGACGAGGTGGTCACAGATAGCCAAGTGGTTGAGCCCCCCGCTCTCTTCTGGAAATGCTTCCACTGGCATTGAATCAAATCCTGCCAGAGCTTTCTCTACCTCTGCCTTTCGCGTATACTTTCCCTCTGTCTGTATATAAAGAATGAAAACAGTAAAGGTGAGTGCACAGCCCACGCTGCCTTTAACAGACTGCAAGGGGAGGTGAGATTAATGGGGCCTAACACAAGATTGCGGGGAGATCAGCGGAGTCGTGGGGAGCCAGGGAGTGACTCAATGAAGCCTGGCCCCGGATCTTCTGCTAATCTACTGGAGCTCCGGCTCCTCTGGCACAGCTATATGTGTGATGTTAGTATCTTTAAACCACTCTCAGATGCTATGCTAATGGCAGACTGAGAGATCAGAGAGTCTGTGCTGTTATCAGTTATATGTGGTCATGAGGGGGCAGAGATCCAGATGCAAATCTGTATTCAGAAATAAAAGTATTAAAATGTGTGCCCCATGAGGTAATAACCCAACATGTACAATGCCTAAAAAGAACATTATTTCTAGTCTTTTGTGAGTTTATGCAAGATACTAAAAGGCAGAGGTGGGACCAAGTCATTGTTTGACAAGTCACAGGAAATATCATACAAATTTAAACTTTAATTTTAAACCACCATTATTTAACATGCCTTCCAAACCTTGAAAGCATGTTATCTTTAAAAATCACCAAAATTAATTTACTGAAACAAATCATCGGATTTTCACATTTCAGAAGGTACTTGAACACATCATGCGCTAGGAACGCTTCCTTCAAAAACAAAAACATAACCAGATCTGAGCTATTTCTGCTATTTCAGAGTGGAAACCCGAAGCTTTTCTCAACTTCAGGATTCCATCTTTAACTTATACATTTCAGTTTTCAAACACTGAAGGATAAGTTTTAAAAATCTAATTACTAATTTATGGTGGCATTTCCCGCAAGGAGCTTTGGGAGGCTGAGGGAAAAATATCTGTACCCCTGGGGGGGGTCAAAATAAGAAATAAAGTTAAAAAGTCACATCCCAGCCATCTCTCCCTTCTTAAATAAGTAAATAACAGTTCCTAAAATAATACAATGGCCACAACAAGAAGTAAGAAACTAACTAACTAACTTTAAAATAAATAATAAAATGTTACATCCACGTTTGTCATACACATCTCTATGTATGTGAACGCGACGCACATCTCCATGGAAACGAATCTGTGGTGGTATTTACAACTACAACCCCAGTTTCACTTCAACTGACATCATCTTTAACATCGATTTGTCTTAAAACGTAAGTTAAATTTGTAACACTGGTGTTAAATATTGTTGTAATATAATTAATGGTCATAATGGATCATCATGTTTCCTTCATCTTAAACCGGTACAGAAAACACAAGTGTGGAGTTTTTGTCAAAAATAACTGGTTTGAATCAGTCTCTTATGTTGTTAATAAATGTAATTTTAGCTCTAAAAGGGTCAGATTGTTGATGTTATTTTCAACTTACTATGGCGGCCGTCTGTATTTGCCATTCAAATAGGAAACCGGAAGACGGTCTTGAGGGTAGTTAGCCAGTTAGCATATTAACAGCACAATCCAGTGTTGAAAGAAAATAGCAGTATTACCGTGTGTCAGGAGACAATTACACAAACCACCAGGAAATGTTTCTGATTAAGAGCTCAATAGTTTAAAAAATTGTCTTACCTTAAATAACAAGTTTGTTTCTACCTCACTCCTTTTTGTCTTTAGCTGTTGGTTTACATTTCTCACTTCCATTTCTCCTCTCGTTCGCTGGCTGAACTGTCAATCAAAGTGATTTTATTCACCGACGGCCTCCACATGATTAATGGCGGAAAAGACAGGCCAACTGATGCCAACGGGGGCCAACGGCGAGGGACACACCGTGGCGGCAAACGCCCACCAACGGCCCGACTTTGACCTACGGCCAAACGTCGCCTGGTGTGTCAGGGCTTTTACTCATATTTGATACAAGCGTGGGCTGTTAAGTAGTTGGCGCATTAATTTAGAATGGTGAACAGGCAGTTTCCCCGGAACTACTTTGTAGTTGTACAGCATCAGTTTTTAACTGACACGCCTCAGCCAATCAGAATCGAGTATTCTCCCGGACACTTAAAGAGATAGTGCACCCAAAAATGAAAATTCAGCCATTATCTACTCACCCATATGCCGATGGAGGCCCTGGTGAAGTTGTAGAGTCCTCACATCCCTTGCGGAGATCGGCGGAGGGAGCGGCTAGCACACCTAATGGCAGACGGTGCCCCAGACTAACGTCCAAGAACACAAAATTGAATCCACAAAGTATCTCCATACTGCTCATCCGTAGTGATCCAAGTGTGCTGCAGCCGCGACATAAAAAGTTGTTTTGAAAAACGTCTTATGAACTCTGTTTTTAGCCTCACTGTAGCCTGTAGCTCTGACTGCTTCTCTGTGCTCCACGCTCAGGGTGATCGGTGATGCACGGTCTCTGAAGAGCAGCAGCCTCGTCAGTACTGATGTCCAGATTCTCAAGTGCAGGCATCGCCAATTCCCAGTCTGAGCAGCAAAGACTTTCCTCATCCGTTGGCATTGCTTTGCATTTGAAACAACTACACCACCAGGTTTCCAGTGCTCGACTCCGGTATTCTGCGGCTGACTGAGGGTTAGGCTCATGAGCTGCGGCGGCTGCTTCGTCCAGTAGCCTGAGTTCCGTCCGTATACTCGGGCTCAAACAAATACGGCTCAACAAAGAAATGCTGTTCCTCCTCAGTTTCAAAGTCTTCAGACATGTTGGGCTGTCCTTTGCTAAAAGACCGTAGTGCAAATTATCTTTTAGCTCTGTGGTTGCATTGTCTCTCCCTACGGTGCACGTGTCACGTGATGTAAACACGGGTGAGCAAAGCTCATACTTACGCTGGTTTCGCGCAAGCGCGCACACGTGAGCGCTGAGCACAGAGAAGCAATCAGAGCTACAGGCTACAGTGAGGCTGAAAACAGAGTTCATGTGACAACATTTTATGTCGCGGCTGCAGCACACTTGGATCACTACTGATGAGCAGTATGGAGATATTTTGTGGATTCAATTTTGTGTTCTTGGACGTTAGTCTGGGGCGCCGTCTGCCATTAGGTGTGCTAGCCGCTCCCCCCCGCCGATCTCCGCAAGGGATGTGAGGACTCTAAAACTTCACCAGGGCCTCCATCGGCATATGGGTGAGTAGATAATGGCTGAATTTTCATTTTTGGGTGCACTATCCCTTTAATGTAGCAGACTGGGTTTTTTTTATTTATTTTTTTTATATTGTCTGTCCCTCTTGAGTTGCCGTAGGGCAGAGAAAGTTATGGGGTGACATTTTGCTGCTTTAGGGGGTTCATTAATGTGTAAGAGTTTTGTTGTGATGAAAATGAGTGGTCAACGGTTGCCTTTGGAGCTAGTGCACTATCTTCTGTCCTGTTTATTGTTTTATTAATTATTCAGTTACGCGAACCCAGGACGCTAGGCTACAGAGTAATAATAGCTAAATTCATATGAAGAAATATAAAATATAAGAAATGTCATTTTTCCAAATCAGACGGGTTTACTTGGCTAATTTTCCTCTAAGAATTTACATTCTTGCTGAAAACAACAACAAAAAAAAAACTAAATCTAAATTTAAAATTGTATTTCAAAACGGTTTATGAAAATAAATGTGTTTGTACATACTTTGGATTAAACAATGTGTTTTATATGTGTTCAAGCAATATTAGATATTGACAAATGTCAAAGTTCCTTGTATTGTCAGTTTGTCTGTAAAGTGGGTTTAAAGTTATTTAATTGTATATTATGACTTATTTTTGTATGACTTATTGCATTAAATTTAATAGTATTGTGCTTATTAGTGCAAGTTTATCAATGGTATTATTAATTAGTGCTCATGTGTGTCTTATATGGAATACTGACAAGTGTATTTCAAGTGAGTTAATGTTAGAAATATTATAATTGCCTCAGGTCTCCCCAGTTGAAAAAACATAAAACATGAATACATAACATTAATTAGATTTATTTCACTTTTGTTTTTATGACATATAACAAATTAGCGCCCAAAAAATTAGTACCCCTACTGGTTAGTCCAGGTCTAGGAAAAGAGTTACAGTTGAGCATTGTTACGTTATGTATTTAACATTAAGTATACTGAGAACAACATGGCACACAGTCAATACACCTGCTGGTGAACACAGGTGTTACACTTTGCTACAGACTTACTTTCCCAGGATTGTTTCACGCCTTCAAAGGTTCTTCCGCTCGGGCTAGCTGCCATCTGTTTTGTTGTAATTAAACCCCTGACACTGTAAACTACTTTGTGTTTCAGCATTGTACTCAAAACTGGGAGGGTCAGGGTGCTGAAACATTCGTCCTCGCCATCCACTGTCTCACTGCCTCTTTTCAATGTGTCAGAGTCAGGATCGAGGGGGGAAAGAGAGGGCAGATACAGGGGTGACACAGGACACACCTGAGAGGTAACAACTTAAACAACACCACAGCAAGAGTTTGCACCACATGATTAGAAACTACCCCATCTGTGGAACATACTCATACCACAGTTTCTGTATAGCAGCATCCAGTGCCCCTCTTAAGTCACACAAATGTACACTCCAAAACCTCTTTGCTTGCCACCTGCAGTCGCCCCCCCTGCAGCTCTGGGAAAAGTGCTTCGTCTGAGCCAGGGAGCCCATCGAATAAAGGCTCTGTGTCCTGCCTTCAAGCTGTCTCCAGTGGAACCCAGAGCATGACTGCAGAGCTGGCAACGACTTCAAAGATTCCCCACAGAGAAGAGGCCCCCCTGGCATCCAGATGTAAGTTTTCGAGGATACATTTTGTGCTGCAGGTTATAAAGCAGCACACAACTGGCCAGTTTTCTCACTACCTTTAGGTCCATTTATTTTTACAGCTCCTATGCCGTTTCATTAGCTGTCATTTGATATCTGCTGTGTTTCAACACGAGCCAATAGGTTTGATATCTTTTGCTGTGTTTTTGCATCTCCTCTTACCAAGGCAACAAAGCGGACCCTGCGCAGTATCACAACAAGCGCAGGTCCGAGCATGCGAAAGACAGAGGATTAATTGGATCCACCGGAGGGGAGGCGAGCAAGCAAAGACAAAGCCGAGGCTTCCTGAGGAGATTTGGCCAGATGAAACACCTTTTCAGAAAAACAAACACTGAGGATACCGCAGACTCTGAGCGTCCCTCCAGTGCTGAGGCTCCGGACGACTTCCTGGGAGGTGCCACCGCTGCCTCACATGTTCCCACATTTCATACATTGTCCAGTGAATCTGGAGAGAAGGAGGAGTCAGGTGACCTGTTAAGATCTCCTCCTCTCCCACATCTTCAAGTCTTTCAGATCACAGTGAAGAACACCAGCAGTTTCACCTGTTAGTAGTGATGGATACACTCTCAATCCTCTCCTGGCGCAAACAAGGTGGGCTCACGTGCTACCTACCACTGACAGACTCAATATGGGCTGTGTGATGTGGCCGAGGCTGACACACCAACATCTCCCTGAGCTTCAGGGAGCCAACATCACAGACACAACTGATCTCTCCACTCAGGAGCATCTTTTGGGCAGGGTGCTCTCTGACATCGAGGAAGACCACTGTACTACTGACAGGCTGCAGTCTTCTGCTGAGGGTGCCTCTGGACAGCGAGATAATCTGAACATGAGTGACCTGATGGCGTTTAGGGATACGAGCACACGTTCAAGAATGTCAAGCAGCCAAGGGAGGGGCTGCTGTTGCCCAAAACACCCAGTCTCTAAACAACAGCAACATAGAGACTGTATGCACAATCAAACAAAGGTAATCATATGCTAGCAAAGTCATTATTTAAGAGAGGACCAGATGTCAGATCTGCAACAGTGGCGGTTCATTCACCTCGACTGCCTGAAGGCATGGATCTGCTCAAGAATCGAGTTAGGTTAGTAGATAGCCACAGGTAAACTGAGACAGAGTCAGCCAGTGGTCAAAATCAGGTGGGAAAAAAGATGATGGCCGCACTTTATGACAGCACTTTTGCTCCCACCTGTTTTCAGACTGACGACATCCCTGTTTCTACGAGGAGAAACAGACGTGATCAGAGCTGGTAACATATTCCAACCCACTCCCCAGGGTAACTGTACCTTCTTGAAGATTGTTTTTATTCAACATAGTACTGAACAGAACAGGACGACCCACATGGAAGCATACAAAGAGAATAATTGGCTCTGAATTTGTTACTTTTAGCACCGAGGTGTTTGGAGGTCAAACCCAGAATGTTGCAATTACATGGGAAACACCGCAGAGCCATCAGGTCTCCTCAGAGGCTGCTGTTGAATGTTACCACTATAAATAGATTTATATTTATCAGTGTTTTGATATGGGAAGGGAACTGCCTTGAACTTTGAAATTAATTATTACCTGGATGTGTAAACATTAGTCAGACCAAACGCAGCCCGGCCAGAAGATGTTACTGTTTCTGCAAAGCAGGAACACATGACATATGCACGTGTCTTACAAATCATATCAATGTTTTTAAGTAATGTAGAATATGACTGTCATTGGGATGGGGAAGGAATGAATGGCGTGTCACAAGGCGAGACGCTTGCCAAGCTGCAGACCACGGTTCGAGACCAATAAACAACACAACTGGCTGTGCTTCAGCAAGTTATTGCTGTGTTTCTAGCGGCTTTTTAGGCCCCAAACGTGGGTGTTTTTCGAGGATGCGTTGCTGTGTTACCTGCTGCTTTTTAGCCCCCAAACAAGGATGTTTTTTAATGACTCAAGGCTATTTTTCCTGCAACTTTTTAGCCCCCAAAAGACGGTGTTTTTACATGACACATGGCTATGTTTCCTCTGGCTGTTTAGCTCCCAAACAAGGGTGGTTTATAGTGACCCCTGGCTGTTTCCCAGGTGCATTTTAGCCCTCAAACAATGTTTTTTAGCGACCAGTGGCTGTTTTTCTTGCTACTTTTTTGCCCCCAAACATGGGTGTTTTTAAGTGATCAGTGGCTGTGTTTCCTTCGGCTTTTTAGCCCCCAAACAAGGGTGTCTTTTAGCGACTTGTGGCTGTTTTTCCAGGTGCTTTTTAGCCCCTAACCATGAGTTTTCTTCAGTGACCGGTCACTGTTGTACCTGTGGTTTTTAGACTCCTAAATGTGGATGTTTTTAAACAACCAATGGCTGTGCTTACTGCTGATTTTTAGCTCCCAGTAGAGGTTGTTTTTAGTGACTTGTGGCTGTTTTTCCAGCAGCTTTTTAGTCCCCATACAAGGGTGTTTTTAAAAGACTCATGGCTGCTCTTCTTGCTGTTTTCAGCCCCCAGACATGGGTATCTCTAAGTGAATTGTGGCTGTGTTTACTCCGGCTTTTTAGCCCGCAACGTCAGTGTTCTTTAGGGACCTGACTGTTTTTCCTCTGATTTTTAGGCCCCTAAATGTGCATGTTCGTAAACAACCCCTGTCTGTGTTAACTGCTGATTTTTAGCCCCCAACAGTAGTAATTGTATTGACTTGTGGCTGTTTTTCCAGCAGATATTTAGCCCCAAATTGTGTGTTTTTAAGTGATCCATGTCTGTGTTTTCTGTGACTTTTTTTAACCAACTTGTGGCTGTTTCACCAGCAGGTTTTTAGCCCCCAAACATGTTTTTTGTAACCATAAACAAGCATTTTTAACCACAGCATTGTTAAACCATAAAGTGTGAATGTATCTACTACACAATAATATGCAAATACAACATATCTGTGGCTTCCATAAACATACAATGCCAACATTTATTCTGGCAAAAGGGTTGATTGATTTGATACAAGTCCCATATTGGACCAGCCAAAACAAACAATTTTCTGTTTCCAAACATATTTGAAATACTCTATGATAAACTGAAGGACATTATATTATTATACAGATTGAAAACTGATTTTTCTTGGTATTAAGTGGGATTATAAACTCTGTTCTTAGGTTTTGCTGTGGCCGCCGCTTTTCTAGTGAGGATGAGACTCAGAGGACTCAGAGAGAGGAAGAACCCCTCACCAGTCACCAGAGTCACCTGACACTTGATCCTCAGCCAAACCCTTATTTTTAACATCCTGGCTGATGAGTAACTCAATACTAAGTACAACAATAAACCACTGTGCATCTAATTCAAGTGAGCAGATCAATGTAGCACAGGAACAGTAAAAGCATTGAAGATATACAGCATATTAGGATTAAGTTATTGTTTAATACAATATGTTTTAATACATTTACCATCCAGTGCCTCTTTAGTGATTTGTTCCTCTGGCATCATTTCATTACACTGGATATTTCTGTTCATTCTGTTTCATGTTTTATTCCAAGCATCTCACAAAGGCACACACGTTCTGCACCAGCTACCACTACTAGAAGTCAGACTTCTCAAGACTCAAGTCTATGCTACAGGGGAACTGGTTCTAACAATGTGCATCAATGTCACGTGAGCAAAATCGCTGATGCTTCTCTGTGAGATTCCTGTGATGTGGCTCAGTTCTTCCACAACCTGCAATGTATTAAGAGTATCAAGAGTAAGCCTGCATCAACAAAAACAGTTTGTATGGAACGTATTTGTGACAAATTAAGTACATTAACTAAACTTGGACTAGGCAGATGACTTGATATGCTTTGATGTGGCTGCATATGCTGTCCACAGTTTCAGCATTTAACCCTCTGAGACCCAACAAGCTGCCAGGAATCCCAGCTGACATTATTGTAGTGGGCAAAATTTGGGCGAAGGACAAACGGCATGGCCATTTCCAGGTCTCTTGACCTCTCACCTCAAGATGTCTGAATGAAAATAGGTTCTCTGGATACCCATGAGTCTCCCCTTTAGAGACATGCCCACTTTATGCTAATCCAAAGCAGTTCAGGGCAAAAACATGTACTTTTTTGCATGCGGTACAGTATATATTTTCGCAGTCTTGGAATTGCAAACTTGGGTATGACCGGAAAGCTGAGACTCTTGTGAATTCAATAAGTACAGTTTTACTCATGTGTGATGATGTCAGCCCCCATAGTAGCCATTTTGTTGTCGTGACGCCATTTCTTTTAAATATACATATACATATTCTTCAATGACAATGTTCTAACCCCCTATACACTCTTAACTCTACAGTTTAAGTAGGCGCCCAGGTTCTCAGCTTTCAGATGATGTATACAACTTCTGTGTGGCACATACTGTTGGCCTGCTATCTATCTCCCCCCACCCACCCAAATAAGACAAAAATCAGTCTATGTGGGTCTCAAAGGGTTGTTACACTGAAAATAAATGCTACTGTGAACTTTTAAGAACTATAAGAAGTGTTTCACCTGTTTCCATTCTCTGACACAAAGGATGAATGCAGCCACAGCGATGACACCAACCCCCAGAAGCATGCAGTCTTCAGTCACTGTCACAAACTTCTCTCTGTTTAATGAGGATAAGTTTAGTATTAGAGCAGCTACAATCAATATTTTATGTTAATAACGGATCAAATGATTATGTGTAATAAGACAGGGGTCGCTAGCAGTGACGACGCCCCTGAGTTATCACCTGACTCTGCAGTTCTCTTCAACTTTTTAACATCTAAAAGCTCTAAAACCTCACTGTACACTGTCTTCTCAGCACCAAATGTTAGACAGACAAAGTAAGAGACTGGCGGGTGAACGTAGTGGAGCATTTAGCAGCCAAAGAGCCTGATACTTCCCTCAGGACTTAGTGGAAACCACAACACAGCTGAAAGAAAAGTTCCAAGTTTTGTTCAAGTGGCCAAAAAACAGTTACCGCACGTTTCATAGCCTGCTACACCAACAGCATGAGGCTGCATTCATTGTCATAATTTAACAGCTGTATAGGCGTTGCAGGCGGCAAGCCATGAGAAACATGATGGCATGTGACAAAATTTGAAACCTAAACAGCAAAGACACTTCTCAGCTGGTCGTATTCTTCTCAACTGCCAATCAAGCAGCTTGTCCACTCAACCATGACAGAAACCACCTGTTCCAAAAAGTCATAAAATGTGGATTAAAGAGAGACGTAGTACCTCTGTTCTCTGGGTGGGTCGACACACTGAGTGGTAGTGACTAACAAGGAGTCGTAGATGGCAGTCCTCTGAAGGCTGACGAACTGGAGAACGTGGTGGCACAGTTGACAGAGGCGCTCGACAGGGATGGATGGCTCATTGTGACCTATGACAGTTTAGTCACCTTTTAGTCAGTTTAGTCAACACAGCTACTCAGTGGATGTGACTAAAATATCTTCATAGAAATAATTTTGGTCAGTTTTTGTTACATCCTGATACTTCACAAGTTATGGAGGATTAAAAATGACTGAAGTGTCAATAAATAAATAAATAAATAAATAAATGTATAAATAAATACAGGGAAAATACATCCTGGAAATAAATTTATAAATAAAAACAGACATAAACAAAAGAATACATAATATATGAAAATTATTCAAGATTAAATATCAAAAATAAAAATATGCTGAAATATATATACACATAAATAAATGCATTAATAAATAAAGAATAAATTAATAAAAAAGAATACATAAATACAGGAATAAATAAATAAAAGAATAAATTAAAATAAAGATTATAAAATATATCAAAAATAAAAATATGAAATATACACAGACAATAACTGCATTGATAAATAAAGAATAAATCAATAAATTTGTAAATAAAAACAGGAAAAATACAGGAATAAAAAAAATAAAAGAATAATTATAAAAAATAAAAATAAAGTATACAAAATAAAATGCCAAAAATAAAATTATGCTGAACTATACACGGACATAAATAAATGCATTAATAAATAAATAAAGAATAAATAAAAATACAGAAAAATACATGAAGATGGAAATAAATAATCAACTATAAATAAAGACAGCAACAAATAAAGTATAAGAATAAAGTACATTAAAAAAATTAGAAAATAAAAGTATGCTGAAATATATACAGACATAAATAAATGCATTAATAAAATCTGGAAATAAACAAATAAATGTATAAATAAAAATATAAAAGGTGATAATTAAACATAAAATAAATAAATAAATGTCTTGTTTCTACATTTTTGTACAGCTATATTTATTTAATTTTGTATTTCTGTATGTGTTATTAAGGTAGGAGGTCCTAACCTCTGCATTTATCTCCTTATTGATGCATTTATTTATTTCCATATCTTCTTCATCATTTATTTGTTTATCTATTCATTTATTTCTGTGTTTATTTATTAATTCCTGTATTTATTTATTTAGTGATACTTTTGTCATTTTTTGTCCTCCATATCAGTTGCTCTGTATTTAAGTACAATATCTTACCAAGCACCTCCAGAAGGATTTCCACATATGTCAGTGGGTTAGGAGCATTTAATTTGAATTCAAGCCCTTTCAAGACCATCAGCTCTGATTCCAGGACAGTCTGCTTGGTAACACTGTGACCGACTGAATGCAGAAAGCGCACAGCAGTGTTGTTGTCGATTATCTAGAAAATATTCAAGAAATTATTATGAGGAGATTTGTTTATTTCTAATCACAGTGCATTAAAGGTTAATTTATTGTAGGCAGTGAAGACCTTACATGACTGTGCAAAGACAGTTTGCTTGCCAGCTGCACACAGGAGAAAACAATGAGAGGGAATTTCTCCTTGAGCTTGTCAAAAACAGCATCCTCATAACTTCCTGGTTGATCAGCGGCTGCACCTTGAGGTGTGGGTGTGGTCAGTAGATCTGTCAGGTGCTTGACCATGAACCTGGGTGAGATAATTATTCAAATAAAAGCTAAGCCAATATCGTTACGGGAGTGGCGGGGAAAAGCAAACATGCAGCTCCTTCTTACCTTTGAAGTAACTCAATGGCATGGTATCCAGCCAGCGGATCAAGTCTCAGCTCTTTAGTTATCAGGAGGATGTATTCTAAGTACAGGAAAACAAGAGAGGGAGGCAGAGCGTTAGCAAAAGCAGAGAACAAAACAGAATTGAGCTCAGCATGTTGGGACAGAGCTGACAGGCTACACGCAGAGTATTCAAAACACATTTGAAGAGAGGAAGTTGTCAGGCAGTGAATGTGTTTGGGGAAAACTGCTTGAAGTAGGAAATCATGTAGGGTTGTGAAATGAGATCAATACAACAACCACATATCTCCAGGTATTGTTGGTTATTAACAGTCATGTATGATCTCATCTCTTTGCAGTAATGTTAATTTAAAAATATTACTAATATTTTTCATCATTTATCAAGGAACAAATCAGCTAGTCGAGATGATGAGATAAAATAACAGGCCCAGATGGTCCAGTAAAGACAAGATAAAGTCCTGGTATCACTGTGAGTAAAGAATATTAATACCAAACTCTGACTGTCTTTTCTGTGTACCTATTTTTGTGTGAAATCAGCCGAGAGCTGCGCCATTAAGACATTTAACAACCATGAATCATGACCATGCTGGGTTCTCGACACCACCCACCAGCCAGCACTGACAAAACTGTATCGTGACTGGACAGTTTTTCTATTGACCAGTCAGTCTGAAAGAAACCAAAGTATTCATTTGGAAACTCTTCAGCACTGACAGTGGGAGAAGCATGTTAAAGACACAGACAGAACATCTAACAGAAGTATCCCAAATGACAGTATTTAAATAAATCCTATCTTAACTCAACAAGGAAGTATATAGATGTTCATTAGAAGTCATTAACGCTGCTCTCCATCTGCTCCTCCTCACTGAAGTGCTGCTCAAGGAATCTATAAATATAAAATATAAATCTTTAATTATATAAATATAATTACAGATATTTCATATTTTCCTTGGTGCTGCTGGCAGCTGGGGAAGGGGGGTCTGCTTCCTGGAGGAGTTTGTAATGAGAAGTGGCCTCCATAATAACAGGGCTCACAATCCCAGGTGTATAAATGACTTGAGCGTGATGACAGGGTACAGTGAGATACAGATAGTCCTGTACATCTTAGTTAATCCCATGGAGAGATGTCGGAGTGAGGGGGCCGCCCATTGACAGGCACCCCTGAGCAGGTGGGAGTTCTGTGCAGTGGCGGGAGCAGGAAGCGAACCAGCACCTCTCCGGGGACGTTAATTGGCAACCCTCTGGTTCCCAACCCAAGTTTCTGTAGACTGAAACACTGCCGCCCAATATTCTCAAGAATACATTCTCCATCAACATGTGCCAGGCATGGTCTGATTCAGTTCAAGGTGGGGCTCTTGGGTAACCCATTCTCCATTTTTACAGCCCAATCCAAAATACTGGAGGAAAAAATTGATCCAAATTCTCTTACAGCCATTTTTGGTATTCAGTGTGAGGACAATCATCTCCCTAAGGAACAGTCAAATTGCATATCTTGTGCCACTATTTTAGCCAGAAGACTTATATTACTTAACTGGAAGCAGGTGACTCCCCTACTTTAAACACTGGGTGAGAGATACATTACAATATTTTAATAGAAAAGATACGGTTTGCTTTCTGAGGACCTACAGACAATTTTGGCATTGTGTGGCAGTGTTTCATAATACCTGATTGAACAGCTGTGAAGTTGAGGTCCTGTTTGGTTTAAACATTTGCTATAGAATTTTACTCTACACTGAGGGTACACATGCAGACACCTTGTATATTACTGTTTATTTATTTACTTATTTCTATTTTTTTGGGTTGTTTTTTTAACAATGTATTTTTATTTTAATACAAAGTATTAAAAAACAAACACAGAATTATTAAGGACAAAAAGACAACCCCACCCACCCATCCATCAACCCTGGAGCAAACAGAGAAATCCTGACCAGTCAAAGGAAATCTAATAGACAAGAAAGGAAAAAAAAAAACATTTTTCTTAATAAAGGGAAAAAAGACAACAAATTAATTAACTTGTGTGACATAAGTAGGGGAGTATAGCATGTTTCAGTACAATTTTTCAGCTTCCATATTTGCCACAAAACTTAAAAATGGTGTGTGCGATTGATCCTTAAAGATAAGATAAGATCAGATACACCTTTATTGATCCCACAATTGAGAAGTTCCAGTGTTACAGCAGTCAAGGAGAAAGAGTCAGATTAAAAATTTTAAAAAATTTGAAAACTTATAAACTAGGCATGCAAAAGAAAGTACAAAAATACAAGAAGCGGCAGTAATGATAACGAGCAATGAATAAAAATGAGCAGTGGATTAAAGAGAGCATATCTAGTGCAAGTGATTGTATATGCAAAAAACAAACAACACAGGGGACAGTGGTGTTTATAAAGTGTCCTTAGTGTCTTTAATGGTAAATGATGCATAACATCCTTAATCCAATGTCCATATATTGGAGGTGAAGAGTCCTTCCTTTACACAGGATAATGGGCTCTACTTAATTTAACATCTTGGGGAGTTACTCCAAATATTGCCATGGACATAGATAGGGCAACTAGCCATCGAAACATTGCTGAAAAAGTTTTACATATTTAATCCCAGAAATTAAACGACCAGAACATGTGACATGAAGTGGCTTGATTGTTTTTTAATGGATTATTTCATACTAGATTTAGTCTGTTTCGCAGGGGTGAAAAAATTAAAAACTAGCATTCTGCAAAGAGCTGTGTGTGATTTAAGATAATCAAAAGCACTGTAGAGATTACAAATTATATAACAGATGTTTACCTGGGTGCCCCATAGAGGAATGGAGATGTTTTGAATATAATAGATAATGTAACTTCGAGGAAATATAATAAATAAGAACTGCAATGTTTCTCCAAATAACGGTTATAAACATAAACCCAAATGGAAATACATTTGGCTCATAAAACAAGCAAAATTACCGTAATAATACATTTGTTTGCTAGCAAGCTAAAGTGCAAACTGCTTTACAGTTAGCTTTAAGTTAGCTTGTAGGCTAATATTAACGTTACTCACCCGTTAGTCTTCTGTCTTTGAAGCTCCCGCTACATTTTGATAAACTGTTGAGGTTGTCTTTGTTTCTTTTGTTGAGATTAACAAGAAAATCTGTGAGCAGGTCAAACGAAATTTCTCGAAACTTGAAACTTGTATTTTCACTTGGAGAACAAAAGAACTGTTTCGCCATTTTACTACACTAACGTTATCTAACGGTCCGGGCGTCTTCTTTAAACACAAAGGCTACATTTACAAACAACCTGTTTGTCAGAAATAAATTGGAAAAGAAAATAATTAAGGTTGAATTTTCCAGAAGATGGCGTCATTGGACCGTTTTGGTTTATGTTTTACCGCGAGGAACGATTCAACGTCTCCTACTAGGAACCATGTAGCTGCACTGGGGGCTTATTTGGATGTTGCACCGTTTCGTTCCGTTGGCTCTGTTACGTAGTAGCGCTCCTGGTGCTCAGTGTAGATCTCACAACACACTGATGGGCTGCTCACAGCGGGAATAGACGCCTCCTCAATCAGTAGATCATTTAAAGTACAGCTGCTGGTGTAACTGCGTGAAACACCCTCGCTGACTGCAGACATGGCCGACAAGACGCCGAAGGAGTCCGATGCTCGCGTTGCGACCAGGATAGACCCCACTAAAGAGGGTCTTTCGAAAGAGCAGCTGGATTTTATCCGACAGGTAGAGCTCGAGCAGTGGAAGAAGAGGACACAGAAGCTGCGGACACGAAACGTCGTGACGGGACTCGCCATTGGAGCACTAGTCATGGGCATCTGTATCCTTGCCGAGCGCACTAACGTCAACACAAGGTGAAATACGTAACGTTAGCTTAGCATGCTAACGCTACTCAGGGGTCCCTAGATGTTGGATAACACTGTATAAACCCTTAACGCTAGTTTATCTGCACATGTTGACATTGGCAGTTATTGTGTTTGACTGTCTGGTGGATGTAGCTAAAATGTCCGAGGCTTAAAGTTCCCTATTCAGAGGATGCTAACATGCTAGCTATGACATAAAGTTACATGTCAGTTAGCCTAACTAAGGTGGTGTGGGGCGCATTATGACACTAAAAAAGATGTTTAATGTTGTATTTGTAATATTTGTGGGTAACTTACTAATTAGCACGAATCGTTTAAACACTACTCTTTAAATGTACCGAAGCTACAGCTTATATTAGGCAGGAAGCAGAAGGTGAACCACGGTCAGTCCACCTGATGTCTTCCCGGTGTTACCTCCACCTGTTCCTGAATGCGTCACAGGGTACTAGTGATGGCAGTGTTGAAAACTTATAAAAGAGAGCTGTCCCAGTAAGTGTTTCATTGTTGTTGTTTTTTACAAAAATATCAGAATAAACTCATCTTTTTTTCCTGGTGTCATAAATATATGGAAGCACATTTATATCAGGAAGTGAATATAAATTAATAATAATAAACTTTGTTTGTATAGCAGTTTTTAAAACACAGCTACAAAATACTTTATGGTACAGATAAAATAGTATACACCATCAAGATAAAAACAGCAATAATCTGCAAAAAAAAAAAAAAAAGACCATAGGCTAAGACCAGATGGAAAAATATTTAAATAAATGATAAAAATTGATGTTAAAAAGTAATAACTGTAACAAGTTTCTTAGGTAACGAGTATCAGAGCTGCGGGGCTGTGATACTGTAGTACTGTGATAATATATGTTGCAATTTATCTTAATTTATTAGGTTTTTTTTTCAACCGCAAATTAAGGAAAAACTTCATCAACATCTGTTTTTATCCCATATGATAAAGCCTCTTCATGTCACTTCAGTAAGTTTTATTGCAGCAGCATTAATGCAGTGGACTGAAAAAGCATTTGATTCACTTGTCTAATGGTCTACCACAAGTTTAATTTGTATTTCCAACATTAGTAATTTATATAATAAAATGTTGACACTTTGCATCGGCGTGTCTATTCAGTATTGCATGCTAAATATTGCAGTACTATGCTGCATTGATTTTTTTTCCCCATCCATAACATAAATACATGAAAATAAAAATAAAAAATCGTAGAGTAAGCTAACTTACCAAGTCATAATTGTACATTTTTTTTACTTTGACTTACTATCTCAAAATGTTAACCGACCTTGACCTATTGTTAGTTTGTTTCATACAAAACTGTCATCTACTTTTTAAAATTTTCCTGTCAAATAAGTTTCCGTATATTCACCAGTGAGGGCCGACAAAGGGCTGCACAGTGCACTGTTAATCAAAATATAATTGAAATCACATTATGGCCAAGTGCACTTTTTAAATCACACCTTGAATAAAGGTAAAATGTTTCTCAATATACTTTTATAAATGAAGCATTGTGGAGCTGCAGAGATGTCCCAGCCTACAAATCATATTCCAGATGTGAGGGAACGTGCGTGTTTGGTACAGACCCCAGCAGGAATAGTTTTTTCAATTATTTTTTTCCAGTGAAAATTAAATGCAATAATCACCTTTCCCACTAAAATCACGTTGTTGTTGTTTTTCTTATGGTGCACAACACTTTTTCAACTATCAACTTTTTTCCTCAGTCAACAGTGAGTGGCACTATTGCAGGAACAATGTTGAAGTAGACTGCATTAGTTTTAGCTTGGTGTACCTAATAAACTGGCAACTGAGTGTGTTAGATTCCAAAGACAGAGAGGGTATGATAGGACACATGGCTAAATGTTCTGTTCTCAAGCAACTGGATACAAACACCTGACTGACGCTGCTCATCATGTGTTTGTCACAGTTTTCTTCTTGCTGTCAAATATTTTCCTTAACCATTTGCCCCCCCAACTAGACGGCTACACATTTTACTCCGTCTCCCAGGAGCGGATCATGGATGAAATGGATGAGGAGGCCAGGCGTGCGAGACTGCAGGGACCGAAGACCGGTGCCAACTGAGGCGCATGTATCGCCTGCCTGTCGCTGGACTGTGTGTCTGTTCTGCACTTAACTGAGAAGGGACTTATGTGGACACTGATGCCACTGAATTATATTCCACAACTGGCCGCTGTAATGTTGACACAGCGATGGACTCTGTTTTGTCTTGATTGTGAAGATTAATCATGAGGTTCTGCTGCTGACTTATAACTAGATGTGTCTTGATCTTGATTAAGTTTGCCTGTCAGTGGAAAGGACTGATCCACTGACCTTACATGCTACTCAAAAACGCCCACACTGTAGAGCAATTACAACCCTTATCTAACAAGTTCCCAGCCCTGATCAGCTGATGAGCTCACAGTAAGAGGGTAATATCCTTAACCTTAGTCGTCTCATGATATTAAGTCTACAGTGGCCTTTAACAGCAGAGAAATGGCAGTGACACCACTGAAATGACACACGGATCAACCTGTTGAAACATTTATGTTGATAAAGTGATGATTTGTAAAATAAAGATATAATGTATTTGATTTTTTTTTAATACAGAATTATGTCTCTGTAACTATTTATGTGAGAAAACGAGACGGAGTGAAGCAGTAAAGATGACCAACAAGAGCCGTGGTATTTACAATTTCATTTATTATTGTCAAAATTTAATATATGGAGTCTGATCTAGCCACCAAATCTGGAGAGTAAAAATATAAAATAAGACATTGTAAGGGAAAGGCACAGATTCAGCATGGCAGGACAGCAGCAGCTTCAGAAAGCAATACAATTATATATTTACATTCAAAATTTTTGAAACGTTTTTGAATATATTATGAACTTTGGAGAAATCTTACAGGAGTTCCTTTCGCCAGAAGATTCAGTGTGTTGTGGATTATTTTTTATAAGGCAACAGCTACACATTCACAGCTTGGACTGATTTCTCTAAATCCCACAGTGTACTAATTATTTCAAACTGTGGGAACATAGATCGTCATTACTGTGATCAAACATAAACTGGAGAATATTCTCTACCTCCCTCATGGGGAAAAAATATAACATCAGCTCTTCCTCGAGTGAACACAGTTTTATCCACAAATGTGTTAAAATGATTGCGAACAAACGTAGAAGTTACTAAAGTGCACGAGGTGCTTGATCTACGGAACAAGCGACAAGTATGATTTTTGCTGGAGCAGGAATTAAGGTTGCTGACATGTATAGTTTACTTGTAAACATGAACTATAAATGCACTCTACTATATACACATGTACAATCAACAGGAAAGCCAGTAGTCTAAAACCTAGGTGGATTTTTTCACAACTTATCTATGCAAAGAAATCATTTTTTTATTATTTGAAACCAGTTAAAGTATTTGAAAAATAAGTCTTCTGCACTATTTAACCAAACCTCCCATTCAAAAGAACAGTGTGTAGGATTTAGTGGCATCTAGTAGTGAGGATTGCAGATTGCAGACAGCTCAAAACTTCTCCAATATACGTGTTTTTACCGGGAGACAAATTATCCACAGACACCTCTTCCTCCCCAAAACAAACAGACTAGGTGATTTAAACCGGTAAAAACCCTGAATAAAGCAGTTTCATGTGACAAATCAGTGTTTTTCCAAAGGTGTTTGGCATGTTGGACACAGGCCCCAAGCCCAGCACCTGCTAATGTGTGCTGACATTTTTCTCTGATAACTTAACATTCCAGACGTTCAGGAGATTTTTATTCAGAGATGAATTATCAGCAGAGGTCTCTTCCTCGACAAAATAATTGGACCCGGTGATTTAAAGTGGTAAAAACACTGAATAAAGCAGTTTTATGTTACAATTTAATGTTTCTCCTAGGCGGTTTTGCACATTGCAGAAGGGTCGCTAGCCCAGCACCTGCTAATGTGTTCACCTTTTTTTCTGTTAACTAAAGATCCAGACGTTAAGGAGGTTTTTATTGGGAGCTGAATTATCAGCAGAGGTCTCTTCCTCTATAAAACAAATGCACCTGGTGATTTAAACCAGTAAATCAGGAGTTTTACGTTAAAAAATCAGGGCTTCTCCTATGCTGTTTGACACATTGCAGAAGGGTCGCTAGCCCAGCAGCTGCTAATGTGTGTTCACACTTCTTCTCTGACAACTTAAGATCCAGACGTTCAGGAGGTTTTTACTCAGAGCCGAATTACCCACAAAGGTCTCTTCCTCTACAAATTAAACAGTCTTGATGATTTAAACTGGTAAAAACACTGAACAAAGCAGTTTCATGTTACAATTCAGTGTTTCTCCAATGCTGTTTGGCACATTGCAGAAGGGTCGCTAGCCCAGCACCTGCTACTGTGTGCTCACCCTTTTTCTCTGACAATTTAAGATCGAAACGCTGAAGAAGTTTTAACTGTGAGTTGAATTATCCGCGGAGGTCTCTTCCTCTCCACAACAAATGCACCTGGTGATTTAAACCGGTATAAACACTGGATAAAGCAGTTTCATGTTGAAAAAAACATCTGACGCTGCTAACTATAGTAGCCAACGTGAGAACACAAAATGGCTGTTTAGATTATACACGAAGGAAAACATACTTATTATATCATATTCCATTCCTGCCAATATATACCTCTAAATCTTACACACTGGACCTTTAATTGGTTGGAAAAACAGTTTTCTTTCTCCAGAAGCGTGAAAACATTTATAACTCGTACAGCGTTTGCTTTCTGAAGCAATAACATCTTCATATGTATGCATTGATAGAGATACTATCTCCTTATTGTACTGCTGTACAATGTGAAAAATCATTTTTACTAAATCTAAAAGTGTCAAGGCTGAGTCTAGAGAACATGTACGTCATCCTAAAAGATGTCAAAATCACAGAAGAAACCGAAGATGTCCTACAACAAAAGGTTTTCATAACACATATTTGAACTGTACAATGCATCTAACCCGCTCTGGTCTGCCCCTGACAGGCAATGATCAGAGTGTGTTTACTGTGCAGTCAGCAGGTGCTGAGACATCATCAACAAACTACAGCAAAAAAAGTTGCGAGATTATCCCAAAATGTTGCCATCTGTGTACGACAACTGTCACAAGTGTCAGAGCCTCGCTGTGGTTCACATTACTGTGCTCACATTGATTAACGGCAGTGAATCAGACAAGCAGGAAAACAGGAACTAACTTCATTCTGGGTCAAAGTCGAAGTAAAGTGCCACAGCTCTGCAGCACTTTGTACCATCGCTTGACTGCGTTAATGCTAAAAGCATGCTTTAAAAACCAGAAGGGCACTCAGAGAGCGCAGACCTCCGCCAAGGCCAAATGCCCTATCTCGCAATGTTAACAAAAGTGAAAAATAATTTGTGTATCTGCCCTGTGATTCGAAATTTAAAAAAGGTTCTTCCTTGGCCCGTGCTACACCCTTCCACCAGGTTTCATTAAAATCGGGCCAGCAGTTATTCCGTTATGCTGCTGACAAACAAACAGAGGCAACAACCTGTCTGCAGAGTAACGTGTCAGCCTGAGCTGGAGTCGTTTTGTTCTGAACCGTTGGGTCTGACAGTTGATTTACAAGAGAGCAATAATGAACTTGTCATTTTTTAAATGAACCAGACCAGAAGGTTTTGTGTCCTTCGGCTACAACAAGTTCACCAGATCTGACGAAGGGCTGAAAACTGGATGTTACACTTCCTGTGTAAATCCAGCTTCACTGACGACAGTTTATATACACGTTGAGGTAAATGACCACCGGCAGGAGGAAACAGTTTGCTGATCGGTGTGCCAGTGAAAAGTGTTAAAGCGATCCAACTACAGGACGGGTTTGACCACTGCAGTCTCACTTCAGATGAGGTAGTCCAGATATACAGCGTGCTCGGCTGAGAGTTTCTTACTAGGAAAACAAAAAGAAAATAAATACATAAAGTTAGAACAGGATTTTTTTTGAATGGAGGATGAAAAATGACCTAAGTATCAATAAAAAATGAATGTATAAATAAATACAGGAATAAATGAATATGTAAATAAATACATGTACAAATAAACTATCACAGGAATAAATGAATAAATATGTAAATGAATAAATACAAAAATAAATGTACAAATAAATAAATATATAAAAATCTTTAAATAAAAACATGAATAAATAAATACATTTATCTAAATATGTATAAGTCTATCATATAAATAAATATAAATAAATAAATAAATAAATACAGGAATAAATAATATAAAATTAAATAAATGCTTAAATAACTACAGGAATAAATAAATAAATAAATGTAAATACATGAATAAATCAATACAGTAATAAATATGTTAAAAATAAATAAATGCATAAATAAAAAACTGAAAAAGAATACACATTGAAATAAATAGATAAATGCATAAATAAACATTAAAAATTAAACAGGACCAAAATAAAAAAAACATTTCAGATTTATTTGTACAACTTCCTTTTTTTTATTTTTGTATTTCTGTCTGTATGTTTAAGAGGTAGGAGGTCCAGGAGCTTCTTTATTTATGCATTTAATTTTTTTATTTCAGCATTTATTTATTCTTTTATAAATGTATTTCTGTATCTATTTATTTATTTATTTATTGATCCATTTATTTATTTATCTATTGATATTTATGTCATTTTTCATCCTCCATATATATACATATATATATATTCATTCAAGTTTAATAAGTAAATAATAGTATATGAAGTTTTATTTAATGCAGCGTTCTCTCACCATTCTGCTAATGTCAGTTGCAAAGGTGACACCTTTGCTTGGTTTATCCTGGGAGCCGCTGCTGCTGCCTCCAAGAGAGTTTCTCCTAATGATACCTGGGGAAACAAACGCGCATTTCAAAAAACATATTTAGACATCAGGTTGTCACTTAGTCACTAGGTTTTAATTGATGTGGATATTCCGGCTTACCTTGGAGTGGCAACATGTCCAGGCGCTGCAGGCTGTTCCTGCGGGACGAGGAGAAGCTGCTCCCCTTGGACAGGCGGCGCTGTCGACTGGACAGCATAGCAGCAGGAGAGACGATGCCTGGAGGGGGAACCTTCCCCATCTTCTCATACAGCTCCTCGATCTCTCTCTTCTGGGCGGCCTGCAGAGCCTGCACCTCTGTCAGGTGTCTGAACAGAGACACAACGTGACAATGTAAGTCGTTAAAGGCTGAGTAAAACAGAGTAAAACAATGACACCTTTATGATGTCTAATTTGCGACTGTCTTCTGTTACACCAAAACATTCAGTACAAAGTTTCACCACAGATCATAAAAGTCATTTAAAAGAGGGAGTGTCAGAGCTCTGGTCAAAGTTCTTGTCCTCTCCTCTTCTCAGTGCCGTCCTCTGTTTTAGGTTTATATTCTGTCTGTAGCACCTACTCAGTGATGAACTCTGTGTCCTTAGTGGTGTCACTTACTTGTCTCTGAGCTCCTGAAGCTCCTCCAGCATGTCGGAGTCGTCGCTGTCGGAGTCATCGCTGCTCATGTAGGGAGCATTACGGTTGTAAGTCATCATCCACAAGTGGTGAAGAGCGTTGCTGTACTGTGGGCTGCCTGCCCCTCCGTCCCACAGCCTCCCCTCCATCTCAGTCGCCGTCACTGAGAGTCCGCTGTCCGCAGACGTTCCCATCAGGCTCAGGCTGTACGCTCTCCTCCGACTCCTCTTCCTCGTCCTCTGTCGTTCCTCGACAATCTCTTCCTCTTCCTCCTCCTCCTCCTCCTCCTCCTCCTCCTCTTCTTCCTCCTCCTCTTCTTCTTCTCTGTCCTGCTGCTGCTCCTGGCTCCATCCCTGCCCGTCAACCTCCTGGAGGACCCCCGTGGTTGAGCCTCTGTGGGGGTGCGGGTGAGGAGGGGACATGGTGAGGGAGGTGCCCATGCTGGTCTCAGACTCCCCCTGCTCCTCTGTGCTGCTCTCTGATGACGTGCTGTTGCTGTCTGCTGGGGCAGGGGCAGGTGCAGCGGGGGCAGCGCCTGCTGGTGCAGCGGGCACTGGGATGTGCATACTGGGCGTCACCTGGAATCGCCCAACAGTAACTGGTGCAGACTGGACCTCTGGGATGTAGAAGAAGAGAAGGTGTTAATCTAAATACTCTGTGTTCAGATGGAACTCGGGAGTTCGTGTTTACGACACAGGAAGTCGTGAACTCTGAGCTCTCCGAAAAATTCCACATGACCCCATTTGAAGTCAGTATTCTCCAACTCCTCCAACTACATCAGCCGACATGAAGGCACAAATGTCCCTAGAGCTCGTGTTTGATTTGTCCGTGTCGGGCCACTGTAGAAACAACCTGGCAAACTCCTTAGAAGAGGATCTGCTCCGTTTCTAGATAAAAACAGCTCATTTTAAGGCAACAAAAACACAACTACTCTTCGTTTCAGGTGATTACACGATGATAACATCAACAGATGCCCCCAAAATAGTACTTAATCACTCTAAATTTACATCTGATATATGGATTTGTCTAAAAAGAAACACATAACATTGATTATAGTAAGTTGCAGCACTCCCTCTACTTACTTATAGTATCCATGAAAAAGAAGCTGAAACATCAGGACGGCCTGTTTATATGAGAGTCAGCCAATCACTGGCCACACAGTAGAGACTGTTCTGTAATCTGATCAGAGCTGATTGATCATCAGAACAAAGCCTCACTCTTTCCTGACATCCAGGGTCTGATCATTTTTTTCTGATTGCTTTGGCACTATCTTTGAAACTATCGGCTGTTTTTGCTAAAACCTCAAAACCTTACAGATCTCTTACATCTCTATAAGAGGCTGCAGCGAGGTGAGTTTTGTCATGCCATCTTCTCAGGAAGAGGCTAATTAACGCTTCAAAGTTAGGCTGGATTTTGGCGAGGGAGTAACTGCACAGACATTTCGCATAAGTCTCTTGACCACTGACCTCAAGATATCTGAATAACAATGGGTTCTATGGTTACTGACAAGTCTCCACTTTGCAGATATGCTCGCTTTATCCTAGTCCCATGAAGTTTTGGGCAAAAATCATGCTTTATAAATGTGTTGTTTTCGCCTACTGTATTTGAATATTTCTGCATACTGGCATCCCTGACCAGTTTTGGAATTGTATAAACTGGGTATGACTGGAAAGCTGAAACTCTTGTGGATCCAATAAGCCCAATTTTTTCCATGAGTGATGACGTTAGCTCCTATAGTAACCATTTCAATGTACTGAGACCATATTTTTAATTGACCTCACTGTATAAAATGACCTGTAGTGACCTCAAGGATAATCACAGCCTCATGAAACTTTACAGCCACACTGACATTTAGGGGGTTCCTCATTAGTTTCCAGAACAGAAGTGCTCACCATCCAGTTGCCAAAAAAAAAATGCTAATTCTTACAGAAATCACTAAATTTACTTCTTGGTGTCTTCATGTGGTATTTTGAAGTGAATTTTGACCAATTCTATCACATCTCAACTGGTAAAAAAATGCTTGTATTTAGCACCAAATCTGTGTAAAAATGGTATCAACCCCCCAAAAAATGAATAAATAAATAAATAAAAAATGCTGCAACAATTAATTAGACATAATTGAGCATGTAAACGGTCATCATGTACTTCCATCGTAACGTTCTAAGCTCCTTCACACTCTAAACTTTAAAAGATTTAATAGGTGCCTCGCCAAAACACAAAGTTAATTACATATTTCCGTTTTCCAAGAGAATCTCTGTATGTGTTTCTTGGTATCACTCCGTTTTCTTAAACAGTAATCGTCCTGTGTTGGTGAACACCCTCTATAGAGATTTGATTATAGCAGATAGAACGTCCTGTCCTGATAATTGTGATGGAGTCGTGTACCCGTGTCACGTCCAAGTGACGCAAACAGTTTGAGTCACTGCACATCTGCAGATCATTTCAGGGTTTAAAAATCCTGCAGTGCCTCATTTCACCCACTAAGTGTCCTTCTCACAGTAAACACAGAGGGTGTTTGGGTCAGTGCCCACTGAAACAGAGGGACTCTGTTGAATGTGGGCTTCTGAGGAGGGTATAAACACCAGCGTGGATATGGGAGGAGAGGCCCCTAACGAGCGTGGCCGCTCGCTGATTGGTAGTTGCCGGTGGGCAGGGCGGCAATCACACCTACGTTTGTGTTGGTTTTGAATGGAACATTACACCAGGACCCGCCATTACGCAATGGCTCCTGAGGCAATGCTAAAAGGTGATAATGTCACCAAGGATACGGCGCAGAGAAAGAGAGAGGGAGCTGAAAACAACCTCAAGAGGTAAATTGGCCATAACTGAGACATCAGGCTGTATTTAGACCTCATACATCATAAAAAGGAGCAGAGGAGAAAAAACTTGTAACATGTGGCTGTGGGTGCATTTGTGTGTATACACAAGCGTGTGTGTGTGTGTGTGGGTTTGTTTGGGGTGCAAACATAAACATCATACAGTGTATGTCATTCCCCAGCCCTCCCAGCCCCCTGGCCAGTAACATACAACACATGAGGTGTTTATGATCCAGACTGCTGCAGGAACGTGAGAACATGTACAGAATTATTTCTTACCAGGTTCAGTAGTGGAGGCTTTTGGTTTTGGGGTGCTGGTTTTTATCTCAGGTACAGTGGAGTGCAATGGAGTGCTGAAGGATGATAACTGCACGGGGAGAATAAACACAGTTAAAAACGTATACAAAACCCGACTTGCTTTTTCATCGCACTCAAACAGAAGTCCAAACAAACTGGCACCCAGCTATGCTGCTGGAGGGAATGTGGAGAAATCATGACCATGCTCATATTTGTTGGTCTTGTCCTTCTATTCAGACTCTTTTGAAGGAAGCAGCAACAATCATTTCAAAAACTTTGGGTTTTAGCATTAGTACAACATTCACATCCGTTTCTCTTGGAGTACAGATGATACCTATCTGCTAAGGATCCTGTTTTTGTAAACATTCCATGACCTCATATTTGTCTTTGTTTCGCTGTGTACATTTTTCTCTTCTTTTGCTCCTATACTTAAAAAACGTAAAAAATGTTTATAAATAAGAAGTATTAAAAAAAAAAAAAAAAGGTATACAAAAGGATGACATCCAGACGATGAACACGAGGTGCTGGACAAGATATGATGCATAAGATGGAAAAACAGTGTCCGCACACTGGACTATACTGCCATGACCATATATTTAATTTAATTACAACCAAGGTGACATTTTGAGCTAAACGCTACAATGCTAGAATAAACATTGTTAGCATCCGTAATACAGCAGTTTGGGTATTGGCCAGACATGACTGATCCACATGTTTCAGTTGTCAGTAATAGTATGTTATATTATTTTAAGGAGGGGAAAACAGGAGCACCTATATTGGATTGGTAATTAGTATTGGCAGATATCCTGAGTTGAAGGACAGTTCATTAAATCAAAGAATAGTTCAGTCTGTAAAATGTCAGAAAATAATGGACAAAGCCTGCATATTTCCCAGAGCCTAAGCTGACGTCTTCAGATACCTTGTCAAAATCCAAATATTTTAAATTCACAATCACATAAAATAGAGAAAAGTGCAAATCCTTACATTTAAGAAGTTGTCATCTGTAATTGTCTGTTAAAGGTCCAGTGTGTTGGATTTAGCGACATCTTGTGGTGACGTTCCAGATTGCAATCAACTGAAACTGATCCCATGTGCCAAGCATGTAGGAGAAGTAAGGTGGCTGATGATAAAATGCAAAAAGTTGCTATCTAGAATTACTCTTTGGTTTGTCTGTTCTGAGCTACTGTAGAAACAAAATGGCGGACCCTGTGGAAGAGAATCCACTCCCTATGTAGAAATAAACAGCTCATTTTGAGCTAGCAAAAAACCAACAATTCCAATTTTAAGATGATTATAAACTAATGCAAATGTGGTAGTGAGTGTTATATTTAATTTCTGCCAATCTATCCCCCCTAAATTCTACACACTGGACCTTTAATCAATGAATCAATGAATCATTTCAGCACTAATTTGCATGCACAGAACATTATATTAAAGGAGTATCAGCTGAGATAATAAACAGGTAATTTGAGGTAACTCACAGTGCTTTCTGGGCTCTCTGGGGGAGACGGGGAAAAATCTGACATGGAGGTTGAACTGGAGACTTCTGATTTGGGTTCAGCCTGGACTGGAACCTGTGCTGGGTACGACTCCACATAACTGTGGTGGATATTCTCCTGGGTCAGGCTTGGGGGACTGGTGGGGGGACTTAAGAGTTCAACCTGCTGCTGAGGCTCCGGAGGAACCAGTGGAGGAGTGGAAGGCAAAGAAGGTGGAGAGACGTGATGCGGCCAGCTTGGATGACTGCTCTGAGGAAACCCGGCTCCGTCCATCACAGGCGTATTCTCGGGACTGTGGTAGACGTTGTTTTGTGCTGGGATGCCCACAGTAGGGTAGGGGACCTCAACTGATGAGGTCTGATAATGTTGTGGGTAGACGGAGGGGTAAGCTGACTGTGGGGCCATGGGAGCTGGTAGCTGGGGGTGGAAGGCTGGATAGGAGGGCATCCCCTGCGCAGGCAGGCTCGCAGGAGGGATGAAAGACTGAGCCATGCTCATGGCCATGGAGATGACATTAGCTAAGGAAAATAGGGGCTGTGTGTGGGGGGGCCACATGTTGGGATGCTGAGGGGCAGGTGGGGACATGGTGACACCATCACTGTTGCTGGGGCTTGGGGTCTCATTCAGAGGACTTGGAGAACCAGGGGCTGGGGAGGGAACAGAGGGGAAGGTGGGGTTACTGGCTACACGTGTGAGGGGAGGATGCATGCCTGGTTTGGGGGACCCTGGAGGGCCTGGGTACGGGAATGGGAAGTGACTGTGGCCCATGTATGGCAAGTGGTAGTGCTGGTGGTGGGGCAGCAGAGATGCAGGGTTGTGATGGTGGTGTTGTTGATAATGAAGAGGAGACCCTGGAAGACAAAGATTAAAAACAATTTAAATCTGTAGTTTGAGGTCAGTCTTTGACATAAACTGTGCTGGAAAAACATGTAAAATAAAGTAAAAAAAGTCTCTTAATGTCTTAATTTAATGGTTATGTAATTATAATTTATTTGGATCATTGGCTCCTCCATCATACTAAATAGCTTCCCATTTGCAAATTACATTATCTGCTGACTTTACGAGCAACCAACAGCAGATACATGGAGAATAGCTAGGTTAGAGCATGCTGGCTAACATTAGCTAAAGTTACAGTTAGCTTGTTGGCCACTACGGCATTGCTCTTGACTAGTAGAAAGTGTTCTATAACATTACATCATTTATTTTAGGCTAAATCGACACCAACTGTCAAAATACAGAAGTTACTATCATGTATAATGTGAGCGGGGTAAGTAATTTGGCAAGCTAACCAACTAGCATATGCACGCTATTTTGCTAGTGATTGCAATAGTGAGCAAGCAAGCTAAGGTTAGCCAGCTAGCTGTAACTAAGCTACACTGCACTGATCTGGCGTTAGTTGCTCCGTAACTTTAGCTGATAAAATAGTTTGCAAACTGCAAGTTAGCCAATTAACATATCCACCAATAACATTAACAAGCAAACAAGCTAGCCAATTAACATATTCACTCAGATATTACTTTGCTAGTTATTACATTAACAAGCACGCAAGCTAAGGTTAGCCAGCTAGCTGTAACTAAGCTATGTTGTATTAATCTTGCATTGGTTGCTTTGTAACGATAGCTAGTCTGAATGATTAAATGACCTTCATCACAGTAGACAGTATTTTGCTACATTAGCTAGCTAGCAATTTGTCTGTGTTAGTAAGCAAGCTAGTGTTGGCTAATATTATCCAGCTAAAACCACAGTAACATAATGTATTTCACATGGCAGTGTTTCCTGTAATGTTAGGCTTTATTTTAAGCATCAGAGGGACATTATGATGTGGTGCACTAAATTTAACACACACCCACACATTTAACACAACGGCAGCAACAGTGTGCTGATCCGAAGTCAGTCCACAGGCTGCTAGAAGCAACCAAGAAAGTCGGGGCAGGTCCCAGCTTTTAAGTTTGGTTACAACCTGTTCACCCACTGGCAATAAATAAATCATACTAGTAAAAAGTTACATACAGAAGCTTTAACTTGACTAATAAGTGTAACTTAAAATGACACCCCCAGAACTGGACAGAACTGATCCAGAGAGACAAGTTAGATCACTCATTCTTCCTCTCTGCTCAGGGTTTGGTGAGTCTAATTCTCCCTGCAGCCCCCTGCCAAGACATACGCCATGTGGAGCATAAATCTTTTCCGCACTTTCAAAGAATGGGTTTCCATGGTGAACAAAGACGTTTTGTTCAAAGCAGTATCCGACTATAATTGCATTCGTAAGCTGGAGCAGTTGTACACCAGGCTTACATGGCTGTGAGGGATTCAGCATCAATGGAGCGAGGCTTGTGCGTATGACATTTTCGAGGAGTTTAAATGAAACGCACATGTGAGTGTGTACAAAACTGGGGGGGAGGGTCTGATTGTGAGATTATAGTCGGGATTTCTGCATCACTCTTTGGGGAAAAGTTCAGGATGCCAATATTCTAGCCCCATCCATTGATTCGACATTTACCTCAACAATGGCTCCACAGTTATAAACCACACCTCCTGCTCCTGATGATGCAAACCAGCCTCTACTTTTTCCATGCTGACGGAAACATAGGTGAGGCAACACTCTATAACAGTGGCAGGTGGCCAAGAGGCATTGCATAAGTGACCATGCAGTGGACATGCAGCAGAGAGGAGACACAGGACAAGAGGGGATGAGAGTGTTCAGATAGAGGGGACATATGGTGGGGATGTGCTCTTTAATTGACTTCAAATGCACCTCCTGTTAGGAAGGAGGGGGCTTTCTTGGAAATTCTGTAGGAGTTTTTGCTGGCAAACAGATGTTGCCGACTATCACAGCCCTGGAGAAAAGCTCATGCTTTACAGCGACAGCATTCACAGCTCCCTAAAAGCCAGAAAAGCGCCCTTCAGGTGAGGTAATTACCCAAGAGGCCCTGCTGCAAAGCAGACACAGACGAAGGCTTTGAGGTGTGGGGATGGTGGATGGCGCCATGCAAATGTCTGAACAATACCAAGAACGGGCTCTGAGAAGAGGAGGGGAGGGTTTATGAGGTAGCTGAGCTTTGCTTTGACTTATTCTTTGCCAAAGGACTGTAACAATTTTTCAGTGTGCTGAAACAGTAAACAATGCTGGGCCTCTTCACAGAGGGACCAGAGGGAGGGCCGCAGGGCCATTTACCTGGGGCGTTGTGGAAAGACTGTGAGCGTATTAGAGGTCGCCCAGGTGAAGTAATGTCTGCACTGAAGACGTCTCCATCGGGGCATGGGAGAGAGTCACACACCCCTAAGCTTGGGTTAGCCACACCGAAGTCTACGAGCAGACACACACATGCATGAACGGATCACCATGCACACACACACACACAACCATCATGCACAGGTAAAGAGATGCAACAAAGAAATGCAAGTTAATGTGGCAGGCTGTGAGTCTTTATGCAGTTCACACACACTTGATGTTACTTGGTGAATTTCAAACTCTAAAGATATGATTAAAAAAGGCAGGAGGGAAAATCTTAAGACGTTTATGTCATATCTAATCTCCAAGAGCATCAAATTATCATTTTAATGGGTAAATTAAGAGCAGACATGAGACTTACCAGGCAGAGAAGAGGAGGAGTGTGTTCGAGGCAGGGTGTGACTGTGCAGATTGGGCTGTAAGAGAGCACATGTGATAAAACTGTGATTCTGGAATGGAGAGTGCTGTGGTCAAATGAGGTCAGTTTTAATTACATAGCTCCAGTTCACAAAATATTTCATGACACTTTTCATATAGATCAGGTTTAAACCACATTCTCTAATCTATAGAGGCCCAACATTCCCCCATGAGCAAGCAAGGTGACAACTGTGAGGAAAACTCCCCTTTAACAGGTTGAAACCTCAAGCAGAACCAGGTTCTGGGTGGGTGGCCATTTGCCTCCATCGGTTCACTAGTACTGATGTGTTTTGACCTACATCTATCATGTCTGTTGCTGCTGAAGTGTCTTTAAAAGGGAACTCTACTTCCATAAGATTGGGGGACTTCTAAGACTCAGATGTGAAGCAAAACCAATGCAGAAGAGGCTGAGTTGATATGAATTTTAGCAGGGCTGCCCCCTAATAGTCGACCAAACATTAGTCGACTAGAGGGGTCATTAGTCGGCAAGATTTCATTGGTCACTTAGTTGCAGAAAATAATATATATTAGGAGCTGTGCCTCATCAAAACAAATCCAAACCTATATAACTGGACCATGTGGGAATTTAATTTGAAAGGACAGACACAGGAAGTGGCCATGCCCAGCAGTCAGACAGAAGTCAGGTCGAATTCCAGGGCTGGAAATCCAAAATGTGGGATCATTTTGAGAAGGTGAAGGACGCACCCAAGGTGATATCTAAGCTCATCTTCATTGGTCGACTACAAACATGACGTATCATCTGAAACATGGAAGTAGCTACATGCCCATTAGCTTTAGACATTAAAAAATATCTCAGTAACTTTAAGATTGAGTGCCACTGAATTTTGTCCAGACATTCATGATCCCGTAGTCAAATGTTTCAAATACCCAGTGAAGTAACATGTTCTTGATGGTTTGGCGCAGGTGTACTTTGTGTTTAGTGCTAATTCGCAAAAGGTACAATGCTAACAAGATAAATTAAAGGAAAACATCATCCCCAAATGATCAATCGTATATCAGATACTACTGATTTGCCTCCGAGGTGAACGAAGAATCCAAAAAACGGATAAAATTCTTGATGAATTGAACTCATAGGGGTCCACGTTGAACAATAGTATAACTCTATCAAAACATATGTTTACAAACTCTCACATAACTCACACAGTGTAATCCAAGTCTCATTTATCCAGCTGTATGCTCAGCACTTCCCAGACAGACAGCAATTCCTGACAGGGAACTGAATGGAAAATGAAACTTATCTACGCTCTATACAAAGCCAGACTCCATTGACAAAAACAGTCATTTAAGCTCACTGAACACAAGAGTTGGTGGTCTACCAGTGCCTCAGTCAGTTAGTTGGTTTGTGTTACTGTGTGACTTTGGTGTTGTAAAGGGTTAGTTCAGATTTGCCCAAGTCACACTTTTAGATGAACAAACTAACTGGTCGACGCAGCAGTTGACCAGCAGCTCTTGTGTTCAGCGACGTTAAATTACTGTTTTTGTCAATTGGATCTGGCTTTACAGAGAGCTTCAACTTTAGCTCATTTTCTGGGAAGTGCTGAGCATACAACTGGATAAATGAGACTTCTGTTATACTATGCCAGTTGTGTGAGAGTTTGTGACGAATGTTTCAATGTATTGCTGTTGTTAAACGTGGACCCCTCTGACTTCAATTCTTCAAGACTTTTCTCCGTTTTTGGATTCTTCTATCACTGTTTTCTTCAGAAATCCAATGCCACAGTGGTCGAGTAAATGATACACAAATGGTAATTTAGGGGGTGAACTATTACTTTAAGATCGTGAAAATGGTAAACAGTATACCTGCTTTACATGAGTACATTAACATTGTCATTGTGAGCTTATTTGTCCACAGTATCTATTCCTAAAACTCTGAATAGCACCCTCTCTCAGAATAACAACAGCCAATACAAAGACAGACAGATGAGTCTCTGGGCTCGTGGGTTTCTCCCAAACTCGAGTAGCTTGGTCTGTTTTTTTGGCTGGACAGTGCTGGGAAGAGCAGCCACAACGAATCTTAGGGGATGTGGTCCATGCAGTGTTTTTAATCAGGTGCTGGAGGGGAGCCAGGAGAGATTTGTCCACAGTGGTTCAGGGTAATTATGTAGCCAACGGGTCGGAAACATGGTGAACAAGGTAGGTAGTTGGCTGTAAGGGTTTACTGCATTCACTTGTGCCACATGAAACCACACTTTATTCTTTCCTCCACCATTTATGAACATCTTAGATCATTTTTACAGAAGGGAACAAGGAGATTTTGTTCTGCGTGTTCTGCAGAGTGGAACATACCCTGGCAGGACAAACACTTCTCCTTCCTGACATACTGTATCTGATTAGGTCATATCATGTATAAGATGGTACGGCTCTGATTGAGTCTTTTTTTTGGGGGGGGGGGGGGGGGTTCCTGGAAGTCCTCATTTTACAGTTTCACAGAATCTTAATTCAGAGAGGCTTAATAAATCCAAATATAAATTATTTTACCCATTCGATGTGGGCAGGAATGCCGGAAAGTTCATTATGGTGTGAGCGCTGGAAAGGATTTGTGGTTGCGGGAACAAATAAATGGGTTAAAAAAAAACAGAAGGCATGGGGTATGTTTCCACAAATCACAGGGATTTATGACAGCAGTGCTTTTAGTAACATTATGCTCTGAATGAAAGAACTACCTCAGGAACACTTAACCTTGTGTCTTTAAGGGCACGTCTCAGGAGGGACTGTGGACAGTGAAGAAAGCACTTTGAGGTTTTTTATTCCCAGCGTAGGAAGCAGTACTCTACAGCTCTCCATTTGGACCAGATTTACAGGCATGCTTTAGATAAGCACAGCTGGACTGACTGTAGCTGATGTAATTCATAATGATAAAACAGCACAGTCAAACACTCACTTCCTTTGTTCTCAGCTAACAATGCTGTAATGTGGAGGTGTTGCTGCTGACCTGCGAGGACGACAGCGAGTTGACCCCGTTGTGGAGAGCAGGCTGGAGGACTCGGTGCTGCTCCTTAGCCATCAGAGCCTCGGCCCGTTTGATGATGTCACCGATGCGGTGGATGAAGCCCTCCTTCTCTGATGGCAGGATGAACTCATTGTGCACCTTGAAGTTAAAAAGGACAATGATGGAAAGAGTGTTTAGATATTTAAGGAAAAGCAGTGATGTCTCAATGAGAAATATTGTTTTAAGTACAAGTCCAGGGGCTTCATTACAGAAACTTCCTTCATCTGAAATCATATCCTAAAAACCCATGAAAATAGCAGAGGATTTATATTTTGATTAGGTTTAAGACACTTTCAGCATAAAATGATGCAAAAAAGGCACAAATTGGTGCATAATAACTCACCAGAATGATAGAAAATCAAGTGTTTGACGCCCAAATTTTCCTTAAGGAGGACCCAAACCCTCTATTTCTTTTACATGTGTCCCCACAGTGCATGCACTTATCCCTGTACCACCTTACAAAAACAATTATGGTCAGAGATCATTTTCTCACACTAACACTAAGATCTGGAACGAGATCCCGTACAACATTAGAGCAATAACCTGCATGTAAACACTATCTGATGGAAGGACGTACCTGCAACCACTGATTTAAATCTAACATCCCATTTTGCTCACTCCACTTAAGTCCTCTACTGTGCATTGTCTACGTAGCTGCCTATGTTTTGTCGTTTTGCCTCTGCTGATTGTTTCTGTATTTATTTCGTATTATAATGTGTTTTTTAAAGCGTAACAGGAACCTGCAGAAAACCAGTTTTTAAGTGAGTCAGGCCAGTTTTAACCGGGACACACACGGTCACTTGTGTAAATAAAATGAATGAATGAATGCACATATGTATTTATTGTTCTTGTTTCTTTTGTTGTATTTTTAATTTTTTAACTTTAATGTAGCGTTTACATTTTTTATTTTATTTGTGCTTTTGTGATTTTAGTTTTATTTATATGTTTGCCTTTTAGGAAGGAGATACTTCATTAATCCCAGAGGAGGATAGTTAAAACTAAATTTTTTCACAGATCCGAAATACACACACGCACAAACATGACCTATACATGTTTTAAATGGAGAGATGTCAGAGTGTGGGGGCTGCCGATGGACAGGGGCTCAAGGGCACCTCGGCAGTGCCTATTTTACAGTGTGAATATCCATTTGTAAACGACATTGGGGTGCCTTTTTGGATATCTGTGTAGGAAATATAAAAATCTTAATTCAAGAAGAAAAAACACCCACTGAACTTTTAGTCCATCAGATCTTCTCTATATAAAATCCTTAACTGCAAAGTTTAGATAGCAGAAGTTCAATATTTTGCACTAATAAGTAGAAAACTGAAGATGCAAAGTGGCAGAAAATAGAAAGTAAAAGTACCTTGAAGCTATACTTAAGCACAGAACTTGAAATGTACTTTCCACCACTGTAAAGGAGTAGATAGAAGAATACATGCTTCCAAGATTACAAGACATACTTATTGTCTCTTTGTGTGTCCATCTATGAAACCACCCAGCCACCTCCCCTCACTAATAGTTATTCTTGGGAAAAAAACATAAATCATCCGTCCACAACAGAGCAGTTTGTTAGAAGAGCTTCTGAGTTTTGCATATTCATGCAGTTTCGAGTGCTGTGAATTGTGGGTTGGGGCGTGGTGACCGTACCCTGTCAGCATGGCATAATTCACCTCATTTAAAACCCTGCGCTGAGAACCACGGGGGCTGCTGTGATGCCAGGCGCCCGTGCTGCGCCAAGACTCCGTAAACAAAAGCCCACTGTGTTTTTAAGAGTCAGGAAAACAGTGTACATTCAGTGGGGAAAACGTGCTGCTGCCCCGTCACGCCTTGTTCACGCAGGCTCGTGCATGTGCGCTCAGAGACAACAGGGGGGATGGGCTGCTCACCTGCGTCACGCACTTCACAAAACATTAGATATATTATCAGTCAGAGATATGATCGACAAACAAAAAGCCGTTAACTGGAAGCAGGATGAATCATGTGTGCGTGCAGCTGAGATAGAGGAATCTGTCTGACTTTATCAGCTGATAACTGAGTGACTTCATTTATTTATTTCTGTATCCTATAAAGTTCTGGATGATTTAGCCTCTAGTGAAGACTGATTAGCTCCATTGTTAACCCTTTACGCCCCCTTTATTTCTTAATTCGGCTTTAATGTGAAATAAAAAACTTGTGCTGTGTAACAGTATTATTGCACCATTCAATCAAATGGAAATATCATAGATGTCTTGTGCAACATTTTTAACATGTTTCAACAAAATTCAGACTGACATATATGTTAACTTTGGAAACTGTGGACTCTCCTCTAGAATCTGAATAAAGTGAGTAATGAGTTTGTAATAACTTCCCCAGGCTGTGCTGGTGTGTACGTGGGAAAGCAACAAGTTAAAATGACCACCATGCGTTTTTTTTTCTTTTGATATCTTACAAATGAAAACATAAATGTAAGTTTTCATTGTAAAATAGGAGCAAGACACACAGACTTTGAGGTCACTTTGTGTCTCCTTGTGGTTGTTTTGTGTCTCTTTGAGGTTGTTTTGTGTCTTTGGAATAAGTTTGTGGGGTTTTTTTTTGGTTGTTTTGCATCTTCTTGTGGTTGTTTTGTGTCTCTTTGTAGTCAGATTGTGTCTTTTTGAGGTCGTTTTGTGTGTCCTTGTGGTTGTTTTGTGTTTCTTTGTAGTCAGATTGTGTCTCATTGAGGTCGTTTTGTGTGTCCTTGTGGTTGTTTTGTGTTTCTTTGTAGTCAGATTGTGTCTCATTGAGGTCGTTTTGTGTGTCCTTGTGGTTGTTTTGTGTTTCTTTGTAGTCAGATTGTGTCTCATTGAGGTCGTTTTGTATCCTCTTGAAGTAAATTTGTGTCTTTTTTGGTTGTTTTGCATCTATTTGTGGTTGTTTCATGTGTCTTTGAGGTCGTTTTGTGTCTCATTGTGGTTGTTTCGTGTCTCTTTGTAGTCAGATTGTGTCTTTTTGAGGTCGTTTTGTGTGTCCTTGTGGTTGTTTTGTGTTTCTTTGTAGTCAGATTGTGTCTCATTGAGGTCGTTTTGTGTGTCCTTGTGGTTGTTTTGTGTTTCTTTGTAGTCAGATTGTGTCTCATTGAGGTCGTTTTGTATGCTCTTGAAGTAAATTTGTGTCTTTTTTGGTTGTTTTGCATCTATTTGTGGTTGTTTCATGTGTCTTTGAGGTCGTTTTGTGTCTCCTTGTGGTTGTTTCGTGTCTCTTTGTAGTGATATTGTGTCCCATTAAGGTCATTTTGTGTCTTGGAGCAAGTTTGTGGGTTTTTTTTGGTTGTTTTGCATCATCTTGTGGTTGTTTCGTGTCTCTTTGTAGTGATATTGTGTCCCATTAAGGTCATTTTGTGTCTTGGAGCAAGTTTGTGGTTTTTTTTTGGTTGTTTTGCATCATCTTGTGGTTGTTTTGTGTCTCTTTGTAGTCAGATCGTGTCTCTTTGAGGTTGTTTTGTGTCTCATTGTGGTTGTTTTGTGTCTCTTTGTAGTCATGTTGTCTCACTAATGTCATTTTGTGTCTTCTTGACATAAGTGTGTGTCTTTTTTGGTTGTTTTCTGTCTTCTTGTGGTTGTTTTGTGTCTCTTTGTAGTCAGATTGTGTCTCATTGAGGTCATTTTGTATCCTCTTGAAGTAAATTTGTGCCTTATTTGGTTGTTTTGCATCTCCTTGTTGTTTTGTGTCTCTTTGTAGTCATATTATGTCTTATTGAGGTCATTTTCTGTCTTCTGGACGTAGGTTTGTGTCTTCTTGTGGTTGTTTTGTGTCTCTTTGTAGTCAGATTGTGTCTCACTGAGGTCATTTTGTGTCTTCTTGTGGCTGTTTTGAGTCTCTTTGTAGTCTTTTTGTCTGATTTGGTAGTTATTTCATGTCACTTTGCATCTCTTTGAGGTCATTTTGAGTCTCCTTCCTGGTCGGTACATGTTAATTTTGAGTTACATTTTGCAGATGAAAGCCAGGGGGGCCCAGTAGGCTCATGCAGTAATCCATGTTACAACTGTCCCGCTTAGTTTTAAGCATTGAAAACGATTCTGTCACTGTCACTTGTGACCGATATATCTGCTGTCTTGCAAAAGTTAATAACGTTCATTTTGAATATAGGATCAGTCAAAGAGCTCAAACATTTGCTATCCAAACAATTCTTTATTTTGCTATTACAGAAATTTCTTTGGGTTTGGACTCTATCACCAATTATTTATTAGTTAAAGCTTAAAAAAGGTCCACTGGGGGATATCCCAGATCTGAATCTAATCAATTGTTACTTGATTCAGAGGCTAGTTTAACATAAATCCAATACCATTCCAAGCTTGAGTAAATAGCTGGGACAAAAAGAAAAGACACCCTTGCTTTTTTTAACCCGACTAGTGGTTTTATTATTGACACTCTGAATATGGAACCTGTTGATCATTAAGAAGCAGGAATGACTCACCATGACAGCAGCGATGTCCTCAGGGTTATCTCCATCCAGGTCAAACTTGAAGGTCACCATCTTGTCATTGTGCGTCTGCAGCTGACACTCCACCACCCGGTCCACTTTATCAGAGAGCTGCAGAGACAGACAGGATCAATGGTAACAACAGGGGTCTGTTTACCCTCTGAAGTTAAACACAGGAGGAACAATGCGTTTTTGTATGTATGTGTGCGTGCGTGTGAGCAAACGTCTACTGTATGCAGTGTGTTTATATGTGCACTGCACTCTTTGCACCACTGTATGCACATGTGGTTGTGCATGATCTGTTTGTCTCTGCCTCCAGTCCAAACATGCTCGTTAAAAGACCGCAGAGTGTCCTGATCAGAAGAGAAATGTACTGCGGTTGCCCGGGGAAAAACTGATAACGTTGCATAACCAGGGTGGAGCTTTACCGCTCGCTCATAAATAAAATGAATCTGCTAATTCAGTCATTAAAACCAGCTGGTTGATTTATTTGTTTATGATGAGCTGTTGCAATAAAACAAAACTTTTGATTTATTGTACCCCTGTGATGCGCAGCCTTGAGCGCGCCCTCCTCCTGAACAGCTTCCCAGCAGTTCGCCTCGCAGCTGTTTTCTCGCCCTTCTCTGATAGGCCCTCGTAGCCATCACTCAAGCCTGAAGTCACATCGGAGGCATAGCTGAAGGGAAATAAATTATACATGCTACTGGTTAGAAAACACGCCAAGGAAACATTCCACTTTTCAAAGTAAACTCATCATCTACAACAGAAGTGAATTGAACATCCATCACGGCTGATTATCTTAGCACCACACATAATAATAAACAGCACTCTGAGATGTCAAATAAAGTCATGATGTGTAACAGTGGCATGTATCTTGGGTGTAAACAGCAGAGTTAAACAATACAGTTCAGCGAGGCCTGTTCAGAGTCTATATGAAGCTCCAGAAGAAGCAACGCGCCCATGTGACTTGTTGTATTTATACAATGAATGAGTTTTAGGTTTCAGAGAACTGGAGAACATTCAGTGAATTTTATAAAAAGCTTTGGTTCAGCTAATTGCGTCTCCTGGGTCTTTTTGGATTGCTGCGGTCACAGACTCCCCTCTCCAACACAGGCTGCAAACATTTACAGGCCTACCGGTTGGCAGCGTCCGCCTGTCTCTATTTAAAAACCTCCAGCGCAAAGCCGGTAACTGTGGTTCAAAGTAAAGCCCGTTTTCACCTTTAAACACTGAGGACATGGAAATTAAACAAAATAGTTTGTGTTGATATTGCAAGCGATGATGAAATGCAGCTCCGCTCATCAGTAATCCGTGGCTTTTCTCAGAGAGGGAATTAATTAATGGATCCTAAATAGTGCACGCCTAAGCTGTTGTGAAACATTATACCCAGCCAGACTTGACATTTGTTGCAATCTGCTATGGTCAAGTCAGACAAACTGACAATCAAGGAAGACACACTAAGTAAAGCAGGCTGTGTTTGTTTTATAATACTTTGTAAATCCCACCTGTATTCTAAATAATGCACGACATATTCTGAACTAAATTAACTGTATTTAAAGGGTAACTTTAGCATTTTCCAACCTGGGCCCTATTTTCCCATGTTCGTGTGTCCAAGTGACTAAATGGAACAACAATTTCTGAAACTGGTCCAGTACTGAGAGAGCAAGCTGCAGCTGGCAGCAGTGAAACAGGCTGCTTTGTAACCATTCGGGGCCTTTACACCCTCAACGTGCATCGACTTCAAGCGCTTGTTTTTGCCACTGACAGACTCAGATGATTATTTTTAGTGTCTGACAAAGTTATGGAAAAGATCCCAACAAAGATAGACCTTTCTGTGAAAGAGTAAGTCCCTTTCCTTTTCCTTTTTGTTTAACCAGAAACAGCCAAATTCATCATTGCCAAACCAACCAGACTCCATTCAAATAAATAGTCATTTTAGCGCGGCCAGAGGCAGCATATTTTCACATCTAACTGGGTGAATTAAGGGTTAATTTCAACCAAACCAGAGTTGGTGATTGTTGGAACAGTGGAGAGACAAATAAAGACAGCTTCTGTGAGTTTTATTTTGATTCTGTCGGCTTTGAAAAACTGATCTTACTTTACTGGAAAAGCTCTGTTGTTGTTTTGATTTTGGTTTTGTTTGCTTATAGTTTGCTACTTGTCTCACGTGTCATTTTTGTCAGGGATCGTGTTTGTGGAATTATTATTTTTTATTTTCTGTAAAAAAAAAAAAAAAAAAAAGGAAACGTAACTGTCAATTGTCAATTTCACTGTTAAATGACTGGTTTCCCAATAAACATATCTGAAAGATTCTGTCGGCTTTGAGTGAAGTGTCTTTCATGATGAGAAGATTACAGTTTATTTAAAGGGAGTTTGGTGATAGTGATTTCAGGGTGGTTTCTGGTCAAACAAAAGGATCTTACTCTTAAACAAAAAGGTCTATCTCTGTCAGGATCCGTCCTATAATGTTGTCAGACCCTTACAATAATAATCAGTCTTTCAGTGGTAAACACTTTTTGTACTTTTAGTGGACGTACTGACGGTGCATAGTTGCCCATAAGGATTACATTGCACCTTTTTTTCCTGCTCATAGTGGACCAGTTTCAAAAACTGTTGTCTCCATTAGTCACTAAAGCCCAGTTCAAACCAAAGATTCATGACGAGACGAGTTGAAACATGCAACTACTTGCAATGCGCCGTTCTGCAACGTTCTAAAAACCTGCCGGTTCACACCAATGCAACTAGATGAGATGGTGTATCACCTCTATGCAACAACTCTCTGTACTTCTGTTCTGCTTATTTTGTGGCTTAATATAATTTGTAGCTTCCTAAAATATGAAACATTGGAAAGTACGGTCCAGTTTGACAAATTAATTTTGAAATCTAACAATTTTGACAATTAATTAATCATTTATGGCAGGATTTGCTGCTTATATGTCACTGTAAACTGAAAATTGTAGTTTTGGACAATTATTATTATTATTATTATTATTATTATTATTATTATATGTTTTTAATTAATTTATTATTGTATTATTATAATAATTACTGTTTTACTTTTTCCATAATTATTATTATTACTTTTTATTATAATTTTTTCTTTGTGTTTTTTCTCTGTTTCTTCATATTATGTTTGTTTATATGCAAAAGAAGCATTGCATACCCTGTTATTTTTGAAAATGATGCCTCACAATAAAAAAACACATTTAAAACTAGTTTTGGATTGTTGGTCGGACAACAAAACAATTAGAGGATGTGATCTTGGGCCACAGAAAATGGTATTTTTCACTATTTTTAAAAAGAATGTGGTCTAAACAATTAATTCACAAATCACAAAATAACCAAGAGATTAACTGAAAACAATCATTATTTTGCCTTGTTAGTGAGAATCACACCTCAGGTTGTGCATGGCGGCAATAACATTATAAAAAAATATTATAGTCTCTGAACAGATGATGGAGCCCAGATGACAACACACACACACACACACACACACAATCTGCTCTCATGCCAAGAATAAAGCCGCTCTCTCCCCAACATCCCACCAACATGGAAAACAGGGCCTCCACAACATCACACAGAGACCTGCGAGGGTCCGCTCTGCCTCACCGCAACAAAAACACAGAAGAGTCTGTCGATTGCCTCGAGCTTGTTGTTACAGCCCCGCAGATGTGGAGGAGGAGGAGGAGTTATAGAGGGAAGACCAGACATTTCTACTGGATTCACATTGATTTTCAGGCCTCCAACTCAAATAAAGGAGGGACTATTGAACTCCATTGTTCGTTGGATGTTAAAAAAAAAAAAAAAGCAGAGTGAAGATAAAGGAAGGCTGAAGAACGTTACCTGTCCACAGGAGAGTTGAAGCCACTCGGGAGCTGCGAGTTGCCGTGCTCTACGTTGTTGGATACCGCGATACTCTAAAAATAGAAATAAAGGAAGTGGTGAGGTGAAGTTGGATGAAAGACTTCCACTGATTTCTTCTGCTTTTGAAGATTTAGTACAAGACAGTAGCCAGGAAACATTTTCACACATTTTCCACATTGTGAAATTTAAATGTAGAAGTATTTAATTCACTACAAACCACTTTTTCTTAATGTGACATTACTTATGAATCAATTAACCATTAAATCCCTCAATCTGACTTTTCATCCAGCGCCATTAGAAGGTTCAAAATCCAGTTTTTCCAACACTTTGGTTGCATGTAGTCGTGGACGAAAGACTTGTGCTGGTGATAGTGCAAGATGCAAACATTAATGGCTGTAAAATGAAATGCTGTGTGTTGACTTTTAACATAAGATGGATAGAATAGTATTGCTGAGTAGGAAAATAATTAAACTATTAAAGCAGATTAAACATAGGGAATTCTGGGTAGTAATTTCTCCTCAAATAACTAAGAATTATCTGTGATTATTATGGAGTCAGAACTGTTATCAGCTTTTCTTTAGGCATGATTTATGTCCTCACACCTAAAGGTTTCATGTATCGTACTGTCGGGTGTTACTTTCCAACTACACAATGTTTACACAACTCCCTGTCAGCTCTGTATTACACTGAGTAATGCTGATGAACGAGGTCACGTGAAGTCCTTCTAGCCTCCACCCTCAAGTTTTTTATTGAGGTCACTCACCGAAGGGAAGCGGAGGGCTGGGACTGGGGGGCCGTTTGCAGTCAGGGTGCTGTTGTGTGTGGCGGGAGGGGTCGCAGGCGCGTTGAAGCTGCCGGCCTCCAGCGGATCCTGAAGCCCAGAGGAGCTCAGATAGCCGTCCGTCTCACAGTCAGCTGTTATAACAGAGGGACATAAACCATTAGCATGTGACCAGCTGGGGCCTGAGCGACTGACACAAGCTGTACCACACGCACACACAACTTGAACGGAAACACATGCATCTAATGACCCCAAACTGAGGCATACCACACACAAACAATAAAAACTGTACTGTTTCACTGTAGATTAACACTGCTCTGGACACACAGGAGAAACCGATTCACGCAGAGCACCAACAAGAATATTTGGGTTTTTGTTTCAGATAAAAACTAAGAGAAACACTTACAGTATGCACACACACACACTGTGAGGTAAGACCTACAGGGACTGAATAATTGAGTTATTCACAGTTTCACATTTCACTGTACACCTCCCATGTGCTCTGAGATCAGAACAGATCTGTGTTCAGTACAATCGTACAGCTAATGCAGCGAGAAATATTTGTCTCCAGAGGTCATGATGAGTTCTTGATGGGAGCTGGGAGGTCAGGAGTTTAATTTGGCAGAGCCATCTGATGTGAATGAAACTTGAGGGCAGTTTTGACTAAACAGTGGGTTTAAAAGTAACTACCGGTAAGTACATTAGGCCTGTTTCCACTGAAGAAGTTCCTGGTACTATTTGGGGGGCAGGAACTACTACAGGAATGTCCTCTCGCTCGGCCCTCTCAACCGCCGTGTCTCCACTGAGAGAGCGGAGTAGGAGGAAGGTTCCTGTAAAGTTACCGGGCTCTGTATGTGATGTAATCATTGCGCGACCTTTTTGACCGGTGCGATGTAGGGACGCCGTTAGCCGTTAGCGGTGTCTGTAATAACTCCGGTCACGGTCCGTGAAAAAAATATTTTTTCCAGTGGATGTTTTAGTTATAACATGATTGAGCTAACTGGAGTAGTTTCATGTCGTATCCGACAATGGGAGGCTTTTAACAGATGACGTCCTGATGTTAGCTTTGCTGCTGCTGTTAGCTGTCCCTGTCAGCTGCAGCCACTGATGCTTTCTAGACATCGTGATTTCCCAAAACTGAATAAATACCACACATAGCAACACAAAACTGCTTTGCTAGCTCAGTCATGTTGTAACTAAGATATCTGTTTATTGAGTTATTACAGACACCGCTAACAGCTAACGGTTAGCCCAGCTAATCTACGATAACCATGTTGTTATTTACAAAACGTCACATCCCTCCTTGAGTATATACAATCAGCACCAAGTAATCCCCAGGCCCCAGCCAGGAGTTTCTCGGGGCCGTTCTGAGTACCTACTCCGAGGCAAGTCCCGGAACTCTGTCCTTCGGGGGTGGTTCCTGCGGTGGAGACACGTACCAACGGCCCCGGCCCTGTAAAATTACCCCGAAGTTCCTGCGGTGGAAACGGGCCTATTTACTCAAGTACTGTGCTTATGTTCAACGTTGAGGTGCTGTACTTGAGGATTTTCTTTTTTTTTTTTTCTCGGGGTTCCCAAACATTGTCAGGGACAAGACTTTACTCTAAATGTTAATTATATCATTAAAGGTGGTCCGTGGACTCGAGACGTGAAAAACGAGACTGTAGAATTCCAAGACTTTTCCATGTTTTCCATGACCTTGAGAACCTTGTTTACGCTACCTTCTACTTCAGAGGGAAATACTGTACTTTTCAATCCACTACATTCATCTCCATTTTTTTTTAAGCTGAAGAGAGATAGGAGGCCGGGGAAAAGAGAGGGGACGACATGCAGCAAAACACTGCGGGTCAGAACCAACCCCAGCTCGCTGCTAAGGACTCAACCTGCACCAGGCGCACACTCTAACAAGTGAGCTACCGCGATGCCTCATTTATGTGACAGTTACTTGAGTTACAAGTTACAGTTGATATAGTTTGTTTTCGTGGTGTCTTCCTGCGTATTCTTCTGCACTGATCAGGAGTAGCGCTCATAATTTCACTGTGTGCTCTACAATGACAATAAAGGCTTTCTGTTCTATCCGTTCACCACGACCAATCCCATCTTTAAAATGTATTTTACAGGTGAATGCATCAGTTATATTAACACAGTTGTTTTGCTGCTAACAGTTATGTACTTTTACTTTTTTTGTCATAGTCATAGTCATTGTGTTGCTTGTTTTATTTAAAGTAAAGGATCTGAATACTTTTTCCACCACTAATTTTGATGATACTATATTGTACCAAAGTATTCAAATGTTTTAAACCATACGACCTCATAATGATTTGGTTTTGTTTTAACAACATTTATAAAAGTCACTCGTAAAACTAGAAATGTAAGAACTTGCTGTGCTGCAAATCAGATTGGATAAAAGCACTGATGTCAGCCCGAGTGTTGCCAATCGCTACGACTGATGGCGCCACTGTTGCAGAGACAAACAGATTACTTTCCATTTGATAGAGCCTAGAAACTACCACAATTTTCAAAATTACTCTGGTCGTTGCATCGTCATTCATTGCCACGAGTGGGGACAGCGACTGCAAAGACATTACAGTACCAAGGTACCTTGGGATAGCAACTGGAAAAAAAAACAAGCACTTTCCTCTTCCTGTTTTGGTTGCACAATAGTTGACGAATTTCCTTTATGCTGTAAATTGAGCCTGTCGAGGCTTGTAGGGAACCAATCTAAACACAGATGGTACCATTGTTCTACAGCCATCACACTGTTCAATCAGCATTTACTTCTTAATGATAAGTTAAAGACAAAAAATTAAATTTTTGCCTTAAATTGCTGTTAACAGGTGAGACTTTGTATATCTTATTTGTCTTCAGGAAGCACTGTTTGACAAACATCCTTGTTTTAAAGCTGATTTTACTGATGACATTGTAATTTTTTATATCATCCAACGGGCTTTAAAAGTGTTTCATGAGCCTTAAAAGTTCAACTGAAAACATGAAAGCCACCACAGATGGATGGAGCCTACAAACACTTCATGGTATGTGATGTTATATGAGGCGGCTCACAGTTAGCAGACGACAGGCTGTTGTGGCGGATGTGGAAGTGCTGGTCAGCCTCAGGCTCCTCCGGCTCTGCGGGGAAGTTGGAGCTGACCCCAGAATCCACAGAGCTGGTGACAGGGGACAGAACGGGAGCCAGCGGCGTCAGGGCCGGGGTGGGGGACTCTCTTGCAACAACGTCACTGACTCTTGATAAAGACGGCGGAGGCTCGGGTTCTTCTTCTATGGCTTCTTGCTCCTGCTTCTTCCTCCGCACCTCCGCCTGCCGCCTCAGCTTCTCTCTCTGCCTCTTGATGGCTGCGACCCTGTCCCGTATGGCCTTGGCCACGAGCTTGAAGTCCGCCTCGCACACAAAGCCAAGAACGACCTGCATAACAAGACGAAGAAATGGTCAGGGCACAACATGAACACACATGTATAAGACACGGTCCACGGTGTGCAGGAGCGCTGCACTTGGCGACCCGACAACACAGGCTGTAGCAGCAACAGTCAGTGCTTTGATGTGACAGAAGCTATAGTGCTAACAGTGTTTTGTTTTGGGAAATCAACACACACAAAGTTCATTCTTCTTCCTTGCTCAACCTCTTGTGACACCCAGTCCAGCAGAGTGGGACACTCAGTCCGAACCTGGCTCTCAACACATAGTCAGATTACAGCAGATCAGCCAGACTAGATGTCCCCTGCTGATACCAAATTTGATCTTGATGAAAACTACCACAAAGAGGTAAACAAGCAAGGAATTGTGGCTTGCATTTTCATTAAAAATGACCTCTATGGAGGGGGCTCAGGAGGACACGAGGGCCTGTTTCGTAACAAGCAAGAGGTCCATTATATTATTAAAGACGTGACCTCGGCCGCTTCCTGAGACACGCTCTCACATTTCGAACCACTGATGATTAAATGTTGAGCCGTGCCCTTGACACACTCGGCAAGGCGCTCGCTTATGTGCCGGAGAGCATTTCTGCTGCCATAACAGAGCCGTAAAAGAAGCGTAATGATACCGGGATGCATTAGTGAGGCCGCTCTCACTGTTGGGGGTCAAGTGTCAAAAGATAGATAACTGGAAAAGAAATGTCACCATTAATGTCAGACTCTGTGCTGTGGTGTGAGCTTAGCCTGTGACAGGGTCTCTGAATCTGGACATTTCAAACACAGTCTTACTAAAAGTTACCACATCAGCAATATCCATGGAATTATTAACATTTTGAAACTTTTGATCAGTAATTCAAACATTACAACTCCAATTCAGGCATCCTCCAACCACACTGCACCTTTTTTATGAGGTGGAATTTGCTGCTTAACTGTTTTAAGATCACTGAGGTCAATACTAACTCCATATCCAGTCATCTTCCCGCCAGGAAACCAATAAAACGTTATCTTCATAAATCTAGATCAGGAGGCTGAGAACGTGGGACCCGGCTGAAGTCACCTCTATCTGTAGATCTGGGATCAATTACCCAATTTCCTCACTAATGGCTGGAACAAACTAGGTCAGTAAAGCAGTACAGTCTCACCATCTCCTGAGCCACCTCCTCGGGCACGTCCTTGTACAGCTCAAAGAGGAACTCGATGGCATTGTTGTCCTTGTACTTCCCGTGGAGCTTCTTGGTGTCGTCCATGCGCAGCCACAGCTTCAGGCCCGACTTCACCATGTCGTCTTCCTCCGCCAGCTCCACGTGCACGCCGTTGTTCTCCTGGAAGAAGGGGTGATCCAGGAGGTCCTGAATAGTGTACCTGCAGCAGAGTGAGAAAATAGGTCATGTTTTACGGCATGGCAGGAACTTAAAGGATTGATTAGCAGTTTTTAAACGCAGATCTTGTAATAATGTGGCTTCTTATTATTTGTATTCATCTGCACCCAACTATACTGCAGCAGGTTCTGACTGGGCTTATGAACAGTGCAACAGGGTGACTGTGTAGGCTTATAAAATTTTGACAAACATCCCTTTAAAAACAGGGAGCTTTACATGTTCAAAAGGGTTCAAACCTGCCTTTTATTAGGTTACATTAATTATTTTTGTTGTATTTATCTGCACACCTTTAACAAGATGCAAAATCACATCAACAACCTCCTGTCTTTGCAAATAAAATATACTATTATTCTTAATACAGTCCTGTTGCCTGAAATAGGCTGCAATGTAACCACTTGGGGCGTGTGCGCACCTTCGATTTAAGTCCACTAAAAGTGCTTGTTTTTGTCACTGACAGGCTCAGAGTATTATTTGCAGTGTCTGACATAGTTACAGAAAGGATCCCTACAGAGGTAGAAGAGCAACTCCTTTTTGTTTAACCAGGAACACCCCCGAAATCGCTATCACCAAACCCACCAGACTCCATTTAAATAAACAGTAATTTTAGCGTGTATAGAGGCAGCATATTCTCACTTCCAACTGTGCGAATTAAGAGTTTATTTCAACCAATACAGAGTTGGTGATTGTTGAAACAGTGGAAAGACAATCCAAGACTGTTTTGTGAGTTTTATTTTGCCTCTGTCGTCTTTGAATGAAGTGTGTTTCACGATGACAAAATTACTGCTTATTTAAATGGAGTCTGGTGGGTTTGGCGATAGAGATTTCAGGGCTGTTTCTGGTCAAACAAAAAGGATCTTACTCTTTAACAAAAAGGTCGATCTCTGTAGGGATCCTTTCATAATGCTGCCGGTCATTTAAAATAACAATCTGAGCCTGTTTGTAGCAAAAACAAGCACAAGTGTTTACACTGCAGCCTGTTTGCCACTGGCTGCTGCAGCATTCTTACACAATAATGGACCAAATTAAAAAATTATTGCTTCTATTAGTCACTTAGGCACAAAAACATGGGAAAATAGGAGTTGGTACCCTTTCAGAAATAATTTGTACTACTCTCTGTAGAACCTAGTGTTGAATATTTTGTTAGAGAGTATAAAATATAATCTGATTAGAAGCTTTTCAAGTTTTCTTGTGCTGAAAAAAGTATTTGATGTGCACAAAACCCAAGGCATGTGCTTAGGGATTAGTGCCCTTCATAAAGATCGAAATATACATTATTTATACAATGTTATTTTATTATTCTTGAACACAGTGTTTGTTCTCACACGTACCTTTCATCGTTGTTCATACGAATGCAGCCCTCAATGATCTCCTTGAGCTCTGGGACTTTGACTTTGTAGAAACTGTCAGGTTTCATTCCCTGTGAAAACAATCAGAGGAGTTTTACTTCGTCTGTAGGGCTTCATACTGAATCAACAAGTACAAGAGCAGGGAGCTTTAAACAGATTAAGTGATCAACGGTCAGCAGCGATCTCTTTTTATATGTTTATCCCACAGTTCTCCTGTCTTACGGAAACACTAACAGCCTCTCCCGCCTGCACTGCATATTACCGTAACCCTCTGCTTTGTGACATCTGCCACCAGCCAGCATGACATTCGGCTCTTGCAATCATGTCAACACCAGAGGGGAACAATACCAAGGGTTCATGAAAATGGAAAAAACCCAACATGCTCTTCGTCCTCCTTCAAGGGACTTTTTAAACTCCTGACAGCCGGAGCTTGTACGCAGTTTATCTCAAGGCAGAACATATACAGGCAGGACTACTCACTTATATGAAATAAGGGAGTTTTTCAAAATGCTATCATGAGAGTGAATATAGATTACAGCAGAGCTCCCGTCCCTGTAAAAAAAAACAACACTGATAACACAGCAACGAGTCGAGGTCAAACAGATGTTTGTCCTGCAGATACCCAAGCAACAAGCTGATGTCAGGTCAAAACACCCACATAATTTGATTTAGCAGAAAAAGGCTGAGTGATACACTGCACACATTTCCAAACTGACATGTCACACCGCAACTGCTGTCTTGTTTGTTGTGACCACAAATCATTTTCTCAAGATATCTCTGCTTCCTGTTTAAGTGGGACGAAGCTGTGAGACAGTAGAGATGACAAATGTTGTTTTTTCCTAACAGTAACAAGTGTGCTTGACTTTTTTTTCTGTTGTCTTTAGAGAACGCAGACTCGTTTTGTTACATAATAACTCCACCCAAACACAATTTTGGGAGTGCAGAAAAAAAAGAAAAGGCGCAGTCACTGAAAAGCCATTATCTTATACATGAGATGTGATTTAGTGGATCTGAAGCGGAGCACAGGGGTTTCTTTGTTGGAGCAGTTTGCTTCAGTGTCCTCACACACACCTTCAGAATAAATCAGTTTTCCCTGAGTCCAAATCTAATTAGTGACTCAGCTGCTTTCCTGTGGTGACGGTCAAGATAAGATCTTAAGAAATATGCTGGTGTCATACCGACCTAAGTGTTGCTAATGACACTTCCTTTAATGATCCCAATAAAGTATTTTATAGAAGAATAAAGTGTTCTAAAGTATTGTCCACAAGCAAAATGTGGCATTCTTTGACGTAGGTTTAAATTCCACTGTGGGAAATACACTTTAATTTTCTTTCTCTTTATTTTTCTTGTATGCCTCCACGGTGAATGAAGAATCCAAAAACTGAGAAAATTCTTGATGAACTGAAGTGAATGGGGGCTACGTTTAACAAACAGCAAAACTATACCAACTTATCCAGTCAAATGCTCTGTACTTCTCAAACACATGCAAACTTTAACATTTAAAGCACTTCCACAGAAACAGTCTCACGCACAGGAAGCAGCAGGCGTGGGTGAGTGACGGCAGAATTTCAGTGGAATGCATGAGCAGAGTGGAAATGCACACGTCTGCCCAGGTGCACTGCTCGTCCATGCATGAGACTGTTAATGCGGAGGTGTTTCAAATATCAAGGTTTTAGTGAAAATGCATTTGTTTGAGAAGTACTGAGCATACTACTGGATAAATTAGACTTAGATTATTCTGCATAAGTTGTGTGAGAGTTTGTGGACAGATGTTTTGATGTGGTTTTGCTGTTGTTGTCCCCATTTCCTTCAATTCATGGATCTGTTTTTGGATTCTTCGCTCACTGTGGAGGAGGTGCTTTATTCAGTTTTCTTCATGAAAACTTCATGAATTCACATTTTTGGCATATTGTTGCAGCAGTTAGAGGAAGGTCCTTTCCTGTTTTAACATGATAATGTCCCAATGCACAGTAAGGGCCACATAACATGTTTTTCCCAATCATTAGCAAAGCAAAATAATGCTGAAAATGGACTTGCTCCAGCTTCTCAAAAGTTACTATTTACTGGTTTTCTAATAATAAAATGAAAATCTTTGGGCCTGGCTTGTTTAGATCAGACAAAACAATACTTAAAGGGATAGTGCACCCAAAAATGAAAATTCACCCATTATGTACTCACGCATATGCTGAGGGAGGCTCAGGTGAAATTATAGAGTCCTCACAGCACTTGCGGAGATGCAAGTGGAGAGGAGGTAGCAACACAACTCCGCCCAATGGAGGCTGACGGTGCCCCAGATTCAAACATCCAAAAACACATAATTGAAACCACAAAATATCTCCATACTGCTCGTCCGTAGTGATCCAAGTGTCCTGAAGCCCCGACATAAAAGGTTGTTTGGAAAAACGCCATTTGGACTCTGTTTTTAGCCTCATTGTAGCCTGTAGCTTTAACTGCCTCTCTGTGCACCCCGCTCACATGTGTGCGCTTGCGCGTGAGACCAGCGAAAGCACATGAACACACATGAACGTGGTGCCCATGTCTCACAGTGCACAGAGAGGCAGTTAGAGCTACAGGCTACAACGAGGCTAAAAACAGAGTTCAAATGACGTTTTTCCAAACAACTTTTTATGTCAGGGCTTCAGGACACTTGGATCACTACGGACGAGCAGTATGGAGATATTTTGTAGTTTCAATTATGTGTTTTTGGACGTTTGAATCTGGGGTGCCGTAAACCTCCATTAGGTGGAGTTGTGTTGCTACCCCCTCTCCCCCTGGATCTCCACAAGGGATGTGAGGACTCTAAAACTTCACCTGAGCCTCCATCGGCATATGGAAGAGTAGATATTGGGTGAATTTTCATTTTTGGGTGCACCATCCCTTTAACTACATAAATGTGTTTTTTCTGAGCAGTTTAAAAACCACACACTGGCTACGGTTACATGATGGCTTCTCATTCGGAATGAAATGAATCTGAATGAAATCATTCGGAATTAAAGTGTTTCCAGGTAGTTTACATGGGAAATATTAATTCCGAATGAGGGTTTACATGGGAGATCAGTTCAATCGCCTTTATTCAGGTCTGCACAAGGTTTGGGTCAGGGAAGGTTTCTGATTGGATAGAGGGCGGGGGGGATGTAGCAGCAGAAGACCGTGCTGTGGCGAATGGAAACCGGTGAGTGCAATGAGTCCGACTGCTCTAGCTCAGCCCGTTGCTATGCAGCCCGTTGCTATGCAGCCCGTTGCTATGCGCGCTATATACGTCATCGCACCAGAAGGGCAAGGAAACGAGCATGCGCAGAAAGACCGGAATGAACTCAAAGAGGAATGAGTGTATACATGCACACAAAATTCTTTCATTCGGAATGACAAACGGAATAAACCACCCCCTTTAATCGGATTTAATTTTCAATCGGAATGACCGTTTACATGACCACTTTTAATCGGAATGGCCGTTCATTCCGATTAAAAGTGGAATTAAACTGTGCATGTAAACGTACTGATTGAATCATTATGAAGGAATATAAGCATAACTTGCAGCCCCAGTTGAATAGTGCATCTTTAGAGGATCTAAAATCTTGTAAAAGATCTTTTCAGAGGAGTCGAGGAAGTTATATCAGCAGATTATTGCCCGTCGTTTTAAAATGAGATGCTCAACACTCACATGTGGGTGTAAAGTTTGGGTGTCCACAAACTTTTGGCCATGTAATGTATAAGAGAAGGCATTTATTACCTTTCAATCTATTTATTTGATGTTAATTTAAAACATATTATGAACAAACCAGAGGCAAGTCTGCTCAGCTGTGACCACCCATATGGAAAAAATATGAATATATAAATATAATATGTTCTACTTTTCATATGTCAAGCTGTATTTCTCACCCTGTCCCCTTTAATAGCAAGTGACTCCAATTACAAGCATGTCATATGAGTGGAAAGTTACATAAAGTTTATAGGTTAGTGTTTAATGTCATATGTCCATACCATACATTGACACATGACGTCTGCGCTGCACATAGACGTAAAACATAAACAAATCATGAAAGGCAACGCCAATGTGATTCTTGCTCAGTCTTGCTGCACGGGTAAGCTTCTCCGACTGCACATGGAACATTATAATGTTTTGTTGTTTGTGGAGGAGCCAGACCCACTTTGACTTGTTGGCGTTGTTGCTTTCTCACTTTCCAGCCTCCGTCAGACACTGTTTGCTTTGCATATACGACACGTACGAAAGAAACTGCCTTCTTTGTGCAAGTAAGAGTGAGACACCATTTCCAACACATATAATTCTACTGTCGCCTGCCTTTGCCCACCATGGCGTCATTCATGTGCTTGGCACCCGGGAACAGCTTGAATTACGGCAGCCTGAGGCCTCTATGGTCTTAAAACTTATGACGCTGAGTCTCACATTTCTTCCTGATATGATCTGAATCAAATCAGTTTACATCCCATAAGTGGGCTACAATTCAAGCTCCCTTCATCCTTACACAAATATCTAAGAATGGATATTTAATTTTCTAATAATTCTAATTCTCTCACAATATATTTTTTCCGCAAGGCTTAAGAAGCAGTTCAGACAGAAAATTCTCAGATGTCATTGTCAATGGGTCACTTTCAGGAAGAAGGGAAAATTCCAGCGAGAATGATAGCCAGAACCAGTTAGACAGGATCTAAGACACTGGCAATCAGGGAGCCAAACATGTGCGACCCTGCGTCATGATTGCGGGCTGAAAACAGAAACGCGGGCAGATTGCGTCGCAGTTAGCTTGTAATGGACAAAACCAAGCCTTTAATACTCGAAAGGAGGCACATGTTCCATGTGGGCCCCACTTCTTTCCAAGCACTCAGGATATCCTCACGTATACACAAGACATCCTCCCGGTTTAATTCCAGGGTAGACACGGAAGAAACACATGTGGACAATTACATTAAACACAGGTTGAATCAAAACAAGGTGGTCCCTCATCCCCCTCCTTCCCTTTTACTCACACTGGTGACTTTGCGGTAGATCTGGGCGGCGTTTTGGCACTCGGAGTACGGGTACTCAGAGGTGGCCATCTCCAGGATGCACATTCCAAAGGCGTAGACGTCAACCGCTTCGTCGTACTTCTCCTCGTACATCTCTGGGGCCATGAACTCTGGTGTTCCTGTCAGAGGGCAGAGGTAAAGGTAAACCGTTATTCCATTACTAGAGTGAATCAGTGAAGGAGAGTCCAGCAAGTCTTAAAGTACGCTCACCCGATGTTCTAACCAAAAGGACATAAGCATCATGTAAAACGTTCATGGATTACAACACTATCAAAAGTCACATGAGATGTATTGATCATAAGACTCTTGTGTTTTAGGCCATTGAGGTCATTTTCACAAATAAGGTCACACATGGCCAAGTATACACCTAAACCTGTGTTTATTGATATTTTGGTCACTCTGGGGAAAGAGAACAAGCTTTAAACACAATATTGACACACCGTATTATCGTCTTTTAAACTTGATATAGCAAACTTATTAGCCAACAGTTGCTTAATTACACATCCAGCAGACACAGAGCGACATCAGCATCCATTTAGAGTCACGTCTCTGGCCACCTGATGAATGAAGTCCAATATTCACTCTTCTTTTAACTCTGTTTTGGTCTACACCAACTCCTGAGAGAAAGATTTGACTCGTAAGCGGCGGAAACGCTCTAGTATGTTTACCAGCTGTATACATTTTTTGTTTTCGCTCCCATTTTTCACAGGTTGAAATACGAGATCCAAGACTGGTCAGAATTAAAGGCCGCTCTAAAACGTGCCGTTTGATCATGCAACACGGTGCCACAGATATGCGTTTGAGTAATGAAGGTACACTGAAAAATGCAGGGAGGAATTTAAACAGAGGCGTCTATGGTTGCTTGTTTGCAGAGGAAATAAAACAGGAGAGACTCTGAAAGACTCTCAAGCAAAACAAGAAGCATTTATGAATTTAAACAGTGGCTCAAGTTAATTTCAGTCTGCCTAGTGGCATTTTATATGTCTTAGTTGTTGTGTTATAGATGCAGTTTCTTTTGTCACCAGTGGAAGGAGATATTTGTGAAATGTACACTCACCAATGACACTTTTAGCAAAAGAGGCACTTTTGAGAGTGGCCAGCCCCAGATCTCCTATCTTGACGGAGCCGATGGGGCCGGTGATGAAGATGTTGTCACACTTGAGGTCCCGGTGGATGATGGGAGGAGTGCGTGTGTGCAGGAAGTGAAGCCCTTTGAGGATCTGACGACTCCAGCGCTGCAGCAGCTTCAGTTTCATCTCCTTGAACCTCTTCAAGTACCTAAAACAAAAGGAGGATAAGACTAAATACTCCATTCTGAACATGCAAGAAGAGAAAAGTGCCTCAAAATATTTCATTTCTTATTTTGACAGCCGGGAGGAAGTTTTAAAGCAAGCGAGTTTCCTGAATTCTCTCCAAGAACATTGTATCCCAAGTGGAGCTATTCTTTATTCTGCGCCTTTTATCGCACCTCTTTTAGCAGACAAGCTGTCAAACATGACACAAATATCCTCTTTTCTATGGAGAGTTTAATTTGGAAAAAGGATATCCGCCATTTCAAAGATGTAACTCCTTCTTACAAAAAGACAGAGAGATTAAAATTAACTGCTTTAGTTTGTTTAATCTTTTTAAAAATGTGAAGAGCCACAGTTTAAAGGGGAACTGGATTAAGAGACTCACGTTTTGAGTGTGCCTGAGGTCATGAGTTCAGTCACCAGGATGATGCACTTATGGCCCTTTACCGTCGACTTCCAGGAGTCGTGGAAGCGGACGATGTTGGGGTGCTGCAGGCCCTTCAGCATCTCCACCTCCTCACTGAAACGCTGTCGCTCCGCCTTGGTCAGCTTACGAGTCTGCAGAGAAAATCACGCTGTTAGGGATATGTTTACCTGCCCAGTTTATCCTGGTTTTGAGTATATTTGGGATATTTACATGAAAAATTAGAAACGTGGGTTTGTCCTGGATTCTTTGACATGTTAAAGAAGTGTTTATGGTGTCTTCATAAAACTCGGCCGTCTATGCAGTAGAAAGATGCAAATACTTTTGAATTCAGTGCTACATGACCAGAGGAAACAGGGAAAAACAGCAGTGGCATTTGCTCTTGCTCAAGAGGTAGAAAACCTACAAATATCATAATGTACTGCACCACATTGCACCAATAAAACCTCTCGCTGGTAGGTGACGTAGCGCAAGTTTGTCTGTTTTGTTACAGGAATCAATATGGCAGCCAACTGGTAACAAACAATGTCAAATTACAAGGAAACACTAAGATAATTATGTTTCTGAAAACATCTGAGGCGAGAAATAGGCACCGCAGTGACAGAATCTTGATTTATATTTGATCAGCGCTGCTTAGTTTAAGAGAGAAAGAGGGGGGCAGTTCTATCTCTTGATCCGCTTTTATACATTTTGCGACCATGGTGGCAGGCCTTCGAAAGCAAGTACAATCTGTAGAAAGCTCAACAGCCCTATAGTCAGCAAAAATCTGTCCACATTGGACCCTGCAACTGGACATGTGTGAGTTTCTCGAAGACGTTTCGCCTCTCATCCAAGAGGAGGTGGCCTACGATACCACATCACCCATCTACAATGCAGTCTTGGGATGCCTCCCCGAATGACTTGACACCCATTCTCACCTGGACTCATCTAACCCTAACGACACACAAGGTGGCTGGGTGGGCCAGCAACTCACATGTGATCTCAACGACTCTGTAAGGGTTCACACTCACACAGAGTTTAAAGCCTGCGACTCAGCACCAGTCAGAACTGAAGAAGCCTCTTGGATGAGAGATGAAGTGTCTTCAAGAAACTCAACCAAGTCCAGCTGCCTACGATATAGGCACAAGAAAATGACTCCCAATCTTAATCCCACCTACAATTGTCTCTGATTGGTTCACTGTTTCTCAAATTGGGGAAAACGGCCAACAATAAGCACAACACCACACCAATCTGAATCACTGAAAAAAAATCTGAGATGTCGTCAGGGATTATGAGGTCTTAAATCAGGCTAGATATTCACATTGCAGCTGCATTTACTGCTCTGCTGGCTTTAATCACCAGTAATAAAAGAAGAGACTGTCAGACTTTCACTTTTATTCCAGTGCCGACATCATCATTGAATTGCTTCACATCATAATTTTTGTTTTACTGTTTATATAGTTAAAAGCAGGGGGTTGAGGATGCACTCGCACACATGGTGGAGAATGATCAGAAACCTTTTGAAGGTGTTTACAAACCACAGTACGGCAGTTTATGAGTGCTCCAGCGAGCATATTCAGGTTTCTCAAAAACAGGATTACAGAGCTTATACAGGTATCGTTTAAACATCCGTAAACACATGATGCGTATACTCCAAAAACCTGATTGCCACCATCATAAACGTACGCATGTAAACTCTCTAGTACAGCTAATAAATAAAGAAAGTGACTTTGAGGTGAAATTGTTTTGTTTCCATGCATAAACTGCATCTGCTGGTGAAGGTCATGTGAAATGATTGGAAGCTCCTCTAAATGGACCTTGAGGTGAGATTGTTTTGTCAACCAGAGAAATGCAGTTGTGTTGACAGTTGAGTTGCAGAGCTCTGGTCCTCTCAGGGTTATGTAACGTTACGTAAGAAGGTAGCAATAAACAGAAATACAGAGGACTAATTTGATAAATCACTGTTACTTTAACTAATGAGCTCGCAGAGGGACTGGAAACCACAAGTTCATCCATCTGGGCGACAACTCCAGTTACATAATCGCATTTATTTTCCAATAAGGGGAGCTCAGATTTTACAAATCTAAGGGGGAGGTTTCCGAAATCCATGTAAAACTGAACCAAACACTGCAGTCACGCTGCACGGACAAAGACATTTTTGTGCTTCCTCTTGGATGAATGGCCCAATTTAGCTGCTGTTGGAGTAACTCTGCCTGTGGTGGGTGGTTAGTGGAAAACTCCTGGGAGACTTCAGAGCCATGAATCCTGCATTGAGGCGGATTTCTGGGAAAAATGCTCTGCATATGTTTATGCTTACAATCAACCTGACTGCTACTTTCTCCTTCCTCTCTGCTCTCTCCCAGCGAGTGAATGAGGTGCCGCTGTTGCTAATGCTAAGCTGCTGCATCAATCAGCCTGTTTGAGGACCTGCCCTGTCTGAAGTCACACAGCGCAAGACCCCTTTTACCTGCGTCAGTCACCTGTCAAGCTGTCATATTACAGCAGAAACTTAAACATGAGGGCCTGGGCTCAAAAGCAAGACACAGAGGCAACTTCTGACTGAGAGGTTTGCTTTTTGGTGGATCAGATTATGATGTGAACACAGGCTGCAGCTTGTTCCTCATATGCACAGACTCTGTCAGACTTACTAAATGGTTTGCAAAAAAGGAAAACATTTTAATGTAATGACTATAACCATTTAAAATGTCATCAGGGCTTAAAAGGCTTTTAGATCACACAATTATTCATTCATCTCCTGAATAAGTCAGTTCAACTTTAAAGCTGGGGTGGACAGTTTTATTGGGTAAAAATCCCATAATAGTCTTTGAGTATACGTAATTCAAGTGGTCTGAGAGAAAACCAGACTTCTGCTTGACTCTGCTGTAAGGCTTTAGAAAATCGAGCCAGTGACGGAAGAATTTGGCCGATAACAGGTCATGTCAGGCAGAGGGTGTTCCTATTGGCTGTCTTAAAAATGCAGATGCACGCCCCTTTGGTGAAAGCCTGATTCAATGGCGGAGAATCCTGCAGAGAAAGTTGCTACTGCAGCCCTGGTATCAACTGCTCAGGGAAGCGTTTTAGACATGGAGAGAAACTGTTGCTTATGGTTTTAGCCTCCTGCTAACCGGAGCCAAAGGCTAACAGCTGCGGCTTCAAGTTCACGATTATGAAGCTAACATTAGCTAGCACCTCAGATCACAATATGTTTTCTGCCGAAAGCAAGCAGCAGCTCCAGAGACAAACCCCCAGTCAGCGGACAACCTTAACTCCCCGCCAGATCAGCAAACTTTCTGCCGTTACACAGGTTAGACGCAGTGCTGCTGCCGGCCACCAGTCAGCTGTGACAACCGGCGCTGGGGGGGTTTGCGCTGGCTGAATTCGAGCCATGTCAGCTGCCGATATGTCTCCTGAGCTGCTGCCTGCTCTCCTCCCGGCGATGCAGTCCACAGTGGCGGGGAGCGAGGCGGAGAAACCATCGGGTGGCTAGCTAACTCTTGCGTTAATTCTTGGATGGGCTGAGCAAATGCTCTTTGGGCAGCTCTTCAATGTATTTAAATTGAGTAAATCAATGTATGAGACACACTAGGTCATCTGGAGGGAGGGGCTCAGGACAGAGAGGGGAGAGCTGCAGGAGGAGGGTGCATTTTTACATTCTGACGTTTATCTATTTATTTATTTTTTTGCCTTTCCCAGAAAATTGCATGCCTACAATTTAATCTTATTTGTGCTTCATACACTCAATTAAGTTTTAAGGACCCTTAAGCAAAAATACAGACTAGACACTGAGGTTTATTAGCGCTACAGATTTCTACAGATTTCACGGAAAAAACACACACAACATGACAATTATGTGTGTGTGCAGTTTGTGCGTGAGCCAGGGTGAGTGAGTCAGTGGGTTATGGGTTGATGTGCATCTGGATATTTATGTATCTAAGCGCGATAACACCAGACCCCCGCGTAGCGAGCTCTATCTCCCATGGATAGTCGCCTGTGCAGCGGCTGTTTGCAGCCCACAGTCAGCGTGACATGCATTAGCTGTGGCACGCAGCCGAGCCACTTGGAGTCTCTGACACTTCCAAAAACCACAGGATCTACTAGAGTTTTGGCATGCTGAATGACATGATTGCAAAATACTAAATGAAGACGACTTTTGGCAACTTTGGACGAGCTCTTGGAGAAACTGAAAACCCTGCTGTGGCAACTCTGACAACACCACTGTTCATAAAATGTGAGCTGTTAAACAAACTGGAGAGAGTTTCATGTGACTCATCGAAAACCTGTTCACCAAAACTGAGGAATTGTTCTCCGAAAAAGTACAAAAAAAAAGTAGAAAATGAAGTACAGATGGAAACAACAAAGCACAAGTGTGAGCTGCGTTAACACTGCAGTGCTGTTACGTGATTGCATTGTTATTGGTGCTGGCTAATTTCAGCGTAACAGAACGCCTCCTCCCAGTAAACACATGCACTTAAGCTGTGACTAACAGCAGAAGCAAAAACCAACCACACAGTAGCGCTTCAGTTTGACTGAGATTGATTTCACATCATGACAGCCACCAATTCATCGGTCTAATAGACATGATTACTTCTTTCATTATTACAGATAACGATAGTGAGTTTCAATTAGACTTAATGATATCTATCTTTAGTCAGACGCCCTGCGGCATTTCCCAAAGAAGGAATCCTCTGTTGACAACTGTGCACGGCTTCTATCTAACTTTTCCATAGGATATTTGAGTGCATCTATCTGCCCCCACCTCTCTCTTTCCCCCTCCCCTCTTCGGAAAATGAGGCCAAAAAAACATTGTGTAACACTGGAGACAGCGATGCAGGGGGGGAGCTACAAAAACAAACTCCGCTTTCAGAAGACGAGCAAGATTCCTCTAGATTCAGAGGTGTGTGTCTGCTAAAAGTTCTCTTATACTGTCGTCTCTTCCAGCTGGATGTTTTATTCTTAGCCGCTGCAGCCGGTAGGTGTGTGTGTTGAGTCAGGGGTCTGCTTTAGCAGGGGTTGGAAATATTTGGGCCTGGTGCCACATAAGTGGAGTTACATAAGCAGTGTTGATGGTAGAGGAGCCATCGGTATTAAGAAGTCCCTGTCAGCGCCCCTATTATGACAACCAGGACATGAACACGACAAGTCAGCCAACATTTGCACCAAACCAGGTGGTGTACACTGTGGCTTAAAACGGGACTGAACACTTTGCACTGTCCTGACGTTACACTCAGATACAGACAGTCTCACCAGGATTCGAGGAGCTTCCAGTCAGTGTGGACAGACTGTGGTATCTGTAGGAATCTTGACTAAATACAGACTGAAAAGTAGGGCAAGTGAAAAAATGGATTCACTTATACTACTTATAGCCCTGCGGGATATGTGTTAAGGGTTAGATGCTGGGGTTTCAATGCAGTTTTTCATTTCCATGTCTTGAATACTTAGATCTGCATTCAAAACTATGTTAAATATAGCATCAAATCCCATGAAAACTCCATAACAACCATGTGTTAGCCTGTCTCTGTACTTTATTTTTTATTGTCTTTGCGTTTTCCTGTGTTGTTTTTATAGTTTTAGCTTCTTTTTTTTTCTTTTTTTTTTTTTTTTTAAATTGTACAGGACTTTGTTCAACTGTTTTTGTTTTTAAATCTGCTTTATAAAAAAAAAAAAAAATTGGATTCAAATTTAGATTTATAGTCTGCCCAATCTGTCTGTGGCACTTGCACCCACACACATTTGTTCCTACTGAAGACTTCAACCTTTAAAAACAATTCACAAATACATAGTTTCATTTTTTCTTTTGTTTTTAAAAAGGCTCAGTAATTTCCTAAAGCAACTGGGCACCGCTGTTTTTAACAAACATTGTACAAACTGGAGTAAACAGCCTAACTGTGGGGGACTATTTTCCGCTGAGGATTAATACACATTTGGTGCTCTCGTAGGTGTTTATACTGTACAGCAGGAAGAAGACGGTGTATATGGGATTAACTCAAACTACGGTGCCCATGTTTGCTGTAATGACGGAGCATGTTGCCAGGTGCAACAGTGGGCCTCATTTATATGTATTTAATAGTTTTTAGGAGGAAAACGGAGCTACAAAGACGATACATGTTAGCAGGATCAATTCATTGTTGGCGTCTATCTTTTCATAGGATTAGTTGATGATAAGAAATAAAGCCACTTCACACCAAGCACAGATTTTCAACCAAAAAATGTGTATGTAAATCTATAACAACTTTAAGAGCTTTAATAAACACTGAACCAATGAAATCCTTTGATCCAAACGATGTTGCACCTCGAGGTCATAGCTAGTTTTCTGCCAAAATAGGGGAATGTCTTATCAATTTGGCGTCTAAAACCAATATTGTAAGACAAACACTGTGACAGCTATCTTAACAACCAAATAATGGACAATTCACGGTTTGAGATTGCCCAGCAGCTGCTAACGTTATATGTTAGTCACAGATCGGGGTTAGCCACAACAGCTAGCATTAGCATCACATTTGGATTAGAATACTGTGAAGTTAATGTTAGCCCCTCAGACATTCTCTGCATGGGCAGGTTTTTGTTGTGTGGAGTGGACACCTAAGGCTCATTTATACTCCCTTTACGTACAAAAATAGATATACATAGATACAGCCAATAGAGGTCAGAGTCAAACATTTCCAACAGCACACATGGCGACCATGGAGGAGGTAGTAATAACGCACCTTTTAACAGAGGCAGCGTTGTAGATGGCTGTGATCTTTTAGGCCATTGAATACATTGTGACATGTGAATGGTGGATTCTTTTCACTGTATTAGCAATCTTTTAAAATGGCTCCTACTTTCGTATCTTGCTTAAACACCGCTACACTGTCCCCACGATCTCCGGTGGTATCTGTACGCTTTCAGAAAACGTGCACAAACACGGACGAACTGAATGCAGAGTATAGACAAAAGACTCCATCCATGTTTGTATACGTGTATAATGTTGAGCATAAATGAGTCCTTCCTGGGCCTTATTCCAAAAACAAGCAGAACATAGAGCATGGCACAAAGCTGATTCATACTGGACCTGGAGTGCATAGCTGTCATTCCTGCAGTGACGAGAAGTGGATTCCTGGAAATTGTAATAGCCAGTTATTACTGTTTTGTGACATTTTAAAGGCTAAACAACAAATCATTCAATAAAAATAAGGTAAAGATTATTTGATGAAAGCAAATAGTAGTAACCCTAGAAGAGCAGCTGTTATCAGACAGTATGGGACCAAATGAGACAGAGAATGTGTCCATAATTCGTCAACGAACAAGTCGTAACTTTTTGTGAGATTCCAGAAATAATCAAATTCATCTGTCATACTTTTTCATCTACCTTGACTTCTGCTTGAACCCTTTTAGGGACTAGAAGGTGAGCCCTCCTGTCTTCTTCCTGTCGTTAACTTATTACTGAAAGTGCTGTTAACAGGCCATAACTCCTGTGTTCCAGATGCTGACAGAGAGGAGCCCTGCAGATAAAGACCAGAGTTCAAACAGACCTTCAAGCAGGACAGAACCTGCACGGCTTCAGAGTAACTGACAACCAGCTCGCCAAGATCTGGGATTGAGGTCAAAGGCAAAGAGGGGAAAAAAAACCAGTCTGACCTCATGCCTCTGAGACTGACAAACGCATTTTGACTGACATACAGTTTGTATAAACACGCACGTAGGCACTCACACTGGTACAGTGTTGAATTTAGATGTTTGCAGGTGAGAACTGAGGTGGCACTGTGCTCTTTCCAAAGAAAACTTGACATGTTCTGTAAATGGAGCGGGCAGAGGGAGGTTAGCCATTAATCTCATCAGGATTGAGGACGCAAACCAGCCTCTGACTGCTGCTCTCACACTGACAACCTGACCTGACTTGTGGCGCCCGGCTAATTACCTACACGAGTAAAGGAGGCCTAGATGCAGGATTACACTATCTCTCATGTATTTCAGGAGTGGAAAAAGTGGCCTGTCGAGCACGTCTGTTTCCATCTGGTTTAGATACTTTTTCTAGATATGAACAGATTTTAAAGCCTGACCCAAAGAGGATTTTTGAAGCCGACATTGCTATTTAGGAGTTAAAAAAGAATCCGATAACAATATATCAACATGTTTTCTTTTTTTACCTTAAACACATCGCTTTAACAAACAATCTTGATATGGATACCAAAATTTATTTTTAAATTATGGCCAAAATAGACCTGTGATCGGTACATTTTACAGTTGAAAAATCAACTTGTCCATGTTCTCTGGAGGACTAATTGTAATAGTGGCAGTGTTTCTTAATATCCTCAAACTACTTTGGCATATTTGTACTGCTGTTATTTGTTGCTGGCCGACCAGTAGAGGATCCCGGTCTCACGCTGAAGTCGTCAAAATAAGGTGCTTGGGCAGTGACTTGCGGCGTCAGAAACCAACGAAAAAGGTGTCCTTTAACGTCAGCATGATACGTGGCCAGCCCGACGGCATCAAGGGGAAACGTGGCAGGATAAGGATGTAGGTTAAGGTGGCCAAAGTCCGATTAGGGCAGGCAGGAGGGGTGATGGATGGGTCCAACAAACACCGACTTTCACCTGAGAGGGCGGTGTTCACGTCCTGTAAGATTCTAAATCCAAACCCAGTTCTTTTTTCCTAAAGCTAACCATTTGCGTTTGTTGTTGAAGGGGAAAAAAGAAAATTCACCGTGTACCGATGAAGTGCGTTAATTTTGAAAAAACATTGTATGTGAAACGGAAATGTATTTTGAAAGAAGACAATGCTTGTAACAGGCAGAACTTGGCACAGCGTCCCAGAATGTCACTGGTCTAGTCTTGGTCATGACTTGGTCTTGGTTAAGGTGATCTTGATTCTACTTTCCTACTTCAATTTAACAAACATTTTCAATGCAGCACTTTTACTTGTTGGGGAGTAGTTTTACAGTGTAGTGTTAGCACCGTTTACTTCAGTAAAGTTAAGTAAGTTCCTCCACCACTCTGGCCTCAGTCATTTAATGGTCTGACTCTAACATATTTACTCAAGTACAAGGTTGTCCTCTGAGCTATACAGTGTGAGCTGTCTCAGAAAGTATTGCATCACCTTGTTTGAGAGACTAGGATTGATTTGTTTCAAAGCCAGGAGATCTTGTGTCATTAGCGTGTTTACTTTGTTATTCTTAACAGCTCTTAACCTGTCTGGTGTTTGCTTTTAGTGACTCACTAAGACCTCAGTTAACAGTATTCTATAAACTGCTCTGCACTTATACTACGGTCCTTAGAGAGCTCTCTTCTTAAAAAATCCTCTTCCCTTTCAAGTTGAGATTCATATTGCGCAATTACAGTAACTAGTAACTTTTCCTTGCACGCTATTAGCCTGAAGCATCTCATTCCTTTTTATCTATAAGCACCGTGTCATTGTCTTTTGTTGTGACTTTGACATGGCAGCTTGTGATAATGAAAATGACAAAGACTTACAGTTGCCTGTTGGTGTCCATTACATGCTTTAAGTGTAAACAACAATGGCTGAAATGTCAGCACACATAGGGAATTACCCAGCCTGATCACACACTGTAATTCATCACATAGTTATATACAATGGCTCCTTTGTAACTTTAACACTTAATTTTGAATGGTGTGTATGCAGTCTGAAGACCAGCTTGACCTGCAACACTTTCCAGCTGACCTCAGGTCAAAGTAAAACACAGATGGGAAGACATTCTTGCTCCAATCTGATCAAATAACCCTGCAAGGGAAGGAAGCTTGAAATGCCGGAGGGGAGAGTATACGGGTGTTTCTTTCAGTTTAATAGTGTTTGAAGAGGAAGAGTGTGAATGGAACAAACACTTTGTCCTCTTCAACAAACCCAGCGAACCACGGAGAGATCACAAGATGCCTGGAAGATACAGTCTGTATGAGTTCCGTCCTCAAAGAATAAAGCAGAGCAGCTTAGTTATGGGTCGTCCGATGGTTGTGCAATCAGACACAAATATGATGACATACAGTATTTTCTGTAATGATCAAAGTTTAAATGTGGCGTCAATATTTTTATCAGGGCAGCAAGAAATCAGCAGTTCAAGGCACTAAAATGTGTCTGTTAGAAACTTCTTCTACTGTAGTGTAGTGGGGATCGGTAAATAGGAAATCATAAATGGACCACCTTGTTGTGAAAATGAGCTGTGATTGGTGTGTGACTGATTGGGAACAATGATTCAATCAGCTGGCTGTCAGCTGATTACAGCTGGGGCGTATGATTTACTAAATAACACCATGCTTCTTTTAATGACCCTAAAGGCCTAATATTCATAAAACATCACTGGTTTTGCCTGTATACCCATTTTCTCTTACAGCTGTCCCTTGTGTTGCTTAAAGTATTGTATGTGTTGTAATATGTGACACAGTTTATATTTGTACTGTTGGAACTGATTGTGCCACTGTCTTGACCAGGGCGAAGAAGAGATCTTATAAATATGCTCATTTTCAGGTTCATACTTGTATTTAAGGTTTCTTCTAGAACTGGTTTACATGCTTTAATGGTCAAAAGTACTTCAGAAAATATGATAGTTTCACGTTATCACAGAATTTATATTATCATCAGTCAGAATGACCTTTAAAGCAATAAAAATGGAAGGGTTATTTTTGGTTGAACAAACATTTCTTTTACTATACTGAAATGTGACACCATTTTGTTAATGAAATTATGTGTAAAAAGTCTCCCCTAGAGATTGGCTGTCCAGTTGCATTTTTTTTCCGATATCGTAGATAAGAAAATGCTTACGGTATGATAACCAGTATATTGCTGCGACCTTAGCATTAACCCTCTTTCTGAGAAGACCCCCCATCTGAAAAAGCCCAGTCTGCTCTGAATGGTCAGCGTTTACGGCACCATTAAAAATCTAAACACAACGGGTTCTAGCAGAATTATGATCCAAAATCGCAGAGAAATTACCCACATCGGCAACTAAGGTTACATGTTTCTCATGCATGCGGAGAATGACTGCACTGGAGAATAGCGGCAGTTTCTACTGTGAAAAATCACCAATAAAAGCTTCTAAACACAACCAGAAATGTTCCAGCAGGTGTGTGATCCAAAATCAAGGAGATTTTGAAAACATTAGCAACCAAGACTCCATGTTTCCCTCACGTTAGCAGTAGCTACATGTACGTTAGCGGTGCACTTGTATCCGGAGAATGACGGCCTAGCAGTGTAGGCTATGTAAAGGAACCACTTTCAGTAGAGTGCCTGGAGCAGATGACCATACCCAGCACACCATGATGTCATACTGTAACCAGTGTAGAAACAAGGTACTCAGAGCAGTCTGAAGCCTGAGGATTTTACTCGTGGGAAACTTTGACTATGTCTAATACGACCATCCTTCACCGTAACACTACATATATGACAAAAGTATGATACAGCATAGTAGGTCCCCTTCAAGTGCCTGCAGACACCCCGTGTGTGAGAATTCAATAAACAATGTGTCACATGAGATTCTTCCACACATAAACAAGATATATTCAGCGTTTCCTCATCCTACACACCGAGTGCCATTATTGAAAATTGTGTGTTCGTTACATAGCGGACATAACAGCCAGTCATGCTCCGTCACAGTTATGTCCTCTGCAGCTATAAAGGGCTGAGACGAACCTGTGGGCTCTTAAACCTGATTAAACTGAGTCAAGTGGGCAACTGTGGCTGCCACAGACAATAATCTGCATGCATGCTTCTTTACAACCCTTCTGATCATTTACTGACATCATAAATATTTGACTAAATATTTTATTGCGCATGAATTCACGTCATTCTTTGTGGATTTTGTACTTTTTGATGTCACATTAACTGAAAATAATTATTTGACTTTTTGTTAAGTTACTGATCCTGCAAAAATGATCTTAAGTATGTGAACCATTTTTTATGATCGGAACACAAAACATAAAATACTGTAATGTTCCCACCACTTCACAATCACCTTTATTAGTACACAGATTTCATCCAATCATTTACGTTAGTAGATTGATCCATCAAACTCCCAATCTGATTACAAGAATGACCTCAGGGCTAATCGTTTTAAAATGTTTATGATAATTACCATCCGTTACCACTGACTACAGGCCTCAACAAGTTCACGACAAGAAAAAACTGACAGGTTTTGAAGGTATATCCCTCCTGGGTGGATTCCTTAGATCTCCTGGCGCCAGTTACAGTATTTGCACACACTTGTTTTTATGGTTCATTTAAGAACCATTTGGGTGTCACATAGGTGGGTCCTGCCAAACAGGAGAGGGAAAATACAGAAGCTCTAGAGAGGTTCCCACACTTGTTTTCCATGTTGTTTAATTTCGATAATTTTCTACAGGCCTGCAGAAGTTTTACTATACATGACTTCTCAAGAATGACGGAGAAAGACTGAAAGATAAATAAAAAACATTTGTGTAGAAAAAATGTGGGTACTGATTCAAAGGGACAGTTCACCCCAAAATCAAAAACATTTCTTCCCGTCACCTGTAGTGCTTTTCATTGTTGTTTTGGTGTGAGCTGCTGAGTGTTGGCAATATCGGCTGTATGTCTGCCTTCTCTCTAATATAATGGAACTAGATGGCACTCGACTTGTGCTCAAAAAATGCATTTGAAAGACACCATAGCAATGTCTCATTTAAACACCCCGACCCTTAAATATACGTAACTTTAGGGACTTCTGCTATAAATTGGACATTTTAAATTAGGTGTCTATGGACAGTGACTTGCTCCTAGAGCCAGGTGGAAGAAGCCATTCAGGGATCTGCAGTTTTTGGCACTTCATTGGCTCAGAGGTTGCCCCTTGATCCTGACCCCCACTTTGGGAGCCACTGGTGTAGAAAATCAAGTATATTTTTCCACGGATGACAACAAAGCTGTCACCGTTTGATCTGTCCTGACGCAGAAAGCTCCACACATCTGGCACTCCAAACTGGACAATATACACTAAGCTTTGCTGGGAAATACAATTTGACTTAGATGTGACCAGAAGAGCATTAGAGCAAAACCTTTTGAGGTGGTTATGACCCTGAGCTTTGCAAAAGCCGGTAAACAGAGAAGGTGCTTTCATCTCTGGGCAGTTTTTTCTTTTTAATATTGTTTTTTATAAAGCTGACAAAAGTCCTTGAATATCACTTGAAATTCCAAATACCTTCAGAGAATAGCAACATTCTTTTATTCGCGTCATAATCAAGAAAAGATTTGCTTTGTGGAGATGTCTGGCATACGGGAAACATGTTGAAACTGTACGTTTGGTAACTAGGTTATTTGTACTCCACTCTGGCTGCAGGAGGGGTGCAGCGGCATAGTGTTACACTGACAAACAAGGATGTGCTATCAAGTGCCACTGGCAACCAGCACCGGATACAGTTTACGAAGTGATGGTATGCAAGCAGTGGCCTTGTCACAGGAAGGCAACAAGATGAAAGATTTATGAATCCTCAAGTGGCTGCTCAGCTCTGTCCGATAAAGACACAAAATGACGGATATTTTGAGAGCATGAATGTGAGTTTGAGGTTAAATATAAATGTGAACTATGGCAGCACAGTTCAAGGAAACACAAATTCATGCTTTCTGTTGACTGAGAAAACACATTGCAGTGTTTGTTGATGGGCACTGCAACGTGCCGGGCCCCAAACAGGTAGAGCCATTACTGTACACCAATGGCCAATTCATCGCAGGACTCACATGGCAGCTTGGAGCACATTTACACCCCCGACACCTCCGTCCTGCACACTCCGACACACATGGTCAGTTCAGAAATGACCAGAGGTGACCCCAAGGAGCAGTCTTTTCCCTTACCAGCTATGGCCTCAGAGCCCCAACAGCTATTAAAACTTGAGGTCTTTGATTTATTTAGGAAGCAGGACTCGGGGCCTCTCCAGGGCCCAAACTGCAGGGTGACCACATGTTTTCCTCTAAAGGAACGGCTGCACAGTCAAACACTGTCAATGAGAAAAACACTGAGGTTTTTCCAATGTGTACGACTGATTTTTTTCCCCTATACACTAAATGATATTGGACTGTGAACATGGAAAAGTTGACAAACATGAGAGAAACATGGTGGCCGTCGATTACTAGATAAATCAATCAACAGTAAATTAAACCACATAATTTTGATTATAATCATCATATAAGTCATTTATCAAACAGGATTTGCTGTTTTTCTCTGTTCTACATCTTTGAAATGGAAATTATGATGAACACGTCAAAACCCTGTGATCCTGAGGCAAGTCCATTATTGTCCAATTTTGAGAATCGGCACCAGAAAATCGGACAATATCTTTTTATCTAAGGACAGAGTGTCTCTCTGTGACGGCTGCTACAACCAATTCCTACAAACTCACCAATCAGAATATGACGTGAAATGAAGCAAGAAGTACTCCTCACACATTCAAGGGAACACATGGTGAGTAACTGATACACAAATGGTCATTTTGCAAGTGAAATATTCCTTTGAAGGGATAGTTTGGATCTTTTGAAGTGGGGTTGTATGAGGTACTTATCCATAGTCAGTGTGTTACACGCAGTAGACGTCAGTTAGCACGCCCCCAGTTTGGAGAGGCAGGCAGGAGTACCGACATGAAAGCTAAGTGATTCAAATAAACACAAGAAATTTGTGCTCTAGATAAAGGATCAGCGCTCAGTGAATAACCTGATAAACTATTATGGCAAGGCTTAACTTTACAGACCAATGAGCAGTGATAACTAACATGTCTTTGGGGTTATCAGGTGTTTCATCTAGTTGGTCCCACGACACCTCCGGGAGGCTAGACAGTGATCTGTGGCGTCCCAGAGACACTCCCCTAATGCCAGTTCTCACTGCTCCCCGCACCAACCCAACAACCTCCTTTACCTTACTTACACATGGCTTTCTCAGCCCAAACAGCACTGCCACCTTCAACAAACCCAGGCTCTGTTCATGCGAGCTCCAGGTAGCGACTGTGCCGATACTACCTTTCCTAGCACATTCACCATACCCTGTTTCACATGCTACATATCATAACTCCAATATATGCTAAAGTTAAAGGAGATAGAGAAGATAAACTCACAGGCTTTCTCAGCCCAACCAACACTGCCACCTTCAACAAACCCAGGCTCTGTTCATCAGGTTCAGGTCTACTGCTGCCTCAAATAGTTTTGTTAGTTTGTCTAATTGTGTGACTTTGGTGTTTTAAGGTTTTAGTTCGGTTTCACCCAAGTCATAGAATAACACAGACTAACTAACTGATCGAGTCAGTGGTAGACCAGCAGCCACTGCATCCAGCGAGCTAAAATTGCTGCTTTTGTCAATGGAGTCTGGTGGCTTTAGAGCATAGTTGGGGAAATAAGGCTGTTAATGACTTTCCCGTCAAACCAGGCCGTCTGATGGAAAGGTAAAACAGTGAAAATACTCTTAATATAGAACCCCCATCCACAGCAGTACATTGCTTAGCTTCTCTGCATCTACTACACACTGACTATGGACGAATACCTCATACAACCCCACTTAAAAAATATATCCAAAATATCCCTTTAAATGTGTTAGGAATCATCTTTATCAGGAGTAGATTTCACCTGCACTGATAGGCAGAGCGTTATCTGAGAGTTAAGGGCAAGTCCATGTAGCGGAGAGCATCCAGATACATATCCGATATGTTACAGATGCAGTATATTGTATTTGTGCTCCACTGAAAGACAGAGTCAACATGAAACACAAAGGATTCTTCTAGAGGGATGGATATTGATGTTATCCTGAATGGATGAGCCTAGTGTCAAGAAACAAGCTTTCCACATGAAGCAGAGCCAGCGATTGTATAATAAATGGGTCACCAGAATACTATTACTGGAAGCTGGAAAACTTTAAACAACCCTGGAACACTGGCTGAAATCTCTCACATGAAGAATCGATCTACAGTACAGATGGATCCAAATAAAAGCAACGACTCAGGAGAGACAGAGGCTTTGCCAGCAGCACACTCGTGTACGTAAAAGTACAATAGCTCAGTCATTACATCTGGCACATGGAGAACCAGTTTATAATCTGTTTTTTCCACTTAGGGTTCCCAGTCTGTGGCTGGCAGAGGTACAAGTTGAGAGCCTTTGTACCGCTGACAGATGAAAATAAAATGATGGGCAACAGATGAGGCTTATGATCATTTTCAGTCAGTATCTCTCTACATGTTCTCCGCTATGACTTCACAGCATACTCTGGATGTTTGTTAAGGCCTTAAACATAATAGAAAAACAAACAGAAAGTCAGATTACTGTGTTTGTACAGTGTGTCTCGCAGCCGGTCTGGCTGAATAGCGGCTTATCTACAGTAAATATCATGTTTAGCTGTCTAAATTACAGAAGCTATTGAATGGAATAATAATTATTAATACAAATAAAATGTAGCCTACATCTGAATACTTTTAATACTTAAAGACATTGTCAGGTTCTGCCTTTTACAAAGATTAAATCCAATCTTATATGGACAGACATTGCAGACTATTACAGTTAAGTACAATATAATAAAGTAAAAAAACGACTGACACGACTTATAATGGAAAAACATGCCAACGTAACTGGTGGCCAGTAAAGGTTTATGCAAGGCATGTTGATTCAAAGGCTGAAAATGGGCTTTTACTGAGATGACAACAGGAGCGCAAGAAAAAGAAGTGGTCAGTGCATTCAGTGAACCAAACAAAGGAGCTACAAGGTGAATATATGCCGCAATAAATCTACCCAATCACTTTGCCTGACAAATTATGACTGGGTCCATAACATAACAAACTTCTGCAGGTGCATGACATCAAAGGAAGGTGTTGAGCTTCGCCTTTGCGGTCGAAAATACGTCATTTCTTGTGAGCAACACTCATTTAAAGTGTCAAGTGCTCTACCATAAATCAGGCTTTACTGGTACTCAGAAAAAAAGTCTGCGAAATGCACATATGGCTTCAAAAGAAAGAGGGGGTTTCTCCATTCATGGCAGTGATATGGTGCAAAGGAGTACATAGTATGTATAATAAATCACCAAAATTGAAAAAAATGTTGCGCTGGACATGTCGTTTGAAACTATATAAACAAGGCAAGGTGCAAGTGCATGGCTACAGCAGCACTGATTCCTTAAGTCTTTGGGAACTCCGTTAATTTTCAACTTGGTCTCCCATGTTTTTGTGTTTAAGTGACTAATGGAGACAACAGTTTTTGGAATTTAATCAGTATTGAGCAAGATCACTGCAGATGGCAGCAGTGAAAAAGGCTGCAGTGTAGCCACTCCGGGCAGGTGTGCCTCATCAATTTACGCTGACTAAGGGCCATTTCATAGTCGACACAAAGGCACGCAGACGCGAACGCACTGGGACGCATCTAGACGCATTGGCCTCCATGATGCACGCTTGTGTCTCAAAATGTTTTTGATACACGACGCAGCGACGCGTGTAATACCATACATTGCCAGCGGGGGTGATAATGCAAGCAACGTACTTGAAATTAACCACTTTTTGTTCTTCACAGAAGAAGCAGGGATGAAATACGGCGGGTGAGGAGGAAAAACTTTGCGAACTTGTACGGGCACACGCCCATTTATATGACAGTTCTTGTGCCCTGCACTCTAATAAAAAAGCAGTACTAGCTAGCCGTAATGTACCGGTGTACTCTGCTACCCCCTATTGCGCAAGCGATGTACTGCATTTCAAGTGTCGCCCACATCGCTTGCGATCAATGTGTTGACTATGAAAGGAAGTGCATTGCTCACGTCGCTTGCTCGCATTGCGTGCGTCGACTATGAAACGGCCCTAACAGTGCATGTTTTTGCCACTGACAGGCTCAGATTGTAATTTCAAGTGCCTGACAGCATTACAGAAAGGACCCTAGAGAGGAATGAAATGTTTTTCCCAACCTTTTGCTTGTTTGGTCTGTTTGTGTTGGAGCACAGAAAGCATAATTTATTCTCCTTTACTCAAATAAATTGAACTATTATTGGCTCTCATCTCTCCGACTCTCACCGCCGTTTACACTTTTTTTTTCCTGCAACAAGTCAGGCCCCACAAGATTTCAGAACGAGACTTCTCGTTGGTGAGACTTAGACACAAAACAGACCGTCGCAAGTGGAAGGTTGTCGCGGTAATGTTTGGTAATATAAGATACTCATAATAACAGTCTGAGCCTGTTTGTGGCAAAAGATACACCTGTTCCAGGTAGATGCATTTTAGCTTGTTTCGCCGCTGCCAGCTGGACTTATTTCAAAAACTGTTCCCTTCTCCTTGGACAAGTTTGTACCATTCACACATCTATTTTCTTAACCCTCTTATCCTGTTTCGGGTCACTGAGCAGGGCCCCCTCCAGCATGGATAAGGTGAGAGGCTGGGTGCAGTCACTTGTCGCTCACATGGCTAAGACATATAGGAAAACACGTCCACGCTCACCTTCACACGTTCAAGCAGTTTAGCTCTGAACAGAAACTTACAAACACACCAAACAGCCCTTAGGCCCCTGAGCACAGTTTCTTACAGTATCCACCCTAAATAAGACACTAACATACTATCAACAGCAGCCAATGAGACACTGTTATCTGGCTTCAGCACTGAGCGCACACTGTATGATACAGACAAGCTGTATCTCGCAAGCCAATCACCAAATGAGCGCACATTTAGTACATTTCGTGTTTTATAGGTGACACAGTGCAGCCTTCCCCTCAGGACTGCACAGAGCAAAAGCAAACAAACAAAAACGCCTCACGTCAAAGTGACGTGCTGCCATGTGTAAATGTAGGCTATCATTGTGGGCCTCCTTCACCCTCTCCTCGGAGAACATTGGCAGGCCCTGATAAGCTGGATCTCGCTGCACCGTGGGCCCTGCGAGGAAAGGCACTGTTGATGTTGGCCACACTAGAACTGATAGGAAGCCCACAGCGTGTGTTATGTCACTGAACACTAGCCACATTCAGATAAAGGTTACACAGCCAGGCTTGTGTAAGGCCGGGCGAGCATGAGGATGGAGGCAACAGAGAAATAGATTTATGCTTCGTTGTTTAAGAATTCAAACTGTGCGGACCAGAGAATCACGGCGTTAATGAGGTTTTACAGCTTTAATTTAATCCGGTGCTTTTATATGAGCTTTAATCCTGTGAGCTAAAATGTAAACAGTGCAGCTTCCAGCTCTTTCTGCCCAGTGAGCCCATTTTCACTCAGGTAATGGTTCCAACTCTTACTACAGCAGGGGTGATGTAAATCTTCCACCATCATCACACCTCCTCCTCCTTCCTTCTGTCCTTAGGTAACTCCGTTTCTCTGAGACTTTTAAACAAACAGAGTCGAGCTACAACTAAAAATTCCTTTCTTATTGAGTAATATAGCCATTTTTCTTTGACTCAATGAATTGTTTAGTCTGTAAAATGTTAGTAAACAGTGAAAAATGCCGGTCATAACTTCCCAGAGCCCGAGGTGACATCTTCAAAATGCTTGTTCGTCCAACTAAACCTTTTAAAACCCAAAGATAATCAACTATGATGCACAACAACACAGCAAATACTCACATTTGAGAGACTTGAAATGAAGTAACTGAAAGGCCACTATTATAATTTCAAGACATGTAAAGTAAATCAGGATTAAAAATTATTATTATTATTTTGCATTCCTTTTTTATTTTTTTATTTTTTTCTACTTAAATTTTGCTTTTTCCAACCAATGGGTTAAGACATTGGAGCGGATGTCGAAGGAGTTTTCTTTATATGTTTAGGTAAATTCTGAATATAATGTGTAATGTTCTGAGGGAAAAAGGAAATGTAGATTGTTATGCAAGTTATGCATCATCAAAAACATTTTTGAGGCCCTAATTTTCTTAACCACAAGCTTATATTACAATAGCTATAAAACAAGGAAATGAACCAATTCTTTAAATTTGAGAAGGTGGAACCAGTAAATGTTTGGCTTCTTTTGCTGGAAAAATGAGCAACAATATTTAGAAATAATTAAATTGCTGTGCCTTAGTCATTGAAGCACTAATAAAGAGCTGAAACTAAATGATGACATTTTTACACATATTACAGCTGATACAATTTTGATACCGACAATAAAATCAGTCCTTTTCTTTTCATCTTTACTTTGAGAAATAAAATATCTGTCTACAAAATGATTTTTGAATTTACTAAAGAAACCAAAGTCTGACATTTTGGGTGCCACACCAGAAATATATCTTTATGAAATACAATCTAAAAACTTCATATGAAATAAAATTACTGTGGAAATTCAGGTTTTTAAATCAGACTCATCCCCAAACTATGCTGCAGTGGTTTGGGTCAGGCATGGACATAAACTGTGCAGGTTCATGTCGGGTCAGGCCTGATTTTTTGGGCCAGAACATACGTCTAGCCCACATAGGCACAATATCACTAGAGGGTTTTATGTGTTGCAGGAAACGTTTATCACAAAAAAAGGGTTCTCGTTAACTAAAAAAAAAGTTTGTGACGTCTGTAAACCACATAAGGAGCTCACCAACCTTTACAACTTGATTTGACATAATCAGCAGAAAACTGTCTCTCAGTCTGTGTTTACACATCCAAAGAATTGGCTAATTGCTTGTAGGTGCTGCAGTTTTTTCAAATGCACTCAAGCCGATCTTGCAGCAGCACCACACGGCCCTCATAAACACTGATAGCGCTGAAAACACAGGTGGGCGGTGGTGAAGTAGAGCATGGTGTGGCTGTTTAAATAGAGCATGATTAAAGAATGGGTTTAAAAACATGCGAGCATAAAAGTGTCAAGAGTGTGTGCTGCAGGGCAGGCTGAAGGAAACTGCCCTTGAATAAGATCAGGTATTGTGCAACCAATGCCCTTTAAATGGAGCTCACCAAAAAGGATTTACGCTACAGTGCACTCGCTCCTGTCAGTTACTAAGGCGCTCACTGTGGTGTTACATTCAGGGTTCGTCGTGCTTCATGATTCAGCATTTCATATCTGTGGCACTTCTGTGTAAGCAGCAATAACAATGACATACAGTAGCACATACAGTGCGTTGGAAACTCTTTGTGTCCCAGTGTGGACTGAATGGAAGAAGGTGGAGACAATGTAATGGCTCATCCATTTTTTATCACCTCTACATTTCCGTCAGAGCCCAGTTTATGTTGCCTATATGGCACCTGTGTCACCTGGGAGCCTGTGGGGGAAGGGTTGCTAGGTAGCTGCCACCTGGGAAGGGTTTTTGCTTTCTTTAGGAACAGCCCTTAACTTATAGCAACATGTCTTTAAAGCTCTGTTGTTACTAATACATCTATTCCATCACTGACTTCACTAAGGCAATAGAGAATGCAATAAATATAATATTATAGATACAAGTTTTACACATAAAGTAAAGGCTGCAGCACATTGTGAAATACAAGTGCTTCACATTTGGGCTGTGTCACATGGTTGACATTATCGGATATCTAAAAATGTAAAAGGTGCGGAGACCAAAAGCGGAATCAGCTCTTAAGATAAATCTGATAAATGTGGATCAAACTCAAAATACAAGTGTAGGCAGGTGGAGAGAGTCTGTCATCGTATCTTTACAAAATCGGACAAAAAGAGCAATTGCACTTAATGGACGGTGAAAACGCAACCAGATGGCAGTGGGGGAGGGAGACAAAGCGAGAATGGGAATAAACAATAATGATTTAAGAGGTTCTTGATTATTTACACGATGCTATCATACTGTATTATTACCATGATATCAATATCCCATTTTATTTCAATACCGGTATCTCACTACAATCCTTCCTAGTGATATTGTCCATGCCGACATATCAGTTTAGCAGTTAGACAATATGTGCATGTGTTGGAAGCAATCTAAATACATGCAAACATCCACAAAAAGTTAGTAGGAAAAAATAAATAAAAATATCACAGAAAAGTATCTGCACTGTGAAAGTGTATATCACAGAGCTGCAATGATTAATCAATAAGTTGTCACCTTTGAATTAATTGCAAACTTGCAAACAAATTTAATTATAGCTTTGCAACGGTTTGAGATTTTCACAGTACAACAACTGTCTCAGAAAATATCACAATGTCGTGATATCACGATATAGAGTGCCGAAGTCACGCCTCTTCTGGTAGAGCTCATGGAATCGGAAAAAATATGAATGGCAGTGAATGGGGAGAGCAATATTATCTTTTGTTCCCGTTTGAGTTGCGACATGAAATCTAAATAATATTTAAAAGCTTAAAATTTATATTTTAAATATAAATTTAAATTTAAACAACATATTATGTTGTTAATGAATTTAAAACATAAATTTTAAGCTCAAGAAAGTCATACTTTGTGGTGAAACTGTTGAGATATAAGCTTTTTAATTAGAAAGACTCAAGAGTACACAGGAGGAGGTCGTGTATGTGACGTCATAGCTTTCGCTCACTTCCTGCAGCTTGGCCTCCCTGCTGAAATTCCACTGTTTCATGATTAATGGATTTATGATTGAAGATGTCTGTGCGTTTTGTGCCAGGCTGCAGTCACTCCAAGCTGCAGGAAGCGAGCGAAAGCTATGACGTCACATACGGGACCGCCTCCTGTGTAGTTTTTCTAATTAAGTTTTTTTTCAAAAGCTTATATCTCAACAGTTTTACCACAAAGTATGACTTTCGTGACCTTAAAATGTATGTTTTAAATTCATTAACGACATATTTGGATTTCATGTCGCAACTCAAACGGGACCAAAAGATAATATTTCTCCCCTCATTCACTGCCATTCATATTTTTTCCGATCTAAGTTCCCATGAGCTTCACCGGAAGGGGCGTGATTTCGGCACTCTATAACAGAGTTATTATTATCAGTTACAATGACCCTTAACGCAACGAAAACAGCAGTTAAACAAACTTTTTATTACTATAACTGAACCTTGAAACCCTTTTTTAAACTGGAAGTATGTGTAAAAAATAAATAAATAAAGAATAAAAGTGAGAATTTCAGTCCAGTTGCATTTTTTTAATAGCGTAGATGAGCAAATGCACACAGTATAACTGTCAATTTTCAAACCACGGTATACACTAAGACCAGTATATCACTGCAACTGTATTTGATAAAGATTTAAATAAATATCTGAGAAAAACAAAGTTAAAATTGGCTGATTCCAGCCTCTAAAACGTGAATATTTTCTTGTTTCTTTAATCCTCTCTGATAATAAACTGAATATCTTTGGGTTGTGGACAAAACAAAACATTTGAAGGTGTCATCTTGGGCTTTAGGAAACAGTACTTGACATTTTATAAACCAAACAACTCATCAATTAATTGAGAAAATACTCAACAGATTAATTAACATTTAAAATAATCATTAGTTGCAGCCTTGGAAAGGTTTATATATTCGTGTTGCATATATTTTATTTCCTTCATGTAAGTTTGCCCAAGGAGGACCTGTCCAAACATTGCTAACATCAGCTTAAATGAGCTCTAATTCCAATGAGTGCTTACTTTTCTATTGTATTATAATCTTATTATAGTCTTAATATTAGTTGGTAGAGTTTATGAGCAGTGACATGAGCCCTGTTTTGTATTTTACACCGTCCTGGCTGAGCTTTGGTGTAGTATGTCATGGAAAAACTTAAATGCATTGTTTAGTTTTTGTGTGCAGGCACAAAAAGGTTCTTGGGGACACCGCCCAGATGGACCTGCATTCTGAGTAACAACTCCGACAATATGCTGCACACAGGAGGACACCTTCTGAGTGTCTCGGTTAAAATGATGACTACTTCAAATGACGATCTGTGTAAGTGTGAATCAGGTAAAGCAGAAGTTGTTCATATTCTGAACAGCTGATCTTAACTGCCTGCAGATTACAGCTCAGGCTCTGTAACACATAGTTAAAACAGCTTAAGGCATTTCTACCTGACTTGTAATGACGCACCTCCGGCTGCTGCTCCATCAACATTACAGAGGTGATTGTGTTTAGCCACCAACAGCCAGCTTTTGTGTTCGTTTAAGCAATCAGGGGGCACACGGGGAGGACGGGGTGGTGATTTCAGGCAAGAAATGCAGCCAAGTCTTTGAGGTTAACTTATCACAACAGTAACCATATCAACAATGGCCACCTTTAAGCTTATTAGGAGTGATTAGGGAGCTTAACTGGGCTCATGTCTCTAGTAAAGAGATGAAATAGCGTGCTTGTTTCCAACACGGCCCCCGGCCAAAGAGCTGCAACACAATGTGGGGAGGTTTTTGCTCCACAGAAGTTAAAGGCTTTAAAAGTCACAGCACAAACACTGACAGACCCCTGCTTGAGTTTGACTGGAAGCTGTGAAACAGTTGTCTCAGTGCAGGTACAGGGACATCTGTGCCTCTCTTTCTAGCTTCCCCAAACTGACACCTGTTGAGTGAACTGACAGGTGGGCTCTTGAGGCAGGAGTCCCAACCTGCTGGTGCTGGAGCTTGAGGGCACTCCTTCACCCCGTGTAATCCCTGACTGTCTGTGTGCCGGTGCCTCCTGCAGAGCTTAACGCAAAGACAAAGACTGCCTTTGTGTGCCGTTCGCTGCACACAGTGAAAAGGTGCGTTCATGTGCTGCGATGTCTTAAAACAAAGTTCCAATAAAAGTGATTACTGCTATGTAGTCCAAAGTCAGTGGGTTTAATTTGAGGTTTAGAGGGCATAACTTCACACCTACGAGGGCTCACATGGGTGCCAGATACTGATACCGATGCACGTCACACACACACCAGCAAATGTTGAGGGTGGACTTAAATCTTAAATCTTTAAATCCTCTGCTGTGCTATCAAACCATGTAAGCAAGAGAAGTGGCAGCTGCTACCCAGGCTGTTTGGTGGCTGCCTGCCAAACACTGTGGTGTAAAAAACCAGACCGACACCTCTTTAAGTTTTCATCAGACAGAAAGTGTGTGAAGCTGTCTCACTTGTTTCCGTGCTCCATGTGAGCCAGGCGTTATCTCTCAGATGTAGGATGGAAACATTTTGAAGCACTACTGGAACTATTATCGCACACAAATACTGACGGTAGAGCATGGGAGCTTTTCTCAGTTGTTCTTAGTTTTGCACGTGAGGCATCCAGAGAGCTCGCCTCGGTGTCACCGGTTGTTAATGAAAACAGAGATTAGAGGGGATCATGGCGGGCCGGACAGAGTGGTTCAGTTGGAGCTGACTGCTGACAGGATGACCTGGGTTACCATGAACAGGGCCTGACACAGCCAGACTCAAGGTCAACAGGGAATAATAATCAGTAGATTAGCTGCTTCACATCAACTCTAGTGAGCTGAGTAGAGCAGGAGAGTAGGGAAAGTAGGTTTGTTGCTAGGGGGGGAGAAAAGAAGATATACTGCAGTGTATCCAGTGTAAACTGTGGCTTAAAAAACAATGGGGTTTGGAGTATGACTTGAAACTTATCATTGCTTTTATCAGCAACCGTCCAGCTGCTTAAATGACAGAAAATGCACTTTTAAAGTACATTAAATCTTTGCTGATGAGTTCCTGAATGCAAGCTTTTCCACCCAAACTGGCAACTTAAAGGGGCAGTTCACCCCAAGATCAAAAACACATATTCTTCCTCTTACCTGTAGTGCTATTTATCAGTCAAGATTGTTTTGCTGTGAGTGGCTGAGAGTTTGAGATATCGGCCGTAGAGATGTCTGCCTTCTCTCCAGTATAATGGAACTAGATGGCACTCAGCTTGTGGTGCTCAAAGTGCAAAAAAAAAAAAATACATTTGAAAGACACAACAGCAATGTCTCTTTCCAGAAATCATGACTCGGTTACTCAAGATAATCCACAGACCTTGTTGTGAGCAGTTTCATGTGGGATCTAGTTTCTTTTTACCAAACTAAACCTGACTTCTCAGTCGGAAATTTCAACTGGACCCCCCCCCACAAATTCTGGTTTACATCATTCCCAGCTTCCACCTCTGACTTCCTGGGTGAATGTAATGCAGCATTTTGTCTTGCTATCAGTGGAGCACAAGCACGAGCCTCTCATTCATGAGTAGATGCACACTTGTTTCTGCACAGTGATACGGTTGGTGGGTGTAGTTCAGTAGAAAGAAAACTGGCAATACTGGTAATCTAACTTCAGGGGGTGCTCCAGTTGAAATTTCCGACAGTGAAGTCAGGATTCCTGAGTTCCGAGAGCAAATGGAACGTACTGTAAGCATTAATGGTGTCTTTCTGAGCTGAGCTGTAACGTTAACTAGCTCAGGGATGCTAGGTGAGCTAGCAGCAGATGCTTCCTTGCTTGGCAGGTGTAGGTCAGTAGAAAGAAAATAGTTCCTACATGAAACTGCTCTCAACAAGGTCTGTGGATTATCTTGAGTGGCCAGGTCATGATTTCTGGAAAGAGACATTGATGTTGAGTTTTTTAACTGTATTTTTTTGGCGTGTTGAGCTCCACAAGCTGAGCGCCATCTAGTTCCCTTATATTAAAGAGAAGGTAGACATCTCTATGGCTGATATCTCCAATACTCGGCAACTCACCCCAAAACAATCTAGACTGGTGACTGCACTACAGGTTAGAGGGAGAATCTATATTCTTGATTTTGGGGTGAACTGTCCCTTTAAAGTTTTGTTCTACAGTGAAATATGAAAGAAGCCATCTTACCTGTAGCTCGCACCACGCCACCTCCACTGTTGTCTCTGTGTCCAGTCCTTTATAGACCGTCTTGAAAGACCCCCTTCCAATCTCTATGTTGAATTTGAGGTATCTTCCATCAGGTGAGGTTGCCACCGCTTTGGTCTCCACGTCCTCTTTCTCTTCCTGCTCCCACTGGGTATCAAACGTGATGCGAGACAAGGTTTTGTGCTGCTTATTGTTCTGAAGTTCATTCTCAGACTCCGAGCTGGCTTCCTGAGCGCTGGATCTCGGGACGGGATCCCAGTTCCCGGTGAGAGACCGGGCGTCGGGCTCCTGGCTGCTGGGGGGTGTGTTGGAGCTGGTGCCCGGGCTGGAGACAGGGGACGGCGACGGCGGAGACTCGTCGGTTTTTTCATCCTCTGCTCTGGACTCGGACAGTGTCAGGATATTCTCAGCCGACCAGGACAAGGCTTTGGAGAGGGCGCCGCTGTACAGAGGCGAATCAATGTCCATGCTGATTTTTTGCAGCCCGTAAGAGTTTCTCCGTGCGCCCAAGCCGTGCGTCCTCAGCACGGATGGGACCCGGGATAAGCAGTCGTCGGTCATATTCACAGAGAGGCCTGGGAAACCGCGTCCTGGTATCTCAACCTGTGCGTGTGACATTGTAGCAGGTTCAGCGTCTTCTTGATTCAGAGCCTGAATGTGGAGATGGCATCAAGAAAATAGAGCACCGTTACATTAAGTTCCGAGTTGCTTTTCCATGATGTCAGTGGCGTTAAACCATAAAATAACAAGTCTGTTCATATAACTAACAAGTCAGGATTAATCATGATAAATAAACAGGCCGCTACCTGTAGCTACAGTCAGCCTTGTAAAGTATATATTCTAAGTGTGGAAAAAAAAACAGAAAAAGTAGGATAAATACTCACTCATCACAGCCGCTGCGTAAAAACTATTCACATAAACGCATCGCGCACTTAAAAGCAGATTAAAGCATAGCTCCAATAAAATAATCCCAGTTGTCTTCTTCTCCTCTCTTTACAAAGTCCTCAGCCATAACCTCCAGTGAAAGGACGGCGCTGACTATATCAACAGAGCTCCGGAGGGCTGAGCGTCCTGTGCGCTCCAAGTGCGCGCTCCCAACTCCGCCCCTCGAAGCCTTGACGCGCTAATAAGACTATCCAGAGGGAGTAATTACAGGAGGATTTCAGCAGTGTTTGCAAACTACTGCTGTCTAAAACCTCAACATTTCATTAGGCTATTTTACCTTTTATTGTATGCGTCACTGGTATCCAAAAAGATGTGTGGACTACCTTCAAAATCTAAATTTAGGGTCGCGTTGTGGGTTGCACAATGCCCACCATACACTACTTTACCCTCTTACATGCAGTGTGAGTTTTACTCGCACAGTATAAGATTTCTTGCAGGGTCACTACTTGTAAAACTAGATTCTTTTTTTAGATTATTTCCCATCCTGCTCCTATTGGAAAACATTAAGCCAAACTCCCTTTAAAAAAATGACATATTAACAATTTCTTATGTGTCTGCAAAAACACATGACTCCGGAAACAAGAGATAATAGGCGTCATATGTCCACAGTATTCCCATGAATTCGGCATCAGTAGAATCCATAAAGATAAACAGTGTTTGCGTAAAAACTTTGTTGCTTCAACTCGCGACCAGACTCCGTTGGTTGGCTGCACTATTTTAGTGTGAGGACACTGTGGGATTGAGAGGCGGGCCGTTCCAAAAATTAAGATTTCTCACTAAAAACAGTGCTGGTTGGTGGATCAGATACACGCCGAATTAACTCTTGTTCACTCCACAGCTCAACCAATTTCTCCTCCGTGCTTTGCGCAAGAGAACCGAGACTTGTTCATGTTCTTGCGCACCCAGAGTCCTCTCCATGTTTACTGTCAACCCAGCTTGCGTCTTGTCGTTTAGTGCTGAGAGCGCAGCTATTGGTTGTTGACAATGTTCACATCATTGAACTTTAGTATTTAAATGTATGTTAATATTAAACATGTTTGAAATTATGGGAGCGTAAAGATGAAAATTAGACTGATGTAAGACAGCTCGGATTGACTTTTACAACCACTAAACAATCAAGTTCACGGGAGCGAGCCCGAACTGAGGCTAAACTTTCATGATTTTATTTAGACATTGGAGACATGGGTGGATTATTAAACGAGCCCACCAGGCACAGGCCAAGGGGCCCAAAGTGTCAGCCCCCACCACTCTGACCTACAAAATGTAACTCAAATGAAAAAGTATGACCAGAAAAAGACTCAAAATAACCCACAAAGACATGCAAAGTAACTCTTAAGAGACAAAAATGACAAAAGCGAGTCAAAAAGACCTTAAAGAGACTCAAAATGACTACAAAGAAATGCAACACAACCAATAAAAAGATGCAAAATTACCTCAAAGAGACACAAAATGAATATAAAGAGATGCAACATGGCCGACAAAAGACACAAAATTACCTCAGAAACATAAAATGACTACAAAGAGACACAAAACAACACAAAATAACTGCAGAGACAAAAAAAATACTACAAAAAGGGGCCAAATAACTAAAAAAAGAGACACAAAATTACCTCAAACAGACACAAAAAAAACACAAAATTACTAGAGAGACAAAAAAAAAAACACTACAAAAGGGGTCAAACAACCAAAGAGAGACACAAAATTACCTAAGAGACACAAAATGAGTACAAGGACATGCAAAATGGCCCAAAAACCCCACAAAATGACTGCACCAAGACAAAAAATAACAACAAAAAATGACAAAAAAATTACCTCAGAGACAAAATGACTACGAAGAGGCACAAAACAACACAAAATAACTGCAAAGAGACAAAAAAATACTACAAAAAGGGGGCGAATAACTAAAAAAAGACACAAAATGACGACAAAAAGATGCAAAACGACACCAAAGAAATTCAAAAATAACTGCAGATACAAAAAATAACTACAAAACAGGGCCAAACAAAAAAAATACACAAAATTACCTCAAAGACACAAAATGACGACAGAGACACAAAACAACTAAGAAAAGAAACAAAACAACCCAAGAGAAAGACATGACATGATTGCAAAGAGACAAAAAGGACTAAAAAGAGACACAAAAACCACGAAAAGATGCAATGTGGTGTCTGTGTCTTGCCTCTGTACAGGTGAGGTGGTGGGGCCTTTTGCATATCTGTGTCTCATTGTGTGCCCATCACTGACCAAATCACTTGAAAAGTCTTTTGGTTTACGGCCGACATAAGGCGGGCAGTGTTTCAGAGAGGATCCATAAATGTACTTTGTGTTTTCCACATCTCCTTGTATTGATTACAGGTGCCAGGTATGGCCTCTCACTGCCCACTTCAAAGAAACAGCAGAACCGGATGTCCTTTCTTCTAATGACTCTCTTTCTGACTAACACAGCTTCTCTAGTTTCTCTGAATTAAGATACAACCGATGACTCATTTCACTACAGGCTTCTCAGCAGTCTGTCGTCATTTGATTAACCTGAATGGGAGAGATATGCAGCCTGAGACGAGGGTGAACATGTAAAGTGTGAGCCTAACCTGCAGGGGGAGCCACACCGCAGAGAGCTGCTGCTGCTGCTGCTGAAACAGGACACCTTTATCAGCCAAGGCCACACTGGGCCCCACCTGTCCTACAAGCGCACACACACACTGGCTGTTATCAGAAAACACACACAGGACACACACGGCACATGATGCGACTGGACCATTCATTCAGTACAGCTGCAGGCAGACAGTAGAGCAAAACATCTCCATCGCTGTGTTGCGGCTCTGCACGTCTGCACATCTGCACACTGGCCCTGATATTATCATTCATGTTTCACGCACAGTTCAAGACATTTCAGAGACAGAAAAAGGAAACACATTTAGCAAATTTCTAATTTATTCATCCTACAGGATATGAAAAAAGAAAGAGAGAGAGTATAACAGGAGTGTCACAGTAGCTACTGCACAATAGGATGACAGCAAACTGTACATGAAGTCCACTATTAATACACTCAGCTGAGTCGAGCCAGGATTGGTGGTCTTGGTCTCTGTGGTGTTCCTCTTCTGGAAGCATTTAATCTCAAAATAAAAAGTCCCCCTGGTGTTGCGTTGTGGGATTTCTTTGGGATGTCTGGTTGGAAAAGAGGATCAGCGATAGCTGAGCAAAAGGTCCGGAGCTAATTATACCGAGCAATATTGTTAACAGGGAGAAAGATCTGGATAAAACTAGTCGTATTTACAATACAGAAAGAGCAAAGTTACAGCTGTTGGGGAGGGATTTTCCCCAGGAGCACTCAGACACGATAGTATTAAGTCCCCTGAAAGGCCCATTGCATGTTTAAATGGCAACAAATGTCACCTGTGACTACTTTAAACGCGGCGTCACCTCAAATGCTCTTAGAAATGATACTGGTTCTCTCCCAATAAGAAAAGGCTTTGAACAAACCAAAAGGCAACGACAACTGCAGGAGCGGCGTCTTCTGGACCGGGCATTGAGGTGCACCCTGTGTAGCCTTGGATGGCTAAATCTTAAAAATTTTGCCTGTGAGGTAAAAGTATGAGGGCTCCCAGACAGAGTGTGTGTGATTCCAGCACCGTTTCAGAAGAATTTCACCCCCTTTCCGTCGTCCATGGTGATGAGCTCTGCTTTGCCGTCTGTTTGTAAAGCCTGCAACGAGCGCACCAGCATCCACTCTTCTAAACCGTGGAACTCTGCAGAGACAAAGTACAGTTAATGTCATGGCGTGTAATGAGTGCAGCGACTGCAGGAAACAGTCAATGAGAGATCGCCGAGATCCAAAAATACGTCAAATAAATCTTTAAGTGAAAAGGAATCAACTTGGCCTGATTTTATTTTCACAAATCATTGAATATATTGTAATGTTCATAGTTTTCCCTTGTTACTTTTAAAATTATTATTATTTCATTTTTTATTTTGCTCTGCATACGTGGCTCTGAAAAACCCACTTTAGGATCTGTGACAAACATGAACATCTGACGTACGCGTACATTTTAGGTTTGATGTTAAATGCCAATAAAAAGTAAATTACACACACAAAGAAGAAAAGGAATCAACTTATAACTTGCACAAACTTGTAATTAAGATAATCGCAGTGAACAAAGAAAAGTGCGGTCCAAAAATGATGATGATTCTGATACAGATTAGGAGTGTCACTGCCCAAACCCATGTGACCCGACTCTCCTAATAACTGCAATTACAAAAATTATAAATAATATCCAAAAACACTAGCCCAAAAAAAAAAAAAATACAAAATATAAACCAACCCAAAACTTAATAATCTGACAAGACTCAGTCCTTTCTAAATTAGTTCACGACTCCCACAATAAGAAGAACAAATTAGAGGACTAGAGAACGAAAGGACGAAACCAGGACGCAACTGGATCGTGGAGAACTGCACACAGTGGAATTTTTCTCTCCGGACTCCCTTTGAGTCAAGATGGTGGCAAAAATAACAAATAAAGGTGGTTTATTCATCTCGCATTGTGTCTAACGTTTGTGGATCGTAACACATCTGGTATGGAATTAATTTGCAGATGCTTCAATTCCAAATGAAACCAAACTCCTCCATAGATGTCAGTTTCTGTTTTTCAATGTCGCATGATTATCACAATCTATTCCCTATAAAAGACTCACAAAACCTCACAAAAACAGTGAGCCCAACACAAAACCCTTATCTATTTTGTGACCCTCTTGTCACTAAGATATCTCAACCACTGTACCCGGATGGTACTATTAGCGTACAATGGTGCCAGTTCAGAGATAACAGTGAGTCCACAGCTGATAAAAAGTAATGTTTCGATATGTTCAACGAAAGGCTGTCAGGCATCATATCTGTTTTTCAGGACATATATGATCTTCTCTAGTGGCATACAAATCATTATTTCTGATGTCCACTTTGATATAAAGAAGGAGGAATCTGACTTCCAGGTGATACGATACTCTTCCTAGAAACAGCATGAGCTATGTCGATAAATTTCCTGGAGCTTTGATTTAGTTTCAAATTTATAACATTTCCTAGGAGAAGAAGTCCTGGATCTAACATAACTAGTGTGTCCATAATCTTAGTGAGCCACGACAAAGGCCAAAATGTCTCCTGCAACAAAAGATAAGGCTTGTTGCATTGGAAATCCTGCAGCTCCGACCAGCTGGTTAAGAGGAGTGAGGAATCAGCAGTCAGTGACATTATTGAACAATCATAAAAACAGTCTCTGTCCTCGAGCTGAGAGGCACCTGCTTTGAGTGCATGCTGTTGGATGATGCACGGGGAACCCTGTTTCAACTAGTCATTAAAACAGATTTTTCAAAAGTGGTGAATCACGGCAACCACGAGAGGTCCTTGAGCACACAGTCAGAAATGTGCACACAAGATATGAGGCTGATTGGTCCAGTAGTTTGTGAGATTCGATCACACACAGAGGGTAAAAATAAAACTATGTAAAACTGGAATAAACACATTTATATGATGTTGTTTAGTTTTAAGAAACGATTTTGGACATATTGTGTGCACTATAATTAATAATTAGCGATAGCGATATATCCATTTTTTCTCCCACTATATTGGATATTTTGCCGCAATCCGATATGCCGATATATAACAATTTATTTGGCTGACAACCGATACCAATGTATCCATTTTTTCCCCACCTAGTTTTAGTGATCAGTGGTCTCTTCTGTAGTAAAATTAACATCATATCATACATGCATGCTCTTATTATGATGGCCAATCAGCAGATGGAGACATGAAATAAAATACTTTTCAATCTATGTAATATTTATTCATTGTGCAAAATGAGAAAAAGCATGTTGGCCGATTCTGATTCTCATTTTTAAGCCGACACTGGCCGATACTGATGATGTACCGATGTCATCTTACCTTCACCTTCTGTGTCATCGCCGTTGGACAGCTCGTAAAGTGTAAACACAGAGTTGACCATCCCGTTTTTGGAAACCTGAAATGTTAGATAACAGAATAATGATCACTCTAATATCAGAATTAATAACATGTGTTCTCCTCTGACAGCTGAGGATAGACTCCAGGATGCGAGAAAAGGTTTGATTTGGGGCAAAAAAAGGTAAGACTGAGACGAAATCGAGAACACATGGTTATTAATGGAGCTTTTAGTAACGATTTGACAAACTTGAAGTCGTCATCAGACATTAAGAACATTTGGTCTGCTCACGATAAATGATCCAGCTGGGACTTCTATCAAAGCTCTGACTGTTGGAGCATAAAACTGGCTACATCCTGTATTTTTCTTACTGTCAATAAATTCCACAAAAAGACAAAAACAAACACTTCCTGACTTTCTCAGCCTTTCCGCAAAAGGTTTTTGAAAATGGTGTAAACTTATTAAGACTTAATAAGGCTGCGTTGTAAATGACATGGTTTCTTATCTGCATCTTGAAGAAATTCGGTACACTCTGACTCCCGCATCAAGTTTTCTAAAAATCTGGGGACCTTTAATAGAATACATCAAAAGGATGAGGAGTCAAGCCGACTAACACATCAGACTACGTCCTTGCGTTGGACTGTACACTGTGCTTCTATCTACCAGGACACTATGTCTCCGTTGGACCTTCCCTGACCACCCATGGTCTTTACCCCATGGATGCTATCTCTCTGCCTCAACTGTCCCGTGGGCACATTACAAACTGGCGGATAATTGTACTAGGTTTTTTTTTCTAGCTGGCAATATGTTCTCATTTATCTTATAATTTCTTGTTGTCATATTTTTCTTTTATTGCTGTCCTGTATTTCTTATGTCCTTGTTTGTGTATTGTTAAAGTGTTAAAAACTCAGAAATAAAATCTATTTTCAAAAAAAGGACGGCTAAGCTGTGTTAGTTTCTATTTCAGTTCCTCTTTGATTGGAATTATTTGAGCATTTATTTATTTATTTAAAGGTCCAGGGTGTAAGATTTAGGGGGATATATCGGCAGAAATGGCTTATAATATAATAAGTGAGTTTTCTGTAGTTTTTAATCACCTGAAAATAAGAATTGTTGAGTTTTTGTTAGCTTAGACTGAGTCGTTTATATCTGCACAGGGAGCAGGTCCTCGTCTACGGAGATCGGCATGTTGCACTGCCATAGTTCTACAGTGGCCCAAAACTAACAAACTGAACACTGGTACCAGATAGGGACATGCACGTTTTCCCGTCGTCTCTGTAATTAGTAGCCCCCCTCAGTGAAGACAGCACAGATTTTTTTTTTTTTAAACGTGAAACTGCAACTGCTGAAACTTTATTCACCGTTTTTTACCGGTTTAAATTACCGTGTATGTTTGTTTTTGAGAGGGAGATATCTCTGTGGATAATTCAGCCCCTGCTAAAAACCTCATGGACGTCTAGATCTCAAGTTTCAGAGAAAAAGATGAGCACACATTAACAGGTGCCTGGCTAGCAACCCTTCTAAGACATTGGTCCTACACTGCAATTATCTAAGAGGCTTTAACAACACATCACAATAATATTGTTGAACATCCTGCTCTGACAGCAGCAAATCACACTGTTTTCAAATGTTCTCTCTCTTATTTATTGCTTTCAGAGAACATTTTCTTCTTTCCATTCCTCCTTCATCAGCCTCACACGTGTATAAAAATGTTCAGTTTCACAGACAGTACAGCATGTGTCTGAAGTTCGATGACTCACCCACTGGTATATTAGCTTGCCCCATTCCTCTGGTCGTCTCCACATGACTAAACACCGAGACTTGTTTTTGTCCAACCATTCGAGGTTCCCTGGGGTCAGACATTACAATGATTAAAAAGTGTTTATTGCTGCTGAAATTAATTAACATAAGAAGATAAGAATTCTTAATCTCACCAGTGTGCAGACATCTAGACAGAACAAAATTTACCTTTTTTCCTCAATTCCTCAAACACAACTTGAATCGCTTCCATTGACAGTTTTCCTGGAACGCAGTTAAGGGCGAACAAAAAGCAACAAATGTACAGTCTATTCCCTGATGCTAGTTTGAATTTCTTGCTCTCAGCACGTACATGTGCAAAATAAAGCTGAGGTGCAGCACTTTAACATACAAACGCCTGTTACATTCAAGCCCTGCCAAACAAGTGCACAGAATGCTGATTAAGCCTATCACTGCCAAAGAAAACTCTCAAGCTTTCCCACAGACTTCCCCGCGCCTGTACACCTTAAGTGATACCTTTTACATCAACCAGCCAGGGCTAAAGGGGGCAGGAAGGGGGGAGAGACCTTAGCGATGGGGCAGCAGTGTGTGAATATGGCAGAAAATCCTAATAAGTGTCCAAGACAACTTTCTGGAGTGGATACTCCAGATCAAAAGGAAACTCTGTGGGGCGCCCACTAGCTCACCTGGTAGAGCAGGTGCCCCACGACCCTTTGCTGCATGTCATCCCCCGTCTCTCTCCCCATTTCACGCTGTATCTGTCCTATCAAATAAAGGCAAAAAGGCCCCAAAAAAATCTTAGCGAGAGAGAGCGCATCTTGACGTGGGGGAGATGCTGCGAGTTCACCTGCAGGCACATATTACAAGCACGCATCAACAGCGTTTGTCCAATTCATCTCAATGCCAGAGGTCGACGACAAAAGAAAATGCTCAACTTTCTTGGAGAGCACGCTGCCGATTCAGCATTTCAGCCCCAACAAGGTCAGCCACAATGGAGAGGGTTTGTTTTTCAAAACCGGAGATGTTGTCTGTTTGTGTTCTACACATTCTTCCTTCTTGTCCAAATCTGATGACTACATTACCCACAATGCAACATGACTGCCAACAGTTTGGTCAGAGATCCATGTGTGTTGTGCTAGCAGCAGCTATCGTAGCCTTGAGCCTCTAACATCAAGAAGAGATGAGGATCGGACAGGTAAGCTCACTTTTTTTTAAACTCTACACCAACAGATATTTTTCATTTTTTCAAGTGGCATCACTTGAGGCAATTTATCATACTTTATGCAGCTGCCTTTGGAGCCCAAAAAGGCTTTATACAACTATTTTCACCCCTTTAAGTTCCCCTTTAACTAACTACGTATATCACTTACTAACCCCTTATGAGCCTGAATGCAGCCTGAGATCCTCCAGCAGAAGTCTGTTGGTAATTCATAGGTCAAGGCTAAACAAAACCCACAGAGGAGTCCAAGCCTTGAGAGTCATGGCACCACAACTCTGGAATGACCTGCTGGAGGAGATCAGGGGGGCTGGCTCTGTATCTTCTCTCAAATCTCTCTTAAACACACTTTTTCGGAATTGATTGTGTAATGTGTGGTTAAACGCTGGTGGACTGTTAGGATACGTTCTATCTTCTTGTTGTTGAACACGGGGCTTTCCTGAGCCTCCATGACGTCCAGGGTGTAGAGCTTGTGATGCCGGCAGTAGGACAGAGCCAGGGAACACCATGCCGCCAGCTGTTTCTGTCTCGTGTCAACATTGGGCTGTAGCCTGTCCACAGAAAGATGAGTGAGAGGTGTCATCACGAGGCGAACAACAAGTCGGCGACAATGGAAACACCAGACAAGATTCACCTGACATTCAGCCCAGCTTTCTGGCACATGCATATGACGATATGTACCGACAGATGATTTCCTGAGACAATAGATATCAGAGATTTTGCTGCAGCTACCATTGTTGTATCTCAAGTTGTATTAGACGTTTGTGGGCACACCAATAAGCAGATGATTTTGATTTTTTAGGCATTTGCTTCACTGGATTAACCATTCTCATTTATCTATAAACACTTTCACAGCTGAATTTCTCTAACATTTACTCTTTCTGTCCGCATACTTTTGTGGTCTTAATGTTGATATCTTCTTATTGTATGGCATACAGTGATATATCTGGCAATACTGTGCTTCCAATTTTGAGTTTGAAACAGCACAAAGCCCTGAACTTTACCCCATTCAACACCTTTGGGATTAACTGGAATGCCAACTATGAGCCAGACCTCATCACACAATGCTAATAACCTTAATAATGCTTTTGTGGCTGAATGGGAATCTGAATCTGGTGGGAGGCCTTGCCAGAAGAGTGGATGAGATTAACACCCATAGTTTAGGAATGACACACACATGAGCAGTGATTCTTAACCCTGGCCACCGGTGTAACAAGTGAACAGTCTCTGTGTTGTACACTCATATTTGTCTACTGGTAGCAGTAGTCTCTACAATGCAAAGCACACAGTTGGAAATCTGTATCTTTGTTATATTCTCAGTTCCAGATGATTCCAATATCTCTGCTCACCTAGAGAGGGACACTGCCTTTTCCATCCTATTAATGAAATGCTCAATTCTAGTTAAATGGAAGGATGTAACCCCTCCATCACACAGCCAATGCATCAAAGATGGAAGTGTGATCTCCATCAAGAGACTTTCCAAATGTGGGACCTGTTACCCTGTCTCTACATAGATAGGGTGAGGAGCTCCGAGTAGAGCTGCTGCTACTTTGCATTGAAAGGGGTCATTTGAGGTGGTTCAGGCATCTGATCAGGATGCCTCCTGGGCGCCTCACATTAGAGGTGTTCCGGGCACGTCCAACTGGTAGGAGGCCCCAAGGCAGACCCAGATCACACTTTGGAGGGATTACATATCTCATCTAGCCTGGGAACACCTCAGGGACCCCCAGGAGGAGCTGGGAAGCATTGCTTTGCTCAGTCTGCTGCCTCCACAACTAGCAGTTAAAAATGGATGGATGGGACAGATAAATAAACTATGTGAAGAGTCTATCTGACGTGGAACTATGAAAACATACTACTACAGGTGGTCTGTCCTATATGAACTTAAAAACACTTGGATGCAGATGTTTTTTTTTTTTCATTTGTTAGTTTTCTGTCTTGTTTTGTGACCTGTCTGTTTCTGTTTCTTTTCCTTCCATTTCCCTCTGTATTTTTGCAAATATTTGTACTTTGATATTTTAGCTTCAGCTGTAGTTTTCAGTTGCACAATGCCACCTTTGTTAATTAGGATAAACTGTAAGTTTGCAGCAGCTCCTTTTACTGTACAGTTCATCTGAAATATATTTTTCCAAATATGTTATAGACTATAGCAGGATTTAATAATGTAGTGACTTTTTTTTTTTTTTTTTTAGCTTTATGTTTTTGAGTGTGTGTATACATATTAGGTAGTTTTGTACTTGGAGTCCCATGTGGGATGGGCCAGATGTTTGACTGACTAACTAACTAACAAAGGTGGCATTGTGCAACTGAGATTATCAATCCAAAATCTGACTGGTAACAAATCTGTCTTTTCACTTCCAAGGTTTTAATGCAGGACTTTTACCTGTAGTGCAGTATCTTCATAGTATTGGTACAAGTACTTTCACTTAAGCAAAGGGTCTGACTATTTCTCCCACCACTGCCAGTACTGTATTAATGTTTTGGTAGCTGACAGCTGAAGCAGTGTTATGCTATCAAAACAGCTAGCTTAAGCTAACAGCTAAACTCGTTCCTTAGACATGCACACACCGGCGTTATATCACCAGACTTTGCTGTTTTTCAATGTTCATTTGCAGTCGAGCCTCGAAGAGTCAACAAGCGGAGCTAGTTTTGGAGCTGTTACATAAACTTTGGAAAGCCAGTAGGTGAAGAATAAATCCACTTCCCTAGCAGTTTGTGTCGTTTAGCCATGTAGCCGCCGGCTAACGTGATGTTAGCTCGCAAATCAACACATTTCGATTCAATAACACGTAAACTATGAAGGCTGACGAGCAGAGTTGATAAATGTTTCAAACGTGGTTCATAAAAAGTTGACTTACGTGAAAAACGGTGGGAAATTATACTGCCAGGGCCACTCAAAACTCATTGCAGTTGATGCGGTGTTCACAGCTGACAGCTTCCGGAAGCGCGTCCCACCTCTCAAATGGTTCCGACTAGCTACACACATTCACAGTTTACAATCAAATAATAAATCATGAAATAAATATATATATATATATATATATATATATATATATATATATATATATATATATACATATATATACATATATACATATATATATATATATATATATATATATATATATATATATATAAAATTTGGAAATACCATCTATGTGTATTTAGAACAGAATACAAAATAACATACATTTTAATCTGTGGTGAATGGGTGTATACAACGTAAGCACAAAAAGATCTGATTATGTTCATTTTAAGTGCATATAGCAGAGCACAAAGTAGTAATATGCCTTCTCCACTATGAAAAAATACTCCCCAACAGTTTATAAAGTAGTTAAAAATAGCTCCACCTTGACAAAGCTGCAACATTTAAAGCCAGTTTACACATAAAGGCATCAGTAATGGTGAAAAAACACACATTAAAAAATATTCTGAGAGGTAATTCTGCATAAAGAGTACATTTACCTCTGTACTTGGATAGATAGTTGTAAATTTCTCCCTTGTTTATATTGTTACAGACACATTTTCATGACACTTTTGACAGGAATAAATGAACAGCTGTATTTTTTTTTTTTACAAAGTTATTTTTATTATGGAATAACTTGTGCATTTTCAACAGCTTTCAGCATAAATATGCCTTCTATTTCTATTTACAGGTCATAAATCTCCTCTAGAATCCACTTTTCTCTTTCATAGTCAGACTGATTTTACTGCCAAAAAAATTATCCCTAGTTCATATTTCTATGGTGTTATTACACAGTTTCTTCAAGTACAGCATGACTGAAAAAAAATGGCATTTTATTCGGTGGAAAATAATCTATAGGTTGCACAAGTCGTCTATGTCACCATCTATTTCACAGCAAGATGTTTGTATTAATATTTCTTTTTATACATTTCTATATTACAATAAAATCCATGGGTAAAAATGACACAATATTAGAATACAGTCTCAGTTATTGCCATATGTGATACACTGTAATTTTAAAGTCAGAACAATATTTAAATGTCACTCCACTTTTCTAAAACAAAGATGGAAGCAATCGATGATGATTCCTTTAAGAGAGCGTTAATGCGTCCAGGTTTGACTTGGGTTCTATTATCACTGCGATTTCAATAAGCTAAAAATAAAAATAAACAATTAAAATCTCCAGAAAGTGACGTGTGAGCTTAAGACAGTTAAAATCTCATGGAGCAATCTGTTACAGTCCTTCTTCCACCCAAAAAAAAAAAAAAAAGCTCAGTAGCTCCCAGACGGGAAATCAAACCACACCTGTTTACACCTGTGTGGCCACAATACTGCCAAATAAAGTCCTAACAGTGTCAGCCTCCTATGGAGTAAATCTGGACAAAACAGTGGTTAAACATGCTTCAAATATTCTTAGCAAAGACCATTTGAAGATCCCTTTTATCTAATTTTTTTACGTGGTTAAACCTCAAATATTCTGAGCAAAGAAAACTTGAAGAGCCCTTCAACATATGTTACAAGAGGATTTTGATTTTAGATGTTGCACTGAAGCTGTTTGTGTGCATGCAAAATTGTAAATCTAGCACTTCAAATAACTTGAGCACATTGAGATGTTTGCCCAGGGTCCGCACTGGAGGCTTGCGACTGCTTTAGCTGGAGAAGATTCGCTCGTATTCGTTCAGGACAAACTCCACGATCTGGTTCTGAAAGACCATGTGCATGGCGATGTTTGACGCCTCCATCTCAGGCCGAAGCAGAGTCGGGCCGAATACAATTGCCACATTCTGCACAGTCATGCGATTGTCCTCTCCATACTCTATGACCCTGTCAGAGAAATCCAAAAATGGGAGGGAAGTGTGAGGAGGGCTAATTTCCCCATTATATTCTTAAAACAACAACATCTACCCGAAAGGTGATTTTCTTTTAATCTTGTGTGCAAAAGTTATTTTCTTGTGGGAACAACTAATAATCTTGTGGGAATAAGTTATTATCACCTGGGAATCAGTTATTATTTTGTAGGAACATGTGACTGTCTTGTGGGAACAAGTTATTATCTTGTGGGAACATGTTACTATCTTATGGGAACAAGTTATTATTCTGTGGGAATCAGTTATTATCTTGTGGGAACAAGTTACTATCTTCTGGGAATCAGTTATTAGTTTGTAGGAACAAGATATTTTCTTGTGGAAACATGTTACTGGGAACATGTTAATATCTTGTGGGAACAAGTTATCTTCTGGGAATAAGTTATCTTGTAATAACATGAGATTATCTTGTGAGAACAAGTCACTATCTTGTGGGAACATGTTACTGTCTTGTGGAAACAAGCTATTGTCTTGTGGGAATCAGTTATTATCGTAGGAACATGTTATTACCTTGTGGGAGCAAGTTACTGTCTTGTGGGAACATGTTACTGTCTTGTGGGAACATGTTATGATCATAAGGGAATCATTTATTATCTTGTGGGAACAAGTTATTATCTTCTGGGATAAGTTATTATCTTGTAGGAACATGAGATTATCTTGTGAGAACAAGTCACTATCTTGTGGGAACAAGTTATTACCTATTGGGAACAAGTTATTATCTTGTGAGAGCCAATTATTATCTTGTGGGAACAACTTACTATCTTCTGTCTTGTAGTAACAAGTAATTATCTCATGGGAACATGTTACTGTCTTGTGGGAACATGTTACTCTCTTGTGGGAACAAATTATTATCTCTTTGGAACATGTTACTTATTATCTTGTGGGAAGTGACTACCTTGTGTGCTCATTATTATCTTGTGTGCTCAAGATAATAATGAGCACACAAGATAATAACTTGTGGGTATAAAAGGTATTATCTTGTGCAAGATAAAAATTGTTCCCAAAAGATAATAATTGTGCTCACAGTATAGTAACATGTCTGCAAAAGATAAACGTTATATTCTTGTGTGCACAAGATAATTTTCTTATTCCCACAAGATAACTAACTTGTGTGCACAAAATAAAAAAAATATCACCTTTCAGGACTTAAGGGGTTGTGTTTAAAAGAGTTTGATGGAAACAGACAGAGTGTAAAATTTAAAAAACGATTTTTTAAAAATATACCTGCGTAAATGCCCAAAAAGGAGTTTCATGGTATCATGATTTGGAAGAGGAAGTGATCTGACCAGCTCATACATGCAAGACATTTTTGCATTGTAATCAGGAATTCCTAGAAAAACAGGACAAAAGGTATAAATCAGTTATAAATATAATGAACATCAACCAATCTCCATCTGCATCATTAACATGGATTTAAATATCTGACCAAATACACAAAGTTTTTCTGGATGTTCAAATCAAATGTATGTATTTAGTCATCTGCTTACTGATGGCTGTGATGAAATTATTAAAGTGGCTGTATGGAAAAAGCGGCTCAGGAAGCTCTCGGAAAAACAACTTCAGTGCTCCAGTGATGACATGAACGTCCTCCCACTGGCCGTCCTCCAGGTCCAGTTCCTCTGTTTAAACACAACAGGTGCACAGCTAATTAAAGCACAGCAGGGGGCGCTGCTGACTGCAGTGAGATACTGCAGTGGCTCCATCCATGCACTCTGAATCCTCCACTTCGTCTGCATGTGGAGCCACTGACTGAATGACTGAGTTAAACACAGGTCAGCTTTACCGTGATCTGCCTTGAAGCGTAGTTTCTGAATGATGGCGAGGTTGCCGCTCACTCTGTAGAGCCCATCGATGTCTAAACCTGTAAATCGACACATCAGCAGTAAGTCAATGTTTACACTGCAAACAGAAAGAGACTTAAGTATCACGCAGGCAGTGACACAAACAAGCTGTGTTACCTCTGTTTTCTACTGCTCTGATACATTTCTCCACAAAACTAGGAACAGTGGTCCTCTCCTGTGCACACAGTGTGGCCAGATGGCAACCAAACACATTGTCTATAGGGAGGAAGAACATTATTATTATCATTAGTAGTGGCAGCAGTTGTTGTAGTAATAGTAGTAGTGATTGTAGAAAACAATTGTCGCACATTCTGACTCCATATGCATTTCTTTTATTTATTGTATTAATTTAATTATTAATTTTTAGATTAGTAAAATGAAATGAAAAAATAAAATAATGTAAGATATTACATCAGTTAATCTATTTATTATATTTCATTAAATAAAGAAATGCATATTTATTTTATTATACGTATTATACGTGTATATTCAATTTATTTTAGTAATTTTCAGATTAGTAAAATGAAATAAAATAAAAAAAATCAGATATTACATCAATTAATCTATTTATTATATTTCATTAAATAAAAGAAATGCATATTTATTTCATTATACACGTATATTTAATTTATTTTATTAATTTTCAGTTGAACAAGTAATTAAAATAATAAAATTAAACAACTTTCAGATATTTCATAAATCAATTTATTCATTATATTCTGTTAAATAAAAGAAATACACAGGGAGCCAGAATGTGCAGTTATTCATTGCCAGTGAGTATTTTTAAAAGTATACTTCACAACAGCGTACAACATGAATATGAGCAATAGTACAATTTCACTGCAAAAACAAAAAATATGTACAATAAATACAACATATGTCGGCAATGATGCCGGATGAGGTGTCCATTATCACTGTCTAACGGCGTGAACCGCCAACCGTCTGACGCGCTCCAAGTTGGGTGTTAAAACTTACCAAAGACATAACTCGGTTTCCTTGGTAACAGCTAAGGGTTTACCTAATTCTTGGACCAACCATTGCTGCCGCTTAAGGTTCTTATACAATGGAAACATTCACTACTCCAGTAAATAGGACGTACCTTAGATACCACCTAGCAACGAACGGGAGATATTCTAGTACGAATACTTTGGCTTAGCTGTTAGCCAGAAAGCTAACGTTATGCTAGCAAGGCTCAAAGTCAATAACCCTGCATTTAGTTAACCAATAGTAAATATAATTTGACAGTATGTTTAACAACAAGATTGGTTAGCCACTTTTGTGTTGGGATCAGCTGCAGAATGACTTGGCAGAGATGGCTGCCATCTTGTTTTAACATATACTGTGTCTCAAATCGCGTTCGTCTGTATTTACACTTAATATTTTGAGTGCATAAGTGTGTTCATACTGAGAAGTATGGAAAAATGCAGTGCACTATGAGTACCCGGATGATGCACTCAAAACGGTCAAGAAGTTGAGTGTGGAACTACGGACACTTCTCGCCCTCAATGGTCGCCATCTTGGCTACGTAGCGGAATGGGAGGGACCACTTTTCAAACTGGAAATGGCGGCCGAGGACTGTGCAACCGTGAACGTCGCTGCATTGTACAAATACATGTGTTTTTTGCACTAAGCACCACTATACTGTTGTCGGGTATAAGCCAGCAGTATGTTTATTGGGTTAATTTAGCAGTCTGTAACGATTTGGTACCACGAACGATAACGCGAATGCTAATGCTAGTTTGCTAACTAGCTAATTTGTGGTCGTCATTTGCGGTGAGTGCACAACGGCCGTGTTTGGTTTGAGACAACACTACCCTGTCAAAATTTGTGCACTACGCATAGTACATAATGCACATAGTTTACTACACAGAAGTGTACGAAGGGAAGTATGTGATTTGAGACACACCTATAGATTATTGTATTGTCCTCTTACTACCACTAGATGGCATAAAAGAGTGTCCACAAACGAGGACAACAGGTCTAAGTAGAATGAGGTATAAGATCAAGCTAACCCAACACGTGATGTCCTCAGGAGGATATACACAATAACAGAAAATATAGTGTTATCATATTCACAGGACTGTACAGACTGTTAGCTATCAGTCCTCTTACAAATAAAAATAGCTACAGCAATTTCATATTAATATGCAAATCAGTCTTCAGTCAGGTGATTCGCTGATATGTTGATTTAAATGTTCTGAACACGTTTGTGGTTGTTAAAGTCATGGTGAGTGAAGTTATTCGTGGCGTTTTATTCTGATACACCAAAACGGCGTCTTGGTTTCCTGCCGAGCTGAAGACTTGATCTCATCTTGCTGTATTCACTCTAGTATTGTTGCAGTGTTTCTTTGCTTTTATCTTATGAACTTTTACAGCAGTCTGTATCACACGTATAGCACCAGCATGTCTCAAGTTGTTACTGTGTTTTTAAATGTGTTTATATTTTAATGCTGTCTTTCCTCCCGCAGGACACATAAGTAAAATTCAAATGAAATGCACACTGGAAATGCAAAATAGCTTGTGTTTAAATTCAAGTACAACCACAAACATGGGTGTTTCAAAGCCTGTTAGAATGAAACTCACTTTCCCATCAGCGTCTATTCAAATCAGCAACAGCCTGAACAGGACTACACTGTGTTATGTTTTTAAACATTACCTCTGATGTAGCCTTTCTCCTTCACCGACTGCAGCGTGGGGCGTTTCATGAGGAACTTCATCAGCTTGGTTCGAACCCTCTTCTGGTCTGTGTCTCCTGCAGAGCTGGATGAGTGCGTGACACTCGGCCTGGAGGCTGAAAAAAAAAACAAAAAACAGAAATTTAAATAACTGTAGCTCTCAGTGGGGTCTGATATATCTAGCTGATGACATCATTCATGCCACTTTTTTTCTGTTTTTTTAACTCACATCTTCGCCTGTCCATGCCACCTCCAGACTTGTCGTCTCGCTCTGTGTTGGCGATCTTCTCATACAAGTCCCCGTCCTCCTCCTCTGAGTGATGGTCCTGGTACTCCTATTAAAAAAAAAAAAAAAAATCTGTAAAAATCTCCTTTAAATTTAAAGTTCATTTTTCTTAAAATAACATAAAATTTTCAGTGCATTTTGTATATTTCCAATGCAAATCAACTCAAGTGTTTTCTACGATAAAATGTTATTACTTTTGATTGTAGTGTAACAATCTGCCTTTTTCTTTCTTGTTTCAGGAAACAGACACTATGATGACACTTCTGCTTTCTTCAAAGTGAATAAGCGTATTTAAACGGACTGTCAAACTATTCCTTTAAACAGCAGAGGTAGTTCAGAGGAAAGTAACTCATTAAGCTGGAGATCATTTTGAAGTTTAATGTGGATAATTTTAACGCATCAATTATGGCAGGTGACAAAACTTACCAGTTGTCGTATGGTGTCGACTAAGACTTTGTGCCAGTCGGTGATGATGCTTTCTGTGTCGTACTGTATCAGAAACTCCGTGCCGTTCTTGCCTTTTAACTGGAGGAGAGATAATGAGGACGGTGATGGGAAAATAATAATTACATGAATCACAAATCACATTTAGATAATTTCCAGATGATTCCCTTTTACTCATTAGCTGGCAACATTTATTTATTTGAGAGGCTGGAGGGGCTCAGTTCTTTAAGGGATAGCCTGGATTTTTTGAAGTGGGTTTGTATGAGGTACTTTTCCATAGTCAGTGTGTTTCCTACAGTAGATTGTGGTCAACACACTCCAGTTTGGAGAAACAGGAAGCAGTTACAGATAAATGTACTTCTTTAATTCAGGAAGTACACTCAGCAATGAATGCAAACATCAGCATGATACAACCGTGCACCCAACACATTGTTCAAGATTTTTAAAGGCTCTCTAAGTCTTCCTAAGCTTGAAAAGTTTTTGTCACATACAGCAAACATCTCCTCATGATCCGCTAGCTACATGTCCTCTGAATATGCTGTGAAAAGTCCGGTCTCTGTAGGCAGCCCAGGCTCCGCAAATGGCAACAAAAACATTTGGGTCCACGCTGCACCAACCAGCCAGCGCGAGACCAGTGAAAGCAAGCACACACACGTGAACGCAGCGCCCAGAGAGGCAGTTAGAGCACAGGCTAGCCTGGAAATCCTGACCCAAATCTAGAAAGATTTAGGGTCTGGCTATGAGTAATGCAAATGGCCCAACTCGAGGGGCAGCAACAAGCATGCATTTGAAAATATCACTGCACACAATTGGATAACACTACGACCAATCAGAACAATACACAGGTTATGTATACGCTTAGCTACCAGCGGAGCTAACTGGTAGATTAGACTCTTGCCGTATCTGGTCGGCAAAACAGCAAAAACGTCCTTCTTACAAAGGAAAGACTCAAGCGCCGTCTTCTGTTCCTCTTTTAGAGAAAAAGCCAAGTCTAACTCGTTCATTGTAGCGGCCAAAGCCGTTTCAAACAACTGGTGCTCATCCAAAGCCATCTTGCAATGTTTACTGACTGATTCCGGACTTCATCGTCGCAGCGCTGTCGTCATGTTTAGCTCGCCTCTGGCCCGCCTATATCAGATACACTGATGTGATTGGTGCAGCTCGGCTCCAACGGCATGGGTAATGAGCATCATTACTGACTGCCAGAGTGACTCGCTGAGCAAATTCAAATTGTGAGAACTCTGGATTTCCAGGGTAGCTACAGGCTACAATGAGGCTAAAAACAGAGTTCAAATGACGTTTTTCCAAACAACTTTTTATGTCGGGGCTTCAGGACACTTGGATCACTACGGACGAGCAGTATGGAGATATTTTGTGGTTTCAATAATGTGTTTTTGGACGTTTGAATCTGGGGCGCCGTCAGCCTCCATTAGGTGGAGTTGTGCTGTTACCCCCTCTCCTCTTGGATCTCCACAAGTGTTGTGAGGACTCTAAAACTTCGAGCTAGCTCCATTGTGTTTGACAACATTGTTGAACGTAAACAGAAGTGATGCCCAACGGTGCTTAGCGTGCCTTTAAGTTGTGTGCACTGCTGTTTTTCACCATATCTTTTTCCTTAGAACCTTAATTGAATTTTGTCAAAATTTACGAAAGCTAAGAAATGTACTGCTGCAGACGGGTGCAACAGGATACATCTGTCTTTTAGCCACCTTAAAAAAACAACATCAGTTTAAGTGGATGATATATATAGAATATACATATGTAGAGAGCAATTTCAAACAAGGAACTAAAGCAGTTACATTGCCCTCTTCAGTGCCAGACTCCATTAGGAAAAACTTTAATTCTACCTCACTGAACACAGGAGCTGCTGGTCTACTGCTGCCTGCATTAGTTAGTTGGTTTGTGTTTTTGGTGTTTTAACTGGTTAGTTTGGATTCACTAAAGTCACACAATAACACAAACAAACTGACTGATGAGGCAGCGGTGCACCAGCAGCTCCTGTGTTCTGCATGGTAAAATGACTGTTTTTGTCAAAGGAGTCTGGCTTTGGATTTCAAACTTTTTTTTGAAAGGCACACCAAAGGGCAAGACAAGATCTCAAGGCACACCTGTGTTTATATCTGTGCACAACAGCTTCTATCATGTGTGTCATCACTCTTATCATGACATGACACAATACAAATAAGAAGAAATAAGTCAGGTAGCTTTCATGATACTCTTTACTGACTTTTTTCCCTTCTTTTCTGTCAGTGGTCGGTCGTCTTCGCTGGTGTTTTGTTGTAATTTGCTCCGTACTATAAAGCGATCCATTGTCCCACTCACGGCTCTGTCCTTTTAAATCTTATCATCGCTCACACTGACTGCCAATCAGGGCTTTTGATGCATCACACACTTAGAATTCCCCACACCCAAACAGCGACAAATGGGTTCCCCGTGAAGTTTGTTTTACTGTCTGTAACACACTGCCTATGGATAAGTACCTCATACAACCCCACTTAAAAAAAATCCAAACTCTGCCTTTAAATGGGGCAAACAGAGCTAAAAAACAAACTCAAAGCACACGTGTTATTTGCTCAAGATCAAATCACACACTGCATCATCAGCTGACACACACCTCTAAAACATTCTTTTTGCTGGATTTGTCCTTTGAGGCCCAGCCAATCGTCGCTCCGCGCAGGTCCACCGTGACCTCCGGAACAATCTGATTGGTCTTGTTCTGCATGGAGAAAAAAAAACAAAAAACACATACAGCTGTTTACGAAACTGACGCTGCTGCATTCCAAGAAACTAGCTGAGACTGTCCCCGACAGCTTACGACCTGAGGGCTTGTCTGCGCTGTCACTCCTCACAGAGGTGACAGCGCAGCCGGCATCATGCTGCAGTGTTAAGTTTCATTTGTGTCTTTAGGGAGAAAACATGACACCAAAGTGCAGACTATATGAAGGTGTTTAAACTTACAGACAAAAAAAGAAAGAGCAGTCAGTGGTTAATTCTGTCTGTAACCTTTCAGCTCATCACAACCCCCTCAAGAAATGTACAGAATGCAACGTGAGCAGGAACATTCAGGTGTCAGAGCTTCTTATTAACGCAGGATGAGCACTTTCCTCCACATACAAACATGCAAGTCCTTCTATTATTAGTGCAGATCGTACCGAGGCCCCTGCTGCTGCAGACTTTGGGTCTTTGTGGAACGTCAGCACTCCTCCGTGGAGCACTGTCCATGTCTGGGCCCAGTTTTTCCTGAAAATGTGCAAATAAGCATCAGTAACACAGAACAAAATGACAGAAGGCGTCGGAGGAGATGACACGTGACTCCAAACACACCCAAAAACAGAAACGTGAGAGTGTTTTCAAAGTGATGTTTCAGCTTACCTCACTTTCTTGCCGTTCTCACACACTTTTGTTTTGTTGAGAATTCCGGCTTTCTCTAAGTTCTGCACCTGGGAATGTAAAATATCACAACTTTATTTTCAGACTACTTTAACTGTTAGGTCTATGTGTAAGTTATGTGATATGAGGGACACACACTGCTGGCTGAAGTGAACACAAACTTCTTCAGTAAAGCCATGCATTCAGATTATGTTCAACAGCTTTTGCACAATGATGAACATAGTAAATCCTTGAAAAGTAAAAGATTTAATCATCCGCCTGTGTTAAGAGTCGTAGAACAGACGATATTCCGAAGAGGAAGGGGAGAAATCAAGAGAATATTTAGTCTACTCTGTGTATTTGTAATGAGTAAGGCCGTTGTCACTCTACGTTTTTGTTATTGCAGGATGAAATTTTAGATGAAAACCAACAACGCATTAGGCCGTTTCTAAATACCTTATGACTTCCCCTTCCTGTCTCTGCCGATTCACTCTCAACAAAAAGGTAAATGCTTAAAAACGGGTCGTGAATATATAGTTTCATTTTCAAAGTGTGAGTTTACTCCAGCTTCCTCCCACAATCCAGAGACATGCAAGATAGATCAACTGGGGACTCTAAATTGGCTGTAGGTGTGAATGGTTGTTTGTCTCTATAGCCCCTTTCACACTGCCAGATTTTCGGCGAATGTTGGGCCGTTTTGCCGGCAAGCTGCGAGCGTTTAGACACACAGAGCTGGATTGGCGAGTTGATCTGAGGTGCCCAATTTTCCGCCTCATAGGGTAGACATATTGGTGGAACCTTTTTGGTTTAAACAGACTAAGGCCGCCTTCTGCAACAGGAGGGGCTGTTGATGACTTGTGGGAGGGGCTGCTGATGACGCTGCATGTGTGACCAAACAGGAAACAGCTGATAGCAGGAATTAGCGAGCACCTAGTAGCAAGAGGGAAACGCAAACCTGACAGACACTGTAAAGATGAGCAACAGGGGAGACAAGGAATTGCGCGCCCTCCTTGTCCTCGCAAATGAAGAGGCCATTAACTGTCAGATGACGGGGACGGTGAAGAACGGGCCGACTTACAAGGACTGACCAGCTGTGGCTTCCCTCCCACGTCACTGTTTACGTCACACACTGAGCTACACGTTTTGTTACTTGCTCACGCCCCCCATTGCCCCGAAAAAGGCACATTCTGTATAAACAAAAGTAGGCAGGCGGCATTTTGCTGCACCCCCCGATTTTGTTTTTATACTGCCAATGCTGAAAAAAGACTGATTGGGCTTTCCTGCAAATTTGCACAACTCCTATCTAAGAAGGGCTCATGTGTCAGCCCTGTGATAGTCTGGCAACCTGTCTAAGGTACAGCCCACCCCTGCCTAATGACAGCTGGGAAGTCCCTGTGAGAAACTGAGCTGTCTTCACTGAGTTATGGTGCTAAGTAACGGCCAGAGAAGTGTTTTTGCAGAACATTATGATGTCACAGTGAAGCTGACCTTTGACCTTTTAGATATAAAATGTCATCACTTCATCATTTTATCCTATTTGACATTTTTCTGATTTTTTTTTAGTTCATTATATAATTTATCATATATTAATGATTTTAAGTGCACTTTAACTTTTTTCTTGTATGTTATGCCTTCCTTAATATATTTACGTAAACTTTTTATTTTCTATTCTCTAGTTCTTCAATGAATTGTTTTTAAATGTCCTTTTATATTATATTACAGTATATTATGTACTGTATTATGTATAAGGATCTTGTCTTTTGCTGCTGAAATGTCCTCTATAAATAAACTTGCCTTGTTTTGATGCCCAAAATCTGATCAGTACATCACTTAGTCAAAGTACACATTTGTGCCAAATTTGAATAAAATTTCTTTGAAGCATTTTTGAGATATTACTTTGTAAAGAATGGGACAAACTGACAGACAGTTGTCGGGCATAAAAAAGACATTTAATAACAAAGCAGCATGTTGCTAACTGTATATTTGCAAGTCAGAAATCTGCAGTGTTTGGCAAATTAACCCCGGAATACAGCCGAACATGAGCTCCAATCCCAAACCCTATAGAGGACAGATGACGCTGGGAATATAAACAGCAGGTTTATCAGGATGTCAGCTGTAACATGCATCCCAGCAGCAGTGGAAACTCATGCACTTTAATGCAGGGAATGAAACATGCCTGTTCATGCGCAACAAACGCTCTTTGACTGATCTACAGTCACACCTTTCACTCATCATAGATAGACGCTGCTATCTACGTGCTGAGCTCAGGTGAACGCTCAAACTAACAACCCACATTATAGCGCAGCCACCTGGAGGTCAGATAATACGGGTTCCTCCAGGGTCTAAACCCAAAAGCCTTCAGAGAGAGACACAGAACACCATTCAGATACAGGGCAGCTCACAGTGCTTCATGGCTAACCAACTAGAGCAGACCGGGCAGGCAGAACACACACTCACGTTATGCTGTGTCTCTGGTGAGTTTCCTGTACTGGAGCTGTCGCTGCTGTAGTCGGACGTGTTCCTCCTGTGAGTGGGGACGAACCTCTGAACAACAGGAGAGGGAGATTTTAGGATTTACAGTTCATAAAATCACCAGAAAACATTTACATTTCATTGGGCAATGGATGCTTAGTGTTATAACCGTGGTCATATTTTGTATTCTTGTGTGTCTTTCCATGAATGTGTGTGCGATAGTCTCTGTGTATGCAAATAGGCCTGTGCGAGCACAAGCAGATTTATCGGCGCTGGCAGGTGACTGGCATGCAGTGATGACAGCCCCCTGTAAACAGCCAAAGTGGCATTGGCTCGGGGGCAGTGAAGAAACCGTCCACCAGAGCACCTGTACACCAAGTGTTCGCAGCCACACTTAAGGCGGTGTCCTGCTGCAGGTCGCAGAGGTGGGCTGCCTATTTTGTTTTCTTTGTTTTCTCCTGTTTAATTAAGTTAGGGAATTTAGTAAATCTATTTTGGTTTCTTTTATTTTCTTCATGTTAGATTTGGTTACTGAGATATTTCGGTTTGGTTTGCTGACCTTTGCCCACCCTGACGTCTGATTAAAATACCAGTATGTTCATATATATTTGCAAGTAAATCAAATTGTTTGCACACTTAATGCGTTGTCTTAGTGGCTGCTTGGGACTCGGGGAAAAAGGGGAGTAGGGAATCTTTCTTTTTATTTCATTCATACTATTTTTCTTTTTTCTTCTTGATGGCTGTGTTTGTGTGCCTAATGCTCTACATAAAGAAAGAAAAAATAAAATCACTAGTGCTTCTTTACACCAAGCCTCAAACGTCTTTATCATCACTTCCATTCTTCACATTAATAAAAACAAAAACTATATGGCCAAAGGAGGCCAGGGGTGTCCACATACTTTTGTGTACTTTCGATCTGGGTTAGTTTTTTATGGTTTGGGTCAAGACTCAAAGTTTGACGTAATGGAAATCTAAAAGTAATAATGTCTAAATTTTAATTTATATAAATGTCTATAAAGTCACTATCTTTCACTGAATGAGGTAACATGGTGGTGACTGAGCCTGTGGCCGACTGATGAAAGCTTGTGGAGACAATCCTGTGAAAAATCACAAGCAGCGCACAGTTAGTGTTTTCCATCACCGAGCTGGACCTCTGGGATATGACATCCAAAAAACACACCTGCAATTACCATTTATCACCACAGGTGTCGCCAAAGAGAGCAAAACAGAGATCTTGAAGATTGTAACTTCAATGTTACAGTATACAGAGATATTTCAGACAATATTAGAGTCACTTTAGAGTCAAACTTGGTACTGAGGCGTCTCTTTTGGCTGGCTGCTATTCTTGTTATAATCATGTGATGAGTGATTGTTGTTTCAGATCACTGTATTTGGTTCCCCCCACATCCGTAAAGAAATAGTTTTCCCAGTTTTATGCGGAAGAACTTGACTGGCCTGCACAGAGCTCTGACCTCAGCCCTATCCAACAAGGCTAGGATTAAGTGGAACACCGCCTACAAGCCAGACCTGATCACTGACACCGGTGTTGAGCCTCGATGACGCTCTTGTGTCTGAACAGGAGCAAATTTCTGCAGCCAGGTTACAAAATCTGGTGGAAGATTGGAAGCTGATAAGCAGAACATTAACGTCTGTTGTTTTGTAATGAATAATCACATAGGTCTGGAATGTTCAGGTGTCTACATACTTTTGGCCACGGCGTGCATAGTTACACCCTGTATGTGCCAAATCCAACCACACCTGGGAGACACATTTATAAAAAATTAGTAAGAGATCAGGTAACTGTTTTTTGTTACACCTAATGGGGAGACATAAACACATAAACTTACTGCTGTTGTGCCCTTGAGCAAAGTGTTGAACTCATGACTGCTCAGTAAGTAAAAAGCCCTTATTTGTATCCCAGGTGTTTGTGTACAATAACCCTCCCTCTGCCTGCAGCTCTGTCCTCAGGCTGCTACTGTAAATACGAATGCACCGCAGTTGATTTGCCTTGCTAAATACGGGTTTAAAAAGCTGGGAGTGTCGGTTGTTGAACAGGGACTCACCCTCACTACTTCTGCCTGACTAAACCGTTCTGTTGAAGCCAACTGACACACCCTGGACGTGGGATACAGCGTATACATGTACATGCAGGTCTGAGTGTGTGAAAGTATGAGTGTACCCCATCATCCTGGGCTGAGCTGAACTGTGCAGGTCCCATGGTGTGTCTCCAGTTCTTGATGACTGACGCGTTGTCTGCCTCGACGCCATTTTCCATTCTGGAATGGCCTGGAGCTACAGGGACCTGGAGGGACCGAAAGATGTTTAAGTTTATTTTAATTACAAAAATGTGAAATTCTGAGGAATGACACGACAAATTCAAAGACGTGTTTTACTGTAAATCAAAACAAAGCACTACGTGGCTAGTTTTGTGTCCTGAATGACACATATTGTCAGTTACTGTACATCATGAGCAAAGAGGTGCGCCATGTAGTGAAGGAACTTTACCTCAGGCAAGTTCCACTGAGACTTGGAGCCGTCTCTAAGGTAGTAGTAGGTCTGCCCTCGATCATCCCTGGACTTGATCCACTGTTACACAACAAAAATGTCTTGGTTAAAAATGATTCAACTCAATGCCGTTTGCCAGATTAGAAACTGTTACAGTGTGTCCGTCAGGCATAAGCCTGCAGGGGATCATGTGTTTGGTCCTGTGTGTGCACATGTGTGAGTGTCTGTATCTGTCTGTCTGCAGCTAATCTGGCAAATTACTGGACCAATCAGCCAAATATTTTGTGTGCACCTTTATGACTGTATGCTCAAGGACGTCTCGTGGTTACGGAGATTCATAATTGTTGAAAAACCTGTTTTATTGACTGCCAACGGCTCCTCATTCCTCCTAACTGTCTCTTATGAGCTGCAAGTTTAATTTTGCTCCTTGTTGTCATCTCCTACTAAGCTGTGCCGTAGCCAGCAGACAAAGTAAATACAATTAAAAATCCAGGAGGGGATGACATGGGTCAAAGATTTGTCACTGTGTTTCAGTGATCGAAAACACCTCAATCCTCATAATCACATAGTATATATATTCACACCTAGTACCTGTTGCATCTGTGCAACACGCCATGGCTCCATCAAAAACAGGTGAGGCGCACATTTTTATAATTTTTATAAGCCTCTGGGATGCTTCTGGGATGCGCTGCGCCACGTCTGCTGGAATTACAAGAACTGTCTCGACTGGCAGTGAGCAGCCTGGGGGGCGGGCGGCTGCCTGGCAGACATCTGCACTCTCCTTTACAAGAAATGAATGCTTCTGAATTTTTAAAAAATATCCTACAGCTCTAGTAAGAATGAAAGAGTAAGGTGGGTGACCTAAAGGAGTTGCATAACACACTTTCGCTCCCTGTGTGATTGTTTAACATTATTCTACACCGTAAAGACATCAGCAAGCTTTCAACAAAATGCTCTCTGCAAACAAACATCAAGGTAACCGTGCTGGAAATGTCTCTTCATGTCAACATCTATGTTTACCCAGTACTCTTAAGCCTTGTTTACAGCTGGTATTAACATGCGCCCTGGGTGATCACATGTGGACAGCTCTTTAGTACAGGTGTGAATGCACCCAATGCGTCCTCAGTGCCTCTTGAGATCCGATTGTTCAGACCACATTTGGAGGTGGTCTGAGCTGCATATGGCCACTGTCTTTCAGCAGTGTGCAGACTAATGTGTCCTGAGCTGCACTGACCGCCTACTCAGCTGATGTCCTCTGCATGGGCGGAAGTACGTACTCACTGACACACCAACGCCGTATCAAGACTGTAAAGATATATTATGAGTGCGTCAAACATCTTGCGCAATTTGGTTTGGCTGGAACACGCCAAGGAATAGAACCCATAAGTGTTGTTTTAATTTCGCCTGTGCGCCAAGATAAGCAAACTTCTTCTTCTTCTCTTTTTTCTTCTCTTTCTTTAAATTTCCTGCAGACTACATACAGGAAGTGCACTGCTGCTTCCACTTAAAAACAACAATGCATTTTTTCTTTGCAGACGGAAATTATTCATGTGTTTACTTGCCTATAAAATGGGGAAGTGAGCTCTGATCACAAGTGGTCACTCAAGTGTGAAGACACATTCTAATATACCAGGTGTGAACAGAGAGACTTAGAGCTGCCCACTTGTGATCCGATCACCCGAGATGCATGTTAACACCAGGTCTGAAAAGGGCTTTAAAGTGTTCAGCAGGTTAAAATGAATCATCTATCTTCCTCCTCTGTTTATATCAGTCAGTGCTGGGAGCTACCTGCTCTGGAGAGTGTTCACTGGTGAACACCCAGGTCCCATTGGGTTCCACATTGAGGTTCCAACCAGAAGGGGTGCTGCGGTCCAGGTTGGCCCGGGGGATGATGGTCCGGCTCACATGGCTGAGGGTGTACTCTTTAGGGAGGGTGGGAGGGCCCGTGGCGAGGAGCTCCTGGTATCCCTCTGGCTGTTCAGCAGCTGGGTAATCCTCTGAGGGGTAGTCCTCCTCAGGTAGAGGAGGCTGGGGACGGACACACAGAACACATTAAAACACACATAACGTAGTGTAGACTCACACAGAGGTAACTGCTCATCACTTGTGATCTACTGGAAATGTGTGGCGGCGTATTTATCTGCAGAGACTCTGCCCTGCTACTGTGTTTTCTTAGTTTCTGTGCTCAGGACGTTTATACCCACTGCGTTCACATGAGGTCAGGGCTTTATAAAAACACAGGGCAGGTGCCAGACCGTAAACAGCACGCGAGAAAGAGACATGGCACCAAAAAAAAAAAAAAAAAAAAAAAAAAAAAAAAAAAGGCAAATATAGTGAGGCAAGATGCCAAACAAGATCGAATTTGGGGTTGGCTTTTACTTTCAGTATCACTGCCGACTGTTGACCAACAGTAACCAACAACACTGCACAGATCAGCATTTTTGGAAATACACTGATTCTATTTCTTGGCAAGAGTTCGACGAGAACATTGATACCACACTGATGTTTGTACAGTAAATATAAAGCAGAAGCTGTTTAGTGTAGCTGGGCACAAGGACTGGAAACAGAGGAAAACAGCTAACCTGCTGGTACGTGAATGCTACGACCTTTGGGCAGAGGCAGGCTAGCTGTTTCCCTCTGTTTCCAGTCTTTATGCTAAGCTAAGCTAATCAGTTGCTAGCTGCAGCTTCATATTTAATGTACAGACATGAGGCTTGTATCAATCGATGTTAACATATATATCATGCTGCAGCGCCTGCAGGCTCAGTTGCACCTCCAGCCCTTTGCTGCATGACATCCCTCTCTTTCTCTCCCCACTTCACACTAGAGTTTCCTATCAAATAAAGCAAAAATGCAGAAAAATCTTCCTTAAAAATAATAATAATAAAGCTCTTTTGAATTTAACTGAACTTAGCCACGCCATATTAAAAGGGCAGTACACATGCGTTTCCGTTTAGATGAACATTTTGCTACGTTGTGTCTCAGCTGAACACATTTCAGGGTTTTTTTGTGTTAAAATGCTGCTACATCTCACTGAATAACGTCAGTGGAATAATTTCCCACTACGACCCAGATACAGAGCTCAGTGACTTTTCCGTGACTTTGATAAATAAGCCACGGCATTTCCATGGCCTCAAAGTATTCTTCTTTCTAGCTCAAAAAACCTCATTAAGGGGCAGAAAAGGGGTCACCTGTTGCTTGTGTTGTGAGGGAAACAGCTGAAAACTATCTAACGTGTGAATAATGTGTTCGGCATGATCCTATAAAGTGAAGCATTGGACACTTGAACTCTCCTGAATTCCCCTGACTGTCTGGGATACTCAGGAAATCAATTCAGAATGAGGACAAATGTCTTTTAAAGTTAGGGACACTACTGATGGGGGCACTCTGCGCTGGTGCTGTGAGCTTCCCTGATGAAAATGAGTCCTGTCTGCTATGTAGGTGCAGAAGATTTAATTCCATTAAAAGCAGACTGTATTTACAGCTTTCCCCTGGGTGAAGCTAAAACAGGAGACAGAGGGAGTTTAAGTAGAGCAGCCAGGCTGTCCTTACCGGCCCGTCCTCGTGAAACCTGTGCACACTCATAGGCTCCATCAGAGGGGGGTACGGGCTCAGCTGCTCTGGAGGCTCCCAGGACGTCTCCCCAGACATCGGGTTGTAGAAGTACGGGCGACCGCTGGTCTCATCCACCAGCTGCTCCCAGTCGGAGGTCCACGCAGGGGGGGAGGCGGTGGATTGAGAAAGGGCGGGAGACTGAGGAGGCGAGGGGGAACAAGGTGGCTCAGGGTCCGTGGGGGAGTCAACGAAGGGGCTGTCCCAGGTGGTGCGCCCCGTGGAGGGGTGGTAGTAGTACTCCTGTCCACTGTCTTGGTCAACATGCACCTCCCATCCCTCTGGGTCAAGGTAGGAAGGAGAGTAGGATGAAGGATCAACTTGTCATTACAAGGACATCCAGACTTTCATTCTCCACCTGTGGAAACAGAACATAAACGCAGATGTAGAAGTGTTGTCTTTTCCAGGTTTTAAAGGCTGCATTACAGTAAAATGGTGCAATTTTCTGAACTCATCAGACAGTTCTAGCCTTTCTTTTACCTGCCTTTACCCACTCAGTCATTATGTCCACATCACTGATGATTATGTGTGTGAATCTTTTGTGAACACCCCAATAATCAACGCACCAACAACAACAACAACAGAGTGTTTAGTAAGTCAGGACTATCAAAATGTCACAACAAAGACAGTGAAGCCCATTTGTGGGAGCAAATCAGCCAGACACTGCATGTTGCTGGATGAGTCTTGTATTTTCATCACTGTACATGTTGTAAGCTTTTTGTAAAGGAGCTGTACTTTACTTATCAGAGTAGAGGGATGGCCGAGATGTGTCATTACAAAATCGAATGACGCTTATGACATGTACATAATGTTTTTTGCACAAAGGCTCAACTGTGGAAAAATGTTTGAGTGCAATATAAGGGAGTTTTTTAAGTGTCATATTGTTTACTGTTTTGTTTTTATGAGCTCTTTTTTACTTATCTTTGCACTGAGGAGGTTGCATCTGATTTCATTGTACATGTACAAAGACAATAAAGATAACTCTCTTCTATTCGATTTGATTCTGTTTTATTTTTCCCTGAGCCTCCCTTAAGTGACTGAGGGAAAATGTATGACCCTCCCTCCACCATAATCATTGAGGGCGAGCCCTCATTTACAATGATGTCGAGAGCACATACTTTTCTTTTTACTTTTAGTAGGTACTGCAGCTGCCCCTAAAAAGTACGTACTGTTGCATGCAGTATGCACACAATCAGGAAATACTACTTTCGCATAACGTTACACCCTGAACTTTGACCCTCTTGCTTTTATATCTGTTACCTTGGAAATAAACAAACGGCACTCACCGAGGTTGCCAGAGATGGAGATAAACTGCTGTTTGTGATTTATGTAGCTTAACTTTAAACTTATAACTGCATAGACTGCAGATTCTAACATATTATATTTGTGACAGTGACATTACATCTGCAGTTCTCAGTCATTGTTATTTTTACAGTTACGTCCTTTATTGTTTGTGATAATTATGATTATTTTGTTCACTTAAACAATTAAAATTCCTATCATCACTATTCAACAGGTCATCAGTTACTTGAGTGTGCTGTCATCCATCATTTGGATATCTGACAGCTGTCAATCAGCTATCAAAGATCTGCTAGCTGTTTGCCGCTCAGTCAACGTGACGTATCATCCGCTGCGCCGAGGATTGTGGGTCAGAATAGCCTGAAAAGCATGCTGACTTACAGACTGCGAAATCGGACCACATGTAGTAGAACATCCTGGTATTTTTGGCATATTGCATTTGACATACTATGTATTTGGACATACTAAATCTTCGGCAACACTTTACTTGAAGGTATCTACATAAGAGTGACATGACACTGTCATAACTATGACGTGACACGGTCATGAACCTGTCATGAACATTATGTACATGTCATAAACGTTTATGACTGCTGTCATTAAGTGTCATTTGGTTTTTGTAATGACAAGTTGACATTGTTTGGGTTGTCTTGATTATGACATGACATTAATCAAGGTGACATTACCAGAAGTTGTCTTTGTCATGACAAGTTGACATTAACATAGTTGTCATGACAACTATTTTAATGCGCCTGACGGTGCGCGCGACAGGTCCGACGGACACGCGCTGTGCACGAACAAATTTAATGTCAACTTAGGTTTAAAAAAACACATATATATATAGAGAGAGAGAGAGAGCATGACAGGTTCATGACAGTGCCATGTCATAGTTATGACAGTAAAGAAGAAAAGCACACACACATCTCATTCATAGGTGCTGAGTCCGTAAAATAGAAGTAGGCAGGTAGAAGACTCACAACACTGCAGCTCCCGGTAGAAGAATTCTTTTACATAACAGATAAAGACAACGTTTCGAGCCCTCTTCGTCAGGTCAGTGAGGTCTTCGTCACTGACCTGATGAAGAGCCTGCAGTGTTGCGAGTCTTCTACCTCAACCTGCATAGTTATGACAGTGTCATTTCATTTTCATTTTTCATTTAACCTTTATTTAAATCTCGAGGAAGCAAATGCGCACTGTCAAGGTGCTCGTTTTTGCCACTCACACAACAATTAAAAATCACAAAGAACGAGCAAATAACAACAGGCCGAACACCTTTAAAAACAGTTAGATTCAAAAGTACTGTAGTTGGTAATCATAGTTTTAAACTGGCCTATAGTAACCATTGTGTTGAGTTTGAGTGTACGTTGCAAGATGTTCCAGGAAGATGCTGCAGAAGAACTAAAAGCAGTTTTACCAAATTCAGTGTTAGTGCGGGGAACATCGAGCGTTAAGCAATCAGTTGAACGTGTAGAATAATTACTATGTGACCAGTTCAATAAAGTGCTGAGGTAAACTTTATAAATGAAAAGTAGCCAGTGCATATCTCTTCGCACAGATAAAGGTGCCCATCCCACCTTATCATATAAGACACAATGATGGGTGGAGTAACTGGAACTGGAAGTCATGTCACTGTTATGTAGATACCATCAAGTAAAGTGTTACCAAATCTTCTTCTGACATACTATATAGTAGGGTTGTTAAAGTATCGATACTCTGAAAAGTACTGATACTCAAACGCTGAATCCGGATACAATACTAATTTACAAAAGTATCGATACTAACAGTGCACGCCACCTCAGGCCTTGGCCAAAACCGCATAGACTACAGCCGACGGCCAACCAGCACGCACGCTCTGTGGGCAGCGTCTGGCAGGCACAAATTCCTCGCTGCAACCTGCTTGTTGTCGTCGCTGTGCATGCATGCACACATATCTGCTGCTGTAATATGGCCAGTGCGGCTGCAGGAGGATCAGAGCAGCCAGTTTTGGTCAAAAATGATAAAGGAAAAAGCGCTCTTTGGAAATATTTAGTGAAGTGAACACAGCACACTGCAGACGGCAGGTACAGCCCCTCCCCTCACTAGCAGCTGAGCAGCTGGTGTCGCCAGCATCAAACTAAAATATAACTTCTAACGTTAATGTGGGAGCTAAGCAGAAAACTTTATCCGTCATCCCCGTCTGTAACATTAATAGACAATGTTAGTTTAACAGGACAATACAATTATGTGTGTCTGAAAAGTTATGTTAACTGTAAAGTCACAGATTGAAGCTGAAAAAACGTTTGGTTTCTCCCGTAACCCCTGGTTCTCTGATCACATAGTGAGGTAGAAACAGGAGCATCCTGAGCCTAAACTACGAACTCTATTTGATAAGCAACGAAAATATGGTGCCAATTCACCAGAAGCACAGAAAATAAACAGGGCTGCAGATAAATACATTTGTATGGACAGATCTTGTTTCTGGTTGTTATTTATTTTGGGGGGATTTTTTGTTGTTATCATTGATGTTACTGTTCTGATCTTTATTTAAAAAATGACATGCCTCTTAATTTTTTGCTGCTGTATCGAAAATGGCACAGAGTATTGAATATTTTCCTGGGTATCGATATCGAGTTTGAAATTTTAGTATTGTGACAACCCTACTATATAGAATGATTCATCTCTTTTTCATGTTTCTGTAAGTATTGGTTGTTTAGTAACTGTAACAGACAGACCATCTATTACTCTATTTATGTTTCGAGTGAGATTTTTTCTTCTTCCTGCTTCTCTTTGGTCATGGAATATATAATTATCTCCGCCAGGCATCAGCCTCGAGGAGATCATGCGTTCGATCATGTGTGTGCAAACTACTGGACCAATCAGCCTAATATTTCATGTACACATGTTTAGCTGTATGCTCAATGACTTCCTGATGGTAGGGTAATTCACAAATGTTGAAAAACCTGTTCTATTGACTGTTTTATACCGCTATTGACTCCTCACTCCTCTTAACCGGCTAAAAACAACAAGCCGTACTATGTGTTGCAGACCACATTTTGGCCTTCGTCGTGGCTCAAAACTGACATCCATAGAAAAGTATGATCTCATTTTGAAGTGGAGTATCTGCAGATGATCCACTAAAGTTAGGCTCGATAGGAGATGAGTTAGTTTTTGTTATCTTTGTTGCTATCTTGACTGCGGTTGTTGTGCACGAACCCTATATTGTCACAATTTCCATTTCAAGGTATTTGGTCAAAAATAAAATGATATTTGATGTTTTCACTATCACCCAGCTCTGTGTGCTTTTCTAAAGACATTCTGTGAAGTAAAACAAGCTCCAAAATGACAGTGCTTGGTGAACTTGCACTTAACAAGATAAAAGCAGCATCAAGCAGTGTTAAGTACCAGCCTTCAGCACACTGCTCTTTGCAGTTTAGCTCTTAAGAAGTCAGCCTTCCGCATCTTACAGAGCACCAGAGCACAGGAAGTAGCCCACAGCTGAAAAAAACACACACACACCACAGAGGCGTTTCTCCTGCAAATATGATCATTACCAAATTCTAGACATTTCAAAAACACCCACACACAAGAGTTCAATGCTCTCATATCAATGTAACGTCCACAGGTTATGTCTGTATTAATGATCCTCCCAAAGCAGACTAACGTGAGCCAGTCTGTGGTGTTTATGGGATGCCACAATGAATGAGGTTTAAAAAAAACACATATATATATAGAGAGAGAGAGAGAGAGAAATTATCTACCACACAAATGAGAGCATCTGACCACATGCTAACTGCAGAGAACTAAGTTACACTTCACCACTATCATCAGCCATTACCTTGCCCTTTCACGAATAAAAACCTTTTCCAGTTTTTCTAACACAAAGTGCATTTTCAGTTTCTGTCTAATAGAGGGAAGCCGCTGAATCCTCCATGTCATGTTACTTTCATAAGCAGATGATTTGACTCGCTGCACGGCCGGAACCTGACATGCAAAATGGACCCGCTCGTCGCTAACAATTTGTTTAAAGAACGTCAATTACGAGTAGGACTGAAGTTGTGATGAAAGGCTGCCTCTGTCCTCAGCGCTCTGTGAAACTGTGACGCAATGAAAAGTGTCCCCAGCGTGACACTTGAAATGACCCCTGCCAGAATAAAAACAATGTGATCCTTTTTTAAGTTGCTCTTTTCTCACCTGTGCTTCACTGAGGCGATTATTCCTCACCATGACAGTCTTGCAGAACCTTTTATATGCCTTCATGATGGCACATAGAGACTACACTCCTACAGACGATACTCTTAACTACATCTTGTCTCACAGCTCATGGTCTATATTTACCAAGGCCTGAGACCTGTGTGTGTGTCTGTGCTGCATCTTTTCATCACTGTGCTAAATGTGCAGTGCTGTAAAGACGAGACATGTTAAGGATACCAACAGACATTTACTCCTACACTGTGCTTCAGTGAAGTTTTGAGGTACTTTGCATGAGTATTTTGATGTTAATCTGCAACATTTCAGGGAGCAAATATTGTACTTAATTCATTTGACAGCTGGAGTTACTTGTCACTTTGCATTAGAGGATTTTTTTTTAACGTGTGGTCCACTTCAAAAATATACTGCATTGTTTGGTGTACAAAATCTTCCTTTTATGAAGTCATTGTGTGAAAATGAGTCCCTAAAGTTGTATTTTCTTCTTAATTTCAATGCAATAAATTTAAAGTTTCATCTTTCATAACTGTTTGCCACAATCTGCCTCAAAGTTATTCGGCCACTCCTTTTAAAAGCGAATCAATGATTTAATTTGAAATAATAAGTGGTTAAATATAGTATTGTTACTTCAATTTCCGCTTGTTTTACACAAAATATGTTCTTTTAAGATGTGATAATATACAGGAGTGCCTTTAAGAGATGTGGTATTTTGCAGATTTAACTGCCCAGCAGTCTACAGAGTAGTAAAATTTGAGTTATAATCATTCTGTAATACAGCATGTAGGTATAATACAACACCATCAAAGAACCATTTTCTGTTTGAGTACTTTTGCTTATGATACTTATGATACTACTGAATATTGGACTTTCACTTGCAGTACTTTTTACATTGTGGTATTACTACTTTTTCCTAAAGGGTAACTTCAGCTTGTTTCTGCTTGGATCCTTTGTTTTTGTGTCAAAGTGACAAATGGGAACAACCAGAGAGAGAGGGCTGCAGCCTGCAGCCGTGAATACAGGCTGCAATATAACGTTAATGAGCAAATGCGCACTGTCAAGGTGCTCGTTTTTGCCACTGACAGGCTCAGATTGTTATTCTAAGTGTCTGACAACATTATGGAAAGGATCCCTACAGAGGTAGACCTTTATTTTAAAGAGTTAGATCCTTTTTGTTTAACCAGAAACAGCCCAGAAATTGCCACGTCAAACCCACCAGACTCCATTTAAATTAACTGTAATTGTATCATCGTAAACACACAATTCAATTAGAGTTGACAGAAGTGAAATAAAACTCACAAAAGCCACCTTGGTTTGTCTTTCCACTCTTCCAACAATCACCAACTCTGGTTTGGTTGAAATAAACTCTTAATTCACCCAGTTATTTGTGAATATATGCTGCCTCTATATACGCTAAAATTACTGTTTACTTAAGTGGAGTCTGGTGGTTTCGATGACGTTTGGGCCTGTTCTTGGTTAAACAAAAAGGATTTTACTCTCTAACAAAAAGGTCTTTCCCTGTAGGGTCTTTTCTATAATGTTACCAGACACTTATAATAACAATCTCAGCCTGCCAGTGTCATAAACAAGTCCTTTTAATGGTCAGAAATTGAGGAAATTGAGGGTGAATATGCCCACAGTTACACTGCAGCCTTTTCATCACTGTCGGCTGCAGCTGTCTTCTACTGTTGTGCCCATTAGTCTTGTAGACGCAAACACATGATAAAATAGCATCCAGGTTGAAAAATGTCAAAATTACCCTTTAAGTAAAGAATAAAAATACCTCTTCCTGGTTTGGCTGAGGAGCCGAGGAGAAGATAAGACTGGTTAACATGAGTAAAAAGCATAATAAGTGGAAGGAAAGCATTTTCACATTATGGATTTCATGATCAGCTGTGTGTGTTTTTTTTATCTGTCTATTCAGTGTTATCACTTTGCTGACTTTGCTTCTTTATCGATCTCAATCTAACCACGAGGCAATCGATACGGACAGCCAGACAACTGACCCCTAAACAGATTGATTCCAAACAACACAACGCGGCTCCACAGAGGCAGACAGCGGAAATGAAAGAGCTGCATCATTGATCTCTGAAATAGCTACGCTGGAACGCCCACAATGCAATGGAAGGAAAACTTTACAAACAGATACACATGAACAAACAATATGATGCAAACATGTGACAGATTGCAGCCGTTTTGAAGGGAATTCCACTCAATACAGGAAGGCGCACATGTCAGTCAACCACTCCATGTTTTCAAAGGAAATATTGTACTTTTTACTCCACTGCATTTATTTGAAAGCAAGTGACTAGTTCAGGATTTGACATGCCAAACTCTGTGCTTTCTAAAATACAAGCCACTGTTAAAGATTCAAACAGTTTCCAACATTTGTGCCTTCTGACGTCTTACAAAAAAGATGCATAGGAGTTGTTAGCAGTTCTACCAAAGAGACATTTTCTCTCTAAACTTCTCAGATGGTTTCATTTGAAGGTTTAGTAAGGAAAAATTCTTGAATTCCTTTAGGTTTTTCTTCTTTCCCACCTCATTAACCATCTCATGACCTCGTCGATTCATATTGTACTGTTTGGTCGCCTCACGTTGCCTGTGCCTTGGCCAAAACCGCATAGACTACAGCCGACGGCCAACCAGCACGTACGTTCTGTGCCTGCCTGAGAGGACATTACTCTCCATGCCAGTGCACGGCAGTAGTCTGTATTCATCATTCAAAAGGGAAATCAGGGGACTTATAGGGTACAGGATGCTTTAAGATACTAGTTAGTCAGTTAGCAATTTAACAATACAACCTGCTGTTGAAAGAACAAAGGATATTTACAGTGCCCCAGTAACAATTATGTAAAAACAATTACGAATGTTTATGCTACAGAGCTCAGTGGCTAAAAAAATAATCTTGCGGGACACACTAGGGATGCACCGATCCAATATGTGGATCGAATATCGGCCCTGATATCATCAAAATAGATGGATCGGGTATCGGAAAATGCAACCTATACCTGAGGCGATCCTTTGCCTTTAAATGTATTGCAACGCGAGCTACGTCATACGTCATGGAGCGAAGGAGAGAATCTGCTGTGTGGGGGTATTTCACACTATTTCAACTGCTGTTGCACAATTGTTTATTTCTGTTCATCACTGCATTAATCTGTTTCATCTTGTCTCATTTGATCTTAGGAAAGAACTGTGTAGTCATCAATGCCTGATGCCTCTAGTCTTTTCTGTTCTACACGTAAAGGTATATAGCTTTTTAGGTCAACCATGGTATGGGATTGGTATTGGGTATCGGCTGATACTCAAAGCCACAGCATCGGGATTGGTATCGAAACTGAAAAAGCTGGATCAGTGCATCTCTAGGACACACTGCAAAACCCAGGCCGACAGATGCTCATGGACAGCCCGACATCAGCCCCTTTTACACTGCCTGCTCAAGGCGGGAATTTCGTGCCGTTATTCCGCTTTGCCATTTTTAATAAAAGGTACAATCTTAAAATCTAATCTAATGAAATGACAGAGTTGCATTTAAACCAGCAGCAGAGGTCGTGACAGTGCCAAAACACTGCCTGTGTAAAAGGGACAGGAGGCAAGACAGGACCACGGACAGGACAAGTGTGACGTTTTGACAAATGTGTGCAACCCAACGCTGGGAGATTTAAAAAGCAGCTGATAGCCGTTAGCAGCTAACTAAAAGAAGGAGAACAGCAGCCAAATTGGAAAAACAATGAGGTCCAGGAGCCGCCATAGAACAGAGACAGAAGATGATTGTTATGCCATTATTATTGTTTACAAAGTGCTGCAGACACGTACGTTTTATGTCACACTAGAGGCAGACGATCTGTTGCTTCCAGGTTGCTACTATTGTCTAAAATCACACACTGGGGATGGACGATGCCGCTGTTGTTTGACTCTGTGTAAAAATGCAAAGGCAGCATAAAGAAGGGACTTCGTAGTGAAATGATCTCTGAGTAAAAATGGCTATTGATTGCCGGCTAACAGTCAGCCTTGTGTGCCCTCAGGAGGGGCTGGACCCCGAGGATGGGAATTAATGGAATAAATGACTTTATATAAGGCAGTTAAAACCAGCTGACGGTAAAATGTTGCTCACATATTGATAGATAATTAACCATCTAATAATACCATGCATAAATATATCACTCGCTGTTTCTACTTTTGTGCTTTTAATACATGTTTGACTTTAGATTCTTGATTTTACTTGGAAGGGATCAGTTCTAAACCAATGTATTGGTGCTTTCACTGAAGTAATGTATCTGAATACTTGAGATGGCCTAAATTACAGAAAAAATGGCTATTATCTTGACCATAGAAGATTTTGAGCACCGTTTTAAAATGTTTAGTCGTTCTAATCAGTTGGATATTACACACTACAACACTTGTTCTCAGGTCTGGTCGTGGTGATATACAGAAAACTGACTGTAGCACTCATCGAAGGCAGATGTCAACAAACGAAAGTGTCAAATTCAGACCTTAACGCACAAATACAGACTTTCCCGCTGCTACTTTCAGATGAAATGAACTGTGAGAGACTTTAACATCCAAACTGAACATTAACACCGGCATTCACAGCGGCTGAGCTTTTAATCATCAGCCTTCAGCACTGTCAGTTCGCTATTTATGCCACTTTACTCAGTACAGGAAAAGAAACAAGTGCAGAGGTGCCATGTTTACGCAAAGCAGGAAGCAAGGCTGTCATCAAAACTGTCATCAAAACATGTTATCACATAAAGCACGCTGGCCACAGAGAATTAAATTTTACAACGTAGCAATGAAAGCTAATTTAATGTCGCTGTAATCACCTACCTGAGGAACCACCGGCAGAGTCATGCCCCGCTTGGCCCCGTGACTTGACCAAACCCCGGAGTACATCTCCACCATGTTTATATCATTCTCTTTAGAGGAGCCATAAATCCAAATACACAGGCAGGCACTGAACTGAAAGCGTGTGACCACGTTCAATGAACTTGTGATGGGAGAGAGAGAGAGAGGCGACACCCTTACGCACACATCCTCCTCTCGCAGCAGCTGTGACAGTTGCAGCCCAGATAGAAAGGAGAACTGTGAGCTCTGTTACAATAGCAGCAGGAAGGGACTGTGTGAGGACTGGGTGAGATGCATGTGTGCGTGTGTGCGTGTGTGGGTGGATGAGTGTCGGTGTTTGTGTGTTCATATGCATGAATTCCTCTGCGCAGGGTAGGGGGGTAGAGGGTAACTGTCTGTGCGCGCTATGAGCCAAAAGCAGACAATGAAAACAAGTCAGCGAGGAGGGTTAGCTAGAGGGAGCTACATTAACTCTGCAGGTGACTTCAACCTACTTCCTGCTTTTGTGCCCCTATATGATAAAAAAAGGAGCTGTCGTCATGGAAACAACTTTCTTTAAGGAGTACATGGCTTTTAGTTCGGGGTTATATTTAAAAAAAGATGTCACCGAACAAGAAAGGTGCTAAAAACGACCATGTTTTCACCTACAAGTGCAGCAGCTGCTGTAACGTGTACAGTATTCTGCGTTCTACTACTTCAGGAGGTCACTCGGACAATAATGGGGAAAAAAAGGGAAGCAATATTTTCCAACAATAATAATGGGAGAGCTGCTTTTTCTATTCTGATGAGACATTGTGTTGTTAAAACTGCCGAGTCCACAAGTCTGAAACAGGAAGTCTGGTTTAAAGGCCAATTGTTCCACCATCACTTCCCTCTACGTGGGGCAACATTAGCCAGTCTGCAGACAACAGGGCAATTTGTGGCTGTTTTGTGGAGGTTTTGGGGGGCTAGGGTTAATCTCAAAATAAGGTTTGAGGCTTGTGTTGCTACATCTATGCTTGTTGATTGCTTTTGAAGTGCCAGTTGTGAATCAATGCTTCCTGGAACATCCATTTCACATTAAGTAGTGCCCGGACAGAGGGTGCTTTGCCATTCAAATGTGCCTCGGAAAAACCTTGAAAGGATTATACTGTTGTATCTGAATTTTAGGGATGCACCGATACTCGCCTTGTTGACTGCCATCGGGCAACTGGCAAATAAGATGACATTCAGTGATGCCAGTGGCTGATGATTTTGGTCGTGTCACATCAGTTCTGTGCAGGCTACAAAGCAGGGCTTTAAACTAACAGCCTCCCGTCATCAGAGATCTTCCTGGGACGCCCTCAGGATGAATAGACTCACTACCGCAAGCCCTATTTTTTCCCCGATAGTGCTACATTATGAACAACAAATCCATGTTAAAATCATGGATGTATAAGGCCCTGTTTTAGCAGCTGGAGGCGGCTTTTTATAATTGTTTTTAATGAGAATGAAGCTTATTGCTTGCTATTTTTGCGTTGTTACGCACCTCGCATTTCTGTACTCTAGGCGCCTGGCGTTCTCTGAACTCCTCAAGTTGAAAAGACTTCAACTCAGAGCAGAAAAGCGCCCCACGTTATCTCTTTTTTCCCATTGTCCAATCAGATGATTTAAGAGGCGGGCTTTCGGTGGTCACGACAACAAATTTACAGTTGGTGAACAATGGAGGAGAAACTGGTGGTAGCTGTTACTGGATGCTCAGAGCTATACGGCCTGACGATAGATAGGTTGTCAAACTGCCCCCGAGTCATCCTAAAATATGTCTGAAAATAGCCAGCATCATGGAGGAGAAGCTCCTGGGCCAACTAGTGGTACTCCCCATGACCCACCCTCTTTTTTAGGGTCTCATGTACCCACACACATCTCCGTTTCCCTGTGCCCAACAAACTATTTACTCACAGCCTCTCACCCTCAACCAGAGCTACAGCAAGTACCCTCTGCCTCAACATTTTAGGAACTAGCTACTAATTACTGTGAAATCAAAAAATACAAAAACGGGAGATTAATTACACGGGAAGGTTAGGGTAAGGACGTGATGGGGTGGCTGCCTGGCAACAATAAATATTTTTACTAGTGGCATTCAATTTAGAAAAACGCAGTGTGGTGCGCTTCGTGTTTTGCAACCTGAACCTGCAAAACCCTTTCTGTGTGACGGGGGCCTAAAGAAACCTGGATACAGTGTTGGAGGCAGGGCTCTGTTCAGTCCTAAGAAAGTTGCTCAGTGGCACATGAGGCCAAAAAACTGCTGCATATGTCATTACATTACATATGTATTATGGAGCTCATAGAGCAGGCAGGGTTACTAGAGACTTCTACCGGCCACCTTCTGTTAAGCACTCTGTTAACTTGAATGGGGACAGAATGATTTAATCAGGACGCTCTTTGAGACTTTTCAAATATTATCAGACTGAATGGATGCTGGACATTATTTGACCACTATGAAATTTGGCCACTATGGCGCACTTCCTGTGTGCCTGGCTGACACTGGCAGGAGAGCTAGTTAATGTTAGTTCTAAGTAAGGATAGACCGATACATCGGCCGGCCGATATATCGGGCCAATATTTGAGTTTTTTACTTGTATCGGCATCGGCCGATACGCACGTGGGTTCGCGGATTTATTTTTCCCTGGCATGATTTACAGACAGGCATCCACGGGCAGCTCTGTGTTGCCGGAAGACCCTGCAGCGCACATGCAGCGAATCCTACTGTGTACAGTAGTTGTTGTTTTATTTATGCTTCAGCTTAAATATTTGTTTATTTTATAAAGACATTACTGGAAGATTTACGAGCACTGAACTCTTTTTTTATTTGAATGTATAATAATAATAATAATAATAATATTCTACCTGTTCTACCTCAACTTTCCATCTTGTTTTAGTATTTTTTACTGTTCAATAAATGTTTCTTATTTTAAACTTGAGACCTGTAATATTTGTTATCATTGTGTCATTTTTTTGATGTAAATTGAGGGAGCAAAAGCAGTATCAGCCCCAAATATCGGCTCAAGAAAATCGGCAGTCCATAATTGGTCATCGGCTAAGGGTGATGGAAAAAAATCGGTATCGGCATCGGCCCTAAAAATCCATATCGGTATATCACTAGTTCTAAGTAGCCGACAGCCACTAACAGCTAACAGCTACATTATGATGCATTCAAGCTCTATTCAGTAAAAATGAGTAATGGGTAAAGTAAAACGTTCTTATGATGTAGTCAGTGTAATCTTGTAAACTTGAATAAACGCAGCTGTTTGAAGGAGAAATTTGTTGACATTTTCACAGCAATATAAAATAGATACTAGAGAGGGCGTTATGATATATTATATATATATCATATATTATATATATATTATATATCATATATATATTATATATATATATATATTATTTCTTAAACACGTGTTTGCTGTGAAAGGTGGTCATTCAAATGTAGGGTAGTGAAGGGTTTAATTACTTTAGAACAGTTAAGTTACTTTTTTATAATGTAGTTTTTCTTTGTTTCCCTGATACAAAAATGGGGAATAAAAGAACAACAACAACAACAAAAAAAACAACAACCCAGAATTTTACAATCTGTGCATCCCTACTTATTTTTGAGTTTCTGCTGAAGGATATCTTTCAGAGTTTTTTCTGACATAGAAAACTGTATTTAACTTCTTTTTTTTTTTTACATGGAAGATTCATATATCTTTGTAAATAACACTACCTTTAAACAAGTGTGTTTAGACCTTCAACAGTGTTTTCCAGCTTGATTTCCATCTTTCACTGCAGAGCAGACAACTCGCTGCCCTCAGCAATGCATGAAGCAGCAATCTGCTTGATTACTTAACCACATTAGCGCTCATCCAATCAAACAATGGAGCACCAAATTGGGGCCCAAATCACGCCACAAAGCACACAGTTGAGCTATTGAATCAATGTGGCTCCACCTCCTCTTACATCACACTCCTCATGGCCCAGAATCCAGGATAACTCCAGAAATGGCCAATGTGGAATCCATCAGCTTATCACGTTCTTATCTTTGCACGTCAGGCCAGGTCTGCATGCCGCCGTGCAAAACCTGCTGATATTGCTTGTTCCTGTCAGATTTCTCCTACTCTTGCTCTGTAGGTGAAGTGTTTTTGGTGTAGGAGGGGAAATATTGTTGTTGCAATGCTCCCTGAGGCATCTGTAAATGGAAACCCCATTCTTTTGCAAAGGTGCCACCTTGACTTTCAGTTGCAGGTGCAAGTTGACATCAACAGTCTGCATGCAAACAAATTAAAGACACTTTTAATGCAGAATTCAGGACTTCAGTTGTGATTTTTGGTTCTGGAAATGTTCTGCAGCAAAGCACCATTAAAGATAGGATGTACCAAACAATAGGATCACTACAACCAGGTGCGTCACTACAGTTTACAAAAACATTTTACAAATAGTCATGACACAAAGACATTCCTGTGCATATGACTCATGCGACTCTTGACAAAAACAAGCTGTATCTTTACATTACTTCTTAGATCATTGCTGCACGGTGTCTCGAGGACGTTTAAGACAAAGCAAAAGTCAAGAAAAATGCAGACTTTCTGCTTTCTATTTCTCGTGCTTTGCATACTGGGCGTGAGCACTACTTTACAATACTGTACCCAATAATCATATTGTTTATAAACATATTTCTGAAACGTGCTCTTAAGCCCGCCTTAGCCCCAGTTGAGCCTTTCATGTAAAGCCACTACATCTGAGTCACAGAGCTAAGCTTCAGATTTTTCCTAAAAAATAAACACCCAGTGATCTTTGAAAGAAAAAGCCCGTTTTACAACACAACCTTCTCTTCTGAAGGTATTTCAAGAATGGTAAAAGACTTTTCTAGTCATTTGAATAAACAAAATATTTAGTTGCATGATATAAAAATTATTATTTTTGACTTGTTTTACAAGTTGTCGCTGTATTTACTTGCACAATCAAAGACGATCACAGCAATCTCCTTGCTCAATCTATATAACATTAACCAAAATTAAACATGTTATTATCAGTTGTATTGGTACATACCAGGGGTCAGCTACCTTTGTTATCAGAAGTCATTTTTGGCTTTTTTTTGTTGTTGTCTGGAGCTTTAATACATACTTGTGCTTTATAATCAAGATAATGCAGTCGCAAAGAAATCTCTCCGCTCGCTATTAAGTTGTCTGTTTTCCTCTGAGACTTTCTTTTTTGGATTTGGAATCAATAGCCAGCCTAGGGAGGATGACTCCACTGCTAACTAACTCACCAAAATCTGGGAGAAGGGACCAGGTCATAGACGTATGATGCACACTCTAGTTGACAGAATGGGTTTTTATTGAGTGTAGGGGTTATACATTTTTACAACTGGAAAAAGCCCTACAGCAATGAAAATCTAAAATTAAAATGTCGTCAAAATAACTGTTATTCATTTCCATATCATTGAATCTGTGAAAGCCACAGAGGGCCACTGGAGACGGGCTAAAGAGCCGCATGCAGCTCCACAGCCGCAGGTTGCTTTCCCCTGGTATATACTGATGTTCATTTTCTATTTATATAGAAAAACAAGATAACATGTTAATATTTGCTTGTGTTTTCCAAATGAGCAAGAATCTTGTATGTCAGTGTTACTCAACTTATGTCCCACGGGCCAAATTTGGCTCCTAATTTACAATGAAAATAAATTACTTCACACTGGGAATTGTTTTGTACTTTGAATTTAAAAAGAGGTACCAGAGTGCATAAAAAGCATTCAAATACAGCCTGTTTATTTAAAAAAAAAAAAAAAAAGCTGGACCCCCCCCCCCGACAGAGGTCCAGGCTAAGCCCTGAATGTCCTCAAATCCTAGAAACACCCCTGCGTACACCTGACCTGTGCAGAGCTGCTGAGACGTCATTTGCCTCTTGGCAAAGATAAATGAGGACAGCAAATGTTGAAAAATTGAAAACAGGCAATTTATTTATTATATATACTGATTAATATTAATGTTTGTTTCTTAACTGGCCCCTTGCCTCCTGTCAGAGTGGCACCCGGGCAAAGCAAGTTGAGTATTGCTGCTGTACTGTATGTCACACCTGCCAACCTGAATACAAATCACAACTTGAGATATTTTAAAAAAAACCAAATAATAATAATAATAATCAGGCAACAAACTGAACATTTTGTGATCCAAAAGGTTAGAAAAGTTAAAGAAAAGTTGATGCTTAGCTCTGTGACTTGAATGTAACGGGAATACATGAGAAGTGCAAACACTCCAGCTACACATCTTATTTGAGGTGCATTCAGAACATACAGTTCAAATGAAATATGTGTACAGACCTGTGTGACGTAAAGGCTGTCTGTGCAAGCCCAGGCTGAGACAGAACGGATCTCATTCCCGCTAACTTTCTGGTTAAACAGCAAAACATGGCTGTTCCCAGTGATACAATGTGGCCAAAGAATGGTAAAGACGAAAAGCTTGTCCTGACCAGGCCAGGAGAGCAACATGCACTTGTCTTTATACACATGATGGACACGTGTTCTGTCAGGCAGACATGCACAGAGAGGTCTGACGACACTCTCACACTACCTGTCGGGGCAGTTTTTTGGCATTTGATTTGGTCTGTTTCACATGGCAGGAGGAATTACTGTAGAGAACCGGCTCAAATGTTTAGTTTAAGTGCCAAAATATTACATGTTGCAATGTGCACAAGAGGACAAACAAGAGGGTCACAATGTTTTAGTTGCCAAAGATCAATGGGACAGTGGATCTCATGTGATAACTGTCTAAACTCTAAAGGGACAGGTCCCCCAAAAATCAAAAATACATATTTTTCCTCTTACCTGTGGTGCTATTTGTCAATCTAGATTGTTTTGGTGTGAGCTGCCAAGTGTCTCCAATATAATGAAATTGGTTGTGCTCGGATTGTGATGCTCAAAGTGCCGAAAAATCTACAGGAATGTCTCTTTCCAGAAATCATGACCCAGACACTTGTATTCTTTCTACCGAACTACAACCGCCAACTGTATCATTGCACAGAAGGAAGCATGCATCTACAGCTCACTCACCTAGCACCACTGAGCTAGCTAACGTTACAGCTCAGCCGAAGAAGGAAGGAATTCAATTCAATTTTATTTATAAAGCCCAACATCACAAATCACAATTCAAAAATGGCAGAAACCTCAGGAAGAGCAACTGAGGAGGGGTCCCTCTTCCAGGACGGACTGACGAGTGATTGATGTCATGTGTGCAGAAGGAGGTGTGCATCTACTCATGGGTGGGAGGCTCGTGCCTGTGACAGCACCAGATCATGGATGTATAAAGAGAACAGGATACAGCATTCGAGGCAGAGCCCCAGTCATTTCTGAGAAAGCTGCTCAGTGGCTCATGAAGCAAAAAAATTTGACTTCCCAAGTATAAAATTACCCAGATCTTCCACATTGCTGGACCCATACAGCAGGCTCTCTACAGACTTCCAGTTTAACGCTCCACTGACTTGAATGGGTAAAAAATGATTGTGTGGCTCCTCCATACTTTCGAAATGTTATTGAAGTTAATGGATCAAATCCTGATAGTGAAACGCGTCAATTCACATGGGTCGAACCCCCTAAAAAAAATGTATCCACTGCAAAGTGATATTTCTGAATACTGAGGTGAGGTATTTTATTTTATTAGTATTACAGATTTATTTCTTTACCTATTTTCCTTCTCTGACCGATATCTCCTGTTTTGTTCTCATTTCATCCTCTACTTAGTAGTAAACTGTAATTCGTTTTTTCTTTTAATTGGTATTTATTTTGCTTTCTCTAACTAAGATGTATTGAATATATTGTGTGCTTTAGACATTTTGTCTGGGAGAGCTGGGTCTGGTTCTTGTGGCCACTTTGTTTTTGTTTTTGTGTTAAAAGTAAAAATATGGCAAAAAAAAAGTATCTACTGATTTACAGACATCTCTTTCACTATGGAAAAAAGTCTTTACGGGCCCAACTGCATCCCATGGCGGACACAAAGTTATAATCCCACTGTTTGGCCAGTAAATAATTTGGCTTCAAAGCCCAGGGCACTTCCTGGGGGCTTGCGTGAGATGTAAACATTAATGGCGTCCTCCTTGGCTGAGCTGTAATGTTAGCGGGTCCATGTCATTGGTTCGACAGCCCATTGGTTCGACATCCCATTAGTCCGACTGTCCGCGGTGCTGAACGGCTCGCGGCGGGCATATGGTGCGCCGCGACCGGCTTGAGGCGGAGCAGGCTCACGACTTGTGTGTTTGTCACTTTCTTTTTCATTTTAACCCACACCATGATCTTTTCCTGACCCTAACCAAGTGGTTTTTGTGCCTAAACCTAACCAGACCTTAACCACAGGGCATCATGATGATTTCGGAACGGATTTCAGAACAATGAGTTTAATATGGTCGGAACAATGGGATGTCGAACTAATGGGCAGTTCCCAATGTTAGCTAGCTCAGAGGTGCAATGTTAGCTAGCAGTAGATGCTTGCAATGATAAGGTTGGCAGGTGCAGAGAGAAAATAGTTCCTACATGAAACTGCTCACAACAAGGTCTGCGGATTATCTCGAGTAACCGAGTCATAATTTCTGCAAAGAGACATTGCTGTTGAGCTTTTCAAATGTATTTTTTTGGTACTTTGAGCACCACAAGCCAAGTGCCATCTAGCTGCATTATACTGGAGATAAGGCAGACATCTCTACGGCCGATATCTCCAACACTCGGCAACTCACAGCAAAACAATCTAGACTAATAAATAGCACTACAGGTAAGATGAAACATATGTATATTTGATTTTGGGGTGAACTGTACCTTTAAGTTATGAAAGATTTATTGGACATGACATGTTCAATATTCATTCTGGAGCTAAAGAGAGTTTCTTGTAATGAGTACAGACACATTGGTGCCACAAACATCACCATGAAACAAAACAGGCCTGAATATGCAGTCAAGTACGCCTTCCTGGAACCTGCAAAGTTAACTATAACCAAACTTCCCAATCCCAACTGGATTTGTCATCCACTTACTAAACTTAATATCCCAGCTGAGACCAAAGAACAGCCTGCATACCCTGGATATTAAGTGACCTACATTTGGGGCTAATTGCAAGTTCTGCACATTACATATGCACACACACGCCAACTGCATGGCAGGACTGGCACTAAAAGCTCTAAAGCCCTGCTTGTTGGGAGTCAGGCCAGACCCCCTCACATCACCATGGAGATGGCCCTCCATTGTGGGGTGAGAATTAATGCACTTGAGGGGTCCTGGCACGTCTACAGTCCTGGGGCTCATTCATGCTTCCCAGAGGAGAACTAGAAACACAAATTATAACCAGTATGCAGGAATTCATATATCTGATTGTGTTCAAGTCAAAGAGAAACCTCCCACTAAAACAACAAACTGGTAATTACAGTGTTAGGACGCACACACAGTCACTGGGTATACTGGGAGAGGCTGCAGCCATTACATGACTCCAAGTGCCACACACAGAAAGACATCACACACTTTCTCCTTCACAACTTGTAACCTTGCAACAGGTGCAAAAGACAAGGGCGGTGAAACTCACCTGAAACCAAAGTTTTTTGTCCTTTATATTCAACAAACTACATCCAACAGGTAAGCAGGCTAGACGAGATATATATTCGCAGATGTTTCATGTTCTCCCTGCGGTGCGGTTAATCACAATTCCCAGGATCGTCACCGGTGCTGGGGAAACCAGGTAGCAGCTGGAGGTTTGGGAGTGGCTGGCAGCTTTCGGATTAACTCCTTCCTCTCCTCGGAAGAAGTCACCCAGCCGACACTACCTGTTTGTAACCTGTTCTCGTGTTACATCATTGGCTGTACACGGTATTTCACACGCCCCAGAGCTGATAACAAACCCTCCTCCTGTTTGAAACACACGCTACAAAGCTCCAGCGCTTCCTGAACGCCTCACCAAGTCAACCGACAGCATGTTCAGAGATCATTTCAAGTATACATACCCGGGGAAAGTGACCACACGCACCCGCAGAAACTTTCGCTGACCAAAACTGAGATCCTGAATCAGCTGCTTTAACCGAGGTATTCAAGAAACACCTCTTATTTGGCCCATTGAAATGGCATGAAGGGGACGGCCGGCCATTCATATGCTGATGAGCTGGCACAGATACTGTGAACTCAACCAATACGGTGATCCAAGTCTGGACTTTCACTGCAACAAGTGTGAAAATCTACAAGTGATTCAGTCTTAAGATGTCTAAAATCTAATCAAATCAAACCCTTCTCATCAGTGATAGAAAGTAATCAAGTAGATGTACTTAAATACTGTAATTAAAGGGGAGTTTACACATTAAAGGCTGATTAAAAAGTCTCTAAAAGCTCTACTGTGTTTGTCAAGGGTGTAGCCATGAATTCAGCAATGAGGGGGCCAAATCTACCAGGGGGTCTGGGGGGCCAATTCAAAATGAGAAAACTTGCTTCCCATTATATTATTTATTATAAGCAAGTACAACTATATAGTATACTACCCTAAAACTTCAATTAAAAGCCTTGTCTTAATTAAACGCCCAGTGCCCTTTTACTAGCACGGAGTAGCTACACATGATAAACGCCTGTCTCAATTAAACGCCTGATCTGATTCTCAAGCAGTTCACTTTTTAAAGCTCTCCGGGTACATAAAAGCGGGTTGTTGGCGGCTTTGTCAAATTATGTGTCGATTCCTCGATTACCCTGTGATTGATTGATTGATTGATTGATTGATTGATTGATTGATTTTTATTTATTTACGTGTCATGCCACAAGTGGCCCATCCCACACGGGATTACATGACACCAATGAAACACAGAAAAAAACAAAAACAAAAAACATTTCATATGTGACTTCCGGTACACATAACAAACTGTGAGTTATTAGCCCTTTTTAAACAGGAATTGTGCAAATTTGCAGGAAAACCCAATCAGTCTTCGTTCAGCATTGGCAGTATAAAAACAAAATCGGGGAGTGCAGCAAAATGCCGCCTGCCTACTTTTGTTCATACAGAATGCGCCTTTTTCGGGGCAATGGGGGGCGTGAGCAAGTAACAAACCATGTAGCTCAGCGTGTGACGTAAACAGTGACGTGGGAGGGAAGCCACGGCTGGTCAGTCCTACAGCAATTATCATGTAAGTCGGCCCGTCCTTCACCGTCCCCGTCATCTGACGGTTAATGGCCTCTTCGTTTGCGAGGGCGCGCAATTCCTTGTCTCCCCAGTTGCTCATCTTTACAGTGTCTGTCAGGGTTGCGTTTCCCTCTTGCTACTAGCTGCTCGCTAATTCCTGCTATCAGCCGTTTCCTGTTTATCCACTGCCAGTGACTCGCAACAGCTCCTGCCACAAGTCATCAACAGCTCCTCTTGTGGCGGAAGGCCGCCTCGGTCTTTATAAACCTAAAAAGTTCTGCTAATATGACTACCCTACGAGGTGGAAAATTGGGCACCTCGGATCAACTCGCCAATCCGGCTCTGTGTGTCTAAACGTTCGCAGCCTGCCGGCAAAACAGCCTAACATTCGCGGAAAATCTGGCAGTGTAAAAGGGGCTACAGATATTCCTTTAGTCCATAAGCGTCCTCAGATCAAAAGAACCAAAAGGGTTTTCATAAAAAAATCAATCCCAGTTGTGAGTATTGTTTTAACAAGATAAAGTTTTGTCTGTCTGCCGGGTAGCGTAATCCTCGAGTGCTGTAACTCTCTGTCTCTGACGTGCTGTCTGTCGGAGCTAGATCAAATGAATGATTCCTACCTGATATATTATCTGAAGCCTGATTTTTCTACAAGTAATATTCATACTGGTTTAAATAAACAATGTTTGTATTTCCTGATCTTTACTGAGCAACAGTTCTGTGTGGAAGGAATTAAAGGCCTGTCCCAGTTATGGGCCTGTTGATTTAATTGATTTAGGCAAATAAAAATAATATAATTGAAGTTTTACGGTATCTGAATGTACAATAAATGAAAGCTTGTACTGTCTATATAAATCACACACATAAATGACTGACACCTTGCTCTGACTTCACACGAGCTGTCTGAGAAATATAATGATATAATAATAATATGCCATTTGCTCAGGCACAAGGACAATGGAATTATTGTAAGTGTTGTTGTTCACTGAGTGAATGTAAGATAATTAATTACAGGTAACACAGAGACCACACAATAGGGCTGCTACAAGCTCCCTTCTTTACACTGCCTTTGTGTGTGTGTGTGTGTGTGTGTGTGTGTGTGTGTGTGTGTGTGTGTGTGTGTGTTTTACACAGAACCAAACAACTGCAGCATTATGCCACTCCAGTGTGGGACTTCAGAGAGCATGCCAGCACCACAGAAGCAACAGAGGCTTGCGGTTGTGATGTGTAACACTACAACGCTGACCTCTAGTGTGACACATAACATAGGTGTTGGCAGCACTTTCTCAGATTGTGGTGTCTTAGGGTCTGTCATAATAGCGTGCACTGGGGCCTGTTATAACTACCTTATGCCACTGTTCCCTGACTTCACCGTCTTCCAAATTTGTGGACATTTCCACATGCTGTTCTTCTTCTTTGAGTTAGCTGCTAACTGCTTTTAGCTGCTTTTTAAATCTCCTGGTGATGATCACACACATAACACGTCGTCAAAACATCATACCTATTCCATCCCTGGTCCCGTCCTGCTGGCTATCATTTTTATACTAAAAAAATTTACATTAAAAAAGTCTTTTGGTGCTCCAGAAGAAGTTTACCTCAAACGATAGTCGAACACTAATAGTTGAAAATAAAAGAAAAAGCTGTCGGTGTGAAGTAAAGAAGAAGTGAGCTTACCAGACTCTCTGTGGCCCGTTCCTCATCTCTGCTCACGGCTAACATGTCAACACTACTGTGGCTGCCTCTAGCACAATAGATCTGAGTCTCTAAACAAACTGTTGAAGGTTAAGCTGCATTGTGGGTAATTTAGGCTGTTTGTTTTAAGGAGGAACAACAATGTGTGGAATAAAAAGACACAATCGCTGATTCTTCTGCATCAGTTTTGATCATCTTTGGCTGAGGCTGGCACATTAAGGCTACATTAGCCTCTACTAGCATAACACACCATAAACTCACTGAACTCTTGTCAGACGAGCGTGTGGAAAATCCCTCTTGGTTCTTTTTGCAAACGTAAATTGTTGTATTATTCTTTGTAGTATAAATCTGAAATACTTTTTCTTTTACCAGCTCCATTTAATGCTTCTTATACTTGTACTCCATGAGCCTAAATTCAGAGGAAAATACTGTAGCATATTTTTTCTCCACTAAATTAATCTGACAAACTTTTTTGGAGTAGGATTTTATAGACAAAACATGTAATGCATTTAATAGATTAAAATACCTAACAGCAGTAATTTAACTAACTTTGAGAATAAAGATTTTAGTATAATGGATCACATTTTGTAGTGTTCAGTAAGCCCATGCAAAATCCTTTCACACCTTTATGAATTCAAGCCAACATGAGATCTTATTGCTGCTTGTGGGCATTTCTAAGACAATGGATCTGCTCTGCTCATAGGTTTTATATTTCAGGAAGAGCGCATTTAAAGTCAGGATTTCATCAGTAAAACAATAAAAACAGTGGTGGTACATTCACTCGTATTGGGCTCAAGTGCAACTTTGACTAAATGACACTTTAGTTGTTATGTATTTGTCACCACTGGTCAAAATTCCCATCCACTGAAACTGCACAGAACCCCAAAGTGTAAATCCCCTTTATTATGTTCACACTTAATGAGCTTCACCACAAAAATGCTAATAACTAATGAAAGTAAGATGAGCTCTGGTTCTCCTGAGAACAGGAAGTGAAACCGTTAAGATATTATAGGACGATAATTTTAGCTGTATTGAGATTTCAACTCTGCTGCAGCACTGTGCACATGAGCAAATGAAAGGGGTCCCTCACTTTCTGGCCATACAACCCCCTGTCATAAGTTTCATCGCCTCCTGAGAGGACATCACATGTTGGTTTACTGCAACTTATTCTTCATTCTGTTTAACTTAGACCTGTTGTCCTCGTTCGTGGACACTTTTTTGTGCCATCTAGTGGTAGTAAGACCACAATACACTAATTCACGTAAAAACAAGATGGCAGCCATCTCTGCAAAGTCAGTTTACAGTCGATCCCGACACAAAAGTGGACAACGTCCAAAACCTGATCAAATGGTTTATGGTTATTCATGATTATTAGTTTTTTTATTTGTAGTTTGATATGACAACAAATTTGACCAATTTCAGCAACAGTAACAAGCTAAGACACTGTTAATTAGGAAGTACTTGTTTGAAGACATTGGAACTTTATCATTTAATTTGAGGGCACTGTGACTTTATTATTGTTGATAATGGCGTCGGCCCTAAAAAATCCATATCGGTCTATCCCTAATCTCAAATAGCTCGGAGAAATTAAAAATACAGTCCAAACAAAAGTTCGGGTCTCAGGAGGATATGTCGATAGGTAGAGGGAAATTTAGTTTTATTTAAATAAACAAATAAATAAAAGATTCTTAAAAAGAATCTGGAAAAATACTACTTTGTGTGTCATAACATCCTCTCTCCCCTTTCTGTTAGATACAGATTTATAACCCCCTTGAAACACAGGTAATCTCCATTTCACTAATAATGCTACTACTAACTGGCTTGGTACGTGATGATTTAAATACAGGGGTGGGCACAGGACACACATCACCCTCAATATTTAGTACATGTACATTTGCCCCCTGAATAAAGACACAAAAGTAGCAGAGGACTTTTGCTTTGACAAAATCAAAGACATTTACACTGTACATTAATGCAGGAAATTCAAAAATTGGTGCTCGAAACTTCAACAGAATGCAGGAAATTAAGTTTTTGATGATCTACATGTCCAAACCTGTGTCCTATTATATAATCAGGAATACGCGTGCAAACATTGACCCTTCTTGTGAGAAATGTCATCACACACCTGCAACGCATGCGCATATGTTTTGGTCATGTACATCACTGCATAACTACTGGACTGTGATTTGCAACACTTTGTCTAAGGTAACTGGGACACTTATGGAGCCTAATGCAAGGACAACTCTGTTTCTCTCAGTTGCCTTTGCCTAAGTTTGGAGCAGATCTTTTAGCTTTTGTAACATTGGCTAGACGTCTAATATTAATGAGATGGAAATGGAAATGGAAAAAGAGATTGTCAGTCATTTAGAAAAAATCGGACATACATTGAAAGGCTCTCCCAGGAAATTTAAGCAGATGTGGGGACCGTTCTTTGCCTATGTGGAGAACATTACCTTTCCAGCTGTCCCTAAAAATATCCCACTTAATCTTGTCTGTTTACTGTGGTAAGCCAAAGTAATTGTTCACTGGAGCTTAACTGCACGGTTTTACATGATCAAACTGCGCCCTCTGCTGGCTGTAAAATCACAGTGACACATTTTGATCTCATGCTTGAGTAAGACCAGCACAGAGTGATGAATGAAAACAACACACAAGTAAAATTAAAAAGAAAACCTTACCTGCTCAGTGGGAGGTTGATCTGGAGATGTGGTTTGATTTTTCTGCTCATGCTTTAATGTGTCATCTGGAGCAACAGGAGCAGGAAAGGTGTCAAACTCTGGGATGTTTATCTCTGGTATGGTGTCATATATGGGTGAACTAGGGGGTAAAGGGAAGTCCATGTCCTCATTTTCTTGTAAAGTCTGTTGTGCTTTATCATCCTGCAGTGAGCTCTCTGACTGTCCATTTTTGACCTTTGGCACAAGATGAGGTTTTGTATACAGTTGCATGTTGTCAGTATTTGGAGGTTCAGAGGGAAATGAACAGCCTTCTGTTGAATCATGTGTTTTTATGTTATTCTGACTGTTTGAGGAGTTCCTGGTGGTTTTTCCATCCTTCAGAGTCTCACAGGGCGTCTTCACATCTGGTATGTTCTCACAGAAACCAAAAGTGGAGAACCTGTATGTCTCTCGTGAAGCATCCTGAGCTGATACGTGGGTCACTTTACGTTTTGTTACATTAGCCATATCCACTGGCTTACTGTTAGTCACACGCTCATCTGAATCCAGCTTATCAGGTCTAGGAGGGTCTTCAGTAACTGATGGGAGCTCCTTCACATACTGCGCAGGGACATAAAAAGGTTTGGCATTCTGGTCTTTGCGGACGTGCCACCAGTGTTCATTGGTCTTGGAGACCAGGATGTAACTTTCATTGGGCTTAATGGACACAAGGCGACCATCCTTCGCTGTGTACTCAAATGCATGTTGCACCAACACCAGCTCCATGCTCCGGTGCACCCGTGTGGCCTCTGTGCTACTGCGGATACAGCGTTAACATCTTGGAGCTGCAAATAGAGGAAACGTGAATTTGGTGTGGCTTTTAAAAAGCAGTCATAAATGTCAGTCAGTGGCTCTCAGCTCGCTGTCACACACTTCCATCTATGGACACACGCTACCTCTTTTCACCTTGGACCCACATGCAGTGTTAGCAGAAGGGACCCCACCCTTCTTACACAGCAGAAAGTCACTTTTGTTTATATATCCCAATAAGACAAATCACAGTGTGCCTCAGGGGGCTTTACACTCTCTACAGCATATGGCACCCTCTGTCCTGAGACCCTGTCTGCAGCAAGATTCCCTGACTTATAATGACTCTTTGTGTTTATTGTCGTTCTGTGTCTCCCTGTAGTCGTTTTGTAGTCATTTAGCATCTTACTGTAGTTGTTCTGGGTCTCTTCGTGTTCATTTTGCATCCATTTGTTGTCATTTTGCAGCTCTCTGTAGTCGTCTTGCACCTCTTTGTTGTTACTTTTCACCTCTTATGAGGTCATTTAGCATCTGTTTGTTGTTTGTTTGCATCTCATTGCAGTTGTTTTGGGTCTTTTGTCATAATGTTTTGACTCTTTGTAGTCGTTTAGAATCTCTTAATGGTCATTTTGTGTTTTGTCATAGTAGTTTTGTGTCTCTTGTCATTTTGCTTCTCCCTATAGTTGTTTTTTGGTCATTGTGTTTCTGTTTGTTGTAATTTTGCATCTCAATGTAGTTGTTAAGCATCGCTTTATTGTAGTTTTGTGTCTCTTTGTAGTAATATTGCACCTTCTTGTAGTAGTATTGCGTCTATTGTCATTTTGTGTCTCCCTGTAGTCGTTTTGGTGTCATTTAACATTTAATTGTGGTTGTTTTTGTCTCTTTGTAATAGTTTAGCATCTCTTTTTGTGTCAATTCTCTGCATCTCTTTGTAGCAGTTTTGTGTCTTTGCATCACTTGGTGTCATTTTGCATCTGTTTGATGAGACAAAATGAGACAAGACCACACCAGAGTGCAACAGCTAGGAAGCTGAACTCTCCCCCCTCCACCTCCATCAAACTCAGACTATTACTGCAACCTGAACTCCCTTTTTACAGTTTCACTACATCTGCTAATTACTCATCCTGGGATGAAACATTAACTTCCACATTTGTAGATTACCCACACACCCGTGAAGCTGTATTGCACTATCTATTCCATTTGCACAATAATGATTCATTGCATAATTGGTAATAATTGTTCACTGCCCTCATACTGAGTCGCTGCTTGTGTGTTTGTCATATGTCTGCCTTTTTTAACTGTAATTTTATCACTTATATTTACTATTTACTTTATACACTTTTTTCTATTCTTTTGTTTGTGTACATGTTTACACTGAGGGTGTGGGAGAAATGGTTTTTCAATCCTGTCTATGTCCTGTACATTTGGCAGACCTGACAATAAAGTTGACTTTTGATACGATACGATACGATACGATACGATACGAAGATCAAATTGTATTTTCCTGAGGGAAATTATTGTGCAGCAGTTGCAGTTCAAAGTAGGAATGATTGCAACGGCTTTTATTAAAGAGACATTGTGTAACATTTGCAGTTGTTTATTGGCAAAAATCGATGTCTGCATTCATAACTACGTCATCACTGGTGTATCATTACCTCCGCCTCCACTTATTCTCGTAAAAGGAGAATTTTGGATTTGTTTGTACACTGTGCAGGCAAGTCGACTCGGGGGGTTCCATAACGTTCCGCCATCTTGAGAATGCATCACGGGAGACGGAATCCTCGTCGCCAACAAAGCGCAAAAGGGAATCAAAAAGGCAGCGTGACCGGCAAATTCAAAAAACAACGGGTCAACATCGGGGTAGCCTTTCCCAGGTGGAGAGAGCTGCTGAAGGAGAAAGATAATGCAATCAACAGCTAACAGCTAACGGCTAACAGCTAACAGTGGCGCTAACAGCTGTTAGCGACCAGCAGCTCAGTGATGCGAGGAGAGGGATGAGGTGTGTGAGGTTGAGCCACTTGTCAGTTGGAAAGAGTGCAAATATAGAGTGTGAATCTATTAGTTTCAGTATTAATCATTGTGTGTGTCCTTGTGGTCATTTTGCATCAGTTTGTTGTGATTTTACATCTCTGTTGTCTTTTTTTGTCTTGACTGTCAATCAAGAAAAGTTAAGTCACTTCAAACTGACCCCTGACCCCTTCTGTCCCTGTGCCTGGTGGACCCCATCATGTAATGGATACGCTTTGAAATCATCACCAGAATGCTAATTTACAAGAAAGTTGAATGCAGATTGGAGTTAAGATTATGAACAAAAGGCTGGCTGAGGTAAAAGCTTCTATTTCAGTGCACAACAACAGACAGGAAGTCTCTTCCATTCGCTGCAAAACGGCGTCAACTTAAACTTACAGACAGACAGACCACTGAGGCAGCAGACTGAAATCTGCTTAGCCGCAAAACAGGAAGCTTGCACCAACCTGCTCACATTAGTGCGACGTCACCTGGCAATCTCAGTTTGCCTTATCAGGTTATAGTTTATCCATGAATCACTCAGAGTGTTTACAGCTCTTTGTTGTCTCCTAAGAAACACACAAACAAACAAACAAACAATGTCATGTTAGCAGCTATTATTTTAGCTGTATAATAGCTGAACGCTGAAATGTTGTGTTTCTGTTGTGGCCATATTGTTGAATAGTAACATTTACATTTTATTTTAAACAAGTGTAAATGAGCTTATATGTGTTATTAAAGCATATGTTCATATAAATTGTAAAACTCATAGAAAAATGCAGGATAAAATAAAATGCGTAAAATAAAAAGATAGCTAACATGGGAAAAAAATTACTTTCCTAAGCTAGGACTCATTTCCAAGTTAGATTTAACTCATGATACATTGAATTTGGATTCAGAATCATTTACAAAAGGAAGGATAAGTCAAATTTATAAGGATGCTCTTTCAAGGTAAGAAAAACTCAACAATGAGAGAAATCAAATCCTGTACTCACATACCCTGAGGTGAATCATAATCCATCAACTTGCCTGATTGTGTTTCCAAAAGTCTCCCGTCACTGGACGTCTGTCAAACAACCTTGAAGCAGTTTTGTATCTGCAGAGCCAGAGTCACAGAGCTCAGACTGCAGCTTACATGTACGTCTCTGCTTGCTCGCGATTATTTCCTGTTCTGCATGAGTGTCTGCTTCTCTACTGAAACAGGCGACTGGTGATACATTACAGCACTAAAGCCGCAAGAAATGGGAAGTCTAACTTTAACCATACTTCCCAACATATTCTTGATATTTATGCGTTCTTTTTATGGCACCTCACTGACAGGGAGTGGACTGGAAAGAGTGGCAAGGCCATGATTCATTTCAACATTACAACACAGTAATATTACAAATGTAACAAACTTTTTTTTTTAAAAAAAAAAAAAAAAAGAGGCAGTTACATATGTAGCTGTGTTTTTGTTATTTGTTCTTATTTTAAGCAGATGCTAGGCACATGAGAAAACATTTAAAACTGGATTAGACATGAAAACATTAAGACTGTAAAACCACCAGTTTGTATATTATGTTTGTTTGTATGTATATCTATTACTGCTGTCAGCTGAGCTCTGCTTCACCATTTCACGTGTATGCCCCCTGCTGGATTTACAGGTCAAATACAATCCTCAATTCTGCATTTACACTCATAATAGGTACACCTTGCTAGTACCAGGTTGGACCCATTTTCAATTCTTGTCTTGTCTTGTCATAGATTCAACAAGGTGCTGGAAACATTCCTCAGAGATGTTGCTCCATATTGACATGATGACATCACACAGTTGCTGCAGATTTGTTGGCTGCACATCCATGACGAGAATCTCCCGTTCCAGCACATCCCAAAGGTGCTCTATTGGACTGAGATCTGGTGACTGTGGAGGCCATTGGAGTACAGTGAACTCGTTGTCATGTTCAAGAAACCAGTTTGAGATGATGTGAGCTTTGTGACATGGTGCGTTATCCTGCTGGAAGTAGCCATCAGAAGATGGGTACACTGTGGTCATAAAGGGATGGACATGGTCAGCAACAATACTCAGGTAGGCTGTGGTGTTTAAACCATGCTCAGTTGGTACTAAGAGAATCTCCCCCACACCATTACACCACCAGCAGCAGCCTGAACCATTGATACAAGGCAGGATGGATCCAAGCTTCCAAATTCTGACCCTACCATCTGAATGTGGCAGCAGAAATCCAGACTCATCAGACCAGGCAACGTTTTTCCAATCTTCTATTGTCCAGTTTTGGTGAGCCTGTGTGAACTGTAGCCTCAGTTTCCTGTTGTTAGCTGACAGGAGTGACACCTGGTGTGGTCTTCTGCTGCTGTAGCCCATCTGCTTCAAGGTTGGACAAGGTGTTGTTGCTTCAGAGATGGTCTTCTGCAGACCTTGGTTGGAACCAGTGCTTATTTGACTTGCTGTTGCCTTTCTATCATCTTGAACCAGTCTGGCTATTCTCCTCTGACCTCTGGCATCAACAAGGCATTTTGGCTCACTGGATATTTTCTCTTTTTGGGACCATCCTCTGTAAACCCTAGAGATGGTTGTGCTGAAAATCCCAGTAAATACTCAGACCAGCCCGTCTGGCACCAACAACCATGCCACGTTCAAAGGCACTTAAATCACCTTTCTTCATCATTCTGATGCTCAGTTTGAACTTCAGCAGATCGTCTTCACCACGTCTACATGCCTAAATGCATTGAACTGCTGCCAGGTGATTGGCTGATTAGCTATTTGCATTAACAAGCAGTTGAACAGGTGTACCTAATAAAGTAGCTGGTGAGTGTATGTAGGTAGGATTAAATATACTTTAGTTGATAATTCTAGAACATCACATCATTAACTTCAGCCAACTGCTACAGTTGTCTAGATTTTACAATATTTCTTTATTGTGCATAAATGTGTTTACAGATGTACAAACAGACAGGTTTTGTTATATCATGCATCAAATTATAGTCATTAAATAACTTAAAGGCATTTGATTACATGGTACTATTCTATTGAAATTAACTCATAAAGTGCAGGTTGGTTTCTGACTATTTTTTTCCTTATGAGTGTGGAAGTAAAAAAGAAATAGTCATATGATGTACATGTTACTTGCTGTTACTTGGAGGCCAGGCTGAAGCCTTGAGCTCTTTGCCTCCTTCCTCGGTCCATTCCTGAGCAGTTTTTGTGGTGTGGCATGGTGCAAAGTCCTGCTGGGGGGCACTGTTACTGACGAGTGCAGTTGCCATGAGGAGGCGCACCTGGTCTGCACTGATGTTTGTGGAGTTGGGTGGAGCGTGTCAGGTGGTATCCACATGAATGTCAGAACCCAAGGTTTCCCAACAGAACATTGCGTTGTTACAAGATGTCAGCGGTGTTAATGTTTTGGCTGATCGGTGTATACACTGTAAATGTCCAGGAAAAGGGGTGGGTACACTATTGTATACTTACAGAGACCTGTCACTACACCACAGGGTGGATACACAAAAATATTCTCCTGAAGTCCAGGCTGAGCAGCCGGCTGTGGTTTTGCAGGAAAGTGTCCTATGATCTTATAATCCCTCATGAGTCATTGCTAAACAAGAGTCAACAGTGAACAGTGATAGGGTGTATCAGTTTCTCTATCCCCTCAAATAAACAAACACCTTCAGACATGTTTTTATTTACAGTACTCACCCCAGGTATCTGCATGGTGATGATAATGACATTTACATGCAGTGAAGTGAAGTCTTCACCTGCAAACATACAGCAGGCTTTTATGAATGTCTTTTACATAAGCATTTTAGTTCATGTTGTCACAGAACTAAGACGGTAAATGGTTGTAGCCTTTAACAGCTGCTAACAACACCTGCAAGTTTTAGGATCAATAGTTCCAGTGTAGATTTCCTTCATTACTCAGAAGTGGCAGAAAAGATCTCACTCGAGCAGATGGTCTATGAATTTGATTTTTTTTTTTTTTTTTTGTGGCCCAGTAAAGAATTTAAAATTAAATAACGTCTAGTGTAATGCACTCGCTTGGAAAAACACATATTTGATATGTTTTTCTGTATTAAGGAGATTATTATGTCGGAATTATTATTAATTATTATTATAAGTTATCATGTAAAAAAATTCTCAATTTTCTGAATTCAGATAATCTCATAAATTCTTCAAGAACTAAATTTTCTCATTTATTAAAAAGAACAAAATCTGATTTTTTTCATTAAATTTTTTTTTTTTTTTTTAAAAATCAGATAATCTTAGTTCAGAAAAAAAGTTTTTCTTATACTACTGAGGTAATAAATATGTTAATTCACAAAAATGGAGCAGAATTTTTTTCTCAAGTCAATGCGTATGCTTTTTTAATCTTCTAATAAAGTCACTGGATTGTTTTAATCTGTGAAGTTTGAATGCTCTTCCTCGTGGTTTTACAGATAATCCGTTTATAAAAAAGGTTTCACAGCACAGCAGAGTTTGGTTCACCTTCAACGTAGACGACATTTTATTTGTGGTTACGCCACACATTCTTTTTATAATCTGAAAAGAATTACAAAAGTGAACTGACAACATGGTTACCAGCATTAGTTTCCTAATTCCAATGGCTGTTATTACAGTACACAAAATATGTCACAATCAGAATGTTAGAAGTACAACAGACAAATGGCAGTTTTGTGCAAAAACATCATCATCAATACTGTACGTCTCAGAAAATACAGTTCTCAACATCAAACTGGCAGGGCGTTCCGCGTAAATGTAAAGAAACAATTAATCAGCTCTGGAGTTGATTCCATGCAGGTTCAACGGCAGGTTCAATGGCACTCTGAACACATTAATGCAAGTTTATTTCATGTTCTTCACCTTGTTAGTAACATCAGAAATCAGAAATGTAGCTCTGTGTTAAACCTCCCCTCCTTCTGGTTTTTACATCAGGCTGATGTTACTGGCAGATAACCTAGCAGCAGTGGTATTCAGTCTGTACTCTTTACAGGAGTTATGCTTTACAGTTAAAAGAGGGCAGCCCATCTTTGGCGCACAGTATGAAAAGTTGTCACCTTGGTCCTTCTACATCCAAAAAGGACTAATTGGTTCTATTCTTTTGGTCATCTGTTCAAATATAAATATAGGTCAATATTCTAATACAAAAATAAGGCAGGTTTCATTTTTTGTTACTTTATGTTCTTCCCAGTGGGATTTATTAGCCGACTGTGCATTTCCGCTGTCCACAAAGCCACATGCCGTGGTTCATATCCTTGCACACGAGGCTGAGCTGCACTAAGGGATTGTAAAAGCGACCGTTTCAAAGTGTCTGTGTGCAGCTTCACCCAGCTTCATATGGCCTTGACATCGATAAGGTGGCCGTGCTGGGCCCCTTGCCTCAGGGTCTTGATCCCCTGCAGCTTGCGGCCGTGAAGTGTGAAGCGAGACCAGGCGGCCAGCTGGAGCAGGGCACACGTGATAGGCACGAACACCAACATGTAGAAGCAGCCCAGGCGTAGAGGCGGAGTCCCTGAGCCAGAGGCTACGTCAGGCACGGAAACCAGAGAGTCCTTCACGGGTTGCCTCTCGAAAATATCATAACCTGGAGAAGAGAATTACAACAACAGAAAAAAGTAATTACTTCTTGTTCACAGAGATAGATTCTCATCTGTTGTGATGAGGCAGTCTTGCAAATATTTTTAAGAATATGATAAGAAACCCACAACTAAAGATAACCCTAATAGTAAAACAAATTGGTTTTGGATAGATGGTTAAAGCTGGGGTAGGAGGCTTAATCGTTATCTTCATCTGACAAAAATCCTATTATAAACTTTGAGCGTACTGTAATTCAATTGAGAGAGAACACTTGACTTCTGCACCTCCTCTTGGCTGTGTTTACAGGCTTTAGAAATTCTAGTCTGTGACAGGAAACTCTGGCCAATCATAAATCATTTCAGAGAGAGGGTGCTCCTGTTATCATTCCGATTCCTACAAATGTAGAAGCAAATGCACGGTGGCAGAGAATCCTGCAGAGAAAGCTGATATCCCAGCACTGGCAGGAACTGCCTACACTGCAAAGCAACCCAAAAAAAGAAAGCCAGATATATCAAGAGAGTCTGATAATAAATAAATAAAATAAAACACTTGTCAGTATCAGCAAAGCATTTCAGAGATGAAGAGAAAATGTTGCCAATAGTTTAGTCTCCTGTTCACTGGAGCTAAATGCTCACAACTTATGTAGCTAACATTAGACCCTGGAACCATGGTGTGTCCGCTGCGTCACTCCCCACCGCTAAAGACCACCTGCCAGCAGGAGAGCAGGCAGCTGCTGTGGAGACAGACCTCAAATCTGCGGCCGTGCAAACCCCAGCTCTGGGGGAAAAAAACAACCAGAAAAAAAAAAAAAAAAACAACTCCCTGCTGGATCGGCAGACTTTCTGTTGCTGCCATAACACAGGTTAGACTTGACGCTGCTGCTGGCCAGCATTGGGAGGTTTGTGCTGGTCAAATTCGAGACGCTGCAACCACAGACTAAAGGCCCATTTCTCGAGCTGCTGCCTGCTTTCTTCATGGGGAAGCAGTCCACAGCAATGAGGAGCAAAACTGAGGACAGCTGGTAGCTGGCAACTAATTCTTGTCTCATTAGTGGTCTGATAAACAGAGAACAAGAGACACCAGGGCAAAAAGGGCACTGTGTGCAAATGTACAGTGAAATAAGATTAAATAAATCAATGATGGAAACATGGCACAAAGTAATGTCCCTCCCTCTGAGGTGTAATTTGACATTTTGAGAAATGTGTTTATTTGCTTTCCTGCTGAGAGCTGGATGAGAAGATTGATGCTAAACATGCAGCTACAGCCAGGACACAGTTAGCTTAGCGTACCAAAAAAAGACTCAAAGCAGGGGGAAACAGTGAGCCTTGATCAGCTGTGCAATTTAACACTATAAACACTATATATCTAATGAGCATGGCCACTGAAGGTTGGAATCTTCAACAGAAGTGATCACAAGATGAGATGCAGGAGGGTCTCTGTGGCTTATGTCCCTGCAGAGTAATTGATCTTCCACATTATACTTGAGTTTGTGCAGATCTGTCTCATTTGTCCGGTTACACAACACCTCATTAACATCGTATTGTTGACCAGTAAATACACTGAATGACGTAGATACAGATCATAGATCGAGCTGGAAATAATTCGCAGTGGCAGCTGTGCTACTTGATACTTCATCTGCCGGAAAGACACCAAGACACGTGAATGCAAGAAATCGTTGCACCATTTGAAACAAGGTTCACTGTGAAGGGTGGAGTGTGAGCGTTTCTGTCAGTACCTGTGTAAACACACAGCAGCCAGGTGCCGATGAGAGGGGCGAACGTCTGGCCAGGTTTGGTCAACAAGGCAACCATCCCGAAGAGGAGAGCAGATGTGGCCTGCTGACGGCGGTTGACCACAAAGTCCTCGTCCACCAGGTCAGAGATGACCAGTTTCAGCAGCTTGCACGTCCCCTCTGTAAACACCCGGTTACTAGGAAGAAGAGTAGCTGGGTTACAGTCTCCAGGACCGACAGTCTTACAACAGGAAATGTCAACATTTTTCATTTAAATATCAGGAAAGGTAGATTCAATAAAGGGTCTTATTACGAGGTGTTTATCGAGGGTACATGGTTCAGTTTTATTCCCATTAATTAAGGTGTATCAATCTTCATTTGTTACGTCTCTATTTGTTGAGGGGAATGGTTACAGTTTCTAACCTAATCCAGCATGCTGAGGTGTGCCTGTGTGCTCACATCCATAATAGAATGAAATGACTTTGATTCTTCACTATACCTTTGCTCTTAATTTACCTGTGTTGTTTCTCTATTTTCTCTATGTACTATTGTTATTTCTGTCCACTCTATAATAGTATTTGTTTTTTGCCTTTTTTGCCCTTTAAGAGTTAACAGTTAACTATACTTTTTTTTAAAAGTTTTTTGTGTGTAGGCACTTTTTTCTTATCTGAATCAAGGGTGTAGGGAAACAAAGTGTTGTATGTATGGCTAATATATAAATGTATGAACAAATAGAGAAATAAATAAATAAGGAAGTAAACAAAAGAGTAAAGAAATGCTGAAATAAATAAAAATAAATGCATGAATACAGAAATAAACGAACCTAACACACTCTTAAATTACAGACACAAAAATACAGAAAGTATATAGTTGAACAAAAATGTAGAAACAAATTTAAAACATTATTTATTTATTCCTTTTTTATTCTAAATTTGGCTTATTATATTTATTTACTTTTTAAAAAAATATTTATTTATTATTTTATTTATTTATGCATTTTTAATATATTAATTTATTTATTTATACATTTATTTCCATGTTTTTAATTATTTCCATATTTATTTTTTATACTTGTATGTATTCATAAATTCATTTCTTTCCATATTTCTTTATTCATTCCTATGTTTATTTATATATTTATTTACTTATTAATTGCTATTTATCATATATTATATTTATTTATTGATACTTCATTGATACGTTATTTTTTGTCCCTCATAGTGTGTTGCTACAGATTATAAATCCCTTTGAGACACATGATTTCAGGCCACATAAATAAAGCTCATTCTGAGCAACAGAGGCACAAACTGAAGTAAATATTTTCCCAGGAGGAAAAAGGTGTTGTAGCAAAAAAGTTAACACAATATTCTGATAAAAACATGTAGCAAATATTGAGTTAACTTTGAAAACAGTGTGCAGCAAAAAGAGTCCTCGACGTGTCCTTCTGACTGCTCGGCACAGTGCCATACGTGCTGCTGTGTGTTTGTGTGTTCAGCTTTGAAAAACAATGAACAAAAACGAGCAAAGAAATGTACAAGCTGTCACACATCGGATCCCTGAGGCGTGTGCTGATGTGTGTGCGTGGCCATACCTAGCAATGAAGATGCACAGCAGATAAATGTGGTCAGCCCCTGCCAGCAGCATAGCCACACTAAGTCCCAGTTTGAGCATAAATAGCCAGCGGATAACCTGGTAAACCCCGTAACGCTGGCACAGTGTCAGGAAATACAAGTTGTTCAGGTGGGGGGCAATGTAAGAGATGCCTGCGTGGGAGCACAAGCAGAAGTGTGTTTAAAAAAAGACTAATCAGCAGAAAGAATAGTAACTGTAAAATAAAAAAGACAGATAGCAAATTAATAAAATAAAAATCTACTCTATTTTTGCCACAGTTTACAGCAGTGTATTGCTGCCACATCAGAAAAATAAAATCAATATCAGGTTAACACATGAAAAGTTTGTTATAACAAGATGCTTTTCCAAGTGAACGTTTGTGCCAAAGGAGAAATTCCCTCGAGGTGATCTTGAGACATCGTGTTCACAAGAATGAGACAGACAGTCACAGTGATGTTGACCTTTGACCACCAAAACCTTAACAGTTTGTTGTTAAATCCAGGGCGATATTTACACCACATTTGAAGAAATGCCCCCAAGGCGTTCTTGAAATATCGTGATCAAGAGAATGGTACCGATGTACAGATGTATGGACAATGTGAAAACACAATTTCTCTGGCTATGGCTATCACTGGTGCGGCGGCGTAAAAATGCTTACAAACATGCTGCAGGAAAATGAGACATTTCAGGCGACAACAATCCCAAAAACTATTTATCTTGTTATAATGTGAAGCTTTTCCTGTTAAAATGAAAACATCTTGTTATAACAATTAACTCTTAACATTATAACATGATAACATGATACTGATTAGTTTTTCTTTTTCTGGCATTGCAGCAATACACTTCCTTAACAACTAGATCAGTTCCTGGCAATTTAGGAGATTATACATTTCAGAATACCACATCACAGATTTTCTCCTTGATCTTCAAATGTGGGATGATGATTTTATGTGACTAGTCTGCATGATGCCAGTAACATAAACACCTTCGGATTGTGTTTTTCATTCAGTTTAACTTTGGTAAATACACACTACTTTTTATTCAAACACAGCATCATTTGTGATTTCCTTAAATTTTGAGACAATGCTAGGGATGGGAATTTTAATTGATATCAATGCCGTTATAAATTCTTCTCATCGGTCTGATTGTTCACTGATTCCCTTACTTACTCCTGATCAATTTTCTGTGTAAAAAATAAGTAGGCCTACACAGGTCTTCAGCATCAGTGCAGCTGTTTTATTATTTACGAGTCTGAACACAGTGTAGAAACAGAGTAAATAAAAGCATGCATGTGAAAAAGCTCCTTAGTTTAACGGCTGTTCAATTTGGAACTGGTTCTCGACTGGACGGTCAAGAAGCCTGCCTGCACGCCACTAATGTTATCATAGCAGAATATTTACCCTTGGTGACAGAGATGCCCCTCCGTTGGGAAGCAGTGGCACTCATGCTGTGTAGAAAGATGCTTCAGCGTATTGCTGGCGCGCCCACCTTTGTTTGACGGACATTAAAGTAGCACTGCTGTCATCGTTCTTTGTTAAATGAAGCCACACTTTGGACATTTATTTCCTCTCCACCGTGACTCATTCTTGTGGCAAGTTTCCAGCAGCGTAAACACATTTGTTTGACATAATTAACTGAACTAAGAGGAAAACATGCCAGCATTGATAAAGGAATTGATAAGCTCGGTGGCACATGATTCTGATGGATCAGACAATGTGGAGCCAGGTCTCAATTCCCATCCCTAGATAATGCTGTGATAATTACTGCGGCAGTCATTTTGGTCTTTATTGCCTAGCCTCATCACGACCAAACAAGGGGTCTTACCGAGTAAGATTGAACCTGTAGAGGCAGAAATATTGTCAGACAGCAGATGTTCCAGGAAAAGAGGGAAGAAGTTGCTGTTGAAATGGCAGTGAAACACCTGTGGGGAGACAACAACAGAATGTAAATGAGGATGTAAATATGCTGCAGCCTGTGTTGGACAGGACACTCCTGTGAAGGAGATTTTTAACCTCAGTGAGGCCTTTCCTGGTTAAATAATGTGACATAAAATAAATAAACACAAAACCCTAAATGAAGTTCCACAAAAAAACAGAGGGATTATGTTTGGACATTAATCACATTGCAATTAATGTGTTAATGCTGACACTGCATCTTTATCTCTATAAGCATTCGTAGCACATTTACTGTGATTAACATCTTACCTGAACAAGGTTCATAGACACAAACCACATGAAGTTCTTGTGTTTGGATAGCTGCTTAAGGTACTGTCCAACAGTGACAGCTTTTTCTGGCTGGCTAGGTGGAGCATGGCCAACACTCAGCCTGTGACAGAGCAAAAGAAAACAAGACAGGAATGAGATGGAGAGGAAAAACAACAACAACAGAACGAAAACATCCCAACCAAACTGTATAGAATTTCAAGATCTTAAGACAATCCTCACTCTTTGAGTGTCAGCGCCTCGTCCTGTCTTGGACGGACTTCCTTTTGGAAACGACGCTGCAACAACTGAGACACTGAGAAAAAGCCCAAGATGGAAAAAGCTGCGAGAGTCACACAGAAGAGACGGAAGGAGTAAAAATCCTCCTTGTCCCAGAAGGAGTAGGACAGAAATACGGAGATTGAGCCCAAAGCGCTGAACACGGAGCAGTGGAAGTTGAGGCGTGTGCGATCAGTGGCGGACACGGCAAGGTCAGCCAGCAGGGCGCTGTGGTGGAGGTCCACCATTGTGAGGAAACCATCGTAGAGACACAGACACAGCAGGAACTGCAGTCCCGGTCTGGCCCACGCCACCCAGAAGGCCAGGAACGACAGAGCGAAGAGAGGGCCATTTGTGGAGAGGGCCTTCAGGCGCTTCAGCACCACCTCTGGAGTTGTGATCTGAGGGCCTGACCTGGGTGGAACAACAAACATCAGCAGATAAACGCACAAGTTTTGTGAGATACATATTCAAAAACAGAGGCCGTCACACCTATTTAAATACTCCCAAGCTATTTGAGTCTGTTTTGTTGGCTATGCACAGATTAGACTTCAGCATGGCTGTTGACACACCGTATAAACATTTATGTAAATACAGAATTGGCGATCACAATAAAACATACTAAAACTATAAAAGGTCAACTAAAATAAAGGTGGAGTGGTGAACGTCTCTGCTCGACAACACGTAGACAAACAGGCTGAGGGGTGCAGATATAAAAAGCTCTCGCACAGAATATGATTAGTTTGTTTTCAGCTTTGTTGTGTCACCACCTGACGACAGCACAGAGCCACAGATGGCCTTATCAAAATGAAATGCAAATACAGATGGTGGCTTTATGTTTGACAATTCTCGCTCTGACGACGTGTTTACCTAGCCTTGTGAGCATTACTGCAGCTGATAAAAGAGTTCATACTGAAACATTTACGTGTGCAGGGATGTATAAAGGTCTGAGCTTGGGGGAAATGTGTGTGGGAGCAACAGCTGTAGAAATCTGCATTTTGACAGGAAAGCCAGGAGCGATTAGAGAGCATGAAGGTGTCAGAAAGAATATAAATTCTGTCTGTGTTGAAATACAAATATATTCTCAGGAAATGGGCAGAACATTGACATTTATGCTTTTTAGTCATCAGTGTCTCTCTGCATTCTCGGCTGATAGATGGGCTGTGTTGATACACATCACAGGAACTAGGTGACGCTGATATTACGGCGTCATGTTACTTGTTCCTCTTCACAGGAAAAGGAAGAGACTGACACATTGCTTGACTCTTTTAAAAAGAGGATGTGTAACTGATAAAAAAAGAACTACACAAATTTTGGTAATGTATCAACTGACAAAACATAATCTGAAAAATATTTCCTTTGCTTTAGGACGCCATTAAATAACGCTAATTTGCTGAGACATTCAAACACACAGTCTTTAGTCTTTTGCAGTGTTGTAAATGAAACATTGTTTACCGCGGTGTTTTCTCGGAGAATAAAAGAGGACAGGATGGAGACACTTACTGAGGAGAGCTGAGGAAGGCCCGGTCACTCAGCCAGCCGAAGAGAGGGTCATTCAGACTGTTCCATATTAGGAACACTGCCTGTGGAGCAGCAGAGAGAGGGCACGTAAGAGGACAATAATGCCTTATAAAAGACATCAATTAAGAAAATAATGGTTCATTGATAAGCCAGAACATGATATAAAGCTTCTAAGGGCCTGAGGTATTGGTGTTTGGACCCAGTTGGGTCCCTGATGTCCCTCCTATAGACCTGGGTCCACTGCAGCCCTATCTAAAACCCATAGATACCAACCTCGGCGTTAAAATGGACAGTGGTTTTAAACTTGATAAACAGATAAATTCTGTCGTGAAGACCAGTTTTTATCATCTGAGGCTTTTATCTAAAATTAAAAGTGTAGTAGCTTTCAATGACTGAGCGCTTGATTCATGCTTTTATCTCGACCCGTTTGGACTACTGTAATGCTCTCTATATTGGTATTAACCAGGCCTCCCTTGCACGCTTACAGTTAGTCCAAAATGCGGCAGCACGGCTTTTAACAGGAACCCGAAAGCATGACCACATCACCCCCGTTCTCGCCTCCCTCCACTGGCTCACTGTCCATTTTAGAATTAATTTTAAGATCTTGTTGTTCATTTTTAAGTCGTTAAATGAGTATATCGCGGACCTCATTCACATCTACACCCCCTCCAGAGCATTGAGGTCTGCAAAATCAAGACAAAAAACTAGGGGCGACCGTGCTTTTTCTGTGGTAGCGCCGAAATTATGGAATGAGCTACCCTCCCAAGTCAAAATGGCCCCTACCCTGGAAACTTTTAAGTCCCGCTTAAAAACATACCTGTATTTCCCCGGCTTTTAATCAATCATGAGAGTCTGTGTGAGCTCTGTTTTGTCTCAGTCTATGTTTTTGTTTTTGTCTCTCTCTGTTTTGTATTGCGATTGAATCACTGGTTGGTTATTTTTCTGTTTTAAGGTATTTTCAGTGTTTTGAATACTTGTTTTTATTTATTTACTGTGTTTTTTAAATTTGTTGTGCAGCACTTTAGTAACCCTGTGTTTTTAAAATGTGCTACATAAATAAAAGTGGATTGGATTGGATTTTTCTCAGCAGTGGTGTCTTTTTTTAATTGTTCCCAATAAGGAGAGAGCGTATGCAGCTGCAAAGAGAAAAAGCCTGGAAATAAAATTTGATTATCCAAAAAAATAAATAAATAAATAAATAAATCATGGGATGGCTGTTGTCCAGTGGCCACTGCTGGTCTTTCAAACAGGGGAAGTTCACTTTAAGTTTACATCATAAAATTTGTCATATTGTAGCGAGGCAGTAACTTATAAAAGGAACATTTAATTGAAGCCGTTTTTCAACCACACTCATGCCATAGAACCAGATCTTCAGATGGGTTTAAACACCTCAACTGTACTGTGCAAACAGTGAAAATGAGCTATATCGCTTATGGAAATAAGGAACTCTGACTGAGGGGTTCAGTCTTTTAGACAATTCCTCCAATCATCATGCATACACTGAGCGTCCTCTCCCGCCTACCGCTCCATTAGGTCCCAGGTAAGCTGAGCCTCCCTGGAAGTGACGATTTTGTCGCATTTATCCAATGACCGTCTCGCTTTGCTGCATGAAAAAAAAACGTGCTCAGCCCTGTCTCACAGGATTGCTTTGATTCTCCGCGTCCACCGTTCTGACACAAGAATGTATGACAGGGAGGTCGCGTCTGAAAACTGGTGATAAACAGCTGATGTTTGAGTATCATCATTGTGATGTTAAACGCATCCTAGTGCACGTTTAATGCAATGTAAATTCTTATTTTAATGTAAATTCAATAGTGAATATCTGACCATTTCTTCTACGAAATTTTAGGGGAAGTTCAGCCTCCCTTGTTGTCTCAGAGCAATCGCGCCTGCTGTGGATGAACGTAATTGTAATATTAGTGAAGAAGATGATTACAGTAGCTATTTGAATAATCCAGTTATCACCAGACAATCTTACCGTGTTTTTTTATTTTAAAGGAATACTTAACCCCCCCAAATGACTGTTGGTACATGTATTATTCACCCCATGTTGCACTAAATTTGAAGTCACAGGTGTAATCAGTGTAATCCAAGTTTAACTTATCAAGTCTTACGCTCAGAACTTCCCAAACAGGCAGCACCTTCCGACGATGATCACCAAAGTCACACAATAACAGTAACTAACTGATAGAGGCAGTGGTAAACAGGCAGCTCCTGTGTTAGCCAAAGCAGAATTACAGTTTTTGTCAATGGAGTCTGGCTTTGAAGAGAGTTAGTTCAGTTTCCTACTAGTAAGGGCTGTCTGTTCGGGAGGAACTAAGCATACGAATGGATAAATGACACTTGGATTATACTGCGTGTGTTGTCACTGGACTGGTGAATCAATGCTACATTCTAAGCCTGGACTACAAGTCAAAAACTAGATCACATGTTTAACTGACATAGCTACAGACCCAGGTCTCTTGTCACTCACCTCTCCCACCCAGAAGGAGATTTTATCAATCTTGTAAATGGACACGAAGGTCTCCACGTAGTAAAGGAGGAACACATTGTGGAGGATGGAGGTAAACAAGGCCAAAGAGCCGTAGAGCACTGCAGTAGAGACAACGCTTTGCCAGCAGCCCCAGGCGCTCCTGCCCATTCTTCTTTCTCAATCACTCTGCTCCGTCTTTCTCCCTGTGCCAAGCTGCAATCATCTCTCGGCCTGGCCGACCCAGGGTCACCACCTCATTGTAGCCTGCAAAAACACAGTTAAATCCACATTCTTAAAGTGCAGCAGAAAAAGGAAAAAATATATTATCTCACCCTGAACCAAAACGACACGCTGCAACAGCGAGCTCTCTACATCTGAACAGGTATTTCTGAGCATTACTGGAAGTTACAGCGACGTCTTTAATATTAAATGTCTCTGCGCAGAGTTTGAACAAACCAAAATGGAGCTATTTTCATTGCAAGGGCACAGTGAGTTGTCATTAAAGTTAGTCAGGCTGTAGGCCACTGTTCCTTTCTCCTCTGGCCCACACCCAGCTGTGGTGCATGTAAAACTATAATTTTCCTCAGTCATTTTTATGGCCACTCCCTTGACACTCCACCTAACAAAAAGCTCTTCCTCTTCACAGCGAAACAACAAAAGCAACGTCATACAATCCTCAAACATTCTTTTCAGGCTATGTGCTTTCACTGTGCTTTATTTTCTTTATGTGTTGAATTCAAAACTGGTTTCTGGCAGCATACTGATTGATGTGAGACAAAGGAAGATCTGGCTCTGGCCTTCTTGTCATATCTCCATGTGAATTTCTGTCTTATGTCACTCCAACTCAGAACTCGGAGCTCCTCACAACGAATGCAAATCCTGCATTACTTGACTCACGTGCTGGCGCTGTTTCACTTCCCTCTTGAAGCACCTGGTGCAGTCTCACACGTAGCACCCTTGGGAGGAAAATAACTAACAGGCTTTTTAAATCACACCTGATTCCCACAAGCTCAGACTTGTCCTGATATACAAACATCCTCTCACATCTTCAGTGGGAAAATCCATATAATAGCTCACAGTAACAGTGTCTCAAGGCGATGAGATAGCTTCTCTCTGAGGCAACCACAATGTAGCGTCTAAGCAAAGCTGCCAAACCGCAGATTCCTATCAGGATCTCAGCGAGACAGCAAACGTGGCCAAGGCAACCTCCTTAAGAGTGCAACAAAAACCTTCCCAACCATGTTCCTATCAGATCCAAGCAGTGAAATGGGATGCCTCTCAGGAGGCTGCACCATATCACCTCTCTGACTCATATCTTACTAAATCAGAAGTGGTCCACTTGGTAACGGGCAACCGAGCGCGACCTGGATCTACAAATATCCAATTCATATCCTCTCAGCCACAGCTGATGCGGCAGCTGTTTCCACCTGTGGAGAGGTCTCTTGGCAGGGACTCTGTTATGAACCTGCTGTATTCATTCTGACAGCCAAAGTATATGACGGCCAAACACGGTGGCTGAGCTGGTGACACCGGATCTCGAGATTTATTAACAGAACACTGCAAAAGGGAACATTTATCATCATCGCTTGTTGCACACATTTGGATCATAAATGTGGGAGGTAATTAAGAAGCTGCTCCGGCTCTAAACATCCACTCAGTGTGAAAGGCACAACATGCAAACATGACACCGTCAGTCAGCAGGGTTTAAACTGCGAACCAACATGTCAGCATTTGGATTCTTAAAACCAAAACTTCAACAAATTTGTGCATTTATATAATATATATATACTGCTAGTATTTTATCCTATTGATACATTTACTTATTGTATTTTAGTATATTTATAGTATATTCTAGAGATATACTATAGATACATATATTTATGTATGTATGTATATTTACTCTGTGCGTGAAAGAGGTGTTCTCCCAGCCAAACGATTACACCATAAAAGTATTTGTTTCTCCTTATCTTTCTCATCCATCTGATAAAAACCAGTCAGGGTGAGACTGTGGTGTAGAGGACATTGCGAACTAAGTCATGCACACCCCTTTGCAAAAGGAAAGAAGCTTTTGAAGACAAATCTGATCCCATTGTCAGTCTTTTTGCAGTGATATATCACTGAAAGTACAGTGTAATTCCTTATGCAAAGTCTGGATATGCCTGGTTTTATAGTTTAAAGCAGAGAAGGAAATGAAAGCCTGTTTCTTTGTAAAATCAATGGAAATACTCAGAGGTATTATTGGATTATTTATTGCTGTTTCAGAATACTCTGTCTCTAAAATACCTAAATTGTGTACTTTTAAATTAGCAGTTTATTTATTCATTGGTGTTTTGAGTATCACTATTGCATTACCTTATCTAATGGTACATTTTTAATTAAAAGTTTTTACGCTAGACAATATATCCCAGAAACTAATTTAACTTTCAATAGTGCTTTTATCCCCAGCATTCTTTAGAGATTGAAGAGTGTTTATTTAATGGAAGGCGTAACGATTAAGCTCCGACTAAAGACTGATGTTTTTAACATTAAGTGGACACCGGTAATACTGCAGTTGCCGAGACTGATTAAGGACACAGCTTCTCTGTAAACTGAGTAGACAGGAGGAGTTTGATTGATATTATCCACATGCAAGTGAAGCCATTAATACAGATGTGTTTGTGACTGTTTTATATTTGTTTAACCTTCCTGTCTTTACCCTCCAGAGTTTTCCAACTGACATAAAAGTGTCCAGTTTAATATATGGGTGATTGCATACAAGCATTAGGTTATTTTGGTGCCTATGTCTGTGTTGCCTCTGTGAATACAATATGAACAAGATGATGCAAAGCTTACATTTGTTACGTGATACATAGTGTGATATTTATATGATTGCATATGATTTAATTTGAAAATAAAGGTTAAGTGCATGGGAGGGTAAGGGTGTAATGATTATTTATTCAGTATCACCTCATTAAAATGGCTCAAGACTCCCACTGACTCTTATCCTTACATTATGCATTACATTAACACACATCCTCCCATTATTACTACTGTTTAAAACACTTACTTCGACGACTTTACATATTTATGTATTCTCATTTATACTTTTTTCATATTTATCAAGTGCAAAAAATAGTGCTTTTATCTATCCCAAATAAATTATTTTAATTTTCCTTTTTTATAATAATTATTTATTCAGTATCACCTCATCAACATGGCTCGAGACCCCCACTGACACTGATCCTGACATCATGCATTACATTACCGCACATGCTGCCATTATTAGCAACACTTCTCTTGCACTTGTTTTTGTATTTCACTTTCAACTTCTACAAGCCCTAGACTATAATTTGCACGTTAATGCACAACTGTACGATTTTAAAACAGTTACTTTAATAACTTTACATATTTACTGCCACCTGTCACTTTATTTCATTCAACATTTATATTTATCTATTATTATCTTTAATTTTTACATTTTATTTCTTCTCTTTTATCTTTTTCTATTTAATGTCCTTTGATTTCATCTTGTGCTGCTGTGATACTTGAATTTCCTCTCTGGGGGATCAATAAAGTATATCTTATCTTGTGTATACTTACATATATTTTTTCATATTCTGTCCAAAAATGTATCCATCCCAAAAAAAATTACATTTATTATTATTTTTTTTTAACTTTCTTACAAGGGTATAATTTTTTTTTTCAGTTTCATCTCATCAGCATGTCTCCCCACTGACACACTGACTCTTATCCTGACATTATGCATTACATTAATACACATCCCATTAATTCTCTTGCTCATATGATATTGTATTTTTGCTTTGACCTTTTACAAGCCCTAGACAATAATTTGCACATCCATGCACATCTGTACAGTTTTAAAACTGTTACTTTAATGACTTTACATATCTACGTATACTTACATATATTTTTGTGCAAAAAAATAGTGCTTTTATCTATCCCAAATAAGTCACATTTATTTTATTTTATTTTTTAATTTTCTTACAAGGGTATAATAATTATTTTTTATTCAGTATCACCTCATCAACAAGGCTCCACTGACTCTTATCCTGACATTATGTATTACATTAACGCACATGCCATCATCACAATCACTTCTCTTGCACATATTTTTGTATTTTACCTTGAACTTTTACACCCCCTTAACAAAAATGTGCACATTCATGCACGACTGTACTGTTTGAAAAATGTGTCCATAGTACTTTACATGTGTACATATATTGTTTTGTATTGTACTGTCAATTTTTTTCATATTATCTTACATTATGTCTTTACATCTTTGCACTGTGTTTACTGGTATGCATCAAATCAACAAGTCAAATTCCGAGTTAGTGCGAAGTCACTAAAACGTTTGAGATCCTGCCTCTATGTGGCACGGTTACTACCAGCTAGTTAGCCGGCTAATTAATGAGCTTGGACTAACGGTACTGTCACTAGACTTGGTTATTTGGTTATACCGGACCATGAAAGCTACAACTAACACCCCACATGTCGTGTAGTCAGCTGTATCTGATAACAACAGCTGACAGGATCCATAAATGTCTCAGAATATGTGTTAAATGTATCACTGAGCTAGCCAACTACCGCTAATGGTTAGCACTAGCTAGCCTTATTTAAATGCTAACACTAGCTAGCTGGTTATGGTTAACTGCTATCGGCTGCTGGTCTGGATACAAACACGTTTAAAACTAGCTTCAAGTATTTTCATATCAGAACACGAGAGGAATGTCACGTACCGACAACAGGGCTGTTAACCAGGCCGAGTAAATGCTGTGTGTCTTCGGTGGGGAGCTGACTTGTTGGCTCGGAGTCTTGTGCTCGTCGGCAGCAGCAGTGTCTCGATCACTGGAAGCACACCAGTACGGCGGAGGCGGATAGACCCACGTCATGACAACTACAGTCGGTCACTCATATCCGTGACGACCGGACTGGGGGTTTCCCGTTAAGAGGAGACGATCAGATAAGAGTTACAGCGCCACCCAGTGTCAAGTTTATCAAAACCAGTTGTCCCAGTTTGTCTGTGTGTGTGTGTGTGTGTGTGGGTAAACAGAGAGCAGAGGAGCTGCATGACCTGTTGAACTGGTGATCATGTTTCTTCTTCCACTCACTGTCTGTGATGGAAAGTTACTAATTACATTACATAACTAATTAATTTTTGTTTTTAATTAGAACACTATTTTGAGTTACTTTACCTGAATGCATTTTCTGCTGAGAAATAATGTACTTTTTACTCCACTATATTTATTTAAATTTAATTACTAATTTCTTCCCAGATGCAGACTTACAAAACAAAAATACAATCATATTTAGTTTAAAATTGAGCCCCACCTTCACTAACTGCAACATTAAAGTGGCGGCAACTTTGCACAGAGATGCCTCTCCTCATGAGGAACAAATTTGCCTCAAGAACCCATAACTTCCGGTCATATGGATTTTCCGCCATTTTGAATTTTTTGAAAAACACTTCAAATGGATCTCTTCCTAGGAAGTTTGAGCGATCTGCATGAAACTGGGTGAACATAATCTAGGGACCAATATCTAAAGTTCCCTCTTGGCAAAAGTTGGAAAACTTCCTAAAACTGAGCTTCTATAAGGCAATGAATATTGCGGAGGGCGTGGCTCATCACATAAAGGTGTATAACATCTCAAGGGTTTCACCCATCACCATGCAACTTTGTAGGCATATGACCACACATAATCTGAGGGGACCCCTCCATTATTGACCCCATCAAACAAAATGGGGGCGCTAGAGAGCTCATTTCTTATCTAGGCCTAACCGCCATATGGATTTTTACTAAACTTGGTAGATATGTAGAACAGGACGCCTCAAGATGACTGGAGAAATTTAACTCTAATTGGCAACTGGGTGGCGCTATAACAACAGAAAAATGCTTAAAAATGGCTAAAATGCGACCGATCGCTGTGGCTCCCCCTGTGGACCAATGTTTGTTTGTTTCTTTCTAATTTTTGGTATGACTAAGTCATGGTATGGTATGCTATGGTACATAATCACGGAAACTGTCAGTGTGTCATTCTGTCAGTCAGTCATTCTGTCTGTCCCACGTTTTTCTGCTCACTGACGTGGTCAATCTATGTGAAACTGCACATAAGCATTGAGGACTGGCATAGGTAGAAGGTGACAAAGCTACCAATGGGTATGGACTAGTATAATATATTTTTAAAAAGAAGAAAAAAGAAAGGAAGAGGCATCTGAAGACAGATCTGACCTCACTGTGTGTCTTTTTATGATATGATACTGAAAGTACACTATAATTCATTATGCAAATCCTGGATATAGCCCATCTTATTTTATTAGATAGTTTATTGCAAAAGAAGGGAAGGAAAGTTTGCTTAAGACTATCAATCACCTATTTATTAGTAAAATCAATGGAAATACTCAGACTCAGAGATATGATATATTTATTTTCTAAAAAATACTTTGAAAGAAGTGGTTTGGTTTGAGTACCACTCGGCTATTCAGCTATCTACATTTCCATTTAAACAAGTCTGCTTAGACTAAACAATACAACATATGCCTGAAACTAATAAAAATGAATTAGTATTAACATGAGCCACTAGTAGGTTGCAACACTGCATATTTGAATCACTGTAATTCTGTTACAAACAACTTAAATCTTCAACATGTTATACCCAAGTCAGACACCTTTGTAAAGCCTGAGTTTAGCCTGTTTAACACATAAGGTTTCCAACTTAATACATCACTTGTTTATGGTTTCCATCTTTGAATATGGAATATATATATAATTGATTTTTTTTATATCATTATTATTATTATTCAATTATTTGTATTGTTTTTTTTAAAGAAACAAGAAACATGGGCTATACACTCTGTACCCACAACATCCAAACCCACCCAGCCCTCCCAAAGACTGGCCTGCACAGACAAATAAATGAACACCACTACATAGACTTAATACACACGAATATACCATATAAACAATATACAAGATAATAATCGGGTGTTGCAAGTGAATTAATAGCAACAGAAAGGGGCAGTATCATATTTCCATACTATAATGCGCACACATGGGCATTAAATCACATTTCTTGAAGTACAGACATTATTATAATAGTCCAGTAATGGTTGCCATACTTTATGGAATTCACTGACTGATGCTTGAGTGGTTTATCTGAGCTTTTCCAACTTCAAGTGAGCCATGACATCATTGACCCAGCGTCCAAACAGGGGGACAGGTTAGACTGTGCAGAATGATGACAAGGCCAAAGCACGGGTCTGGGCTCAGAGGAGACCCAGATCTCTTTGGGCTGCACCAAATATTTGATTATATTTTTATGGTCCATGCATCTCCCTCTATTATTATTATTATTTTTTTTAACTTAAATGTTTATTTAGAGCAACATTGGAGCACAATTCTGACATCATATCATAGTTACAAATTTTTTGTTTGTTTGTTTTTGTCTCCTTTTTCTTTGAAGGTGAAGTAACAAACATTCAAATACAGGTAAAACATTTGTTACATGACTATGCCTTCAGAGATGGTGGTGTGATAAATAAACATTTCAACCCATGAGAAAACTTCTTGGTAAATAAATAAATAAATAAATAAAATTAAAATTAAATAAAATAGTAAGTTAAAAATAAAAGAAAAGGTAAATAGTCCTGTTATTAAATTTAAAGAGAAAAAGGGAAATAGTAGGTGGGAATAAACACAGGAAACTGTGCTTTCAGAACTTTAGAAATGACCCTGTTTGTTGCAATCTGTGAACTATATGGCCTATATTAAAATATATAGACACATACTAGTGTGTGGCGCATGTATTTTTACCCCATTGTCCTCAAAATCTACACAAACAGGTGGAAGGAAAAAGGGAAATATTTTGTTGTTGCTTTTTGTCTTTCCATCTGTTGTCCAGCAGGGGTCAGTCACAGTCAGGCACAGAGCTCATGGATACTAAACAGACTTTATATTTACAGACAGTAGGAAAGCCTAAATGTGATATTTACAAAGAATTCTGGTGTCAGATATCATACTGCAGCTGTATTTCTGTGTGTATTTGTATTTGTATCTTAATGAAATCAACACTGAGATATTATGATATATTTTACTGTTTTTTTTATGCCACCCACTAAGTTGATTTAAAAAATCTATTTAATCTAAATTTAATCGGGAGCACCTCACTGAACAGTGAGTTAACAGACATTAAAAACACATTTAGCTTGTCCCTACAAAATACTGTAGGCCTACAACGTATATAATAATCTCACCAGGACATATTTGAAAATATTTTGCTGAAGTTTTCTGAAATTATTTTAAAATTGCTGCAACAAAAGTTGCCCAAACGCAACGATTGTGTATCAGAACAACAAAGGAAAAGTAAAGGCCACATGAGGAAACTGTATGGTCAAAACATGAGGTAGGTCGACTCACAAGGGCTATGGATCCTGTGTGTGTGTGTGTGTGTGTGTGTGTGTGTGTGTGTGTGTGGCGGGGGGAGGGTTGGGGGGAGGCTGGGTTGTGTGTGATCATTGGGTAACTGCAGCAGCAGCAGAGCAGCTCGGTGTGCCGCGGAGAGAGGACGGCTCAGAGGATATCTGTGGACTCCAGGAAACACGCAGGTGAGTCAGTTACTGATGTTACTGCCCTTTTATTTCATGTGTTTCTCCCACTTTTCCTGCGCACACACTCTGTGTACATGTGTCTGCACTCCGGTGAAGGTGATAAAAGAGTGCGCGCTGCTGTTTGTGTCCCTCTCTGTGCTGCAGTCCAGGTCGGACAGGTGCACATGGGTGGATGTTTGCACGTTCATAGAGCGCGCGGGCTGCATACAGACGGTGTAAGCGTGTTGTTACTCAGAGACACATTAGTGGAAGTTAAATGTATTGATGGATTACTGTTAGGGTAAGTGTTATTGTATCACCAGGTTCATACAAGGACGATCCTGAAGCCTGATCAGAGCTGAGCGTTGTTCCTAAAGTCAAATATATGATAGGAAATCACACATATGTTGCTGCATAGCTGTTGAAAGATGTGTTCATGTCTTTGTCTTGGAAGAATTAGAGGTGAATTTAAGCATGAGACAAGATAAGTAGAAAGAGAGGAAGGAGATTATAGTCTCTTTGACTATGTCCAGTGGTTTGTTGCAAAAAGTTTATTAAACCTAACCATCAAAACTTGAACAGAAACTGTGTGTATTTGCTGTTAATTGGACATGGATGAGATGAGCTGTGGTTAGAAATGAGTCATTAAATCACCTGGGCACCACTTTTTAATGAGTAACTCTTTATAAAGGGATTAAAAGCTGTTACCAGTGGCTTTGTTAATGGTAAAAAAAAAAGACTGCAAACAGTACCTGATCTCTTTGGCTAACTTTAACATCCTGTAAAAATACTGTGTTACAAGTAAAAGTCCTGCATTCAAATCTTGCTTCAGTAAAAGCACAAACATATGATCATCAAAATGCACTTTGAGGCCAATGAGGAATTATCCCTAATAAACAACTTAGATTACAAATAATGATAATAATTAATAATACGGTATATGTATATTTGTCTTCTTGTTTTTGTAATTTTGTCTATGTTGCCTACAGGAAGATCCACCCCTGTTCAGTGTGATATAATACAATACAGTGTCTTATATTATTGCTACAGATGTGTTATTGTGTTAACATGGAGCTATTTGAAATTAATTTGTATACTTTAGCATAGTTTAATCCATAACACATTTTATAGGTTGATTATATCTGTGAAATTGGAATTTGAAAAGTAACTTCTAACTATACTGACAGATAAATATAAGTAAGATAAGTATCTGGTACAGATGATGTACTTTTTCCAAATGTGTCAGTATCTGTATTCGTGATGAAGGAAAATTCTCATCTGGGTAGCTGTGTTCAGTCATGACTGACATGATCTGAAGCCTAATTCTGTAGCCCCTTTTACACTGACAGATTTTCGCAAATGTTGGGCCGTTTTGCCGGCAAGCTGCGAGCGTTTAGACACACAGAGCTGGATTGGTGAATTGATCACCACCAATCACCAAGTCATACTGGCGGAACCTTTTTGGTTTAAACAGACCGAGGCGGCCTTCTGCAACAGGAGGGGCTGTTGATGACTTGTGGGAGGAGCTGTTGATGACGCCGCACGTGCGACCCACTGGATGATCAAACTGTATGGTGGTTGTAATTTTTGTCAATAAATTGTTGAAATGGTGTGGACGTTTGGTTTTGTCAGCTACGGTTGTGTGTCTGCATTGTGAGCTGTAATAGCCCACGAAAGTGCACGAGCTACAAGCTACCTAGCTCGTGCGAGCTAAGTGGCTATTGTTAGCTCGTGAGCTAACGTTACCGGCTAGCATCCTATTCGTTTCTTTTCTTTTTGTGTATTAAAATAATTCTTTATCCCAATGCATTTTCTACATGTCGACAACGTTACAGTTGAGATAGTACGTTTGTGTCGGAGTTTTTAATGGTAGCATAGACCTTTTTCACAGCAGACATTTTGACTAGTCATCAGAGGAAAAGCACAGGCGAAACTGATAACATTAACAGTGGCTAAGTTCCAATTAGTGTCCTAGTAAGCTATTCCAGTGTGCCAGCATGCACAATGTCAAAGCCTGTCATGAGTGGAATGCAGCCATCATTGATGCCTACCTGTGCTTTTCCTACAATGACAAGTCAAAATGTCTGCCGTGAAAAAGGTCTATTAACTAACAGGTACAAATAAAGGACACTGGAAAGAAGACTGATTGGGCTTTCCTGCAAATTTGCACAACTCCTATCTAAAAAGGGCTTGAGATAAACACTTTTCCAATAAATAACAAATATAGCAACCTCTGATGATCATCCTATATTAATTTTAAGTTTAAAATGACAACATCTGGTTAGGGCCCACCCACTTCTGATTTAAACCACACCTACTGTCAACATGAAGCCCGCCAACTACAGATACAGATACAGATAACTTAGTAGGTTCAACAGATACAAATAATGGTGTACTCGCTCATCCCTAATCCCTTTGGTTCCTTTTTAAATATAGTGGAGAAGAAGTGTAATGTAACATAAAGAGGAAAAACTCACGTTAACTGCAATTACTACTACTATAGTTTTGACAAGTGTGAGTGTCATCCAAGTGAAATGTGTAAATATCTGCACTTGCGATGGAGGAAAATCTGCATTTGTGATCAAAAATGGTCCAAACCTAAATTCTGATACTGTTCTGTAAATTATCATTTAATAAATAATATAGCAACTTCTGATCAACCCATATGAATTTCAGGGTTAAAAATATAATCTTCTGGTTAGATCCCATGCATTTATTTTTGGTTTAAACTCCATCCATTCTGAGTACAGATACTAAGGATGCACGATAATATCGGTACATCATCGGTATCGGCCGATATTGGGTTTAAAATGAACTATCAGAATACTTTTTCTTATTTTGCATAATGTACAAATCTTACATACATTGAAAAGCATTGTATTTCATGTCTCCATCTGCAGGTGGGCCGTCACGATAAGAGTATTCATGCATAATATGATGTTAATTCCACTGCAGAAGACACTTGATGATCACTAAAGTTAGGTGGGGAAACAAGTGGATATATTGATATCGGTATAGGTTATCAGGCAAATGAGTTGCTACATATTCAGCATATTGGATATCAGCAAAAAATCCAATATTGTGCATCCCTACGAGATACAGATACAGATAATTTATTGGTTGAACAGATACAGACACACATGCATCCCTAGTAGAGTCACTAATAAAGGAGTTTTACGTTTCAATAAGGCATCAGCAAAAGTGTAAACATAACATGCGTGTAAATGCCAATGAGTCATTAATAAATGGTTCTTAGTGATTTCTAAAGTCTGCAGTTGGAAATATTTATAAGTCATTCATAAATTAATTATGGTTCCGATGCCCTGCAGCCCATTTTGCAGAGAGTCAAAGGTCAACAATTGTTCCTGTTAAAACAAGCTCGTAACTGATCTATAAAGCAGTAGTAATTAGTTATTCATTTATGTACCACCCATTAATAAATCCAGTCTTTACACATAAATGGTGCCTTATTAGAGAGTGGTACACTCGACTGAAATGTGTAATCGCATCTCTCCGATCTCTCTGATTCAAGTGGGCTCAGGAGATAAGTGCAGAGAGGAGCAGGGCGTTTATATTGGATTTGCTTGACACTGAAGTCTTTTTCAAGGCTGGAATGTGCCAAGCAGATCAATTTACACATTAGAATATGTGACAAATAAACAGCAAGCACCCAAATATGCGCAAATTAGATTAGTACAGCAAGGCTGAGGAGGGCAATTTCCTCTGAAGTAAACTTTTATATAACAGGAAAGGACAGAGTCAGTTTACCAATGAGTCACAAATGGAGTTAAAAGATAAAAGTTCAAATCAAAATGAGACATATCTGAAGAGGAAATGGCTCTAGGTGCTCCATTTTTTGTTTCCAAAGATGGTGAAATGATCTGTCATCATAATGTGGATTAATGTAATAGTTGTACATGCACATGGAAGAAGAACAGCCCATAATGCACAGGTTTGAGAGCAACTCTTTCAATTAAATGTATTTTTTTAATGTACAAAGAGGCAGATAAATTGTGACACAATCATGATTTCATGCTCCTCTGAGAAGATTTGTCTGAAGATTTCTCCACATCACAGTGAATGTGGCCCACAGGGTGAACCCACTCATTCCTCCTTTAACGTGTGAGTAATCCAATTTGTGGTTCAGCCTCATGCCAGCTCCCAATGGTGAAGAAAGAAGAAAATGTAGAAATGTTGTACTTACATGTAGCATATATAGAACATAATCCGCTCAATACTCATTCAGTCTTTGTCATTTGATGGCTTTAGTGCGAAAGTGTGGCAGTGTGTTTGGCATTTTAAGTGGCATCAGTTGAAGGGAAATACAATAACAGCTCACCTGTTTCATTGATCTTCCTGCAGGAATGTCACACTAGGTGTTGTGCAAATCATGCTCATATTGGAAAACAGCTTTATCATACTCTGCAAAGCTCTTCATACTCTGTAGGCAAGTTATGACTTCATTTTAGGATGTTTGATGAGCACCAGAGGGCAGAGAGCATCAATAAAATTAGGCTTAAATGTCCCGGCAGCTGTGTTGCAAACCAGCTCTGTGGATCAATAAACAGGAAGAAACGGATAGTCTTTTCTAAGTAAAAGGTGCTTCAGACACCGCCTGCTGCTTTGTTCGATTCCTCTCATCTCCCGTCATGCATGACGCACCGGTCGTGCCGCTGCCAAGGCAGATGTGTTTACCTTCCCTACCTGGAGCTTCCATGCTTTCATCAGTGAGACAACACCATCAGCGTCCTCGCCATGCAATGCACAACGCAGATGCAGATGTGTTGAAACAATGGTGTTTTTGCTGTGTGTGTGTGTGTGTGTGTGTGTGTGATGAGGGCAGCAGCTGACAAAACCACACCGAAGGGCCTCTCACCAGCAGCGTGTCCGCCTGTCTGGTTCAGCTGCTGCCCTCGATTTTGACACAGTTTTGGCAGACGGTGGTTTTGTGAGCTGAGAGGAACAAAGCCTGGAGGGTGTGGAGTTCGAAGGAAGTGAGCTTACCAGACTTCTGCAACCTGCTCCTTATCTCTGCTTGAGGCTTGTGGCTCGAGGCTACATTAGCAGATTCTGGCATGACACACCTGAATCTCTCAGCCAAGTGTGAGTTGCATTGTGGGTAATGTAGGCAGCAGGTGGAAGAAGAATGTGTGAATTGAAAAAGACAATATATCTGATTCTGATGCATCAATTTTGACTGACTTTCAATGTTACACAAGTGCAATGCTAATTCGGTGGAGTACTCTTTTAAAGGGACCGTTCACCCCAAAAATCAAAAATACATATTTTCCCTCTTACCTGTAGTGCTGTTTATCAGTCTAGATTGTTTTGGTGTGAGTTGCCGAGTGTCGGAGATATCGGCCTTCTCGCCAGTATATTGGAACTAGATGGCACTCAGCTTGTGGTGCTCAAGGCGCAGACTGAACATGTTTGAAAAACTCAACAGCAATGTCTCTTTCCAGAAATCATGACTCGGATACTCAAGATAATCCACAGACCTTGTTGTGAGCAGTTTCACGTAGGAACTGTTTTCTCTCTACTGAACTACACCTGCCAACTGTATCACCATGTTGAAGGAAGGATGCATCTACCCTTAGCTCACCTAGCACCACTAACCTTACAGCTAAGCCCAGGAGAACGCCATTAATGTTTACATCTCAAGCACAAACCTCTCGTCCATGAGTAGATGCACATGAGTTCCATTGTATTTCAGACAAGGCAGACATTCCTCAATGTCTCCAACACTTGGCACCTCACACCAAAACAATCTAGACTGATAAATAGCACTACAGGTAAGAAGATAAATATGTATTTTTAATTTTGGGTGAACTGTCTCTTTAGAACAACCATCAATGTGAAACAAGGAGACAATTCATTGACACAAGGAGACAATTCACTGAAACAAGGAGGCAATTCACAATTGTGATGCAGCCTTGTGATGGAGATTCTCATCCGTCACGGGTTATTGTTGTCGGTTGTCATAATTATATGTATTGATGGTTATAAAACAAAGGAGGATCCGTCAGCCTGCAGTTGTTTGCAATCGTGGGACTCAGTCTTGCAAAACGCATAAAAGAAATCAACAATTTGGTGCCACAAAGAGGTATCTGCTGTTTAATGACATTTAAACAAATGGCAAAATGTGTGCCCTGCATAGATTTGAAGTCACTAAAGGTTTGGAGATTAGGGCTTCTACAAGTCGTGCTTCACAAAATACATTTAGTTTTTGTGTGTATGGGACATCAGAAACAGTCACATAGAATACCTCCGAGGCAGCAGCATGATCTCTTGCTTAGTGGTTACATTTTGAAAAAAGCACTGTTTGAAAAATTAAGCTCAAATCTTCAAATATATCAAGAGCTCACAATTCAAACTGACTCTTTCTGTGTACATGTACCTGTGATGGATCTCAGCTGTAGGCTATTTACAGTTTCTGGTTCGACCATTTGAGTGTGTTCATTCTTGGCTGTGGGAACATTTGTTTGACAAAATAATCTTACCTTAATGTACACTTATTAGCCTTGTCTGGTGCTTTTCATGACCTTCATCTGCTACTGTATATATGCCTGAGAGACCTGCGAGCAGCCAATCAGAGTGAGCTCTCTCACCGACAAGCTCAGCCGCCGATTCAACATGCTCAAACGGCCGAAAAGGTGCTGACACTGAAGTGCCGACGATGCGGGACACACCACTACTGGGGCTACGAGCCCTCACGGCCTTACTTTGGTCGACAGCCGACCGTTGGCTTGGTGTGTCAGGGCCTTTAAACCCAGTGAAGATACTCGTATCAAGTAAAATTAGAAGACGTAGAAAGTTAGGCTAAATTTTGGTGAGAGAAAAACCGGCATAACTATTTTCACAGTGGTCCCTTGACCTTTGACCTCAAGATATCTGAATGAAAATGGGTTCTCTGGGTACTCATGAGTCCCCTCTTTACAGACACGCCCACCTTATGCTACTCCCATTCAGGTTTGGGCAAAACAAGCAGTTTTTGCATGCAAAACAAATGTGTTATTTTTTCGCCTACTATATTTGAATCAGACTCTTGTGGATTCAGTCGGCCCAGTGTTAGTTATATGTGAAGATGTTAGCTCCCATAAGAGCCATTTCATTGTAGTGAGACCATTTTTTAAACAGATTTGATTGTATAAAGTGACCAATTGTGAAATCTGGAATGATAACAGCCTTATGAACCTTTACAGCCACAAACTAAGGACAGAATGGGACCAACTCTAAAATCGCTGCAACAGCTTATGAGACATAATTGAGCAAGGGACTGGCCATCAAATACTTCCATCATAATGTTTTCAGCCCATATGCACTCCAAACTAAAAGTCTGAATAGGCGCCTAACCAAAACATGCTTATCACATATCTATCAGTAGAAACTGTGTAAAAACATGCACACAGTGCTTAGCTGCATCTTAAATTAATCTTCAGGTTCCCAGCTTTCCAATGATGGATACCACTACTACATGTATGTGGCATCTACCTGCTATCTTGCCCTGAAAGATTCCCTGTGCACCCTTAAAAAAGACAAATATGGGTCTATGATGTATGAAGTGTATGATAAATATAGTGTTCCGACATTTGCTGTAGGACTCCTCCTTACTTAGCTTCCAGAGCATGTAACATGTAACTGTTCCTTCAGTGTAAATCAAGAGTCAGGCTGCTGATCTGTTCAGGAAGTGTTACACAGCAATGCTAAGTGTTGCAGCAAAAGCACTGACAATACATCGGATAAAGGCTGCTTTAGGAAATAGCTCTACATATACTCAAGGTGAGGGGATCCCTGCGCCACCACTAACTCTTTTCCTCTCATCTCTAATGTTATCATCGTATAGGTTGGTTTCAAAGCTGAGCACCCACGCTGCTAACAGAGACATCATTAGCCTCACTATGCTTCGTGCTTCAAGTGATTAGCAGCCGTGGAGATTAAACTGGGAATTCTCCAGTGTCACAATGCTGCAGAGCGGGATTCACAGCGTTGACCCTTTGATCAGTGACAGAGCCAGAGAACGGGGCAGCCAGGCGGAGATTGTGCTGATGGCGCGGGGCCTAATCTCTAGATTATCCGTCATGCTGCTCCACTGTGCACACGGCTAATTAAGAGATGGAGTTGCGTGTTGCAGTATCACATCACAGGGGCGCATTATTTAACTCTCAAAACTTTTTAAATGGCCTTTTATATAACAGCACCTTACTCATTCACTTTGGCTAATTGGTTGTAATTAGAGAGTGATGGTGCATTTCAGCAGCTCATTTTCAGCTCATGCTGTCAGGCCGGTGAGGAAGTTCAAACACAGCGAGTCTTCAGCAAAGTTCATCGTAAACATTGCAGATGTTTCGAAATATTTAAAGACATTATTAGTGTCTGTGAAACATGAGGACCATCAAAGGCAGATCAGAGCAGTAAGTGAAAGTGTCTCTGGAAGCTCTGAGCTGCACTCACGACCTCTCTGAGTTGTTTCCCACCAAATGTGTGCAGCTTTGTAGAAAGTAAGGAAGTAAATTTACTAAAATTACTGCACTTAAGTACAATTTTTAGGTAGTTATACTTCACTTTCCATTTTCTGCTGCTCTCTACTTCTGCTGCCCAGCATTTAAGGGCAGCCACAGTTAATGGTCATTTTTAAGATTACGATTTAACAATAAAAATGTAGTGCTGTGGATATAAACCTTTTTTCGATGGTTTAGTTTAAATAACTCTTCAAAATCCAAAGCAGTAAAGTTGTCTAATGTTTTTTAAGAAATGCAAAGATTAAAGAAAAGTCTAAAAAATGTGCATACAGGTTTCACACACTTTGAATTTTCAAAACCTTTTCATAATATTTCCCCCATTTTTCTGACTGTAAGTATTTTAACATAGGTCATGCACTTGCCACTTGTTTCAATCAGGGGAGACAGAAGAATGAAGTAAAGATAATATTTAATACAGAATATGAGTGTACAGATTAACAGATGATCTGTGCTGATGAAGATTTAACAGAAGTCTTTGGGGCCTGGGCACCAGAGGGAGACGTGGTGGTGGTGGTGGCTGCTGACTCTGAGGCTGCTGACTGCTGAGGCAGATGAGGATGATGAATCCGTAAAGACTAGGTGGTGATGGGGAGGTGGAGGATGGAGGGAGTGCACGACTGCAGTTAGAAAGAGCTACAGCAGAGAAAGAATCATATTTAAAATGGGGAGCAGTAAGATGATAGGCTGACGGAAAGTGTAGCTCAGCGTGTGTCATAAACAGTGACGTGGGAGGGAAGCCGCGGCTGGTCAGTCCTTTGGCGATTCTCTCGTAAGTCGGCCCATTCTTCACCGTCCCCGTCATCTGACGGTTAATGGCCTCTTCGTTTGCGAGGACAAGGAGGGCGCGCAATTCCTTGTCTCCCCAGTTGCTCATCTTTACAGTGTCTGTCAGGTTTGTGTTTCCCTCTTGCTACTAGCTGCTCGCTAATTCCTGCTATCAGCTGTTTCCTGTTTATCCACTGCCAGTGGGTCGCACGTGCGGCGTCATCAACAGCCCCTCCTGTTGCAGAAGGCCACCTTGGTCTTTAAACTAAAAGGGTTCTGCCAATATGACTACCCAATCCAGCTCTGTGTGTCGAAACACTCGCAGCTTACCGGCAAAACGGCCCAACATTCGTGGAAAATCTGGTAGTGTAAAAGGGGCTACTGACACCTGGAGATAGTGAGTGAGCATATGTGCAAGGACTGAATGGCAGGGTGAGAAAGAAACTTACAGCCTGAGCATGAAAAGTATCGTCTTCCCAACTGAACTTTTACGAGAACTTCATTTGCGGATAGGAAAACGGCTAACGACTGCTAACTTAACTAGCTTGTTAGACATTCCAGCATGCGCCAGTAGACCAGACCACCACATACAGGTACTTCACAAAACAGCAGTATATTTGTATGCAACCTACTAGGGATGCCCCGATCTGATATCTTGATTGAATATCAGCCCCGATATCATCAAAATAGATGGATTGGGTATCAGAAAATGCAACCTATACCTGAGGCAATCCTGTTCCTTTAAATCTATTGCAACTCGAGCTACGTTATACGTCATGGAGAGAAGGAGGATGGACCATGGGAGCCCTTTTTGAAGCAAAACTTTGTGTTTGCATCTATATTTTTTTAAAAAAATGTTGTTTTCTTGAGATCACAATTAATTTGTGATCTCAAGAAAACAAGAAAACCAACCCATTATCAGGAGAAAACAAGGTTGTTTCCTTTATCACTTACTTTTATCAGAGATCAGGACTGCCATGCCAGGGTGCATAGATGGCGTCTTGACAACTGTATATTGATTCAAACTGAAAATGTCAGATCATGGTGTATCCATTATTTTTCAATACATCAGACTGAACTTCAATCAAGAGATAACACTGAGATCAGTCCTCTTGATTTAAGGAGACTCCTTCCAGACAGTCATGACAGTGAACCTGAAGCCTGAAATCAGGTGTGAGCAAAGAACTCCACGCTCATTTTCAAGTTCCCCCTAAGTATCCCGTGATCTCTAGAAAACAGAAGTTGCTCTCTCGTGATAAATGATCCTGTTACCCGGAGAAATCACCTTTTTGTTTTGTAGAGATTCGCAATAAATTAATTGAGAAAACAAGCCTTGTTATCTCATGATAACACAGTAATTAACTTGCGATCTCCAGATAATGGCATTAAATAAAAAATACAAGCTTTGATGTTCTCGGCTTCTGTTGTTTTTTCTTCTTTCTTACCACATTAATCATCTCACGACCCCTCAGATGTATTTTGTGACAGTGTATAAAGCACCAGCTCAACCAGCTGCAACAGTGAAATGCTGCTTCTGCACTGAAGCATTAATATTAACAACCTAAAATGTCACATATAATGTAATATATCAGCCCCAGTGGCCATTTATCAACATAATGAGTATTTTTATACTGTAAGTACACTTTAATGATAATTCTGTGCTTTTATCTCAGCCGTATTTTAACTCTTACCTGTAATAGAGTATGTTAACATTGTTGTATTGGCACTTCTACTTAATTAAAGCATCTGAGTACTTCTACCACTAACACATCAAGTTTTAATATCACTAGTAAGTACAGTATTTCCCCTCAAGTGTTTTTTTTCTTCAAGTGTTAATATTGTTTTTAATTGATCTTGCTGGATCATTTCACTTTTAGTTATACTTGTTGTTTCTCTCTTTCTCAGCCGGAGGATAATCACAGTGTCTGCATCTGCTTGCTGCTTCTTCTGACCCGAAGATACACATTTCTGAGACTTCTTTGTGCCCAACAAATTGAGAGCAATCAAAGCTCAGACCCAGGTCTGTGTGATAAACATGGGAGACCCGAGATCAGTCCAGCCCCTGCTGCCCCTGCTGCTGCTCCTGACGCTCCTTGCCAGGCTGTCACAGCTGTGGGCCTTCCCCTTCAGCCCATCACTGGACCTGGATGTCACTCCCAGGACGACTGTCTTCTCCAAAGGTGAGGAGAGAAACGCAGTTCAGTTTTCAAACTGTGAGGCGAGTAGAGATGTGAGGCAAAGATCCTGCGTGAGGTGAAAGAGAAATGTGCATTTTACCAACGTGATCAACCGTTGGAGCTGCTGTCATGTGGTGCACAGTGGTGCAGTGGTTAGCATTGTGACCTCACAGCAAGAGGGGTCTTGGTTTGAAACCAGAGTGAGGGGATCAAACCTCGGGGTGGGGAAGCCCTTATGTGCACAGTTTGCATGTTCTCCCTGTGTCAAGGTGGGTTTTCTCTGTGTATTCTGGCTTCCTCCCACAGTCAAATGACATGCAGATTAGGTTAATTGGTGACTCTAAATTGCCCGTAGGTGTGAGTGTGTCCGTAGCCCTGTTTGCACCGAGCAGTTGGGTACATTGTGAAAAGTTGTGGATGGTACCAATAGAACCGTTCCGTACCGTCCCCATGTTTGGTCCCCCCTCTGTTGGGGTACCTAGCACACAGATCTGGTACTAAAAGGTGGAGCTGTGAACACTGCAGTCTTAACTCTGCTCAGGGCTGAGTTGTGTCTGGTTTTGAGGCTCATGTAACCACTGTTCATACTGTGGAGAGTTTTATTAGTAAACTGTAACTTTAAAAATAAAGCATGTTTTGCTGCCTTTTGCCTTTAATTCACTGGGTCAACCTCCCGCAACTTTTAAGGTGGAACGTTGACTTGTAACTCAATGCATGAGGTGACGACATGAATCAATCAACACACCTTAAATTTCACTGTGACAACTTTGACCATCACTTTAGTTTTTATATGACATACACTTTTAGTAATGTGTGGATCTTCAAGCACTTAAATATATTAATTTCGACCAGGTTATGTGAGCTGCATATATTCTAATTCTCACTCGGAAGTGGCGGAGCGTCATTCCGCTGTTTTTAAATATCCCATGGAGAGACTCTCACTGCAGCCTGTTGTATTTTGTTCTGAAAATGTTGGTGTGCAGCCTCGTTCTGTGGACGATAAACAAGGTGCAGGCTTCCATCTGTGTACCACCAGCAGTAAGGAAATACAATGAGTGCTGGACGGAGCAGTGAGTGACAACAACCCCGCCCACATTTAAGGGTACTGTCTGCGGTGGAAACGCTAGGGTCTAGGTACCATGTCTGAAGGGTTACTTTTTCTTCCAAAGGTACCATACTGAAAGTGTTTGGTGGAAACAGGGCTCATGTGTCAGCCCTGTGATAGTCTGGAGACCTGTCCAGGGGGCAGCCTGCCTCTCACCCAATGTGAGCTTGGATAAGTGGTTACAGAAAACGAATGAATGAAGGAATAACTTGCTTGCAAATTATCACATTATTAAGTGCATGCTTTTGATGGTGTCAGTTTGCCAAAATATAGACTAAAAATAAGCAGGCTCAAGCTGAAGCTCACAGAATAACTCATTATGGTGACATTATCCTCTTTGGTTACATCCCCCAAAGCATTTTGGGAACCGTAGTTGCACATTATTGCAACATGGTTATCACCAAAACAGAAATGAGACAAATAATAATGATATTGCAGACAAATGCATTGATGCTAATGTATAGAGAGGAGGGGGGGGCACAGTGTCAGACTTTTAAACCCTGTTCTCGATGCATCTACGCAAACACACGTGCACAAGCCTACTAAACTCACCTCACTGTCCTTATTTGATGCTGCTCCGGCTCCTTCCCCCCTCCCCTCCCCGTTAAAGAAGTGGCACAGTTTTCGAAGTCGGCCCTGAAGACAGCTCCTTCATGCTCAGAGTTATTAATCGCCTCTCTCAAGCCCTGTCCTAGATCACACGGCTCAGCAAACACTTCTAATGAAACAATAGACAAGAAGCCCTCATAAAAGAAGACCTGAGCACAGTAGACCTGATTAGAGTCCGTGCAGAAAATACTGCTGAGTCGGTTTATTTTGGCACGGGGGGGGGGTGTTTACCCACATCATCAGCACCTTCCTTCTCCCACCTTACCCTCTCTCCAGCTTGCCACTGGCTCACCTTTCCCCTCCCTCTCCCCTCACCCCTCATCACTGCGGCAGAGGCTGCAGCAGCAGCGAGGAAGGGAACTCCGGCGCTGGCAGACTGATCGGATGGCTGTGCTCTTACCTCCACCCCTCTCCTCTCCACTCCTCCTCAATTCTCTGAGGACGAGTATTATTAGAGGACGGGTGGAGCGAACAGGGCCCGGCTCTATTGCCAGCCGAGCTCTCTCCGGTGCAATGTCATAAGAGCTGTTGAGAGTGTTGCAGTGTGAGATGATGCTTTGGAGATGGGAGGATGTGCTGCTTGACGTTATGAATCACAATCACTCAGAGAGATGAGAATATAACAGAGGAGGAGACACTTTTTTTGGCTGTTTTACTGTGCTTTTGTATTATCCAAACAGAGACAAGCTGAAAAAATGTTTTTGTTTTTTTTTTTTGCTGGAGAGGAAATGGTGTGAATATTCCTCCTTCAAGGTCCAATTTTTTTTTTTTTTTACAATGACCGGATTTGTTGTGCTGCAGAGAATACTCAGGGAAAAGTATTTTTAGCAGACCCTGCAGCACTAAGAAATACACAAATACTGAGCATGGCACTACTTTTAAAGCTACTGTTTTGTAGTGGCACCACCAGAAAAAATTTCATAGGGGTGGCCACTGAAAATCTTGGGGTTGCACACCAAAATTAAAACCCACAGCTATATTTCAGGAATCTAGAAAAGTGGTCACGTATCTGGCAGTGCAGGAGCAGTGTTGACTTATCGTCTTGTCATCCTTGTTTTGCCTTGTTCGTAAAAGTTAACAATGTGATTTTATTCTTCCATCCCATACTGAAGTCCTTGTTGTCGGCTTTGTGAGGCTATATTACCCGGCGCCAAGATAAACACTGCTGCAGTTTTACTGTGCCCAAAAACAAGATGGCAGTCGTTTCATTTGTGGACCCAACCTCACACAAAATAGATACAGTCAGACTCTGGGGCGCCTTTATCGGCTCAAAGAGGATGAAGAAATTTGTACGGTGACTGTGTCCACATCGAGCACATCGATTAAGTTGTGGAAAAAAAAATCACTTGTCTTCATTTTGTATGCATCACATTACTATTTATTTATTACTTCCTGCCCTCCGTCTGAATTTTACGTGTCACAAGAGTCACATGATTGCAAACAAGCTGTAGTATCGGGGGAGCCATGGCCCTCCCTCACCCCCCCTTGGGAGCACCCCTGCTGTTGTGGAGCTGTTTCCTGGGACCAATGGGAGCTGACAGTAGTGAGTTGTTTACTAATATCAGTGCTGTTATTTATCAGCCAAATGAAAAGGACGCACTCGATTAACTCTGAAGAGTTCATTAGATGGGGCCACACGTATAATTCATTGAGCCCCATTAAATAAGTTTCTAAGTGCATCATATGCAGAACTCATTGTCTATTCTGAAAGCCTCGTCCCAATTGTCGTGCCCCCGGCTATTTATTTACACATCTCTGACTCTGCCTCGGATTATAAATCATACATACTGTGGGCACTTCTCTGTGCTGCAGCCAGAGTTAGTCTCTCACCACCACAGATTTTATTTTTCTCTTTGCCCTCAAAAGTTGTCCTTGACCTACTTCCTAATCATCGAGGGAGTGCATGTGAGAGTGCAGGGTGTGCACGTGTGTCAGCATGCGTTTCATCACTCTCCATGCATGTCTGCATGTGTGTGAGGGGTGAGGAATGTTTGGGCATGCATGCAGTCACATCATCTAAAGTCACTTCCCCTGTGGTGACACATGTCACTTTTTGTGGGGGGGGGGGGGGCACCTCATGATGATGATATGTCTGCCTGGGTGTGCAGTAGGCTATATGGAAATAGGATGGATGTTGTAGGAAGGTCACAACCTATGGGAGACTCAGGGGGAGGATATGTATGATGTTTCTCAGCTGGGGTGAGGGGGCACTCATTAATGTACAGGACGCTTTATAGATAGCGTGTGTAAGTGGGAGTACAAGGACAGTCTGTATCAGAGGGAGCTCAGATTTCTAGGAAGGGAAATGACACAAGATGACTCAATGCACTCCCGTATGGAAATCTTGAAGGGCAGGTGTATCTGAAAACCCACGATAGAGACGAAACGAAAATGAAAGGACTCCGCATGGTGTAAGATCCTTACACTGGTGAAATGTATAAATCATGGTACTACTTTTCAGTCAGGGTGATAGTAAGGATTCTTATCCATTACCTGAAGCTGCTGCAATCAATATTAACAATGGATTAAAAGACTATGTGTAATGTGAAGGGATTGCTCTTAGTGATTAACCTAACCCCGTGGTTCTCCTCAGCTTCACGGTGTGTTTCAGGGTCTTTCGGCTCTTTGTTTTACGGCCCACAACTTTACTCAGTCTCAGCCTGATTTCCAGCTGTAGCAGGCAGCTGTTTCCAGTAAAAAGAAACCTCTAATATACCAACTGTGTGCCACTTGCCCGGCAACAAACGGCAGACAGACCAATTTGGTGAACATAGTGGAGCATTTAGCAGCTAGAGAGCAGATGTTTCCCTGTGGAGTTGGAGACCGAAGCAGAGCTTTAAAATAGGAGAGCAAACACATGACCAAACATACAACTCCAAATTAATGCTACTGTGTAAACAGGCAGCTGTTTGCTATTAATATGTGCGCCTTCAAGTGGACAAACAATCAAATAATGCAGGTTTGAAGAGATTGTGCAAATTTTTTGAAGTGCGGATGTATGAGGTTCTTATCCATAATCAGTGTATTACCTACAGTAGATGCCGGTTGGTGCTCCCCCACTTTGGAGAAGCAGACTGGAGTACAGCCACGGAAGCTAGGCAATGTACTGCTGTGAATGGGGGCAGCAGCAAAATGTGTTTTAGCCATCTAAACGAAATCAGTAGTTTAAGTATATGCTATATCTATCTTGGTTTGGGGCGGGGAAGGTTTCTGATTGGATAGGGGGCGAGGCGGATGTTACGTGTTTACGTTTACCGGAAGAAAACACCGTAGTCCTCGTTCTGGATAACAAGATGCTTGACAGCGCTGTTCTTAGTGCCTTTTTCGGGCTTGTTTTGCTTATATTCTTGAAGCAGCAATACGACAACAACCTTGTTCTGCTAATGCTTCTTCTGTTGAGGAGGAGAAGGGAGGTAGAAGGTCGAAGAAGGGAGACAGAAGACCGCACTTTGGCGAATGGAAACCTGTGAGTGCAACGAGTCGCATGTGCGCTATATACGTCATTGCGCAAGAAGGGCAAGGAAACAAGCATGCGCAGAAAGACCGGAATGAACTTAAAGAGGAATGAGTGTATACAAGTGCGAGAAATTCTTTCATTCGGATTTAGAAACAGAATATTCCAGCCCCTTACACTGGAGTGAATTTTCAATCGCATTGGCCATTTTCATTCCGAATTAGATGTTTACAAGATCACTTTTAATAGGAATGAACTTTCATTCCCAATGAAAAGGGAATTAAACTGTCCATGTTGGCAGACAGCTCTTCCTCACAGGGAACTGAACTGAAACCTATCTATGCTCTCTCTATGCAGACAAAAACAGGAATTTTACATCGCTGAACACAGGAGCTTTGTGGGAATTCAGGAAACTAATCCTGAGCAAAACGACATATGGCTATATATCAAGGCGAGCAGCAGTAGCTCCCTAAGGCTTTCCAAATAAACAAAACTTCACACAAAAATTAGCTCCCTGAATTAGCTGTTGTTGCAGACTGCAAAATTATCTGAACCAGTTTGCTGGCTAACGTAACCAGTTAACAAGTAGTTAGCTAACGTAACTACTAGGGCTGCCCCAGACTAAGAATTTTCCTAGTCGACCAATAGTCATCATTTAGGGCCATTAGTTGACGAGTTGCCCACATGTTCATGATATTAATATAATTATTAAATGATATATTTTGGTGGTTTGAGTTGAAGGTGTGAGAAAGAATAGTATCAGTAACATTGTTAACACTGTGCTACATTACAGAGAAATACAAAACCATACTAATGAACCTTCATTAATATAGGCCTATGTTTTATCTACAAGTGCACGTCACACACTGAGCGAGCCGCCTGTTAATGACGCTGTGGGCTAATGGGCATGTAGCTACTTCCATGTTTCAGATGATACGTCATGTTTGTAGTCGACCAATGAAGATGAGTTTACATATCACCTTGGGTTCGTCCTTCACCTTCTCAAAATGATCCCACACTTTGGATTTCCTGCCCGACATGTTATTAACTAGCCTGTGGAATAACCGCAGGTACCAGCCCTGGAAATCAACCTGACTCCTGTCTGACTGCTGAGCGTGGACACTTCCTGTGTGTGTCCTTTCAAATTAAATTCCCACATGGTCCACTCATATAGGTTTTGATTTATGTTGACAAGGCACACCACCATAGAGTTTCAAGTTTGTTTTGCGACCGAGAAATCTTGCCAACTAATAACCTTTCTGGTCGACTAAGGAGTGTGATCATTAGGAGGCAGCCCCACTAACTACTAGATGTTAATAGGCAGTTTTCATGATTGTAGACAAGGACTCAACAAGGTCCATGTCAGATGGAGTAAAATATCTCAGTTATGTACTTTGGAAAATGCCTGAGATCATTTCTGTATAATAGGACGGTTTAATAGTAGGCTATGTCAAATTAACATTTTGTGTGCAGCCTTAATGGGCAAATTTGACAACTCAGCTTGTTTGTGTGTTTATGAGACAGTGTTGAGGTGAGATTAATGCTCGACTGCGTGCTGAACTCTGCTGTGTGCCCATGGGGGTTCCTGCTTTGGCTTTCTGTGCCTCTGCCACCAGACCTGAAGTAATGCAGTTGTGAAATATTGATGCACTGTAAGCTGTCTGAGGTTGCGATGACAAGCTGAGATGGCAAAAAAGGTCTTGGTAGTAAGATTCCTTATGGTTCTATTATTGTTGTAGTGGTGCTTATAATAAAACCTGCCATCATAATGCTTTGTTCTTGATGAAGAGATTTACAGTATTTTACAGTATTGTAATTACAGCACTGAGGAGATTGTTCAGACAAGTCTATTATTGTCCTCGCAAACAGCCTGAGCTGCTGCATCTGTTTTGAGGGCAGAAAACATTTATGATTTCCTCACATTGTTATCAGCTCGGCCGTCGCTGCTCTGACTGAAGTTGTTTAATCTCGGTGTGACAGCGCTGTTGCACCATTTGTTTCTACCTTTTGTATTTTTCTCTCTGTGGCGACATTTCATGCATTGGACCATTAAATCCAGTGAGACCTCTGTGATGCTTTGATCCTACTCCCCTCTGATACAGTGCTGATGTGTGAATCCGATAAGGTCTTACTGGTGATTCACTGATAGCATCTAGCGAGACCTGGAATAACACGGGGACTATTTGTGTGTTGTATGTGAGGGTTGGCTTTCTTTCCTGAAGATGAAAGTCTTGGCTGTCTTTCATCTCACTCCGCAGTCTCCCCGGTTGAACAAAGTCCTATGAAAGTTTTGGATCTGACACAAGCCCTGAAAAAGGTGTTGTGTTTATGCCTTCAGAAGACGCGCAGTAAACATAACGCTGCCACTTTGACGAGATGCTTAACAAGCGATCTCTCTGACAGTAGCTGACATCTTCATTTATGAGGAACTGAGTACATACGAGGAAGTTCCTACTTCTCTTAAACCATGAGCCTCCTGAAAAAATGGGTTGGTTTTCATTTTAGGGTCAACTTAAAGGCATGAGTTTTACATAAATGTTCATGTTGTATTCTCATTTTAAGGGGTTGAAAAGGTATCCATGCGAGACAATCTGGCCCAGCCCGAATTCAGATCCGAGGATAATTTGAGTTGATCCAGAATGCAGCAAACAGACAAAGCACGGACACTGTGTCATCCATCCATCCATCCATCCATCCATCCATCCATCCATCCATTTTCATCCATCCATTTTCATCCGCTTATCGTGGGGGCGGCAGGCCAAGCAAACAACCCCAGATGTCCCTCTCCCCAGCAACGCTTTCCAGCTCCTCCTGGGGGTCCCTGAGGCATTCCCAGGCCAGATGAGATATGTAATCCCTCCAGCGAGTTCTGGGTCTGCCCTGGGGCCTCCTATCAGTGGGACGTACCAAGAACACCTCTGACGGGAGACGCTCAGGAGGATCCTGATCAGATGTCCGAACTACCTCAACTGACCCCTTTTGGAGCGAAGAAGCAGTGGCTTTACTCTGAGCTCCCTCAGGATGTCCGAGCTCCTCACCCTATCTCTAAGGCTGAGCCCAGACACCCCACAGAGGAAACTCATTTTGGCCGCTTGAATCTGCGATCTTATTCTTTCGGTCACTACCCAGAGCTCATGGCCATAGGTGAGGGTTGGGACGTAGATGGACCAGTAAATCAAAAGCTCCACCTTCGCTTCAGCTCCCTCTTCACCAAGACAGTCCGGCGCATCACTGCAGACACCACGCTACCATGTGGTCCGCCACCAATCAATAAGCATCCATGGTCGTTAGAAGCGCAATACATGTCATTTTGTTCTGCACCTCACTGTTCACACTCTTTGTTTGGTGTCTCAGAACACCAGGCGGAGATACCTGTGGACTACAGGCCGAATGCATTTGTCCGATTTACCTTCCAGCCAAGTTGCCAGAAGAAAATGTAGCATTCTACGTGTCTGAAAACCATGAATATGTTACATTTGCACATACATATTATACCCAAGTTTTTCTGAGGCAAGATTATATGAGCTATGGCTTTTTATCAGGAGGTGGAGGGAATGGCGTGACAGCTAGGTGAGACAGCTGCCTAACTGACCATTGTTCAAGGCCAATACACATAACAATAGTGGTTGTGATTTACTGAGTCACTGCTGTGTTTCCAGCAACTTTTGAGGCATCAAATGTGGGTGTGTTGTAGCGACCTGTCACTGTTTTTCCAGTGGGGATAGTGCCAGGAAAAACAGATGTTTTTTACCAAGACATCGCTGCATTTCCTGCTTGAAAAGAGGCACCAAAACCTGGTATTTTAAGCCAAAACATGATCTTTTCCTAGTTTCAATGTATCTGCTATATAATAACATGCGAATGTTACATGTACGATATCAACATTACCCTCTGATGAGGAAAGCTGTTGACATCTGTTTCGTCGTTTCTCAAAACCTGGGCAGATGAAACTAAATCTATCTGCATGGAGTAAGAGAAAAGTGAGAAAATATATTTAATGTCATTTGGATGAACTCAACCTTTAAGGATGGAGGCATATATAGGTATACATAGGTAAATCGTCACACTGTGACGATACTGTGGCCATGTAAAATATTGGTTGACTGGCAGGTGTGGAGGTATGGAATATGAAACATGGAATCTGCTAAGCCTGCCTACATGGTGCTGATGTTATTGTATCAGGATACTTGACACAGATATGCTGCCCGGTTGGGAAGCAGTAACACTCATGCGTACAGTGTAAGATACATGGCGGTTCTTAACTGGAACTTATTCTTGATTCCCATCCCTAATAAAAACTAAACAAAACAAAGACTAAAGCTGGATTTACACGTATGCATCGAACTGACGTCATATGTTCTGCATCGATGTAGAACCTACGCTGTGCCTTACACCGTAGTCTGACATGCACCTCCCCAGATATGTAACTACATGTCGACGCAGACATCTTGTCTATTTTTGTAAGCTGAAACCATTTCCCTCAGTGGAAACAAAGCTTTTATTTCCTTTAATTTCAAAGATAAGAAACAATAAATTGTGAAGACAATGAAGCCTCCACAAAATAGCATTTTAAGTCTTGTGTGTGATTTATCCTGGCTTCATATGAGTAGAGGAAAAGTCCGCTAGCTGCTAGGCTAATTTATACAATGTAAAATGCCATAGGCTTGTGCTAATAACGTTAGCATGTTGTATTTGTGGGGAAAATGTATCCAGATAAAGACAAGCGTTTGTCTGTGAATGCTGCGAGTTATAGTGAAGCTGATTTGTGTACTTGTGTTTGAAATTGTCTCTATTAAGCCATGTTTAATGTGTGTTTAATGTGTGTTTTGAATCAACTAAACTTCACAGCACTTCACAGAAACCCTGACTCCTACCAGCGTCACAGACACACCACTGCACAAGTATAAACGCTCACACCGTAGGCCACGTGCGTAGGCTACGGCGTTGGCTCTGCATAAAGTATTAATCCTGCTTAACCACTAATATATGTTAGATCCCTGTAAACGTATGCACCCTTAATTTTTGTCCATACATATAATTACATTCTAATATGGTTATGTTTGACTAATGTCTGTGTGAGGAACAAATCTTTTATTATTATTCTTTCATGTTGCCTCTCATGTTGCATGTCTTAGTAATGTTTAATTCTGCCGAGGTGGCTTCAAAGACACATTTCCACTACAGTGGCCAATAATATTGTTTTGTAAACTGCAGGTAACCATAACAACAGTACTGTATGATTAAACTGACTACAAACATTAAAAAGTACATGTCGGTTTGACCACAACTTCTGTATTCGCCTGTCGCAGTCAGCAGTGGTATACACATGATAATATACTTTAAGACGTCTTGATGTAAAGAATAATGGACTGAATAATAACTGAGGGACTAACAGAGGGAGCACAACTCTGCCTCACACTCTTTGCCACCTATTTTCTTATATCAGGGCACCCAGTTGTGTATGATTGCTTACATAACACATCGTCATGTTCATTGACTCTTGAGGCTGCTAAAGAAGTGAAGACGTGCTTATATAATGTGGACAGAGTTGACAACAACTGACAGTTCTGACACTGTCCAAAGAAGTTAAGTCAGTCTTTCCTTCCAGCATTTGTTCCCAAATCTTTTTCGTAAGCACGTGTTTGTGTGTGCATGTGTGTGTGTGTCGCATGGTCTCCAGAATGTGACTTAGTGATCAGTGAGTCACAGAGGAAGTCACACACACTCACGGGATGACTGTGGTAGACACACACACGAACACACACATATTGAAACACACTGGATTTACAATCATCTTGGATCCCACATGGAGGATTACAAATATGTCTGAGCGTGAGTGCACACATTCTGGACGCGCCACCTGTGACGGCTCAGTGTTGAGACACACTCACTTTAGCAAACACACAACACACACACTCCTCAGAGCTACTGAGTCACTGACAGAAATGTCTTCGCTCGTCTTCAGGAGGCAGATGAAGGGTGAAATAAGTGTGAAGTGTGCATGTGACAGATGTTTCTGAGGGACACTTGTTATGACCTCTCCCCCTCATGGAACATCCACACAAACAGGTTAACACACACACACACACACACACACACACACACACATGCAGACAGGATGACAACAGTAAATAGAAACCAGCCAGCAGGCTGAGAGGCTTCTGGCACACCTCAGCGCTCTGTTGACTTTCCCCATTGATTTTACAGCAAAGCACAAGGTACAGCATGTGTGGGGTGTGTGTGTGTGTGTGTGTCTGCATGTGTGTGTGTGTGTGTGTGTGTGTGTGTACAAAACACGCTTCTAGGAACTGGAGGTCAACATCAACACAGGTGTGCTGCTAATTTACTTATATCCATGACCATGCACATGCTGATATGGACGTTTTGTGTTTTTGATTTGGTTTCTGCACAAATCAATATTTTTGTAGTAACAGTGGATCGGACTCCCAGACTCACCCCAAAGTCATCGAAAACCAGCGTTTGTTTAGTGACGTCTGCCATCAGACACAGACAAAACAAGCCATCATCTCACACTGGTGTGATACGCGGACAGTCACGGCTATTGTTTGACGATGCCTGGTGGTGTCAGAGGGAAACACAGCAGGGCAAAAATGAAAGTTAAGGTGGTGGAAGTCTGAGTAAGGCGAGCAGGAGGGGTGACAGATGAGTCCGACAATCATCGACTCTCACCTGAGAGGCCAGTATTCGCCTCCCGTAAGAGTACAAAGCCAAACCCTTTTTTTCCCCTTAAAGCTACTCTTACCTTTCTTGCATTTCACACAGCACTTAGAAAAAATTTGAACATCCACAACTCCCGCCTCCCTCCGAAGTCCCATCCCCCTCCTCCATTACATCCTCATTACGTCTATGATAGACGTAGGCGTTGGCATGGTAACATTAGATACACGGAAGAGGAGGGCGAGTGTATCGTTACAAACGCAACCCCGGAGTTTTAAAACTCAACTAGAATCAGTGATGACTGATGAGTTTTAGAATGGGGTTACAGTGCTAACGTTCGATAGTAGCGTTAACGTTACTAGTAAGTGGAAACGCACAAGGAAGAAACGTTAATGTTTCAGAGGCTACAGTAGGCTAACGTTAGCCATTAGCAACTGGATGCTGTGTTGTCATATATAACGTTATAGCCTACGTTACATTAGAGGCAAACTAAAAGTACCTGTCCAGCAAAAACTGGGCGACCATCTCGTCCCGTTTTAGCTCAGGATGAAGCTGCATCAGCCCTCGCCATCGTTCGAAAGCAGAGCCGATGTTGACCTGGCTCTTGCAGCATCGAGTTCTCTCTTAGTGTTAGCTTTTTCTGCTATATTCTTTTTTTCCCAACTGATTTCCCTGTTGGAGCGGCTGGAGGTGGAAGCGATGGTCTGCATTTGTCTGCCATTGTTACGGAAGGTTTATATCCACAAGTGTGCCTGCTACTAGCCTATTACTGGCCTCTACGTGGGGAAGACAGACAGGACGCTCGGCCAAATGCAGTGATTGGTGGGAGTTTTCTTAGAAGGCCAACTAACCTCAACAAAACAGTAATTTTAATCCCAAACAGTGATGTTTCCCTGAAACTTAAGACAAAAAGAATGACCAATTTATTTTATTGTTTCTCCACCTATAGCTGATAATGATAGCTTGGTTTTACAGTAGAAGACAGCTGTGATTGCAGTTCACTGATTCTGGCTCCTTTCGTTCAGGCTAAACTAAACTTGGTGTTGTGTTGTCGCAGAGGATTGAGGGACATCCTGTGTTCAAAACTGTTGCCAACAAGTCAGCGCTTCCTGCATAAAACCAACACAGTCCAACCACGGCAGGTCTGAGACCAAGGTCGCTGTGCCTCTGCCGCCTCGGGGCCAGGGACATTTTGTACGTCACCACCGAAGTCCTTCTCATCAGCACTGCTTGTTATATCATGCAGACACTATTTTTATAAGATAGAAACCAAGGCTTTTGCTCACTCTTGGATGACTCACAAATAGTGGGCTCTTTACGTTGCCTTGGGCTGCCATTGTGTTTGCATAACTCTCTCTTTAAACGTGATCTCTGGGAATATGCAGAGTTCTCGTGACGAGGATTATGTTTCGTTGTTTGTGCTTTTTTATGAATGCGTGCGTCATCCTCTCCTCTTTGTTGCTTGTCGATACATGTATAGATTCAGTGTGATTTCTTTGTGTGTGCATGCCTTTTATGCGTGTGTACATGTGTGCGGTGGAGAGGGCCTGCCCCCTTCCTGACAGAGCCCCCCATCCTTCAGATGAATCCCCTACCCTCCAGTGTGTCCTGACCTTTGGCTGCGTTGGAGGAGCTGCTCATTGCTCACTCAAATCTGAGGCTGACTGGCTATGAGAAATAATGGCAGTCACACAGTCTTATTTGTAGATATCATTTAGAGTTACATAAGGTTTTTCTGTCGTTGCCACCGTGGGAAGCAGAAGTCGGTGACTCTTGGAAAGTTTAGCTCGCTGGAATTGAACTTTGACACTGATAATGAATAATGGGCTGAAAGCAACAAAAACACTGCAATAATTTTATTTGCTGTTTTTTTTTTTTTTTTTTTTTTTAACAAACTAAAGGTTATAGTGTATGAATAATCAATAAAAAATCAAGTTATCTACACCTGGAGGGGATTATGTATTTGTGTGTGTGTGCCTGTTTGAGTGTGTATATCTGTCTGTCCGCAGCTAATTTGGGAAACTACTGGACCAATCGGCCTCATATTTTGTGTGCACATTTATGACCGTTTGCTCAAGGAGCTCTTCTGGTTGCAAGATTTCTGGAAATCAGCTCGGCTAAAAACAACAAGCCGCAAAATCTTACATCCCTGATAAAGTCTGGTCTCATTTTGAACCTGAGCATCTGCAGATTACTTCCATACCTGATACGTTATCATCCACTAAAGTTAGGCACGATATGAGATCTATAAATCCCCATTGTTTATCTTCATTACCATCCTGACGATAAGGGAACCTGGAGCAGGGTTGTAAATAGAGACAATACAGGCAGTTGCAGTGGGGCCTGTCGGGTGGAGGGGCCCGGTTGCCACCTGGAAATACACCTGTGTTCAAGAAGAACTCAAGGTAAACCCATCTCCATCATGGTTTTCTGTATCGATTTACAGCAGCTAATTTAGGTGAAAAATCTCTCAAGACTGACAACCTGGGCACATCTGCAAGCGGATGTAACAGGTGTCACATAAGCCCTTTTTAAATAGGAATTGTGCAAAGTTGCAGGAAAGCCCAATCAGTCTTTTTTTCAGCATTGGCAGTATAAAAACAAAATCGGGGAGTGCAGCAAAATGCCGCCTACCTAGTTTGTTGACACAGAATGTGCCTTTTTCGGGGCAATGGGGGCGTGAGTGAGTAACAAAACGTGTAGCTCAGCGTGTGACAGTGGCGTGGGAGGGAAGCCGCGGCTGGTCAGTCCTTCGGCGATTCTCTCATAAGTCGGCCCGTTCTTCACCGCCCCTGTCATCTGACGGTTAATGGCCTCTTAGTTTGCGAGGACAAGGACGGCGTGCAATTCCTTGTCTCCCCAGTTGCTCATCTTTACAGTGTCTGTCAGGTTTGTGTTTCCCTCTTGCTACTAGCTGCTCGCTCGCCTGCTATCAGCTGTTTCCTGTTTATCCACCGCCAGTGGGTCACATGTACGGCAGCATCAACAGCCCCTCCCATTGCGGAAGGCCGCCTCGGTCTGTTTCAACTGAAAGGGTTCCACCAATATGACTACCCTACGAGGTGGAAAATTGGACACCTCGGATCAACTCGCCAGTCCGGCTCTGTGTGTCTAAACGCTCGCAGCTTGCCGGCAAAACGAGAGACTAGAGACACACTGTTGATTAAATATATATATATATATATATATATATATATATGTGTGTGTGTGTGCTGCATAACTTGCATAACTAGTAACTAGGACCCACCAGGGCCCGTCATAATAGCGTGCACTGGGGGCCCATTGTAACTACCTAACGCCACTGACCAGGAGGTACAGTTCCAGTGGGTGCAGCTCTCACAGGCCGACTGCAATCAGATGTTGTTCCCTCCTCCACACAGCATCATACAACACCAGTAGTGTTTCAGAAGTGGAGCAATTTGCTTGCCAAATTTTATAGACTTGCAGATTATGTTGATTTGGTCATTTTCCTTAATATCTGTGCTTGGACAGTAAGTACTTTATTTCAATATTATATTTCTTTATAATATAATTTTTTAAATGTTCTACTTTAAAAAAAACAAACAAACAAAAAAACATATATTTTATTATAATTGTATTTATTTCCTAATTTGTTGTGGGGTAGTGATTGATAATATAAAATGATAAGTGAATGATACTGTTCAAAGTCCAGTTATGCCACAGCTCTGTCAGAAATACACAAGACAGACATTTTTCTTTACTTTTTGGAGCTTCTGAAACACGTCTGGTGGAATGACTTGAATTTTCTAAAGTGGCTGCGATCAGGCCACTGAAGCTGACTGAGTACACTTTTCTATTTCTGTGCTGTTATTGCTGTCTTGTCACAGCAACACGGTTTAATTCACCAGCCTGCTGGTGTACAATACCCTGTGTGGAGTTTGCATGTTCTCCCCGTGTCAGTGTGGGTTTTCTCCAGGTTCTCCAGCTTTCCTCTACAGTCCAAAGACATGCAGGTTAATTGGTGCCCGTAGGTGTAAACGTGAGCATGAATGGTTGTCTGTCTTTATTTGTCAGCCCTGTGATAGTCTGGTGACCTGTCCAAGGTGTACCCTGCCTCTACCCCAATGACACCTTGAATAGGCTCTATCCCCCGTGACCTTGTACCAGGATAAGCAGGGTAATGAATAAGTGGAATACCCATCAAATCTGTATCTTAGTCAGGGGCCATCAGTTTACTCTACGAAAGAAAAGGGATCCCTTATGTTAAGGGAAAAGATATGGAACCACCGCTCAAGACGCTGAAGCCAGAATAAAGTTTACCTCAAGATAAAGTGGATTAAGTGAAGTGTTGGCTTGTTTACAACCTCTCTGCTCTGATTACCAAGTTGTAACACACTTAAATTATCCTTTAAAAATGCTCTAATCACACACTAACTGTACACAGCGGAGCTTTTATTCAAATGATCATACCCAAAGGATCATTACAATTCTTTCAGCACTCTATTTTTAAACTGATCCTGGGTGTAATTATCATGAGGTGATTGGCTAATGCTCACTTTGTTCGTGTAACCTAAGGTAAGACAACCTTGTGAAGCCCTGACTTTCCTTTACTTTAGACTGAAGAGGACAAACATGTCAGAAATCATTTTATTTTTCACTAGAAACTCTGAAAGCTTCAGAAATGCTGGGAGCACAGCAGCCTCTGCGTGATTTTGGCCATGAAACAATTTCTCTTTACAAAAAGAGATGCAGAGGCGTTCAGTATCTTTACGCTAATGGCTCAAAATGAATGTTTGGAAGATTAAATTCCTTAAATGTCACGGTTGATGTAACTTTTGTGACGGGTTTCCTCCACCAGGAGCAATATGCACAGTGTCATTCTTCCCAGCTGTCATGCATATAATCAGTCTGACGTGCACAGCGGAGACAGTATGATAATAACCTAATTATTGACCAGTGAGAAGGCTCCCTGTGGTTGTCTGGCTGTCAGTGATAGAACCAGTAAGAAAAAGGCTGACAGGAAGGAAGGTGGGCGGCAAGAGAGACTGCAGTCTGACTCAGTCTCTGCCTGGTCTTCAGGAGAGTCGATGGGCACTCGCAGTCATCACCCAGTGTGTCCATGTGACAGTTAGACAAGCAGCCAGTCATGTGGGGAGGAAAACAACCTCCATGTGATGTCAGGAATACTCTTAACAGTCTTCATCGTGTTGTATTATGCAAGATCAAACACGCCGGGAGACTTGCTGTCATCCTTATTATCATCACAGTGGTTATGTATTATATTATAGCAGTCGAAGGTTTAGTAGTGCCGTGGCTGAGATAGTAGAGTCGAGTCAAAGCCTTGAAGTGTGTTTGTCTTTTTGTGTCTTGCATAAATAGGGATTCAGGTTTCATTTCCGGAGGATCCTTCAACTGGTTTGGCAGCATTTCCTGAAACCTAACCCAGACTCTTCACTGAAAACTTCTCACTTTTGTCCCAAACTGCACTGTGTGTGTTTGGTGAGCATTCTTTGCATCACATTAAGACCTTGAATATGGTAACAGCGGCATAGATATGTTGACTTTTTACTCATCACCCTTGCGGTATTGCTGTGCGTGAGTCAGGCTGGATATTGCACCTCAGCATCTTTTGGGTAGTTCCTGATTTAAAGGGGAACTCCACCAAATTCACACACCATAATCCGTTTACTAGTCATGGGTAGTATTACTCAGCAAAGGAGTCACTTTGTGTTGAAAAATAGTGGTGGTGTATCTAAGGCAGCCTAGGCCACTGGTTCCCAGTCTGGGGGTCTAGCCCCTTATTAGGCATCACCAAAGCTTCATGGAGTGTCTTAGATTTTAGGTGGTGTAAGAAAACTGGTACATAAGAGGCTGGATGTCTGGGGGTAGTGTTGTTAGGGTTCTGAAATTTTTAACCTTAAAATAAATAAAATAAAATAAAATAACTCAGTCTTTACTGGTCAAAAGTAGGGATGTTCCTGGCGACTAATTTCCCTGTCGACTAAACGAAACTTTTGATTAAGACAAATCGACTAATCTAGGCTCAACATATTCCATTAACATCGTGAAGCCTTTACCTCCAGCAAAGTTAAGTGGAAGCTTATCTTGCGAGGTCATTGTCATGATGAGCTTCGTTATCTTCTCAGACTGCGCGGAATCACAGCATCTCCAGGTGAACGATATCACATTGGTCTGAGTGTGACTAGCACCGCTAAAGGCCCGTATATTCGGGCGTACTATAAGTGGAGCGGACTCCACGAGGAATGTCCGCAGTCATTCAGGCTTCCATAGTCGAGTGCACTTCCGCGTTGTAGTTTTTTGTAAAAATGTCCGTGAAACACACTACATTACCCACAATTCTTGCGCGTCGATGTGAAAAATACATGCCGAGCAGTCACTGGTGCGCGGAGCAGAATCTGCGCGGTCGTAAAATCTGAGCTTTGCGCGCACAGACGTCCGCTTTTGGTCTGGGCGGACCTCCACGGAGTCCACTCCGCGTACGTTCCGCCCGAGTATGTTCGGGCCTTTATGCTTGAGTTGAATGTGGTTGCACATTTAAATAGTCGAGGGATTATATGCCAGTTTTTTCCGACACAGCATGCCTACATGCTACCTTGTTTTCATTTTCAAGATCGAAATACTGCCAAACGAAAGGTTTTGCAAGAGGACCTCTCTCCAATTTCCCACCATGCTGTTTTAAAACTCCAGTCTACTCAAGCATTACCGTGGGAGGGGGACTGCTGTCTGACAGCTCTGTAGCCCCCACTAGTGGCAGGTGTCTGCATGACAGTAAGCAGCCTTGTACATGAATAAAAACTAATTGATTTAACCGACTAATATTTCTGGTGGGCAGACATTTCATCGTTTAGACGACTAATCGCGTGCGTCCCTAGTCAAAAGGTAGGTTGGTGCACAGAAGGACAATCAGTGGAGGCAAACAAATCCAATATTTGTTAATAACTGCATTATTTGAAAAAAAAAACCAACTTTATTCTAAACTGATTTCCCGTTGCCGAATCTGTCTGCCTCTGACCTACCTTTTTCGTCTGATTCCCGGTAAACGCATCAGCCTTCTGTCCCCAACCATGAGACCTGCTTCAGTGTCTGTTTGCTCGTGGCTGCTTGGCGTTTCCACCCAACAACTACGATGCTACAGTGTGAGTGCTCCAGTCAGCTTACCTGTGGTTTCCCATGATCCAAACATTTTCACCGTCACCACTCCCACCATTGTGTGTGCGTCCTGTTGAGTACCTGCTGGCTTCTTGACCCTCCGCCTGGCCTTGACCCGCCTTCTGCCTGTTCCCTTCTGGTTTGTGTGACGAGCCCTGCTCCCTACCTGCTAAGCTGTCACAGTAACATAGTTACAAACTGTGTTTCTGTGTGCTGCAATTGGGTCCAAACACAACTTGTCACAAAGTCCTGTGTTTGATTGACCCATCCTCCGCACCTACCTGCCTCCTGACGCCTACTTCTGGTCCTTATACTTCCTTCGTTTGTTATTCCAGTCAGTGCATTAGTCACGCAATCACAGCCTTCCATATTACTGTGGTATATTACTTTACAAGGGCATATGTACGTTTTTGCATGAGAACAGCCTGTGTTTTGAGGCTGCTGCTCAGTTGTGCTGCATTGTACTGTGAACTTTGTCTCATATTTTGTCACATAAATCACATAATTTCAAAGATTTGTATGATTATATTGCTGCATTTCGCTCTCATTTGCCATTGAAGTAGCACTAAATTGACCCTGATGTAATTCAGTACATTTTAAGGGAACTTTATGAACCATGGAAAATAAAATAACATAACATGTCAGCGTGCATTGCTGGCTAATCACTTGCAGCAGTTACACTGTGATCCCCCGGCCCTTCCAGGTGCACTGGACCCTTCTGGCTACATTACAATGAACAGGAGAACAGATTGACCGCGACAAGCGTGCAAGACCTCACACCACAGTAAATCAATGGGTGGGGGACAAACATAGGTTGTCTTATTACTGGGAGCGTGGACAGGCTGCCATTAGAAAGAAAAGGAGGAGAGGGAGGTACAGTAGAGAGCTGATTAATATAGCCATCTGCTCTCTGCTGACTCATATTCCTCCGTGCAACACTGTCTATACCTTCACTTAGTCTGTTGTTCTTCCTGCACGTGCCGTTTTCATCTTCTTCTGTGTGTCAGATGTATTTAATCAGACGTTAATCTCTACTTGCATCTCAGTTTTGGTGCAAATCAAAGCTCTGTAAACCTACTTCTGCACAGAGGAGGAAAAAACAATGCCCTCCTTTTTTATTGTCTTGCAGCAGCAGAGCGACCTGCCCCCATTTCTGAGGTGCTACACCGGAGCGTGTTCAAATATTTAGTTTAGTGCACCAGGCCAATTATTTCGCAATGGATTAATAATCTGTGTTTTTGCACCCTCCTCCATCACCCACATTCACACACACACACACACACATACACAGATGATGATGATGCTGTGGCAGTACGGCTGATGCGATTTGGCATTACTGGGGCACCAATCCTGCTGAATGCCCTGAAATTTCACCTCCCCTTGTGCCCCCGTCCCCACACTCTCGACACTCCTCTCAGCAATCACTCCAGCGACCCCCCATCTCCCAGATCTGCTGTCGAGCCTCACCCTCGTGCTGTCACGCTAAGCATGTTCACTTGGGGTGTGTCGACTTTGGGAATTCTCCAATGAGTGTGAAGACAAGATAGACATTATTCTTACTGTCAGTAAGCAGAGAATTTGGAGCCGCTCATAAATGGCCCTTCATGAGACTTGATATTGTTTGAAAATGTTCAATTCTGGCGCAAACATGACCATTTCTTTTAACTACCTCAGTTTTAGAAATATAAACATCTTCATAAAACATTTATATTTTAATTTAACAAAATAAGGCCAGCTTCCCAAATGCATCAATTTTTGATGTTTTGTAAACACAAGCTGCTGTACAAGAACTTTTTCTCAATAAAGTAGTATAAATTTAGAAAAATTATTTGTTAAATGGGTCCTCCTTAAAAATTAGCATTGCCCTTCCATGGATTTCCAACATCGCCCACAATCAATGTTTCATTTAGGTGTAGCAGGATACAATATAGGTGCACCCAATATTTTTCTTTTTCTTGAGGACAGTCTGGGACTTAAATTTATTAAAAAGGTACCTTGTCTTTGGTTATATCATGAGCAGTGTTAAATTTATTAGGTCTCATCATTTCTGACTCCTCACCGCTTCAGTGTGCAGCTGCCTGGTGCTGAAACGCTGCGGGAGGAGGGGGGGAAGCTCTGCAGGTCATGTAGCTGTCACAGCACAGGACGTGTTCCTTGGAGACACTGTGCTTTTTAATGTTTCAATTCAGATGATGGTGCTGTTCCCAGCCATGCCTTGGTCGCACCCTTCGCAATGAATGCAATGTGCAACGTTGGCTGTTTTATCATATCTGAGCCGCAGAAATTGGACAAGATTTTCTTTTTCATAATAATGTGGCCCTTTTGTGTGTGGTAGGCTCTGGCTCGGAGTCAGATGGGACTGTCTCCGCTGAAAATATTAGATCAGGATTAGGCCTTTTACCGGGGACAAGGGAGACAGGTGGTTGAGTGGTTATCTATGCTGATGATGTCTAGGCTGAGCTGAGCCTTTCAGGGCCAGGATGAGGTTAACAGACACCGTAGCACTTTTCTTGATGGAAAAAACAATCAACAGTTCTCTTCATTGTTGTCACTCAAGGAGAAAACAGGGTGCGGTTTCACACACACGCCTAATTTATTTTCTCACCCTGTTTCAGCAAAGAAGAATATAAGGGTCAGAGCCAATCAGACACAAAGAAGGGGTGTGTCTTTGCTGAATGTGGGAGACTCACACAGAGAGTTCAGCCCCAACAAAACATAGCAAAATGGTCATCGAAATGGAGGTGGTGGTGTGTTGAACATCCTGTTGTGTTACACATGTGCACTGCCTCTTAATGTCATATCAGTTCAGGAAGGGACCCAAATGCAGAACAGTAGGCCGGTGGATATGGAACAAAAGGCGAGCTTTAAAAAAATAGGCAGTCCAAAAGAAAGAGAACCCAAACAAAACTGAAAAACAACCAGGATAACATGATGGCAAAAGGAGGGAAATGGGGACTGGCACCAGGGTGGAGCAAACAAGACTACTACAGGACAGGTGTGAGGGGAAGACTGGGAACAGGGAGGGACTAACGAGACTGATGGAAGACAGGTGTGATAGCAAACTGGCCAGAAAAGACAGGAAGTAAGAGAAGACATGACACATGAGGAGAGAACCTACAAAATACAACATGAAACGAGGAAGATCACAAACAGAAAACCCCAAAACAAAGTCAACAAGATATCAGAATATAAATAAGAACCAGTTATAGTTGTGCATCTGGTTTTGTCTTCCCAAACTGCTGACCCCAGACCAAAAGTGGTTTTGACCATTACAAAAAATATATATTATTTGTTTCATATATTTGCAGGTCTGTTGGGCGGCGCCCGTTTCACCGGCTCTTCCAGGAACTACAGCACCCTCCTGCTGGAGGAGGATGCCGGGCTGCTGTTCGTGGGAGGCAGAGGAGCCCTGCACGCGCTCAACACCACCAACATCTCCACGCCTGCAAACCTCACAGTGAGTGCCATGCAGACCAAAGATCAACACGCTAATTGCCGCAAAGAAACAGCAAACCCCACATTTCACAAGTTTTCCTTCCATTTCCGAAGCGTTAAAGGAGGACAAACTAATAATAGCCTTAAGCAGATTGAGCAAATCCCATTGTGTTCCTTCCAATTTTATGGATATGGGATTAAATGCACCAGGCGTTTATTCAAGGGTTACTGAAGAGAGTCAGAACTCAGTGACGCAGCCAGAAAATAAAGTGAGCTGTCTCTTTTCTCGCTTCCTGTCTATTATACACACACACAAACACACACACACGCTCACGGTCTTGTTTTCCTCTCCTCATCTTCCTCTTCTCTGTCCATAGATCTTTCTGTTCATCTATCTAATGTTTCCCTCTCTATTTATTGAGCTAACTGAGTCATCCTTATTACCACCTCCCCATTGTTTGCAGATTGATTGGGATGCTTCCCCTGAACAGAAGAAGCAGTGTCTAAACAAAGGCAGAGACAATCAGGTACACGGCTGCAGCTCCACTCTCTTATTATTATTCAGACACTTTTTCTTTGGAGAAAACTCTTTATTTACTGCGTTATTATCGCAGAACAGAAATGAAACACTTCTGCTTTGTGATGCGTGGATTGTATCTGACGGCATCAAAGTGGATAATCCTTTCAAGTGCTTCTTAATCCAGTTTTCCTTAAAAAAATAAATAAATAAATCACACTTATTCATTGAATATTTGCATGGAGTAGCCCCTGTGTGTGAAGCGGATCGACTGGCCCCGTGTTTGCTGCAGCTCTCGCTCATTGTGGAGCCAGAAATAACCTTGTTTGTCTCTGTTCTCTGCAGACGGAGTGCTACAATCACATCCGCTTTCTGCAGAGATTCAATGAGACTCACCTGTACGCCTGCGGAACAAACGCCTTCAGACCTCTTTGTGCTTACATAGTAAGAGCTTGTGTCTTTTAATTGCAGTACAATTATGACGACACTAAAATTACAATGATTAATTGTGTCTTCTCTGTCTGTAAGGATGCAGAGCGGTTCAGCTTCTCCTCAGGCTTCGAGGAGGGCAGAGACAGGTGTCCGTATGACCCAGCAAAAGGATACACAGGGCTCCTCGTAGGTGTGTGTCCCAAATTTGACATTTAATCTGTTCTATATATAATATGCTGATGCAGTCAAAGCAGCACGTAGGCATGGGTGAAAGTATGCTGGAAAAAGGTGAAAGCTCCCAGACTTTATTAGACGAAAGAGGAAATGTTTTAAACCTATCAAGTCGTTAATGATCAAATGGTTGATAAAGGGCACCATGCTTGGTTCCTACTCACACTAGTGTTGTGTCGTTCGTGAACGAATCGTTCAAAAGAACGAATCTGTTGAGTGAACGTACTGAACTGAATCACTTCTGGAACTGATTCGTTCATTTCTCAGTTCAGTTGAGCTCAGCTGTGAGCGTGCAGGCCGGGAGTGGAACTGCCGATTCGGTCTGTGCAAACGATGAATCACTCGCGAGTCGCAAGGCAGCCAGGGTGCAGGGAGGGACTGCCTACTGCATGATGAATCACTCGGTGAACGAATCACTCAGTGAACAACATAACTCCGATCCCTGAGTGATTCAAATTATTTCTTCTCAGCGATACACTTTCATAGGGACCGTTTTCTCCAAGCTAACGGCTAATGTAGCCAGGAGTCAAGCCACATGAACACAATCACACACCTCCCCATTGTTTTAACAGACTTAGTTTCCAGATAAACAAATTTGAAATGCAGGGCAGACGCAGCAGCTCAGCTGTGTATCAGTTCAGTGAGTCAGACTATGCAGTACACAGTCAGGGTTCCTCCTGCCAAGCACTGAACGATTCGGTGAACGAATCTTTTGAACGAATCTTTTTAATGAACTGATTCTAGTGATTCAGTAACATCTAAAGAACTGCTTTGCCCATCACTAACTCACACTCAGGATGAGCCTGTAGCCATGCTAGCTGCTCTGTGAGGCTGTACGAATGCTAACATTCTCAGTCATGCAGGTCATAGTCTATCCAGAGGGCTACGTCAAGGGCAACTGGACTTGCTTTAGATGCTAACATGCCAACGATGACAATTCTAACTTTTTTCTTCTTGCTATATCTGCTAATTTGCACCAGGCCCCCAGAAACTGAACCAGACTTTGAAGTCAATTTGATATAGTCAGTGTTTCTCTATTACAATGCAAGTAGCTAGCACTAGCTTCAAAGGTCACTCCAAGTCACCAGATGGTGTCGTACGCTTGTTTGCATTGTGGCATTTTCGCAAATTGATGGAAGCATTAAAATTTTGCTGAATTCGATCTATAGAAAAATCCACAACAAAACATTTAACTAGCGTGAGAGCTACAGTGAACAAGACCCTGAAATACTTGAATTCCTGTGCAAAGCTTTCGATATACTGATCCACCTACGTCCCAACCCTCACCTATGGTCATGAGCTCTGGGTAGTGACCGAAAGAATGAGATCTTGGATACAAGCGGCCAAAGTGAATTTCCTCTTAGAGATAGAGTAGAGCCGCTGCTTCCTAGCGTCCAAAGGGGTCAGTTGAGGCTAGTAGACGTCGGTCGGACACTGTCAGAATTTTATCCCAGGCTGCCTTTGACCGCAAGACCGTGACAACAACCATCCTTGACCACCGTTTTAGAGCCACAACATATCGATATCGCCACATTTCTTTCACGTTGGTCATCTTTTTTCTAGGACAGCCCAAAACCACACAGTGTATACCAGCTTACATTATTCACATGTGTTACTGGTTACCAGTCTGTACTGGCCGTGAAGAGTTACCTTCCTAATGTGACTAGACTGTAAGAAATGGGACTTCAGCTGGAGGTAATATAGCCTAACAAACATGTGGGTGTCTTCCATAGTTACAACATTTCAGTACAAAAATCTCTCTGTGTGTTTATCATATAGGTTTGTTTCTGAATCTGCTATGAGTATAAGAGTTTTCCAGTATTAGAATCTTTAAAAGCCTTTTATTACTTTGAAGTTTTTCCATTTCTATGTTTTAATTGTTATTTCACCCGTTGGTGTCATCTAAGTGTGTGTATTTTATTCCATTTCATCCTCTGATTTTATTTAATTGTAGTGTTCTAATCTTTTTGTCCCCTGTTGAGCACTTTTGTTTTTGCAATGTGCCGTTAAGATACAGTTAATTATTTTATTACCGGGACAACACACCAACAATTACCCGACAAATAACTACCAGGAGGAAGATACTCACTCAGTTTGACTAAAGCAGACTGATGAAGACGAATACTAGTTTCAGCTAAATGTGTGGGCATGTGAATGTTGTGTCAAAGCAGACTAACATATCCTTTATAATGGAATATAATTGAAATAAAGACTCAGGAGAGGCATTCAAACATTCTCTTGGTTCAGCTTTAACAACTTAAGCATGCTGGGATCCATATCTAATTAGCATTTACAAATATAAAACCCGCATCGGGTGATAGGTCAGTTTGCCTACTTACTCTGCAGCATGCCAACTGCTTTCATTTACATCTGATTTAACTCTCACGTCCAAATTTCTCTCTGTCTTTTCATCTGTTAATCAGACGGCGAGATGTTCACAGCCTCTCAGTATGAGTTTCGCAGCTCTCCAGACGTGCGCAGAAACTTCCCCTTCCCCACACTCAGGACAGAGGAAGCTCCCACCCGATGGCTTCTGGGTAAATACATCACATGACAACTCAAGTCAAAGACAGGAGATAATCCTCAAATATATGAAGTAATAAATAAGTGTGTGCACTGTAGATGCTGGTTTATGTAATTCCACTTACAGTAAACTACTAAATGGACCAAACCTCATTGCAGTTTTGCACATTTTTAGCTCATGGGATGATTTGCTGTTACTGCAAAAACTGATTGACTTGGAGATTGAAAATCACATCAAAAAATTGCACCGCACTGCAGCTCTAACTGGCTTAGTTGTGGCAATTCAATCATACTTAAAAGCTCCATCTTTTGGTTTCCAGGGAGACACTTCCTAGGCTGCTAATAGGTCTGTGTTTGGACATGTGGATCTGAGTGTGTGTTGTTTGTGTGTGTGTGTGTGTACAGAGGCAGATTTTGTTGGCTCCGTGCTGCTGAAGGAGAGCATCAACAGCTCTATCGGCGACGACGACAAGATTTACTTCTTCTTCACGGAGAGAAGTCAGGAGCAGATTGCCTACCCGAGCCAGACCAAGGTGTCCAGGGTTGCCCGAGTCTGCAAGGTCAGAGAGAAAAACCAACCCAAATACTATTAATCATAATCATATTCATGTTTTTTAGGGGTTTGGAAAGTTATTTCTAAAATAAAAAAATAAGACAAAACTCACATAGCAGATTTCTTACAAGGTCATGGAAAGAAAGGATTGAAACGAGGGAAGAGAAAAGTTGCCAGTATTCAAAGAGCAAAACTGGTGGGATTATTACACGCTTTACGTCACTGATACAGAGTGAAGTAAATGGGTTTAAGGAGACTTTCTGTTCTCTGTTCGTCTCTCTCAGCTGCCATTCTCCTCTTACGGTTATTTCAGTGCTGAATGAACCAGCGGTTGTTTCTAATCTTGGTTTCTTCACTGACAGCGGTTTCTTTCTGTGCCACTGTTGCCAGGCAAACTACAAGTCCACCAACTTCCACCTCCAATGGCAAACCCTCTCCCTCTCTTCATCGCCATCTCGCCCTCTTTTCCTCCTCCTCCTCCTCCTCTCACCTCATTTCACTTACAATCAGCATCTCTGGTCTAGACAGCATACCCAGCAACTCCTCTCCTCCTCTCTCTCGTCCTCCCTGTCATTTCTTTTAGCCATGCGTGATGGTGTAATTACCATCACAGTATGCTGTTGTGCTTAAATCAGTGTTGCTGTTTTTTAAGGGATCAAAAAGGTGTCTAAAAGTCTTCGAGCTGGTGGAACGATGTTCGGAAATAAGTTCAAATCCCTGCAGCTGTATATAAGAGGAGGATTTGCATGAATGTATGAGAGGAAAAATCAGTGAATGTGATATTAATCAACCACTCAGGAGGCAACTTTTAACATCCAATCAGAGTTAAACCGTGCAAACCAATCAGTGCAAATTGTGTGCGTGAAATGTCAACAGAACTAAGGTTTCAAAACGAGAAAGCTTTCTTCCTTAATGGTACACTATACAGGATTTTCTTAATAAACAATGTATAAACTCATACAAAAATAATCCCTCTCAATCATCACTTAGGGTGCTTTCACACCTGCCCTGTTTGGTTCGGTTCAATCAAACTCAAGTGACAGCAATATAGTCCACGATGAGCAGCGCTAAAATCAACCTGCGTAGTTGTCCCTCCATTGTGACATTAGAAAGTGTCACATTTATCTTGCAAGTGTACTCTTCTTCTACGTTTGTTTACTTCCTGGATTTTTCCTACATGGAAATTCTGACCAATCAAGAGTAGCTGTCTCGCACAAGGCATTTAACTCCAGGCAATTATGCAACTTCGTGACAAAATTAGTCCCAAGGGAACTCTAGGTCTGAAGCCACCCATAGACATTCCTGAGCACAGTATGCAGGTGATGTCGGGGACTTAATAAAAGGGTGGCAACCAGTAGGGTTGGGTCGGTTCTCGGTAATACCAATTCGGTCCGGTACTCCGTCTTGGACCGGGTTTTATTTTTTGAGACTGACCGGACTCATACTCGGGCAGAACGTACGTTAAGCGGAGCGGACACCCGGTAAAAGTGGATGTCCGCAAGCCCTGTGCGCCCAAAGCATGACCGCGCGGAGTCCGCTCCGCGCACCACTGTCACACAGAAGACTGTTCGGCATGTATTTTTCACATCGCAGGGATTTTTCACGGACATTTTTACATGTAGTCCACTCCGCTTATAGTAAGCCCGAGTCTGTGAGCACCTGTGTCTGCCTCTTCACCAAGCGCACAGCAAGCAGGAGAGAGAGGGGGTCGGGGCGGGGACTGAGCTAGGAGGTGCGAGTGCGCATGCGCCTCTAGTGTAGCCTGGAGATTGTTTAATAGTGATGGGGAGTCGATAATGGCGGACAATTTAGTCTCGACGAAATCAAAGAATCCGCCACTATTGCAACACTTTGGCTTTGAGCCAGACGAAGGAGGCAACCCTTGTTTGCACTGATAGAGCAAGCTGCAAAATTTATTTGTAAAGAATAAAAGAAACAACATGTTACTGTCACTTTGTTGTCCTAAGATCGTTTTTTATTTTAAATGAGTCAACTGCGCCTTCAAGTGGCGAAAATCCGGTATTACTGACTTGATGCGGTTTTTTACAAAAACCAGACCATTTTTTTTTTCTCATACCGACCCAACCCTAGCGACCAGGTGCCAGACCATAAACCGCATGCATATAAGAGGAAACTACGAAAATTACGCCAACAGCACCGGAAAAAAAACAAACAAACCCCAAAAAACCCAACCAGGTATAGTAGGCACTAGGGTAGACCCAGAACATGCTGAAGGGACTAGGCTACATATCTCATGTGGCCTGGGAATGCCTTGGAGCTGGAAAGTGTTGCTGGGGAGAGGGATGTCTGGGGTGCTTTGCTTGGCCTGCTGCCCCCGCCACCTGGCCTTGGATAAGCGGATGAAAATGGATAAATGGATAGATAAAAATGGTGGCGATACAATTTACAAATATGACATTTTTCATCACAATTTATAGCATCTTCTCAGAAGTGGAATACATAACTTTTCTAGCTTCATCGATCCTTTAAGGTGGTGCTTTTTGGCTGTCGGCATCTTGTTTGTTTTTGAGCCAGAAGTGACCATATTTGGAGCTAATCCTATCGCGAGTTGCTAGCTTAGTTGGCACAGTGCATTTACAGTGCATTTCTAGTTAGCTAGCAATGCTAACTGTGATAATGCTAATGCTAATATCCACATGCTAAAAACAGTCTTAATACCATTAAAACAAAATGTACTTACTGGAAAAACTGAACATGAAGCCACAAGTGACCACAGTTGGATGACAGGGTGGTGCTAATCGTAATGCTAGCTGCTAGCTAGGATAGCATGATACATTTATAGTCTATGGTTAATAATGCTAAATGCTAATTTTCGCTAGCAAAAAATAGGCTTCAAACCATTAAATAAAATGTATTTCCATGAAAAACTGAACATCTGACTCCATAGAGGGACTTTTAATACAACCAAATGCTAAAAAAGACTGTTTTAGGGAAGCAAAACATTACAATAACTTTCATGAACTGAAAACTCACTGAAATAACAACAGCTACAGCTGTGAATCTAGGGTTTTACCATGGTAGGTTATGCATAACTTTAACACTTAATAAAATGTAATCGGGTGAGTAAGATAAAAATTCACCCTTGTATAGTTGTCATGAAGGGGCAAATTAGCTGTAGAGACCAAAATCACTTTTTATACCAGGATGCAAACATTTATTTCTGCTGTAAAGGTGGGCATTTTAACATTGGGGTCTATGGGGACTGATTCCCTCTTGGAGCCAACCTTAAGCGGCAGGTTTTGACCCTTGCTACAATTCTTTTTATGTCTGTCTGTGTAGATATGCTTTGCATGAGATTGTTATACATTTAAATGCTGTCTATCCATGCACATTATTTCACATTCTCACAAACAGGCAGCAAAATAATTTCTGAGCATTTCACTTCTTGAACTTTTTTAATCGCACACACTCAAAGAGTTCATCTCCTCCTGATTTTCTCTCTCTGCATCCAAAATAAGTAATTTCTGGAAATAAGGTCTGGACTCAGCTCCTCTCTCTTCATCAGCGCTGCTGTGGAGTTGTCAGAGCAGTCGAGAGTGTAATAACTCAGTCTGAACTAGGCCACAGCAGCACATGCAGATGTCGAGCTGGTCCCCAGCTCAGCCCCGTGGCAGCCAGACTCCATGCTGGCTGGCAGATCTGCAGATAGTGAAGGCCCTGGCAGTAGCCTCTGGCCTCAATCCACGGAAGACTTGCCATTTTTGAGCTGCCTAACTAGTTGTCCTCTTCTGCTTGTCACTTCCCAGCCAGACTGCATGTACTTCTCCTGCAACCATGACCCATTTTCGCAGAGAAGGGTGTAAATTACATGGAAACAAGGTCTTATAAGGAACATACAGAGCACAATTCAGCGCCATTCTGACATGATTTAATATTGTCCATTGTGGAGCTCCATGTATCTCCAGCCAAGAAAGGCTGCACAATTTCTTCTCTGCTATATGTTGAGAAACCCATTGGCTCAAACTGTTTTTATCATGTCGTCTTGGGTTAATATCCCCACAGGCATATCTTTACGCCGCTGTGCCGGGATTCTTCACTCTTATTTTCTCAGATTTAAGTCATGACAGCCCGATGACCCAGACGGGGCTTGACTGACATAGATTGTAATCTATCAGTGCATCCCTTTAGTTCTTTACTTGATAATAACCTGGTATCCATCTGAGCAGCAACCTCCGGGGCTGAAATATGAAGCCAAAAACTGCAATTCCTCTAATGGCCACTTGAGGCTGGCTCCAAAAGCGAGTCAATTTCTGTAGATCCTGATGTCAAAGACCTCTACTTTACAGCAGAAATAAACATGTTTACAGCCTTTTACAAAAAATGGTTTGCATCTCTATAGCTAATTTCCCACTTAATGACAATTGTACTGGTGGTGAATTTTAAATGTTTAAACGTTATTAAGGCGTAAAGTTAGGCATTGATTTTACGCATACATAACACACACACCCACCCCAACCCCGTAAGGACGTTAGCATTATGAACCATAGACTGTAACTGTATCATGCTAACCAAGCTAGCAGCTAGCATTAGGGTTAGCACCACCCTCTCATCCAAATGTGGTCACTTCTGGCTCCAAATTTCCAAGATGGCGGCAGCCAAAATGCCGAACTCAAAGCTTCAAAACAAACAACTGGGTCACATCACAGTGGTTATGCCTAATTTTTCTTTTACTTTCTCAGTGGCATCCATCTTCACCAACACCAACGCTGCCTTCAATTGGAACTTTGGTTAAGTCGCAAAAACACAGCTGCTATAGGCAATGGCAACTGTCGGCGTCTTGAAGCCAGTGAGGCTAACAATTTAGCAAGCCAGTGAGCAGGGAATGTAAAGCAGAAAATTTCCCTCAGATATTTAAAATGATAAAACTCTAAAGTCTTCTTAAAACGTCTGCAAACACGTCACAACTTGTGAACTCAGAGCTTTCAGAAAATTTCCACTTCCAAGGTTGTGAATACCTCAAGAGGGAGGTGTTAATATGGACTCTTCTCGTGAACACAGTAAACACGACCCCATTTGCAGACAGAATGAACCCGAAGAGTGGATGCATTTGTCTGCAGTCCCTCCCTCTCTTTATCTTCCTCTTGTATCAAAAATTGAGTTGGCATTATTAATGCCAGTTCTTGATACGGGCATATTTGTTTTCCATACTTATGTGTTATGTCGATTCAAGCTACTTTGCCTCTTTGTGTGGGAGGCCGAGGCGCGCGGAGCGTTTTGATGAACGACAGGCGTCTGCGAGAGACATAAACGAAGAAAGATGAAGCTCTTTAATTCCAACAAACAAAGAGAAAAGAAATCTGTGTCTCTTTTTCTCCCTCTCTCGTCTAAATGAGGTGTGCTAAATTACTCTTTTAGGGAGAGATGTCTTGCAGCTACGCCTCCCAGTGCTACCGAAATGCAATTAGAGCAAATGTGCTAAAGTAGGCACTAACATTCAGCTCCAGTTTCATAAGACTCTTCTCACTTCCTCCTCCCCTCTTTACGTGTCTATAGTTATGTGTACATTATGATTCTGTTCCTGTCTTTTTGTCGATGATTATATCTTCATTTCACCATTATTACAATTGCAGATCAGTACCCGTTGATGTGTACAGGGAGTGGATGGATTTGTGTCGTTTAAAAGGCAGAATCTGTAAGCTTAAGTGACTTTATTTAATTATCTGTGCATCCATGCATTGTCTCCTCTGAGTGCAGAATGACTGGGGAGGCCAGAGGACCCTGCAGAGGAAGTGGACATCCTTCCTCAAGGCCAGAATGGTGTGTTCGGTCCCAGAATATGAGCTGCACCTCAATATCCTGCGCAGTGTGTTCGTCCTGCAGGGTCGAGATGCTCAAAGCAGCATTTTCTACGGCGTCTTTGGCCTGGAATGGTAAGAGACAATGTCAAATTCTAGGCTTTTATAATGGCTTTTTTGCCCTTTAAGTACAGTGTAATACAATAAGAATATCCTGTATCAGCATTGTTTTATACACATTTTTGCAAAGCCTGGCGGATTTGGTATTGTGGGAAATTTTGGGATCTCCACTATGATTTTGCCAAACACCTCACTGGCAGCTCAGTCTCATTGAGATCAATGTTTAAATGAGCCAAAAACCTTACATTTTAGGTGATTTTCCAACACCACTGACAGATAGTAGACTTTAATAACTTGATAACCCACAAATCATGGCGACAAGAAGTGTGTCCAGCCGGGGCATCACTTATCAGAGTCCCCTGGAAACAGGTTTCGTTGTGTAGAGGGGTTTTTGCAGCATGTTTTTTTTTTCGTATTGTCAAATTTTTTTGTGTGTGCAGCACATTTGCTCTATCAGCCACCATGCATTCCAAAACCATGGAAATGAATGTGCAACTATAATAACCTCCACTCTTCTGGGTAGACTTTCCACCAGATCTTGGAACCTGGCTGCAGGGATTTACTCCCAATTAGCCACAAGAGCATCAGTGAAGTCCAACACTGAGGTTGGGTGATAAGGTCTGGCTCGCAGTCGGTGTTCCAGTTCAGCCCAACTGGGATAACCATTTCTCTATGGCTTACGGTCTTCCCTGAAGTTGGTAGCATGCTTTGGTCTAAAATACCACTACACTGTGTGGAGAAGCTGGAGAAGGAGGATCCCTGCAGAGATAGACCTTTTTTTCATATAGTAAAATCCTTTTCTTTCACCAAAAACAGCCCTGAAACTGTTATGGCCAAATGCACCAAACTCCATTTAAATTAACAGTAATTTTATCATCTAACACATGCGTCACTGAAAGTCGAAAAATAAACAAAATAAAACTCACCCAAGCCATCTTGGTTCATCTTTCCAATGTTCCTACAATCACTAACTCTGGTTTGACTGAAATAAACCCTCAATTCACCCAGTTGTATGTTACAATATCCTGGATCTATACACTCTAAAATTACTGTTTATTTAAATGGAGTCTGGTGGGTTTGGCTATGGCAGTTTCTGAGCTGTTTCTGGTTAAACAAAAAAGATTTTACTCTTTAACAAAAAGGTCTGTCTCTGTGGGGATCCTTTACATAATGTTGTCAGACACTTATAGTAACAATCTGAGCCTGTCAGTGGCAAAAATAAGCACTTTTGTTGGACATACACTGACGGTGAACAAATGCCCCTAGTGGTTACATTGCAGTCTGTTTGGCGGTTGCCGGCTGCAGTGGTCTTGCTCAATAATGAACCAGTTTCAAATTATTTTGCTCCTATTAGTCATTTAGACATGAAAACATGAGAGAGTAGGGAGCACTTTGACAAATACCAAACTCACCCTTTAACAGAGCAGCAGCCGGGCTGCAGTCGCAGCTGATGTGACAGTGTCAGAGGACGATGTCTGCCGGTGGAATATCTGGCAGCGATGTGAGTGTGTGTTTATGCTGATATGCAGAGTCATGCTGCATAAAATTGTCCCAAGGGTGTTTAGATTGTGATGGAGAGGATTGCATCGCATCGGTTCAGTAACGAAATCTGTTCCTCTCTGGATCTTCACTTTCTTTACTGCTGCACTTCCTGTTGTGGAAATTCAAGCTCAACCTCTCAGTCTGTCTCATTCACCGCAACAGCGGGTAGTTCTTCTTCTTTCTTTCTTACCGTCCTTCCTGCTTTCTTTCTTTCTTTGTCTTTCTTTCTTCCTTCCCTCCTCCTTTCGCTGCTTTCTTTTTCTTTCTTTCTTTTTTCTTTCTTTCTTTCTTTCTTACCGTCCTTCCTGCTTTCTTTCTTTATTTATTTGTCTTTCTTCCTTCCCTCCTTCTTTTGCTGCTTTCTTTCTTTCTTTCTTTCTTTCTTTCTTTCTTTCTCTCTTTCTTTCTTTCTCTCTTTCTTCCTTCCTTCCTTTCGTTCGTCTTTCCATCTTTCTTTCTTTCTGTCGTCTTTCTTCCTTCTTTCCTTCCTTCCATTTGCTCTTTCTGTCTTTCTTTCATTCTTTGCTGCTTTGTTTCTTCTTTCTTCCTTCCTTCCTTTCGTTCCTTTTTTCCACCTTTCTTTCTTTAGTTCTTTCTTCCTTCCTTCCTTTCGCTCCTTCTTTCCACCTTTCTTTCTTCCTTCCATTGTTCCTTCCTTCCTTCCTTTAGTTCTTTCTTTCCATCTTCCTTCCTTTGTTCCTTTCTTTGTTCCTTCCTTCCTTTCGTTCGTCTTTCCATCTTTCTTTCTTCCTTCCTTTCTTTCTTTCTTTCATTCCTTCTTTCCACCTTTCTTTCTTCTTCCTTCCTTCCCCTTTCTTTCTTTCTTTCTTTAGTTCTTCCTTCCTTCCTTCCTTCCTTTAGTTCTTTCTTTGTCTTTCTTCCTTCCCTCCTTCTTTAGCTGCTTTCTTTCTTTCTTTCTTTTCTTCATTTGCTGCTTTCTGTCTTCCTTACTTCCTTTCTTTCTTCCTTCCTTCCTTTCGTTCGTCTTTCCATCTTTCTTTCTTTCGGTCCATCTTTCTTCCTTCTTTCCATTCGCTCTATCTTTCTGTCTTTCTTTCATTCTTTGCTGCTTTCTTCCTTTCTTTCTTTCTCTCTTTCTTTCTTTCATGCTGCTTGTGTTTAAACACACACACACATACACACCTGCGTGAGCACTAGTCATCAGTGTGTGTTAGTCTCAGGTGTGTGAAAGGTGACTAAGCCCCTGAGCCATCCTCCTCACCACTGCTGAAGACAGATTCAGGTTTCACTTCAATCTCATTTTTCTCACTTGAATGCTTTTGAAGACCGAGGTGGGCGCACAATGGACCTAAGAATGTGACGAACACATTTTCCCCCCATTACTAATCTCACCTGTAGGGCCTGAGATTAAGGGTCACCTGGTTCCCAACTCATGCTGTCGTTATGTTGTTGGACAAACCTTTTCTTTCACCACAACCACAAATGAGGCTGCTTTATTCGTGACTCACAGGGAGTGGGTTTTTCAGGGCTGTGACTGTGGTGTCAAAAAGTCTGCAAAACAAATACTTCCTTCAGGAGTGGATGATGGGTGAAAAAGTGAAAATTACACACCTGTCAGTGACGCCACTCCCACAAGTCCATTCAAGACAAATTGATAAGATCCAAGAGGAGAATGAGAGCATGAAAAATAAGACTTTACCACCTGAACGCCCACACTGTTCACAGAGGAGAGGAGCCGAGTAACCTTTTCACCTTACGGTCTGTGATGTGTTTGAAATGCGATCTGGGTGGCAGTTGCTCCCTCGATAATAACTGCTCAGTGTTTATCCAACATTGAATCATTAATCCTGACTGTGTCCTCTGGATGTGTCTTTCGGGGTGGGGGTGGGGATTGTCTTTCAGGAAGAATATCAAAGCATCTGCTATCTGCCAGTACGCCTTCTCAGATGTGCAGAAGGCTTTCGAGGGGCCATACATGGAGGTGCAGGACACAAAGTGGAGGGAGTACACGGGGAAAGTTCCAGAACCAAGACCTGGATCTGTAAGTTTTTATTATTAAAGGAAAACATCACCCCAAAAATGACCATTTGTATAACAATTACTTAACTTACATTGAATTTGTGAAGAAAACTTTTCTCACATATCTCCTCTGTGAACAAAGAGTCCAAAAAAGTCATTGAAGTCAAAGGGGTCCGCGTTTAAAGCAAAATGAACTATCACACAACATGTGCAGTATAATCCAAGTCTCATGTATCCAGTCGTATGCTCAGTACTTCCCAAACAGATGCCCTTTCTTACAGGAAACTGAACTAAAAGCAAAACTTATCATTGCTTTCTTCAAAGCCAAACCCCATTGAGAAAAACAGCAATTTTACCTCACGGAACACAGGAGCTGCTGGTATACCACTTATTGTTATTGTTATTGTGTGACTTTGGTGTTTTAAAGGGTTAGTTCGGATTCACCAAAGGCACACAATAACACAAGCTAACTACTCATCATTGTAGCAGTAAACCAGCAGCTCCTGTGTTCAGCGAGGTAAAATTATGTTTTTTGTCAATGGGGTCTGGCTTTGAAAGCGCTGTTTGTTTGGGAAGTACTAATTATACAACTGGATAAATGAGACTTGGATTATACTGCGGAAGTTGTGTGAGAGATGGTAAACAGAACTCAAGCCGGCTGATGGTTTCACCTGCAACTCTGCTGGTCAGTCGCCAGCACGTCACCTGTTTCAACAGCCAATCAGCTTGTCGTAAAAACCGCTGGTCAAATCAAAAGTAGTACAGAGAGTTGTTGCACAGAGATGATACACTGTCTCATCTAGTTGCATTGGTGTGAACCCGTAGCCTGGAAATCCAGATCCAAATCTAGAAAGATTTAGGGTCTGGCTATGAGTAATGCAAATGGCCCAACTCGAGGGGCAGCACCAAGCATGCATTTGAAAATATCACTGCACGCAATTGGATAACACTACGACCAATCAGAACAATACACGGGGTGACGTATCCAGAGCTTAGCTACCAGCGGAGCTAACTGGTAGATTAGACTCTTGCCGTATCCGGTCGGCAAAACAGCAAAAACGTCCTTCTTGCAAAGGAAAGACTTGAGCGCCGTCTTCTGTTCCTCTTTTAGAGAAACAGCCAAGTCTAACTCGTTCATTGTAGCGGCCAAAGCCGTTTCAAACAACTGGTGTTCATCCGTAGCCATCTTGCAGTGTTTACTGACTGATTCTGGACTTTGTCGTCACAGCGCTGTCGTCATCTATTTAGCTCGCCTCTGGCCCGCCTATATCAGATACACCGATGTGATTGGTGCAGCTCGGCTCCAACGGCATGGGTAATGAGCATCATTACTGATTGCCAGAGTGACTCGCTGAGCAAATTCAAATTGTGCTCTCGCGAGAACTCTGGATTTCCAGGGTAGTGAACCAGCAGGTTTTTAGAACATTGCAGAACAGCACATTGCAAGTAGCTGCATGTCTTAAATTGTCTCGTCGCAAATCTTTGGTCTGAACTGGGCTTTAAATTGCTTAAGAATTTCATCCATTTTTGGACTCTTCGGTCACCATGGAGGCATGCGAAAGAAACCGTTGTTCTATCAAATTTAACGTAACATGAAGTGAGTAACTGATATACAAATGGTCATTTCGGGAGATGGTTAAGTATTCCTTTAAAACCATTCTCTCTACCCTGAGAGTAATTTATGTCCAGCTCGTTCCTTCGTGATCATTTCTCTGTCTCTGACCTCTCCACAGTGTATAACAGATGTGCACAGGTCCCAGGGCATCAACTCATCTCGAGACCTCCCAGACAATGTCCTCACCTTTGTCAGAAGGCACCCTCTGATGGCCAGCCAGGTGCACCCGATAGGGGTGCGCCCACTCATGTTCAAGAGGAGTGTCAACTATGTCAAGATTGTCGTGCACAAGGAGCCAGCGCTGGATGGAAACATTTACACTATTCTGTTTTTGGGAACGGGTGAGTTTTATGACTGAAAAGACAAAAACCATTCAAGGAGTGAATGGGCTTGGTGCTGAGAGGCAGACAAACTCATTGTTGGTTTGGGATTTGTTGACAGTAAGAAAAATATATAATGACACCATCCTCTCCTTTTCTGTATTGCCTCTGAAGTGTCTTTAAACGAGGTTGTATCCTCTCACAGATGATGGCTGGCTGCACAGAGCTGTAGACATCGATGGAGAAATGCACATCATAGAAGAGCTGCAGCTGTTTGACAAACCTCAGCCCATAGAGAGCATGGTCTTATCCTCTGCTCTGGTGCGTATCCATGCGTGTAGAGTTACATGTTAAAAGAATGAGAGTTTAAATAGCCTACTTATGGAAAAGTGATGCAAATGAAAACCCCTGATAGATTGTAGTCTGGCTACACACGTTATAAACTTGCTGCAGACAAGAAGAATATTTAAGTGGCTAAATTTTTACAAACTACATATTTACCGCCTGTTTTTGGCTCGGTTTGTGTGTTTGTTTGTCAGTAGGGTTGCAGAAGAACTACTGGCCCGATTTTCATGAAACTTTGTGGAAGGGTGTAGCATGGGTCAGAGACGAATCCATAAAATTTTGGAGCGGATCTGAATTACAGGGTGGATTCACAAGTCATTTTTATGACCTTATGTATGGCTCTAACCTCGGACGTCACAAGCAAACGTGGTGGTGGCTGAGCTGAAATGGCAACCTGGCAACGGTTAGCTCACAGCCACCAGGGTAATATGTCAGAGGTTAGGAAGCAGAGGTTGGGCATTAGAGGCTGCCCAGCCACCGTGGTTTGGGACAGCGTTAAGCTAACAGCCTTGAGGCCTTTGCATACTGAGTCTGTTTTTCGTCCGAAATTGTTGCACGTCTAAAAATAAATACGACTTCACATTGTGTCAGTCATGTTTCCAGAGTCCGAAACTTTCGTCTGTCATTAAAATTTTTTTGATTTTTTGAGTTTTTCGTGTCCGTCACAGCCCGTAGAGATGTTTGACCAGGAATCAGTGAAGAAAATATGGCAGCAGGACACAGAGGAACAGGGCGCACAGAATCAATTCATAACTCAGACAGCTCACGTCCAGCAGGTCAGATAGTAACATTCAAGTGGATGATGATGAAGAGAACAATAAATGCATTGGAATCAGTGTGCAAGGTTTCCGTCCATAATGATTTTTTTCAGATGACGGAATAAAAAAACACATCCAAAAAATAAATGGACTCAGTGTGCAAAGGCCTTTACAGTGCTAACAATGGGAACAGTGCTGACAGAGCTAAGAGTATGCTCGTACAGCGATGCTCATACCCACCGTCCCGTCTGAGCACCGCTCTCCCACTCATGCCCAATTCAGGTTGCGAATTTTCTTTTCCTAGGATAGCGAAGGCATGACCCACCTTACTCTCCCTCTGCCTGGCTAGTGCTTGTTGTCTTTGTTGGTTGGATTGGTTAGGTTTAGGCAAGAGTAGTGAGATTGCTTGGGGTTAGAGTACGAATGTCAGGGTAAGCCAATTAGAGGCAGAGCAAGGAGGGTTATGCCTTTGCTATCCTAAGAAATGCAAATTCACATCCAGGTAGTGCACAGTGCAGTGCGAACGCGATTACGCCAGTGGGCACATGAATAATGTAGTTTGCATGTTATCAGTGTTGTATACTACACCTTAAACATGGCTAAATTGGGCCTTAGCAGTGGTCAGCGCTCTTTAAGTGCCCTTCTAGTTAAGGCTGGCTGTGATGCGAATCTGCAGCGACCAGGCAGTGGAAATGAATCAGTAATGATTAATAAACAAATATGCTTCTTATATTCCAGTTCATTGCAATGCTTGTCTTATCTGTTGTAATTTCATGCCAGGAATAGAATAAAACAGACTTATCTTTTGTTTTGCAGCGGAGCATCTATGTCGGCTCCCACTCTGGAGTCGTGCAGGTACCAATGTCCGCCTGTCAGAGGTACACTTCCTGTTACGACTGCGTGTTCGCCAGAGATCCTTTCTGTGGCTGGGACGGGAGGACGTGTGTGGAAATATCTACACGTGCACAGAGGTGAGGGAACACACACATCTGCACTAACAAATGCACATTTCCAGGGAGGAGGCAAAGACACTGAGAGACTGTGTGTTTTATAGGAGGTAGGAGGGAAGAAGACGACACATTCACATCATGTTTACAGAAAAAACAAAGATTTGGCAGAAGAAGCAGACTCTTGCTGAGAAAGATAAATTTGCATTGCTTAATCATAGATCCTCCAGTCTACTCCCCCCTAAACCTCCTCTGCAGCTCCACCTGTTTGTTCTGCTTCTGTTACTTCGATTTCTTCTTTATCTGCTGCTGAATGTATTTGGATGACAGCAGAAACTTCAAAACTTCTATGAATTTAAAAGAAATATATGGTAACATTCATTAATTAACCTCAAATCATGCCAAGAGTAAATAGCTCCAAGCTCTCCACATTATTAATATAACAGTCACATTATATGGTGAACAGCTCAGAGAAAATGTTGGCATGATAATTAAATACGTCATTATTGTAACCACCTCTTGAAATGAGTAATAAACCAAAAAAACAGATATTAATAATTTTGACACAGCGTACATTTTTGCATTACATGACCTTTATTTCTTTCTTCTGAGCCCGACGGCGATACCGGAGTCGAATTAATTATTTATGCAGCTTATTTTCCCTTCCAACAGAATTTCTATGAAAGCAGGTCTAAGACAATGGAGTCGACCTCGATTTCTCCCGTCAGCTCTGTTCAGCTCAGCAGGAGCTTCTTCTACAGTTTAGAATCATTAGCCAAGAAACCCGAAACTTCTCTCGCACTTTGAATCAGCATTCAGGTCGAGTGTGACTCAGAATCTAAAGTGGAAAAGCAAATAATGTGGAACTGACACTGCTGTTTGTTTTATGGTAAAAATGTCACAGATCCATGACTTACAATTTATTTTGGTAACACTTCACTTAATGGTCTCATATTGAGTATCTATAGCCAGTATGGAAAAATAAATTGTTTATAACACACTACAATCTAGTTACAAGCCGTTATAAGAACATTTTAAGTGTAATTAATGGACCGTATTTGCCAACAGTTGATTATATTTTATATTATTACAACTGTGTTTTACTATGTTGTCATTCATCTATTGTTCATGTCTACAGGAGTAGTATTTCGGTCTGTGCATTTGGCCACAGGCAAAAAACAATTCGACATATTTGGAGATCAAAGTATCCAATTATAAATGCAGAATGAATTAATATTTATTTAACTAAATGTCTTTGCAGGATACGTCCTAGAAAATTATGAGGAAATTAATAGCACTATCTTTCTAGTGGTTTTCTTAATAACTGGTGGAGATACTTACACCACACTGAAAAATACTCTGTTAAAAGTAAAAGCTGTGCATTGAAAATGCTACTGAGGCAAAGTACACTCACCAGCCTCTTTATTAGGTACACCTGTTTAACTGCTCATTTACACAGTTCAAACGGAGCATCAGAATGATGAAGAAGGGTGATTTAAGTGACTTTGAACGTGGCATGGTTGTTGGTGTCAGACGGGCTGGTCTGAGTATTTTCAGCACAACCATCTCTAGAGTTTACAGAGGATGGTCCCAAAAAGAGAAAATATCCAGTGAGCCAAAATGCCTTGTTGATGCTAGAGGTCAGAGGAGAATGGCCAGACTGGTTCAAGATGATAGAAAGGCAACAGGAAGTCAAATAACCACTGGTTCCAACCAAGGTCTGCAGAAGACCATCTCTGAAGCAACAACACGTCCAACCTTGAAGCAGATGGGCTACAGCAGCAGAAGACCACACCAGGTGCCACTCCTGTCAGCTAACAACAGGAAACTGAGGCTACAGTTCACACAGGCTCACCAAAACTGGACAATAGAAGATTAGAATAGAAGAAAAACGTTGCCTGGTCTGATGACTCTGGATTTCTGCTGCCACATTCAGATGGTAGGGTCAGAATTTGGAAGCATGGATCCATCCTGCCTTGTATCAAGGGTTCAGGCTGCTGCTGGTGGTGTAATGGTGTGGGGGAGATTTTCTTAGTACCAGCTGAGCATGGTTTAAACACCACAGCCTACCTGAGTATTGTTGCTGACCATGTCCATCCCTTTATGACCACAGTGTACCCATCTTCTGATGGCTACTTCCAGCAGGATAACGCACCATGTCACAAAGCTCAAATCATCTCAAACTGGTTTCTTGAACATGACAATGAGTTCACTGTACTCCAATGGCCTCCACAGTCACCAGATCTCAGTCCAATAGAGCACCTTTGGGATGTGCTGGAACGGGAGATTCTCATCATGAATGTGCAGCCGACAAATCTGCAGCAACTGTGTGATGTCATCATGTCAATATGGACCAACATCTCTGAGGAATGTTTCCTGCACCTTGTTGAGTCTATGACACCAAGAATTAAAAACAGGGTCCAACATGGTACTAGCAGGGTGTACCTAATAAAGTGGCTGGTGAGTGTACGTAAGAACTATCTGCACAGTGTCAGAAGTAAGTTTTTAACATATTTTCTATATAAAATCTTAATTTATTAAGTTAGTAGTAACTTTAGCTCGGAAATAGATACCGTGCAGCAAAAGTACAATATTAAAGTATAAAGTAGCATTGAAATGCTAAATAAAGTACCTCAAATTTATACGTGTCAGTACTACTTGAGTAAACGTACTGAGTTACATTCCATCACAGCTTAGATATTAGATGAATCCTGTAAAATGAAACCAGTGTAGCAAATACTGGATGTGATTGGATTCAGCTGGACAGACTTACATTTACATAAACCAATGCATATAATAAAACTTTTCCAAACAAAGCACACACACACACACACACACACACACACACACACACACACACACACACACACACACACACACACACACACACACACTCAAGTACATACACATTACTTTGGCTCACTCTTCTGCTGGGTGTGCACCTCTCTTCATTCACTCTGCATGAGTGAGTAGCAGACATCTTAATCTCCATTACGGCGGCAGACACATCAGCCTCTCCTGTGGATTTGTTTGGTGGGCAGCATCACGTTTGGAGAAAGCTGCAGAAACAAGTAAATGTCAGAGGGAGATTTTACTTACATTTCTCTGGTTAATGTGGCACAATGTCCACTTTTGATTTAAAGGAGGTTGTTGGGATACAAAGATGGAGGTAGAGGGAAGGATTTTTCCTAACTTCTGCTATTCTGCACTGTACAGGGTAAAAAACAAACATGTATATATATATATACACTGCTAAATCTGCCTGCTGAACTGCCAGCAACTGTGTGTTGTCTCTCCTGGCTGCAGATGTTTTGGAGTATTTTTGAATCTTGATTGTATTGTGCCTCATTAAGTTTTCGTTGTGGATGCGTCTTTTTTCTGGGTTTATACAGCTCCCGGGTTGTTTTAAGTGCCGTGAAGGTTGTTTTCAGGATGGAAACTTGATTGCAGGAATTTTTGTGATTTTATAATGACATTTCTGTTTAATTCTGACATATGTAGTGTTTTCTTTCCTCTGTTGTTTGTCTGCAACTCGTTATTGCTGCCAATCTTGGCTATGACTCACTTGTACTTGCGTACTTGTTATAGTCTTGTATTTTTCATTTGTTTTTAATTTTTGTTTTCACTTCAGATTAGTTTTAGTTTCCAGTGCAAGTTTTTTCGTTTTCATTTAGTTTTCGTTTTAATGTGTAGTTTTTATGAGTTTCAGTGTTAGTTTTTTAAATGATGATATGGCGGGTGTTTGTCAGGGGCAAGATTTAACAAGTTCAGAATAGGTATTACAGTTTAAATACAACACTTTGTGAAGGCAATTCACTCTCAGTCATGTTTGCATACCAGATTCAATAAGCATATTCACCAATGCCTCCTCGTGCTTGTTGTGTTGACCACTTGAAACCAAATTAAAGGAGCAGTTTGTGAGATTTAGTGGCATCTAGTGGTGAGGATTGTGGATTGCAACATGCTGAAACTTCTCCCTGTTAGGATTCCTTCAGTGTTCATTGTTCAGGAGGTTTTTACCGGGAGCTGAATTGTCCACAGAGGTCTCTTCCTCTTCAAAACAAACAGACCAAGGTGATTAAACCAGTGAAAACACTGGATAAAGTAGTTTCACGTCACAATTTAGTGTTTCTCTGACACTGTTTGGCATGTCTGAGTTGGGCTGTTAGCCCTGCTATTGTGTGCTCACCGTTTTTCTCTGATAACTTACGATCCAGACTCAGGTGGTTTTTACCAGGAGATGAATTATCCGCAGAGGTCTCTTCATCTCCAAAACAAATGGACCTGGGGTCTCATTTATAAAACAGTGCGTAGGATGTATACTGAAAATGTGTCACAGTCCTGGCTGGCTTTCTGTCTCTTTCTGTGTCTGTGCTGTGGGTGTGGCAACTCCCTCACTCTCCTGTGTTCCTGATTACATTCATTGAACTCACCTGGTCTCTGCTGCACACCTTAGAACCATCCAATAATCAACCCTGCAGTATAAAACACCGTCTCTCCTCTCCAGTCCTTGCCAGATCCACAAAAAAAAAAAAAAAAAAAAAATATATATATATATATATATATATCTGACAGTTTCTACAGTCAGCCTTCCACCTCACTATCTGCGTCCAAAATGTTCGTAAGCATGGGTCAAGGTTTCTCCCAACAAGATCACAACTTTTCTGTGGGAAGTGGCGTACACCTCTTTCAGGCCTCATTTTGTGCATAGGCAATGTTTTATTAGACCCCAGGTGATTAAAACCAGTAAAAACACTGTTTCATGATTTAAAAAAAAAGGTTTGTAAAGAAAAAACTGTTTTTCCGACACTTTTTGCGGAGGGGCTGCAAATTACGGTGTCCAACATGAGATCATGAATGGTCCTATCTAGAGCCAGTGTTTGGTTTGTCCGCTCTGGGCTACTTCGTAATAAGCATGACGAAAACATACTTATTATATTATGCTCCATTTCTACACTTGAACGTTTTTTAACAACTTAAATGTTTTTTTTAACACCTAGTTTTAGTTTTAAGTTAGTTTTAGTCGACTATAATGACCTTGTGACTCACTTGAAAGAACGTTTTTTAATCTCAGTGAGGCTTTCCTGGTTAAATGCTAATTTTTCACCTTATTCTTTCAGGTCAAACCTAACCCAGGATATCTTGAAAGGAGTCAGGGGCTGCAAGGAGAATTCAGGAAATGGTATGTGCTACAATTCACACACACACACACATGCATGTACTTTTAATTTTGAGAAATTTTAGTACTTTATTTTACTTCGCATTCATTCCCCTTGATTAGTTTGCCTGACTCTCTCTCTCTCTCTCTCTCTCTCTCTCTCACACACACACACACACACACACACACACACACAGATTACGAGGTGAAAAAGTCCAACATTTCTTTTCTCTGCCTGAAAACTCAAGCATTTAGCAGCTATTAAGGGATTTCATTAGGTGCATGCTCCTTACCCATCCCCCGAGGTCCCGGCATACACATTTTAATCAGTTCCTCTCTTGCTGGAGGTCAGGCGGTCAGGCTGGCTGCATTGCAGGGCTCGCTACATTTAAAGAGGCTTATGAAATGTGATGGAAAGTGATGCTGAAAGGTTGAGCCGCACAGGTTGCTCACCTGCACTTTGAAAACGTGACCTCGGTGACCGAACATCTTGTTCTATATTCATGTCTCCGTCCTGCTGCGGTTTTGTTATGCCGCCTCTCTCAGATTCTCCACCACCTTATCTCACTCTGGTTTTATCCCTGCCTCTTGTCCTCTCTTTCAGTGGTCCATCGGAGGAGGTCTGTGATGTCGGGTGACGACGTGCTGCTCCAGTGCGAACTGCGCTCCAACCTGGCAACTCCACGCTGGACACTAAACGGCAAAGAGCTCCAGGGATATGGCCTCAATTCAGGCTACCGCATCGGCACAGATGGCCTCCTCATAATCGGAGCACGTGCCCAGCAGAGCGGGTCCTATCGCTGCTTTGCTGTGGAGAACTCCGTCTCAGTCCTGGTTTATCTCTACACAGTCAGGGTGCACACGGACTCCTACTTCCCCGTGGAGCCCACGGACTCGACTGATGCCACTACAGTTTCCAGCCCGACTGTTTTCTCCACCACCAGCAGCCCCACTGAGCAGCCTCTGCCCTCACCTCCCGCCCCGCTGCCTCCAGGAGCTGAGTTCCAGACCTACAGACACATGGAGGCCGTGTACATCTCCCTGGTGGCAGTTCTCGGGGGGCTTTGCTTGGTGTTGACTGTGGTGCTGCTTTATGTGAGCTTCTGCACCAGGCGGGCCTCTCACGACCGCAAGTTCTCCCAGCAGGGGCTGCAGGTCCTGGGGGCATCTGAAAGAAAAAGGAGCTCCCTTCTTGAGCTTAAAACCATCTCTAGCCACTGCAACGGCCGCCAGGGTCGCCGCTCCATCTCGGTGCCGACCTTCGGGGACATGGGTGATGGCTTCCTCCAGATAGTTCCAGGTGAAGGCCAGTTCTCTCCGTGCAGAACACCTCCCCCAGCCCCTCCTCTTCCTATGCCACCGCCGCTGCCCAACATGGACTACGCCAACGGGCTGTCGGCAACTCTACCCAGTGTGCTGAGGAAGATGAACGGGAACAGCTACGTGCTGCTGAGGCAGGCCGACCACGACGGCATGTCGCCGCTCTACCACTCCTTTACAGAGGAGCTCAACAGGATCCTGGAGCAGAGGAAACACACACAGCTGGACCTGCAGCCTGACGAGAGCTCCATCTAGGACGCCCCTCTCAGTCTTTGTCGCAGTTATTTATTTTTTGACCCCGACGGTTAGTTGTGGGGAGAACTGACTGTTGTATCAAACGCTGTTGTTATTTACCCAGTGTCAGAGTACCTGCAGGTCGTGTCCTCACCTGATCTGAAATGTGAAGCCTCTTGTGTCTCCCATGACTAAATGGCCCATGATTTCACTTCAATAACAGACTACACTAAGCAGAGATTGCTCTTTGAAAAGGTGGAGCTGTGAAAATGTGACCATGGACTGCACTGTAGACTCTCTGGAGGCCTGTGATTAAAGATGGTGGTCAGATGACACAAAGGTGCAAAGTGGGACACAAATATAAGTCAGGCCAGGAGGTGATCACGTATTAATGACTGTGGAAGTGTTCAGGAAGTTTTTAGAGCTGCGTAATGATTGCAGTCTATAGAGCAATATGATGTGATGCTCCACCCAAAATCTGTCTATTGGGCATTTGGCTACACTTCAACCTGAAAGCATGTTGCAAATTTGACATGAGGATGTTCCTTCACTGGTCTAGGAGAGAGCAGGTTTGACTCACCCGTAGATGAAGGACTGGACTCACCATGCAAAGTAGCTGTTTCGGCTGTGAGGCCCCCTCTGATTTTGGGCAGATGTTGGCAATTAAGGTTCTTTTATGGGCAAAAAAAAATGCATCCTTTTGGGATGAATTGGCTGACATCCCACCTCCAGGTGTGTCCTGTCAGTGGCTAATGAGGAGACATCCCCTTTCGACCCCACTCCCATGTGTGACTTCAGAGCTGACTCTCCAGTCTCCACCCACAAACACACAAATCTACCAAACTCAAGGACTACTAGAAGACTTATCATAACTTTTTTTTAATGAACATATCTTTATTAGCATTTTAGGAGTCGTCACAAAACCATACAGTGACACGAGTTGCTCCCCCACCTCCAGGGCTTTTGAGCTCCTCATCCAAGGTTGAAAATTTAGGATGACAACAGTGACAATAAAAACACATAGCAGTAAATAATAAGAATGATAAGTTAAGAACATAAGTGTGTATGAGTCATTGCAGTGCATAAAAAGCAGCTGGGAGATTTTCAAATGTCTGTTAGAATGGAGGATTCAATGACTACATTGTATTAATCATCTCACCCTGGTTGTCATTCTGGGGAAAGGGAGGTCAGGCTCTTAACATAATTGATCAGGAGCTGCCAGTTACTATAAAATTTGGCTGTCGAACCTTTTATAGAATATGTTATCCATTCCAACTCCATAAAAGACATTGTATAATGCAGCCATGAAACAGGTGACGGGGGCAGCAGTTTCCTCTAAATTTCCTGACAGGTTATTAAAGAGGTTAATGAGGTTACTTTTGCTTGCTTTGTGGATATATTTTTGTCAATCTTAGGTACACCAAGTATTGCAATATGTGGGGATGGTTATATTACTTGTTCTAATATCGGTGGTTTTCAAACATTTTATGCCCTGGGCAAAATTTAAGGCACACCTGTATTTATATCTGTGCACAACGTGTGTTGTCCCTTTTATCATGATATAAGATAATAATAACTAGTGCATACCCATTGGCAGCTTTGTCACCTTCTACCTATGCCAGTCCTCAATGCCTATGTGCAGTTTCACATTGATTGACCACGTCAGTGAGTAGAAAAACGTGGGACAGACAGAATGACTGACTGACAGAATGACACACTGACAGTACAGCATACCATACCATGACTTAGTCATACCAAAAATTAGAAAAAACAACAAACATTGGTCCACAGGGGGAGCCACAGCGATCGGTCGCATTTTAGCCATTTTGAAGCATTTTTCTGTTGTTATAGCGCCACCCAGTTGCCAATTAGAGTTAAATTTCTCCAGTCACCTTGAGGCGTCCTGTTCTACATATCTACCAAGTTTAGTAAAAATCCATATGGCGGTTAGGCCTAGATAAGAAATGAGCTCTCTAGCGCCCCCATTTTGTTTGATGGGGTCAATAATGGAGGGGTCCCCTCAGATTATGTGTGGTCATATGCCTACAAAGTTGCGTGGTGATGGTGAAACCCTTGAGATGTTATACACCTTTATGTGATGAGCCACGCCCTCCGCAATATTCATTGCCTTATAGAAGCTCAGTTTTAGTAAGTTTTCCAACTTTTGCCAAGAGGGAACTTTAGATATTGGTCCCTAGATTATGTTCACCCAGTTTCATGCAGATCGCTCAAACTTCCTAGGAAGAGATCCATTTGAAGTGTTTTTCAAAAAATTCAAAATGGTGGAAAATCTATATAAGCGGAAGTTATGGGTTCTTGAGGCAAATGTGTTCCTCATGAGGAGAGGCATCTCTGTGCAAAGTTTCATGTCTCTACGACATACGGGGCATGAGATATGCCCATCCAAAGTTTGCAATTTCAGTCGGTTGCTATAACGCCCCCCTTTGGCCAACTGATGTAATATTGCTTCATTGGCATCCTCCCATGACCCTCTACCACTGTGCCAAATTTCACATGGATTGACCAAGTCAGTGAGGAGAAAAACGTGGAACAGACACACAGACAGAGTTTTCGTCATTATATAGTAAGATAAGACAGTGTGATAGTCTGGTGACCTGGCCAGGTTGTACCCTGCCTCTTGCCCAGTGTCAGCTGGGATAGGCTTCAGCCCCCATGACCCCCAATATGATAAGAGTTTATGGAAAATGAATGAATGTTAAGTCTAAAAAATGTCAGAAAGTAGTCAAGAATGCCTGGCATAAATTCCTAGAGCCCGGGGGGACGTCTTAAAACAACAGAAAACCCCAAAATATACAATTTAAAAATCAAACAGAGAAAATCAGCAAATCAGTGAATGAGTTTGCTTTAAAAATGTCAATTAATCAATTAATGACTTAAATCCTTTGTTTCCCTTTGAAAGAGCAAACTACTTGTTTTACAGCCACCTTTCTTGATAGATTTTATGTGGAGTATCACTTTAAGAAGTGCAGGAGAGCTCAGGTGGTAAAGACCAATCATACAGATTAGATTTAATTAAACCACTCTCCATTTTCGTCCGTCCTCATGTAGATTACAATAATCACATCACGGCTGCAGCTGTTCTGTGTCAGTGCCAACGCTAACACCTGTAGCTAATGTTCTGTTTTTAGCATCTGTGTGAGAAAAGAGACACAGCTGTATGGAAGGCAGCTATTAGAGCCTATTAAAGAGTATTAAAAGGAGCAGCCAGTTTGTGGTTAGATTGATTGAATTCACTGAAGACCGCAGACTGGCTCCAGGGTCCAGGAGGCTGAGAGGAGACCACGAAACAAATGGATGAGATGCTGTAAGGAAAATGTGTATTTGCTGTGTTATATTTATACAGATAACTGTTCATATACTTTGTCTTTGTCAGACTGAAACCCTGATTTTGTGTCTGTCATTACCTTGAAGGTTTTGAAGAGTTTCATGCCAGCCGTGTGAAAGACAAATGAAAACACTGGGGTTCTTTCAAAATGATGATACAAAGAGAAAAATCATTTTCATTTAGCTCTGAAACTTGTCCTCTGCTGTGAAAAAGCTGCTGGTGTCATGTTGTTGAATCAGAAGACCTTCACACATGCAACCCACGAAAGCGTCCTCAGTGTTTACCTGACATCAGAGCAATGCCAAAACAACAAGAGCAGCAAAGCGCACGGCGTTTCTTTGGCAAGGTGAACAGCGCTATGATTAAATAGCACATGTATAACTTCGAAGGACTGAAATGAATCCCTGAGTAGTTTGTAAACGTGTCACGGCCAGGGGTAAATAAAGATCTGTCTCTTTTCCAGCAAAGTGTTGAATCAGCTCTTGTAAGCGGTGGCTCAGCAGCAGCCCTGTAACGGTGACTCGCAGCGTGCATCTGTCAGAGAGTCGCTGACAGTAACAGCGGTACTTGGCTCGCCTCCACAAAGAGAGGACGAGGCCTTCTTGTCTGTTTGCATAGAGCGCTGTCGTCTCTGCAGGTAGAAGCAGACAGGAAACATTTGACCTGAGTGTCCTGGTTAGCCGTGCAGCAACCAGATGATGATACAAGGAGGCAGGAGCTATTTCGCACTTGCAGGTTTTCAGTCGTCTACTTGTCTGCCTTGTAAGACACTATATTCTGAGAATATGGTCCAGGAAATGCACTTTATGCAGAGTGATACATGTCCTGGTCCGGATGGAGGAAAATCTGTCTGATTAAAGGCCTCAGTGTGAGTCAGAGTGCTCACCTGCTTGCAAATCAGGCTCTTTTTCAATCCTTACACAGATTTGGTCACTTTCTGTATGCACGGCTGAGTGCATGAATATCTCTGAGGAGAGACTGTTCAAAAGTGTGCGATTCATAGAGTCTTGTCCCCTTTGTATAGGTGCATTTCCATCCACCTCATCATTTTCAATTTTAAAAAACTGAAAGCTCTCACGCTTGGAGAATGGACTAAGTGCAATGGAAACAGATTCAGCAAATCAATGATGACATGGAAAAGGACAAATTTAGATTTCATTTTGCCATTTTTCTAAAAAAAAAATAGGGTCAAAATCTGAGCTACAGTTGGGTGCAAAACCAGCTCAAGACAGTTGGTCTTTATGTTAGGCTATTCGTGCTGCCCCTCCACTGCAATTGGATGGCTGGATAAAAAGGGCCAGTGACAAGTGCATCGTTTTACCCAAAGTTGAACATTTTTTTACCTCTAATTTTTCAACGCAAAAATGCCAAACATGCCGTACTCAGTGCCGATTAGATGCTCAGCACCTCGTCCGCTGTTGTCATTTGTAAACACGCAGCATTCCCACTGCAAAGAATTTAAAAATTATGCTGCTTTCAGTAAAAAAAAAACACCTTTCCTTTAGGCAAGCCAAGACAGAGCTGTCACTGCAGCTGCACTTGTTGTCGTTCTTTCCTGCTGTTAGGTGTTCGTCCTCTTCTTCCTTTTGCATTTAATGGCAGACTAGAATTTGATATAATCTTTACTTGTAAAACGCTTTTCAAAACAGAGTTACAAAGTGTTTTACATGTCAATAATTAAAACAGACGAGACGTGAAAACAACTTTAAAAAGAACTTAAGTGTTTAAAGAATGAGGAAATAGAAGCTCTCCGATAAAAGTATGTTTGAAGACAGGACTTAAAAGAGACCTGATTTCCTTGGGCATATTGTTGCATAGCCTCGGGGCCCTGACAGCAAACGCTCTGTCCCCTTTAGTTTTCAGCCAGGCCCTGTAGAACACTTGAAGGCGTATATGCTGCCCCGTCACGTCCAGCAGAAGTGCATCCCAGGTACCAAGGTACTGGAGATAAACAAGTACCCTTGGTTTTCAGAGTTTTGGCTTCGTATTGGTACCGAAGTATCTGTTCTTATGACATAACAAATTGTTAGCTAAAAATCTAGCCCTTGTCTTATCTCCTCTTCTTGTCTACACTGTTTTGAAAGATCAGACAGAATTTATTAAAAATCAGCCTTTTAGATCTTAAACTCAACTGCCAGAAATAGCCCATTTATTAGCTGCTGAAAAAACTTCGAAGGTGGTCTGGGCATCTGATCCGGATGCCTCCTGGGCACCTCCTGTTCCTGCCACGTCCCAATGGTAGGAGGCCCCAGGGCAGACCCAGAACACGCTGGAGGGATTATATATCTCATCTGGCCTGGGAACGCCTTGGGGTCCCCCAGGAGGAGCTGGAAAGCGTTACTGGGGTGCTTTGCTTGGCCTGCTGCAGCGGCAACCCGGATAAGCGGATGAAAATAGATGCATGGAAAAAGTTTTAGATTGGGTAGAGTAAAGACTCACCTATTTCAAACTCTTAGCGAATTCCGAAATGGAAAAATGATTTTACCTTGGCTAACATTGCTGTATTCCTCACCATATGACTGTGTTTGCTCCAATAACAATTATTCTAAATATTTTCCTCTTGGTCGTGCTACTTGTTCTAAGGGATTAATCCAAATATGGGCATTATTTGGACTGAAGCTGAACAGAAAGTTTCTTTTTAGGTAGATGATGTGTTTTTATATGCCTCAGATCCTGTTAAACCAATAGTATTGGTAACCCTTTCACACTTGTGGGAAATATCTGGCCATAAATTGAGCACATAAAAAGACTTAACTTGTGTGTCTGTTGGCTGATTATACCGTCCAAACTTTCCCATACTTTACCGTTTAATATCTCCTGCAGTGACATATTTAAGTGTGTTTCCTGACCTGTGTGTCCTGTCCAGCCATGCAGAGAACAGATGACGACACAGCTGGAGGTGTTGGCAGACGCTACTTTGCACTTTGCATGTTTTCAGCCTTTTTATCCCTTTCACTTGTTTTCATCCTCATCTTCATTCCTCCCCTCGCCCCTTCTCTCTGCTGCCTCTTTCCCCGTCTCATCACCTCTGCATGACAGTATCATCTATTACTCTCTCTGCTCACATTCACTCTCTTGCGCTTTTCTCTCAAGGACCCTGCTGAGTTTACAAATGGCCCCGAATCAATTAGGACCAGTTTTCAAAGAACCCCAGAGTTTATGTTTGTGAAACAACCAGATTTTCTGCATTAGAGAGATGAGCGATACTGCAGATGCTGCTCTCATATTTCTAGCTGCTATTGTTCGTGGATCGTTTTCATTGCTCTCAGTTCCCATAAGAATCTGACAGCCTAAAATTAAATCTGTGTCCTTAAATTATCATGCACTATAACAGAGCTCAGAGGGATTGACCAGGATTGAGTGAAGGTTTTCTGATCCTAATTTATGGGTGTGATTTCATGTGAGCATTTCATTTTATTTAAAGTTGTAAAGAAATGTTCTTGTTGAGTTTATTTATTGCAAGTTTTAACATTTGTGAAATTATCGCAGTTTCTACTGAGTTCGACATGTTACTGTACCTAACCATGTATTATATAAACGCTTCCGTAATCTCTCCCATAGCTCCCTCATCATCAAGCTGTGGACAATCTTTAACATGTTGAAAGCTGCGACCTTTTCTGCTGCTTCATTCTCACTTAAGGACAATCTGTTTACAGCACGCACTGGCTCTGCACTGTATGGACTTTAAAAACAGCTAACACATTGGTTAACAGTTTTACATTGATGTTGTTTTTGTACACAAACCCACAGTGAAGCATTTACACCCCGCTGCGTTAATATGCAAGATACATATACATGTTATGTAGATTATTTCTCCAGGCTTTGGCCAAAGAAAGTGGTGTACAGAGTTCACAATTTGCACTGTTCCTTTGTAGGTACTTCCTTTAAAGTCATGTAATATACCTTGTAAACTGTGACACCTTCCATAAACTTTGTTCTAGGCTTGGGCGGTATCTTTTCCTCCATAACTTCCTGGCATTTCACCACAGTGTACGTTAACTTATATGATAGTATGTTGTGTGCAGTGCTGTGCTGCTAGGAAGTTAGCTATTTCAGTCTAGTAAATAAGCAAAATAAACTCGAAAAATGTCAACAAAGGAAATATTCTTGGAACTATTTGCCTTATTAAACAGAAAAAATACCATTGTACACCTTCTAAAAAGTTTCCTTCACTGAAGTAAGACTAACGTTAGCTTAATTTTCTTCTTCAAACTCAACAGAAACAAAACTAAACTCACTAAAAACATCGAAGTTAGTCTCGTCTCGTAGCCAAAATAACCTGGCCCAGAATTGGCCTGAAGTCGGCATGCTGGATGAAGTTAGTCAGGCTGTATCCGGCTACCCGACTTGGCTGAGACTCAGCATGAATGATGCCCCAGAATCAGGCCAAATCAGCTGGCCTGGGTCTGGCTGTTGTCTAATTCAGTGGTTCCCAACTGGTCCAGCCACGGGGTCCAGATTTCTCCTTAGTCATTAGTCCAAGGTCCACATAGTTTAATATATTCAGCATTTGACCATGTCGTTGAGCTAGTTTCCTGTTTCTGTTGAGTAGCTGCCCATTATGCGCTCGCTCTCCAGCAGGAAACGGCACTTCAAAATAAAAACTCTGCGCCAGAAATTCATTATACTTCAAAATAAAGTGCATTGTCAGTGATTCTGGCGTCAGAGCGCAACCCAGAGAGGCACCTTTCACGGTGGTATGATACCCACCAGGCACATCAGTTTTTGAGGCAGCAGGCAACAACCCAAATCATCAAATACCGCCACTTTGTAAGTGGACGTCGGCAGTGGACAGAGACACCCCTGTGATGTTGTGATACATCCCAGTTGATTGCAGTTTGTCCTTACAGGGAGGGCAGGAAGGGAGGTGGATAGGTCAAACAAACTGCGGACTTTTACCCAGGAGCCCGCTGCTCAGTTCTTATGTGAGTTTTGAGCCAAACCATCATGTTTTCTTCCTTTTTTTAAGGTATTTTCTGGGGCTTTTTGCCTTTATTTGATAGGACAGCTATAGTATAAAGGGGGAGAAAGAAGGGGGATGGCATGCAGCAAAGGGCTATTGGCTGAAACTGAATCAAGGACACAGCCTCTGCGCATGGGATGCCTGCACTACCAGGCGAGTTAGTGGGTGCACCGATATTTTCTTCTAAACCTAACCCTGGTTTTTGGTGTCTAAACTTGAGGAAATCAACCTAAAATTAAGTTTATTTTGAAAAAGACTGCATTGAAAAGACACAGTGAATGTAATGTGTAAATTGACTCACCGTCCATCAACATCCAAAACAGGCGCAGGAGGGTACCTAGCACGGCATATGTTGACTTGTATGTCCCCTGACAAAGCGGCGGTATTTGACGAGTTGCGATGAGAATGTGCCTGTTCCACCAGTAAAGACTGACCTCTAGTGGCGCATGTTGTGCACTGCATATATCACCTCAATACAGCACCTCTGTATTTGTTTAATAGAGAGAGGAGTGTCTGTATTTTTTGTGATATTGAAAATTATATAGCCAGGATTTCTAAATGCCCTTGTACACCATGATACCGCCCAAACCTAGTTAGTTCTGTATGATTTCTTGATGTAGATAGTGATCTTATCTATGTTGTTTTCTCAGAATATAACTTGTAAGATAGTTTAACCACCTGAGCTGCTGACAGAAAGGACTTTCTTTTATGTTGTCTTATTTATTTGACTTCATTAAATTTCCACTGGCTTTTGTGCAGATAAAAAACACTTTGCATTATGTTCAGCTTGGGAAAGAAAGTCTGTGTCAACAGCCCTGAAGGGAAGTCAGGAAATGACTTGCAAAACACGTTCACACCAACTCCTATTCTCAAGACGGTGTAACACTCAGCTGTTTTAGCTTATGGCAACCAGCAAGGCCACTGTCCTCCACTGGGACTGGAGTCCACGTGATCCCAGAGTCATTTACATAAATATATAACTCTGACAGAGCAGAGGTATAACACAAGCTCACGAGGGGGTAAAATGACCACTTCCAGAGCAGCGTTCAAGGCAGTAACTTAGCAACAGCATCTTTATTTAGAGCCTTTAATGTCCTGGCGTGGGTCTAGCTGTGCCAGCTCCCATTGGGGAGCGCGGGTGTAATGAGAGCACAGTGGTCCTGATATCTGTAATTGGTGCCATGAATTAAAATGCAGGAAGTGAGCATGAAATAACAGAAAACATTTTCCCATCATCAGCCAGCTAAGATTAAATTATCTTTATTAAAACAGCTGAATATTCAGTTTAATTTTACCTAAATTTAATAAGTTCACAAATCATTTAAATGCAGACACTTTGATTGGCTTAGCGGTACATGTATGACAAAAGTAATTGCAGTTTATATGTCTGTGGGTAATTTAAAGGGACAGTTGTCGAAGAAATCGAGACAACATTTTTTTCTTTTACCTGTAGTGCCATTTATCAGTCTAGATTGTTTTGGTATGAGCTGCTAAGTGTTGGAGATATCAGCCATTAAGATGTCTGCTTTGTCTCCGATATAATTGAAATAGATGACACTTAATGTAGGAGCTATTTTCTTTCTATCAAATGACACCCACCTTTCAGTGAGAGCAGGCTGGCCAACTGCATCACTGCACAGAAGGAAGCGTGCATCTACTGCTAGCTCACCTAGCACCGCTGAACTAGCTAACGTTACAGCTCAGCCAAGGAGGACGCCACTAATGTTTACATCTGGTGCGCCTCTCCTCCATGAGTAGATGCACGCTTCTTTCTGCGCTATGATACAATTGTCAGGTGTCGTTAGGTTATTAAATAAAAATAGTTCCTGCATGAAACTACTCACAACAAGGTCTGTGGATTATCTTGAGTAACTGGGTCATGATTTCTGGAAAGAGACATTTCTGTAGAGTTTTTGAAATGTATTTTTTTGGAGCTTTGAGCACCACAAGCTGAGTGCCATCTAGTTCCATTATATTGGAGAGAAGGCAGACATCTTTAAGGCTGATATCTCCAACACTCTGCAACTCACACCAAAACAATCTAGACTGATAAAAGCACTACAGGTAAGAGAAAAAATATGTATTTTTTATGTCTGGGTGAACTGTCCCTTTAAACAGCTACATTTGAAGTTTAATTTTATTTAAATTTAGCGACATAAGTTTACAGATAATTTAAATTTTGCCATTTTTATTGACTAAACTGTGCATGTGTAACAACATGAACTGCAGTCTATATGTCTGAGGGTAATCAAAGATGCAACTCCAGTGCAGATATTTGGAAGAAAATTAGTGAAATCAGCACCGATATCTTGCTGCAGAGCTTGGCTCCACTGTCTCTCACTCATCGCCGTCCTCTGCAGTCATCTCACGCTCCTATTCTACATAAATTTCCACAGATAGCCAAATCATTTCCTGCGGCCAGAGCTATATATGCCAGCCGAATACTATGAATCAATCAGCAGAAACAAGCAATCTGTCCTGAGGGCACCTTTCACGTTCACTCCATGCTTGTTGGTATTCCTGTGATGACTGGTGCTTGGTTATATTTTTGTTGGGAAGAACACTGAGGTCATTTGTGGAGGGGAAGAAAGGGTCAAGCGGCGTGCCTTTTGCAGTCAAAAATGATAAATTCGGGATGAGAAATGCAAAGAAAGCAGCGAGGAGTTTTGCCAACATCCGCCTTGTTGAATTTGTACAAATTACGCACAGGAGGAGTTTATTTTTTTCCTCTTGAGCCGAAGCAGAGGGCAGCTCTGTGCTGGCGAAGGTTAAGACTTGTCCCTAAAGCTATCACACAACCATCTGTCATGTTCATTTAAGCTCTGGATCGTTTAACTCTGCGCAGCGAGGAAACCCTCAAACCTTATCAGTATTAAACTGTAATAACATGTACATTCCCCCCCCCTTGTCTTATAAATAAAAAAGGTGTACTTGTGATGTGTGTCTCGTCTGTGAAGTATTTTAAGTGCAGTTGAATCAATCTTTCTTAACGATGCTGACAGCACAGCTGCAATCAGTTTCGCTCTGTTGATCTTCATCTGACAAGCTGTTAAAACACAACTCAAAAGAAAATCTAAATTTAAACACCAACGCCAGCATTTGCACAATAATCTTTTTTTTATTTCATACAAAGTTGCTCCCCAGTGCGGCAGTTTACTACATGAATCTTCAAATAACCTTGAGATTAAAAACAGTTATCTGCCTGCTGACAAGCCTCTGGTGGATTCATGTAAAGTCTATTCAAATGTGGCATTCAGGGCTCGGTAATGTGGGCACTTTTCTGCACAGCTGAAGTGGCTCTGCTGCCATCAGACAGAAGAGCACGGTGGATTGTAGTCTTCTGCAGAATTATCCAACAAATTGCTGCAAACATGAGGAGTGCTTGACCCGAGATTTAATTTACAAAGCAGACACGTTAACATCTTCAAAAGAAAAACATATCTTGCCTAGATTAATCGCAAGTTTTGACTTCAAGTCCTTATTCGGCTTCCCGTTTCTGTATTCCGATGGGGCCGATAGACGGGGGCCGGTTGGTAAATGGGTGCCACTGGCCCTGGATACTGGGGTTGTCTGTGTGGAAGGGCTTGCGGATGCGGATGATGTCCAGGCCAGACTGATTGGTCAGTTTGGTCAAAAGCTCTGAAATCTGCGGAGACGTTTTGCTTGTGACGATCTCTTCCCTCACGTTGCCGTTTACTGCAGAGAGGAAAGACAGGTGATAAGTCTGCGTGACTTCAAAAGGGACAGACACACACTTTAACTACTGAAAAACCTGCCTAGTGTGAAATGTAACAGTGTCAACAAGAACAAATGATTCTGACTGTTTAACCAAGTCATTTAAAACACCCAGCGGCATTTCACTCCTACCTGAATAGAGGTCTCAGAAAAAACAATCTTATACTGCCCCCTACAGTACGCAGGAGTAGTAACAAACAAAAAATCACATTACTACGTCAGCCTATCTCACCTGCCATCTGTCATTTGATTTCAAACCAGTAGCATTTTGATGTTTTATGATGTTTAAATAGAAACATTTGCCTCAAAAGTCTGCTAAAAAAATGTTCTAATATTAATAATAGTGAATTAATGAAAGGGTTTTGTCATCGTTTCTTGTTTTAGTGCTGGTTTTAATGTTTGTACCAGGATTATTTATTTATTATTATGTTTTTTAACCTTTATTTTACCAGGAGTATTCCCATTGAGATTCAGAATCTCTTCTGAAAGAGAGTCCTGGCCAAGACAGCAGCATGAAGAGTCTCACATGAAAGCAATTAAAATAAAAAAAAATAAAAAAAATAATAATATCCTAGAAAGGAGCTCACGTGACAATAAATTGTTGTGTAATTACTAAGAATTTTAGTACTAATAATTACACAAATCGAGCTGTGTTTTACAGGCAAGCATACTCAACATATAGGGATATTTACTGGCTTCAAAGGGATCTAAGTAAGTATGTTTTTCAAGTTAAGATTGTGGCAGATCTTTAAAATATATTTCTCTGGAAATCAACATCTGCTACTGGTTTAACTCATGTAACCGTCACATAAATGAGTCACCCTGTAATTTAAACCAATTTACATACTTACAAACGTTCTTAAAAGTATTCAGAAAACACAGGAGCTGCAAAATAAAGCATTATTTTATACATAAAAACATGCACGAGTGTGCGCTATTAGTTAAATGTCCCATAAAAACACAAAGACGTGAACACTTACAGTATTCTGCGACTATTTTGGGTATCCTGCACGACTGAGGAGACACATACACGACTGTTGAAGGGTTGTTTTTGGCATAATCCACCACGCCCTCTTCAATGAACTCCCTGAAAGTTGACAGAAAAGAAGGTGATGATGATGCGGTCACTCTGGTGATGATGGTGGTCAGTGTCTTTTGTATACAGTGCCATTTTTCTGTCTTGGTTTATTAGTGGTAAGTAACCAGACAAAGAATGTCTTAAGGTGACTTTTTATAACGCTGCAACTGGTGATTATTTTCATTACTGATCATAGTGGAATGTAACCAAAAACATTTATTCTAGCGCTACACTTAACCCTTTATGGTACCGTGTTGCCTCTGGGTAACATACCCATTTTTGGTGATTTACAACATACAATAATACTTCAAAAACAACACTGTTTGTATTGTACTATGACTTTCTGGCCATGTTGAGTCCCTGTGTTTGGACCTTCCTCACATCATTCAGCTCCATCAACTCTCTCCAAAAAGAGTCTGAGAACAGCTTCTTCTGTTACTTTAAAATCTGCAAAAACTGGAATCACAATATTAAATGAGAAATGTTTGATTTCTAATTGTTTAGCGTACTAAGTACTCAATAATTAAGTAATAGAAAAGAGATGAAATGCAAATGTTTCCTTGAAGCAACACCATATGTTTATAAATTCCCACCATGACATGTTTTTGGTAGGTAGTATTTAGATTTATATACAATTCAAATGCATAACATTTATCATAATTTTCTTTGTATCTGTACAAATTAACGTAAAGGAATTTGGCTGTTACACTGTACAGTCCACTGTAACATTACACTTTGTGAGTCCAGTCTGCAGAGCATATATTTACACACATTTTTCTTCCATTTACAGAATAAATGCCATATTATTCTATGTGTCTTCAAAAGAGAGAAGATTATAATCAGCACTCCCGTCCCTGTTGATGTTAGTGAGGATAAATCAAAATTTATATGTGTGAAAGACTACATTTTTTCCATGTTTACAAGACCCATCACTTGAATATCTGAGGTCTATGTGGGAGATTGAGTTGGAGGTGGCTGTGATGGTGGAGCAGTGGGGACACGGCCTCAATCTGTGCCAGGCGTGGCCTCATTCAATTTAAGGTGCTGCATCGCCATCATTTCTCAAAAGTTTGAACTTCAAAACACTATCAGATATTTTCAAAATGAAAATGTACCCACATCCTTTGACAGCTATTTTTGGCAAAGCAGGAGAAGAAAATAAGAATCTTTCAGCATCTAAATTCAAAATATAATAAAATTTTTAATTTAATTTGTCACTTTATTTGCACAGAAATTAACTCTTCTCCACTGGAAGAACCCTCATCCATTAAGCTGGACTCAGTGGTTGAGGGAATTGATGCAACAAACTCAAACTTGGGAAACTAAGACTGAAAATCTGGAATCCTTTATGGAATATATAAAAGCTAGACTCTAAACCCCACTTTATCAAAGCTCCATGGAAGTAAGTCACATTTCTTTATTGTTTTACATCTTCCTGTAGCCAGTCATAACAGGATAAGCCCTGATTGGGCCTTTATCTCGTGCAACTGCCTGCTCCTTTAGTCAAGTCAAGTTTATTTATATGGCACATTTCATACGACAAGCGTAAACTCAATGTGCTTAAAAAGGCAAAACAGATAAAATCATACATGCCAAGAAGATACCATTTCATAGGCAATACATATATAAAACATATAAGATAAAAATAAACAAGAACATTTTGTACATATAAAATAGGACAATATATAAAATGTTAGAAGATGAAGCTTTTAATACAAACACCAGACCTGATTAAAAGTTTGTGAAAAAAGTTTTTAGTTTGCTTTTAAAAGAAGATTTTTGGTTCTGGTTAGCACTCTGGCTGCAGTGTTCCGAATAAAATGAAGTTTAGTGAGTGATTGCTCGTTACAATAATCACGCCGACTGGAAACAAATGCATGAAGCAACTTTTCAGAATCTGAGTGTGTAAGGAAGGATCTAACTTTAGAAATATTTCTAAGATGAAAAAAAAAAAAACAGTTTTGGAGATATTACAAATGTGTTTTTGAAAGTTTTTAAGATCAGCATCAATAATTACACCTAAATTTTTGACATGCTGGTAGGGGAGACAGCAAAGTGCTAATTTGGTGTCTAAGAGCCTTTGGACCTGTTAATAAAATCTCTGTCTTGTCCTCGTTTAGCTGTAGAAAGCTTCTGGCCATCCATTTTTATTTTTTTTTTTTACTTTTGTTATTATTCAGTGGTCTTATCTAGATTTTTCTCTTTTTATTACTGCTATTCTCCTGGCTTTGATTTTATATTTTATCCTGCATGTTATTTCAAATATTTATTTTTATTTTTATTATTTTTTAGTAGCAGCACAGTAGTTATGATCTTGTTTTTATCTTCTATTATTGTTTTAAATTATTATTGTATGACACAGTGTGCATTAGTTTCCCAGTCCTTTTTCTGATTTTACTTTTATTCTCTGTATTTTTCAAAATGTAAAGCACTTTGAATGACATTGATTTGTTTTCAAAGGTGCTATATAAATAAAATTTAACTGATTGATTGATTGATTGATCCAATACCTGACATCAGTAATGCACTGGATGAGATTTAAAGTTTCTGTATGTATGTAGGTATCTGTATATGTGTGTACCTGGGTGTATGTACACACGGATGTGTTTTTTATTTAGTTTTTCTTTTGCAGTGTTGTGTAGCAGCCTATATGTTGTTATAAATAACAATAAAAAATATGCGTTAATAAAAAAAGGACAATAAGCTGCTAGGAACCCAACAGCAACACAACAAATGGTGGCAACACACAGTATATATCAGGAAGGTTACACACTAGGAAAGTGAAAGCAGGCATTTAAATGTAAAACAAATGATAAGAAACTCAAATATTATCCACTATCTTGTTTTGAAGAGGGTTGTGTTACATTCTTAAAGTTAACTTTGCTGTCTGACAACATCTTGACATACAACAAGACACATTTAGCTCATAATGCTACTGTAGTTTTACTTCAGTAGGTCAGGGCTTTCGCGTCACCTGTAATAAGGTATATTTATGTGAACAGTTTGTTTTACCTGACTCCCAGGGAGCTCTGTGCATTTTTAGAGAAGATGATGGAGACTCGTTTCAGCTGGCAGACGTAGCGGCCGACACCGTTCTGAAGGACGCTTTTCAGGAAGCGACTCGGTGTCCCTCTGGATGTCATCGTCAACCATCAATTAATGGTTATATTTTAATTAAGACAGTGTTATAAACCGCTGGACACGACTAAATCAACGTTAGCTAGCAACAATATCCAGAGGACGAGTTGACGGACAAAAATGTGCTGCGGTCCGTCGATGAAATGATCCGGCGGGAAACAACATACAACCGACCCGACCGCTAAAGAAAATATATATTTTCAAAGACTATTTTCTTCAGCCAATTAGAGTGCTGATTGTAATTCAATTTTGTGACATAGATATATTAAATAAATGCGCATATTCTAAATATTTTAAAATGTAGCATGAACATATAAACGCAGCTCGGTACCTTTCGCCGTATGTTTCATACGGACTTGTTTTGCAAACGCATCGCAAAGCCCGGGCTTAGAAGAGCATGGAGGAAAATGAGGACAGACAGCAGAGCCAGTAAGTTGTTTTATTGTGTGTTTGTTATTTGAATTAACTCATTATGTTTATAGTTAATGCTCTCGCGCACATTTTAGCTCATTTTAATGTCCAGTCAGTGATCGTTTGATAAAGATAAATAACGGTTTTCTGCCTCACTGTTTGCCTGTCTGTCTTTACATTAGCATAGGTCACCAAAGACATCTGCTGTGATGCTTCATGCTGTTTTCATGTGTGTTGCAGGTTGAATGTCCCAACCAGATAACTGATGTGGAGGAGCTTGCTGCTGAGGGGCACCGCCTGTGTCAGGCAGGTGGCAGCCCCAAAGTTTCTCCACCAGAGACACTTCCCACCCCTCTGTGGGACACATCTCACCCACAGACTCCTTCACAGGCCCCCCTGTGGTTTACAGCGTCTGGGCACAGACTACTTCCTGGCACACAGTGGGACCAGAGCTTATAAAAAGGATGCAAAGTCTACTGTAGAGTTTCCTGTGAGCCCCATCACAGTCACAGACATCAAACAGTATCTGCGCTCCAAAGACATTCCCATCCATGATGGCTACAGCTGCCTCCACATCCCGAGCATCTTCGTCCAGCCGTCTGCCAGAGGGGACAGCTTCTCCCTGTTCATCGACAAAACCACCGGACAGTTTCTGTGCAAAGACACGCTGGTGGAAGGGAGCTGGGAGGATCTCCAGGACTGCCTGGAGGTGATGCAGAAGGACGAGCAGGACTTCCTCAGCCCGAATGTGCTGCTGGGATACCCGGAGACTGTGGAGGAGCAGGAGGAGAGGGAGAGGGAGCAGAGGGAGGTGCAGAGGATCTGGTCCAGCTCTGTGCCCTTCAGTGACCTCCCTGAGGACGAGGCTCAGATGGTTAAAACCATGTTCCAGGTATTGTTTAGTTTAGTTTAGTCAGAATAATCAAAGGGACAACTGACACCATCACATCTACATCACAATCATTGAGAAGCAAAGAAAGTAAATCCTTATATAACTTCACATAATAAGCCTTTAGTTATCCATTAAAGGACATATGTGAAGGAGATAAAGATGGAAGAGGCAAGCAAGCCCCCATTTACATAATTTAAACTAATATATTGTGTATATCTTTTCTTTTAATGTGTAGATCATGAGTCACTCTTGGTAAGGATAGGATACGATTAAACCTAAACACTCTTAAACTTAATATACTGTATAAAGAAAATATATTCTGCAGAAGTCTGGACAGTGTCAGACACAGTAGTCACAGCAAGTAAATGAACAGGGCAATTAAAAACACTAGTGATGACAATAAAAGGCGAGAAGCTGACAAAAAAATATTTACGATAAGTTGACAAGATATCAACAGAATAATGCAATAAAACTATGACGTATTGCTGTTTGGTTTCAGATCACAAAGGTCTCTAATGCAACACTCAAGAAGTTCAGCGTGAGGCTCTTCAAGCCCACCAAGAGTCTGGTTTTCCCCTGGTTTGGTGGACCCGACTCCTCCCTGAAGGGGGTGAAGCTTCTCTCCGCCCAAAGCACAGACAATGACAAAGTGACTTATAATGAAGCTACAGTGCCAAAGAGTAATTCTTACTACAACCTGTTTGGCCTCCCCCTGGTGGGCCGCATGGACGCAGAGTTGGTGCTCACCGGACATGAGCTGGACACTCTGGCAGTGAGCCAGGCCACAGGACTCCCCAGCGTGGCTCTCCCACGCGGGGTCAGCTGCCTCCCACCGATCCTGCTGCCTTACCTGGAGCAGTTCAAGTGTGTGACGCTGTGGCTTGGAGGCGACATTCGCTCCTGGGAGGCGTCAAAGATCTTTTCACGTAAGCTGGGTCTGAGGCGCTGCTCGCTGGTGCGGCCCGGGGAGTACCGGCCGTGTCCTGTGGAGGCGCTGGCTCTGGGGAAGAACTTCAGCCAAATCATCAAATCGTCCATCCCGGCGGCCCATAAGTCCATAGTGTCCTTCAAGCAGCTCAGAGAGGACGTGTACGGGGAGCTGGTGAACACAGACCAGGTGGCTGGAGTCAAGTGGACGAGGTTTCCGGAGCTCAACAGGATCCTGAAGGGACACCGCAAAGGGGAGCTGACTGTTTTCACAGGTACGTGGCAACACTCGGAGAATAAACACCCAACTCTGCAGTTTCCCTCAGCTCTACAGAGCATTTTAGCGTCTTTGAGCTCATTGTTTTGGTTTTCCGGCCCATAAACCTCACAACAGGCGGCAGTTTACAACATAAAAGCTGTGATAAACACGACCTGCACGTTACCAAACACCAGAGAGACAAGGTTGGAGACTAGCTGGTGAAAAATTCTAACAATTTGGTGGCAAAAAAATGTTTTTTCCGCTTGTTTTAATGCCCCCAAATGGCCAAAACATGAATTATAAGCAGCCTAAATAATTTAATTTTTGATGATGATGCTACTGTTTTTTTACTATTTATAAATGGATTACAAATGTGAAAGAATAAGACATAAAAATACACCCACACCACAGATCAATGTTTTTATTTCCTCAAAGAAAGAATATATTTAGGGCTGTGTGTTACATTTTCTGGACCTGTCCACTTTGAATATGAGGTGTAAACAAACACGTTACATGTTATTATCTCTTATCCACTCTACACAGTCTACAGTTTAATAGTTAGTCTTAATATGTATGTCTCTTTGTTCAGGTCCTACTGGCAGTGGGAAGACCACCTTTATCAGCGAGCTTGCTCTGGATCTTTGCACGCAGGGCGTCAACACGTTATGGGGCAGCTTTGAGATCAACAACGTGCGTCTGGCGAAGATCATGCTGACGCAGTTTGCCATGCAGAGGCTGGAGGAAAACCTGGAGCAGTACGACTTCTGGGCAGACAAGTTTGAAGAGCTGCCGCTTTACTTCATGACGTTCCACGGGCAGCAGAATATCAAGTAAGCCTGTTTTAGTGGATACGTGCGTCTTTCTTTTTAATCCCAGTCAGCGTAATGTAACTGCTAATTATCAGTGAGCGTCAGGCAAGAACAGAACATTAGGTAATTACCTCAACAGTTGATGTAAGAATATAAGTTTCAGCTTAGTTTATTTACTATACAAAAGCAGTATTTCTATATGAATCATTTTGGTCTGACCCTTTTTCTTTCAACCCCCTTTACAGGACGGTGCTGGACACTATGCAACATGCTGTCTACCTGTATGACATCACCCACGTCATCATCGACAACCTGCAGTTCATGATGGGGCAGGAAAACCTCTCCATAGACAAGTGAGTCTACCCTGTACAAGTTTCTGTTTCATTAGGCGTCATATTTTTCAGTGAGAAATATGGAACTAAATTATGTTTTATGTGATCCAGGTTTGCGGTTCAGGACCACATCATCGGGGTGTTCAGGAAGTTTGCCACCAACAGCAGCTGCCATGTCACTCTGATCATTCACCCGCGGAAAGAAGAGGATGACCGAGAGCTGCAAACTGCGTCAATCTTTGGTTCAGCGAAGGTAAGACGGAAAAACATCTCACATTTTTGTTTTAAACTAAACTGTGCAGCAAATTAGAGACTTTATAGTGGACGTATATAACATAAATAGATCTATACAGTATAGTTAACCTGAAAGGGAAACGGGAGGAACAGTGACAGATTCCATTTTATAACTAATTTTATAATAATAGATTTTAATGGAATCAGTAATGTAAGTTTATTTATTTGTTTTATATCATTATTATTATTTATTTATAGAAACAATTAAATTTTGTGCATTTTTTTTTTTTAGAAAATTAAATAAAATAAAATAAATACAGTCAGGTCCATAATGATTTGGACAATGATACAGTTGTCATCATTTTGGCTCTGTACACCACCACAGTGGGTTTTAAATGAAACAATGAATACCTGCTTAAAGTGCAGACTCTCAGCTTTCATTTAAGGCTTTTTTCAAAAATGTAGTATGAACCGTGAAGGAATGACAACCATTTCTTCACACAGTCCCCCGACTTTAAGGGCTCATAAGTATTTGGACAAACTAACATAATCATCAATTAAACAGTCAGTTTTAATACTTGGTTGCAAATCCTTTACAGTCAATGACTGCCGAAGTGTTGGACACATAGGCATCATCAGATGCTGGGTTTCTTCCCTGGTGATGCTCTGCCAGCCCTTTACTGCAGCCGTCTGCACTTCCTGCTTGTGTTTTGGGTGTTTTGCCCTCAGTTTTGGCTTCAGCAAGAGAAACGCATGCTCAGTTGGATTCAGGTCAGATGATATGACTTGGCCATTGCAGAACATTCCACTTCTTTGCCTTAAAATGTCTTTGGTTGCTTTTGCAGTATGCTTCAGGTCAATGTCCATCTGCACTGTGAAGCATTGTCCAATGAGTTTTGAAGCTTTTGGTTGAATCTGAGCAGATAATGGTGCCCCAAACACTTCAGCTTTCATCCTCATCATATCATCTGACCTGAATCCAACTGAGCATGCGTTTCTCTTGCTGAAGCCAAAACTGAGGGCAAAACACCCAAAACACAAGCAGGAAGTGCAGACGGCTGCAGTAAAGGGCTGGCAGAGCATCACCAGGGAAGAAACCCAGCATCTGGTGATGCCTATGTGTCCAACACTTCAGGCAGTCATTGACTGTAAAGGATTTGCAACCAAGTATTAAAACTGACTGTTTAATTGGTGATTATGTTAGTTTGTCCAAATACTTATGAGCCCTTAAAGTTGGGGGACTGTGTGAAGAAATGGTTGTCATTCCTTCATGGTTCATACTACATTTTTGAAAAAAGCCTTAAATGAAAGCTGAGAGTCTGCACTTTAAGCAGGTATTCATTGTTTCATTTAAAACCCACTGTGGTGGTGTACAGAGCCAAGATGATGACAACTGTATCACTGTCCAAATAATTATGGACCTGACTGTATATAGTATATAGTACTTTCTTTTCTTTTAAGAGGATGAGAGAATAAAATAAAATAAAATTAATGAACAATAATGAGCAAAAATAAGCAAAAAAAGTTGTATACTTTAAAGGCATAGCACAAAAAGAAAATTAGATTCTTTCAGGAATTTTTACAATAGATATTTTTTTAAAGAATTTTTAAAATATATATTTATATTTTTTTCCTTATTTACACAATGACAGAGGAAGAGATCAACCATTGCACATAACCTGACTAATCTTGGATAATCAAAATCAAATCTACAGCCATTTTAATAGTACTTAGTGTATATACTTGGGTTTGAAACACATTATCTCTTTTTATTTCTGTGTGTTTTTAATCTTTTTAACCTTCCCTATATTAATTTACTCATATATGTCATGCTGCTTTTGTAGCTGGAAACAACCTGAAACACACTGAGTTGACGCTATCATTAAAATGTGTCCTGACTCTCTTCACAAAACTGCAATTATTCAACATACCTTAGAAGCGTCTTGACCTTTAACCCCCTTTAGGCCAGCCAAGAAGCCGACAACGTCCTCATTCTGCAGGAGAAGAAGCTGGTGACGTGTCCCGGCCGCAGGTCCCTGCAGGTGACCAAGAACCGCTTCGACGGGGACGTGGGCATCTTCCCTCTGGATTTCCTCAAGTCTTCGCTCACTTTCGCAACTCCCATCAAGGGCAAGCACAGGCTGAGGAAGGTCGCACCCAAGCCTGAGAATGAGGAGGTCGCGGAAAACCAGGTGGCGGCGAAGAAGGAGGAGGTTAAAAAAGAGAAAGCGGCCAAAACGACAAAGACGCCACGGACTGTTAAGAATCCCACAACTGGAAATGACAGTTAAAGGGGGGTGGAGACAGAGGGTGTTGGTAACACAAGTTTCAACTAAGCTAAACAGGAAGTATGTTGGAGCAGTCCTTATTATATAATTGCTCTGATTGTAGTTCACAGTGAAATGTATAGTTATAATCCAGATGGATCTTTCAATCAGTATGTGACATCATGAAGATGTCTTGGTAAGCTTTTCTATGTAGGTACTACTGTACTTTAAAGGGACAGTTCACCCTGAAATCAAAAATACATATTCTTCCTCTCACCTGTAGTACTGTTTATCTGTCTAGATTGTTTTAGTGTGAGTTGCAGAGTGTTGGAGATATCAGCCATAGAGATGTCTGCCTTCTCTCAAATATAATGGAACCAGATGGGACTCGGTTTGTGGTGCTCAAAGCGCCAAAATACACATTTGAAAGACTCAACGGCAATTTCCAGAAATCATGACCTGGTTACTCAAGATAATCCACAGACCTAATCTAGACTGATAAATAGCACAACAGGTAAGAGGAAAAAATGTATTTTATGAAATTCTGCTAAACTGGTTCCTCAATTTCACACACACAAAAAATACTGTGACACTGCGACCTGATGTAGTTTAAGTATTTCTAGCTATATTACTATGACACTGTCTGCTTGCAACGAAGCACTTGCACATAACCAAAGTGTGCTCTCTACTGACTTTTTGTACGAACATGATTTATAAATGAGCTTTGTTTTCTAAAAAATTAAATCCTTGTGATGCAGCTATCTGTCTGTGTTTTCATGTTTGGTCAACAGGGGGCAGTGTGTGCTTTGTAGATAACAGAAGCTCATGAGAGTAGGAATAACCCTGCACAGTTAATATCACTGACCTTATTTACAACTGGCTGCAGACGTGTGTTTTATTAAGCTTTGTCTTTGGGCTTCAGTCAGGACTATTTTTAACGATTCGCCCCAGATGTGAGTGTTCTTTAGAGATATCTCAAAGCTTGACTGCACCATCATGCATGTAAGGGAGAAAATGTTCAATTATTCCCCCGCGTGATTGTCTTTCATATAAACCTATAAGTTAGACTGAACACTGGCGAGATCTTTGGCCTCCTTCTGCCCTCCTGCAGCCTTTTAACACTGATAATGAGGTGGTGTCATAGGTCTTCAAGCACTGACTCATCTCCAGTGTCACATTACACAATCCATTATTTAGACTGAGTGACTTTTAATAAATGCAAATGTGTTTCAAAACATCTTCACATGAATAAATCATGGGTGAAGTCAATGGCTCTGCCTGGCCTGCAGTGGTGTGGGGTTACACGTAGAATCAGCAGCTTCCAGAGGTGAAGAACTCTGCATTGTGCTGTGCTGTGAGCTGCTGCAGGACGTATCCATGGTCCAAGTGTCGTATTTCATCGCAGTCACTGCGAAGCCACATAAAATTTCAGATTTATGATAGAAAAGCGACGGTTCAGTGCGGGATATGAAAGTGCCAGTGTGTTTGATTTCAGAGCCTTTGATGATTTTCAACCCTGGCATCCACGCTGTAGATTTTGTCTCACCCTGGGAGTCGCGCTCATTAAAAAATTAAGGATCTTTGCACTTTGGAAATCTCATTAAAGCACTCACCAGAAACAAGCCCATGGTAAGAGACAGGAAACAGCAACCACAGTTGCTCTTACACACCTAAATGTATTCCCCTATATTACATTTAATTTAATTTGACTTTATTTCAGACAGATAGGACCATATTGGTATAAAAATGATAACATAAATGGCAAAAAACAAGAGGAACACCTTGCGTCATTTCTTTGTAGGCTCAGTTAAGGCCATTATAATCATTTTTTTAGTCGAGTGATCCACACTCAAGCACTCAAAACACGACAAAATATCAAAGCACTTCCATCACTGCCATTTCAATTCATATCAGAGAACTAAACACTTATAGATCTTCCACCAATCATTTAAAACAGTGGATGATTAATACGTACACATGTAAGTACTCAACTTCTGATGCTGCTAATAATGTCCTGCTGGTGTTGACGATAAACATATAACTTGCACTTGTCCGTCCTGGGAGCTTTGTCAAGACTGAATGCACCATAAGCTGCCACCTTAAGCTTTTCATTATTGTTTTAAGTTGTATGCTAACACCATGTAGAATCTTGGCAAACAAAAAATATGAAAACTGATGCAGCTGAACCAGAGATATGGTCTGTTTTTATTCCACATGTTTTTCTTCCTTGTCAAAACATGGTGCCTACATTACCCACAATGCAAGTCAACCGCTGACAGTTCCACCTGCTCCACCTAAGATCTGGGTGTGTTATGCTAGCAGGGGCTAATGTAGCGCTGAGGAGTGGGTTACAGAGGTCTGGTGAGCTCATTTCATTTCCAAACTTAGCCGTTAACCAACGCTCACTCGAGGCAAAGTTATCAGACGTTGGCAGCCATGTTGTTAAATCGGTAAATATTTGTTGTAATGTCTAACTTGTGTTATGATTCAGTGATTCAGTGCCACTTCACCTGACTTGTACCTTGAATTATATTATGCGATAAATAAATTGATTTCTTGGGGGCTGGAGCCTATCCCAGATGACACTGAGCGTACACCCTGGACAGGTCACCAGACTATCACAGGGCTGACACATAGAGACAGACAACCATTCACACTCACATTCACACCTACTGACAATTTAGAGTCACCAGTTAACCTGCATGTCTTTGGACTGTGGGAGGAAGCTGGAGTACCTGGAGGAAACCCACGCTGACACGGGGAGTAAAACCGGGTTTAGACCAGGAACCCTTAAGAATTGGTGGAGTTCCCCTTTACTCGTACTCGTACTCGTCGTCCTCCGCTTCTCCAGGTCCAGGTCACGGGGGCAGCAGCCTCAGCAAAGAAGCCCAGACAGTCCTCTCCCCAGCCACCTCTGTCAGCTCTTCCGCGGGAACCCCGAGGCATTCCCAGACCAGCTGGGCGATGTAATCCCTCCAGCGTGTCCTTGGGCGGCCTAGAGGTCTCCTCCCGGTTGGACATGCCCGAAATACCTTCCAAGGGAGGCATCCGGAGGGCATCCTTACCAGATGCCCAAACCACCTCAACCGGCTCCTCTCGATGTGGAGAAGCAGCGGCTCTACTCCGAGTCCCTCCTGGTTGTCCGAGCTCTTCACCCTATCTCTAAGGCTGAGCCCAGCCACCCTGCGGAGGAAACTCATTTCGGCCGCTTGTACTCGCGATCTCGTTCTTTCGATCAATACCCAGAGCTCGTGACCATAGGTGAGGGTTGGAACGTAGATCGGCCGGTAAATCGAGAGCTTTGCTTTCTGGCTAAGCTCCCTCTTCACCATAACGGACCGGTTAAGCGCCTGCATCACTGCTGACGCCGCCCCAATCCGCCTGTCAATCTCCCACTCCATCCTACCCTCACTCGTGAACAAGATCCTGAGATACTTAAACTCCTCCACCTGAGGCAGGACCTCCCCCCCGACCTGGAGTAGGCAATCCATCCCTTTAGTATTCTTTCATCATTGTTTTTTGAGTTCATAGAAATTTGGGGCCTCTCTGTCTGCCGCTGAGATTTCTGCTGGCTCCGTCTCTGACAGCCCGGTCCAGGGAACCTGCTGGCACCAGACTCACTTTACACCCGGTATGTGGACCCGTGAGTTCCTCAAATAGCTGAAGATATTGTTGTAAGCTGTTGGAATAATTCCTCTATGTTTGATGAACATAAATCGCTGCAGATGAGATAGCAGGAGGGAGACAGCTCCCAGTCAGATGTGGTGATCAGCAGGTTTATGTTCCATCATTTCTTCTTCTCTGAACCTTCCTTTTCTGTTTAATGTTTCCCTGTGAATGATTTACTGCTGCGTAAGTACACATTGCTCTCAGTAATGACTCCAGGCTGTGCGCTGGATGGGTCTGGGTGTCCTCTTGACTGTGTGGGTGTGGGCTACGGCTGCTGAGGACTCTGAATGGGGCTCTTTGTGTTTTGAGGCATTACTACACCCAGATGATGATGGCTCTGTCGCCTGCCAGCTCCTCCACAGAGGGGAAAACACACAAAAATTGGGATGAATGAGTCTGACACAAATGCATGCAGATGCGCATGCACAGAACTTTGCCAAATACTTAAACTCGGTAGCTGTCAGTCAGACTTTGTACCATTACTGAAATTCACCCGAGCATGTTTCGAAGAGAACAGCTCCAGTTTTGTGTTTCTTTTCCCAGAGTAAACAGTTGGTGAAAATATATAGCATGGTTAAATACTGACATCGAGGCGTTTGTCAGATTATTGTCTTTGTTTTGAGCGGCATCTGCTGATCAAAGCTTTGCATGCCTATTCAAATAGCTGCCATCTGGAGAGGGGAGGAGATGAAACAACTTGAGCTACGCAGCTCTTAATCATGAAGGAAACAAATTGTGCAGAGACCAAAAGAATTCCACTTCATCAAAACGCATCAAGATATGAGCGGATGTGAATCCAATGAGGCTAAGAAAAGATGTTTCAGCTGCGGATAAACCCTTTCACTTGTGAAGCATTTGACCTAAAATCCACTGAAAACCTCATCATCACATCGAAGTATTAGAAATACATCTTCTTCCTAAACTGATTCCACAAACAAGGCCTCGGCAGTCAGCATAAAATGAACTCAGCTGCTCCCAGCGCTGCTGATGATGGGACGCATGGATACATGACATGCATGCATAGCTCTCTGCTCCATTAGCTGCCCTTCATTAAGCCAACTATTTGACCAAGTCTGGAGGTAATTTCAGGACCTTCAATCAGAGCTAATCTGCCAGGGGCTTTGGCTCTGCAATGGGACTGAACTCAACGTCCAAGACAGGATCATATTCATGGTATTTTCAGCTGATCTTGGTTATGATAGTCTGCTTCCTCTTGGACATGGTGACAAGACAGCATTATATTGATTAGAGCAAGGGCAGCTCAGGAAACATGAGAAGCATTTGACTGAATTGGATGAAAGTAAAGAAAAGCATCTTTATTGTTCTGTGAGAGAATGGTTTGACATTTTCAGTTTCTTGCTGAGAATTAGAGGAGAAAATTGATACCACTGTCATGTCTGTACAGTAAATATGAAGCTAGAGCTCAGCTTAGCTTGAAGACTGGGAGCAGGGGCAGCCAGCACCTCCCAAGGTCATCACTTAACACATTATTTCTTGTTTGTTGGATTTGTACAAAAACCAAAGTGTAAAAAAAACACACGCTGTGGTTTTACAAGTGTTTATGTATGAGGGTGTTTCTAGGCTGGAAGCAGTGACTTCCTGGAACCAGGAGAGGAAACTATAAAAGAAGGAAAGGGTCATTACGTCTGTGAGACAGCATTCAAATTTGGCATTGGTGCCAGACTTTGGTGCCACTTCTACTGAAGTTAATGGGCGAGCATGGCAGATCCCACTATTACCCACTATTCACAGAAAATGGTGTTTTATCTAAATGTGCATATTTAATTTTCCTTTTATTGGTCCTCAAACAGACCATGGCTCTGTTCAGCAGATGGATACAGTTCAATGCAAGCTCTTGTTGGTCCAAGATAGCGACACTATCCTCCAGAGACCCTGTATCCTCATATGAGGACATCGCATTTTGGGTTTACTTGACCCTTATACTTCATTCTACTTAGACCTGTTGTCCTTGTTCATGGACACTCTTTTGTGCCATCTAGTGGTAGTAAGAGCTAGGGCATTAATGACTTCGATTTTTTTCAGGTCAACTTATCTGTCAATAAAGTCTAAGTCGAGTCGACAAGTCATTTGATGACGTCATCACATTGACACGGTGGAGGAAAGTGAGGTATCTCCCCACATGTGATGTGTGTCTGTCACTCTCAGGCCCAAACGTACTCGGGGCGGGTGTACTATTAGCGGAGCGGACTCCGCAAGGAATGTCCGCAGTCATTCGGGGTTTAATAGTCGAGCGCACTTCCGCGTTGTAGTTTCCTGTAAAAATGTCTGTGAAAAATCCCCACGATCTGAAAAATACATGCCGAGCAGTCACTGGTGCGTGGAAAATCTGAGCTTTGCGTGCACAGGTCTTGCAGACGTCCGCTTTGAGTCCGCGCGGACCTCCGCGGTCCATTCCGCATACGTTCCGCCTGAGTATGTTCGGGCCTTCAGGCGTTTTCTCAGGCCTATCACCTTCTACGTTCTCTGCAGCCATGTCTCTTGTCTTGTTGTGGTCTTGTGTTAATTTCCCCTCTATGCGCCAAGTAACGTTACCGCCCTTTTTATGAAGTGACTATGACTATTGGTTAAGTCAAGGATAAAGTAGAGAGAGAGAGAGAGGGAAAAAACACACGACTCCTCGCGGGGGGTGTCGACTTGTGCCACTGATGTCGACACCTCGACAAATCGACTTTTCTGTTAATGCCCTAGTAAGAGCACAATACACTAATTAGGGATGGGCAAAGCAGTTCTTTAGATGTTACATAATCACTAGAATCAGTTCATTAAAAAGATTCGTTCAAAAGATTTGTTCACCGAATCGTTCACCGAATCGTTCAGTGCCTGCACTGGTGAGTCTCATTACTGGCCAACCTAATGTTTTAAGTTTGTTTATCTGGAAACTAAGTCTGTTAAAACAATGGGGAGGTGTGTGATTGTGTTCATGTGGCTTGACTCCTGGCTACATTAGCTTGGAGAAAACGGTCCCTATGAAAGTGTATCGCTGAGAAGAAATGATTTGAATCACTCAGGGATCAGGGTTACGTCGTTCACCAAGCTATTTGTTCACCGAGTGATTCGTTCACCGAGGCAGTCCCTCCCTGCACCGTGGCTGCCTCGCGACTCACGAGTGATTCATCATTCACCGAATCGGCAGTTCCACTCCCGGCCTGCACGCTCGCTGCTGAGCTCAACTGATCTGAGAAATGAACAAATCAGTTCCGGAAGTGATTCAGTTCAGTACGTTCACTCAACAGATTCATTCTTTTGAACGATTCGTTCACGAACAACACAACACTTACACTAATCCATGTAAAAACAAGATGGCAACCATCTCTGCAAAGTCAGTCTGCAGCCAGTCCTGACACGAAGTGGACAAGGTCCAAAACCTGATTGAATTTTATGGCTGAAACTTGTTTATCTATGGTTCATAATAACCATAGATAAACAAGTACTGTTTATAGTTTGATGTGGCAACAAATTTGACCAGTTTTAGCAACAGTAACAAGCTGTTGCTGTTAATTAGAAAGTACTTGTTTGAGGACATTGGGACTTAATTATTGTTGAAAATGTTGAGTTCTTTTATTTATACGTATCGGGTCCTACTGATCCAAATGGCTAGGACTAATTAAAAATGCACACTAAACAAAAACACTGCAGTTAAACCAGATCAGTACCGCATGTCGTATCCTTGGGCAAGACACTGAACCCCACATTGCTTCCGATGGCTGTTCCATCGCTGTGTAAGTGCATGTGAATGGTTATTGAGTGGCAGGTGGCACCATGTATGGCAGCCTCGGCCGTCAGTTTGTGACTGTGTGTGTGAATAGGTGAATGTGACATGTAGTGAAAAAGCACTTTGAGTGGTCGGAGGACTAGAAAGGCGCTATATAAATGCTCTAGTTTCATATTTAACAGAGAAATATTAAAATAGTAGTACCAATATTTGGATCTAGCTCTCAGCAATGAAGAGTATATATATATATTTTGTAAAATGTCTAACCAGTCTTTCAAAGCATGTTTATGCTCTGACATTTTAGGGATGTACAGTAAGTGTGGGGAAAAAATGTGTGCTTTCTATCTTTGATGCAACAACAGATTCTTTATGGAGAATTTCTGCTTTTACTAAACAGAACAATACAGCACAGTGAAGAGAGACAGGGAATATTTAAATGACATAAACCAACATCCTCTTTTTTTTGCACACAGAGAACCATGTGTATCTTTGATTATGTGATAAAAACACTGCAGCTAAATAGTTGTCTAAGTCTGGTTAAGAGCTCTGGAGTAAGTGGGACTTGAGTTTAGATTTTGTCATGGACAAGACGTCCCAGAGTCCTCAGAAAAACAGAAGGTTTAAACACCTGCAGTTCAGGAACAATCGAGCAAACCTGTGCTGATGGAGACAGTGTGATACAGTGGACAGCTTCAGGACAAAAGAGTAAGTGGACGTCTTGTCCTTTGAGGCTCATTTAGACATTCTGGTACTCAGTTTTGACTCTGTTTCATAAACCCCAAATTTAGCAGCTTAAAGAGAGAGTGGGAACATTAGCTGACCCAGGCTGACATTTAAAATAGAAAGTATGACAGAACATGCAGAGAGAACACTGAGAGCATCCAGAGGCACAGTGAGTATGTAGAGCAAGTTCATCAGTACACTGTGTCTGCCACGTTACAGTTTCTTCCTCTGAAGACAGACACAACTTTTCTTGTCCTTAAAAGTGGTAAACTGGGAGCCAGTACTTCCACCAGGATCACTGCATTGTGTTTGCATCAGACACAGTGATTCTGCTGATGATCAGTCCTAACCCAAGTCCCATCAGAGCAACACAAAGTGCACGTCTTGTACGTGCAGCCGGAGTGTGCTGAGGACGCACGTTGCTTGCAGACAGACCAGAGGCTGTTTCAGACTCAAAGCTGATTCAAGATGCCCCTCCACCCCCTTAATGTCAGGACATGAGGAGGGGGGGAATCTGCCTCACTTACTCACGTGCACTCTGCACGTTTGACCCACATTACCCAACAGTGTGCTTGCCTCTGTGTATATTAATAACCATGTGCACATCCTCCCCTCTGTGCCCCACACCAGGAAAAGGCTCACGTTTCAGTTTATTATGTGAAACTTAGATGCTAACGTTGTTTTTCTGAGCACTCACAAATCCAATGAAAAAACAAAATGAAACTGTGAAGCCAAAGTCTTATTTGTTTTTTACTCCTCTAGAGGTCCATTGTTGTCCAAAAACTGTCACAGACACATCAGTGAGCCGCATTATTGCATAGGGTGACATGTTCCTTCATTACTACGGTATGAACACATGCACTGCAGTTTATGTTGAGTCAACTCCACATTCACCAACGTGCAACTGTAAATACTCACTATTGTGTATTAATCCGCAGCTGAAATTAGTTTAGATGAAATGTAATATTTCCTCCTGTTTAAGTAAGATTTGGTAAAATCTGCAGTGCTCAGCTGTTTCACCCTTAAAACAACAACAACAACAACAACAACAACAACACATTTTTGTGTAGGCTTTCAACCACATATCATTACCTTCCTCAGCAAAGCAAACTGGAAAGTGTTGGAAATATTTTTGTAAAAAAAAAAAAAAAAGGTTTTATTTAATTTTTTAGTATTAACAGAACATTCCCTGACATAGGACCTCACAAAAAAAAAGAAAAATAAAATAAAATAAAAATAGATTAAGTAATACTAAACTAAAATAAAATAAATAATAAAATAAAAAAAAAATAATAAAAATAAAATGAAAAATTAAAAAAACACACATTTACAGGGGGCATTCGCAGGGTTATTACCAAGGACTATAACAATGGCATTCTTGGTGTTACCTCATTGTAATATCACAATTTTGTTACAACAACCCATCTCACTTGGGTAAACACCAGATACAGTGTAACACAACTTGCATTTATTCATCCAGTGTGTAAACCTGTTGCAGTCTCTGCAGCCTTTGTGACCTATTTTAAGTGGCTATAGTTAATATTATTATATCAGTAATGGATCACATGACTACTTGTACAACTTTACCGTTGTTGTTCACCCTCACTCCTCTCACAATGTTAAATTCGACTGTAGCAGGTGGCTGATTTCAGCAAAATACTCAATGTATGCTAGCTGTCCGGCATCAGAGAAACATAAGCCCTTTTCAGATAGGAATTGTGCAAATTTGCAGGAAAGCCCAATCAGTCTTTTTTTCAGCATTTGCAGTATAGAAACAAAATCAGGGAGGGCGGCAAAATGCCGCCTGCCTACTTTTGTTTATACAGAATGTGCCTTTTTTGGGGCAATGGGGGGCGTGAACAAGTAACAAAACGTGTAGCTCAGTGTGTGACGTAAACAGTGACGTGGGAGGGAAGCCGCGGCTGGTCAGGCGGCGATTCTCTCGTAAATCAGCCAATTCACCGTCCCCGTCATCTGACAGTTAATGGCTTTTTCATTTGCGAGGGCAAGGAGGGCGCGCAATTCCTTGTCTCCCCAGTTGCTCCTCTTTACTGTGTCTGTCAGGTTTGCGTTTCCCTCTTGCTACTAGCTGCTCGCTAATTCCTGCTATCAGCTGTTTACTGTTTATCCAGCGCCAGTGGGTCACACGTGCGGCGTCATCAACAGCTCCTCCCACAAGTCTTCAACAGCTCCTCCTGTTGTGGAAGGCCGCCTCGGTCTGTTTAAACTGAAAGGGTTCCACCAATATGACTACCCTACGAGGTGGAAAATTAGACACCTTGGATCAACTCACCTTTCCGCCTGTGTGTATATAAACACTCGCAGCTTGCCGGCAAATCGGCCCAACATTCGCGGAAAATCTGGCAGTGTAAAAGGGGCTAAAGTTAGAGACCAGCACATAAATTTAGTGGAGCTTTTAGCAGCTGAGGAGAGAGGAGAGGAGACCAAAAACAGAACTAAAAGGAGAGTGAATACTGGACTTATATTGATCAGGTGGACACAAACATGATCCAAAAATGAATAAAATATGCTGTGCATCAATTGCTAAATATACAAATAAGCAGCTAAATTTCTGAGATGGTACTATGTTAAGTATACACAGTCACTGAGCTTTGTGGTATATTTATGGTGGCGAGGTGTTGAGGGTTTGCTTAGTGTAGTATTTCACCAGAAATAGTATGCAATTCATGTACTATTGGTTATGTACTAAGGTTTCGGGCTGTTTGAGCTTACTAAATAGCATGTTTGTATGGAATTTCAACATATCTTCATACAACGGTTTAGATGATATCTGACGAATTAGTGTCCACAAATGGCATCGTCATGTTACATACTTAACTCAAAGTTATGTGGGTTAGGTTTAGGAAAAGAAACATTGTAATGGCACACCTTAAAATAACTCAAATATCTCTCGGTTTCACATGGGACACAAACAATTGTCTCCATGTGGTCTTTCGCTCTTTATTATACTTAATTCTTTACTCTTGTCATTGGTCATGCACTCACAGCCGTACATGAGAACAACTTGGGGAATTTTGGATGCAGCCAGTACTTGATTTGCTCCTGAACTAAGTGTGTCAACTAAATACGTATGTGACTCAAAGTGAATGTACTGGCTTTGAACTGTAAAGACCTTTGTGAGTCACAGAAATGTGCAGCTGAGTGTGCTGAAGGTGAGCTGAACCCCTCTGAGAGCACCTGTAGTGCTTTCCCTCTCTGTGTGTGTGGCAGGCAGAGTGGTTCACCCACAAACATCTAAAGGTCAACCAGCATGTATCAGCTTTTTGGGTACACTCGCATTGTGCTGTCTCACACCAGCTCCGGCGTCCTTACTCTCCTGGTTAACCTGGCCCTCTACTCCTGATCCTCCTCAGTCACTCCAGTCACACTGAGGATCCCGTGTGCTCGTGTCTCAAATGCTGAACTGTCACGTAGCATTAGCAACAGGCCTTCAGCTGACCATCCACCCTCAGTGACAGAGCTGTACTGTAAACACCTGCCGTCTCAGTGTGCTCGACTGGCCGTGCTCTGCCTTTTGAACATGACAGGGAAAGCTTTTGAGAGACACCAGCGCGCCGGGGGCTTATGTAACGCCGAGATCTGGCCAAAGAGAACGCTGAGGGGCTTAATCTGCCCTGGCACCATGGGTGTAGAGGCTGTTCAAGAGCCCTGAGGGGGACTGGAGAGGGTGCACCATCTTACTCTGCAGTCCTGGCTTTTTTGGATGCTGGAAAAACCACAGAGGCTAAATGAGGGGGCAGGTGGGGTGACAATAAGAGCATAATTACAGTGAATGGTGGGTTTGTGGCGAGGAAAGTGGAGCCTGAGGTGGAGGGAACAGTCGAGAAAACTGTTAAATGGAGCACTGAGGGGCAGCCATCTCTGTTTTTAATGAGTGGAGGGCCTCATTCCTCTTAAGCAAGTGGTCAGAATTAGCGTCCTATACCGGGGGTAAGTGAGGCTCCTGGCAGGGCTCCAGCACCTCACACCAGACTTTCTTTTAATTCACTCTGAGAAGACAGAAAAAGAGAGACAGGGAGCAGCTTTGCCCAGCCATCCAGGCATACTCCACAGCCCGGCCAAAGAAAATGCCCATTCACTCTCAAATTAGCCGTCTGCATGGCCACCTTCAAAGGAGGCCCCTCTCTGCCTAATCTTCTCAGACTGTGTGCACACACTGACCGTCTGCTTCATGAAAGCCTGAGCTCGGAAAACCAGAGCCAGTGGTCACACAGTGCAGCAGTTAATTGAAGCATTATCGGCATGGTCAGTTAAGCTGATTACCCAACAGTGCATGGAGATATGTATAAAATAGAGCCAACCACATGCCACCAATGCTGAATGTGATCATTTCAAGGCTGCGATACTGTGTGGATCAACAAATGCGGATGGATAAGAGTTTGCGACCTATTGAATATTCCTCTCACACCCTGCATGAAATGATTGCCTATTTTAATTAAGTTCCCCAATTACAAAAGGACAACGTTTGATAATGGGGATCAAAGTGAGTGCACCATTCAATAAACGACAAAAACAATCCCCTTGGCACAGCGATAGCCAGATTAGGTGGCTGAGGGAGTCTTTGGCACCTCGCAGCTCCAGACAATAACCACAAAAGAAGCTGAATTCCAGCAGAAAATAAACAGAGCCAAAGTGGAGCCATGCCAGAAATGTTAATATTCATATCAAGTGACATGTTGGGACTATAAATTTTAAGCTATTTTAACTGAACCTGCAAAAACACATTATTCTGCGTAACGTCTGTGTCTGGAGATTAGTGAGGACAAGAAGGGACACATGTTACTGATTGCTTTGTTATGACAACACATATGGAAATATGATTCATAATCGACTTGTCCTTGATTAGGAGAAGCATTAAAACCATATGCTCCATTCATCTGAGGGACAGACTCAATTAAAACACTGACTCTGCAGCTTCCATGGAAATACTCTTTATAGCTGCCATCTATCAAAGTTTCATTAAAACACTTATTGGACATTATGATTTTCTGTACTCTCTTTTTCATGCTGTGCTATTTCTCTAACTGAGCATTTACATTTTCAGACATAACAACCAAATCGTTTTATGTTCTATGCCCGACATTAAACACTGAAAAATGTTTATTTGCCGAGGCATTCAAATGACACATCGGACAACTCTCTCAAGATAATTTCAGATAGATTATTCCATCTGTTCTCAAAGTATGCAAAGAAGTAATGCATGTCAGAACAGATGCTTCTTTCAAATCTCTGAGCAGGCGTGCAGGTGTGGATGGAGAACAGAACTACTGTCAGAACATTGTTTAATCTGATCTGTTCCTCTTTTTTTTATTCAGCTCTGTTTCTGGTAATAAAATTCATGTCTGTCAAAAATGTAAAATTGAAATTTTCAAATGCACAGACACAACCTTACCTGGAATGACAGTACCCATAAATCTGTGAACCATTTCTTGGTGGTCAAACACAGACTACACAGGTAATACAGCTGGGACAAACTGTTCACAGTTGATATATAGAATGTAGATCAATGCAGCCATCTCCTGTTAATCTTCAGTCTTTCCTTATCCTCTCAGTTCTTCATGTTCCTCATGTATTCAAATCCAAAAAAATCAAATTTTGGTCACAGTGCGTATGTGTCTTAGCCTCAAAATGTTTTTTTCCCAAGCCCTTCTAATGTTGTGTTCACACCAAACGTGATGTAAATTTTCCCATTGCATTACCCGCACAAGTTTGAACGCTAGAATATTTTGTGATGACTCTTCATTACACACGAATAACTCGCGTCATATACGCATAAAATGTCTCTGGAGGATCTTAACGATGATTTGCTATGGCAGGATGAATTAGCTGATAAAGTTCAGATTTTTCAACTCTTGGTTCTCACTTAATTCACGCTGCTTAATTCGTGTATTTCGCGTCATTCATGTCACATCTAATTGCATCTTTACAGTGACTTGGCAAATTGTTTTATTCAGGCTTGGCGTGAACACAACATAAGAACTCTTTTTTTCTTCCTCGTGACCTGACGTTGGTTACTACATGATGATGTTGCTACATACAAACCCACATACTGTTACTGACGCCATGTTAGTTTGGCGAGAAAAGTTACACAATAATATAATCAAACTACACGAATGAATTGATCAGCAACTCCTGTGTTGTGTAAGGTAAAATTACTGTGTCTGTCAATGGGGCATAGATTATGCATAATTGCTTCTGAAACAGTCTAAGTGTTGGAGGCGTTGCCTTTGTTGCTGTTGTTAGTTTAGCTTCTGGTCTGGCCTAGTTTATTAGCATAGCTTCGATTCATCCACAATAAAGTAATAATAGTGGTTGTGATTCTACCCGCCCTTAAAGCGACAGTTCACCCCAAAATCAAAAATACATATGTTTCCTCTTACCTGTAGTGCTGTTTATCAGTCTAGATTGTTTTGGTGTGAGTTGCCGAGTGTTGGAGATATCGGCCTTCTCTCCAGTACAATGGAACTAGATGGCACTCAGCTTGTGGTGCTCAAAGTGGCAAAAAATTCATTTGAAATCCTCAACAGCAGTAACTGGGTTTCCATCCAAATTTATCGCAAATTTTAAGTGAATTTTGTGAAAATTCGCAAAAGAAATTGCAAATTTATGCACGTTTCCATTCATTATTGTTTTGCGAGTATTGGGAGTCAACAGGTTGAGCAGTAGGTGGCGCTTCTCATGAAAAATAAAAAATAAAAAATGCAAAAGAACACCCGTAGAAGAAGAGGGCACCATGAGATGACGTCACTGAGAGTGTCTCATGTCCACAACTGATGTAAACAACTACCAGCACATCCATGACTACAACAAGCTGGAGAGATTCCTTGGGAACTTCTTGGCTATTGCGAGAGCTCTCATCACACTCATATCAGTGTTGTCAGCATTTAGCGTACATGGACTCGTGGAGCAGAAGTGAAGTAGAAGTGGGATCCGGTAGCCTACGTCATCGTTTATTCGCTAAATCTCTTTCCATTGCCAAAAGTCACATTTTCCTAATATATGAGATACGAGATACGCTGACTTTTCCAACCACTCCAAGCGTAAAAACTTTTTTGTGATATTTCTGCCTTTTTTCGAATTTCTGGCGTTTCCATTCAAGTTTTTTTTTTTTTTAAATTTCTTCGCAGTTGAAAATGCAGATAAAAATAGGTGGTTGGAAACCCAACTAATGTCTCTTTCCAGAAATCATAACAGTAACACCTGTTACTCAAGATAAGCCACAGACCTTGTTGAGAGCAGTTTCATGTAGGAACTATTTTCTTTCTACCGAACTACACCTGCCAACTGAATCACCGATCAGAAGGAAGTGTGCATCTACTCATGGATGAGAGGCTTGTGCTTGTGACAGTGCTAGATGTAAACATAATGACATCCTCCTTGGCTGAGCTGTAACATTAGCTAGCTCAGTGGTGCTAGGTGAGCTAGCAGTAGATGCACTCTTCCTTCTGATCGGTGGTACAGTTGGTGGGTGGAGTTAAGTGGACAGAAAATAGTTCCTACATGAAACTGCTCACAACAAGGTCTGTGGATTAACTTGAGTAACTGGGTCATGATTTCTGGAAAGAGACATTACTGTTGAGTTTTTCAAATGTATTTTTGGCAGTTTACGGACCACAGTCTGAGTGCCATCTAGGTCCATACATACTGGCTTATATGGGAGAGAAGGCAGACATCTCTATGGCTGATATCTCCAACGCTCAACAACTTACACCAAAACAATCTAGATTGATGAATAACACTATAGATAAGAGGAAAATATGTTTTATTTGATTCTGACTGTTCCTTTAAGTAAAATCTAAATTTCAGTTTCATATTCAAATAAGGACGTGTTTGATAATCAGGCTGAACTGTTAGCTTGTTTACAACGTCTCTGTTTGTTTTTGCTCTGTTGTATTGATGTTGTTGTGTTCCTAGATCTTATTAATTAATTTGGCGAGTACTATGTTATCATAGCTGATAGACATGATGGCCAGCACTATGAAAATAGGACCTAAATTGTAATAAACTGGAATTTTAAACCACATTTCTGTTTTTGATAGAGCAAGTTACCTTTTCTCCAGCAGCTTGTGGTAAAAATCTGTCAGCATTCATATCGTAACAACCTTTTTATTTCCCACTGAGTCACTGGGCTTAGAGGCAGGTCAGGGAGCACAAAGCACATGATACATCATGGCTTTGTTTGTTCCTCTGCTGAGCTCCCAGCACAGTTAGAGGAGCAGATAAAGGTAAAACAGGCAGCGTGTTTGGGTTCAGGTGTCAGCAGGTCATTCCCCTTGTTCCCCCTGTTTGTCATGCATGCAGTGTGGTTAAGCTCGTTCCCTCCTTGCTGAGCATTGTGTTCAGTTAGACTCTACTGGGCTGGGGTTTCTGGATGCGAGTGCCTACTTGTGTCTTTGCAGGATTGTTATTAGTTTTACTGTTTTTCTTACTTGTGAGGTGAGGTGATGAAGACATGCAAGTAAAGAGAGCTCTACAGAAAATATTTGACATCATGTCAGTCAAATGCAAATTGCATGAATGGGAATATCAAGTAAGCACATGAATCCCATTATAGTGCACCTGGGAGAACCTTAAAAATGTATTTTCCTGACTTCCTCTGCACTTCCCTAATGTATCATAATGGAAAGTACTGCAGTCTCACGTTCAGGAAATGGACTCTCAAATAGCACAGATCTAGGGGCCATTTCTGAGTGAAATGAGTTGCAGCGTCACCGACCAATTACTTTTCACCAATTATCTCCATCCGGCATGTTTGTGGATAAAATGAGCTCACAGTGGACGCAGAGCAGAGGGGAGGTCATTATCAGCCAGCACAACATAATTGCAGATATGCTGGCTGCTTTGGGCAGCGATAGGCATCTTTTGGGCATCCACACACACAGCAGCGGAGAGCAGCAGGAACACAATGTCCCCCATCATGCTCAAGTGGCGGAGAGCAGACTCAGAGGTTTGATGTTGGGAGTCATCATCAACTGACATGCTACATTCAACCCACAGACAATTATCAATTACTGTAACAACTCCTCTCAAAATCTCTAGTGGTCCGATAAGTGCAGGACGATTTTCCCTCCAGTCCTATCAGGACTGATTGTTGGAGCCCCACCAGTTGTTTGTGTTTGACGGATGTATACTAATCTTGTTAGCTGCTGCTTTACATGCAGGAAGTTTATTTAAGGTGTATGTCAAACGTATGCAATGACACGTTGACCTGTATTTGGTGATGTTTTCCCAGCCCAGTCACCATTAGAGAATGTTGGCGTTTTACATTTCTGCAGACCAAGAATAGGATATATGTCTAAATTTCAAATGTATGACATTACTAAAGTGACGTGAGCAGATTTTGTCATTGGGACTCTGTGTTTCCAGTGGCTTTTTAGGCACAAAACATATGTGTTTTGTGCCGACCTGTCGCAGTTTTTCCAGCTGGAATAGTACCATGAAAAGCGATTGTTTTTCAATCAGGATATTGTTGTTTTCTCAGTAGGGTTTAAGCCCCCAAATACGGGTAATTTGAGCCAAAATATGATCTTTTCCTAACCATAACTACATCTTTTTGGAACCTAAACCTAACCACATGTTAATAACACCATTGTTAAAAAATAAAGCTTCAGTTATCTGCTTCATAATAACTTGCAAATGTAATGTATTCAGGGTTTTGTGTGCTTTTGTCTGCTTTTGTGTTCATTGCATTAATAAAGCATTTTATTCATACAAGCCCTTACTTTTTAATTTTAAATATGCTTTATCTACTTTTTTGTATAAATAACCCTATTATACGGAAGCGTATTGCATTCACTTGACAAATAAAAAAAAATCTGTTTTATTGAGTAATTTTTTGTTTTTCTGAGTAATTTTTTTTATTTTTATTTTTTTCATAGTGATTTTTTTTTCTGTTTTTCATGGGAATTTTGTTTCTGTTTTTCGTGGTATTTTTCTTTTGTTTTTCGGGCAAATTTTTCTGTTTTTCTGAGTATTTTTTTCTGAGTTAATAGAGCAATAGAACAACAGACGCTTTCATTCCTTTCTTGAGAGCTCAATACAATGGAAGCAAACATGACCCGCTTGTTTAGTTTAATCCAGTTTTACTTTGTTTTGTAAGATGCCCGCGTGAAGTCGACAAACTAATGATAACACCATCTATATGACTTAAAGACAAGAGTATCTCCCAGTGTCTCAAACCCAAAACAAAGTAAAACTGGATTAAACTAAACAAGCGGGTTATGTTTGCTTCCATTATATTGAGCTCTCAAGAAAGGAATGAAAGCGTCTGTTGTTCTATTGCTCTCTTAACTCAGAAAAAAATACTCAGAAAAATAGAAAAAAATACCCCGAAAAAACAAAAACAAAAGAATACCAGGAAAAACAGAAAAAATTACACCGAAAAACAGAAAAAAAATACTCAATAAAACAGATTTTTTTTTATTTGTCAAGTGAATGCAGTGTGCTTCCATACTATTATATTCTGTTTTATAGTCACATCCTTTATTTTACTAGGTTTTTTGTGCTTTAAATTGGCTGATTTTTGCCATGCCAGCAGCCTCAGTCCAGACCAAAATATCTCAACAACCACTGAATGGATTGCCATAAAATGTGCAACACACATTCATGGTCTGAGAGGATTCATTGCAATAAGTTTGATGCCCCCACTGCATCTAATTCATCCATTAATTCGGGATCAAATACCTGGAAAAGTAGAAACATGCTTATATTCAGCCTTAAAGGGCCGCTAGCATGTTGCTTTATAGTGTCTTTGCACTTAAAATTTAAAAAGGTGATTGACTTAATGTTAATTATGCAGTAGCAAGAATGCTCTAGAAGTATATGGTTTATGGAGCAGTCAGAGTTCAGCTCCAAAAATGCAGAGCAGACAGGGAATTTTAATTATTTTTCACATGGTTCTTATGGTGACATTCACCACCACAGATTCAAACCCCTCAATGGGACTATGTATAGCCTTGTTTTACTCCTCTGGAGCAGAAAGGCTCACCTGAGAGGGTTGAGGTTAGTCAGGTATGACCTCGTTCTACATATTGAGAATGCAGAGCAAAGAACCGGTTGTGCTGGAACAGGCTGTGAATCTAGGGTGCTTTATCTCCACCACAAACCACTGTACTGCAGGCATCTGTACCGTAATCCGTTTACAACCCAACCACACTGGTTCAGTGTGTTTATCTGGACATTATCAGAGGCTGCTCAAATATCATAATGTGTCTAACAGTGCTCAAGTGTTCTTCATGCTGGTGGTATCACTGCCTCTAACATATGCATCATGAAATATTATATGAAATGTTTGCATAGGGTTTTTTATGTTTATCATTTAAATTATAACAGATGTTACTGCGCTCAGAGTGTCCTTGGACAGATTATGCAAAAAGTGTGCTACGACTTGTCTTTGCAGTGTGTGTGTGTGTGTGTGTGTGTGTGTGTGTGTGTGTGTGTGTGTGTGAGAGAGAGAGAGAGAGAGAGAGAGAGAGAGAGAGAGAGAGAGGGAGAGATGGAGTAGTCCAGGTGAGTCAAGCACCTCTCACACACGACAAGCTGGCAATGTTGGCTTTCAAAATAAAAGCATGCCATTTTGCATGACGAGTCATTTCTGTGTATATGCCACACATGCAGGTTACTTGGATCCCCATATGTTGATTTGTATGTTATGTCATTGAGTCTTATGTGTGTAGCTAACATAGCTTAATATCAGAGAGACTTCTCAGTATAAAGACCCAAAGCTAGTTGAATGCTTACATAGACACTGTCCATGTGCATTACATTTACATACATCTTGGACTATTATCTCTACACGTTGCACATATTTGCTCTACTGTGATCTTCTGCACACACCCTGATTAATATTTTTTCACATCCTGCATAAAACTGAACAGCTCTCTTATTCTGAAACAGCTATATTGTACATTTATGCTGTAGTACTTTTTAAAGTCTCTTTTATGTTGTTTATTGTATGTGTTCTTGGGTGTTGCGGTACTTTGCCTTTATTTTTACTGCCTCGTAATGGTTTATAGTATGTTTAATGTATGCACCAAAAACCAAAGCAAATTACTTGCAGTAAAAAAACCTACCTGTTATTAATTCTTATTCTGATCCTAATTCTGATTCTGAATTGCCTCGGTGTAGACTATATTTACCATTAACCATAACTGTAACTTCTCCTCGCCATTTGGGATCAGTAGTACCCACTGAGTATAAAAAAACTTGACACTGTCAACTACAATAAAGTCCCAATGTCTTCAAACAAGTATTTCCCAATTATCTGTGTCTTAGGTTGTTACTGTTGCTAAAATTGGTGATAAGTTTTAATCATAAAATGTGATCAGGTTTCAGACCTTGTCTACCTTTGTGTCGGGATCGGCAGCAGAGATGGCTGCCATCTTGTCTTTAAGTGGAGTAGTGTGTTGTGCTTTTACTTCCACAAGATGGCACATAAAAGTGTTCACAAATGAATTTTTAGGCACCAAACGAAGGTGTTTTGTGCTGGGATGTTGCTGTTTTTCCAGCCGGAATAGTACCATGAAAAGCAGTTGTGTTTTAACCAAGACATTGTTGCTTTTCCAGCAGTGATTGAGCCCCAAATCTGGGTATTTTAAGCCAAAATATGATCTTTTTCTTGCCAAAATGAAATGGTTATTGTACCATATAAGGACACAGGGTCTCCGAATTTTGATTTATTGTTTTTCACTGTATAGATATTTCCTGTGTTTAGAAAAACACCCAGGTTGGATTTTGGGAGATAAATCTTAAAGATCATGAGAGGAACACACATTCCTCTTATGTCATTTGTATCTATGTATTCATTCATTTTGTGAAACCCTGGCTATTTTTACTGCCTCAGGCCACAAAAATACTAAATTTAAGTAAGAAAAATTACAAGTTAAACAACTACAGGCTAGAAAGGATGATAACCACTGGCTCATGCTGCTGTTCATATACTTGAGGGGGGAAATTACGCTCTTATTTTGAAATCCACAACCGGATGTAGCCGTTATCGTCCGTGCTAGCTTAGCCTCCGCTCTCTACACACGAGCACCGCCTGTCCAGCACCTCCTCACAACAACAAACGCGCTTTCCACGGCAGGAAGAGACGCCACAGAGAGAAAGAAAGACATTTAACATGTAGTTTTATGAACAGACACTTCGGTAAAGTTACGAGTTTGTGGATGAAACGACATAAAAAGGACGAAGAACACGTCGCATCCAGATTTTCTGAGCAGACTTTGTAAAGAGCAGAGCAGCTGTCCCGGACTGTCCACTCCACTGTACACGGTAAGTTAAGCTTTTGACTGGATATGTATTAAATTATATGAACAATATAAGGTTTAAAGTGAATAGTTGTAGCTGTAAAACTACATAAGCTGTGTGTGTGTTGTTTTTGTAAGTTTACTGACACCTGAAAGTAATGTATAAAGTCTCTCTGCATAGGTGTGTGAAGGTTAAATTAATTACCCGGGGTTGCTGTTGTTCCCTTCTAGCTAACAACACACACTATCTGAAAATTACTCAAGTGTAGTCTTTTTGGTCCTTTACAATGAAATACCACCTGGAGCCCCCCTCAAGTCTCTGTGGTCCTCCCTGGTCTCCATGTTATCAGTGTGCATCAGACATGGCAGGTTGACTGGGTTTAGACATAACAAAGTGCCTCCTACAGTAAATACAGACTCATTTCCTGCTCAGGCTTCAACTCCATTACAGATCATAAATCAACAGTTTCCCTTATCATGCTCCCTGCATCCAGCTCCACAAAACAAAGTTATTGCTTCTATCTTATCTTCATAGAAATATAGTCTCAGACACTGCTCTGCATTTTGTCCTAGTTTTTAAGTCGATGGATCATTATTGCTGTCTGAGAAGTAAGTTACTTTCATTGTCATTATCAGAAGTATTTAACTTCTTTAAACAGTTGTTCCTTTGTATCCACACTTAAAGGAACAGTGTGTGAGATATAAGGGGATTTAGTGGCATCTAGTGGTGAGGACTGCATATTGCAGTCAGCTGAAACTTCTTCCAGTTAGGTTTCTTTCAGTTTTCATTGTTCAGGAGGTTTTTACCCTTAGTTGAATTGTCTGCGGCGGTCTCTTCCTCCCTGTAACAAACTGACCAGGTGATTAAAACCAGTAAAAACACTGAATAAGGCAGTTTCATGTTAGAAATCAGTAGCCATGTTTCCATTAGGGCTGCCACTAACGATTAGTTTAGTTTCTTCGATTAGTCGACTAATCATTTCATCGAAAAATGTGTTAAAATGTTGAAAAATGTCGGTCTGTCTCGCCCAAACCCCCAAATTACGCCATCTAATGTCTTGTTTCATACTCATGCCAAAGGGTTTTAGTTCACTGTCATGGGAGAATGTGTAAAGCTGCCAATATCTGAACGTAAGAAGCTGCAGTAAGAGTATTTTGGGGTACTTTTATTGTACTTTTCTATGAAAAATGACTCAAACCGATTAGTCGACTACTAAAATAGTCACAGATTATTTTAATAGTCGATTAGTCATCGATTAGTTGACTAATCATGGCAGCCCTAGTTTCCATCAGCCTGTTGAGATGCGCATCTAGAAGTATGGCATCGGAAAATTATGATAGAAACGCCAAAATTCGAATTAAAATCCCCTGATTCGCACAAACTAAAATACACTCACTTTAGCTGGGTTTTGGTTGATTTGAAAAAATGTTGATTTGCAAAACGGGGATGGAAACAGTTATGTTCAAATTAAGTCTTAAGTAGCGCACCTGTCTCTGTGGTGATATCCACACTCTGGGTCGGGAAGGCGGTAATGCATTTACAAGCTGGTTGCCAACCGCCAGAAAACATAGAAGAAGAAGAATGCAAGACTTGTTTTGTTTCCGGTTCTGCGGAAAACTCGCGTGAGTTCGTAGTTTTCACCAAAGTCCGTACATTTAATGGAAACACACAGGATTCGTATTTCTTTTAATGCGCATTTCCCAATGATTCGAATCACTTTTGGATGGAAACATAGCTTGTGTTTCTCCTGCATTGTTCAGCATGTTGCAGACGGCCGCTGTGTGCTCACCTTAATTCTGATCCAGACGTTCAGGAGGTTATTACCATGAGCTGAATTATCCGCTGAGGTCTTCCTCTCTCAGAAACAAATGGATCAAGTGATTTAAACTGGTAGAAACACAGAATAAAGCATTTTCATGTTACAAATCAGTGTTTATCTAATGCTGTTCTGCATGTTGCAGGCAGCTGCAAGCTCAGCATCTGTTAATGTGCGCTCACCTTTTTTCTCTGGTAATGCAAGATCCATTCATTAAAGACTTTTACCAGGAATTATCTGCAAAGTCTTCTTCTCTCCAAAATAGTTGTTCTTTTATCTCTTATCTTTTATCTCTACATACCTTGACATGTTTTGGCGGAAACTTCTGCCTTCCTCAGAAGTGTCACTTAGTGGTGGTTGTGACGCACCTTTATCAGCTGATCTGTCAATCAACTGATAGTAGAGAGGCGTGACTGATCACGGCACCTGCTGTCCGTCCGCCGCCTCTCCAAGACGCTGCTCCAGGTGTGGGAGACCACGTATGCCCCCTCGTCCCTGTTCATCGTCCCACTTCCTTATTTCAGCTGATTGACAGATCAGCTGATAAAGGTGCATCACAACAGCCACCACCAAGTGACACTTCTGAGGAAGGCGGAAGTTTCTGCCAAAACATGTCAAGGTATGTAACAAGGTATGTAACATCCTAACACATGTCTGAGATAAAAGAACAACTAAAGTCATTATCAGAAACTGAAGACATAATGAACACCATTGAACTATTTCTGGCTTTTGTTTGTTGGCACACATTTTTAGTATGGATCCTATGTATTGTTGTATAAATGAAACCGCAGGTGATTTAAACCAGAAAAAACACTGAATAAAGAAGTTTCATGTTTAAAAAACATCTGTGTTTTTTTCAACACTGGTCACAGAGGGGCTGCAAACTTGGGTGGCCAATGTGGAAATGCAAACAGCCCTATCTAGAGCCAGTATTTGGTTTGCCTGTTATGGGCTACTGTAGAAACACGGCAGCGCAACATAGCAGTCTTTGTGGACGAGAACATGCTCCCTATAATGGCTCATTCTAAGGTAATGAAAACATGATTCTTATTCTTACATACTTATTGTATTCCATTTATGTCAGTATATCACCCTAAATCCTACGCACTGGACCTTTAAATGGATGTAAGACTTGCATATTCTCTTTCCAGTCTAGGACAGTTTGTTCAGTGTTGCTGAGAAATGAAAAGCACAAAGTAAATCCTTAAAGCATCATTTGGGACTTGAAATCTAGGTCTGCTGCTCCATAGCCAATGAATAGAGGTGCTGACTTTGTAGGAGATAAAAATGCTAAATACCAAAGTAGGTTTTACATTTTAGCTCTGTTGGCAAGCATGAACTAGAATGTAGAAATCTTTTGGTTGCAAGAGCTTTAAAAAAATCTCTCACTCATTGTCTGTGTGGCAGATTTTACATCCCAGTGACAACACATAACAATCCAGGGTCTCTTTTCTAGCTGGTCGGTAAGGGAAAGTGGTCCACCAGTATTGGCTGCCCTGCCTTGGGGCACAGCAATAACATATGTGAATTCTTAAAATGAATGGCATTCCCCGTCTGACGCTGTCTGCAGCTACTCGACACAGAGGCACTTTTCATGGTATTATAGCGTTGCCAGGTGCACTGTGGGACCAGAGCTCCACAGTTTTATGTTTTACCAGCAGAAACGCAAATATAATTCACAAAAGTTTGCTTGTTGGTAAATTGGATTTCTATTAAGAGGGATTTATGGCGCATATGTGCACAGCAGCTCTGTAATGTGTTGATACAAAAAAGAAATCCCCAAGTGTGCTCATTTATGTAATGAGGCTAAAAAAAGCACATCGTCTATTTATTGTGCAGCAGCTGCCTCATTTGTAAACAAAGGCCACATACTTGGAGCGAGATGATAACATGACAAAGAAGAGCAAACAAACTGAGCAGCAGAGCAGCTCCAGCTCTCAACCCCCAACTCCACAGGATGTTGTATTCAAATTTTCTTCAGCCTAAAGGCACGCAGAGGTCAAACGCTTACCTCAGCAAGTTTGAAAAGGACAACTGTGAGCCTTGACAGTTTATTTGCATTGATAATGCTTCAAGTGAAGCACGTGGCGAGCTCGAACATCTTCAGAGGAACAGCTTTATCAGCATGTCAGGGTGTTAGCATCCATGTAGAGCTCTCGAGTTCTGGTCTTCTACATGACAGGAATATTATGAGTCTGCATGTTTACTAAAAGAGTTTCACAGCATTTTATCTCAAAGTTAGAGTTTTAATTATTAATAAATCAGCATCCATTTGGGCCTCTTGTCAAACAACTCATGTAGTGTTGTAGTGTTGTTTGAGGAGGAGACAATTTAACAAAATAACAATTTACATCAAATCTTAAATTGGACTCGATATCGGGCGTCGGTGGCTTAGTGGTAGAGCAGGCGCCCCATGTACATGGCCGGTGCCGCAGCGGCCCGGGTTCGACTCCAGCCTGTGGCCCTTTGCTGCACGTCACTCCCTCTCTCTCTCTCTCCCCCATTCAGGCTTGTCTGTCCTATCCATTAAAGGCTAAAAATGCCCCAAAAATATCTTAAAAAAAAAAAAAAAAATGGACTCGATATTCTTTTAAACCAAAATTATACATAACTTTTTTGATTGAATTGTGCCATGAATTACACATGTGATCAATCAGTCAAATTAAAAGAAGAAGTCATGTCAAGAAAGTCATGATTTGTTGTAAAACTGTTGAAGTATGAGACTGTGAAAACACGTAATTAGAATGACTGCAAAAGTCGTGTAGGTGATGTCATAACTTTATCTCTAGCTTTACGATGTCTGTGTGTTTAGCTCAAACAAGCAACAGGTCTTGCTTGTTCTTTCACTTCCACGCTGATGAAAAGATCAGAAGTCCATCCATTTTCAAGTGCTTATCTGAAGTCGGGCCACGGGGGCAGCACGCTGAGCAAAGTATTCCAGGCGTCCCTCTCCCCAGCAACGCTTTCCAGCTCCTTCTGGGGATCTTCCCCCAGGAAGTCGCTGGATAAAATACATCAAGTGAAATGACATTACACTTGAGTGGGGAACATTAAATTACCTAGCTAGCTGGTGCACACAGAACAAAATGGTTCTATGACAGACTGCAACGTTCTTGACTTGAAAAATTATCCTTGAAATTGACAAACATATGTGTAATTCATGGCACAATTTGAACAGGATCAAACAATTATTTGTCTCTTGTAGTTGACTATTCCGTCCCTTGGGGGACACCGGTAGAGGAGGAACTTCACCCCTCCATATACCTCCTCTTTTTAACCCTTTTGATAATTTGACAAAACGTGCCAAACTGCTTTATGCTTCAGTCGTAAATAGAGAACTTAAAACAACACTTTAAAGAAAGAAGTCCAAAGAACTGAAATGTAATCTTAACAGTTTCCAGATTTAGGTCAGATTAGGTCATCTGATCACAGAATAAGTAAACGCCTAACAACTTGAAGTCAACTTTAGTAGTTTAGATTCTCTTTGCAGGCTTTAAAGTACAATCCTGGTCCATTCTAATCTTTTGTAGTTTGGGGACCAGTCTGTTAATGGCAACATGGCTAAGAAGAAGAAGAAGAATGGGACAAGATAAACAAACAGGCAGACAATCAGGCAGGTTTGTAACATCCACCCAGGTTAACTAACTTTATTTGAAAGAAAAACTAAAGCTGAACAGAAAGATTATGATCGAAACTGTCCTTTGTCAACATCCATCACAGTTTACGGACCAACTTCCTGCTTCAGCATTGGCCTACTTAATTTACCTGTGCCATGAGAGATTGTTTAAACAGTTCAGGTGTGCTTACTTTAAGTCTACCGCCAAATCAAATGGTTTAGATAAACTGGCTCGATTTTTGGCTGGTTTACAACCTGTCTGATCTCTTAAAGCTTGTTTCCTTGCCCCTCTGGACCTTATTGTTAGTGATGTTGCCGCACTCCTACATCTTGATGTGTGATGCTATCATAGCTAACATATATATGATTGCAAAACTATGACAACAGGACCCAAATAGCGATAAACTATAATTATCTTTTGATGTACATGTCAAGCTCTCTTTCATCTTTTCCCACCAGCTCGTTGCTCACTTCCTCTTTTAATATATTCCCTTTTGCATTCCTTCATGAGCATAAAACCTGCTTTGCTTTTGAGCCTGTTTATGTCAGAGCTGGCAGAGATGAGACGACTTTGTATCTTTGCACCACTCCCTGTTGTAAAATAGAAAATACATGCTTGTAATTCAAGGTGGCAAATATGTACATAGTACTCTGGCCTTGAGGATTAAAGCCATCAAATGATCCTCTGAGGCAGCAGTGCCACCTTTTCATGTGATATTTAGGCCACCGTAAAGGGTTAAGTATACCTGAGTGTGTGTATACTGTGTGCTCATGACATGTGGGTGTATGTCCTCAGGTGCACAGTTTAATTTTTAATCATCTATTTGTAGGAACACACCTTGTTGTTTGACATTGTGAAATTAGGGAGACAGGGGTGGAGGTGTGGGTATTTATTAGTCTGAAAGCCCCTGTTTCATAATAGATAATGTGTTTTCTGTAAGTGATACCTCTCTGTCGTGCTGCGGCTGTGAATTTTTGCCCTTGAGCTGTTTAAACTGGAGGTCAAGTCCCTCCATTCATTGTGTTGCTGCTTCAAAAGCCGTCTCCTTGAAGAACAAACAGAAAGAGGGACACTTTAGAAGACATGATAACAATGGGAACATAGTGGGCGGTGTTTTGCTGTCAGGCAACATGAGGACTCTGTTGTGTTTTTAGTTTTCCCAAGGGCCCATCATGTCACATGAAATGCTGATTTAGTGTTTTGTGGGTTTCTTTGTTTTTGTAGTGTCCCATTGTGTTGAGTTTACTCTGCTGTCGCTGGTTGCTTGCTGTAATTAGTGATGTTGCACAGTTTCCCACACCGCACTGTTTAAAACAGTCCAAAATAATGACACTAGGAGGATTATCAAACAATGAGCTATGAGGCAAAGAAGGCGTCAGGCTTATTTGTGTTTAGTCTGTACATGACAAGAGGAGGAATACATCATTAGTTAAACTTACATTTTTTGTGTAGCACCTACTTCTGCAAAAGGAGGACTTGCTGTGCATAGATTTGTATCTGCTTGGAGGGTTTCACAGTGTGGTTGTCAGACTGCTGGTTGTTAAAGATCTGCTGTGGTGTCACAACACTGTATAAAACCCAGGCAATATGCTGAATCCACAACACATGCAGTATGTTGACAAAACATAGTGAGCGCAGTTGGCCTTAACCGTCACTCCTTCCTTCCTCTTCTTTGGAGCAAATAGATCTGCATAAGGAGGATTTAGAAGGATGTCAGATTGACCATCTTTTGTGTCATTTAAACTTGGCTAGTTAGGGGAAAGAGTTAGTGCATTGTTCTTAAGGTGGTCTATACAGGGTTGCCAGATCTGGTAGATTTTGTTTTCACATCCTCCTAATAAGACTTTCATCCAAATGCAAGTGGTGCATCACATCCGTCACGAAAGCAGAATGGACAGGAGCCTGTGTTTGCTTCCAATTTACTAATATCAATCTACGTGCTAGTAGGGTTACGAATAGTATAATTTAATGTTGGAGGTTGGTTAACACAAGATCAGAACCTTTAATACCAAAGAGTGCAGTCAGTGGATCAGGATCCACAGGTCTTCTCAGGATGTCTGATAGTGACTGAAAAATATTTTGTCAGTATGTTGTGACTCTTGGCTGGTGATTGCCCACCAAGGGCAAGAGCTTACAGAGCTTGCGAAAGTCTAAATCATAAACTCTAATCATAGATTTAAGCTTTGTTAAATCTGTTTTGTTGTTTAATCAGTTCACTCTGACCTTTCTTCTAAATCTCACATTGTAACCACGTTAAGAAAACTGGTGTAAATGAACTAAATTATTAAAAACTAGAGGTGGGTGGAAGGGAATTGTCTGCATATCTTTTCACTCAGCAGTTATTTCTCAAAATCACTTATGTTGATCGCCTTTTTTCGTCCATAAATCATTTTCAAAGCTGATTTAAAATTTATATTTTTTGGAACTAGCATTCTTTACAACCGTGTTTACATCGTCCAGCGGTCTTCTTTGTCTCCGTTTGCCGAGGGACATCACGCAGCTCCTCTTTTAGTTCACGGGTGACGTCGGCACTCTCGTCCACATGATAGTAGAGAACGAGACATAAACAACACAGAGACCTGCTCATCAAAACATTTCTCCATAGAGTACCTTTTATTCTATGTACACTATAAGGACAAACATCCTCTATCTACCCAGCCTAGTATCACAATATTATATTGAGATTAGAGTCGAATCAATAAGTCAAGTCACTGAGTAATTTTCAAGCAAAATCACAGCTTCAAGCTTCTTAAATGTGAATATTTTCTTTTTAAAAAAATGTATATGATGGTGAACTGAATATCTTTGGCTTAATATCTTGAGCTTTTAGATTGTTTGTTGGAAAAAGCAAGACATTTAAAGATGCCACCATGGGCTTTGCAAACTTGTGATGAGCATTTCCTTGTAAAAACACCGTAAATACCAAATGATTAATCAAGTAATTAGCCCTAATTGAAATGTCTTGCAGTTTTAGTTCCAACAGTGATCTGCATTTGAAGTTGTTTCCCATCCTTTAACCTCAGACAGTGGCTCGTGACCTTATCTCCTCTCCTGGGTTGGTTTGGTATTCCTTTCCAGAGTTTGGTGCACAGCTGGACTGCACAGCTGTCTGAGGGCACTGGGAGGCCGGGGCCGAGGTTTCAGAGACCCCTAATCCCTGAGTCTGGGAATGGGTCAGGACTCCTGTTTTCCTCTTCCCTTTCTTTCTAATGAGTGTGTGTCTGACCCGAGCAGGTGACGTCTGTGATTATGAATATCTGAAAAATACAGATAGAGAGTATTTAGAGGATTAAGGAACATATGTATGATGCACACACACACACACACACACACACACACACACACACACACACACACACACACACACACAGACCTCCCACTTTATTTTCTCTGGTCAGACCTCATGGGATTTTTGCTTTGGCCTAATTTTCAGGTACAGAGCACAGCGGTCATTAATCTCTCAAAATCTTTTACCTCCCAAAATGCCATATTTTGTCAACTCCTTTCCTGGACCTTTGACTAATGGCCCCATTTCAATGCAAATGGACCATAGCACCAAAACACCCACCATCCATATCTGAAATATTTTAGTATCCTTAATGCCAGTCCAGTCTTGTACTTCTTCTGTCTTTTTGCTTCAATGACTAACTTATGTCAAAAGTTACTCTAATGCAAGTCCACCAAAACTTCTGTCATCTTTTTCCTGCACAATAACCTTTTCACCATCTCAGTAAAGAAACTGGAACATATTCTGTACAGTGTCACAGTGCATATACTTTGATGTTTGTTCATTTTAATGTGATTCTTCATCAACTCTATGTTTTCACCCTCTATTTAGATAATACAGTAGGATTTAGCTTGTGTGCTAATTGATTTCAAGCACACATGCAAAAAAATAAAATAAGTGACTCCAGTTAGTTGCTTCAGTTTTAGGGTCCTGGTATTGTACATACTGGCTCACTTGGACACTTTAATAGAACAGAGCTATCATCAATATTATAAGTATTATCTGTAATTTTCCAACTAGAACAAATCTAGTTTTTCCTAGTGGCCACTTGTAGTATTGCAGCCAAAAACTCCTGTTGATAGGACATCTCAAACTGCAAACAAGTTCTGCTATGACTCTCTTTATTATGAAGTTTTTAGAAACACTACTGTGCATTTGCAGTGGGCGCATATTGTAGAAGTAAACCCGGTAGCTAACAACTTGGTGTATGCCGAGGGGAGCAGTTCCATTGGTCTGAATACGTGCCATTTTGGCGTGTGGTATCCAGTTATTATTATACAGCTATGGCTCCAATTAATATTTTTCAAATTCTGATTTAGGACTGCAACTATTAATTATTTACAGTATGTATAAATGTGCCAAATTAATTCCTCGATGACTCCTTTTTTCTATAAAATGTTCCAGAATAGTGACGCATGCTCATCATAACTGACCAAAAATCCAAAGTCCATTCAGTTTACTATCATAAATGACAAAAGAGAACTTCAAATCTTCATTTTTGAGAGGCTCTAACCACAGAATGTTTGGGCATTTTTGTTTGGAAAAACAACTTGACGGGGTGTCGGTGGCTTAGTGGTAGAGCAGGCGCCCCATGTTCAAGGCTGTTGCCGCAGCGGCCCGGGTTCGACTCCAGCCTGTGGCCCTTTGCTGCATGTCTCTCCCTCTCTCTCTTCCCCTTTCACACTTCACTATCCTATCAATTAAAGGCAAAAAATGCCCCCCCCCCCCAAAAAAAACTTGACTTGTCAAAACAGTTGACGAATAATTTTGTTGTCCAGTTGTTTCAGCTCGATTGTGGATTCGTCTGTTGTTTCTTTTCAGATTGATTATGTGGTCTTCAAAAATTAACTTCATTTTATCAGTCAGCAGAATAACTGTCAGTTACTTAGTGCACCAAACTTCAGTTTTAACTACTTGCCCTGTCTTGGCTGAATTTGACTCTTAAACACACCACACACTGTATTTAGAAAGTTGTTTTCTATCTGACCATGATGAAAAAGTGGAAATAATGCAACCAATGCAGTTTTTTATTCAGTGTTCATCCCTTGAACACTTACAGCTGTAATAAAAAATAATCCTCCTCTCTGCTCCACTACTTTACCCACATTATTTTTTTTTAAATCTCTCCCAAACGTGTGCTCTTTTTCCCATCAGTATTAAACCACATTGCTGTATCTTTACCTTCACCCACTTTATGAATGGGTCCAAATGAACGGCCGCGGTGCTGATTAGATTTACAGTTTCGTAAGATACCAGAGCGGCTGGACTTTGCTGCCTTCACAGCAAAGTCACCGCCATCGACATCACTCTGTGACCAGGGGAAAAAAGTGGACTCAGAAGTCATTGAATCACTCAGACTGCATCAGTTTCTGGTTGGACCTCTACTGAGCAGTTTAGTGGTGGCATGGCTCCAGGATGGCTCTGTTGGCTAGATGATGCACCTCTTTGGTTGAGACTGAAAAATCTCAACTATTAGGAGGACTGACATAAAATTTTGTAGAGATATTCAAGGTACCCAGAGGATAGGAAATACTACTGATCTACTTTTCATCTAGTGCCACTGTGAGGCTCACAGTTGTTCTTTTGAGTGAAGTGTCTCAACAGTTCTGGGATGGATTGCTCTTAAATTTCGTTCAGACATTCATGTCCCTGTCAAGATTATTTTTTGGCATTTTTGCCTTTATTAGATAGGAAAGTCGAGTGTGAACTGGGGGGAGAGAGGGAGGGATGACGTGCAGCAAAGGGCCAGAGTTGGAATTAAACCCTCAGCTGCTGCGGCTAGGACATAGCTTCCTTTGTACATGGGGCACTGGCTCTACTAGGTGAGCTAGTGGGCACCCCCTGGATAAAACTTTGGTCATCACCTGACCTCTAGCGTCATCATTGGGTAAAACTTAATTTGTCCAGTTCTTTAGTTTCAACTCAAATACCTGCAAAACTATTATCAGACTCGGCTAAATTTGTGTTTTGACTCCTATTATAGCGAATGGTAGCATGCTAACATCCCAAACTGAGATGCTGTCATTATGAGCATGTTAGCATGCTGACGTTACTGTTTAGCTTAAAGTTAAGCCTTCAGAAAGCTAAAGTATTTCTCTGTTTGACTGAAAGAGAGGTAGAGTGTTACTGGTCAGATTCATGGACTGTATAAAATAATGGACGTCACCCATTGGTTTGTGGACTCCCGTTTCGCCCATTGCCATCTGGGTTTTTTGGAGCAAGAAGTGACCATATTTAGATGAGATGATGGAGCTGTTGAGGAGCAAGGGATGGATCTGACTCATAGACTGTAGCGACACCTTGTAGACAGCCCGTCACTCAAGTAGTCCTTAAAGCTCTTAAATATGTGTAACTTTAAGCCTTAATAAAATGTAAACAGGTGACTTGTATTAAATTTCACTCCCTGAACAACAGTCATGAATGTTGAAAGTTGCTTTAGAGACCTAAACCATATTTTGTACCAGGCTGTAGACATGTTTATTTCTGCTGGAAGTCAGGCATTGTAACATGGGTGTTAATGGGGCTTGACTTGCTTCCGGAGCCAGCCTGAAATGGCCATTCAGGGAACTGCAGTTTTTGGCACTTCTGCTTTGATTTCATTTGTCAGCCTTAAAGGTTGCCGCTCAGTCGGATTTCATGGGCACAGACGTCATGTTTAGTCAGAGCAGGACGGAGGCACAATTGTGCTATGTTTGGCCTTGATCCCAGAGACAAGCTGTGTAGGAGAATATTTTACACACCATGTATGCGTAGTGTGCTGCATCATCTGTTGTCACTTGTGGATGATTACGTTTGTGAAAAAGAGCATGAAAAACAGTGTGCCCTGTTCCCACGAGCAGCTGTGATTGGCGGAGGTAGTTAGTGTGATCATGATATTCACAGCTGCTGCAGGGAGGCACATATGTGCTTATGTACAGGCCTGGACCCTCCATGACTCCTACTCCTCTCCTCTTTTTTTATTACATGTTGCCTTGCGGCTCTCACACTCTTTTTCTCCTCTCATCATCATTTTCCCACTCACTTACTCCTCAGCTGTGTCAACTGCCCGGTATCCTGCTGTAATCCATCTCGCACCTTCTGGCTCTGGTGAAGCCCACAGGCATTCTTAGACACTGTGGTCAGGAACATGAGAAAACACAGCAATAAAAAAAAACAGACAAACAGGTCAGCAGTTTGAGATTAAGTTCTGTATTAGATTAAAAAAATGTCCCCAACCAAATAAAAAACACATCTCTGCTTCCTAACCATCTGTAGCAAGTCCAGATTATTACAACCTAGGTCTTATTTTTGTAGTTTTGGCTAAAATTAATATCAGTTTTGATAAGAAATTGGAGCTTTCATACAGGTTTTAAACAAACCTCCAGGTCAACTAGACTTATTTGGAAGATAAAACACAAGCAAACCGTAAAAATAAATACCCCAAATGTCTGATTGTCTGTAAATATCCATCACAGTTTATATACCGAATCCTTGCTTCAGCTTTGACTCACTGTACTTGCTGTAGAAATGTTGAGTACATGTACCACCTAATCTTTATCAGCGAATCTTCAAACTGAACTGAGAATACTGAATCACTGTTAGTGCTGACTGAATCAGAGGCTTTTAGCAGCTCCTGTCACACTGGTGACTGAGAGCACCGTGTTCACTTCAGCTGAGATATAAAGTTGGTTACAAAAGCTGTAGAAGTACTGTAATGTGATTTTGTTGCACCAGATGGCTGCTGAGCTATTGATCTTTTTAAACTTTGATTTTGTAGGCCTAGTTCTGTGGCAGCTTGAGGCCCCAATCAGACAGAGCACTTTTAGCAGCCTGCAGCGTAGTTCGCTTTGTATTTGTTTTTAATGTTAGCTGCCAGTATGCGTCAACTTTTGTAATCTGGTGTGTGCTGGAGCTTTAATTTCCTTTTTGTTTCATGTAATGTGTCCTGCACCGGCTGGCACCCAGGAGAGAGGCACGGCTTAGCATGGGGTATCTTCAGTTTTTTGAGAAAACTTCAACTCTTGACAACAAGTCAAGTGGTAGCCTTGTAACTCTTTATGAATCTTGCTTTGTTTTTTGATCCATGTAATTTTGTGTAAATTTATTCTGCTCTTTGGATGAATTGTAAATTATCTTTTGAAGAATGTGAAAGAAAAGTCAAATAACTACGATAATTAGTCATGTGATCCATGTATATTTAGCACACCTGTGAGTGCTCATGTGATTCTGTTGAGCAAACCCGAATAAGCCACGGGCGAAACACGTTAAATAAAATCATAGTAATTCAGTTCAGTGTGTGGTGGTTTATGTTGATTTTATCTGGTAGCCTGCAGTGTGTAGTTAATTTTAGCTCACTCATCATCGCCTAACTAGGCAAGCTGCAAGACACATCTAAAATGAGTTATAACCAACTACTTTCTCACGTTTTACCAGGCCCATTGAATCCCATCAGATTATCAAATTGTCCCCTTCATCCAGGGGGAGCTCGTGGTACTTCCTCTGAGTTCTCCTCTTTCTGACGGTCTCATATAGCAACACTGATATCTGTTTCCCTGTGTCCTGTCCCCATATGTTCTCCACCTGTTCAGTTTTTATGCTGATTTTTAAGGGACAGGTCTGTGAGTTTACCTCACAGCAAAATAGCGATTAAGCTAAGGACAGGTGATTCAGTGATTGCCCTAGCAACAATATAAAAAAGCAAAAAGTGCTCTGTCTGATCGAGGCAAGCTTCAACAAAAAGGCAGTGTGGTGTATGCTTTGTCTGATCGGGGCCTTAACCAGCAACATCCTGTACGTACCACTAAACTGAAGTCAGTAGGAATCAGTATTGTAGTCAGTGACGATAAATCTTTGAACATCTACCTCCAATTTTTTGTCGTTATGCTTACACAGTTTCTGAAATGTTACGTAGATTCCACCTTGAAGTTAACTGGTATGCAGAATCTAGCTAAACTGTTGGCTTGTGTACTACCTCTGATCATCCGTTTCTTGCCTCGACTTTGGTGAGTACAGATCTATCATAGATAGCCCAAATTATGAAAATAAGACCCAAGTTATCTGTAGTCATTCTTAAAAACCTTTGACATCTACCCACCTCTCTTCCCCTTTTCTCTGTTTCAAACTCTACTTTAGTTTTCTCCACATTTTCCTTCATTTCACTCTCACCTAACAAGGTCATATTACTCTTTATTTGACAGGTTTTCAAAAAAATTTCAATTTCAGTTTGAAGGGTAACACTTCACCATGTGTCCTTTGTTGTTTCTGAAAAGCTTGGATATCAGAAAAGAAAGTTTTTACCACTCTTGAAACACTGCTGTAACTGTCTCCATCCCTTTCGCCTTCGTTTAGTTTTCTTGCAGTTAGAGGTACAGTGTGTAAGTGGGGCGACCCCTCCCTGAGGCTGGTTGTTTTGGGTATTTTTAAATACATTTCTCCTCGCGCTCGGTGTGATTTCTGCCCTGGTTATAATCTCCTGCTGAGAGGCCACGAGATGGACGGCACACAGACACACTCTCCATTAAACACAGGCACTGACATGCATAAATACATAGAAGACACGCAGTCCTGAAGTGGACGTTGTTAAGTGGAGAGGCTGGCCATGTGGTGGGAGGCAGGCTGACTGAGAGGTGGAAAGGTGGCAGGGAAGAGCGAGGGTGTGGATCAGAAGCTCCGTGGGTGGTGGGATGCACGGTTGGGCAGTAGCTGCGTCACAGCGTTGCATAAGGGCTTATGCAGGCGGAGGGGAAGTGGGTCTGAAGAAATTAGTGTGGAGAGTTGTCCGTCCTGCCTGCGCACTTGGAGAGGACAAGCGATGTTGAGTATTCAAACAATGCACAGTTCATCTATCCAACCACAGTTAACTCACTCACTCACTCACTCACTTACAGCCTTTCACGTTAATAGGGCTGGGCTGGCCTCGCCTCTGCAGTCCAGCCCAAAAACCCACCACCTCTTCACTGACAGCTGCACCCCTGGTCCTTCCTCGTCTCCTCCTCATCCTCAGCAGCACAGTAGAAATAGATGGAGTCTTCTCTCTGTAGGTTTCTAAAATGTGGGAGGATGTTTGAGGTTTGGCCTGGATGATCCTAAATGAGGATCTTTGTGAAAACACAGAGATTTTGTGCTGTTGCAAGATGGAATGTGATGCTTTCCATGTGGGCCATCTCTTGCTGTCCAGACAAGGCAGGCATGCCAGTTTCCCCAGTGGATTCCTTTCCCACCCTCTGCCCATTTTCTCCTATAAAATAAACAGCTGTATGAACGTCCAGTCTTCTCCATACGTTGTTTTTCCTCTGCAGTTATGCTGTTATTATGTTCTTGACCACAACCCTGCACAAGCAAGCAGCTGTAAAATGAAAATGAAAGGCATGTTTTAGTTGTTCCTAATAGCCTGGTGTGCTTTCTTTGTCATTTTCTCAGTTATCCAGGGTACAGTGTTGTCAACACGTCTGTATCTACAATATGTCTTTATGCTGCACCACTTCCCTATTTTCTGAGCGGCCTTTGTTCAGCGTGTGTTGGTTCCTCCATCTCTTATTGGGTTTGTTAACTTGTGTGGAACCTTTGGCACACGGTTGAACATTAGGACAATAAACCTAAGTGCTGTGGGGTGGCAGTGTTTGGATAGGGAAGAAGTGGGCCGCCACTTTAATAGTCCTGTGTGTGTGTGTGTGTGTGTGTGTGCGCGTGCATGTGTGTGTATGTGTGTGTGTGTGTGTGTGTGTGTGTGTGAGAAAGCTTGGCAAACACTGAACCTCATTTATCCTCATTTCTTCCTCTCTGTTACACTGCCCTTCCCAATAGGTATCTAAATTTATTTCCTGTACCTCCTTTCTTTCCTTCCTATTTAATGAAACCTCCTGACCACTGCACGGTGCAGCTTAATACTTACTGTATGCCATGACTCTCAAACAGGCCGCACAAACTAATGTCAAATGTTTGTAAGTGTAATCAGACTGTAAATCTCCAGCTGTCCTTTTTATTGTCTTTGCAAATCCTGGTGTCTCTGCACCGCTATGTTTTCCATAGGGTTTCAAAGCAGGGCTAAAAGAAGAGTAAATATTGGACTTGCTTTCGTCAGTTGGACACAAACATGACTCTAAATGATTGCTAGTGTTGTGCCATGTCTTCTGGATAAGTGGTAACTTAGGTAACTGTTTGCTAAGAAGTTCACCATATCAGCTTTATAGGATGATAATAGGTGGTTGTGTTTACTGCTTTTTTCTGCCGGCCACAAGTGACCAAATCTCTTATCTAAAAAAGCAAAAAATAATTGGAAATGCTCATTAAAGCTGGGGGTGGCTGGTTAAGTTTGGCTTCATTGGGCAAAAATCCCATTACATCCTTGGAGCACATTGTAATTCAAGTTGCCTGAGAGAAAACTAGACTACTGCACCTCCTCATGGCTCTGTTTTCAGGCTGTAGGAAACCTAGCCTGTAAAGGGAGACTGGCCAATCACAGGTCATTTCAGAGAGAGGGCATTCCTATTGGCCGCCCTACAATTGCAGATAAGCGTGTATGCCTTTTGGCAAAAGCCTGATTCAGTGGCAGACAATCCAGCAGGCAAAGTTGCTATTCCAGCATTGGCAACAACTACCTACACTGTAGAGCAACCCAGAGAAAGGAGGGTGGACTGATCAAAAAGAGAGTCTGACAATAATCGTCAGTATCGGCAAAGCATTTCAGAAATTGAGAGAAAATGTTGCTAATAGTTTAGCCTTCTGCTAACAGGAGCTAAGGGCTCATAGCTGCGGCTTCAAGTCACATTTATGTAGCTAACGTTAGCTAGAGCCTCTCAGCATAGCGTGTATTACAGACCACTTCACTGGGAGGAGAACGAGCAGCAGCTCCAGAGACGTACCCCCATTCAGTGTCCACAGCAACCTGAATCCAGCCAGTGCAAACTCCAGCTCCAGCCCCGCCTCCCCACTGGACCAGCGAACTTTCTGTTGCTTCCTGAGCGCGGCCACTGGCCACACTGGCACTAGGGGTTTGCACTGGCCGAATTCAAGCTGCTGCAGCCGCCAACCCAAAGGCCGTCTCCCAAGCTCCTCCCGCTGAAGCAGTCCACAGTGGCGAGGAGCAAGGTGGAGGGACTGTGGGGTGGCTAGCAGCTAATTCTTGTCTCATTTGTGGTGTGATGAACAGAAAGAGAGCGGGCAAGGAGGGTCTGAGTGAATGTGCTGTGTGCAACTGTGCAATTCAGCGAGGTTAGATAAATCAGTGTATGAGGAACAATGGGTTACTGTATGAAGCGCGTGCATATAACCGTGCTCATCTGGTGGGAGGCAGCTTTAAGTGTTACCAGAAGTCACTTTGAGCGTATTTATATCTTGTTTTTGAACTTTTTCTGTGTATTATGAAACCTCCAGTTGTCACCATAAGACCCCTGAGCTATTCCATGCATTATATGTTGATTTTGGTAATTAAAGTAATCCTTACTTTTATTTGATAGTTGCAAAAGCCTGTTGAAATAGATTTAGATTATGTCTATTTGCTTATTTTGTCTGAACAGGATTAATCTTGCATTTCTTGGTGAGATACTGAACAGGCGACCGTCTCTGTCTCCCGGGGCTCTTTTTCTTTTCGTCTTTGGTCAGCTGGGAGATTGCTGACCCCTCTGCCTACAGATTAAACCTAAATCTGTGTTCTGTGTTCTCTCATCTGTCATCCGTCTATCACCAGTGTCAGGTTTTAGGAGATAATAACTGTCTTTGAATGTGCTCTGAATATCCTACAGGACACCCACATAGATGTCCAAATGTTATGTAGATATGCAGAGCAATTTGAGGACTGCACAGATGCACAAACCTTACCTCTGTTCTCCTTTGGCCTTTATTCAGGTCGACAGCTTTCACAGGCCATCGACTGATTGGCTTTACTGTTGTGTGTTCAGAGGCTTGTGAATGGTGTGAAAAGGTGAAGGAAAGGTGGTGACAGACAGGAGGAGGCAGATTTTATTTGATAGTCTAAATAGAGATGGAGAGAAGGATAAAGCTGGGATGTTGATTCTTTTCATAGATTGAGTAGTAATGTAATATGCTTGATCCAGATCAAGCAATCACACAGAAAAGAAATCTATCATAATGGCCCAAATATTAGACAACCTCGACCATAAAACGTAAAAGTAAAACATGAAATACTTTAATTATATTATATTGTCAATCCCACTTTGTGTCAGTCACATACTCACACATAGGCTCTCTGTAAGCAGTTTTTTGTTTTGTTTTGTTTTTCCAAGAGCTAGCATTTTTCAGTCTGGTTTTTTGAGGGGGTTTTTTATCATCTGTGACAGTGGCAGTTCTTGGCTGCTTGACAGATAATTTGGTCTCCGGTCTGTTTCTGCAGTTCACGTCAGGAGACTCTTTTTCAAAAGTAATTTCCAGTAAAAATATCATTCGTGTTCAGGTCATTATGGTGTTTTTGGAATGCCATCTTGGCCATGCAGCATCAGTTTGTTTGTTTATTTATGTATTTATTTATTTTCCCAAATACACAATCCAAAGATATTGAAGGTAAAATGATCAATAAAGCCGGGCACAGACTACATGAGAATCAAGCTGATTTTGGGCTTAATTTTCCTCCTGACAATGGTCAGCAAAGCCCCAGTTTTTTGATGGTTCTAAAGATCTTCTTGCCAGATCCTTCTGTGGTATGATGTGTATTAAGAGTGTTTCTTACTTGGGGCGTCGGTGGCTTAAAGGGAAATTTCTGTTTATTTCAACCTGTCTCCTATTGTCCTAAATTTGTTTCAAGTGACTAGTGACATAAAAATAATAGTTAGCATGTTAGCCGTTAGCCTAGATACAGCCGGGGCACATAGTAGCGTCAGACCTGTTAAAACGTAAGTGAACGGGCAACTTTCAAGTGCAAAGTTAGTCCACTAAACAAGCTTTTTTCCCACAAAGACCACCTCATATCGTTAGGATAAATGTCAGAGAACATATAGAAAACAACATTTAAACGTGTTGTCTTACCTTACCGGTGTGCTGCCATGTTTGTTTACCATCTAGCTCTGCTTTCCAAAGCGCGGCCGAAATATATCTCACAAGCTCTAGATAAAGCCCAGCTGGATACTACTCCAGGTGGAGGTGTCTCGTCCTCGGTCACATCCAGACTTTGAAAATAAGGCTGCAACCGGTCCCATTCCTTGCAACAGAGGCATTCCTCTTCTGTGGGCACTGGGGCACAGCATTCACAGGTACACCACCAATCTCCAGAGCTACGCAGCCTTGCAGCAACCATTCCTCCCCTCTCCTCCTCTAACGTTACCTGTTGCGCCTCTCTCTTTCTCTCTGCAAAATCAAATTCCTCCTCCACAAAGTCAAAGTCTGGCAAAAAGTCAGCCATTATTCTATAAATCTTTCATAAAATAAATGAATGAACTTTTCAGGCTACTGTCCGGTTCTGCCTTCCAGCTGTTGCTGCTTGTTCTCGCGAGATTTCAGGCACAGTATGAGATCGCTACTTGTTCTCGCGATATTTTGGCCGCGCTTTGGAAAGCAGAGCAAAATGGGTTTGATGGCCGGGGCGACGCAGCAAAGAAACAAACAAAGAAGAAGAACAACAAAGAAGAAGAAGAAGAAGTACTAAACAGAAGTTAGAAGAAGAAGGCAGACATAAGAAAGACGATTATCAAAAAAAAGCCGGCTATTTTGTCGCTTTCTGTTGACGTCACATCCCGCCTTGAGTATATCCAATCAGCACCAAGTAAACCCCAAGCCCCACCCAGGAGTTTTTCGGGGCCGTTCTGAGTACCTACTCCGAGGCAGGGACTTGTTTAGCCCCTGTAAAAGTTCTGAAACTCTGTCCTTCGGGGGTGGTTCCTGCGGTGGAGACACGCACCAATGGCCCCAGCCCTGTAAAATTACCCCGAAGTTCCTGCGGTGGAAACGGGCCTTCAGTGGATAGAGCAGGCACCCCATGTACAAGGCTGTTACCGCAGCGGCCTGGCTTCGAGTCCAGCCCGTGGCCCTTTGCTGCATGTCACTCCCTCTCTCTCTCTCTCTCTCCCCCCTTTCACACTCACCTGTCCTGTCAATTAAAGGCTAAAATGCCCAGAAAAATATCTTTAAAAAAAAGTGTTTCTTATAGCCCCTGATCTGCTTGGAAGTCCATCCTGGCCAGTGCAGAGAAGCCAGTGCATCTCCGCTCTTGTTGACATGGAAAATCCCCCTCAGTCTCAACCATTTCAAATTGCAAATATTAAATGTTTAATACTCACTGTTTGAAACTGAAGTGAATATTAAGTGTTGTAATGTTGAAATGGGTGCCGCCACAATGACAGAATTCTCCTCAAATTTAACATTACATGTCATTATATGTGGGGTGTCTCTTACATGTTCAACATTAGTTAAGATTTGAAAATCTTTAAGTGTGGGCCAGGCTTAATCAATTCATCTATTTGTATACAAACACTTAATGCGGACATAAAATCCTCTCTACACTGACTGGTGGTCACCTGTTTCATCTATCACCATTTCAAACAGAAGTCTCCGTCCACTGCAGGTGTTTGTCTGTTCATTATCTGCTTTGAATTTTCATGAAACCAGTTCATGTCTCCTTCAAAGGAACTTTCTGAAAGGGCTTCACTCGTACAAATTTGTTCTTGATGAAACGTCTTTGCCCTCTGATGGAGAAGAACAAGTAACTTCTCATCTTCACTGCTCCACTTCATTGATTGTTGATTGATTTGTGGGTCAGTTAGCAGGTCATAGTGAGGTTTAGTGGTATTGAAAGCTGTCTTTGAAGGTGCCCGTTCAGTGTATGAATAATGTAATGAAATGGTAATCTGCCCTGTTGTCATGCAGTGCGCTCTGTATGTCTCCCTCTGCTGTTTGGTGTTTTATTTTTTAATGTGGACAAGCAGGTGAGGGGAGCAGCCCACCCTTAAACACCAGTTTATGATTTGTAATTTGATTGTATTTAAAACAACTGTTCAGATATTAATTTACAGGGCTCAGAGTACACACTGTGTTTTGGCAGTATCTCAGAGCAACATTTACAGTTAGGAGTCGTCTTAAAGCCATCTGGATGGAGCTACATTACATGTGGGAAGCCACAGTCTCCTCAGCAATTCCATCTGTCTGTAACATATTAATACAGTATGTTCGGCACAGATGGGTGAGCTGAGGGCTTGTTCAGCTTTAAGTAAAGCCCATACAGTTGCAATAACCCTGCAGGCAGTTGGTAACGTTAATTTTAGCAAACATCCCTGATCCTGCTGATAAAACAGGATGCACATTAACCAGTTCGCTGCTACTTCACTCTCACTGTGTTTCAGCTCCTAGTCAGTGCACCACAGTCTATGGTATTTATCTTAGTGTTATTAAATTATTGACTCACATACTGCTGTTTTATCCTATTATTTTGACAAAAAAATTCCACGCATAAGGCGTAGTTATTACAGAGATTACTAGGAGGCATTTAGAGTGTGCATGCCTCTGCCAAAGTCTTTATAGTCCTCTGAATTTGTTTTTAAATACAATATACTGTTGAGAAAACTTGGATCTGCATCAAATAAACAACCTTATAAGTTTTTTTTTTAGAAATTCTCAGCATGCAATATTTCATTAGAAAGTGGCACCAGTGTTATTTTAAAGCTTGTTGTCTCAGCTTCATTTTCAGTAATTATTACCATCTTATCGTCGTTCTTTACCAGTGGGTCCCATCACGTGTATGAGAATATTTCAGATGCTATGGAGTGTGTTGTTCTGATGTGTTTGTAATGACTTGACCTGCTGGCTATTGGCGTCATGTGTGTTTAATCAAGCCCAAGATGACTGAGTGTTGGGTTCACATGTAGAGTAACCCACACATAGAGTGACTCATCACGCATGCCTCATTTACACAGACGAACATGGATTGAAGCATTTGCACTTTTTTCACTGTCTGTACAGCAACCCTGTAATGTACAAACATTTCAAATCTGCAAGTCTGAATCTGTTTATTTTCTATGTGGTAGTGCTCCTTTGCTGCACTATACTTTTTTTCCTGACCACTGCACCATAGAAGAAGACAAATGACAGTTTTTAAGGCGCATCTCAACTCTTGGGAACCATAGAAATTATTTTTAAAAATCCCTGATCCACGCCAAAAATAAATAACATTGTTCCTGAAAGTATAAAAACATCAAACTTAGAAATACTTCAAAATAAAAGCTCTGTGCTGGAAAGTTACTGTGTTTTAAAATTAAGTGTGTTTTTGACAAACTTGACACCCACTTTTGGACAGCAACCCACCAGTTAGTTGGGAGCCACTGCTTTAGGGTACAGTGACAACTGATAAAGGTAAAATGTTTCACAATATATTAAAAATGAAACAATGTGGTGCTCAAGAGACTGTGCGTGGCCTAAAAGTCATATTCCAGATGGTAAGGAAGGTGTTTTTTGGCACACACCACAGCAAAAATCAAAATTAAATGCAAAAATGACCTTTCCCACTAAAATCGCAACTCGTATCATAGTAACAATATTTGTCAAAATGACGGCAAGATGATTTTTTTTATTCCTGCTTATTATGCAGCCCTGGTTCTATGCCTGTCTCCAGACTCACTGCCAAGCAGGCATCATCTCTAACATTGGTCAGTTTGTATTTTTCCTGGCGAATATCATACAATATCTGCTGGTTAGATATGGAAACAGTCATTTTCTTGCATGCATACTTCCTTTGCTGTTGGTTGAGGCTGCAACTTTGCCGGTCAGTCTTCACCAAAGTTGAACTCCTTTACCACCCGAAGTGAATGTTGTATTCGCCCTTCTGCTCACATTGAATGGAAGTAATTGGGAGACGAATATTCACTCATGTGTGACTGAATGCTAATCCTGTTAACAGAATATCTTTAAGATACAGGGCTACTGGTTGCTTGGGTTGTTCTTTTGAAATTTCGAGGTGGTCATAAAAAGTCTTCAATTAAGTTTTCTTAATGTAAGGCTTTAAAAAGTCTCAAAATTCTTTAGTTCAGATTCGATGGGTCCTAAATATTTTTGGTCACATTACTGCGAAAATGTATCCAGCCTGACAGACCCGATGACTCTTTACAATCTCTGGACAGTCTGAAGACTTGCAGTTATAAATATCATTTATGACATCGCTGAGATTTTGTTTTCTTTTTACATTAAACACATTAAACTTGAATTCACCCAATTGTTATTTTTCTTTACTGTTCATTTTGAACTGACATCAGTGTGTTTACTTGGAAAGAGTGCTTACACACATGTGTCACATGCAGATTTGGTCTTAAATGTCATATAAGGTGGTGTTAAAAAGGTCTTAAAAAGTCTTAAATTTACCTTTGCCATAGACACCCTGAACTTTTGTCAGTTTACAGACACTCACCGCAACTTGTGATATGATACAGTAAGTAAGAGAATCATAATGTTAATTTTTATTGCACAGCGTAAGTAAGCACGTTGTCCCTGTCAGTTAGTCTCTAAATACTGTGTAAATAATTCATGGACAGTGATACTTGGAAATATGATCTCTTGAGGCACAACTGGCAGTTAGTTCAGCACTTAAGGTTCTGCAGATTTATATGAAATTCAATGATACTCTTACAATAAGAGGGACAAATTACACCTTGAAAATTGGCCTGGAAATGGGAGACTGCAGAATTGTAGCTGGGAGGTTTAGAGCAGTGGTTTGGTTCCCATACAGCAGATACTGTCTGTAGACTTTTCCAGCACCATATGCTGCTATTACTGTATTTCTTCTTCTGTTAGTGTTGGTAGTTCGTTCTGCCTGACGGGACATTGCTTACAGAAAACATGATTGTGCCAACTGTAATTTAAGGTATGTGAATAGCCAGTCTGAAATAATGACTGTCTGGTCTGCTCACCTCTGGCGCTTCTCATCGTCTTTTCTCATGCTCTTCTCCTCCAAACTTAAATATTACTTTACCGCTAATACACCAGTTTAATGAGACACAGATGGACTCTGTACTTCTTTCCAGATGGTGGCAGTGTGCTTCTTACCTCCCTTTGTCTTTTTGGATGTAAAGGCAGAATTTGATCCACATTTTTTCCTATTTTATTTGAGGAACAGGTATTTTTCCACTTGGAAGCTGTGTTTGTCTGAAGTTTAAACCTCATGTAACCATCGAAAATGACTTTAAGTTGTTGGGACAACAGCAGCGTTTTTACTGTACCCAGGGGATACTTGTTTAGTGAACAGGGTACTAGTTCTGGGCTTAGTCTCTGCTCTTGTTGACATGGAAAATCCCCCTCAGTCCCGACCATGTGAAGCCTTCTTAACGTCATGAGTCAGATTTTCCTCTTTCCTGCTGACTTCTATAAACACACTTGTCACATTTCAGGTTTTCCAACTCTCCACAGTGGTAGTAGTCTCACTGCCTCTCTTCTGCTGATTCAACAACATGCATTGTTTCTTGCCTTTCATCCCCTCAGTTTGGGAGAACAGAGGGAGACGAAGAGAGAATGAAGAGCTGCTTGCCGTGTGAGTTCTTGGGATGCTCGACCGACTTGAACCTCATGCTTTTTTAAGGCCTCCAGAAGCGAAACACAGGGTGTCATTAACAGGTAAGTGGAGCCTTTTGGATGAAATGTGGTTTAAATTTGAACAAGAGAGACATCTGAACTTTTTGGCTGTTCCCTGACATGTGAAACGAGACCTACCATCTTTTTCTCTGATCTCAAAGTTTGATTTTAGGGTTAGGGTTTACAAACATTCTCGGATAACTGCGGGAAAGTCACTGCTTTAATTTATGTTAATTATATGACATCTGAAACCGAGAATTTCTTTATTGACGTTAAGAATTGGCTGCAGACATTGCAGTGTGCATCCCACTATGTGTGGATGTTAACACATTCCTGCTGCGTGGGAGTTAGCAACAGATCTTAATCATGGATAGGGTTTTGCTGTAATTCCAGAGCTGGAAGCGTAACCCTAATCTCTTTGGCACATTATACAGTAAATCAGAGTGTGGCTAAATCGGGTCCCTGCCAACTCAATACAGCCATCCCATTTCTGTGGATTTATGACTGGACTTAGGAGGAGTAGTTATTTCAATCTACAAAGCTCTCCCTCTGTCTCCTTTGTTTTCATTTGTGTCTGAGACTGATGAGCCACCCCCTGCCAAGCACTAAACCTTTGCACTAGTTTTATTTCGGAGGTGTTTCTGGATTGCTTTGCACCGTGGTGGATTATTTTGGAAGTAAGTGGTCCAAAGGGCCGGCTGGTTGAGGCCACTTTTAGCTGCAGTGTCCAGAGGGAGTGATGTCCCCATGCAGGACATTGATGGATGGCCTAGCTTTCTGTCGGTTTCTGGTCCCAGACGTGAGGCGTTGTTATGAAAATATAGAAGGAAGCAGGCTGACGGGCTGCGGAGAGACGGCAGCTCGGCCCGTGATGGATGACCACCTGCTGGGCATCCGCTATAGATACAGATAAACTAGAATTGTGGCCTCCAAGGAGCCGCTTTCAATGTTCACCAGAAATTGGCCCCGCAGAAGGCACTCCTAAATGTTTTGTGTATCTCTGAAGGATAATAAACTTTATGTGACTTATGAGGATAAACCAGAAACCACCAGACAGATGTACCCAGCATTACTGCAAAGCCACACTGGAATTTTGTGTTGTAACTGGAATTTTGCTTCAGTTTCCTTCATGGTTTTTCCTCGGCGGGGAAAGAAGCCACAGAGTTGTCATTTTACTTTGCTGCTTCAGCCTCTAAATCAACTCCATCAGAAGGGGCTGAGTCATGTTAGCCCCCCCCTCTAGCCTATAAAGAGGCAGTGTTAATGGTGGCATTCACAGAGGTGATTTGCAGCCTGCCTCTTTATCCCAGCACTGGTGGCCTCAGGGCGGCTGATTGATGGTGTTTGTTGTCCAATCTCGGACTCCAACTGAGAGTCGTTTCTGTGGCTTTGGCTGCAGAGGGACGGGACTTGTGGCACATTCAGTGTTCTCCAGACCTCCCGTTGAGACGTGCCCGAGAACGACCTTGACCTTCCTCTTCCGTCTCATTGCTTGAAGGACAAACTTTGTGCCTACCAGTGTGACCCAGTTATAGGAGCAAGGAGAGAGAGGGGGTGTTGAGAAGAGAAAGGGAGAGGGACAGATCTGTGTTTGTGTGTGTGTAAGGCGGTGGCAGGGCATAGCCTACTTCTCGTACCCTACTTTACCCCTCTTTTCACCACAGAGCTGAGCAGCTGAGCTCTGACTACACCATCTCATCCTGTTGTTTCTCTTTTTTTAAATTCGTTTTGGCCAGATGGTGGATTACAGGTCAAGGCAAAGGCTGCATGCTGCTGCTGTGACAAGAAAATACTATTTTGGTGATCCACTGGTTACTCAGGATTGTAGGGACTCTAAATATCTTATCAAAGATGTTTCTAGGTTTAACGAGGGCACACATTCACACATGAATGTCCCATGTTAATTAAAGCAATCAGGAGAAACGTGAGATTTGAATTTATTTATTTAACGTCAAAACTTGTGCTTAAAGCTACAACTAACAATATTTTTATAGTAACAATTGTTTGTGACTTCATGTCATGTGAAAGGGGTTGTTCATCGCATTTTTCAGCTCATTGTTTTGGGTTTCTGACCTACAACTGTGCCATTTTGTTTGACTCCGGCTGCTTTCAACAACCTGATTTCCAGCAGCACCAGGCAGCTGTTTTCAGTGAAAATCCTCTGCCACTGTTGGCAGCTAGCTTTAGCTGCTAAAGAGCCAAATACTTCCCTTACAAGTTCCTGGAGACGAAAGCAGAGCTGAGTGAATATCGGACTTACACTCATCAGGTGCCCAGAAACACAACTCAGAATGAATAATAATGTTGCTCCATGTCTGCTGGATTTGTAAATGATTATATAGCAACTTAATAAGGTGATAACTTGTTGGTGTTGTGGTTGCAGATTGTCGTCCTTCCCCCCAAGTGACCAAAAAACTGTTAATGCAAGTTTAAAATGTACATATTAAACCTAATTTTTGATATTTATGACCAGCATTTTTCATCAATAGCCATTCATGTATTTAGATAATATAGAGATTCATAAAATCAGTGAGCTGACTCAGTATGTGTCCGTTATACAACAATATTAACCTGGAGTTTTCTTACACTAGCTACTGTCAGCCACCACAAGCTAATGAAGACATAGATGTGTTCAGACTTGCATACTATTATGCTGCCGACTACATACTCAATCTGTATGTATTGCATACTGCTTAGTAAATGAAAGATTAAATCTGCCATCAACAACAGACTATTAAAGTAGTAGTATACTCAAGCATCATGACTGTATCACATGACAAAGGGGCCGGTCTGACCTGGCCAGCGACTCTCACATCTCTGAAAACGTCACAGTAAATTTCCAAACAGATGTTATTTGAGTAAGATTTAAATAAATTTAAACACAACACTTTTACTGTGAGCAGTTGCCCACTCAAGTCTGTAACGACGATGAACTGCTGTCAGTTCAAGACCCTGGTAAAGACAACGAGCACGCAGGTGGGCCTCTGCAACAGTTTCATGGTTTGTGCAGAAATTCTTTGCCTGTACAAACCAATTGCTGCATCAGCTGTCCAAGTGCATAGTCTCAGATGATCTTGCAGGTAAAGACGCTGGATGTGGTCTGGTCTATTCTGTGGTTGTGAGGCTGGTTAGATTCATGGAGACAACACTGGAGACAGCTTATGATAGGGAAATGATGGTCAATTAGTGGGCAACAGCTCTGGTGGACATTCTTTTAGTCAGCCAGCCAATGGCATGCTCCCTCAAAACTTATGACATCTGTGGCATCGTGTTGTGTGATCAAATTGCACATTTCGTAGTGGCCTTTTGTTGTGACCAGCCCAAAGCACACCTGTGTAGTAATCCCACTGTTTAATCAGCATCTTAATATGTCACACCTGTCAGATGGGTGGATTATCTTGAAAATGAGAAGGGCTCACTAACAAATGTACAACCAAAATTTAAGAGAAAAAAAGTCTTTTGTGCACTTAAAAGAATTCTTAGATTTATTTTAAGATTTTTTGGGGGGGCTTTTGCCTTTAATGTACAGGACAGCGTGAAACAGGGTAAGAGAGAGATCGGGGAGTGACATGCAGCAAATGGTTGCAAGCCGGACTCGATCCTGCGACTGCTGCAGCAACGCATCGCCTCTGTACATGGGGCGCCGGCACTATCCACTACGCTAGTGTTGTCATGGTACCAAAATTGGGACCCACGGTACGATACCAGTGAAAGTATCATGGTTCTGAGTAGTATCACGATACCACAGCAAAAATGAGGCAGATGTGCCTTTTGTCATTTATAAAAAGATAAATCACTTTTCTATAATACATCAATGATATTTCAATGGAATAAATTACTTACTGACTTATCCATACTTCAAAAACAGCATCAATAAGTGATTAACATAGGGGGGATCAAAATAAAATAAATAAATAAAAAAAATCAACCAGCCACCCTCCTCCCCTGACAAGTCCCGTCATAAGTAACGAACAGTCCCTAAAGTGCAGTGAGGTTTGTGGACCATTACCTGCCACAAAGAGAGAAATGTGAACGGCTCGTTTCTCCTCTGATACGTCACATACCTGTGTGCTGCCACGGCTCGGCTGTTCAGGTATTTCTGGGCAGTCATGACACCAACGAAGAGGAAATTATTGGACCTGGAGCTGGACTTCTCAGTCGCCGGTAAGCCGTTATCTTGCACCGCGGAGCACTATGGCCGCCGTATTTGACAGGAATACATTCTTCATTCCTCACATTGACCCCCGTTCAGCCCACAACCGGCAGGATTCGCCTTTCGTTTCTGTGCTGGTTGAAATCTGTACTCACACAGCATGCTCCTGAATGATTTCTTTTGCTCGCACAAAACTATTTTTAGTCGCAAATGTGAGTAAAATGCTCACACCGTAGAGCTCTGTGGAAAACAAATCACTGTAGCATATATAAACAAATCTAGCCTACAAGTAAAAATAAATTAATAATAACTTTCACTGCTTAGAGACACTCAATAGCTCAGCTAATACCTGACATGTCACTGGAAAACAAACCACTGCAGCAGCATATTGAGTGCCAGGTGGCCAACGCGCGCCGTTATTGGCCAGCGCGCGCCATTATTGGACGACGCATGGACACTCACCCTCTTGCGATTGGACTTCGTACTACGGAACTTAGGTACCGTAGTACTACGGTACTCCAACATTATGGTATCATATGTACCGTGGTGTTTTAGTACCGCGGTCTACTGTTGGTACCAGTATACCGTGCAACACTACACTACGCTACAGACGCCCCAGAATTCTTAGATTTTTAAGTTAAACTGGGAGCAAAATCAAACCATTGTGTTTACATTTTTGTTCGGTGTAGTGACTATAACCCCTGAAAAACAGTTTTTAACCTGGCTCAAAGTCTCCACCGTTTCTGCAGTGCATTGTGGGGCAGATGAGTGTTTCCAGTAAACCCCTGTCTCATACTCATAAATTCTTCCTAGTGCTGTATGCATCTGGGCACTGCTCGCATTCACAAAATATCCATACAAAGCAGTGTGAATGCCCTGCATAATCAATTTTACGTCATACTAGGCATGAATATTGTGTTAGTGTGTGACTTCAAACACAGCCATACTTTATGTGCATTAGTCATACATCCAGCTCTGCCTTTTGAAATGTTACAATCTTCTCTTGTCTTTGCTTTTAGGGAACATCAATACTGATGTTTGACAGGTTTACCTCCTTTAATTCAGAGTGACGGCTTCTTTAATTAAGAATTTGCTCAGTAATTAACTGAGCTTTGATGTGTGCCTATCTATGTTTTTAGATCAGATTGATAGATGAGAAGCAGGACTGCAGTGTTTGATTAATCCTATTATAACGTCTGCATCCTGAAACTTTAGTCTCGCTTCCACCAGTTTCCCCTCTTTCTCCCTAAACCTCACAAGCTTTTTTTCCTCCTCTTTTCACTCACGTCTTCTGAAGTTTTTGTCTTTAATGCACTTAGATGAAGACTCAATTTTGACAGATGAAAAGGCTGAAATCCAAGAAGCACATCTGTGGCAAATGCAGACTTTTTAAAGTGAGATGATACCCTCACGCAGTTCCGCTTTCTTTTTACTCTCCATTCCTTTCTACTTGAAATGGGAATGGAAAGTAGAATGGTCTTTAACTGACAGCTCGCCTTTCCCTGGCTTTCCGTTCCTTTCTCCTTTCTCTTCTTTTTACTGCCTGACAAAAGCAGCGGAGGACTTTGCAGAGTGTAGTTTCTTTGGTCAAAGGAAATGGGAGAGGAGGAGTGGAGCAGGGAGAGAGGAGGTGTATCTGTCAGAGAGAGGCTGGGCTGTGTTGAGAGGAGGAGGAGGAGGTGGGAGTCAGGAGAGGGGGCACAAGAGAGAGGAAGGGGAGGAGACTGTGCTCCCATTCACATTGGCGGCATTTGGCTTGAGAATGAGCCAGGGGGTTAGAGAAGTTTTCCTCAGGAGGGTTGGTCAGAAACAGAGCCGAACATCCAGGAGAACAGGAGCATGGTGAATGTTTGAGCCGACTGAACCTGAGACGCTGAAGGAGCTGAGGCTGGGTGATAAGAAGTAGCTGGGCAGGACACCAGAGCAGATATGCAGGGAGCAAACTGGGGTAAGAAACCTGGAGGGGAGGAACGTTGGAGAAAGGGGAAGTTGACTTTATTACTGTGGCAATCAAGGTGGCAGGAAGGTTTGTGTTTCATCCAGTGTTTGGCCTTTACTGTCACAGTGAAAGAATAATTTGCTCCATAAAGATGTGTTGTGCAGGTTTAGAGCTGCAATGACTTGCTGATTAAAATATTAGTTGATTGACAAAATTAATTGACAGCTATTTTGATAATAGGTTAATCAGGTTTCATCATTTCGCGTTTTTCTAAAGCAAAAATGGAAAAATGTCTCCATCCTCACATGTGACAGTTTGCTGTTTTCTTGTAAATTGAATATTTTGAGCCTCTGGGAAATCATGAATGCTGCTTTTTCAATATTTTTAATGTTTCTAAATGATTGATCAACTGTAAGAGAAAATAATCAGCAGATTAATTGATAATGAAAAAATCATCAGTCGCATTAAGTAAAAAATGGACAAGCTGACGTTGACTTTCGCTCTCCTTTACTGCTCATTAATCCAGAAGCGTGTGTGTAGAACTGCAATGATTAATTGATTAATCGATTAGTTGACCACTATCAAATTAATTGCCAACTTATTTGATATATCAGTTAATCAGTTTGAGTAATTTCATAAGAAAAAAAGTCTAAATTCTGATTTCAGCTTCTTAAATGTGACTATCTTCTGGTTTCTTTGCTCCTCTGTGATGGTAAACTGAAAATCTTTGGGCTGTGGACAAAACAATACATTTGAAGACGTCATCTTAGACTTTGGGAAACACTGATCGACATTTCTGATCATTTTTTGACATTTTTTAGATCAAAAACAGATGATTCGACAATGAAATGAATCACTAGTTGCAGCCCTGTATGTGTGTTGGGAGGCTTCTGCTCTCTTTCAGTGCAGTGTAATCATTGACGGTGTTCAGTGCACCATTCAAACAAACCTGCCAGCCTGCATTAGAAGTGCCTGTTTAGTTAACTGTTTTCTTTTTTTGTGGGCCACCACTTCTGTTAATCCAAACAAGCCACGTAGTTTATAATACACCATGTACGTTATAATCAAAAAGATGATAGTTTTCTGTTTATTTGACCTTTGTTTACTAGGAAAATCATTAAAAATCCTGTTCAACAAAGGCAGCAATAACAGTGAGTTGCTGACAGATTACACAAAATATGTTACAAAAGGTGTACGTAATTAGTGCCAAAAGAAATAGCTGATTAACCGGTTAGACTATCCACGAAAGTAATCGCCAAGTTTTGAGAGTAAGTTATTGTCTAAGCCAGTTTTCTTTTTATGTGGGCCGCCACTTCTGTTAATCCAAACAAGCCACGTAGTTTATAATACACCATGTACGTTATAATCAAAAAGATAATGGTTTTCTGTTTATTTGACCTTTATTTACTTGGAAAATCATTTAAAATCCTGTTCAAGAAAGGCAGCAATAACAGTGAGTTGCTGACAGATTACACAAAATATGTTACAAAAGGTGTACGTAATTAGTGCCAAAAGAAATAGCTGATTAACCGGTTAGACTATCCACAAAAGTAATCGCCAAGTTTTGAGAGTAAGTTATTGTCTAAGCCAGTTTTCTTTTTATGTGGGCCGCCACTTCTGTTAATCCAAACAAGCCACGTAGTTTATAATACACCATGTACGTTATAATCAAAAAGATGATAGTTTTCTGTTTATTTGACCTTTGTTTACTAGGAAAATCATTAAAAATCCTGTTCAACAAAGGCAGCAATAATGGTGAGTTACTGACAGATTACACACAATGTGTTACAAAAGGTGTACGTAATTAGTGCCAAAACAAATAGTCGATTAACTGGTTAGACTATCCACGAAAGTAATCGCCAAGTTTTTACAGTAAATTATTGTTTAATCCAGTTTTCTTTTTATGTGGGCCGCCACTTCTGTTAATCCAAACAAGCCACGTAGTTTATAATACACCATGTACTTTATAACCAAAAATGAATGGCTTTTTATTTATTCAACCTTTATTTACGAGGAAAATCATTAAAAATCATGTCCAAGAAAGGCAGCAATAACACTGGTAACCCAAAACATATCACAAAAGGTGCATGTAATTAGTGTCAAAACAAATCGTCGAAAAACCAGTTAGTGAATCCACTAAAGTATTCACCGAGTTTTGATAATCACTTATTTGTTTAAGTCACTTCCAAGCAAAAACAGGAAACATTTTATGTTTGTAACAACTCAAATATGAGGATTGTAAATTTAATATCTGTTTGACGATGTCACCTTGAGCACTTGCCACTATTTCCTGTCACTTGAATAGACGAAACAGTAAAGTTAATCCAGCTCCAGTTGGGGACAGTAACATTTGGCACGGTGACCGTTGTGTCTGGGGTGTGAGGTGTCTGCCTGTAGAAAGGTAGGTTGTCTACAAAACTAAAATAGCTTTGTTACACTTTCCCTCTGTGCTCCAGTTTCCAGAGAAGGGGCAGAATAAGGAGACGGGAGGGGGGAAGTGGGATTCAGAAGTTTGGGCACAGAGAGAGATGGAGAGTGGAGGAGGGGATCTCCAGACTCATTTGTTTGTTCCCTCATGCAGACGCTCCCTGCTGAAAACTGAGACCCCTCTCCTGCCTTTCATTCTGTCTCTTTCTCTCCACATCTTCCTCGAGTCAGAGGTGGTGTTGCTCTCAGTGATGAGGGCTGGTATAAAGGGAGTTTCTCCCCCCCCCCACACACAATCCCAACACTTCAACTGGTATGGGGAATATTTTTAGACGCTCACCTCTGAGGCTGTGGATGTGTGTTTATGGCGTGGTGCTAACAAAGAAGGATTTAGTGCAGTGCTCTCTCAGTGTGTCTCAAAGCAGGTTTGTGTGACGTTGCAGTCTTGCAGGGCAGGGCCTGTAAACTGTGTATACTGTATCTTTGTAATACGGCCTCTATAAAAAGGCTTTTATACTGTTTGCTTCTCTGATTGCCAATCTGAACCGAGAGGTTGTCCTGCATGCCAATGAATGTCATCAGAATTTATCTAGACTTACTGCTGTATGTGTAATGAAATACACTGCTGAGATTGGAGTGACCTGGCTGTCAGTGTGGGATCTCAGGCCTCTGACTGCACACTCTGTTTCACATTTCATATTCAGTGAGATTTTGCAGACTGAAATCTCAGCAAGAATCTTTAAATGTATTGATCTCAGCGTATGGATTTCTCATCTCTGTTACGGCTCTCATTTCACCACAGACAGAAGACGTGTAATAAGACATTTTGGGACTAGTTTGGAGAATATGTGGAATTTGATATCCTTTAATTCTGATAGATCCCTTATCCCAAACTTCTATCTCATCTCTCCTTTTTTTGCAGAGAGTACTGTATTATACAAAACCTTCAGGTAGCTACTTTTCTTAATTAAGTATTTCACTGCTGGAAAGATGATCTTTTCATAAAATGGTCTGTCTATGCAGTAGGGAGATGCAAATACTTTTGGAACTTGTGCTACATGACCAGAGGAAACAGAAAAAGGGCCGTGCCATTTTGCTCAAAAGGTTGTAAACGTACAGTTACCAGAATGCACTGTGCCAATAAACGCTAGTGGGTGATGTAATGTGAGTTGCTTGTCCAAAAAACAATATGGCAGTTGGCTGGTTACAAACGATCTCGTATTAAGGGCCAGACACATCAAACCAACATCAAAGAACAAGTGGCAACACAGGCTGACTGTTACATCCCCTCACGTCGCCTGTGTCTCGTCAAATAGGTGGCACTTGAACACACCGCAAAGACAACAGCCACCCAGCACGTACTTTTTGTTCCTGCGTGAGTGGAAATAACTCTCCATACCAGCAGACAGCGGTAGTCTGTATTCATCATTAAAAAATGTAAACCAGAAGGCTGATAGGGCGGACTCAAGACGCTAGTTAGCCAGTAAGCACATTACCAATACAGCCTGATGTTGAAAGACCAAAGTATATCTACTTTGTGTTAGCGAACAGTAACACAAACAAGCATGAACAGTTTTTGCTGAAGAGCTCCATAAATAAAAAAAAAAAAAGATATTAACTAATAGTGTTTTTAGATTTCACTTCCTCTTGACTTTAGCAGTTTGTTTACTTTCCTCACTTCCAGTTCTTTTCTAGAACACTGAGCTGAACAGCCAATCAGAGTGATTTCATCCGCTGACGGGCGCTGCCGTCTTCCTGATGCCGATTCAGCATCTTGAATGGTTAAAATAGTCGACCAGGGCCAACCGCGTGGAACACACCACAAAAACTAGGGCGACAGACACTCACCAACGGCACAACATAACCTGACAGCTGACTGTTGGCCTGGTGTGTCAGGGCCTCAACAGTTAAAATGTGCTTGTGAAAACATTTTAAAGCGAGAGATAGGCAACACAGTAACTGAATCTTGTTTCATATTTAATCAGCACTGATCAGTTTTGCAGATCTGTTTTTCAGCCTCTGTTTTAACAATGCAGAAAGCAGCATGACGCCCACTTCCTGTTCAAAAACTCTGGTATGACAGCCAAACAGTGCACTAAAATACCTGTATAAAGACGTTTTAGGTGAGAAATAGGCATTTCATTAACAGCATCTTGGTTAATATTTGATCAGCACTGCCTAGTTTTACTGTTTGATCTGAGTTTGGGATAGAAACTGTAGAGGTGGCGGGTGCACAGAAATGAGGAAGTAGTTTGAGCAACAACCCTGGCGTGTCATCCGACAGATTTTCACTGGCAAATGAGGAGGATCTGAGTGCTTGAACACAGTTCATTTACACATCCTACTGTCACTTTTATGATACAAAGCTGCTTGATAATCGACAGAGTATCCCTTTAATAACAAATGCACAATCTGCTGGCAAAATCTTGATTCATGAGCTTGAATATGGTGTAATTTACAACATTTCATTACTTTATAGTTGAAGATGAATCTAAATAGACTCACATTTCATAAGCAGATTTGGTACAAGACTATGATTTGATTACACCTTTATTTATTTTACAAATATGTGCAAATTATCAGCTGGATCACCACCAGGACAAAGCAGGCAACTGCCCTGAGGCCCCATATTTATTGTGTGCCATGTGTATAATTTGATCAGTTGCAGATTCATTTGGTTATAAAACACCCGTAAAGCTCAAAATCAACTTAGATAATAAGGGCAAACAATTTTCTTTTTCTCACATAGTAAAAGGCGAACATATTGATTCGTTGATTAACTGCGGACCACATTTAACAGGAGCAAAACTGGATCAAAACATCCATCTAAAACTGTCACACAACTCATGCAGTATAATCCAAGTCTCATCTATCCAGTTGCTTGCTCAGTACTTCCCAAACACATTTATTTTCACCATAAAACTACACTACAGGAGTTGTGTAAAAGTTAGTAAATGGATGTTATGATATAGTTATGGTCCCGAATCAATATGTTCACTGTTTTCTGCGGAGGCATGCAAGAAAACAAAAGTTTTTCTTCACTAACTCAAGGTAGCACAGCGAGATTAACTGATATACAAATGGTCACTTTGTGGGTGAAGTATTTATTTACGGCAGGTCCTGCATTATGAGCTGTCTGATGCAATTAATAGTTTAAGGTCCATAATCCTGAATATATTTGTGTGGCCATGACAACAGTATGCAGTTCCAGTTAAACAATGAACTCCAGGGTGAACCTTGCAGTGTGTGTTGGCTTTTAGTTCGTAGGGAACATTCACATCTCTACAGTTTTATGCAGAGCGATCACATTTTAAAAACTGCAGCGATTGCAGATTCTCTCTGTGCTGCTTTTCTTGTGAGTAATTCTATAAAAGTGTCAGTGCCGAAAGCTCAGGGATAAAACCCTGAAGCCTTGGTGTGACAGCAGATCCCCAGAGCTGCTGCTGTTGGCTGCTGCTCGCGGGGCAAAATGCTGGACGCAGGAGAAATATTACTTAAAATCTCCTCTCTCAAGCATGTGGCAATGTGAATGATGAGACATCAGGAAAACAGTTGGCTGTAGAGTCACCCCGGCCTCACACTGACCAGTATTGTCCATGTTTAGTCTTAACTCTCATTAGCCGGTGTGTCCGCACATTCCTCCTGCTGGAGGAGTGACTGAGTCCGTCTGTCTGCTGTCCGACTGAGGGGCATTAAAACTTTGAAGGGCTTTCCCAGACAAAAACAATCAGGTCACAGCCAGTCAGCTGACACTGTAGACATTATGGGGTTGGTTAGAATATAATTCATGTGCCATGCCGTGACATTTTTGCTGCGGATATGATAAGTAAATGTGTTGTTTTTGTAATATGTGCTTCTCAAACGTCACGTTTTCCAGCTTTACTCATCATTTATGATTGTAAATTGTTTATCTTTTGGGCTTTGGACTTTCGTTTGGCCAAAACAAGCAATCTCAAGACAACACTTGGGGCATATTTCACTATTTTCTGACATTTTATTTACCAAACAGTTGCACAAATTATCAGAAAAAATACCCCACATTAATTGACAAAGATAAATGTTAGTTGCAGCCATGCTACAGTATATTTTCACACCATATAAAAGAAATACTGTCTCCGTTCCCTTCTGTTTAGTTGTCATGGATTCATGCACTAGTCATTAGTTTGTTAATGTGCATTAATCTTTTATTGGAGCCAACGGGGAGCGTATGGAAGATCGTCAGAGCTATAGAATGACTGAAGGCTTTAAGATGCTAAAGAGGGGGTCCTGGCCTCCCTGTCAGCCCTCTGACCCTCTTCTCCTTTACTCCCTCCTCTAATGTTTTGAAGTCCCGGTCACCATGACGACAAAAGGGAGACCAGGATCGCATGATCATGACGGGGGCTTTAAAACCAGTTTGAGAGCCCTCTGCTTTTCCTTAGTAGAGTCCCCTCCTGCATAGTTTCAGTCATCTCGAGTCCAGAGGGATTAGAGCTTATTCACTTATCTGGAGAGAGTCAGAGGGCGACAAACCCACTCCCCCTGACTAGAAATACTGATTTGAGAACAGTAACAGCAACATGTCTTGGTTAGTTCTTACTAAAAAGAAAACCATGAGTGTAACCAACGGTGTGGTAAAGTTTTATGTTGGAGGGTTAAGAGCACAACGTCACAGCCCATTTCAGACATGCGCCACTGTATGTTAATCTGTTGGCAATTTAACATGTTCGTCTCATGTTTGAGGAAGCACCCTGGTCACTTAAATGTACAATATGTAATTTTCTGCCACTATGGTTCTCTCAGTCAAAACAGTAGCAGAACATGGAGCAATGTCGTCATTGCAGGCAGTTTTTCTCCTGGTTATGTTCCCATAGTGTTCATCATTCAGGAGTCTTTCACGGGGAGCCTAATTATCCGCAGATAATTCCTCTCCTGAACATATGGACCAGGTGATTAAAGCTGGTAAAAACACTAAATAAAGCAGTTTGATGTTACAAATCCATGGTTCTCCCAACACCTGCTAATGTATGCTCACCTTTATTCTTTATATATGATGCTGACACATATGATGCTGATATGGTCTGCGACAGCCACCAAATGACACAGATGGTATCCTTGATTAAAATTACAGATTCTCTGGGTTTGAACATAGTTTGAGATAACATAATTGCACAGCTCAACAAAATATATAACATTGGTCTTGTTGTTTTTAGACATTTTAATGCAAAAATGTTGCGAATTATTATCTTTAACATAACAGTTCCGATGAACCAACTACGATCAGAATAACATGCAGCAGCACAAAGTTAAACACACACACGCAAAGACTGAATACACATTTTATTATGCTTTCGAAGGTCATTGTAATAAGAGTTTTATCTTAGTCTTCATCTCGTTTGCACAAAGTAAAACCATTTATGAAATGTTGAAAGACAGCCAATCTTAAATTGAGATTTTTCTCAGATCAGTCTGTAGAAACTATTTTTCCCGGGCAAATAAGATTAAAAAAATCCTCGTACAACCAAAGTAATAATGTGACAATATGTCTAATTTCCATTCATGCCAGCTGCATGGATGAAGGAATAAATGTCCAGCAGAGCCCTTCACATACAGTGTGTGGAAAAAAAGGGGATGATGCAAAACAGGCGTGAGTGATGCAGCCTCTCCTTCTCTCTATACTCTGTGTCTGATAGGGATTATTTTTGTTCTTCCTACTCAACACCACATGAGCTCACTGACATTAAACCAGCAAGGAGGACACTTACGACTGAAACATTTTGAGTAAACTGGCTCCTTCTGACAGCTGCAGTTTGTAACAAACTCCTGCCGTTAGCTTAGTGCCGTAGTTAGTCTGATTTCCTCCTATTCTGAAAGGATTATTTGTAATAAATACTGTCACGGACTAATTAGCTTTTCTCAGTGCATAGAGAAATCACATAAGATTAATCCTGCTGGCTCTGCTCATTAGCACCGTTAATTCTGCCTCCCAAACACCACATGCTGCGCCTGCTGCCAGTTACTTGCATTCTCCTCCATACAGACACTGAGGTAGTAAATGAAGTGTGCAGCATGAGTCTTTGATGACACACGTGTTAAATTCTGTCCCACGAGACAATGAGCAAATGGATTTTAGATAATAATTTGCTGCTGTGCAGTTGTTTGTTTGAGTGCAGTAGTACAGGTATCAGTCCCTCCAGGATTTTGAAGGCTTTTTTGGGGGATTGTTGAGGCCTAAAATGCCAGATTTTACAGCAGCTTTTCTAAAAATTTGCAATGAAATGTGGGATATGAAAAATACAAAAATAGCTGCAATATTTTATTAATGTATTTATTATTTTTTGTATAATTCATTAAAAATCAAAGGTGAGTTGTTCCAATGGCAATTAAACTGCAGTGTTCCCAGAGAGTGATTTATACTACACTAACATTACCACTAACAATGCATATTTAATCTGTCTTGCCTGGATTCTTTCAGCACTTTCAACAGATCTGGGGTCTCATTTGTAAACATTGTGTAAGCACAAAATGAGGCCTGAAAGAGGCGTACGTCACGTCACACGCAAAAGTTGTGATGTATAAAAACAGACTTGATGGGAGAAACTTTGACCCACGCTTACGGACATTTTGGAGATGGTAAATTGGCAGTGCAGATGGTGAGGTGGAAGCCTGACTGTAGAAACTGTTAAACATTTTTTGGTGCACGCCATTTTTGGCTTTATCCATGTGTACATTTTCAGTATGGATCCTATGCATTGTCTTGTAAATGAGACCCCTGGATGCAACAGCCACTGTCGTGGCGTTTGTCTTGTCTGTTGTCCATGCATTTCAGCCACTCTCCTGGTGTGTTCCATCACAATGTCGCACACGGTGCAAGTAGGACTCGCCATGCCCGCCTCATTAACTTCAGTAGAAGTGGCACCAAAGTCTGCACCAACGCAAAATGTGACATCATGACCCTTCCCTCTGTTTTGGTGTCCTTGCCAACAACAAGATAATTAGTTTGGCGATGTCATTGCACACCACGGTGGTTGGTAAATTGTGCTGAAGAGTTGCAATGATTGGACAAGGTTGCACTGAATCTGGAGAGGCTGAGGAACCCATCATGGTTGTGCTGAACACTTTTTTTGTTAAATTTGTACCACGCCTATGACAGAGGAAGAATCCCATTTAAAAAGCACCACAATCAATAACAGATGCTGCTGCACACATGATACTAGAACATGAAATTTCTTCGTTTCACAGTGTTTACATATCATAACAACATGTTGCTGCAACAGATTTGTCTCAGTCAGTTATTATGAGTTTAAGAAGGGATCAGCCTGACAATAAATGAGCTAATTAATGTGTGGTAATCACAGTTAAATCACTGCGGTAGCCTTGTAGGCTCTTAGCAAAATTGGCAGGTTGGAAAATGACTTGGCATGGTCCTGTCCTGGCAGGTGGAGTCTGGAAGTGTGTCTGGCCAGCATGCCTGCTGTCCGTCACCTTATTAGCAAACACGGACAGTCTTCCCCTCAGGTGAAGAGGTGTGCAGAGTAGGTGGAACAGGAGGACAAAGTCCTGTTTTTTTCTCTACATAGCAGGGATTTTCTAACAGACTAAATCTGTGAGTGACGTAGTGTGAACTGCAGTCTTGCCATACTTTAAATCCTTCTGTCATATCTTGTGCGACTTGCTAGACGAGCCTGAAACTCAAGAACAGGACGCACCCGTCAGTCGGATATCCTCATGTTCTGTGAGTCAATGTGATGTTTTTAGAGCACAACTGGCTCTGTTGTTTGGTGTTGTCTGAGTGCACCATGACCTCATCATCATGCGTCCTGTTGGCCATTGTTCTCCACACAACACTCAACTCTTCACCATACACGGGACTCACTGTTGTCATCACAGTCGGTATGCGCCTGTTAATAGTGTCAATATTTACCAGCATTCCTGTGAGAGCGAGGGAGTGAAACAGTAAGTGCCTCCTACGTCGTTATATTTCTCACAACTCTATATTTTTTTGTGTACTGTAGGATTTACTCAGCAACTTTAAACACCCACTGCTACAGTATCACAGCAAGTTCAACCTGTCTCCTCGTCTCTGTGTTTCTATTATCCACAGTTATGAACTTTTAGTTATTCCTCGGGCTGATCAGATGTGTGGAGACAGTAGCCTTTGTTGCTGTCAGGGGAAATGCCAGCATGTAAGGAGCCATTTTACATCTCAAATGAAAAGAGACCCCTTTCTCCTGCTGCCTCACGCCTAGAGCCCTGTTTGTGCTGCTTGAATGGGCTTCATGAATGGCCTGTCCTGGTTCTCTGTGTGTGGGCCACCATGGTCTTGTGGGACATTTGTTTGCTTCAGTCTACTGTATATCATCTCTGCTTTGCTTCTGTTGTAGTTGATAGTAGAAAAAATCCTTGAAAGCATCCTGGTGTGGTGATTGAACAGATAGAATCTGACCTTATCAGAAAGACAGAGAAAAACATGCAATTTCAACCAGTATTTAGTGTCTGAGATGGGATCATTAAAAATCAGAGGATGAGGTCTTTGTTGCAGCTCTGTAAAAAAAAAACAAACAAACCACACAACAGTCTGGACAGAAAACTGTTCAAATACTTAGTCATTTTAATGGTCAGCAGTCAGAGGCCTTAAACACTTGCAAATGACTTGCAATTTGCTTATGAAGACTTGAACATGTCCTTAACAACCTGAGACTTGTCTTATATCTGTTTTTTATTACATTAGACTCATCATTGAATGTCTCTAATGATTTGAGACTTCACTTAGACTTTGCTCAAATGACGTGAGACCTTCCTTGAGACTTTTTCATGAAGGACAACTTTGGTATTTGTGAATGTAGACCCTATTTTCTCATGTTTTTTTTTTATATTTATTCTATTTATTTAACCCATATTTTACCTGGCACTCCTCTCACTAACATTTCCGCCACTGTCTTACTGCAACAAGTCACCTCTCGTGAGATTTCAGAACGAGTCTTCCCCATTAGCAAGACTTGGTTATACACAATAAGAAACAGACCAGGCACTATGATAACAGCAAAGCTTTCGATTTACTGGTCCATCTACGTCCCAACCCTCACCTATGGTCATGAGCTCTGGGTAGTGACTGAAAGAATGAGATCGCGGATTCAAGTGGCCGAAATGAGTTTCCTCTGTGGGGTGTCTGGGCTCAGCCTTAGAGATAGGGTGAGGAGCTCAGACATCTGGAGGGAGCTCAGAGTAGAGCTGCTGCTACTTCTCATCGAAAGGGGTCAGTTGACGTGGTCTTGGGCATCTGATCAGGATCCCCCTGGGCGCCTCCTGTTAGAGGTGTTCCGGGCACATCCCACTGGTAAAAGGCCCCGAGGCAGACCCAGAACACACTGGAGGGATTACATATCTCATCTGGCCTCGGGGTCCCCCAGCAGGAGCTGGGGAGAGACTTGAGACTTCTTATTGCATGACTTCTGACTTGACCAACAACTTGTTCTTAAGAATTAGAGACCTGCTATTGCAAGACCTATTTGGACTTGTCTTGGAGGACTTCAGACTAAACTTTAGACTTGTAATTGCAAGTCTCAGGTCCTGAAGGACAAGTCAAAGTCAAGTCTTCAGCCTTGTACTGACAAAACTTGACTTGGACTTGTTTCAAATGACTTGACACTTGCTCTCAAGGACATGAAAAAAGCTCTGGTAAAAAATAAAACTGTCGTTGAGAATAATTGTATTATCATGAATTAAAGCCTCATCTTTGTAATGTTCTCTCTCCCAGAGCGAGTGACCCCTCTGAGCTGCCACCATGGCCCTGGTTCAGGCTCTGCCCATATCTGCTGAGCCCCACAACCCCGGCCTCAGTGGAGGACCCCGCAGGAGACACCCCTCTGGCTCTTCACCCCCCCTCAACGCACCACCCTCCACTCTGGATCCTATGGGGTCTGTGAGCAGCCTCATTGCCAGCCGCCCGGGTCCTTACCAGGACCACCGACCTGTCGGTGAGCTGGGAGCCAGGGTCCGACGGCCCACACCAGGCGCCTCCTGCCTGGGCTCTGATTCACCCCTGGATTCCTTATTACTGCAGAGCATCCCGCCGCTGAAGAAACAGAGCTCCACGACATCCAGCAGGGGGCTGGAGAAGGAGAGTGGGAATGGGAACTATACCTATCTGAATGAGGACTACGTAGGTGACTGGAATGAAAACCATGTAACACGTGCGAGCCCAGGAAGTGACGCTGATGACACTAAAGGATCAGGGTTGAATGGTAACATGGGCGGACCTCCTCCAAAACTGATTCCTGTGTCAGGAAAACTTGAGAAGGTCAGTCTTTGAATAAATGAAAAGTTTACTTTTACATTTTATGTCAAAATCAGATAGTTTGTGGTGCTGATAAAGTGTATTGAATGTGTTTCTCTTATTTACCTTCCCTCATTGATATAAATGGTGTGGACAAAATAAGAGAAACACTCATCTCACCTCTCTTTTCAACAAAAACGGAAAATTAAAACCTGATGAAGGTGCCAGTTATGGCAGGACTGTTGTATTAGACTGCATTAGTTTTAGCCTGCTGTGTCGACTAAACTGTCAGCTGAGTGTATATTCAGATATATTTTCTCAGCAGATGGAGTTTGTCTTGACTGTAACTTCTAAATAGTGAAAATCATGAGTTGAGTTAGTGATCATTTTAGTTAGTTAGTTAATTAGCATTACCAGTGTGATCCAGAAATTAGTTTGAAGTGATACTAACTTTCTGGTACTTTATTTCAGATGTTCTTATTCTTGCCTCAACACTCCCATTTTGTATTCCTTCTCTAGAACATGGAGAAAACAGTGCTGCGACCCACTGCCTTCAAGCCCGTCATTCCCAAGAGCCGTACCTCCATGCAATACCTCTCCCCTCGCCATTGTGCCAACGTGTCCGAAAGCCAAAACAATTTGAACCTGCTGAGCCCCACACACATAGAGGCGTCGCCTTCCTGCTCTGAGAAAAGCAGCGCGCACAGCAGGGCCCGTAACAGCGGAGGCGGCAGCAGCCACTCCTGCCAACTGACCGACTCTGGACGCAACTCCCTCTCCAGCCTCCCACCTTACAGCAGCGCCGGCTACAGCCTGGCATCAGGAGAGGCCTCTGCTGGCCACCTGGAGCCCATGAAAAGCGCCCCACCAGTCAGCGGACACGGACACTCCAACTCAGACAGCGGGCGCTCGTCCTCCAGTAAGAGTACAGGCTCTGGCTCGTTAAGTGGCCGAGGACAGCCTCTGTCTGACAGCGGGTCCACCGGGCGCTCCCCTGGCCCGGTGGAGGGTTACGAGGGGGTGGTGAGGGACCTGGAGGATAAACTGAGGGAGAGAGAGCAGGAGCTGCAGCAACTCAGAGACAACCTGGATGAGAATGAAGCTGCAATTTGTCAGGTTGGTAGATGGTGTGGTTCAGACTTCACTTGACATCTTGATCAGTGTTTTAACAGAGAGACACACGTGAAGCTGTGTTGGAGAATCAACACAGTAAATAACTACAAACTCCTATTTCAAAGACAGAACCTCTGCGTTGTACTGACTTTGTTGTCCTGTGTTTTGTTGCAGGTTTATGAGGAGAAGCAGAAGCGCTTTGAGCTGGAGCTGGAGGAGCTGAGGCAGAGCTGTGCCACCAGGATGCAGGTCGCCTCACAGAAGTCCCAGCGTGCACAGCAGGTGCTTCAGTTGCAGGTCAGAACCTCTGACTAAAAGCCTGACCAAGTTCTACTACACAAACATGGTGCTGTCATTGTTCTACAAACACAGTAAAACATGACCAAACAAAACATCAGTGCTTGCCAGAGCCATGAAAGTAATATTTGTAAGTTAATGTGAATCGTAAAAATCTAATCAAATCGTAACAAATTGAGTTTTGGTCATTGTGGTCTCATTTCAGAACTATTATTTAAGACCTGGAGTCTCTTTTATAAACATTGCATACGCACAAAACAAGCCCTGAAAGAGGCGTACACCACTTCTCACGCTAATGTTGTGATATATATGGGAGAAACTTTGACCCATGCTAACGAACACTTTGGAGACGGGAAATTGGCGACGCAGATGGTGAGGTGGAAGCCTGATGATAGAAACTGTCGAATAATTCTTGGCACTCGCACCATTTTTGGTACGGTTCCTACTCATTGTTTTATAAATGAGACCCCTGCTCCCTGTAGGAACTGCTGAGTCACCTTGTAGTGATCCTGGTTGTGTTTATGGCTGCAGGTTTTTCAGCTCCAGCAGGAGAAGAAGAAGCTGCAGGAGGACTTTGCTCAGCTTTTGAAGGAGCGGGAGCAGCTAGAGGAGCGCTGCACCTCCTATGAGCACGAGAAGATCCAGCTGGGGCCTCGACTGGAGGAGAGCAAGTGGGAGGTGAGCGGCACAACTGGAGTTTCTTAAACTTAAATTTTATTCAGCAAGTGCAGTAATGTTGCAATCCATTGTACTTGGATGTATGAAGCGTCTGAGGCTCAAAACGTGACATACAAATATCAGTTTGCTGTGGGAGTCCATGTTTTACTAAGCAAGTGAACTGGTACCCATTTAGAGCGGAGGTCAGGAAAGCTGCGTCGGAATTATCGACTTCCAACTTGCTATGAATTGCAGGGTTATGACCACAATGAAAAAGAAAAGCTTTGGGCTGTAAAGTTTATCACGGTGCCATCACATCCCTTATTGATTTAACAGTTTCCCATCCCGCCTTAAACTCACTCTAATTACTCTAAGCACTGTTATAAGCACATATTAAACCAGGACTTCTACTGTAAAGCATCAGTCTGACCATGGCAGATCTCCATAACACATATATGGTTGTGCTTATTTCCCTAATAAAAAGATCACTCATTCATTCATTTGATACAAGAGGTTAAAATGGTCTTGTGGATGGTGATCTTTTGGAGCGTCATCACTGTCATAACTGCAACAAAATTAGGGGTTTGTTTGTCCATGTGAGAGCAGGGAGACAAACCTTTAATAAGATGCAAATAACCAGTTGTCATCAGTCATGCAGACGAACAGTACACGCTGCCTCTGCGACTTTAAGAGCTCCAGACACAGATCAATAGTAAAATTGATCCTCTCTGCTGTTTGAGATAATTAATTGTGCCATGAGGAATAATTCCTGAAGTCTAAAGATCTGAGACTCTCAGTGTATTTAATCCCCGAGACTGATTAATTGATCAGTCTTTTTCATAAAAGGGAGGATACATGAAGCCTCTTTGATAACTCAGCTGCTGTTACTGACTTCTGATGACAAGAAAGACATGAGTCACTGTGCTGTTCAAAGAAGGTTTTGTAGACCAGGAGTGTAACAGTCATCAACGTAGAGACTCAATGACGGATTGAAATTCAGCTGAGTGTGAGAAGGTACTTTAACTTTAACCAGACAAAGATCCAACATCAATAGAAGTGTTTGTTGCTCAGTACGTTGTGAGTTAAGTTTTGGTTTACTTAAACCTTCTGAAGAGGTTTTCAATTAGACCGCCACTAGATTTTTATGTTTTTAGATCTGAAACTATCAGTTTGATTCAATCAGTCCATTGGCATTAAATTAATCAACAAATATTGGTAACTATCAGACTTGTTGCTGATTAATTATTATGTCTATTAACTGAATAATCAGCTAATAAAGTCACACATTTTTAAGCAAAAATGCCTGTTTTTTTCTGTTTTTATTTGCCTGCTATGATAGTAAGTTAAATGTCTTTGGATTTTTAAATGCTAGGCACACAAAACGAGACATATGCTCTTGAATACTGTGATGATTTTCACCATTTTCTGACATTTTACAAACCAAACAATTCATAAAAATAATTTGCAAATGAAAGAAAAAGACATGTACTTGTCTTTATTTGTGAGCCTGTAAGCCAAAGAGCATCTTTGCTTCACTCAGCCACATGTACATCCTGAACTGTCTCTCTTCTCCCTCAGGTCTGTCAGAAGTCGGGGGAAATCTCGTTGCTGAAGCAGCAGCTCAAGGAGGTGCAGGGAGAGTTAGCCCAACGTGTGGGGGAGATTGTCTCACTGCGGGGTCAACTCAGAGAGACTCGTGGCGAGCTCACAAACACCCAGGTCCTGCTCCAGGAGGCCCACGGCACAACCCGCACACGAACCCTGGAGCTGGAGGTGTGTGAAAACGAGCTTCAGCGTCGTAAAAGCGAAGCGGAGCTGCTCAGAGAAAAGGTAGGTCGCCTCGAGGGAGAGTTGGTTCATCTCAGAGATGCTTTGGCCAATCAGGGCCCAGGAAACAGACAGTGTCAGGTGTTCCAGGAAGCAGAGGAGCACCTGCTGGCCTATGAGAGTGATGAGGCGAAGGCCCAACGGCAGAGCAGCAGCGAGGGGCTGCAGAACATGAAGGTGCAGATGGACAGAATGAGGGCTGAGCTGGCCTTCGAGCGTCAGCGAGCCGAGGAGCAAACGGGAGGCTTCGAGGAGGAGCGCAGGATATGGCAGGAGGAAAAGGACAAAGTTATCCGCTACCAGAAGCAGCTGCAGCAGAACTATGTGCAGATGTATCGCAGGAACCGAGAGCTGGAGCAGCTCCTGCAGGAGCTCAGTCAGGAACTGGAGAGCAGAGAGGAGGACGAGGGCAGCGGCAACGAGATCAACTTTGATGAGATCGCCGCTACAGAAATCTGACCCTTGTGTCTCTCCGTCTTTTGATTTGCACTACTGTCAGCTGAATATTTTTTTGTCACCTACATCACAGTAAAAAAATCTGCAGTTTCAAATGAGACACTCTTTAGTTCTGCCTCATTGGTCTATTCTCCAAGGAGTCCCACTTGAAAGTCAGTGACCTCTATTAGTCATTAGTAGGCCACCTCAGTCTCCTGCCCTTCTGTTAAAGGGAAAGTTTGGATTTTTTGAAGTGGGGTTGTATGAGGTACTTCTCCATAGTTAGTGTATTACCTACTGTAGATGGTGGGTCAGCATGCCCCTCAGTTTGGAGAAGCAGGCAGGTGTACCGCTATGGGAGCTTAACAGTGTACTGCTGTGGACGGGGGTAACAATAAACATATTTTAGCCATCTAAAAAAAATCAGAATCTGTTTAAGTGGGCACTATATTTTGAATATTTTAATTGCTTTACCTTGCCATCAGACAGAGACTCTCTTCAAAGCCAGACTCAATTGACAGAAACAGTAATTTTACCTAACAGAACACAGGAGTTTGCGGCCTCGGCTGCCTCGATCAGTTAGTTTGTTTGTGTTACTGTGTGACTTTGGTGAATCTGAACTATTTGTGTGCCCCCGTCCACAGCAGTACATCGTTTATCTTTGGTGTCAGTACTCTAGCCTGCTTCTCCAAACTTGGACATGCCAACCAGCATCCACTGTATGTAATGCACTGACTATGATTCAGTACCTCATACAACCCCACTTCAAAAAACCTGTACTATCCCTTTAATGTCTGTGTGACTAACCAGACAGTTTTAGGCATCAGTGGGAGACTCGGTTGTGTGTGAGTAACTGCTCCCAACCTTTCACTCCTCCTCTTGTGTGAGTTATGAATCGACCCTCCATGCTGGGTTTAACACTACACTCCCACTCTGTGTTAGCTGTCAGCTCTCATTAGTACCGTTAATTTAGCCAGAGCCCACGCTCGGTGTCAGCTGACGGTGAACGTGGGACACCACACATTCGGCATGTCATGATAAGAGTAAGTGAATCAGAGTGAGGCGTTGATGGAGGTGACTGCACTCTAATCATGACAAGCAAAATATGTCTACTTCCTGTTAACTAGGGTACAGACATACATGTGTAGGAACAAAAAACTAATTTTCAGTCATGTATGGCACAAATTTGTTGTTTTTATAATATTAGGTCCAGTTTGGAAGAACAAAGTTAAGTCTCCTTTGATCGTACTCTCATATCCTGGACACTTTACCCTCAACAGTGGAAATAATATCATGAACATCTGTACAGTCTAGTGTAATTAAACAGTATAACATCTGGATTGAATATGACATTAACACCTTTGATCCAGTGCACACTTCAGCTTTTCCCACACACACAGTTTGTTTTAAATCGCTTTTCCTGTAGTGTAGGAGTGGGCGATGTGGATACAATCCTAAATATTCAGGAAAAGTTATTTTAACAACAGACATTTTGACATGTCATAGCAGGGAAAGCACAGGTGTAATTAATATTAATAACGACTGCATTCCCATTACGAGAAATATAAAGAGATTCAGCTCAAGTGTCGAACTGGCTCACTGTCGTGGCTCGTATCGACACTTAATGTTTGTGTCACCTGTGTTTCTCCTGCTATGATGAGTCAAAATGTCTGCTGTGGAAAAATGATCTATACCAGGGCTGTCCAAAATCACTAGTGCACTGTATTTACTGTATACGCACTATTTAGTGAACCCTGAACCTAAATCAGAAAGCACAAAGGGAACCTGTTGGCCAGCTTGGTCCCTTCTGTAGTTGGGTTTCCATCCAAATGTAGCTCAAATTTTAACCACATTTTAAGAAAATCTCCCCCCAAAAAAGCAAATTAATGTGCTTTTATTTGAGATAAGGGAATTGGTTCATGGAGATCAGCAGTAGGTGGCGCTAATTCTCCAGTCAGGGCCACTGCAGAAGAGGGTTCAACAAGATGACGTAATTAAAAAAGCACTAGTCAAACCCCTCAAGTTAAGGGAAACAAATTTATGTATAAAAAGAGAGAGCACCCTGGACTAAGTTTTAAACAACTATGTGCTCTTGGAAGAGTTCTGATAACAGCCCTGTATACATACATAAGCATGTTAAAAGCCTCCAGCCACGATGACGAGAGCTTGCAGTCACTTGTGTACAGTATGTCATCATTTCTTTGCTGAATGTGTTTCCATTGCACTTAGCGGCATTTACCTTTTATCGACACACCAACTTTTCCATCTATGCCAACTAAGCATAAAAACTATTTCTCCATCATTTCGAGATTTTTTTTTTTTTTTTTTTAAATTTTTGGTGTTTCCACTCAAGTTTTTTTTAATGTGCAGAATTGAAAATGTGCATAAAAAAAGGTGGCTAGAGACACACCTTGTTTGGAGTTTGCATACTCTTTCCATGTTAGCGTGTGTTTTCTTCAGGTTGCTCCCACAGTCCAAAGACATGCAGGTTAAGTTGTTGTGACTGGTGGTGACTCTAAATTGCCCGTAGGTGTGAATAACAGGCTGCCTGTCTCTATGTCTGGCAACTAGTCCCAGGTTTTCCACAGTGTCATCTGGGAGTTGAGAGTCCTCGGGAGATAAGAATCAGTTGTATTATAGTTATATAACAAGAATAAGTCCTTGCATTTCAGTAGGGTCCTCCTGCTGCATGGTGCTCAGGGATAGTGACCATGGTAAAATGACAAAATTTGTTATGGTTGGCAAATTTATATTGACTCATGGTACACAGTATATCCTCATATCGCCCATTCCTACTGTTTTAAAGTCAGTCATTGTAAAATTCTTTACATAAGGCCAAAAGAACAACATGAATTATTAGTTTTCTTATACTTGAATTCAGCGTCTTTTTCTAGTGAAATATAAAATTAAGAAAATTACTGTTTCCTCATTGGAGAAAATACTTCTTTCTACAAGATGGTAAAACATTGATTACTCTGTGTGTGTGGGTGATTTTTACATCACTGAAGGGAAATCATGCACTGAATTCTGGGTGTTTTGGTGTAAATTCAAACTACTTGGACCATGACTGTTTTTCCACCAACCTTTACAGTGTACAATCTGCTCCATGTGTAATTACTTCCCTTTTTTGTTCATCTGTTACTGCTGATCGACTCATCGTCCTCTGTAAATAACCCTGACAAATCATTCAGATTTCTTCCAGAGATGTCTGTCCGTCTCAAAAATAAAAAAAACATAGCCACTGTGAATAGACCAAAGCAATGTTGCATATTATATTTTGTTCCTGCAGATACGACGCCTGTTTAATAATGTTCGTGTGGATGTTTGTTCCGGTTCCTCAGTATAATTTTATAATCCACGATATTTGTATGAAGACATTAAATGTATATTTTCATGCTGTACATTTCTTGAACAAACATACTATGTTTTTAATTAAAAAAAAGACAATTTAATAGCCGTGTGTGGAACATTCAGATTTGTTCAACATCATACAACTTAAAAATCCTACAGCAGATTGTTTTTTGTTTTTTTTTTTCACTTAAATTATATACATTCCAATGCAATGTCTTTGTAAAGCGTTTTTACTGAAATATGAGTTTATTTGTGTTGAAATTCCAGTATGTACAATGACCATTTAGTCTGGGTTGCATTCCCTCCTGCAACAATCTGGATTATTTGCTCTTCAGTTCTCATTGTGTTTATATTTAGGTGATGTTTTACGGTTTGTGGTTTCATGAGTTCAAAGTATTCCTCATTAGCTGCTGCACAGCAGAAATGTCTCTGAATGTCTCCTGTCTGCCCTCTGCAGGTCAGAATCTACATTTCAGCTTAACTGCATTATATTTTCAGTCAACAGGGCTGCTAAAGGCACTCAGGTTACATTCTGCACATTCAAAAATTCAGACACATGGAAATCTGTGCTAAGTTTCTCTAGAGGATTGTCATTGTTATGGAGGACAGAAGCTGCCAGAATAAAAAATAAATGACTCAATAAATAAATGAATATGCCATTGCATGTATCAAAAATAATATTAAAAATAAATGTAGGCATTAATTAAAAGATTTAATATTCTGTTTTAAAAGTGCAGTTCATATTTCTGGATAAAGAGGGTTGATTGTTGAGTCTTATTCCCAGATTGTCAACATCCGACACTCTTGGTGAGACTCAACAATCAACTATTCTTCTTCAGAACTACAGATTTAATCTTTAATTTTCTTCTTTATATACCTCTGTAATGATTCTCCGTTACTCTCCTATTTAATTTTCCTATTTATTTTTTTTGTATTTAAATATATGTTGTTTTATTTAGATTTATTTTTAAATGTTATTCATTTCAGTTGTGATAAAGTGAAATATTAAGGCATCAGGAGCACCATATTTTCATGATTTCAGATCCTCTGGACATTCAGAAACACAAACACAGACTTCTGCACTACTTTTTTTTAAGAGGATTGTCATACTATGGAGGACAGAAGCTGCCGAAATAAAAAAATAAATGACTCAATAAATTAATTTAAGGCTCAACAATCAACTATTTTTTTCCAGAACTGCAGACTTTATCTTTACGTACCTTTTTATTAATTCTCCTATGTATTTCTTTACTATTTAATTTTTTTTTAAATATTTAAATTCATTTAGTCTTTGATTTTTTATTTAATTTAGATTTATTTTTAAATGTTTATTTATCTATTATTTCTTTAAATTTACAGACAAATTTATTAACCAAGTAATTTTTAATTTATTTTAAATATTTTTTTTTATTCTGGCACCTCCTGTCCTCTGTACAATGTGACATAAATAGTAAAAAGAAATGTTCTTGATGAGCGTTGGCTCCTGGGTTGTGATAAACCAGCACCATATTTTCATGATTTCAGGCTTTCAGGACTCTTTTACTGTAAATGTAATCTGCTGCTTCTGTGTTCACTTTGTCTTTAAATAATTCAGTGACAGTATTCCTCATTTGCTTCATCCTTGAACGCCGTCATCTGCTGCTTCAGGCCATTTCGGTTTTTCAGCTTAGTTGCTCAACAGTCACCAGAGTCCACGCAATTATTCCCAACTCTAACAAACTTTAAGACGAATGGCAAAATTACATACCTGACCTCAGATCAGTGTGTTTCAAGTCTCTGTTTCTGTGTTCAGTCCCAACAGCTGCTTATCACTGGGAATATTCCTAAAGTCATGATGAGAGTCTCAGTCTCCTTTCAAAATGTTTTTGGGGACTTTGACCACAAACACCATGGGGTCTTTGGCCTTATTGCTGAAGGCTTTTCGGATGATGTCGACAGCGTGCTGATGGGTCACGCCTTGCAAGGAGACTCCGTCCACAGACACCAACTCAAATCCAGCCTGAGGACGCGAGAGAGGAGTCAGACACGGTAAGAAATGGAACAAATACATTAAAGTACAAACACTTCTGTGTGTGTAAACAGGGTATCTGTACTTAATGTAGTATCCTCCAATGCCTTAGCAAGTATTTAAGGTCTAAAATTTAATTTACAAAGGTTTTAAATGCTTACTGTTGCTTTACAGAGTCAGTAATGTTGGTTATAAAATTGTTTTGTGTCTGTTCTCAGGCTGTCAGGAGGTGTTATACACCTGAAAACACCTGCAGCAAACACTGTAGCTACAGCTGGCTACAGCATCTGTTAATCTAAAATACCTTGAACTTGAAGGAACTTAAATTATTTTTTCATGTTAGTGGTTAATCCATTTTCTGCTGCTCAATTTGGTCAAGAACCCTGTTAATTAAAATTATTTAATCATCAGAAATTATTATTTTATACTGCAAAAAATAGTAATACATTATACTGGGTTTCCATCATGCTTTCATACTTTGTGTGAAGTATTGAACTGCATTTTATGTGGTATAAAAAAAATAGTATTTAATTTGTTGCACTCTGCAGAAACCGTGGTTATTAAAGGGAATTTCGGTTTATTTCAACCTGTCTCCTATTGTCCTAAATTTGCTTCAAGTGACTAGTGACATAAAAATAATAGTTAGCACATTAGCCGTTAGCCTAGATACAGCCGGGGCGCATAGTAGTGTCAGACCTGTTAAAACGTAAGTGAACGGGCAACCTTCAAGTGCAAAGTTAGTCCACTAAACAAGCTTTTTCTCCACAAAGACCGCCTCATATCGTTAGGATAAATGTCAGAGAACATATAGAAAACGACATGTAAACGTGTTGTCTTACCTTACCGGTGTGCTGCCATGTTTGTTTACCATTTAGCTCTGCTTTCCAAAGCGCGGCCGAAATATATCTCGCAAGAACAAGCAGCGATCTCATAGCGTGCCTGAAATCTCGCGAGAACAAGCAGCAACAGCTGGAAGGCAGAACCGGACAGTAGCCTGAAAAGTTCATTCATTTATTTGATGAAAGATTTATCGAATAATGGCTGACTTTTTGCCAGACTTCGACTTTGTGGAGGAGGAATTTGATTTTGCAGAGTTTGATGACCGCCCTTATTTATTTGAGCCAGAATACACTGATGAAGAACTTCGTGAAATTGAAGAACAGAGGAGGAGGAGAGAGAGAGAGAGGCACAACAGGTAGAGGACGAGAGAGGAGGAATGGCTGCTGCAAGGCTGCGTAGCTCTGGAGATCGGTGGTGTACCTGTGAATGCTGTGCCCCAGTGCCCACAGAAGAGGAATGCCTCTGTTGCAAGGAATGGGACCGGTTGCAGCCTTATTTTCAAGGTCTGGATGTGACCGAGGACGAGACACCTCCACCTGGAGTAGTATCCCGTTCACTTACGTTTTAACAGGTCTGACGCTACTATGCGCCCCGGCTATATCTAGGCTAACGGCTAACATGCTAACTATTATTTTTATGTCACTAGTCACTTGAAACAAATTTCAGACGGCAGGAGACAGGTTGAAATAAACAGAAATATCCCTTTAAGAGTCGTGTCACCTTGAGCACTTCACAGGTGGAGGCAGCTCCTCCAGGAAAGATCTTCTCGATCTTCACCACTGGCTGAACCTTTGACTCCATCCCACCTGATATACTGATGCCTGAAACAGCAAAACAACAGGAGTGGGACTCAGTGATGAGAAACACCTGGCACTATAAGTACACAAATATAAAAGTAAAGAGGCAAAAAGAGGAGATGAGCAGCTACATTTTGAAGTTAACAATGGGAAAATATTGCATGTAACTATATAGATAAGTCTACATGTGAAGAGGAGAAATATAAAAGGAACAAAGATGGTTTACATATAAGCTTTTCATATCTGGAGGTCTTAGTTATGTGTTGTACGTAACTACCATTTCCTTCATTTAAAGGAACACTGTAAGATTTCTGGAGATTTAGTGACATCTAGTGGTGAGGACTGCAAATTGCAACCACTTGAAACCTCTACAAGTTAAACCCAATTTAGACCAAAGATTCGGGATGAGACAAGTTGAAACAGAGGGCTCAGGGACAGAGCTCCTGCTGCAGCAAGCAAGCACGCTGTCTGTGGTCATTTTGACTCAACTGGTGGACTTCACTACAAGCCGACTGTGCTTTACGTTTGACCAGCTGAGTTGCAGGTGACACCATCAGCCGGCTTGAGTTGAGCTCAGATGGTCAGTTCACACCCCTGCAACTTTTCTCTGCAACGTTCTAAAACGGTTTCATCTCGTTGCAAATCTTTGGTCTGAACTGGGGTGTTCATTGTTCAGAAGGTTTTTTTGGAAGCTGAATTATCCACAGAGGTCTCCCTCTCTCTGGACCAGGAAATCAAAATCGGTAAAAATACAGGTAGCCGGATTGTCCACAAACGTCACTTCCTCTCCAAAACAAATGGACAAGGTGATTTAAACCGGTAAAAACACTGAATAAAGCAATTTCACGTAATAAACTCAGTGTGTTTCCGATGCCACTTGTCATGGAGGGGCTGCTAAGGATGGTGGCTGACACAAAATATGAAGTCTGTCTAGAGCCAGTGTTTGGTTTGTCCAATCTGGGTTACTGTCGAATCCCCCTGACTCCTGTGCACTGGACCTTTAATAGACTATATGTCTCACTCTCTTCTCTCTTCACTCTTCTTGGAAAGACATGTTGGTGTGTTTAGTTTTTTTTAAGATGTGACCACCCACAGATGAAACTAATAAACTGGGGGATGTTTTTAGGTAGAAATCTCAGACAAGTATCTCAAAACCTGGATAAATAAAACCAAAACATGTTCAGAGGTCAGTTTGGTTGTAATTTGTGTGCACTGAATCTACTAATAAATGTCCAGACAATGAATCAATCAAACACATTTACCCAGTGACTGTTTGGTCTTGGAGATGCTGACAGTTTTGAGCTCGTGCTCCTCTTCAGGCTCGGAGCCGTTGAGTCCGTTCTCAGAAGGAGCCTGATGTCCGTTCACCTGCTCGCCCTTCCCTCCCTGATCTGGACTCGATCTGAACACCTGCGACAACAGTGGCCGACTCCTGCGAGCAGCACTCTGCAGCGTGAACACAGTTTCTTCACTCCTGTCTCCACTTCTCTCCGTTTTGCTTTTGGAGTGGCCGTTTCTAAACGTGGACCTTCCTCTCTCTGAGGCCGTGTCTGAAGTCGAGTGCAGTGAAACCTCGTCAAAGTGGACGGAGCGAATGGTGCCGATGTCTGTTCGGAAAGGAGGGCGGGAGTCGTGGCTGCGGGCCAGCAGCCAGTTGGGGAGCATGGGGCTGGCAGAGGTGGGTCTGAGGTCTCTGGACTCTGTGTTGTAGCCGTCCACTGGTATGTCCAGCAGTGGGGTGAAGGACCTGGAGGTAAGGGGCTTCTCCCTGGATCCTCGGGGCCCAAACAGACTGAGCTTCTCCAGCTCATCCAGCAGGTGGCTCTCCTTCTCCACCTCCTCGGCATTGTGGAGCTCAAAGCCTCCCCTGTAATCTGAAGGGAAAACACAAGATGTATCAGTATATTTCTGGTGTTGTGTGCACTTTTATTTCAAGTTGTCCTGTGTTGTCTGTCTGTGCTTTCAAAGGGGAACTGTTTTGGTTGTTCTGGTAACGAATAAAAATATAAATCAGAAGGAAACCAGATGTGTAAGATCTCATAATTTTGACTCAGTTTTGTCTCAGTGTCTGTTAATTTTGACTGACTTGTGTGACTACTTTTATTTTCATCATGTCTATCTTTTTCTTCTCTCGGCAGAAACAGACTTCCACAGTGATGTTATTGTCCTCAGAACAGAAAATCAAGAGCACCACTTTTATTATAAGAAAACATTCGCAGAAAAACACCAATTTAAAATCATCAAAACCACCTTTTTAAGTAGAAACAAACAGCCAGGTTCCTCGTCTATTCCTTGTTTAAACATATTAAACATAAAACTAAAATCCAAAAGTTAAAAACCACTGAAAAATGAAGTGGTATTGCAGCTGAGGTGGAAGGTACTGACCCGGGATGGGAGTGATGAGGCGCCGTTTGGGTGCTCGACCAGATGTGGGAGAGCGGAGAGGAGGAGTTCGGACTACATTACAGAGAGGAAAGAAAGATAAAATGTTACAGAGAAGAGTGTAAGAAGGACTTTTTAGAGTGGATCTGTATTTCAGAGCACTGATTCTGACAAATCTCAGCATGTATCACACGCACTTGAACGATACTTGAGGATTTCGTAGGCCTCAGCTTCGATCGGCATCACTATGTTATTGAATGCACTCAGGTCAGCAGGAGGAAGCAGCATCCTGAGAGACGAGACAACGGAGTCAAAACAGAGTCATTATTTTCATTGTTTGTTATATGACAAACCATTTTTAACTGAGTCATCAGTGTTTTATTGTGAAACATTTGGATCTGAAAAGATTACCCTGAAAAGTCCTTAGTAATCCCCTTCTGGCAGTATTTGTAATTCCAGTTTCTCTGGCTGGAGTTACAACAGGCTGCTTGAAAAAGTGGGAATTTGAGGCCAAGTCCAACGTCAGGCCATCATCTGGTGCAGCCGAACAGACAAGTTGGTGGCTATGGACAAAGGGAACGACGCCACGTGGGCCCCAAAATACCACTAACAACAGCAGGGTACGAGGGAGTAAAAGCAGAGAGGGCACCTGGGACGCCAGGTGTTATCAGTGAGCCTTCTAGAGGTGTTGTGGGCCTTTCACTGAAACACCAGTGAAGGAAGGTACCCACCTGATGACCCCAATGAAGCGTTTACCCCCCCTTAACCCTCGCCCCTCCGCCAGTATGGCTCCAACTTTGACACTCAATAGCAAGTATGTGCAACAACAATTTTCTCCTGTTAGTTTCTTCTCTCTTCCCTCATCAAAATGAGGGAGTAGGGGGAGGTAAAGGGAGAGTTCAGACCGCACAGAAGTCTCTCTTTCCCTAAGCTCCTTCTTACTTTTCTACCTACCTTCGCTCTTCCCTACTTTTCTATCCATCTAACCATGAGTCCTACATCGTGGGCAACTGGACTTGCTTGCGTTTCTTGAAGATGTTTTGCCTCTTACGCAAGAAGCTTCTTCAGTTCTAAAGGACTGGTGCAAAGTCGCATGCTTTAAACACCACAACCCTCTGCACTTCAAATCCAGTAACACACTGAGCCAGAAGCTTGTCCACCCTAAGGACAAAACACCCAGCCGTACGCTCAGCCGTCCATTTACAGCTAAAGGACAAGGGACACTCCTTCAAGGACACCAATGTTCACATCTTGGCCAGAGAAGAAAGATGGTTTGAAAGATGCACGAAGGAAGCCATGGACGTCAGAGTTTAAAGTTTAAAGCCTGCGACTCTGCACCAGTCATTTAGAACTGAAGAAGCTTCTTTGATGAAAGGTGAAATGTCTTCAAGAAACTCAAGCAAGTCCAGTTGCCTACGATATAGCACTTATGATTACCATGACCTGGATGACTGAGAATCTTCACCGACATATTCATCTCATCCTTTGGCTCCCGCTCAGACCCCCAGACAGCACTATTACTCCCACTCATAGTCTCAAGTATGTGCATCAAGGGATTGTAACACCTAGTCCCAAGCTGAACTGATTTCCTTACCGGACTTCTCTCAGCAGCAGCAGCTTCTCCGGCCTGTCCAGCACGGCCAGCAGGTGGCGTATCAAGTTCTCCACTGACCGCTCGGCCACATACTGGTAAAGAGCAACAACAAAACTCATCGATTCACAATAGTATCCAGCTGATAACGACTGGGAACTGATAGATGAATGATGCTGCGCGATAAATACAGACTCTCACCCTTCGGCACGTCTTCATCACAGCAGCCACCTCCTCCTCAGTCAGCAGCCTGCGGGCCATGTCCTCCACCACTCCGAGCATCTCTGAATTTGGCATCGCACTCACCTGCTGTCCTCCTGAAAACATCACAAGGGAGAATCGTTGTTCAGTCTCACGATCTGTGTCCTCTGGACCAGAAATGTCTTTTTGCAGTCGAACATATTAAGAGTAAATTAAATCTGTATGTCACTGAATGACGCACAGTAGTTACAGGCTCAATAAATCTGCTCTATCTGTGTACACATGTCCACGATACAGACTGTAAACATCCTCGTGCTTACCTGGGTTTCAAGCTATCATAACTCACTGCTCATAAAGTATATGAAGAAGTCACAGAACAAATTTAAGATCATATTTCTAGGGTTTTAATTTGCCACAGACTGAGGAGGGAGATCTGCTTTTACAAAGTTAGAAGATGAGATGGAAGATATTCTCTTTAAAGACAAAAAATCTAAGAATAAACCAAAAGCAACAATGAACTGACTCTACTAACAGGTTATTGCGTGTGTATCCAAATCCTAGTCCCAACAAATACAGTATTTACTCCTGTTTGAGTGGCGTTTGCTAAAAACTACAGTTAAGAAATTACCGAGCTTTATTTTTTTAAGATTGATGTCTTCAGTAGAAGTGAAACGTCTGGGCTGAGAGCCACAGAGAGGAGGATAGAGAGGAGACAGAGTGTTGAGAGATGGATTAACACATAAAATAACAGCAGCTGTTGTAAAACCTTTCCTGTGTGGTTTTATTTGAAGCTGCAACCAGTAGCTCTCTCAGCCAGTCACCACTCACAGACTTTGCCTGAGGAGGCTGAGATTTGGCATGGAGGTCAAGTATGTGTGTGTGTGAAAGTGTGTGTGTGTGTGTGTGTGTGTGTGTGTCGATGCCAATTGGCTAAAAGGGGGAAGTCGGAGGGGCTGATAAGAACAAGGCGCATAACTTCCAAATGACTCACAGCCTTACACAAGATTTGGTGGAAAGATTGGTCTTGTGAATACATGAACTGGTGGGTGCAGCTATTGTGAATTGTTTATTTGTGTTATTGTCTTGATTGCTCAGAGTGTAAAGTTCTTCACACGGCAACCTGAGCAGGTGTCAGCATCTTCACAGGCCATATAAAGTAGCTGTTTCAATGCAAAATCTGGCACTACGGCCTGTCATAGAAACGTGCACTGGCCCATCCTAACTACCGTACACCAGGACATAAAACATCCAAAACAGTTCAACTACCTTTGCCAGCCTTGTGTGTGGACGGAGACTTGGAGCGTCCCCGGCGTCCACCCTTGAACAGCAAGTTGACGAAGGTCTTTGAGCGCTGCAGGGTGCTCTTCTCCTCTGGGTCCTTCCCTTTCTGCTTCTTCTCCTTCTTCTGCGTGATCTCTATGATGGGATAACAAACAGTTGGTCATTTACTCGGCTCAGCCATCTTGTCTTTTGATGTTACCCACTCGCCTCACCTGCCACGGTGACTTGGCTTTGTGACCTGCTGATTGGTCGGCTCGGCCTGCTGAGAGCCATCAGCACGGCCGTCTTGGTGGACTCTCGCCTCCCCCCACCCTCGTCTCCACGGATCACCGTGTCTTTGAGCAGAGTGGTTCGACCCAGGCTGCGGGTGGTTTCAGGACCCATCCTCTGAGAGGGAAGGTCCGTCTGCATAGCGGTCTCAGTTCGCTCTGACTCAGACCTGGACAGATAAACCACCATGATCGAGTCTAGTCTAGGTCCAGTCTTTCAGTGTGCACATGTTGAAGCTGTATTTTATGACTGCAGCGTAAAGTAGGGCTGTCGAGATATTCTGCAACTTATTTCATTTATACAAGTCCACGGGAACATATTTCCGCTGAGGGGTGCTGCACAGTATTTATGTGAATACACTTACAAGAATTAAAGTCTACACTGGTGGTTCCATCAGCTGTTAGTCCAAAGAACGCACGCTCCCATGCCTAAACCACAGTGAAATTTGGCACAGTGGTAGAGGGTCATGGGAGGATGCCAATGAAGCAATATTACATCAATTGGCCAAAGGGGGGCGCTATAGCAACCGACTGAAATTGCAAACTTTGAATGGGCATATCTCATGCCCCGTATGTCGTGGAGACATGAAACTTTGCACAGAGATGCCTCTCCTCATGAGGAACACATTTGCCTCAAGAACCCATAACTTCCGCTTATATAGATTTTAAGAACACTTTTTAAGAAGAGATTTGAAAAACACTTCAAATCGATCTCTTCCTAGGAAGTTTGAGCGATCTGCATGAAACTGGGTGAACATAATCTAGGGACCAATATCTAAAGTTCCCTCTTGGCAAAAGTTGGAAAACTTACTCAAACTGAGCTTCTATAAGGCAATGAATATTGCGGAGGGCGTGGCTCATCACATAAAGGTGTATAACATCTCAAGGGTTTCACCCATCACCACGCAACTTTGTAGGCATATGACCACACATAATCTGAGGGGACCTTCCATTATTGACCCCATCAAACAAAATGGGGGCGCTAGAGAGCTCATTTCTTATCTAGGCCTAACCACCATATGGATTTTTACTAAACTTGGTAGATATGTAGAACAGGACGCCTCAAGGTGACTGGAGAAATGTAACTCTAATTGGCAACTGGGTGGCGCTATAACAACAGAAGAATGCTTAAAAATGGCTAAAATGTGACCGATCGCTGTGGCTCCCCCTGTGGACCAATGTTTGTTTGTTTCTTTCTAATTTTTGGTATGACTAAGTCATGGTATGGTATGCTGTACATAATCACGGAAACTGTCAGTGTGTCATTCTGTCTGTCCCACGTTTTTCTGCTCACTGACGTGGTCAATCTATGTGAAACTGCACATAGGCATTGAGGACTGGCATAGGTAGAAGGTGACAAAGCTACCAATGGGTATGGACTAGTTATCTTTATTGTCTATTTAAAAGCAAATAATAGTTTTGCTTTTGAAGGAAATGGTTTCAGCTTACAAAAACAAACAGGAGGTCAGTATTTTCTGCGTTGTTACATTGCTAGGAAGGATCTTAAGCTATGGTGTAGGGTACACGTCTACACAGAGCCTACGCTGTAAGTACAGCTATAATTCAACGCAGCAGTTTAAATCTTCCTTAAGCTGAATATTTTTCGACTTCACAACCATAAAAACACCAAATGTGCAGCGCAGAGCAGACCCTCAGCACCTTGTCACGCTGCTGCCATTTATAGCATAGTGTAAACATGCAGTGCTCCCATGAAAAAATGTGAACACAGCAGTTGCGGTGGTTGCTTGCCACCCCCTGCAGCTGGCTTGTCAATAGCACAGTATGGCAGTATTGGGGTTTTCCCAACAGCCCTACTATAAAGGGAGTTTTGAAAGCCTAAAGCAGGTATAAGGTTCAATAAAATACTGAGCTGTTTAGGTCTGATATTTCCTCCAAATCTAGGAGAATATAACCAAAAGTAGAAAGCTGAGTCTGACCTCTGGTCCTCAGTAGAGATGCAGACGTCCACCATGTCTGAACCAAACGGCAGGCTGGGAGGGAACATGACCTGCGACAGGCCGCTCAGAGAGCTGACCGGGGTCCCGGATGACAGAGAGGAGGCAGAGGAGTTGGATTCTGAAGCCTGGGAGGAAGATTTCTGGGTACCATTGGCCACTGCGGAGGAAAGAAAGAGATCATCTAACTCAAGTTTATTCAAGCATACCACAAAGTGTCCTGTGTTCTTTACAGATTCACTGAGACGACAAACACAAGGAGAAAGGCTGCAGCTCTCTAGATAATGAAACACTGGAGAATAAAACAGATACATACGCTTATTGAGCCACCTGTATTCTGCCACCATCTCCTTATAGGCAGGGTATCGTCCTGCTTCCTGTCAAGATATGGACACAGATATGCAAATGAGATACAGTAGAGACGTTGAAACTTTTATGGGCTCGCTATATTTGATAAAGAGTAACCCTAGAAGCACACAGAGACCCAAAACCACACACCTCTTCCCCCTTAAAGACGAACACACCCCACTCCTTGACTTTCTAGTAACCTCTGATACCTGGGATGCTTTTTTAACTCTTCAGTTTCCACGGGGCAAAGCCAGGGAGCAAACCTTAAACAGGCAACACGGCTCTAAGCTTTGATCAGCACCTGATCCCAGCTGCCTGGTGAATAATGCACACGGCCTGGCTATTTTTCACAGCGCGAAACCCAAGCTGCGACAAGTAAAGTGAGCGAGGAATATTACGACTGCGTGCCAGCTGTCGGGCCCTGCCACACAAACCGCAGCTACGTCCGCTGTGCAGTGATGCGGCACAGCGTGGGGTTTGTGTTTGAGAGAGAGTTAGAGATGAGAGGGAGGAAACGGATCAGAGAGTTAATGTGTGTGAGGTCATCTAACAGAGGTGATAATGAAGGAACCAACATGCTTTCTAATAACTGAGAGTCGTTACGAAGTGTGATACTTTAGCTTGTGGTTAACACTGAATTCAACACCAAAAATATTCACTACCACTAACAATGTTTGTTACTCAATTAGATTAGTTTTATCCACTATAAAATTATTCATGATGACTTCTGACAATTAATCATACTAGTCCATACCCACTGAGTGCACAGTTGCTCATGTACAGTTTCACATGGTGTGTGTTTGGGATACAGGTCATAGGAAATTGCAGATTAAATAGTCAACTGAACCGATTAAGAAGAGCAATGTATTCAGAGTTTTTGTGAATTTGATAGTACGATTGCTTTATTGAAAGTACAGTAGTACCATTGCCAATAGTGGGATAGTTAGTGGGCTAAAACTGTACATTAGTAGTTGAGGTAGCACGTTGAAAGGCAGATAGTTAAAGTGTTTATATGTTGTATTGACTTAAAAGTGGGGCGCACTGACTGACTGACAGAATGACACACTGACAGTTTCCGTGATTATGTACAGCATACCATACCATGACTTAGTCATACCAAAAATTAGAAAGAAACCAACAACCTTGGTCCACAGGGGGAGCCACAGCGATCGGTCACATTTTAGCCATTTTTAAGCATTTTTCTGTTGTTATAGCGCCACCCAGTTGCCAATTAGAGTTACATTTCTCCAGTCACCTTGAGGCGTCCTGTTCTACATATCTACCAAGTTTAGTAAAAATCCATATGGCGGTTAGGCCTAGATAAGAAATGAGCACTCTAGCGCCCCCATTTTGTTTGATGGGGTCAATAATGGAGGGGTCCCCTCAGATTATGTGTGGTCATATGCCTACAAAGTTGCGTGGTGATGGGTGAAACCCTTGAGATGTTATACACCTTTATGTGATGAGCCACGCCCTCCGCAATATTCATTGCCTTATAGAAGCTCAGTTTGAGCTCTCTTTTCCAACTTTTGCCAAGAGGGAACTTTAGATATTGGTCCCTAGATTATGTTCACCCAGTTTCATGCAGATCGCTCAAACTTCCTAGAACGAGATCCATTTGAAGTGTTTTTCAAAAAATTAAAAATGGCGGAAAATCTATAGAAGCGGAAGTTATGGGTTCTTGAGGCAAATGTGTTCCTCATGAGGAGAGGCATCTCTGTGCAAAGTTTCATGTCTCTACGACATACGGGGCATGAGATATGCCCATTCAAAGTTTGCAATTTCGGTTGCTATAGCGCCCCCCTTTGGCCAATTGATGTAATATTGCTTCATTCACATCCTCCCATGACCCTCTACCACTGTGCCAAATTTCACATGGATTGACCAAGTCAGTGAGGAGAAAAACGTAGAACAGAAACAGGAAAAAATCTGAAATATATCTTAATATTGTGGACCAATATGACAGACGCTATGCCTCGTCTTGTTATTTGAGCCATTTCTCCTGGGCGAGGATGTGGAGGAGGGAGATTAGCTGGCAGAGTGTTGTGTGGCTCGGTTTGAGCCACTTTAACCCTTTCTCCACCAAATTAAATTTAAAAAAAATTGTGGTCTTCACTGATCTTGCCAGCAAGCTTCTCATCCTCCACAGTCGACCTCATGTTGAAAGCGTACGACTCCAGGCTGTTCTTAGCAAACACTTTGTCACGCTGGACGTCATCTTCAGCCTTGTACTTCTCAGCTTCCTGGACCATGCGTTCAATGTCCTCCTTACTGAGACGACCCTTGTCATTGGTGATGGTGATCTTGTTCTCCTTGCCAGTGCTCTTGTCTACAGCAGAGACATTCATGATACCATTGGCATCAATTTCAAATGTCACCTCAATCTGGGGAACACCACGGGGAGCAGGAGGGAGAGTGTCACTGCATCACGCCAGCAAAGGGGCTAACATTAGAGCATCCACCTGGGAGTTGTATTTCTATCACTGACGATCGAAGTTGATCATAACTGCGGCCGATAAACAGCTGTGACTACTGCAGAGTCATTTGTCCCGGGAGTGAATCCAAATTGTAACCTTCTCCTTTAAATACAAAAGCCAGGTGTTAGTGGGTTTTTGTCCAGTGGGAAAGGGGCGTTTGTTTTCCATTTACAGAGCCAGGACTGTGTCTAAGCACCAGATTTCTATTGGCTTACAATTGTAGACTGCTCATTTACGAGGATGTCGTTCTTCAAAATATTTGGAAAATTACTTCTTTCTGGACTTTGACAGTTCCATGGTTATATCCATGCTGTCTGTTAAGAACTCATAATCATGCTGCAGTGGACATAGAAGGTCAAATGCTGTGCATCACCGCCCGTTCTCACCTTGATGGTCAACATGACATGTGTGTGGCTCTTCAGCACCTCCACAGCATTACTGTGGCTGATGTCCTCAAAGCTCACGCCATTGGCCGCCAGAATCTGGTCCCCCATCTTTATTCCATTCTGCTCGGCCAGACCACCAGGATCCAGTCTGAAACACCGGCACAGGAAATTATTTAATTAATAAATGTTTACAGAGACATGATATACAAAAACAAGTGAGTGGCAGAGGAACGTACTTGGAGACGTAGATGCCCAAACCAAACTCCTTCCCCCCTCGGATGTTGAAGCCGAGGCAGTAGTCGTCTGAGGTGGTGTAAAGGTGGACGATCCTTTGGAGGGCGCTTCCTGAGCTGGCATCCGAAGGTGTCCGTCCGCTCTCCTCCACCACCATACGTCTGTGTATCAAGTCCACCCTGGAAGATTTTCCACAGCCAGTCAGAATCTCATATTTACGTATAAAACTGAGATAAAATCAAGAGGAGCAGTTCATCATCACCAGGTAGTCTTCTCCTTGGAGTAGCGGATGCCGGGCACTTTGCCGACACGTCTCACCACCATCCTCAACCTGTTGTTGCCCGTCAGCACCTTCACCGCGCTGCTCATCGTGATGCTCTCCAGGCTGATGCCATTCACCTCCACCAGTTTGTCTCCTACAAGCAGACCTGCCTCCTCTGTGAACACACACACACACACACACACACAGACAGAAGTGTGAAAATACACCCAAACACTGTAACAAGAGCAACATGAGTACATTACGTTAGTTTACCTGCTGTGCTGTTGTCCTCCACCTTACTGACAAAGATGCTGAGGCCGTGCTCTGAGCCTCCTCGCACGCTGAAGCCGAGCTTGCCGTCCACACTCTTATCCACTGTGATCGTGTGGAGGTCCTCACTGTCATCTCCGCCTAAAGGAAATCACATGGATGCTGTGTTAATATGTAAATGAGACGTTAATGGTCACAAATCTTGGGGGAAATTCCTGTTCCATATCAATACTGTAGAAATCAGGCTTGCTTCTGACTCTATGTACCGAATGATAGAGAGAGATACTGAAGAGTCTTCGGACATCCTCTGATCCATTCTAAATGGACCACAAGTGGATAACAAACGTGTAAAGTTTGAAAAAAACACACTTTATTTTTAAGTACAGTGAATTTCTGACACAGAGCTTTTATTTTGGAGTGCTGTTTCCCACCGTAGAGTGAGTGACTAATAGCTACTTGACAGAGACAGCAAACTAGCTCGATGACATGACCAAATGCAAGTATGACGCTGAATATATTAAACCGCATGGACTTTGAACTAATGCCATCCATCCATCCATTTTCATCCGCTTATCCAGGGCTGGATCGTGGGAGCAGCAGGCCAAGCAAAGCACCCCAGACATCCCTCTGCCCAGCAACACTTTCCAGCTCCTCCTGGGGGACCCCAAGGCGTTCCCAGGCCAGACAAGATATGTAATCCCTCCAGCATGTTCTGGGTCTGCCCCGGGGCCTCCTACCAGTGGGACGTGCCCGGAGGATCCTGATCAGATGCCCAAGCCACCTCAACTGACCCCTTTCGACACGAAGTAGCAGCGGCTCTACTCTGAGCTCCCTCCAGTTGTCCGAGCTCCTCACCCTCTCTCTAAGGCTGAGCCCAGACACCCACAGAGGAAACTCATTTCCACCACTTGTATCCGCGATCTCATTCTTTCAGTCACTACCCAGAGTTCATGTCCATAGGTGAGGGCTGGGACGTAGATGGACCAGTCAGTCGAAAGCTTTGCTTTCTGGCTCATCTCCCTCTTCACCACGATGGACCGGCGCAGTGCCCGCATCACTGCAGAAGCCGCACCGACCCGTTGATCCATCTCATGCTCCATTCTACCCTCTCTCTTGAACAAGATCCCAAGATACTTGAACTCCCTCGCTTGAGGCAGTAACTCTCCCCTAATCCAGAGAAGGCAAGCCACCGTTTTCCGACAGAGGACCATGGCCTCAGACTTGGAGGTGCTGATTCTCATCCCAACTGCTTCACACTCAGCTGCAAAACACTCCAGTGCATGCTGTAGGTCACGGTGTGATGGAGCAAACAGAGCCACATCATCTGCAAAAAGCAGGGATGCAATTCTGAGGTCCCCAAACCCGACCGTTTCCTCCCCCCGGCTGTGTCTCGAGATCCTGATCCCTTGTCAACAATCCTTGAACTAATGACGAAGGAGAAATCTGGACCCCGTGGATGGACCAGTTGGGAACCACTGTTTTAAATGATTATTGTGAAACAAAAATGGTGAGATCAGGTGGGTATAATGCAAGTGTAAGATACTGAATACACCCTGATAAGTAAGTCTAGACTTAACAGTATCCAAATCTAATCCAGCCTAAATTTCTCTAAGAAATACCCACAGTTTTTCTTATAAACCAGTGTTCTGTCTTCAGCAGTCTGCAGGTTGTCATGTGTACTACACAAGCAGCCAGGCTGACTACCTCTTACCATCCACAGGAGAGTTGATGAGGATGACCCGGCCCATGGGCGAGGAGGATCGGATTCCACGCCGCCGCTGCTCCTTCTTCCGTAAGAGGTTGCGTGTAGCCGTGTGTGACCCGTGGGTTCCATGGGTCCCGGGGGTCTTCTCCCTGCGGGATGGGTCTGACGAGTGAGCCATGGAGGCTGGCGGGGTCCCCTTTCACAAACACTCCACCGGCGGCTCAGCTCCGAGTGGAGGAGCCTGCAGCAGAGGGAAGGAGATCCTCAGGTGAGCTGGCTGTGTCTAGCACATTTGGATACATGATGGCCAAATAATCCAACTCACCGATGTAGTTTGCTGCGTGACATGATAGCTGACTCTTCCTGGAGTCACACTTTGGTCCATTCCTGCCCATGTTGCATGTCTCACCTGTCTGAGTCTCACAGAAGTATCAACAAGTTCACAAGTGAAGCACACACATTAAATACAAGGTGTCTGCAGGTGTCAGTTACATTTAATGCTTTTTAAGACCTGTTCATAGAAGTTAAGACCTCACACATTCAAATGTAAGACTGCTTAATGGCCTAATTGTTGTAACATAAAATTTAAGACCTTGTAAAGGACCTGGAGACACCTTGAAATATCTAGTCTTTGCAAGTCACATTACACTACAGACATGAGACAAACAAATATCCTGCATTTGTCTGCAGGTGAGTTCAGAAACAGGATTTAATGGGTTTATTTAGCTCAGACCTGACCCACTTAAGAGTCACGATGTCACATGGTGCTGCTGCCATGGTTACATGTCACTAAACTTAACCCGTGATAACAGTGAGCCCTCATGTCGTCACCCCGGGGTTTCCCCACAGGCTCACGGTGCTTCAGCACCCCGGACAGCGGCGCTAATAAAGCGTGCAAAGCTGCGTCACAGCGGCGACATTTAAAGTGTCACCATCGATACAAAGAGAGGTTGAATTAAGTTTATATACGACTTCACTTTACTGCGCAACTTCAGCACTTATTCCGCTAAAGTATCTGAAACAAATGTAGACAAATAAAATATACTTACCAAACATGTCAGGCTGAGAACACAGCAGACACCAAGGCAGCTCCTCTCATGTATTCAGCTTAAATAACACCAAACAGACACTAACAGGAACAGTGTCCTGACAGGAGGCGGCAACAAGTGTCCTTGTATCCTCTAATTTCATCCCATACTCTGTACATAAATTAAAGTCAGCTGGTTAGCCTGCCTGAGTCCATGTTGTGTAAATGATCCAGCTCACCTGGCTGGGACATCTCTGCGACTGTAACAAGGCCCGCCCCTCGGCCATGCTGATTGGCTGCATTGTAGTTAATTCAGAGTATTTGATTGGACAACTTATATGCCAATCAACTGACAGTCTGGCCTTTATGTACATGTAAGTGCACACAAATGCATCTTACATGCATTAAATCTACTCTGATAAAGCATTTATCATATTAAATGTACACGTTTAATTGGAATTTTGTGTTTGAATTGGTTTTCAGTGGAAGTCCTGCCTCTGTAGTTGTCTACACAGACTCTAGTGAATACACCAACATTAAAGGGTAAGTTAGATATTTTTCATTTCCCCTGTTTTCCCATGTTTTTTTTATCTAAGTGACTAATGGGAGCAACAGTTTTTGAAACTGGTCCAGTATTGAGCGAGATTCAGCAGCTGCAAAACGGGCTGCAACGTAAACACTCGGGGCATTTGTTCACCATCATTTTATGTCCAATAAATGTGCTTGTTTTGTCACTGACAGGCTCAGATTGTTGTTTTAAAGGGATAGTGCACCCAAAAATGAAAATTCAGCCATTATCTACTCGCCCATATGCTGAGGGAAGCTCAGGTGAAGTTTTAGAGTCCTCACAACACTTGCGGAGATCCAAGAGGACAGGGGGCAGCAACACAACTCCACCTAATGGAGGCTTATGGTGCCCCAGATTCAAACGTCCAAAAACACATAATTGAAACCACAAAATATCTCCATACTGCTCGTCTGTAGTGATCCAAGTGTCCTGAAGCTCCGACATAAAAAGTTGTTTGGAAAAATGTCATTTAAACTGTTTTTAGCCTCATTGTAGCCTGTCGCTCTGACTGCCTCTCTGTAGACCGTGCTCACATGTGTGCGATTGCGCGAGACCGTGAGACATGGGCACCGCATTCATGTGTGTTCATGTGCTTTCGTAAGCCTCCATTAGGTGGAGTTGTGCTGCTACCCCCTCTCCCCTTGGATCTCTGCGAGTGATGTGAGGACTCTAAAACTTCACCAGAGCCTCCCTTGGCATGAGGGTGAGTAGATAATGGCTGAATTTTCATTTTTGGGTGCACTATCCCTTTAAGTGTCTGACAACATTATGGAAATGATCCCTTCAGAGATAGAGCTTTTTGTTAAAAAGTAAGATGCTTTTTAACCAGAAACAGCCCCGAAATCGCCATTGCTAAATCCACCAGACTCCATTTAAATAAAGAATCATTTCAGCTTGAATAGAGGCAGCAAATTTTCACATCTAACTGGGTGAATTAAGAATTTATTTCCACCAAACCAAAGTGGTGATTGTTGGAACAGTGGAAAGACAAATAACAACATCTTTTGTAAGTTTAATTTTGTTTCTGTTGACTCTGAGTGAAGGGTGTTTTACAATGATAAAATTAACGATTATCTAAATGGAGTTTGGTGAGTGTAGCAATCGCAAATTTGGGGCTGTTTCTGATTCAACAAAAAGGATTTTACTCTTTAACAAAAGGATCTATCTCTGTGGGGATCATTTCCATGGCATTTTTAGACCCTTAGAAAAACAACTGGAGCCTGTCAGTGGCAAAACAAGCACTTTAAGTGGATGTACATTGACAGTGAACAAATACAGGTGCATCTCAAAAATTCTGAAGATCATGGAAAAGTTTCTTAATTTAATTTAAAAATGAAACGTTCATATATTCTAGATTCATTACACAAAAAGTGAAATATTACAATCTTTTTGTTTTAATTTTGATGATTACAACTTTCAGCTCATGAAAATCAAAAATCCAATATCTCAAAATATTAGGATATTACTGAAGACCAATACGAAAAAGGATTTATAATACAGCAATGTCGACCCTCTGAAAAGTATATTCAGCCCCTTTTGCATGAATTAGTGCAGCAATGCAGCATAGCATGGACGAGATCAGCCTGTGGCACTGCTGAGGTGTTATAGAAGCCCAGGTTGCTTTGATAGCAGCCTTCAGCTCATCTGCACTGTTGGGTCTGGTGTCTCATCTCATTTCCATTTAAAAAACTTTTATTAATTTTCTTTGCAGCCTCCAGGACAGAAGAGCATCTTTGTCTCCACATTTGTTCTCCCTCTGCTCCAGTAGTACATGCTGAGTGAGACCAGACACATCAATAAACACTGAATGTGCAGGAAGCTCGAGCAGGAAACCAGACTGATCTTACATGGTGATGTTGGCTCAGAAAACTCTCCCATCCTGGATGTCAGATGACTTTATCTCAGGAAGTCAAACATCTGAATAACTTTTTCCAAGCTGTGGGTAATAATAAAAACAAACTGTAGAGCACAAAGCCGTGTTTTATTAGTCAAAGGTCAGAGTTTCTTGGCTCCCAAGATAGCACATCAGTATCACAGAGTAATACAGGCAACTGAGTGTTAGATATCAGGTCTGCTCCCTCTCAAGAGTTTAAAGACAGACTATCATTAACACACTCAGAGCCTCAAACTACGCAGTTACACCTCAGAATGCATCTTGGTCCCCCCCAACTGAGACCAGTACACCAACAAACTCACACACCTAATGTGCACTTTACAAAGATTCTTTTCTCACAAACTTTAGCATTAATATAATCATTCGTAGAGCCGGATGTCATTTATACTGTTCTAAACTCTCTGTGTTTTACAGATATGAGATTCATATCAAAGTATTATTTCCTCTCTAAAGGCAGAGGCTCTTGTGATATTCTTCTGGCAGCTCGGATTACATCTTCAGTGTTGACTTTATCTCCAAATTCAATCTCTCTGTGCTCAAGCAGTATGCCCTGTGGGAGAATAAAAACATGATGCATTATGCAGTTGTAAGTGTTCCTGGTTCAGTCCTCTTTGACATGATTCGTAAGGCCACACATGCATTTGACCGTAGAGGTTTTACCTGCTGTCCTCGTCCGATGACAAAGACTCCACCGAGGACGAAGCCCTCTCCCAAAACATTCCCCATGAAGCCATTCCTTAAGGCCCTCAGGCCGTTCATCCACACCCCCACACGCAGGAACCCAAGCAGACCCATCTTCCGCTCACGGGGCCCATAAAAACGCTTCTGCAATCCAAGCACACAAATAGGAAGCCTTGAATTAATTCATGCAGAGCTAAACGGATTTTCCACAGATTCTGAATGACTCTTATTAAAGGAGAAACCTCAGCATCAGGAGGGTACAACACACCACACAAAACACTGATTCATGACAGAAAAAACCTCCACCTTTTCATCCAAGAATATTTCCCCCTTGAAGTACGGTCTGAAGTTCTGGACCTCGGTGCCGACGTCCTCCTTCACCACTGCGTACAGAGGGACCCCGAGCTCATCCAGCTCAGGCTTCAGAGAGGACAGCTCTGCAGCCTCCTGCAGACAGTGAGCATATAAAACTGTCAGGTGAGCAGAAACAGTGTGTATGCACTAAAAATACAAAAGGCACCGCATGCACTAACTAGTAAAAGATTTAAAGCCAAACTCATGCTATGCAGCAAAGACTTTATTTAAACCCACAGCAGTTAAACTAAAGTGGAGATCCCAACGCTTCCAAAGATACCAAATTTGCCAAGATGACTTTTGGGTAAATGTTTATAAAATTATGTAGAAGACATGAATATTTTAATGTGATTGAGTTTAGGATTTGAATATGTCACTCTGTGTAAATGTACAATAGCTTCAAAGCAGAATATCTGACATACATTTAGGAATAAGAGGACTTTACTAGCTACTTAAGTAAAAAATAAAAAGGGTGTTGCGCACCCCCAGAAATCCTTCATAGTGGTGGCACACCAAAACCAAAAATTATTATTATTTTACGGTTAATATGACTTTTTATCTCATGTGCACAGACCAATACCAGCCCAGTTAACATTTTGAGTTCTACAGCAATCCTGTTTTAATGTGTCATGTATCGACATGTTCTTCAAATAGGCTGGTTGTCCTTAAAAAGACAAATATACAGCTTTAATTTAAGGGAGTACACCGATTGTAAGGAACCAAACATTTACTGGGAACAAGCCTTCTCAACTTCAGCGGAAACCCATGGGTACTTTGAGGCCATTTGCATTCAGATATCTTGTGGTGAGAGTTCAAGGGGACCTCTTTGAAAATGGCCGTGCTGATTTTTGCCTCGCCAAAATTAGGCCTAACTTCGGAGCGTTATTTAACCCTCTTCCCAACAAGCTATACTGATATGGTTGGTACCAATGGTTATCACTAGTTATCACTACCTTTGCACTAGCATAAAAATGTGCATGCCACAGCCTCTTAAAAACAGTATTGGTCTGTAATTACTTTTAATTGTTTTGGAGGTCATAGCCCTCTCTGCCTCATGGTGCATTCGTTTTGTACTTGGAAGTCGGAAATTCCCAGTCGGAAGTTTAAACTCGAACGCACCCTGAGATCAGATTTCCAACTCGGAAACTCAGAGCAACCGCATCAACCCCGACTTACGAATTCAAGATGGCTGCCAGTCACATACATAGTGAGTAAACACTCTCACTACTGTTTATAGCAATTTTATCTTATTTGTTCTACATTAGGTCAGCCTCATCTGCGGCGTTCATCAGCTGGAGTACACGATGGTTTTGAAGCTGTTTATTCTCCAAAAGTGCAAGGGAAACAAAGGCTTTCTTGCGGGCGTCCATGTTTTTTTCTGACTTGTCAACTAGAATGCAAAAACTGTTGTCAACTCGGAGGTAGTCTCTATATGCAGACCGGGGATCTTGCCTCTGGAAGAAGAGCGGAAGAGCCCTGGTTTCCGGTTGTAGGCTGTTGGTAGTCCGCGTGATATTGACCAATCACGTTTGAGCCGGCTGCAGTTGCTGCCAGGTTAAACGGTCCGTGCGGTGAACTAACAAGGCGGAACATAATTGGCGTCACTGCAAACTCTGAATCCATCGCAATGGTTCAGCATATTTACTTATATATAACCGGAAGTCAGAAACGGAAATTCGCCTCCTCTGCCCAAATCAAACCGGAATGCCAAAAAATCAGGGGTCTGCCCCCAGAGGCTGTATCGCCGTCTGCTGGAAGTCAGACGCCGAATACAGCCGATGGGTTCAAAGAATGACTCGGAGGTGACGCCACTTCCGACTTCCGATATCCGTGTACAAAACGAGTGCACAATCAGCCTTGGGGGCGCCACTGTGAAGACAATGGGTGTTTCTCAAAGTCAAGGAAAGATCCTTAAATGGCTGAATATCAAGGATGCTACATCATCAAATCCCATCATCAAGTCTACCTGTTCTTTAAAGTATAATCAAGAGTCCTAAAAGTCATGTGACTCTGAAAATACTGGTTATGTTTGTTCAAATTATACAACATCATTAGAGGGTGACACAATTATCACAGTAATCTGAAACCCCCTCAGTCCCCAGAGGATTAATGACGCACACCTGGAGACTCATTAGCCTGCTCAAATGTATGTTTACAGAGTCTTTCCAAGGAGGGATTTTTACCTTGCCTCTGTTGGATCCTTCCTTGGAAGGACCTGTCCTTCAAACAAAGGATCCTTGAATTTGAGAAACACCCAATGACTTGTTTCGTTTTAAAATCCGTACACTGATTACCTGCTTGTGCATTAATCACTCTGTGGCTCAGCACCCAAATATGATTCTGACATGCTTGTGACATATGAACCTTTGAGGACCCTGAGGATATCTGGGGTCAGCCTACTGACCGTCCCAGGAGTCAGAACAAAACATGGTGAAGCAGCGTTTTGTCATCATGCAGCACAAAACTGGAATAACCTCCCAGATGACGTTGATGTTTTAAATAATCTTTTTATCTTGCACCTTTTGTCTGCACTTTTGCTATTTTTAATTAATTTTAAATAATTGTACCTTCTTTCTTCACTCTTTTATTGCACTGTTTTAACTTTTATTGCTCTGTAAAGCACTTTGATTTACCCTGGTGTATGAAATGTGCCATACAAATAAAGCTGCCTTGCCTTGTTTGATTAAGACATTCAGCCACACAGTGATGTGCTGACATACCGACATACCTCTCTGCACAAAAATCATCCAGGTCTCCGCACTGCCATGATGACAGCCCCAGACCTCTCCCACAGAGTTTTTGCTTTTATGATCCTTGTTTCTGGGTGAAGAAATGAGGTGAGAGGGTTTAGGAGTTGAGCAACAGAATAAATGCAGAACACATTCCAGCAAAAACAAAAGCTCCTTTGAACACACCCATGCTTAGTTCACCACTGATATAAGAACCTTACTCTCACAGAACTTCTTTGGTGGATGAAAAATGTTGGGACTCACCTCCCTTCAGAGTTTGGAGTTCAGTCTCCTCCAGATGTTTGAGGGTTGCCTTCAGTGGTGGAGTGAGGAACATGTCGGTGAAATAGTTCATAACACCAGTGATGAGGCCGCCGACTGCAGCCGCAGCGTTGGTTATAAGTCCCAGTGCCATTTCGCTTCTGTGTCTGTTCTGATTCAGTGCATCTTGGTTTCAACATGCCCTCTCTGGCTGCAACGCGCGGATATAAGGGTATTTAAATTCCATCTGAAGTTAACCCTCCCAGTGTTTCTCAGACCCAGCCTACTGTTGGACCGAGGCACTGGTCTGATGATTAAAGCAGCTGTGTTTGATCAGTGACGCCGTCATCGAGTCTGCGGCGGCAAGACAACTGCAGATACCGGAAAATTAAATACTCAACAGTCATCATGCACAAGCGGTGACCCTTCTCCTGCAGTTCAAAGGTCACCGAAATCTGCACCGTCATGCGGCTAAAATATCACACATGGCTGCAGAAATGTGCACGCTTGCATAATAAAAGCACAGTGTTGCAATCGGTTACATTATTTCCAAAACCAGGGGGGTTTATTCAACTGTGTACAAGTGGCAGGAAATAAGTCACATGAACCATTACCACAGCCTGCACAGTTTCACCACTTGCCTGCTCTGGTGGAGATTAATCATAAAGAAACACGTCACAGTTTAGGCACAGAAATACTGAAATAAACCAAATGCAAAAATAAAAATATTGGTGCGATTTATTAAATGTTTATTTTTGCATATTTGTATTTGCACATCAAACAACATGAAGATATGAAATTATCATGTGTGGCCTTCTCCTTCCTCTTCCTCCTGAAAAGCAGCACAACACTTATTAAGAATTAATTCATCAGTGAAAATTAATATAAAGCCTCTAGGGCTGCTCCTAAATATCATATTTTTTATTCTTGTACACAACTAATTCTCTATATGTTCTGCTCAGATTAAATGTATTTTATTCAGTATAAATAAGATGTGGTTAGAATTAACATATTCACTTCCTGCACCTTTTATTTGCAGTGTTGAATGAGGTTGAATTTATTGTATGTCGGTTGTTTATGCGATATTAAACTTTTCCTGTGATGTGATTGGCTGTTGGGCGAAACCTCGCGAGAAGTGTGGGTCAACCTTAGGCTAGCAGCAGTTACAGAGAGGCTAGCAGGAGAAAGAAAGAAATGTTGTAATAATAAGACATATGTCGGTGTTTATTCTGTTTGAACGTTATAGTGCTGTATAAACTATAATGTGTTAATACTTCAGACCAGTGAAAAGCTTTGAGTAGTTCAGTAAATATCGACGCAGTAGCTGAAATTGTGTGATTAGCTTCTTTAGCTAACTAGCTTAGCTGCCCGTTAGAGACGTTTGAAGTGCCCTGGACGTCCTCCGTGTCAGGAGTTTTCAGGCTCCTCTTGTAAAGTCACGAGCATCTCCCTCGACACTGTCCCCTCTGCTGTTACTGCGTCACTGTCAGCTGGAGCCGAGCCATCAGTGGTCTCACTTGTGTGTTGCCCGTCCGCCTCCTGGGATGAGGTGATGAGAACAGCTCTGGTTAAACATTAAACAAATTTGCTTTTGTATCACTTGATTCTATCACAGTCTGGCTGTCTGTCCACTGCTGCTCGAAAAATCACGCTCTCAATCTCAACACTGCTGCCTCCTCCTGGATATGTTTTCCTTTTTTGTGGGTCAGAATTTTTCAAGGGATAAGAAATATTCTTTAGAAATTAGCCACCTTGTCCTGGTTCTGAAGAGGCGGAGAACCAGATTTCTGTGGCTCCTGCTCAGTTTCTTCAGTAGAAAATGTCTCCTCTGGTTTCAGACCTTCACCCTGTGGTGCCGACTCCAACTTACCAGTTTCATCTTCATCAACCTGCTGGTGAAATGGTGTGATGCAAACAGTTAGTAGATCTGTCTTTTGTCAGCCTGACCTGTCTGTATCCTCTTCACCTGAACACCTGTGTACATGCAGCATCTTCTTACTCTCCTCAACTCTTCTGTCGTCATCTGGCCTGTGATGTTTAAACTATCTTCAGCTGACTTTGCCTCACATCGTCTCTACATCATCTTCCCTTGCTCTTTATCCTGCATCTCTAGCATCCTCCATCTGTATACATGGCAACTGAAGACCTCATGCACATAACCTGCATTTAATCACCTTCTCTGTGTCTTGAAGATCAGGGGAACGAGGGCTTTGTTTGTCTTGTTGCTCTTCAGTTTTGTCTGTCTGTAAGTTGTCAGGATCTTGACTGGGGGTCGAGTGGAACGGTTCAGTCTGCTCAGTCTCAGCTGTGTCAGCCTCATCAACCACCTGCAGAGCAGTTGTGAGACAGAATAATGTAAATTTAGCACCACAGTTAAAAGAAAGCAGATGTTTTGCCATCTGCTCTCACAGTGTTTAACATTAGCTACTTTTTCATTTGTTGTGTCTCATGGTACTAAAATGGTATTGATGTAATTTGGCCACGAAAAGTGTCTCATCACCTTCTCATCTCGGTCAGCATCTTTCTCTTCTATTTGATTTGTGTTTGCCGTTTTCTCTTCTACATGATTGTCACTGGGCTCCATCTCTGTTTTCTCTTCTACTTGATTGCTTGTCTGCTCAGCCTCCATTTTGTTTTCTTCCTGATTGGTCCTCAGCTCAGCCTCTGTTTTCTCCATGTCTTGATCGCTCCTTGGCTCAGCCTCTGTTTTCTCCATGTCTTGATCGCTCCTCGGCTCAGCCTCTGTTTTCTCTACGTCTTGATTGATCCTCGGCTCAGCCTCTGTTTTCTCTACGTCTTGATTGATCCTCGGCTCAGCCTCTGTTTTCTCCACTTCTTGATCCGTCCTCGGCTCAGCCTCTGTTTTCTCCGCCTCTTGATCAGTCCTTGGCTCAGCCTCTGTTTTCTCCACTTCTTGATCGCTCCTCGGCTCAGCCTCTGTTTTCTCCACTTCTTGATCCGTCCTCGGCTCAGCCTCTGTTTTCTCCACTTCTTGATCGCTCCTCGGCTCAGCCTCTGTTTTCTCCACCTCTTGATCAGTCCTTGGCTCAGCCTCTGTTTTCTCCACTTCTTGATCGCTCCTCGGCTCAGCCTCTGTTTTCTCCACCTCTTGATCAGTCCTCGGCTCAGCCTCCATTTTCTCCTCTTGATCGCCCCTCAGCTCAGCCTCTGTTTTCTCTTCTTTTTGATCGGTCCTCTGCTCCACTTTGTCTTTTCCAATAGGCCTATCTGTAGTCTCCTCCTTGACCTCAGTGCTGACGACCTCGGAGACAGAAGAGGTGCTGGCCTCCAAAGGTTTTCTCTCGGTGGACTCTGGACTGGTTACATTCTCTGTGACCTTCACCTGGCAGACACACCATGTCCTTTAAACCATTGTGAAATCATCTGATGACTTAATCCACACCACACAAGGAGAGTCACTCGCAGAATGTATTTGAAGGACCAAAGAACTGCTCCCCACCACCAAAAAAAGCTCAGCAACCAAAAACCAAACCAAAGAACTGACTGCAAAGGATGAAGGAGGCACCACCACCACCAGAAGCACACAGATTTGAGATCTACTGTTTTATCACCTCCGGTTCAGCGACACTTTCCTGATCTTCAGTTTGGTGTTCGTCTGTGTCCTGCTGCTTTTCTTTATCAGGGGTGTTTGGTTTCTCCTCTGTCTCTGGTTTGTTGTCGTCAGCAGCCCCTGGTGTGGCTGACACGGGTGCAGCATCCTTCTCAGAGATCTGCTGATGTGGTGATGTTGATATGCTCTTGAAGGATTTTGCTCAAAATGTCATGTTAAGTGTTGGAACTATGTAAGTAGAGTACATCACAGAGATTACTTTTCTCTCTAGCTCTGGCTCTTTGCTTAAAATTAACTTCACAAAAATAGGGCTGCACGATACGCAAAAAAAAATTACTGTGATTATTTTTGACAAATATTGTGTTTGCAATATGAGTTGCAATTTTAGTGTGAATTTTAATTCTTGAATTTCATTTTAACAGAAATAAAGAAATAATGCTAGTTTGATCAATATCGGAAAATTATCGAACGTGACTTATTAACAAAACAAAGGCGACCTCTGGCAGAACAAGAAAACTATCAGAAAGAGGTTTTAGAAGAACAAAGGCAAATGTAGTTTCAGTAACATTAACTCTTTGTAATGAAGGTTAAAAATTAAAACACTGACTTTGTCACACAACCTACTTTTTTAGACTCTTCCAAGGCCTCACTGATCTTTCGCTCCTCCTCTCTCAGCTTCTCCTGGTGCAACGCCTCTTCTCTGGCTTTCGCCTGCTCCTGCTGCAGGAGCGCCAAATTGGCCTTTTTCTGCAAATAAAAAAGTTGTGCAAACATCGAGGCCTGTGGTTCAGAAAAGAGACCATACCACACCTTTTTAGCATTCTTGATACCTGTAGTTTTACAAACATTGTGACACATTTAAGCCTTGTTAAAAGTTTGACCTGCTGACCTTTCATTTATCATGAGCCATAGGCCTCCAGACATGCAGGGCTCTGTTAGTTTGTGAATGTAAGCTAAAGGTAAAAGGTGACTGGGTGTTTGTTGTCACAGCCCCTATGAGCTTTATAGCGCTCAGCCTGGGGAGCTCAGACTGTCTAAGTCTGTGTCATCCTTTGCTGCAGCTCTTCAAAGCTATTTGAAGATCAGGGCTTTGGGGCAGTAGTAGAGGAAGTAGCTTTAGCATTAGCAGGTTTATAGCTAGCAGCACTTCATTCATAAAATAACTTATGATTAGGGAAATGATTTTTCTATCCTGTAGCTAGTGGGACAAGAAGTATTCAGGTCCTTTACTTGAGTAAAAGTTGCAATACTGCAGTATAATGTAAATGTAGTTATTTACAAGTAAAAGTGTTGCATTCAAACTTGTCTGAAGTGAAAATATATTTGTATTATCAAGGAAATTAGCCTGAGAGGATGCAGAGTTGTCTTGTGCTCTATTATTAATCTAAAATATTGATTATTATATAATATTGAACAGGCAGAATTACCCGTTAGTATACCAATATGTTTAATGGACCAGTACTATAGATTTTAATAATGAACCTAAAGTCAGCATTTTAATGTTGGAGCTAACAGAGGTAGAGCTAATTTTATGTACATGATATGATAACCAACTTTTATATCCTGTTATACCTTGAAACCAGTATATCCTTGCAACCTTAATTGTGCATCATTTTACTTCCAACAAGTCTTACCTGTATTATTATTATTATTATTATTATTATTGTTTTTATCTTTTAAATTTTTTCTTGTATTATTTCGACTACCTGACTGTTTTAGCCTCATTACAGTCCTGGAATGTTTTAATCCCAGTTCAACATTGTAACTGTGTTTTGAAAAGTGCTGTATTAATAAAGTTTAGCATCATATTTCGCATTGTTGGTATATGTATTTAGTGTTTTAATCTGCTCTAATCATTTGCTTTCAAATGTAGTGGAGTAAAGGTAGCAGAAAATAAGTACTCAAAGAAAGTACAAGTATCTTAGACTTGTACTCAAGTACAGTGCCTGGTGTACTTTGTTACTACTAATTTGTATGTTATCATATGTATAATTATACTTCCACACAGACCTTTGAAATGTACCAAGTTAAAAGTAAAGTAAAAGTACAATATTTGTCCCAGAAAATATGGAGTAGAAATATTAAGTAGCAGAGAATGTGAAATACTTAAAGTACCTCATCACTGCACTCAAATAGAGTACTTGAGTAGATTTGAGTCTTGCAGCACACTGCAGCATATACAGACTTTATTGTGTAATGTGTCCCCCTGCTGACAGAAAGCAGAACAGCAGCTTACCTCTGTCTCGTACTTAACATTTGAGTTGTACTTGTAGAGCCAGTGGGCGAGATACAGGATGGGGTTCACAGGACGCTGCTCGGCCACCTCAGCGAGTCCGTCTGCCAGACATTTCCCCAGATGTCTCTTTATATACTCAGAGTCCATGTTACTACCTGCGTGAATAAGCGAAACACTGCTTAAATTTACTTTATGAATGATAAACTGATAACACTAAACAGTGCGCCGATTTCAAGGCAGGAACTGACCTCGTCAGTTAGCGTCGGTTAACAAAATGTTACCCAGAAAACTAAAGTTAACTTCCTGTTTGCCGTTAATATTCAGCTGTACGGTACAAATGTGTATTTTTTACTGTGTATTCTGTCTATCGTACGTTGAATGTAACAACCCGTTTCCCAATTTAGCAACCAGAGAAGCGTAACTTAACTATAACGGCAAAACAAACCTTTTTCACGAAGCGTCCGGATGTAGCTGTTGTGTCTCCATGGTAACGGTGTCACGCTATTATTGCCCCCTCAATCTCTATAAATCTCTATAAAGTGGTTCCTACTGCTACCAATTCAATCAAGTTAGCAACCAAACAAGTGCGAGGACGTCACCGAAACACACCGTTTCCATGGCAACGGTGTCACGCCATTAATGCTTCCCTCAATACTTTGAAAGTGGTTCCTACTTTCAGTGATAGTACTGCGACTACTACTACTATTGTATCACGACTATGATCACCAATGATAATATTAAACACAACAGTTGCAGTTAGACTTGTCTGGTAATCTTATATTGACTAGTTTAACTCAACTTTATTGATCATCCACAGGGAAATTGAGGTGTCACTAACCTATATACACACAATACAATTTGCATGTGAATACATAGCCTATATATTTATGTATATAATATAATCCAAACAGAATTAAGCACAAGTGATATTTAAAAAAAAAACAAACAAAAAACATGCAAAAATAGCACTCAGACGGAAAACTGAGTTTATTTTTCAGTTAATAAAAAGCAGATTTGGAGACATTATTATGTGGAGGAAAAGTTAAATCTGAACTGTAATTAATCAGATTAAATCAAACTTTATTTACAAAGCACCTTTCATTCAATCATGCAGCCCAAAGTTCTTCACAGAGCAGGAGTCAAACAGCACAGAGGAAGTAACAAGTGAACAGCTAGACAATACAACAATAAAAGATAAAGTATTTTAAATAAATAACATTTTAAATAACAAATTAATTAAAAAAAAAAAAAAAAAAGTAGAAAATGCCAAAGGTGAGACTTAAAAACGGACAGAAAAAGACGAGGCACCATTACGTAAAAGCCAAGCAAAAAAGATAAGTCTTAAGGTTTCTTTTAAACATGTCCACTGAGGTGGAGTTTCTCAGATGTTCAGATAGACTGTTCCATAGAGCTGGGCCGCAGTGGATCCCCATGAGCATGCCAGCAGTTGAGGATCTAATGGGACCTATGAGGTACATACCTAAAAAGCATGTCTGAGAGAGAGGCTGGTGCCAGGTCATTTGATATAATAATCCTTAACTTTGTTACAGCTCTCAGAGGAGAGAAGAGACTAAATGCATTTATGTTTTAGGCTGTAGAAGGACTTGGTTCTTAATATTACTGAATAGAAAACAAATTTCAGCCAGTCACTGTAATTTTTTTGAAAGTGAAATATGTCTACTTATTATAGCTGTTTTATTTTTTTGATAATGTGACCAATCTGATTGCATGAACACATTGAACAGATGTCCCAGAATTTGCCTTTCCAGGCCACCACATGCACTGTATATTTAACTTTACAGCACAGCATAAATTTATGTCCACTGTATTAGAAGCAGCACTTTATTCAAATAAACACAAGAAGTTTGTGCTCTAGAAAAGGATCAGCACTCAGTGAATAACCTCCTAAGCCCTATGATAAGCTATTATGGTGTGGCTTTCCTATACAGACCAATGAGCAGTGATAACTAACATGTCTTTGGGGTCATCGGGTGGGAACCTCCTTTCACCAGTGTTTCGCCTAGTTGGTCCCACGACACCTCCAGGAGGCTAGACAGTGATCTCTGGCGTCCCAGAGACACTCCCCTAATGCCAGCTCTCACTGTTCCCCGCACCAACCCAACAAAATCTAACAAATCAGTCAGATGATTTGCAGGCAGAGTTAAACCAATGTTACCAAGGGCATTTCCAGCACTACAGTAACCCAGACTGAGACTTGCATGACTAGACTATGGAACATTTTCTTCCTATCTGTTTATTATATTTGATAGCAACAAAGCTTAAGCCAAACTTCTTCAGTATTTAAAATCATTTTATTTGCACCCTGTCCTGAAACTGGGGCAGTTTGCTCACAGCGGGGAGGGGAGAAGGTGGGAAAATCTGCAGCAGGCTCCATTTCCAAGAAACAGATGACACCCAGTTAACATTTGTAATCACAGATATCATTTTCCTTGTATAATCATACTACACACCTTTCAGCCAAATATAGCCTTCACGTCGACAGGAGAACTCGCCCAATCAGACTGTGTGCAGGCCTCTCCCTCTGACTGCATATATAAAGGTTACTTGATCAAATAAAATCAAACATCTGCATAGTCTGACCTTTAATAGCTTCAATCCAACATCTTTAAATGGATTGTTTCTGTTATTTGTGAGCCAGAGCGTCAAATATTGGTGCTTAAGGCGTTTTTTGCAGCTGTGAGCATGTCAACTAACTGTTTCATTTGTCAGAAGAGGGTGCAAGTACTGATATTTTACTATTGTGTCCACACATCTTTCAAGATACATTTTTTTTTTCTATTATCCAGAAGAAATCAAAAGATATAAAGGTTTAAGTTTTATACAATTGTTTGTTTGAATAAAAGGACTAAAACGTCATTATGCTGCCCCCTAGTGGTTTTTATCGGCAACAGACTTTAGTTTCTAATATTGTGCTTTTATGACTTGTTTCTTTAATAATTATTTGTGCAAATAATGTTGTTGTCGATCTGTTTGTGCTGTAAAGCTGTTCATATAGACTTGTTTGTCACAAAGCATCAAACACACAAGGAACTTTTCATAATTCAACATGTCCTGACAGAGAGAAAGGATGTCATCCTTCACCTCACGTCACTCCACTTCTCTCTGGACAACAGCAACAAATTCATCACCTAGAAAACCATGGAGACTTTGTCAACCCTCACTTTTCAAAAACGTTAAAACCAGCTAATGTTGCTCACTATTTTTGTCGGTATTGGCAATACTGAATTGCAAAATCACAAAAGTCTCCTGTATAAATGGCAAGTGTTGGGCACTTGGGCTATTTAATTGCACAAACTCCAATATTCAACATGACATATATTTAATAAAACATGCAGGCCAGTGAATTAGTTATGAATAAAGAATGTGATAAAACGTTGGCTTCATTATAACAACAACAGAATTAATACATTGTGTACGGAGTCTGCCAAGTCCAAAAAGGTCTTTATTTAAAAACTTGTGCGCACAAGAAATTAAAAATAAAATCTTTTGCGACCATAGGGGCTCCGTAGTTTTGTAATATGTGATAACAAATTATTTCTGGAGCAGATCAGCTGAATAAAAAAAACGTCATGATGAGAGGAGTTTGCAGAGATCCGGTTGCTGCAGCAGGATCATCCCGGACGTTTCATGTGCGCTGCGGTTACTTCACTTCAGCTCGATCACCGTTTGGCTTCACTTCACTACAAACTTGTAAAAGCGCCTGGCCGACGGAAATGCGCGCAGGAGCCACCAGCTGTGTGGGAACGGGGAAGCGGTTCCGGTGCTGAAGTGTCAAAGGTCTGATCTGATCCTACCTGGAGCGACTCTCCGGTTTCACTGCGGGACGCCACTGCGTCAGCAACAGCTGTCCTGCAGCCACGCACCGGCTGCCAGAAGGGGAGAATTACGTCCTCGGTGGAAGGCTTCGCGGAAGACTTGATTTTTTTTTTCAAGTTTGTTGGATTCTGTGGGAATATTTGCTTTACCGTGCAAGGTAACCCAGCACCTACAGGAGCCTACAGGACTCCTGCATGAAGCTCAGATCATAAAAGTTTCCCGTCAGGCTGCAGACTCAAAGGTTTTGCTTTGACTTGATTCTTTACGTTTTGCTGCTGTTTTATGTCATAGCTGGCTGTGAGTTTGACACCTCTTACCTTTGTGGTGGATGAAGGCATCTTCCCGATTTTAAGGTTATAGTTCAGCTATTTGGTGTAGGGTGTTAATTTCTCCTCCTTATTTGGACTGTGGTGAAACTTGAACGCTTTTCTATCGAGTAACGCAGATTCACTCGGCTGCTGTTTGATAAGGAGCATTTTAAAGGTATGAAAAGTGTGTTTGCAAACTAAATGAAGCGACGCCTGCTCAAAATAATCAGCTGCTCTGCCGAAGAAATTAAATGCAAAGATGCGTTTTGATATGCGCGCTTTTGTTCTAATAATAAACACAGACCTGTAATTGAGCTTCGGACAGATTTGGATTTGGTAGATTTACGGCTCCTCAGCATTATATGTGCGTTTGAGCAACGTGTTTGTGTTGTGAAGTTGCACATGTAGCTTGGAAGTAGTGTTTTACTACTCTATTATGTTACAGTATGTACAGTATGAGAGGGAAAACTGCGCATGAGCATCATAACAGGGCTTCACCTGCCAGGTGAATAATCTCCCTGGAGCCACATGGCTGCAATGTCCAGTGTGGACACTTTGCAGCCGTCTCAATCCCCACTATGCCTCCTCCCACGAGGACAACGTTTTATTTTTAGCTCATGTCTTCATGGCAGATGGGCAAGATACTGTGATGCTGTGGATGCTCATACCCCACCATTTCTCTGCCGTTAATCCATGTAGCCCAAATCAGAGGTGTGGGACTACAGACAGCCTGGCTCCATGCAGGCAAGGCAGATCTTTTGGACACTGCAGATTTTAACAGGATGGGTTTTTACAGTTGAGCTCCAGGAGTTGTGGATGGGGTTCATCAGGTGGTGTTTGTTGAGTTCTTAGAGTGAGTTTTGTGTTTTCACATTGCATCATTTCTCTTAAATATGTTTGTATTCTCCTCTGACAGCCTTACTTGTGTCATCACATGTGTGACAGGTGGTATAAAATATGGACTTCTGTAGCTTTCAACGTGCAAAATCGTGTGAAGATGTGTCAGTGGTCTTCCTCTGCCTGAGTCTGTTTGTGTGCCTCGCATCACATGTTCTTGGACGCAGAAGGTGTCGGTTTTGAGTTTCTTTCACCAAGTGAGCCCATGTGACCGCTTGGCCAGGCCTCTTGTATTTTCCAGAGTATTCAAAAGGTGAAATAAGGTTAAAGATCAGTTAAACTTTTTTTTTTCCCTCCTAAAATCTCATTTGTTCATTTCCCCCATTTTGATAATTGTGTTCAACGTACAGTTTTGTTTCTTTCCCCAGCTCAAAATTATGTGACACATTATGCTGAAGTTCTGTTTTAGCTATATGGTTCGAACATGAAGAGCTCCTTCGTGGACGTTCGTGTTTTTTAAGGACTGGATTGGCATTATGAATATGATAATAGGTCCCTCAGGTCCCTCACAAGCTGGATGGAATATTCTCCATATCATTTTCACATGTAATCTACTCAGATTTCTGTGCAGCCAGTGCAAAGGCCAAATGGGTCAGTTCAAAGCAGCAGAAATCTGTTTATAGAGCTGCTTTAGATGATATCAAAGACTGACATTATTCCTGGTGTATTCCCAAAAATAATTTACTTTTTAAGTCATTTACTAGTTTAGATCCAAGACTGTTTATTAGTGCCCTAAAGGCTCAAATTGTTAGTGACATCATATTGTTATACTGTCATTAAAACTCTCGAAAAACTGCTTATATTGTACATTGCTGCAAACCACAAATACAGATGTGTATACAGATATGGTTACAGTCGTACATAATTTTGTGGCAGATACACTGAAACTTTTCTCATCAGTGCAGTGGTGAAGGTGTAGTTAGGTTTTGGCATGAAAGTCACTTGGTTATGGTTAGGAAAAGATCAAGTTTTGGCTTAAAAGATCCACGTTTGGTGGCATGAACGCCGCTGGGGAAGCAGGGACTGTTTCTGTGAAAAAACACCCAGGTTCTGTGGCTCAAATGCTGTGATGTGTCGCTGCAAAACACCCAGGTTTGGCAAGAAACACCCAGGTCTGGTGCCACAGATGCTACTTGGAAACGCAGTGTTTCTGTGAAAAACGCTCAGGTTCAGTGGCTCCAACGCTTCCTGGAAACACCACAGTTTTTTTTTGGTAAAAAACACCCAGGTTCGGTGGCTCACTTGCCACTGGGAAACGCTGTGAAGTGCTGCTAAAACACCCAGGTTCAGTAAAACACACCCAGGCTCAGTGCCACAAATGTCAAACACCAGTGGGACCGCAGCGAAGGGTCTGTAAAAAACAGCCAGTGTTGTTGGTTTCCAACAGCGGTCTGCTGCTTGGCAGGCATCTCACCTCAGTGACACACTACCCACCATGCCCTCCACCTCCCGATAACGAAAGTCAGCTTAGCCTATATATTACTTTGCTTTGGAAACATTGATGTGATACGTATGAAACATGCAAATGAAATGTATTTGTGGTTTGCAGCAAGATGTAGGCCTAATGCCAACATTTGGTCATTATCCAGGAGACCAAGATGTTTGTGGTGAAACATTTGCTTGGCAGCTGGAGACACATTATTTGGCTGCATCCTCCAATAAAAGTCTGGATGTATAGATCAGCAGGCCTATATGTCTCTGTTTGCCATCCAACTATCTGAACGCACCAGGGAGATTATGCTAGGTCTTCGCAGCTCCTCGGTATGCAGCAACAGAGGCATACCGTGAATGACGGCAGCTGTCCTCTTAGCAGCAACATAACGCATGTAGGGATGTGGTGCAGACTGAGTCCACTGTGCACACATCTGATAAAGACATCAGAGTAGGACTACAAGGGCTTGACCCTGAGTAGTTAGTGAGGCCATGAACAGGCTGATCATTTTCAGTCGTGCAGAAACTGCGTCTGTTGGCAATGTACAATGACACGGTGCAGGAAGTAGGAACAGGTGGAGAGGCCTGTTTTAATGTGGCTCCCTATAGCGTTTGAAATACAAGGTTAACTGCTGGGTGACAGGGTGTTGAAGCAAGCTGGGAGAGGGCGAAGCACTGTGTTGCGATTTGACCCCGTGAGAAAACAGGGGGAACAGGAGCACGGCAAATGTCAAAGGACGTGTGAATAAAAAGCCCTTGTTTGCTCTGTGGATCTGTTGTTTACAACTTAACCACATACCAGGAGCTGTAAGAGCTGTGTAGTGAGGGGACTGAGATGTTTGTCATGTTGTCACAGGACTTTGAACTCATCAGGGCACCAGAGTTACGAGTTAAACAAGTCATTAAAATTGATTTAACTGTTAGGTTTGTAACACTTGACAACACTTAAGTTGTCTCCTACTATAGAGGAAAGTTTCTGCTTGCCTCCAAGTTAATTATCAGTAATTTAATTGCTTATGCTTCACTGGTTCACCGACCTAAACGTTTTCCCTGCACAACCTCTCTTGTCGTATGAACTCGAGCTACCCTTGTGACAAAAGCCAAAAGCTAGTTCGGCTAGTTTCCGGAGGTGAATATTGGCATTCGCATTCCACGGCCGGCTAGTGTAACGAAGAGGTGTCTACATTACATCGTCTATATCCTCAGCCGGAATGTCACAGGTCACATGGCCCAAGCTGACATGCAAAGTGAGATATATATTACTGTCGGGAAAGCTTCTGAAATCTAACATTCACTCCCTCAGTCAGTTTCAGTTTGCCACCTGTCCTCAGAGCGACTGCAGGAGCGCGGTTGTGTAATGAGCTGATTGTCCTCAGCTAGACTCTTAAAATCAAGTAGGTTTACTAAAGAGCTGAGCTTAAGTGTGAGGTAATTGATTTAAGAGGGAAATGTTGTACTTTCTACTCCACCACATTTATTTGACAGTCAGTTTACAAATTAGAATTAGAATGTACGATAAGCCCATAAAGTACAACACATACAAGATTACGCTTGTGGTTCCCAGCAGGGTCTGGTTGCCATGTTTCAGACGTTGTTAGCAGCTCTACCAAAGACACATTTCCCCTTTAAACTGCTCAAGTGATTTTATTTAGATAATAGTTTGAGGCCCGAAGAATAAAAGATGATAGAAAAGTTTGAAAAAAGGGTGTAGCTGAACTTTATTATCATCTCATGACCCCTCAGATATATCTGCTGACCCTTAAAGGGACAGTTCATCCCAAAAATCAACAATCCATATTTTTCCTCTTACCTGTAGTGCTGTTTATCACTATGGATTGTTTTGGTGTGAGTTGCAGAGTGTTGGAGATATCGGCCGTAAAGATGTCTGCCTTCTCTTTAACATAGTGAAACTAGATGGCACTCGGCTTGTGGTGCTCAAAGCGGCCAAAAAATATGTTTGAGCACACAACAGCAATGTCTCTTTCCAGAAATCACGACTTACACACTGATGTATCGGTATTAATAATCTAATAATATTATGTATTATAATATATAAGTGAAGGCGGCCATTTTACTACAGAATGATTACTTTTACTTTTGATCTGATGTATGTTTTTCTGATACTTCTGTTATGTTAAGATTTTCAATGCAGGACTTACTTGTAACTTAAGTAACAGATCTGACGACCGCTGAATCAAACACTGGCGCAACGTGTACTCTTTACACAAGTTGCGTCTCAGACAGGACTGTATTTTCTGGACGTGTTTTATGGCGAGTTTAAGCGTGATACACAGAATCTATTTTGACTGATACTGAATATCACTCTTGCTGCACTCTTGGCTCTTTGGTGCGAAGAAACACACGCTGATAAATGTAGCTACAAAACTCAACACAGCGCCAAAGCATATTATTTACCTGACTGACGCGAGAGACAAGGCAACAGCCTCTTTGGGGTGGACTTTCTTGAGATTGGCGGGTCCTCAGTTTTTTTTTTGTTTTGTTTTGTTTTTTTTAAAGGGACGTTTGATGGCTTCAGCAGTAACAGTGTGATGTAATGCAATCAGGAAATGTTCACCATAAGCCGCGCAGAAACACATCCATTCTCAGGATGTGTATTTTAAGGTTGGCTCACGGTTGAGTGCGGCCTCCCAGAATGGGGTTTTGAAAGGGGATGATGAGGGGGGAAACTAGGGCTTGGAAGGTGTTGGGCTGTGCAGGTTGCCTTGATATTGGTAATAAATCTAAAGTTTTCTTGGGTAGGATAAACTGACCCCTGTAGTATTACTGCTTAAGGAGAAAGGTGCCCTGTCAGTTGTGTTTGAGTGATTAAAGATGGCGGCTGTGATGAGTGATAGGGTTATGATGAAATGATTGAAGTCATTGAAAGAAGGATTCAGAGCCTCAAGTGTCACATAGCGAGGCGGTGGGGGGTTGTAAAGTAGCGCATAAGCGGTGCGGAGGCGGAAGCTTAGTGTGTTTGGGGCCCCCGTGTAAAATAGAAGGTAGTGGAGAGAGGAGTCAGCTCGGAAAGATAAGTTGGCATGCCGTCCTGTTTATCGGAGGGATGTGAGGCGCAGAGCGAAGGCTCAGCCAGGAAGGAATGAGCAGAGTCATCGGGCCTCTGAAACACGACGCTCTCTCTTGATTGCCTGGAGCAGCTGGGCAGCCACCGTATCTGTGCGAGCGTGTGCGTCTGCTCACAAGTGTGTGAATGCATCATTTTCTGTTTGAGTGAGGTGGCTTGAGGGGGCCTATATTAATGTGTGTAACCAGTGGCTATCACTGCCTCTTGTGTCTGTGAACTCTTCTCTTTTTACAGCCTGATACCAGCTCGTTTGTCTGTTCTGGTGATTAATGCCACGTCTTCATTCTGTGTTTAGTCTCTGTATCTTAGTTTCAGAGCATGAAGACATTAAACTTCAGTTTAACAGACTTTATTGCAAGTGGTGACGTCTGAAAGCGACAGCCAAAATGAGATGCTTTGTAGTTACTTTTAAATAATCTGACATGATTTTTGCTGCAAAAAAACCTTTCCTTTAACCCATTTCTTGTTAGCTTAAAAGTCCATTGTGTAGGATTTAGGAGGATATATTGGCGGAAAAGGAATATAGTATAATATGTCTGTTTTTTGCAGTGTATCGTCACCTGAAAATAAGAACCGCTGTGTTTTTGTCACCTTAGAATGAGATGTTTTAATCCACCTACAGAGCAGGTCCTCGTCTATGGATACCACCATGTTGTACCGCCATGTCTCTACAGTAGCCCCAAGCAGACAATAAAACACTGGCTCCAAACAGGGCCACTTGTATTTTGGCGTCGGCCACTGTAGTTAGCAGCCCCTCTGCAATTAGAGTGTCAGAAAAACACTGGGTTTTTTTTAACAAGAAGCTGCTCTTATCAGTTTTTTTACGGGTTTAAATCACCATCTGAAATAGAAAAAGAGCGTGCACCTGCTGTTGCTGGGCTAGCTGCCCATGTCTGCCGTGCCAAATAGTACTCGGGAAACACTGATTTGTAACTTGAAACTGCTTTATGCATTATTTTTACTGGTTTAAATCAGCGGGTCAGTTTGTTTCAGAGAGAGGGGGACCTCTGCTAACAATTTGGGTCACGGTAAAAACCTTCTGAACATCTAGATCCGGTGCTGGGCTAGCAGCCCGCCTTCAACATGCTAAAAATCATGACACTATACATTTAAATCACTTGGTCTGTATGTTTTGGAGAGGAAGAAACCTCAGCGAATAATTCAGCTCCCAGTGAAAACCTCCTGATCAATGAACACTGAATGAATTCTAACCCAGAGTAGTTTCAGCTGGTTGCAATCTGCAATCCTCACTGCTTCTTCAAGGCCCACCTTTACAGTAGTAATTGTGTCTTTGTGTCTTTGTGTCTTTCAGAATATTTTCAAATACATATCAAAGCTCATTTGCAACTCATTCAACTTAAAATATATAACATTTGCAGAATGCATGTTGATTGTGTTGCTCTCTAGCAAATATATTTTCCCTCTCAACTTGTTTCAGTCAAGATCTACATAGCTATTTAACAATAACATACCATCTTCAGGTTAAGTTGTTGTAAAATTACATAGCAGGAAGTGTGACAACTTAAGAAGTAATATCTTTTGTTTTATATGGCAGGATCCACCAGTTTAAAGGAGAATAAACCACTGTGTCTGTACTATCAGGAGCCTAACCTCAGCTGCTCCAGACGAAACCAGACTGGTTGCTAAACACATCAAAGGATGTAAGCGAACGCCACTTGGACCCTGATATGGAGCGTCTGCTAAGCTAATAAGTAATCTGATGTACACTAGTAATGTCATGGTCTCTTTAGAACGGTGGGAAAGTCCGAGCCCTAGTCCCGAGTGCATCTAGTCATTTAGGTGCCATCTTAAACACTTTTTAAGCACTCGTGGTGTAGAGAGGGGTGCAGGGTCGGAGATGTGGGGCACAGGGTGGAGGGCAGGAGGGTGAGGGCTTTGGACATAGGTCACAGACACATATGGAGACATAGACCTTTAGCAAAGTGGTTCCTAACCTTTTTGGCTTTTGACCTCTTAAGACAAAGGTGTGTCTACATGTGACCCCTGAACACGGGTTTAAAATGTTTTAAGCAGTTGTCATTTAAATAACACAAGAACAGGTCAAACTATTTGATATTTAACCAAAAAATAGGATATAAATATGTATAAATTTGTTTAGTATAACCTTTTTCATCACAACCCCAACACTGCTTTAATACACTGGCTCCCAACCTGGGATCCCGACCCACATTAGAGGTCACCAAATCTTGACAGGGGGTCGTGAGGCCTTCTTGATTTTAAGGGGTGTAAGAAAACTTTAGAATATATGTGTATATTTGTACAGGAGGCCTATATCTCAGCATTTCATTCATTTCTGTGAAGAACGCTAAATGAAATTGTTATTTTCAAAGTTTATATTGTTATTCAAGATCTAAACTTTAAAAAAATCTCACAGGACAAGGTCACAGTTAAGACCTGAGCACAAGCTGTACTCACAGAGCCTTTACTCTTTACTACACAGCCTCCTGCATTAGCAAAGTGTGCAGTTAAAACAACCCAAGAGCTAACAGAACAATGGCCAAGTGTCAAAAAGGGTGAAAAAGAACACTGAATTTGTCAAAAAAGAAGCCAATAAGTTTGAGTAACTGTTAACAAATAAGAAAATTAAAAATACAGTGAGAGGCTCGCATATAAACTTTTTTAAAATGTCACAAAAACTGATCTCTGATGCAACATTCATTAATAGAAAAGTGGCCCCTTAAGAAAAAAGGCTGAGAACCACTGTTTTAATACATCTGTGACACACCAATGCTTAAAAGACTAGGAAATCCCTCGATCAACTAATCATCAGAAGACTGATCAGTGCTTTTCCTTCAATCATTTATTGAATAGAAATATCAAACATGGGTTGCCCTGGTGGCCTCAGCATTAAGTTGACATTTGCTGCACGTTCTTCCTCATCTCTCTTCCCCCTTATTTCCTGTCATCTGTCCACTGCCATCTGTTTCTGAAGAAACATTTCTCTATTTCATACCACCGTAAATTTAATACTTTATTTTAGGGCCCGACCGATATGGATTTTTTGGGGCCGATGCCGATTCCGATATTATGGAATAAAAAAATTTGATAACCGATATATCAGCCGATTAAATTTTACGTTTTTCAATTTAAAAAACCCCAAAATACCTGCTTTTGATGGCTTAAATATAGTTCAAACACTCATTACAAAGATATAATTTGAAGGAAGAACATTTTACTATTTTCAGATACTTTTATTATCAGAAATTGTGTGGAACAAGCAGCATATGAACAATTTGAACACAAAATAAATCAAAAATATGATGTGCAAAAAGGCCCCTGGGAAATAAAATAATCATGCAGAGTCTACAGGAATTAAGACATTCACATGTATGTTCACAGTACCAGAGTTCTTCTTATTATTGCCAATTTAACAGAGGTAGGTTATAGTGCAAAAAATAACACAAGGACATCATTTCTAAGTAAAACACCATATTCCCTGCATTTTATTAGTGATGAAAATATAAGTGTTAATATCGGCGTCAGTCTGGCAACTTTTGGCCGATTGCCGATTATTCTCTAATGGCTATAATCGGCCAATTAAATCAGCCGGCCGATAAAATGGTCGGGCCCTACTTTATTTATTTAATAACTCAAATAAGTAATTTTTGTTTTTGTGTCTCGGGACTTGTGGTAATTTGTAATGCACGTACTACATTTTATACCGATTGGAAGTGGAGGAGTCTTAAAGGAACACTTCGCCCCCAAAATGACCATTTGCATATCAGTCACTCACCCCATGTTACGTTGAATTTGTGAATAAAACTTTGATTTTGACTGAAGAATCCAACCTCTCACACACCTCCTGCAGTATAATCCCAGTCTCATCTATCCTGTCGTATGCTCAGTTCTTCCCAACAGACAACCTTTTTTTGACAGGGAACGAAACTAAAAGTGGAATTATCTTTGCTTTCTACGAAGCCAGACTCCACTGACAAAAACACATATTTTAGCTTGCTGAACATGTGAGCTGCTGCTCTACCACTGTCTCGCATAGCAGTTTGTTTGTGTAACTATGTGACTCGTGGTGTTTTAAAGGGTCAGTTTGGATTCACCAAAGTCACACAATAAGTCACAATAACTAACTGATTGAGGCAGCCATAGAGCAGCGGCTTCCATGTCCAGCAAGGTAAAATATCTGTTTTTGTCAATGGAGTCTGGCTTTGAGGAGAGCACTGATAAGTTTTATTTTTAGTCAAGTTTAGACAAGTGTTTTTGCTTCATTATCATGAAGTAAATGTTGATTTCACAGTGTAATAGCTGCAGAAAAATGTCACCATCGGAGCAACTTGGTACGATTCCCAGGGAAAATGAAAGCTTGGTTTAAAAGGAAGGCAGGAAGTGTGTCAGCCATTGTGCAACCAAAATAGGAGGAAGACAGTCCTTTTGTTTTCTGTGGTAGCTGTCCCCATTTACCAAAGAGTATTAGTGTATGGCAGAGGGTGGAACAACCAAAGCAGCTAAGGAAACTGAAGAAGGTGTTTATAGAGTATTTAATTCAAATAAATTGTTAACAGTTGAATTAAAAATGGTTGATGTAACAGTGTGCATAGCATCTCAAAATGTACTGTATTCTCTGTATTCCCTCCTCATCCTCCCCCAGCTCCTTCTAGGGAAACCCCGGTGTGGTGGTATCCCTTCGCGATGCGAAGATGGCGCCCCTGCTCCCTCCCCCAGGCACCGATATGTTCCGCCGTTTCACCCCGGAATCGCTGGCGGAGATCGAGAGGCTCAAGGAGGAAAGAAAAAAGCCAGCAGAAGTAGAGGGCCATGTGGAAAGAAAAAAGGCCGCGGAAGAAGAGGGCCACGAGGAGGAAGAGCCAACGGCCCCAAATGCTGATCTGGAGGCGGGCAAGAGTCTGCCCTTAATATTCGGAGACCCTCCGCCAGAGCTGCTCAACACACCTCTGGAGGACCTGGACCCCTTCTACAAAGCACAGAGCGTCAGTCTGAGCACATCCTGGTCTCACACGACAACTCTGTCCCTACATAACCTAGAGGATGTATTACTTAACATAAACCTCAGCTGCATACAGTATACCTTATGCAATGTACACCATTTCATTCGTGGCATATGTTACCGTTAAATGTTAAAGTATCATTTCAAGATTGTCATCGCCAAGTATTGATTGAAATGTAGGAAGTATTTTTAGACTGTCTCATATTTATACAGACCGTCTGTGTTTTTCAGACATTCATTGTGATCACCAAAGGAAACACAATCTACAGGTTCAACGCTGAACCGGCTTGCTACATTCTGAGCCCCTTTAGTGTGATTAGAAGAGGAGCCATCAGAATTCTCATACATTCATATCCTTTGAACTATTTATGCTTTATCTATTGTATTCTTAAATGTAAAGACGTTTGAACTAGACATACAGTGATGCAGATTTTAAAGGGAGTGTTGACTTACACATAAAATGTCTGTGTTTGTTTCCTTAATCCTGAATTAAATTATTTAGCATGTTCATCATGATTACCATTCTATCGAACTGTGTATTCATGACGATGAGCAACCCACCAGCATGGAGTAAAACCGTCGAGTGAGTGCTCCTTTATTGTAGTTTTCAGTCATTCCTGCATCACAGTACATTTCATTTTTGCTTATACTAACTTGTGTTTCTTCCCAGGTATGTTTTTACTGGTATCTATACCTTTGAGGCAACAGTCAAAGTGTTGTCAAGAGGTTTCTGTGTTGGATCTTTTACATTCCTTCGAGATCCATGGAATTGGCTGGATTTCATGGTGATCAGCATGGCGTAAGTGCACTTGCACTTGATATCAGAAAGATGGTCCTATTGTTACATATTCTAAACGTCTTGACATTCAGAGTAGAACTTTGAACTAATAGATATCATTTTGTTGAAACATTAGTTTGTATATCTCTTTTTATCACTCATCTAAATACTGCTAATAGCCAAAAAAAAAAATATATATATATATATATATATATATATATATATATATATATATATATTTTTTTTTTTTTCACCATCATATATGAACAAACACCTCTGCAAAAACCCCGAGAATAAAGGCAGGAGTAAACTGGAAAGACTGGTGTATTTAAGTACAGCTGAAGTGGGGACTTCAGGCAGAACGTTTGAGGAAATATGGCCTTTCAATATATGTATTGTAAATTTTCGTCCTTTTTTTTTAACGTTCTTCAAATGGTTCACATGATATCCTATGAAAATGCAAATGCAGTGGTTGGTATGATATACAACTAACGTGCACCCCACAGATGGTGACGTCAGGTTTAACACTTCACTTGAAGGTATCTACATAAGGGTGACATGACACGGTCATGAACTTGTCATAAATATTATGTACATGTCATAAACGTTTATGACTGCTGTCATTACGTGTTATTCAGTTTTTGTAATGACAAGTTGACATTGTTTGGGTTGTCTTGATTATGACAACTTGACATTAATTAAAGTGACATTACCAGAAGTTGTCTTTGTCATAATAATAATAATCATTATGTCAACTTGTCATAAACGCAAAAAGAGTTGCATTTCTTGTTAATGTCAAGTTGTTATGACAAAGACAACTTCTGGTAATGTCATCCTGGCTAATGTCAAGTTGTCATTATAAGGACATCCCAAACAAATTTAATGTCAACTTGTCATGACCACAAACTTCTGGTAATGTCACTTTGATTAATGTCAACTTGTCATTACAAAAACCAGATGACACTTAATGACAGCAGTCATAAACATTTATGACATGTACATAATGTTCATGACAGTGTCATATCATAGTTATGACAGTGTCATGTCACTCTTATGTAGATACCCTCAAATAAAGTGTTACCAAATAAAGTTATATAGGTTAGGTTTAGGAAAAGATTCGGCGTTGTCACATTATGTATATAATATAAAGTTATGCACTTAAGTTAAAGATGTGTAGCTTAAATTTAGGAAAGGAAACACTGTTGGGCATCGTCACTTTACATACATAACATGAAGTTACATAGGTTAGGTTTAGGACAAGAAACACGATGACCATGTAAAGTAAAATATTTCAAATGTCACTTGCTTTCACATGGGACACAAACATTTGTCTTGTGTGGAAAATTCTGTGTTGTTTGACCCATCCATCACTTTTGGTCTTTATACTACTTCCTTCTTTACACCTGTCAGCGCATTGGTCATGTGATCACAGCCTTTCTAGCTATGTGGGTTACACAGAGATTATTGGCTAATGATTGCGTGGGTTATATACGAATTCTGGTGCATTACTTTTGGTAGATGTATGTAAAAGCAGTGCATGAGAACAGTTGGCATTTTTAGACAAAAAAATAGGTAAATAGGGTAAAAATTCTAACCAAAAGATATCACCATGAAACTTACTCGCAGTAAGACGATTATTTTTTTGTATTACAAGTCATCTGAAGTTTTATGTTAAAATATGCAAATGAGGCATTCTCTGATTTAATCTGCCCTTTTATATACATTTCCAGAACAGAAATCTGAACTAAAATAAGCAACTAAATATGTAGTTTAGATATTTTCTCTCCACTAGTCTGAAAGAAGACAGTCATAAAAGTACACTGCCTAATCGAAGTGACAAACTGTCAGCTAATGCGAAACCTGATATTGTGCAGATTTTGTGCATTTTAAACCAATACAAAAAGGAAAATGAATACAGTTCTCCTATGTAGATAATGCCTTTGATTAACTGCTTCATGTCTTTCCACAGATACGTCACTGAGTTTGTTGACCTTGGCAACGTGTCAGCCCTCAGGACATTTCGTGTACTTCGAGCCCTCAAAACAATTACTGTGATTCCTGGTATTTAAAATATTTTGTATATGAATTTTATTATTTTTGTATGTGACTTTGCTTCACTTTCATGTTTTTATTTACATCTATTGATGTTGGCATTATGTTTTGTGACAATGGAATACAAATAATTTGTTTACCTGATTCAGAAACATGCCCCCCACATATACCTTGTGTTTTGTCAGGTTTGAAAACCATCGTGGCCGCTTTGATCCAGTCGGTGAAGAAAATGGTGGACGTCATGATTCTGACCGTCTTCGCCCTCGCTGTTTTCGCCCTCGTCGGCCTTCAGCTCTTTATGGGAAATCTGCGTCACAAATGTGTGCGGTGGCCCATCGACACAAATGAAACTGCATTTGAATTTTTTAACACCACCGCCACGTTAAACGACACCCTGTCCTTCAACAACACCATCGGCGTCAATGAGACAGCATATTCCAACAGTACCTTCAATTTCATCGAGTATATTGAAAACACAGGTATGTTTAACACATATTAGATCTTGTATTTTAAGCTGATATCATCCTGCCTGTGGATCCTCAGTGGGAAAGATTCCACTATGTCTTCTTGTTTGGTTACAGAAAATCACTATTTTTTGGATGGCAGCCCGGATGCTCTGATTTGTGGAAACAGCTCTGATGCTGGGTATGTATCATCCACGCTGACACCACCATGATAATTTGTCTGGTCAGTCTGGTCTGAGTGTTATGTGGAGGCTGGGAGAGCGATTATAGCATGTTGAATCTTCATCTTTGTTGATAGAAAGTGCCCAGAAGGATACACATGCATGAAGGCTGGGAGGAACCCCAACTTTGGCTACACCAGTTTTGACTCTTTTGGCTGGGCCTTCCTGGCCCTCTTTAGACTCATGACCCAGGACTACTGGGAGAACCTCTTCCAGCTGGTTGGCACTTCTTTCATTTATTGCAAACAGATTCAATAGGACGTATAGCTTGAAAGTTTTTCAAAAATAAAGTCATGCAAAGAAATTTGTCCTTAGTTCTCGTAGTTTCTTTTTTGCTCCAAACACAGATCCTGCGGGCGGCTGGCAAGACATACATGCTGTTCTTTGTGGTGATTATCTTTCTGGGCTCCTTCTACCTCATCAACCTCATCCTGGCCGTGGTAGCCATGGCTTATGATGAACAGAATCAGGCAACTCAGCGAGAGGCCATAGAGAAAGAGGAGGAGTTCCAGCGGCTACTAGAGCAACTCAAGAATCAGGAACAGGTAACTTTTACAAGCAATAAGCACCATAGCTGCTCACGACTTCCACTAGAGCTGTGTTGAAGTTATTTGCTTAACTATTTTTAACTTGATGACTGTGGTTGCTGCCATGTAACAGCTTATGGCAAAAATTAAAGACCTTTTGTTTTGTTCCTTAAAGCTGGGGTAGGTAGAGATCTGGAAAATGCACCAAAACAAGCAAAAACAGCAGAATTTCAAAATACACACTCTTTCTGAAGCTCTACGCTCTTCAAACAGTAACCCAAGTGTTTCCCGTACGTTGATTTATTTAAAAATATTTTATTGTTTAGTTGCGTAGCTTGTTTGCTCAGCCCACAAAGGAGACAAGAATTAGAGCCACCCCACCACCCCTCCGCCTCACCCCCTTCTGCTGTGAACGGCTTCTCTGAGAGCAGGCAGCAGCATGGGAAACGGACCCTCAGTTGGTGGTTCAAATTGGGCCAGTGCAAATCCCTCCAGCGCCGGATGTCACAGTGGGCTGGTGGCCAGCGACAACACCTGGTCTAACCTGTATAATGGCTGCAACGCAAAGTTCCGGCAGGGAGTCGGAGGCTGGCCAGTCCCCCCGGAACTGGGGTTTGTGTCGACTGGATTCGAGTTGCTGCAGCTGCTGACTGGAGGTCTGTTTCCGGAGATGCTACCTCCCAGTGTGGTGGTCTGTAGCAGTGGATTTTGAGGCGGAGGACATAGCTCTTCAAGGCTCTGTCTAATGTTAGCTACATAAACATGGACTTGAAACTGCAGTCGTGAGCCCGTGGCTCCGGTTAGCAGAAGGCTTAACTATCTGCAACATTTTCTCTCCATCTCTGAAACACTTCGCTGATTTTGACGTGTGTTATTTAGTTTATTGTCAGTTTAGTTTATTGCCTCTTTTGGGTTGGTTTGCAGTGTAGGCAATTGTTACCAATGCTGGAATAGCAACTTTCTCTGCAGGATTCTCCGCCATTGAATCAGGCTTGCATCAAAGGGATTGGGTTTGAAGAACAGCTGATAAGAACGCCCTCTCTCTGAGACGACCTGTGATTGGCCAAAGTCTCCCGTCACAGGCTAGATCAACTAAAGGCCCTGACACACCAAGCCGACGGTCGGCCGTCGACCAAAGTTGGGCTGTCGATTCGGCCTAGTTTTTGCGGTGTGTCCTGCGCCGTCGGCACTTTGCCACCGGCGGCTTTTTGGCCGATTGAGTGTGTTGAATTGGCAGCGGAGCTTGTTGTTGAGAGAGATCACTCTGATTGGCTGTTCAGGTTTTATTTCCTCGCCCCTGTAGCGAGTGAATCTGCCTGTAGTGAAACCGGGCTAACCGGTGCTTCCTCCTCAGGCTCCACTTCACTCAGCTGCCGGACAGATCCACTGCCTCTCCCACTTTAACCTGAATAACAAACCGGAACTAGCTGGGAGCGGCTAGCAGAACGTTAGCCGCAGCATGACCGGAGGGAAGCACAGCCAGTTAGCCTCCGCTAGCCCCGGCTCTCCGTTTGGATCCAACTGTAGCACAGAGCCCTGGTTTGTTATTCAGGTTAAAGTGGGAAGAAGCAGCGCGTTTATCAGGCAGCTGAGTGAAGTGGAGCCTGTGGAGGAAACACCAGGACTGTCTGGATGTAGTAGTCCGTGGAGGTGCTGCGGTGCTCGGCTGCACAGATAGGAAACCCCTCGGCTGACAGGATGTACCACTCTCTCACTCCGCTCTCTCTCACGCAGGCGCAGAACGTACGTGCCACTTGGCTGTCAGATGTAGTTCATGTAGTGTGTTCAAATGCAACTGACACAGGACGACGTGAGGCGGCGTAGACGACACAACGGTTGGCTTTTGTCGCCGCTAGTTCTTTGATGGCGGTTTTGGTGTGTTCGCACCTTAAAGCCTGAAAACTGAGCCAAGAGGAGAAGCAGAAGTCTGGTATTCTCTCAGACCACTTAATTACAATAAGCTCCAAGTTTATTATGGGGTTTCGCCCTGATGACGCCAAAATTAAACTCCCTACCCCAGCTTTAATGAAGAATTAAAATAAATACCTGTAATTTCATGATTTAAGTGTGAGTAAATAACCAAACTTGGAACCAAAACTGTTAATATTAAGTGTTAAAATAAGTGTAAATCACATTGTTGGTAGTAAAATTTAAGCAACAGGGGTTTTTTTTGTTTGTTTGTTGTTGTTTTTTAAATCTAGCAGGCTCACGCTCTTGGGAGCCGGCTCACTCTAACTAGTAAGTCACTCAGTCATCACACCATGTCTGAGATGACAGATGATGAACCCAGCCCTAACAATGACGAGAATATCAAGGATTGTAACGGGAGAATCATCCCCCGTCTGTTAGTCAGAGCGCCCACCATGGTCAAGGTAAATCAGTCGCCCTCCGGTCACAGTTAATCTGGTCAGTCTGAAAAACCAAAAGCTTTTGGTTTAGATTTGCAACTGATTTTTCTCACCCTGTTTTACAGCCCACTACAGAGTATGAACTCAGTGAGAAGTCAATAGGCTCTTCTGTGCACAGCATGCTTCATCTGGACGAACCGGGCCTGACACAGAAGTCTGTTAGTGCTCTCACTGTGCTCACTGCAGCTGCTATGGAAGGTACAGTGCCAGTGGAGGTACTCAACACTGATAATGCACCGGCGATTGTCACGCAGAAGACTGTGATATAGGATTTATTTTATAGCTCTGATTAGACCAAAACAAGTAGACGACACAGCAGCAGCAGCCTGTAAGCGTCTAGAAGTGTCAAGTTCCTCCGGGGAATGAAGAAATACACAAGGCTTAGTTGCTGGTTCTTAGAGGAGATGCTCTAATGTGAGCTGTAATTGCTTAGATTATCAAGCAGTTGTTAACATTATACACTAGTTATATCCAAGGCCAATACAGTAGCATTGTCTTTAGCTCGCCATAATCACATTGTGTGCTGGAGAAATCCCTGTCAACATTCAGTGTCGCGCCCTCGTGGTGCTAAGCTTGGGCTATTTCAGCTCAACTATAACTTGGCACAGACATAAATTTTAACGTCACTCATCATAGCTCTCTGTTAGCTGTATCATGCATATCATTTAAAGATGTTTAAAGCTTTGATAACCTGACAGTAGACTACCTGATTGTTTTTCTTTGTCCAGAGTTGGAGGAGGCTCAGAGGCCGTGCCCACCGGGCTGGTACAAGTTTGCCGACATTTTCCTCAAGTGGGACTGCTGCCCGCAGTGGGTGCTCTTTAAAAAGTGGGTGCACTTTGTGGTGATGGACCCTTTTGTCGACTTGGCCATCACCATCTGCATCGTGCTCAACACCCTTTTCATGGCCATGGAGCACTACCCAATGACCCCGCAGTTTGACCACATGCTCTCAGTGGGGAATCTGGTAAATATCTGCCATAATAACAGACTGTGTAAAACTGAGTGGATGTAGCCCGCGGGTCTGAAAAGTAAGGGCTCATTCATGCTCCCTTTACGTACGAAAATGTATACGTCCGTTTCAAATGATGTTACCGTCACTGCCCACGTACTTCCATGCGCCCTTTACGTTGGCGTGGATGTTAACCAATATATCCACCAGGAGGCAGCCCAGAGTCAAAAGTTTATGACAACAACAAACTCAAAAACAAACATGGCGACTGTGGAGGAGATATTGATAATGTACCTCTTGCATAAAAGACAAAAACAGAGGCAGCGTTGTAGGAGGCGGTGGTCGGTGAGGCCGTTAAATACATCGCGACTGGAGGACAGAGAATTCTTTTCTCTAGTACTGCCGATGAGAGAAACTGAATTGTTATTTCTTCTTCGTGTCTCACGAGAGCTACGTATCGGGTAGTGACAGCAACACTGCCCCCACGGTTCCCGGTGGTACTGCTCCGTTTGGCCCGTATCCGTAAGCTTTATGGAAATGTGCAGAAATACGGACAAAATGAACACGGAGCACGGACAGAAGGCTCCGTCCGTATCCGGATCCGTATTTAACGTTGAGCATAAATGGGCCCTAACGCTGATGTGCAAGTGTCTCAAATGTGCATTCTTTCTAATGGCCAGCAGGGGGCGACTCCACTGGTTGCAAAAAAGAAGTCAGATTGTGAGAAAATCAGCCTACTTCTCACTTAATTTATTACTTCAGTAAACTTTTTCCTAACAAGTTTATGGTCTCAACCACTAGCTCTAAGTCTTTTTCAATACAGCAAGATGTTCGTTTTGTATATTATAGTCCCATTTAGAATAAATTAGACGATAAAGCAGGGTATGCTTTAGGGCAAACTGGAGGCTTGAAAACGGAAGGTCCACAAACCAATGGGCAGAGGGTAGAGTACTGAAAATCTCAACTCAAGTAAAGGTACAATTTCTCTCATAAAAACTGACTCAAGCAGAAGTGGAAAAAGTACCTGATTAATAGGTTACTCAGGGTAGAAGTTACTTTCCAGTACAAAATAATGAAAAAACAGCACCTTGGGTCAGCTAATCAAACAAGTAAAGATAGCCTATGTACAGTATTTGAGACATGAACAGTCCCCGACTCTCTCCATCTCTGCCCGTCTATTTACGATAGATATGAAAAATTAACATAGCTAATGTTAGCTAGCTAACAACAGTTTCATCTACAGTATGCGCAGTGTAATTCAGTGTGCTTGTGGAGGTTAGAAGAGGAGTTTTTAAAAGCATAGATCTCAGTGGTTTCAGGAGGCACAGCAAAACTTCATCGTGTAATTGTTGTCTTTTTTAGATTTTGGAATTAAAAGTGTGGCCAGATGTGGCCAGGGATTGTCGCTGGAAGCTGCCGCTTGTTACCGCATCATGGTCAAAAGATATGAAGTGCGTCTTTTTCGTCCAGGCAGCTGGTATCTTGGTATCTACAGTACAGGTGCTCCTCGTGTCCCCTCCCCCTTAAACTCAGAGAGCAGTCTAGTTGTAACGAAGGTGTAAATGGCAAATGTAGTGAGGTAAAAAAGTAGACTGCTGGCTCAAAAATATACTCGTAAAAAATAGACGTACAGTTTAAAAAAAAAAAAAGGAACATGAAAGTTCTCGTACCTTAAAAACCTACTTTTTTGCTTATGTACATTATTTGTAAGGGCACCATCACATGAGCGCAATTAATATTCGTCTCCTGTTTTAGATACAAGTAAAAAGGCTATAAAGATTTGCTTCTGGGGGCAAAGAAAATTCATATCCTCATAGCCCGTTGATTTCAACTTTGGTGAACTTTGACCTGCGAAGTCGCAGCCTCAAACAAAAGCAAAAGAGTATATGTGAAGGAAATACTGATTGTTGCCATGCTTAAGCAGCCAATATTGTATGAGAAAAATATAAACTGCCCCACACGAGAGATGCTGCTGCTTGACAGTGAGACAGGAGACAGGCATACAGAGTCAGGAAAATTTAAATGTAACAATGACATCATATTTTGTGGAATTTCTGTCACATCAGGCACTTCCCACATTCAGCAGGAATATTGCTTTGGGAGGCAATGGTCACTTGCCTGCATTCGCCTATGTATGACCATTCCTTAATGAGTGACTGCCCACCCCTGCTGATGGGTCGCGTCACAGTGGCCATGTCAACTCTATTTATACAGTCTATGCACATTAAATTAAACGGCAGATATGTTCGTACATCTTAGACCTGATTTAAATAGATATGTATGCCCCCATAGGTTTTCACTGGGATCTTCACAGCGGAGATGTTCTTCAAGCTGATCGCCATGGATCCCTACTACTACTTTCAAGTTGGCTGGAACATTTTCGACAGCATCATTGTCACTCTCAGTCTGGTGGAGCTGGGGCTGGCCAATGTCCAGGGGCTGTCTGTCCTCAGGTCCTTCCGTCTGGTGAGAAACAATATTTGTATCCATTTACCACAATGACTTTACTTCCTACATTGTTATTCACTGTCTTTATTATGTGTGTCTGTCCTGTGTTGGAGACAGCTTCGTGTCTTCAAACTAGCCAAGTCCTGGCCCACGCTCAACATGCTGATCAAGATTATCGGTAACTCAGTAGGAGCTTTAGGAAACCTGACTTTGGTGCTGGCCATCATCGTCTTCATCTTTGCCGTGGTCGGTATGCAACTCTTCGGCAAGAGCTACAAGGACTGCGTGTGCAAGATCTCCACAGAGTGCGAGCTGCCACGCTGGCACATGAATGACTTCTTCCACTCGTTCCTCATCGTGTTCCGCATCCTGTGTGGGGAGTGGATCGAGACCATGTGGGACTGCATGGAGGTGGCCGGAGCTGGGATGTGTTTGGTCGTCTTCCTGATGGTCATGGTCATCGGAAATCTAGTGGTGAGTGCAATAATTGGTCATTCAATGCTGATTCCCATCTTAAATCTGAAATATGAAGCTGTGCTGGTGGGATGGGTTGTTTCAGGTACCAAAGAGACAATGAAGTTCTATCCAGAAAGGCCAGTTTGAGTTGTATTCTTTATTTGGATCCCAATTAGGGTTGCAAAGGGTAGGTACATTTCTGAAAATTCTCAGGATACATCAGTGTAAGCACATCCAAAATGGTGGTATACATATATAAAACATAACTGCAAACTGAGCAAAATGACAATGACATCAATAAAGAAATGAATAACAGGGCAATAGAAGAAGACACTAATGCATAGTAGCTCCTTGTCTCCTGAAAGTAATCAAAAAAAGGGCTCTAAGCTTTATTAAAAAGTACAGGGTTATGTCTACGGGCAAATGTAATTTTCCTTGTTTTAGGTTATATAAAACATCCCACACCCATTTGCAGCAAGATGGTGGAGTGTCCAACTTTTAACAAAATGAGTTGACAGGCTAAAATAGTGCGAGTGCAATAGTGTGACTCTGTAGAGCTGTCATTTTAAAGATGTCAGGAAGAGGTGTTAAGGGGCCTGGGGTCTTATCAAGATACATGCAAAACATTTTCAAGGTTTTGGCATTGTACATTTCTGCAAACGGCGGTTCCATTACATTTGCACCATATTATGTAGCAGATACCTTTAACTTTGCATTCCAAAAATACTGTGGTTAGCTTGTGGTTAGGTTTAGGCAATTGTGGGTTAGGACAAGATCATGTGTCGGCTTAAAATACCCGCTTTTTGGGGGCACAATCTCTGCTAGAAATGCAGGGATGTCTTGATAAAAGACAACCATGTTTTGAGGCTGAAAAGCGGCAGGAAATGTATTGACCCTGACCCTGGTCCCTAAAAACCACCCGCATTTAGAGGGTGAAAAGCTGCAGGAAATACAGTGACAGGTCTATAAAAAAACACCCACATTTAGAGGCTGCAAAGCTGCAGGAAATACAGTGACAGGTCTATAAAAAAAACACGTTTGGAGGCTGCAAAGCTGCAGGAAATACAGTGACAGGTCCATAAAAAACACCCACATTTTGTGCCTAAAATGCTGCTGGAAGCACAACAATGACTCCCTAAAACACAGCTGTTTGTTTTTATTTTTTGGTCTCAAACAGTGGTCTGCAGCTTGGCAGGCGTCTCACCTTGGTAACACGCCGTCCGCTATCCTCTCCACCTCCCAGTGAGAAAATCAGCTTGTATCACTTGAAAAATGTTGATATGTATGAAACGTGCAAATGTTACGTATTTGTGGTTTGCAGAAACGTACATTGTCAACATTTTTTTCTGGCGAGTAGGATGTTATCAGACGCCAAAACATTGGACAGCAGTTTATAATACTCCAAGGCAGTATTTTATCACAGTCATTATAGTCTCCGTCTAGGGGTTTGCGAGGTAAACAGCAGAGCTACCCTGTTTACTACGACTTACTTCTGTCAGTCTGAACACAACCTAAAGCTGATATACATGTAATGAAGGAGAGATGATGTTACTCAGCTCGATTTCACTCAGATAAAAATAATTCTGGCTGCGATCAGAGTAAATGATGGTTCTTATGTTGTGGCTGTGTTGTCAGTGTCTTTGTAGTCGGCACTTAAATCAGCATATAGTAAATCTTCAGGAGACAATCATTCCTGAGCTCACACGTGCTGACGCTCAACTATACATGCAACTGTCACGACTGTGAAGCTGTAAAGCTGACAAACTATTTTGTAAAATCTTTCTAAATCTAACAGTTATCTTATTATAATACCAGGAGATTTTGTGGCCTGCGTGTCTCAGCAGTCTATTGTTAGACAGACACAGCTGGGGGAGAAAATTGTCTCCACCAGGGGGCACTGTAGGTATCATAGTATGAGTACAGAGAGCACACAAGACAGAATACAACTTAGATTTGCATGGTTTTTGGAGTTTAAGCTGGCTTGAGCTACAACGTGGACACAGATCCAGATTCGAACAGAATATTACCACGTATTATTTCATATTACTGGTAATCTGACTCACTAACCTCTTCACAAAGTGTCTGGGTGAATTTGCGTGAAGAGGCAGCAGTTTGTGATACTTGGTGAAGAATCCTGAATGTCTGGAGCATGGAAATACTGTCCCTGACATTTTGTCTTGGCCTCACGGAACAAGGACGTAGGACAGATAATACAGCCGATCACTCTCAGACATCATCTCAGCATCATATTTAAAGACCAGAGCCAAAACCATTTCCTGTTAGGTTATTCATAGAAACGGAAAGGAAATGGCTCATCGTCAAGCTGACAAAAGTATTGCAACGGCCACACTGTGCCAGAACTTTGATGGCTTTTTTGTGATGCACGCTATCTGCACTGACATAAATGCAAATCGTATATTTCCACACTTCACGGGAGGGGGGGGGGTTTCTATTTAAATCAAATGACTTGAGCCACCAAACAGTGGTTTTGACCTTGAGTATGTGCTAAGATCCAGCTCAAGTAAGCACGCTGCCACTGATGGAACAAGCACAGACAGCTGAGCGAGCAGGGCTCAGGTGGCAGGGGGGACTGGGTGTTAAGGAAAAGTCATTTGATAGCAGATTGAACTGTAATTGATGGAGAGGTAATCATATTAGGCCATCAGCGCCACAGCATATGGAGTGGATTTAACTTGCATATTTAGGGGCATGTGATAATTTTGTGCTCATTATCTTTTCTCTTTAGCCCACTCAAGATCAAAAATGCTCCTGAATCCCTACACTCTCATCTTCTCTCTTTATTGAATCCTGGAATACGAGTTTCTTTTTTTAAAGAGAAAGGAAACCACTAAAGTTTTAATGTTACTTTATGTATTTAAACGGCTCAATCATCATCAGACAATCATTATTAAAACATGTGGAATTGATTCTCAAAGCTGGAAATCTTTAAGGAATAGAGCGGGATTTTGATAAGCCAGTTCTCTTTCCTGCGGAGAGTTTTGTGAAGAGCTCATGTTATGTTGAATTTATGAAATAAATCTTTGTGTTTTTTCAAGTACCTCCATGTTGAACGAAGAATCCAAAAACTGGGAAAATTCTTGATGAATTGAAGAAAAAGAAGTCTGTGTTTAAAACAGCAAAACTATATTAAAACATCAGTTTACAAACTCTCACACAACTAGTACAGTAAAATCCAAGTCTCATTTATCCAGTCCCTTGCTCAGTAGTCCCCAAACACAAAATTGACTATTTAAAACACTTCTACATACAAGTAGCATGCCTTGGCAAGTGCGTGCGTGAGTAGGCACTTGCACCACTTTTCCGTGTGTGAGACTGTTAATGCGGGAAGTGTTTTAAAAACTTTAGCAAAAATGCATGTGTTCTGAAAGTACCTATCATACAACTGGATCAATAGACTTGTATTATAATGCATGGGTTGTGTGAGAGTTGATAAATGGAGGCTCTGATATAGTTTTAATGTTAAACACATCGCCTTTTACTTAAATGTATCAAGAATGTTCTCAGTTTTTGGATTCTTCGTTCACCATGAAGGCATGCAAGAAGAATAAACACAAGGTGAGTAACTGATAAACAAATGATCGTTTTGTGGTTGAAGTATTCCTTTAAATCTTTAGCTTAGCTTAGCATAACGACTGGAGGCAGGAGGAAACGGGTGTCTAACCTGCTGATTGCCTGGCAACCTTACAGTATCTAAAAGACTCACTGTGTGATTCAACTGACAAGATACTACATGTAAGTTAGAAGTGCAGGTCGGCAGATATTTTTTTACCTTTGGATGTAGCCAGGCTCACTGTTTCCCCATGCTTGTAGACATTATGTTAAGCTAAGCTAACCAGCCTCAGATTGATAGAGATGAGAGACTCTAAGAAAGTGAATAGGTGTATTTCGCAAAATGTTAAACCATTCCTTTTAGATGAAGACAGAACTTTTTACATCAGCTGATTGATATATCTATATCTATGTCTATCTATATTTCTTCTTGGAGCAATTATTTGATCATTACTAACACTAAAAAACCTCTGCTACAGTTGTTTTAGTACATTTTTTTATTTAAATCTAACAGCATCATGTCTGTTCCCACTCCTCCACTGTCGGGTTTGTGTTTGTGCAGCTCATCTTTTCCCCCCTCGGCCATCTTTACTGATTCACAGCTCCCACCCTGGAATGAGGGAGATCAGCCTGCCGTGTAACCATGATCTCCCGCTAAACCTGGGAAATCGGAACCGAGAAATTGACTAACAGGTTTAGACACTAAAGATAGCTGCATCTGCAACAGGAGGCAGACGAAATAATGTTCATTGATGTGCCGTTCCAGGACCAATTCCATATGTGATGTGTGTCTGAGATAGTTTGGAGCTTTGTGTTTAGTTCAGCAATGTCGGCTCACTTTGATGCAGCAATAAGGAAAATCACTCTTAAAGGAATACTTCACCTAAACCCCCCCCCACAAATTAATCATTAATATTAACTGAATAATTGTAGATATTTCATATACTGTAGCTGTATACTGAAAGGACTGTGCATCTATTGCAAGGCAAAGTTTGTCATTTCGAGGTGAAAAAGGAAATTGTTTCTATTATGTGACCTTCCATCACTTCTTCACATTTCTTTCCTCAGGTGTTGAACCTCTTCCTGGCCTTGCTGCTCAGCTCGTTCAGTGGGGACAACCTCTCTGCGGGGGACGACGACGGAGAGATGAACAACCTCCAGATTGCCATCGGCAGGATCACGCGAGGCATCGACTGGTTCAAAGCCTTCGCCATTCGAACTGTCCTGCAGATTCTCGGCAGGAAGCCCAAAGAGCCGGAGGAGCCCGAGCGGGGTCCGACGGACGACGAGGACCCTAAAGCAGAGGAAATTGAAATGAACCACTTGGACACCGGTCAGAATTTCAAAATGGCAGATGGGATACCTAATTGTTTGGTTGAAGGCCGGCCCTCTGGATTTATTGTGGATGGAGAACTTAGTCTCAACGTGCCGATCGCTCAGGGAGAGTCAGACTTTGAAAACCTGGGCGAGGATGAAGAGGATGATGGTGATAATGCCAATGACTCAGAGACTTCAGATGAGAAAAAAAACAAACACTTTTCAGTAAGTACAGTAAATAAATCAACCAGTTCAGTCTAGTCATTCATCTACGTACACTTGCACTGCATCACCTACCAACAGCATCTATATTTTAAACATGTGTCACCTTTTACTTCAGTGTCAATCTTAAAATGATAGTTCAAATAATATAAATTGAGTTTTTTGAAAACACCATCAGGATGAGCCTCTTCAGCACTGAGTACTTCATCTGTTTGGGCACATTGACAGTATGCTGTACATTATATGCAGGACAACCCTCACACAATCCAGCCCAACCAAATTATAGCTTAAGAAGAAGAAAACTACATCAACTATTTGACATCTACCAGAAAAACCTAAAAAAAAACCTCACTGCCATTTGGCCCTAAACTGACAGTACACAAGGGCAAACTATCTGACCACCGTGACAGATCAGACTGACTTTGAACAGACTCAGTGATCACAGCCTGGACATAGAGACTGGCAGGCACAGGCTGCCTAAAGAAGACCGGTTGTGTCAGCTCTGTCCTCAGAGATTGGTCAAGACAGAGCAACATTTAACACGAAATGTCATGCCGAGAAAGCTTATTGAATTGAACTGACTAAAAGTCACAGTGACAATCATGGACACTTCATCCAAGACTGATCCATTCTGATAACATAACTTCACAAATTAAGCTGAGAAATAGGAGTTAGAAGATATATTGTGGCACGTAATAAATGAGAACAAAAGAATACGTCATACATTTATTTCAAAACAGGTGCACAGCAGAGGGATGAGTAGGACCGGTTTGCTGACAAACTCCCACACACCTTCATCAGGCACCTCATTATAACCTCATCAACAGTGACCACAAGTTTTGGCTATTCAAAAAAAATCTGATTTCTAACTCAGGAAATTTGCTGATTTTCTTTCAAAACACTATAAGCATGCACAGCCTTTTGAACTACATTATTATTACTACCTTTTTGCCTTTTTTGGATAATTGACCGAGAAGAGTAAGACTGGAAACAGGGGGAGTAAAAGCGGAGTACAACATGCTACAAAGGTCCCCGGCTGGGATCAGATCGGGCCATCGCTGTTATTTGGCATGTGCTGCAACCATGCGGCTCCCGAGGCACTCCTGAACTACATTGTTGAAATGTTCTGCACAACTAAGGAACACCGTCACACTCCAGTAAAGCATGACTACATTACATTTCCGTTCGATGAAACGCACCCACACTTGGATCCTAAAATGGACGTAAAGTCACATTTTTTGTTCATCATTCAGGCTTCAGGAGAAGTTCATGAGAAATTGATTTCTAATTACACCTTATGTATGTTGCTTAAGTAGGATGTTGCTACTTACACTTGTATCATTTTTATTGGTACATGTAATTTAAAAACCCCACACAATTCCCAGCAAAGCACATCCCAACTTTAACCTGAGTAGAGGTCTCATCAACTACCATAAATGAAAATACCTGTATGGATGAGCAGGGCCTTTAAGGCTGCACTACTTTTATTAGATTACACGTGAGGTCACTAAAGTCTCTGTGCTAATATAAGTGGTAAAGACGTAAGGTAAAAGAAAGCTAACAGAGTATGAGGGAGGTGTGCAGCAGTGTCTGTATATGCCCCCACAGTCCAGAGATGAGGTGTAATCAGGCAGTGTAAGTGAGAGCACCTGTTGAGGTGTTGTGCAGGACCTTTAGCTGTGTTGTTTACTGTGAAATAACCAAAAGCAAATGTCAAAGTATATTTTTGGAAAGACAAACTCGTCTCACTGCTCATCATGAATGCTTGCTGAAGTTCATTCTCTGTTCCCGTGCTATTTCAGGAAAACTTAGAAGATGAACATAGTACGCTGGGAAATGTCAAAGTGAGTAACTCCTCAGACTCACGTGAACAAAAGGACCCTTGTGACTAAATCTTCATCTGTAGTTTGATGCATTCATAATGTATATTTTGCATGTTGGCTTTGTAACTGAGCTTTAATTGTAATTCTTGACTAGCTGATGGGTGCTTTGACTGATGGGGATTCTTCAGTGTGTAGCACAGTGGACTATCAGCCACCTGAGCCTGAACCAGAAGAAGAGGAGGAAGAAGAGCCAGAACCTGAGGAGCCAGAGGCCTGCTTCACTGACGGTATGAACAACCACTGTAAAACAGAATCATTTAAAGGGACAGTTCCCCCCAAAATCTAAAGTACATATTTTTTCTCTTACCTGTAGTGCTATATTTTATTATTCAATATAAGGGCCTAGACACAGGGTGTGTTTTTCTGCCTTTAAATCCATTGTTGTCAGCGTAGACACATGGAGGTGCGCTCAAAAGCTACCCTGCCCAAGCGACTGTTTTTCAGGGTGAGACGGCTCCACCATGAGATAAACAAACTTTTGGAAATTATGTGACAAGAAACAACCAATCACAGCCAGTAGACGTCTTTCCTTTCTTCAGTAAATATCAGTCTAAAATAAATATGGAGAAGATATTGATCATTTTAGTGCAGAGCTACGCAGAGCTTTACATCCGTTCCATGGAGAATATTTTATTATAGCCTAAACTTAAACGTCTGGAAAGAGGTCAGCTCTGTACTCAGGATTTCTACTAAGTAGGCTATGACCAGGTGCTGGTTATGGTCAATTAGCAACATCAGGTGCAAACCACATCTGCGCCTTTGAAAGTTGGCACAAAAGTAGCAACCAGTGCCCGACCTTGTGTTTTCCAGGCGATAGAAGACGTTGCAAGTGTATGAGCCCTAATGGAACTAGATGGCACTTGGCTTCTGGTGCTCTATGCACCAAAAATACATTTCAAAAACGCAACAGCAATTTCTCTTTCCAGAAATCATGACCCTGATACTCAAGATAATCCACACACCTTGTTGTGAGCAGTTTCTCGTAGGAACTGTTTTCTTTCTACTGAACGATAACTGCCAACAGTATCACCACACAGAAGGAAACGTGCATGTACTCGGGGACGATAGGCTTGTGCTCGTGAAAGCATGAAATGTAAACATTTGTGGCATCCTCCTCAGCTGAGCTGTAACGTTAGCCCAGTGGGTTCACCCCTTCCCTCTGTGTGGTGATACCATTGGTGGGTGTAGTTCAGTAGAAAGAAAATAGTTCCTACATGAAACTGCTCACAACAAGGTCTGTGGATTATCTTGAGTAACATGGTAGGTCATGATTTCTGGAAAGAGACATTGCTGTTGAGTCTTTGAAATGTATTTTTTTGGCGCTTTGAGCACCACAAGCTGAGTGACATCTTGTTCCATTATATTAGAGAGAAGTCAGAGATCTCTACGGCAGATAACAACACTCTGTAACTCACACCGAAACAATTTAGACTGTTAAATAGCACTACAGGTGAGAGGATAAAATATCTATCTTTGATTTGGGGGTGAACCGTCCCTGTAACCATGAACTGTAAAATGACAGACAGTGACCCTTTGGTGTCCTCTCCCATCAGACTGCGTCAGGCGCTGGCCGTGTCTGACTGTGGACATCACCGAAGGTAAAGGCAAGAAATGGTGGAACCTCCGCAGAACTTGCTTCACAATTGTGGAGCACGACTGGTTTGAAACCTTCATCATCTTCATGATCCTCCTTAGCAGCGGCGCTCTGGTGAGTCATGCTGTCATCAGTGCAACACATTTAGAAATGCTGACTGTTTTATGAGAGTGTTAAGATACTCTATTACTGTTAGGACCTGTATCTAGGTGTCTCATGTCTCCCTTTGGCAGGCCTTTGAGGACATACACATAGAAAGACGCCGAACCATCAAAATTATTCTGGAGTACGCAGACAAAGTTTTCACCTACGTATTTATCATCGAGATGCTCCTTAAATGGATCGCGTATGGCTTCAAGACCTACTTCACCAACGCCTGGTGTTGGTTAGACTTTTTCATCGTAGATGTAAGTTTTGATTTCTCATTTTAAAGCTGACCTGTGTGTGTGTGTGTGTGTGTGTGTGTAACAACAGAACATGTGCACAAACCTGTTTTAATGTCAGATAGAATCCGTGGTAACACTTGAATAGGAAATGTTTTGATTCTGTCACAGATTTCCCTGATTAGTTTAGCTGCCAACTGGATGGGATACGCTGAGCTTGGACCAATCAAATCCCTCAGGACTCTCAGGGCGCTGAGGCCTCTTCGAGCGCTGTCAAGATTTGAAGGGATGAGGGTGAGTCTCTGACTGTGTGACCATGTTTGAACCATGTGCATGGCTAACCAGTGATGGAAAGTAACTAAGTACACTTGAGTATTTCCGTTTTATGTTACTTTATACTCCTACATACACCAAAACATTTCAGAGGGAAGTATTCTGCTTTTTGCGGCACTGCATTTATTTGATAACTATACTTACTGGTTCAGAGTATTTTTTTTTTACATTCATTATTACATTGCTTTACACAGGATTACATTTATTGATGGCTAGAGTTACTTTTCAGATTAATATTTTACATGAAACACACATAAGTTCTCTAAATGGAAAAGAAACAATAGATTACATGGTGGGTCCATTATTTTTTGAGGTTTTGATATTATTCTGCAGCTTCCCAGCAGTATTCCTCATGTGCTGAAATCCAGACATTAATATTTAGTCGTAATGTATGTGGGTTGTTTTTTTTTTTATGCTGTCCCTCATAACCTGACGTAGGTTTCTGCATGATGATGTTGCTACATTTAAACATCCCTAGCCCGGCTCACATGCCTTTTTGTGACTGATCCATGACAACCCTCTGAAACGATATTCCTCTAACAGGCACGGAAGCGAACGAAAGTGCTGCGCGATAGTCCGTATCCACAATAACAATTACTATTTTTGTCAGAGAAGTCTTGTGATTTGAAGAAAGCAACATAACGGCTTCATTTCCCCGTTGAAAAGGCTGTCTGGTAAGGTAAAGCAGTTAAAATAGTTCTTTTAGTCTAGTAGGAATTAATATGCAGAACTTTTCCTAGTAATAGACTATCTATGCATTGTTTAAATGGTGCTGAAGTCGTATTTACAATGCAGAATTTTTACTTGTAATGGAGTATTTTTGTACTGTTGTAGTGGTACGTTTACTTGAGTAGGATTTGATATGCAGGACTTTTACTTGTAATAGAGTATTTTTGCATTGTTGTAGTGGTACTTCATTAAAATGCAGGACTCTTGGGGTGTTTTCACATTTAGTCCTCTTTAAGTGAACCGATCTCAGTCCTCTTAAAGTGCACCAAAAAGTGGACCAACAGAAAGGGGACTTTTTGTGTTCACATTGTCAGTTCATTTGAAAGAGGACTCAGTTCTCTTTCTGGTCAACTTCAGCTCTGATGGGGCCTCAGTCATCTTTCTGTTCACACTATAGTCTATATATAATATATATAGACGATTTTTTAAAATTTATTTACTTTGACGTGACACTGTACATTATGAAGCCTCTCACTTTCAGATGAACTTAAAACTGGAGGAAAACCTTTAGTGTTTCTGTGCTTTAGACTGTTGCTGTTTGATGTATTCTACATTTCACATCTGGAGACATGCAGTATCTTCTGTGGACCAAACTACTCGTCCTGGTCCTTGCAAGCGTTATTGGCCGACGTAGTTTCATATGGTTTTTCAAGTGTCCCAGTGCAACAGCATGTGATCTAGAGGGCTAAATGCAATGGCAAAGAGCAAAGCGAACCTGGAGCACTTTGTGATTAAGTAAACCGCACTGTGCACTTGAAGCAAACAGGAATCAGACTATCTCAGGAGGTGGTCTGAGTTCGGTTCACTTCAGAGGGGTCCGAGTTCTCTTGGAGTGTTCACATACAGTATGTGCAAAAAATGCCGAGTCACCGCTCTGATTCTGTTTAGGGGGCTGAAAAGGACCAAGTGTGAAAACACCCTTACTCATGGAGTATTTTTCCATTGTTGTAGTGGTACCTTTATTTATGTCAAGAGTATGAATGTTTCCTCCACCACTAACACTGTTGTGATCTTTAGTGCATATTCACACTAATTTGATTGGCTTCCTTTTTACAATGTGTACTGACTGCATGCTTTTACCGTGGCTGCTGTACCAGCGCTGCCTGAGGTAAGGATACTGGTAAAACTTGCTGACTTTGTTGCTCACTTTTCCAAACTAAACTAACTAGGAAACATTTCTATACATTTCTATATATAATCCCTTAATTTAAACAAAGTCCTCTCTTTTGGGCAGGTGGTGGTGAACGCTCTCGTTGGAGCGATTCCCTCCATCTTCAATGTGCTGCTGGTGTGTCTCATCTTCTGGCTCATCTTCAGCATCATGGGAGTCAACCTGTTTGCTGGGAAGTTCTACCACTGTATCAATACCACCTCGGATGAGCTTTTCCCCATGGACGAGGTCAACAACAAGAGCGACTGCATGGCCTTGAAAGAGGCCACAGCGGAGGCCCGCTGGGTCAACGTCAAAGTCAACTATGACAATGTGGGACAAGGCTACCTGTCTCTGCTTCAAGTGGTGAGGAGTGCTGTTTCCGTTATTATATACTTGGAAATAAAATTCTTGTAAAAATGTTTGTGATCAGTGATTTTGAAACAATGTGCTGTGTTTTCAGTCAACTTTTAAAGGCTGGATGGACATCATGTATGCTGCTGTTGACTCAAGAGAGGTAATTATTGAAATATATATTGAATGTATACCGAAATATTATATTTAGTATTAAATATGTTAGTAGCCCTTTGTTTTACAGTCATATGTATCAGTGCTGAATACAAGGTCAAACATTTGTTAATTAAATTTAAATGTGTCTGTGTACAGATTGAGATGACCCCTCATTCATACTATTTTCCTAATTGTCATGATGCAAGCACAACAAAACTGCAGTAACATCGGCCTCAAATAGTGTGTTTTATAAGACCTCACGAATATAAAAGAAAGCAAGAATGACATAAGAGATATTAAATTTCAGCGATTAAAAAGTAAAGACTCGATTGTTCCATTGTTCATGGATACTTTTGGTGAATTACAATATTATCTAATGATAATTAGAAAAATGATCGTGACGACACATGAAAATGGAGGAATTATTTATAAGAAATCCCAAATAACTTTGGAATAACTTAACTAACATTATTTACACTAAAAAATGTACTTTTGTATTGGGTATATTGATAGAAATAAAATAAATGATATCAAGAAATCCAAGTCAGGAGTTCATATATTCTTCCCTCCCTCTCTACCAGCCCCCTGCACTTTAAGTTAATTGAATATATATGTAATATATATGTGACAGATGGTGATGGTGAAGTGAGTCTTTGGATCAACAACTGCCTCTCCTGACTAGTGTCATATTCCAGTATAACCTTTTATCCCGTGTCTTCTCAACCATCTTTCTTACTTAAAGGGATACTTCACCCCCAAAGGAACATGTGTGTGTCAGTTACTCACCCTGTGTTACATTGAATCTGTAAAGAAGACTTTGTTTTTCTCAATGGTGGACGAAGAATCCAAAAATGGAGAGAATCCTTGATGAATTGAACTCATAGGGGTCCACGTTTAACAAAAGCAAAACTATATCAAAACATCTGCTTACAACCTCTCACACAACTCGCACAATATGCCATTTATCCAGTCGTATGCTTGGTACTTTCCAAACATACAGCCCTTTCCAACGGGGAACTGAACTGGAAGTGCAGCTTATCTATGCTCTCTTCAAAGCGAGACTCCATTGACAAAAACAGTAATTTTACTATACTTTACTTGCTGGTCTACTACTGCCTCAATCAATGCGTTTGGGTCTGTTTTTGTTATCATGTGGTAAATCCAAACTAACCCTTTAAAACACCAAAGTCACACGATAACGCAAACAAACTGATAGAGGCAGTGGTAGACCAGCAGCTCCTGCGTTCAGTGATGTAAAGTTGCTGTTTTTGTCAATGGAGTCTGGCATTGAAAAGAGCATTGATATGTTTCACTGTCACTTCAGTTTCTAAACAGATCTTACGATACAGTTTCGCTGTTGTTAAATGCTTCAAATCATCAAGAATTTTCTGCGTTTGTGATTCTTCTTGTGATTAAATATACTTTAAATCTGCTAAGAAAGAAAGGAATGCCTACTCTTGTTTTTTTTTTTTTCTAATGCTTTAAATGTTTTGTCGCTTCCTAGGTAGAGGAGCAGCCTTCTTATGAGATCAACCTCTACATGTACATGTACTTTGTCATCTTCATCATCTTTGGCTCTTTCTTCACACTCAACCTCTTCATTGGTGTCATCATCGACAATTTCAACCAACAGAAGAAAAAGATAAGTATCTTTTTTTTTCCCCCAGAAGTATTCTGCGCCAATACAAAAGCAACTGACCGTTACATCTATACATCATTCAAATACCTACAGTATAATGACGTTTGTATTATGTTGTGTCTGCACTTTGGAGATAAAGACATCTTCATGACTGAGGAACAAAAGAAGTACTACGACGCCATGAAGAAACTTGGTTCCAAGAAGCCACAGAAGCCAATTCCACGTCCAACGGTTTGTTACTCATGTACAGCTGATAGTTAAACCAAAAACATGTGTTATATTGTTTGGTAAAGACTCAAGATTAGTTTTTAAGTACAACTGCATTTTAACTACATTAGAGCTGCAACAAAAACTCGATCAGTTGATTAGTCAATAAGCAGAAACTTAATTGGCAACTATTTTGGTCATTTAATTACCATTTTAGACATTTTTAAGCAAAAAAGTCAAATATTTGCCTGGTTCATGCTTCTTATATGTGAAAATTTGATGCATTTCTTTGTCATATATGATAATAAACTGAACATTTTGTTATTTTTGGACTGTTGATCAGATAAAACATACCATGTAAAAATGTCACATTGGCATTTAATTGACAAAAAAACAACTGAAATAATGGGCAGATTAAACAATAATGAAAATAACCATTAGTTTAGCCCTAAACTACATTGTTTGATGTTGAAAAGTATTAACGAGGTGACCGGAGTAATGACACATCAGCTCGGCATGCGTGGCATGACGAGGTCACTGGTGACCCCTGCGCTGACCCTTTCTGCACACTGCTGGTGTGAACAGCCCAAATGACCCTGTTGGATTTGTGTTTCTGTTCCTCGCCTTCTCCTTGACCTACAGAACCTAATCCAGGGAATGGTGTTTGACTTCATCAGTCAGCAGTTCTTTGATATCTTCATCATGGTGCTCATCTGCCTCAACATGGTGACCATGATGGTGGAGACGGACGACCAGAGCCCGGAGAAGGAAGACTTCCTGTTTAAGCTAAACGTGGCTTTCATTGTCGTCTTCACTGGGGAGTGCGTGTTGAAGCTGTTTGCCCTGCGACAGTACTTCTTCACCAACGGATGGAACGTTTTTGACTTTGTTGTGGTCATCTTGTCCATAGCGGGTGGGTGAATTATTACTTAGAAACTGCAAATTGTGTTCAAACAGACAATCTGGGTTCACATATTTTCCCCTTTTATTTCAGGTACAATGCTCTCTGACCTGATCGAGAAGTACTTTGTGTCACCGACTCTGTTCAGAGTCATCAGACTTGCCAGAATAGGCAGGATTCTGCGTCTTATTAAAGGAGCAAAGGGCATTCGGACGCTTCTCTTTGCTCTCATGATGTCACTTCCTGCCCTATTCAACATTGGCCTTCTGCTCTTCCTCATTATGTTCATCTTCTCCATATTTGGCATGTCAAATTTTGCCTATGTTAAAAAACAGGCCGGAATTGATGATATATTTAATTTTGAGACTTTTGGTGGCAGCATTATCTGTTTGTTTGAGATCACGACGTCAGCCGGCTGGGATCAGCTTTTACTTCCAATGCTGAACAAGGAGTATCCAGACTGCGATCCAGACATTGAGAACCCGGGCACGGATGTAAAGGGGAATTGCGGCAACCCGGGCATGAGCATGATATTCTTCTGCAGCTACATCATCATCTCTTTCTTAGTGGTGGTCAACATGTACATCGCCATTATCTTAGAGAACTTCAATGTGGCGCAGGAGGAGAGTGGCGACGCTCTCTGTGAGGAGGACTTTGAGATGTTTAATGAGACGTGGGAGAAGTTTGATGTAGGTGGAACTCAGTTCATTGAGTACAGCCAGCTCTCAGATTTCTGTGACACCTTGCAGCCGCCACTGAGGGTTGCCAAGCCCAACAGGCTCCGCCTGATTGAAATGGATCTACCCCTGGTCATTGGGGACCGGATCCACTGCCTGGATGTCCTGTCGGCCGTCACGCAGATGGTGTTGGGAGACACAATTGAGATGGTGGCCATGCGGGAGAGCATTGAGGCCAAGTTCATTCTGAGCAACCCCACCTCAGACTCCTTTGCACCGATCACCACGACGGTGCGCCACAAAGAAGAGAGGATGGCTGCTGTAGTCATTCAGAGGGCTTACCGCACCCACCTGCTGAGACGCTGCATACACCATGCTGCTTTTATGCACCGCTGTAAGAGGATGGGTAGAAAGGACGAAGGTGAAGATGCACCGGAGAAAGAGGGCATGCTCGCTCGAAGGATGGGAGTGCTCTATGGAAGCAACGTGGACCTTGCAGAGGCGATGGAGCAGGCTGATTTAGAAACTCTAGCAAGCCAACAGCCTCCTACTCCTGAGACAGTGTCACATGACACAGGGGCCCAGAGTGGTCCAGAGGAGCCCCCCGAGCCAAATGTCATGGTTGTTCCTGTAGAGATTACTAATGAGGTTTTATTACATTCTGCCCCGAACCCACACCTCTTTACCCTCCCTGCAAATCTGAGAGAGACGATCGTATAACAAACAGCAGAAGACAAATAATTGTCTTCCTCCCTGTTGCTTTTTTTTTTACCAGTCAATGAAGTAGTGTTACACAGTGCTAATGAATATTTAAACTGCATTTTCCATCATTGACCGTAACAAACAATTTCTATTTTTCTATGTGATATTCAAGTGTCTTTTTTGGTTAAAAGTGAAACTGGAGGGCATGGTTTTCTCTGATAGTAACCATAAAGACATCAGCAAATATAAACCAACATTAATGCTAAATGCGAGACGATTAAAAATGAACAAGTTAGCATGTTACATGATAATAAATTTGGCTGTAAAAACAAATAGTAATATGCTGAAATATTCAATTACAAGTTGTACGTGTTTAATTGAAGTCCCACTATAGAGACTAATGTCTGTGCCTGCAATGCTTTTCTCTGTGTATTGTTGAGGGTAAATGCTACTCAAATTAACATTTCCAAATTAAAAAGCACATGTAGAGATGATTTCTCAGCATTTAAAGGGGACCTATTATGTGTTTTTTAATTATCTGCCATATTTATAATGTTACAATGCCATATGTTCATATTAAACGTGGCCAAAGTTTCAGATAATTAGTTAAACATACTTAAAAGTAACCTCAGGCTTTCCAATGTTTTTTTTTTTCTTCTTTGCCTCTGAGCTGACGTTAGCTTGTGATGAATTCTTGCTCGTCTGCTCCAGGCACACTACTGCAAGCTGTGTTTTTGCCCAAGCGTGTTGCACCTAGTCCCGCCCTACTGTGCTGTGATTGGCCAGTACTAACCCGAACATGACCTTTTTGCCCTGACTGCCTCCATTCTGGACGCTGCCAATGTGACAAGTACTAGCTAATCACAGCACAGTAGGGCGGGCCTGGGCCAAAGACATTACATAATCTACACTGCTACATGTAGCTACATGCTAACGTCAGGGAAACATTTAAACTTGGTTGCTGATGTTGTTAATTTCGCCCCGATTTTGGCTCATATTGCTGCTGGAACATGTCTGGTGGTGAAGATTTTGGTTCACATTTACTGGTGATTTTTCAAGGTAGAAATTGTAGCTACTTTGCATTACAGTGATGCACCAGCAGCAATGATGTTGCAGAGACCAGTGTTGTAGACTTCATATGCTCATTTGCATATTGGTGACACCATTGCGCATTAATAGAAGCATAAAAAAGACGCTGATTAGATTCAACTGAAAAATCCTGAAAAGAAATTTTGAACGGCACGAGAGCAACGGTGTTTACACTATAGCGCTCTACTTTCTCGTGCTCCCAATGCAGGGAGCAAGAGCGCCAACGTAACCCTAGAAACTTACTACACCTGAACTCTCAGAGCGAGCGGTGTCACCTCTCCTCCTGCCTGTCCCATATCTACTGCACGGAGGAGAGAGGGGGAGAGACCCCTGATATTGACTGATGTTGACTGCGATTACTCTGAGCAGCATGCATGGGAATGAATTACAATATAACGTGTAATATATTTCCCTAGTGGTCTGAACAAAATGCTAAATTTGTTGCTAGTTACTTTTTAAAAACAAAGTTGCACAGAGGGTCTGAAAAGTTGCTGAATCTAGCGAGAAAGTCGCCAAGTTGGCAACACTGGCCAGTGAGGCCAAGACACGGCAGACCTGGAAACTTAGACTGGCTTGTTAACAGGTTCTAGTACGAACCTAAAATACAACCTGAAAATAATAGGTCCTCTTTAAATTTACACTCGCTTTCAGGGAACTGCATCACTTACTGTCAGCTGTTAAAACAGCTTGCTAATGAATCATCATAGTTGACCAGATCTGTGATATGATTCTTTCTAGTGACAAGTTCATCTTTAATTTGCAAGATAGAGCGATCCAGTTGAAGTTAATGCACGCTATGGTTGAGGCCTCAATAACCTCTCTCATGATATGGCTGTTACCAGAAAAACAAACTATGTGCCCCAGTTTCTAACCAGAGAGCAACTTGAACAACATATGGCAAAAAAACCTTGGTGATCCTTTTATAGGCTGGGTTAATGTCATACACAGAGTGTGCATTTAAAGCAACAAGATATCCAGTCTTTTTTGGTTCCTCTGATGTGACATGAACGCAGAGCTATTATCCAACTCCAACAGAATGATACTTAAAAACTGAATTAATATACACACAACCGTTTCATGGCTAAAACCGTGCAATCGGGAGTCATTTGTTTTCATTTTTGAAAAGTCAAAACAGAGCAAAATCCTATTCCTGCTTACTTTAAGTCACTTTTATGTGGAATCTCATCAATGTGAGGGCTCTGCATGCTAATTCTTTCAATCAGACACAATATGAAGTTTGGAGTTTGTACATTTATCAAATTAATAACTGAAAAACAAGGCTGATAGTGATGACGTTTATCTGCCAGTGAAACCCTGATCTCTGTTATTCTTTATAACACGGGCCAGTTAATGCAGTTAACATCTGAAGGCCCAGTTTATATTGCACTATTTATATCCCTTCCAGGTCAAGTTAGAGCAGTTGACTGTGTAAGACTGAGAGACCTTCCTGTTTTCTAAGATGATTTCATCCCTGATGTATGCATGTCTTATAAATGTTGTCTATTTTTTCAGTCCCCTCTCAGACGTCAAACACTTGTTTTACATTTCAGCATTTAGATGTAAACGCCATGACTGTTAACTTAAGATGTGTTTACATTAACAGAACTGCTGAGCTTAACTTAATTTTAACAATAATTCTAGCAGTAATGCTCACACTTGCTGTACATTTTAAATGAAGTTTTGCCTCAGGTTGTATCAAGTTTTTCTTGATCTTAAATTAATCTCAAACACAGCTGAGTGATGGTTTAGTTTAATACACAGACAACACTTTACAATAACCATCATTAATCAATGATAAATCAATAATTTATTGAACTGTTAACAGACAATTAAATGATAATTATTGATGTTTGCTTATATTAGTAATGCTATCATTTGTGTTCTTTTAACCAACCCATTCTCATTTCCTAAACGTCAACTATGATGTTCTAGGTACCCCTCCTGTGCCGGTTTCGGATGTTCAGGGACAGTGTGTCAGTTTTCACTCGTTATGCACGTTGGGTCTTTTCAAAATAGATTTCCGTTTTCCAAGGAAACGTACAGTTTCTGCTTGTTAAATGCATGCAGTCTGTTTTTCAAATTAAACTTAAATGTAGGTAATTAATTTAATTTTTAGATTTACTTCCTCAGGTCGGGTTCCATGTCATTGGTCCGACAGCCCATTGGTCCGACATCCTATTAGTTCGACTGTCCGCGGTGCTGAACGGCTCCCGGCGGGCATATTTCTACCTTGATGGTGCGCTGCGACCGGCTCTGGGTCAGCTGGGAAAGGCTTGAGGCGGAGCAGGCTCACAGCTTATGTGTTTGTCTTTCTTTTTCATTTTAACCCACACCATGATCTTTTCCTGACCCTAACCAAGTGGTTTTTGTGCCTAAACCTAACCAGACCTTAACCACAGGGCATCATGATGATTTCGGAACGGACTTCGGAACAATGGGATTAATATGGTCGGACCAATGGGATGTCGGACCAATGGGCTGTCGGACCAATGGGCAGTTCCCCTCAGGTCTAGGCAACAAAAGCATGTGGTTAGGTTTAGAAAAAACATCATGGTTTGGCTTAAAATAAGTGTGTTTCTTACCAATGTAATGTAACGTCATGTGACATACCTCGTTAGCATAGCACGCGTCACATACTAGCACACTACATTATTATTAAAAAAACTCAACTGACTTTTGGTTTCACACAGGAAACAAACAGCGGTCTCATGGGTGAAAGTCCGCACCACCTCCACTCCCACCCGCCCAATGCCAACTTTCTCGCTCTTTATACTACAGCAGTTGCTCCGAGCATCAAAAAACACTGCCGCCTGGTTTGTCTCATGCTGCCACTAAAGGCTGCCTCTGTACCTTGGTATGGGACACCAAGGGCTGCTGAACAAGTGTCAGATTGATGAGGTGAGAGTGAGACCAGTTTATTGTTGCACACAATCTAACATTTTATATCCACCTTATTCCTGAGGGCACTTCTGTAGAAATGATAATGGCAACAGCAGAAGTAGTTGGTCACTTTGATTGTATATGGTTGGTTTCAGTGGCTAATCTTGGTGACTAACCACCAGCTGCACTTCTTTTTTGAAGTAATTTGCCTTCAGTTTAGCTAAAATTGCTTTGTATTTTTACAGATATTTAACTAACATTAAATTAGCATTTTCTAAAAATGTCTTTGAGCAGCTCTGGTGCCTTTAGCACTGTCCACATCTGTAACTTTACTAACAACCAGACTGAAATTTGTTGCTCCAACAACAGTGTTGAACATGCAGCCAGAACAAAAAGAGATTGTTCCTGTAACCAGTGGTACAGTTTTAATCACCTGCCTACAGAGAGGAATAGTTTGCCACCTGTACTGTGCAGTGTTAATACTGGATTGTCTGATCCAGACTGACTGATAAGAAAATAAAATTCATCATTCCTTATTGAATCAGTACGGGATACGTAGGGTTATGTTAAGGCAGACGAGTGGAGCGTTAGCTGGTAAACATCACATTTATTGATTTCACATGGAGCTAAAATTAATACGTGTTAAATGTTGTGTTAGTGACCGTTTGTGAGAAATTATAAATCATCTTTTAGATGTTTACAATAAGCTAGCTCTGACTTTTTAAAATTTAACAATATGCTATTAGAGCATGACAAACTTGTTGCTCACTCACTGCTTGCTTGAAAAAGAAAAACAACGATTTGAGATGGCTGTCGGAGGTAAGATTTCGGTTTCCCGTCTGAACAGGTGTAACAGAAGTTGTGTATTGCGTTTTATTGCACAATTGCCTTAGAAAAGAGGATGAGTGTACCGTTATGTATCGTTACTATCGGAAAAAGCTGATTCCAGTTTGCAGCTGGAAGGTGAGCCCGTAATTCACGCAAGGTATCATGGGGGCTAGGAATAAGGTGGATCTGAGATTAAGTATTTGTTAATGGTTAATAAGTGGTTTGTAAAGCACCTATAAACGTTATAATACCTTGTTAATTGCTGAATAAATACTGTGTGATGCGTCTATTAACATTATTTGGTTGGGCATTACGAAGTTGCTGTGTTATAGATGCTTGGGTCCTACCTCTGTTAAATGGTTAATAAATACTGTGTGGTGCATCTATAAACATTGCAACTTTGTAATGGTCACCAATATAATGTTAATAGATACACCACACAGTATTTATTCATCAACCATTTAACAAGGTATTATTATCATAAATGAGAACTTCAAAAAAGCATCTTCATAATGTTCATAGACTGTTGACAAACCAGTTATTAACCATTAACAACTACTTAATCTCGTATATAAAATATTAGATTGTCTGCAGCAGTAAACTGTTTTAAAACAACCTGGTCTCACTCCCAACTCACCAAACATCAACACTTGGTCAGTGCCCATCAGTGTCCCATACTGAGGCAGAGAGGCAGCCTTTAGCGGCAGTATGAGACAAACTGGGCCGCAGCATTTTTTGATGCTTATAGCACCTGCTGTAGTATGAAGAGCAGGAAAATCTGCACAGGACAGGTGGGAGTGGAGGTGGTCTGTGCTTTCACCCATGAAACCACTGTTCATTTCCTGTGTGAAACCAAATGTCAATTGAGTTATTTTTGTAACAGTGTAGTGTGCTAGTATGTGACGCCTGCTACACCAGTGACATATGTCAAGGGACGTGACATTAAATTAGTCAGGGACATATTACTTTTCAGGGTTCCCTTGGTCATGGAAAACCTGGAAAAGTCATGGAATATCACAGTCACATTTTCCAGGCCTGGAAAAGTCAGGAATTTTGTTGTGTGTAGTGAAATTGTTGCTGTAAGCTTCCATGGACAATGTTGTATGTGATGTAACATCAGGGCAAATCTATTTTCTGTAGCTTTCAAAGTAACGTAGCTCTAATATGCGTAAATATGTGACAACGTTTTGTCTACCATCATGTACGTTTCTTTATTTTCTCCCTACGTTTCCTTCCCTTCCTTAATGTATGGCAGCTAGCTAAAATTATGTTTGAATAGAGCTTGAATCTATCATGTTTAAAAAACGATAGGCAAGTTTGGCAAGACATGTTTATATCATGGGTCCTTGAAAAGTCATGGAAAAGCTTTGAAATTTAGTCCATGAAAATATTTGAGAACCCTGTATTTTAAGCCAAACCATGATGTTGTTTTGTAAACCTAACCATGTGCTTTTGTTGCCTATAGTTACCTACGTTCCAAGTTTATTTTTAAAAACAGACTTCATGCATTTGACAAGCGGAAATTGTACATTTTCTGTGAAAACAGAAGTTTATTTTGAAAAGACACAATGCATGTAATAAGTGTAAATTGACACTCGGCCCCTGAACGTCCAAAACCAACGCAGGAGGGATACCCAGAGCATCATAGATTGACGTATATGGCTGCTGACCAAGTATTTGACGAGATGGGAAAGAGAACAGTTTGGTTAAAAAAAAACTTAAATAATTAGTAATTATCATTTCATTATTTGTTAACGGTAAACAAATATTAACTAAACTTAAAATATCATGTATTAATGATGGTTGTTATAAAGTGTTTACACGAGTCTGAAGTTAAAGGAATACCCCACTTTCCAACGTGTAGATAATCACTCCTATTTACATATTTACAAAAAAAACTTTATGCGCAGTCGTTATCTAAAGTCTGTCTTCATGCAGAAAGGTTGCTTCACTTGCTGTTGTGTAAGTCTTAACTGAATTTAAAATGTCTTACTCTGAATATTTAAACATAATGAACAACATAAGCACTTTTACAGTTTTCTAGTTAGTATTTTTTTTTACAATAGATTATAGAGGGTTGTCTCTTCTCTTGTTTATGTGTTCAACACTGTTTTTAACATCAACCCTGGGGGATTAAAAAGAACATGAATGTTTCCTCTTCGAGGGGTCTCTTTGTCTTATCCTGCTGCCGCAGCATGGCAGTTACTCTGTAATGTGACCTGCAGCGATCCTGTCTGAGATCGACACGCTGCTGCACCACTTAGCTGTAGTCTCCTCTGATAGTTCAGTCCGATCCACAACACACACAGTGTCCTCCTGTTGTTTACATTTCTACTGGAGGGAGAGCTTTACCGGTACACCCACAGTCAGTGTTGCCTGTATATACATCTTGTCTTTCTTCTTTCTGTATTGTATATTTATATCATTTTGTTATTGTAAAAATTGTATCTATATTGTGAGAATAAAATACTTCTTGTAGGGAAAAGTAGGTTGTGAGTTTATGTTGTTGCACGTTGTATAATGTGAAACTACACTGGAGCACTGAGGCCCTCTGGTGGTGTGTACAGTGAACAGGCCTCACTGCCGACCGATACACTCCCAATTCTGTCACATCTGTTTTTAAACCTGGGAGTAGACATGTGGAAAAACAACCCAGAGTGTTGTACAGTGAATTTTATGTGTGAAATACTGCATCATGTTATTTGTGTGGGACTATTTGTCGCAACAGATGAACACACATTTGGTGTGTCAGTGAGTGTTTACAGCAGCAGGATGATGTATGTGACTTAAACACTGCCATTAATGTTAATAAATAAGTAAATGATAACAATGAATATGTTGTTGGGCAACAGTGGATGATATGACACAAGCAATATAGTTTATAAGCTACATCTGTCATCTTTTCATCTCCAGTATTGGCATTTTTCATCTTAAAGGGGAACTCCACTTAAATTAAGAATTCTAATATGTTATTTCCATTGTCTAGGAAAGTTCAATCAGTATTTGTGAATACGAGTGACACTCTCTCAAAGCAAGAAACCTGAGAAGTAAGTCTTAAACTTGTGTCATCAAGTATAAAGTCTGGAGCTGCTTCATAGACAATGAATAGAGCGACAGATTTTGTGAACCCACAGAATGTTTGTTGTCTATTTTATACCCAAATAAGCTTTATTCTATTGTAGTGGTCTCAGTCCTTAAACGGAGAATGTACATTCCCTTGGGTGGTCTCAGTGTCATCTAGAACAGTGGTTCCCAACTGGTCCAGCCACAGGGTCCTGGTTTCTCCTTAATCATTAGACCTCCTGACATTACGAATGTTACACGGCAAGCTGATAAAAGCGTACAAGAGTGCATGACTGCCATCTTGTTTTTGTCAGAGTAAATGTCTTTTGTATTTCAACTCTGTACTTTAATGTCCCTCTGTCAGGCTAACTTTACTAGCCAACCTTAGCTAACTTTTTGCCACCTACTAGGTCAACCGTTCCCTGAAATCTAACTAAACGCTGTTGAAAATCTGGCAGGTGGCAATTAACACAGAAGTTGTCACAGCACATTGTAATCACATCCAACTCATGTTTAAAAAGAAGATCATATCACTCCTGTTCACCAGCAGCTTGACTGGCTTCCTCTTAAATATCGCATTGATTTCAAGATTCTGCCTCTCACCAAACAAGCCCTAAAACTCCTTCATATCTACACACCCCACCTTACCCACACGCTACTCTTAGATCCTCCTCTGCAATCCAACTCACATCACCATCTGCCTGCTTAACTGCCATGGGTTTAAGAGTCTTTAGCCGTTCAGGTTGAGCTATTGGAACAGCCATAAACGGTGCAAATCATGGGCATGTGTGCCTTGCCTCCAGTTTCCTGCCCTCCATCTGGGCAGTACACTGATGCATGATGTCATTTGCAAAGAAGCTATTATTTATCTATGGAGCAGCTTCAGACTTTATACGTGGTGACATCACAAGTTTGGCTTTTGGTTCTCTGGATTTCAGAGAGATTTTTTCATGTTTGCTTACATTTCTGGGCTGTCTTGGACCATAGGAATAACATATATGAATTTTGAAAATGGACGTAGTTTCTCTTTAAACAGAACTGCTCATTTGGCTCGCTTGCTTGCTTGGTCGCTGTTTTTTGTGCTTGAGTGTCATCAGACAAAAAACTGCCTGTTACAAGAACTAAGGAGGTAGGGTGTTGGATTTATTTGCATATTCTTTGTGGTTGCACGCTACGCTCAGTACTTTGCCCAGTGCTGAAGTTACTTAAGAGGGATGTGAGCTCCGTTGCTCTGTGAGTGTTTGTTGGTGCTTTCAGTTTTGGCTGTCTGGACGAGTTGTGCTGCTTTATTTTCGTCAGGATGCCTGAATGTCCGGCAAACACTTAAGGCTGCAACTAATAATTATTTTGTTTTGAATGTTGTCGATTCCGAAGCACCCCTCTTAAAGGTGACAAGACATTGTATTTCCATGCTTCTGTCCTTATAAACAAACGTAATGTCAGATTAGATGGAAAAAATAAAATAATATTATAGTAATAGTGTAACATCATCTGCAAAATGTTGGAGCCTTAAAATGTTTGGCTTTTTTTCTTGAAATACCAAAATGGCTGCCAATTAATTTCTGTCATTTGTCTGATTGATCAGTGGACTTGTAGTTGCAGTTCTAAAAGTCAGTAGTTTCCACCTCTGACATTTACATTCGTTAAACATTTTGGGGCAGCTACCATGGCTTATAAAAAACAGTGACTGAAAATGAAAAAATGACAGGCCCTAAGCTTGACTGGTTTTCTGAGTCACCTCTCATTAAAACTAAGGGAGGTTCAGTATTTCCTGTCAAGGTTACATGTTGTTGAGGCAGCTGCTCGAACGCTGTGTTAACTGACTAACCTCCATACAGAAGATAAAAACTGAGTGGGTGCTGTAAGATGCATGTTTGCTTTGGGAATTTGGGGGAATGTGACCAGTTTGGCTGACCTTGAAACGTCACTCTTGACTGCACATGATTAAAGTCTCTTTCACACAAAGTGCCCAATAACCTTTCAGGCACCACTTGTGATTTTCACTGTTCACACACACACTACATTCAGGAATTTTTCTGTCTCGCTTCCATCTTAAATTTTTAGCTATGCTGTAGCAGCTCTGCGGGGCTGATGCTTTGCAGGTATAATGTTTATCATAGTCACTACTTTAGTTTAGCGTGTTAGCATGCTAACATTTCCTCATACATCTGCTAGGAACCATAAACATCTGTACTAATTTTTTGCCAGACTCTTCAGTACATGTTGAGATATTTCAACCAGGTCCTACTTCGAAGTCGTCGAAAACCAGCGCTTGGTCAGTGACTTCTGGTGTCAGACACTGACGGAAAAAGCAGTCCTGTCACTTCAGCATGGTACGCGTCAGGGGAAAACGTGACGAGACAACAATGTAAGTTAAGGGGGCGAAAGTCAGAGTATGGGTCAAACAACCATCGAATATCACCCTGTTCTTTTTTCCTAAACCCAACCACGTGTGTTTGTTGTTGAAGGAAAAAATGTAAATTTGCGGTGCTGTACCAACGTAGTGCGTTTATTTTGAAAGAGACTATACAAACTACATTCTCTGTGAAAACCAAAGTGTAATTTGAAAACAGACAATGCATGTAACAGGAAGAACTTGACACGGCATCCCAGAATGTCAACGCACGCAGGGTACCTTACACGACATATCTCGATAACACCAAACGGTGATATTTGACAAGGTCAAAGTGAGAATGTGTTGGATATTTTATAGAATTAGCAAAAAATAGGAAAAATTATCTGGGGACCATGAACGTCTAAACAAAATTCACTGCAATCATCCAATAGTTGTTGAGATATTTAAAGGACCAGTAGGTCCTGTAGGATTTAGTGGCATCGAGTGGTGAGGTTGTAGAACTCAAACTTGTCTTGGTGCTAAGCATGTAGAAGAACTATGGTGGTCAACACGAAAGTGCGAATGGCCCTGAGCCAGTGTTTGATTTGTCCGTTCTGGCCTACTGTAGAACAACATGGCAGACTTCTTGGAAGGGGACCGGCTACGTACATAGATATAAACAGCTCATTCTAAGGTAAGAAAACACAAGGATTATTATCTAAAGGTAATTATATGCTATTGAAAGCATAGTTCAGAATTTTATACACCATTTCTGCCAAGAGATGCCCCTACATCCTACACGCCAAAGTGTTGGATTGACAGACCGGTCGGATGACACACAGACACTCTCAAGCTGCTGGCTGCTAGCATGGCTCAACACATGTTCACAAACAAAATGATAAAGTTATCAAGACAAGAAAATTCACTCTGAAGTATCCATCCATCCATCCATCCATCCATTTTTCATCCACTTATCCGGGGCCGGGTCGTGGAGGCAGCAGGCCAAGCAAAGCACCTCAGACATCCCTCTCCCCAGCAACACTTTCCAGCTCCTCCTGGGGGACGCCGAGGCATTCCCAGACCAGACAAGATATGCAATCCCTCCAGCGTGTTCTGGGTCTGCCCCGGGGCCTCCTACCAGTGGGACGTACCCGGAACACCTCCAGTGGGAGGCGCCCAGGAGGATCCTGATCAGATGCCCGAGTCACCTCAACTGACCCCTTTTCGACGCGAAGTAGCAGCAGCTCTACTCCGAGCTCCCTCCGGATGTCCGAGCTCCTCACCCTATCTCTAAGGCTGAGCCCAGACACCCCACAGAGGAAACTCATTTCCACCGCTTGTATCCGCGATCTCATTCTTTCGGTCACTACCCAGAGCTCATGACCATAGGTGAGGGTTGGGACGTAGATGGACCAGTAAACGAACTGTCCTTGCTTTTGTGTGTGCTCTGTGACTACCATACTAATTAAAATTGCATCCTTGTGCATCCATTAATTGATCCAAGAATAGAAGGTGTTGTCTTTGGCATTATTTTTCCTTTTCACATTGTTCTGTTCAACACCTCAAGATATAGTCTGTTCAATTTATGCTGCATCTCAATTGCCAGAAAAAATTGTATGAGCATTGTAGCATTGTATGTGTCTGCAAACTACAGATATGTTATATTTGCTTGTATTATGTAGGGAATACGTTGAAACTTCACATTTCGATTACTCAGTTGGATTACTGAAAGGGCCTATCGGCACAGGCCCAGGGATCCAAGTGTCAGGAGGGTCCCCTCTGGCCTTCACTTGCAAAAAGTTAAATGTCAAATTAACACATACTGACCAGGAAGAGACTCAAAATGACAAAAAAGAGACATTAAATGTCACGAAGGGATTAAAAGGAACTGCCAAGAGACACAAAAACTACAAAACTGGGCAAAACAGCCACAAAGAGACAAAAATACGACTACAAGATGACCACAAAAAGAGACAATGATGCCCAGTGAGTGAAAAGAGATGCAAAACCACCACAAAGTCTGGGTGTCTTTCTCCTGTGTAGGAGAGGTGGTAGACCCTTCACACATCTGTGCCCAGGGGTCCATTGTCTCATAATCCACCCATGTTTATGGTTAGGAAACAAAAAGCAGCGATGTCTCACTTTTTGGGCCTAAAAACCTGCTGGAAACACAACAATGGCTAGTCAAATCATGACCGGTTTCGTTGCTTGTTTGTCTCAAATAGTGGGCTGCAGCTTGGTAGGCATTTTGCCTCGGGTGACACACCATCCACCATCCTCTTCAGCTCCTGATGACAAAGTCAGCTCAAACACTATGTCATGTTAGAAACTTAAATATCCATTTTATTTTAAAGTCTTGTCAGACAGCTTGTATTACAACATTTAACATTTGAGAACATTTTCTGCTTTTCTAAATGAAAAGAAAGGCACCACAAAAAAAAGTATTGATACTGAAACTGAGCTATTGTTTTGGTATGAGTATCGAAAAATGTCAAACAAAACCAAGCCCTAGTTCTGTTAACAATTTGGTATCACATGAGTGTTTGTTGTTTTCCCGCAAATCATCTCAAAAGCCTCCAGATGTATCTTTCACCCCGCAAATGTTCAGGTGAACAACACTGCATAATTTGTCCCTAAAAATGGCATACAACGTGAATGAAACAGGATTTTAATGGTAAAAGTGTGGGCTGTTCAAAGTTATTTTGGTTTCAACGTTACAGTGCTCTTCCCCTTATTTGCCTGTGTGGTGACAGACAGCACAGTCACTGGTGCAGACACTTCTTCTCTGGTTCACAACACCTTCATGCCTGCAGAGAGACGTAGACGAACGTTTGGACGGCAGCATTTGAAATAGCTTTTTCTTCTTCTGCATGTCATCATGCGCTGGTTACTGGCTGGATGCTGTGGACTTGCTTTGATCAGTATCTCAGGTAAATATAAACTCTTAATGCAATATGATCAATTTGATAAGTGACTGAAAAATGAGAATGATGCAAAAAACAACAACAGTCTTGGTGTTTATATTAACATTTGTGAAACGCTGAATGTTAGTGCAGCACTTAAATTAGCCTAATTGTTTGGTAATGCTTTTCGTAGTTATTTAATGGTACTTTTTATGACTGTTTAACCATGGATACAATGCATACAAGTGTTTTGCATGTTATTTTTGACTCCACAGTACCATTACTTCCTGGCCATCTGGCGGGAAAGAGGAAGTTGTCCTCTGAGACAAAGACTTATTACTTTAATATACTGCATATACGAGAAAGATAATGGAGTAAAAATTAAAAACAAACCATCACATACAGACTTAAATAGACTTAAACAACAAAATCACCACAACTTTAATGTGTACAGTGATGCAGCTTTAGGTTGGATTAACCAATGCATTAAAGAGTTAGAATACATACCTTGTGAATACTGTTTTTTACCCTGTTCTATGTAAAGCATCTTTGACTTTGTTATTACCAGAGATGGGGGACTCGAGTCACATGACTTGACTCGAGTCGCAAATATGATGACTTGAGACTTGCTTGACTAACGTTAATAAAAGACTCGACTTGACTTTGACTTTGTATTCATTACTTGAGACTTGACTTTGACTTGAGACAGATGACTCGAAAGGACTTGGCTTTAATTCAATATTAAAGGCACGCTAAGCACCGTTGGACGTCACTTCTGTTTACGTTCAACAATGTTATCAAACACAACGGAGCTATCTCGACCCTCCCCCCTCCTCCCCTCGTCCTCCGTGACTCTGTCATGAATGAGCGATACCTGCTAGTTACCCTGGGTTTGCACACCTGTTCAAGGGATAGTGCACCCAACATGAAAATTCAGCCATTATCTACTCACCCATATGCTGAGGGAGGCTCAGGTGAAGTTTTAGAGTCCTCACAACACTTGTGGAGATCCAAGGGGAGAGGAGGTAGCAACACAACTCCACCTAATGGAGGCTTACGGCGCGCCAGATTCAAACGTCCAAAAACACATAATTGAAACCACAAAATATCTCCATACTGCTCGTCCGTAGTGATCCAAGTGTCCTGAAGCCCCGACATAAAAAGTTGTTTGGAAAAATGTCATTTGAACTCTGTTTTTAGCCTCATTGTAGCCTGACGCTCTGACTGCCTCTCTGTGCACCACATTCACATGTGCGCGCTTGCGCGAGACCGTGAGACCGTGAGACATGGGCACCGCGTTCATGTGTGTGTGCTTGCTTTCGCTGGTCTCGCGCTGGCTGGTTGGTGCAGCCTGAACCCAAATGTTGTTGCCATTTGCGGAGCCTGGGCTGCCTACAGAGACCGGACTTTTTCCACAGCATATTCAGAGGACATGTAGCTAGCGGATCGTGAGGAGATGTTTTCTGTATGTGACATATGACTTGACTTGTGACTTGCTTGACCTGAGCAATGACTCGACTTAACTTGCTTGACTTATAGCAGGGACTTGACTTGACTTGTTTGATTCTCACCACAACTAACTTGGGACTTGCTGGAGACTTGAAGGTAAAGACTTGCTTGTGACTTGCACATGTGTGACTTTCCCCCATGTCTGGTTATTACTAGTATTATTGCATTTATGAATGATAAAGGGCGGGGCTGCTTCGAGTGACAGGCTGCCTGCCAAAAGTGTCCTCAGTTTCTAAGCCAGATCCACCCCTTCGCTCCTTCACAGCTCCACGCTCTTGTTCAAATTTGGTCGCTTCTGGCTCCAAAAAAGCAAGATGGTGACAGCTGAAATGCCAGACTTGAGGCTTTAAAATGGGAGCCGACAAACCAGTGGGTGACGTCATGGTAGCTACATCCATTATCTTATTCAGTCCACGATAAAAAAAAGCTTGTATATATATTTAAATATTTAAGTGAGTGTAATGGGAGAATACCTTGGAGCCTCTGACAGAAGTCTTGGCTGGAAAAGCCCTGAATGTCCTTAGTTCCTAGAAACACCCCTGCATACACCTGGCCTGTGCTGCGACTGGATCGCAAGTGACTTGCAAACATGTCAAGTTTGTAAAAAACAAACTTTATTTTGAAGAACGGCGAATTTCTGGAACAGAGTTTTTATTTTGAAATGCCGTTTCCTGCTGTAGAGAGAGTGAGAGAACGGACAGCTACTTGACAGAGACAGCAAACTAGCGTGACAACATGGCCAAACGTATGATGCTGAATATGTCAAACACCGTGGCTGGACCAGTAGGGAACCACTGGATCAGTCAATTGATAGAATATGAATCATAAAACGATTTCAGTAACCAATGAGGTCATTTATCAAGCAAAAATCTGCTTATTTCCAGCTTCTCAAATGTAAAGACTGGCTGCTCTCTGTTTTTATATGATTGTAAGCTGAATATTTGGAATTTTAATTTGATAAAATAATGAATCTATTCATCGAAAAAACAATCAGATTACTCAAAATCAGAATAATCATTAGTTGCAGCCCTAAGTTCATCAACTCATCATTTAAGGATGTTTATTGCCATCATGTCAGGCAGTAAAAAGGACTGTTTTGTATAAATGTAGGTGTAGGACAAGGAGGAGGATATTAGAGTTAACAGACACAATAAAATAAAAAGAGACTTTGAATAGAGTCAACTGGGGAAATTAAAACAGGGAACAGTGACTGAAAACGCCCTGACACCCAAGGTTCAGGTCTTGGCCCTGGGGATTTCAAGGAAGTTATCTTCAGCATTAACATCAAACCATAAAAAAAAATGTAAAAAGATGAGTTGTACAGTTGTCATATATTATAGATTAGCTATAGAGACCAAAACTGTTTTTTGTATCAGACTGTAAACAATTTATTTCCACTGTAAAGTTGGGCATTTTAACATTGGGGTCTATGGGGACTGACTCACTTCCGGAGCCAGCCTTATGCACTCTGGCACCTTATTTACATTAAAATTACAGGAACAAAATCCCAGTGTGTGTTAATTTGTTTTCATCATGAGTTAGAAAATGGTCTGTAGGCCTCCCAGCACCCTGACACAGTCAAGATTTGGCTCATGGGCCTGAATTGCTGGTCCATGATAACTCCGTGTTGCCTTAACCTGAGATAATTGTTTGGTGTTTAGAGCTGACATGATTAGCTGAATCATGTATTTTACAGAAAAAGCATTCATTTAGGTCTGAACATTCTCTAATCGCAGGTTCTCAGATAGAAAAAGAATTTGCTGCTTCTCTCTTTTATGTCTTTGTAAAGTTTATATTTTTGAGTTTCTCATTTTTTGTTGCACAAAATAATAAAAGTGGGCTCTGGGAACTTGTTAAAGCATTTGAATAAATTAACAACTCACTAATCAGTTGCAACTAGAGCTGCAATAATTAATCAATAGACAAGTTCATCAACAGAAAATTAAACTATGTTGATCCTCGAGTAATTGATTTTGATTGCTTTTCATTGTCATACATGATAATACAGTGAATAGCTTTGGATTGTTGGTCAGATACCATTTGAAGATGTCACCATGGGCCCTGGGGAATTTGTTTCACTCTGTTATATGATCAGTTAATTGAGAAAATAATTGGCAGATTAATTGATTATGAAAATAATTGTTAGTTGCTGGCAGCCCTAGGTGCAACCTTAATGACTGCAATTAACATCCTCGTCATTGTAAACAATTATAAGTCTCTGCATGCTTCCTACTTTCAGTGTCAATTGCCAGTTCTTATGTTAATATTCTGTTTAATTCATCCATCATCATTAGTAAGATTATGACCACGATAATAGAGACTTTATCTCTGCCAAAGCAGAACTCTTGAAAGAGTTTTCTATCCTCTTCACATTACGACATTTGTCTTCTTGGTATTAAATGTGAAGTCAAAGCCAGGATCATGTCGGAGGCAGTGTACTTACCAACAGCTGCAGGGATGAAATACAGCCACATTATCTGCATACATGTTTGTCTCAAGAGATTTAAAGAAACTGCTGCTGTAACTGTGTCACAATGTCCCTCAACCTTCTTTTGTCTGCTCAGTGGCCTCAGACTCTGCTCAACTGATCATCCAGAAGCCCCGGTTCTATGGTGTGCCAGTCGGACGCGACTTGGGCATTTACTGTATGCCCACCTTTGGGACTGATCAGCTAGTCAGCGTAGAGTGGTACAAGGCTGATAAGTATGACGCGCGTGAAGAAGACAGAAAAGTGTTAATGACAGAAAACAATAAGGCTCACTATAGTAACACCACTCTGAAGGAAATTGCCACCCTCCAAATCCATAAGGTGAAAATAAAGGACAGCGGAGTGTACTTCTGCAAGATGAACAATGACTGGGGACCTGGGACTGCGGTTCAAGTTGTCAGTAAGTGGCTGGGACAACAAATATCTCGTGCAGACACACAGACACATTATGCAAAGATGATTTACAGAGGTCTGTACCAGCTCACACCTTTTCTCTCACAGGACCCTTTAATGAGAAAGAGGCTCTCCACAGGACCAGGATGAAGGATGGGCTCATCATTCTCCAGGGCCTGGTGTTGGCTGTGTGTGTTGCTGCTCTACTGCTACGCAAACGACGTTTGGTGAGGAACAAGGCCACCAAAATAAATCTGTGATCACCAGAGTGCACTGCTGAGTTTAGCTGAATTAGATGGAATAGATGAGACATACTTTTTATGGAACTTAAGCTCTTTAGAACAAAACAGATATCCAACACTTTAAACATGTTTCCAGGTCACAGCCAAAACAAATGCCTACCTGCAGCTAATCCAACTAATGATTATGTTCATACAGTCAGGTCCATAATTATTTGGACAATGATACAGTTGTCATCATTTTGGCTCTGTACACCACCACAATGGGTTTTAAATGAAACAATGAATACCTGCTTAAAGTGCAGACTCTCAGCTTTCATTTAAGGCTTTTTTCAAAAATGTAGTATGAACCGTGTAGGAATGACAACCATTTCTTCACACAGTCCCCCAACTTTAAGGGCTCATAAGTATTTGGACAAACTAACATAATCATCAATTAAACAGTCAGTTTTAATACTTGGTTGCAAATCCTTTACAGTCAATGACTGCCTGAAGTGTTGGACACATAGGCATCATCAGATGCTGGGTTTCTTCCCTGGTGATGCTCTGCCAGCCCTTTACTGCAGCCGTCTGCACTTCCTGCTTGTGTTTTGGGTGTTTTGCCCTCAGTTTTGGCTTCAGCAAGAGAAACGCATGCTCAGTTGGATTCAGGTCAGATGATATGACTTGGCCATTGCAGAACATTCCACTTCTTTGCCTTAAAATGTCTTTGGTTGCTTTTGCAGTATGCTTCAGGTCAATGTCCATCTGCACTGTGAAGCATCGTCCAATGAGTTTTGAAGCATTTGGTTGAATCTGAGCAGATAATGGTGCCCCAAACACTTCAGCTTTCATCCTGCTGCTCTTGTAAGAAAGACAATACTTCACTAGAATAAATACAGAGGGTTTATCACAAGATGCAAACCACTGGTTTGCCTTAAAAATGGAAGGCCAGATTAGAGTTTGTCAAAAACCATCTAAAAAGCCTGTACAGTTGTGGAACAGCATACTATGGACAGATAAAACAAAAATCAACTACCAGAATGATGGGAAGACAAGAGAAGGAAGAAGGGAAGGAACTGCTCATGATCCAAAGCACACCACCTCATCAGTGAAGCATGGTGGAGGTATGTTGTTATGTCATGGCCATGTATGGCTGCCAGTGGAGCTGGTTCTCTTGTATTTATTGATGATGTGACTGCTGACAAGAGCAGCAGGATGAAAGCTGAAGTGTTTGGGGCACCATTATCTGCTCAGATTCAACCAAATGCTTCAAAACTCATTGGACAATGCTTCACAGTGCAGATGGACAATGACCTGAAGCAGACTGCAAAAGCAACCAAAGACATTTTTAAGGCAAAGAAGTGGAATGTTCTGCAATGGCCAAGTCGTATCATCTGACCTGAATCCAACTGAGCATGCGTTTCTCTTGCTGAAGCCAAAACTGAGGGCAAAACACCCAAAACACAAGCAGGAAGTGCAGACGGCTGCAGTAAAGGGCTGGCAGAGCATCACCAGGGAAGAAACCCAGCATCTGGTGATGCCTATGTGTCCAACACTTCAGGCAGTCATTGACTGTAAAGGATTTGCAACCAAGTATTAAAACTGACTGTTTAATTGATGATTATGTTAGTTTGTCCAAATACTTATGAGCCCTTAAAGTTGGGGGACTGTGTGAAGAAATGGTTGTAATTCCTACACGGTTCATACTACATTTTTGAAAAAAGCCTTAAATGAAAGCTGAGAGTCTGCATTTTAAGCAGGTATTCATTGTTTCATTTAAAACCCACTGTGGTGGTGTACAGAGCCAAAATGATGACAACTGTATCATTGTCCAAATAATTATGGACCTGACTGTACATTTGTTGATAAAGATTAGCTTTTAATCATAAACAAGTTCCTAAAGGCCAAAGTGACGTCTTAACATTGCTTGTTTTGTTTCACCAACAGTCCAAAACATTCAATTTACAATTTCATAAAATGAAGAAAAGCAACAAGTCCTCTGGTTTGAGAAAACAGTAACGAAGCAATTTCTGGAAAACTGTGAGGAGCATTTTTCACAATTTTTCACAGTTTATAGACACAACAAATAGTCAATTAATCGTGAACAACTGGCAGATGAATATATAATTAAAATAACCATTAGTTGCAGCCCTAAATCAGATATCCAAATTGTTGTCAGTCCGTTTTCTGCGGATCAACAAATTTTTTCAACAACTGTAGGATATTTAAAGTTGTTTTTCGTTTGTGTGTCCTACTGCACAAAACAACAATGTTATCAATAAATATCAGGACATGTCATCTTTAAAATCGACACCTTTTGTGACCCAGTCCTCCAGGGGGGTCTGGGGGGAATTCCAACCATTTTCTAACATCTTTAAACAAATATCTTTGATCAGGGGTTTTCAAAGTTTTGATGACTGAGTGCCATGTTAGAGAGCAAGCGTGTGATTTAGGGCCGTACAGGAAAATGGCATACACTATAGGTGTGTCTCAAATCACATACTTCCATTAGTACACTTCCATGTAGTGTGCTATGTGCACTATGTACTCATTGGCGTAGTGTGCGACTCTCGACAGGGTAGTGTTGTCTCAAACCAAACACGGCAGTTGTGCACTCACCAGAAATGATTACCGCAAATTAGCTAGTTAGCAAACAAGCATTAGCATTTGCGTTATTGTTCGTGGTACCAAATCATTACAGACTGCTAAATTAACCCAATAAACATACTGCTGGCTTATACCCGACAACATCTTGAGGGCAACAAGTGTCCATAGTTCCACACTCAACTTCTTGACCGTTTTGAGTGCATCATCCGGGTACTCATAGTGCACTGCATTTTTCCATACTTCAGTGTGAACGCACTTATGCACTCAAAATATTAAGTGTAAGTACAGAAGTACACAGTTTAAGACACAGCATAAGACTTTTTTATAACTTAATGGTAAATGGACTGCACTTGTACTGTATAGTGCTTTTCTAGTCTGCCAACCACTCAAAACTCTGTGTACACTACATGTCACATTCACCCATTCACATGCACATTCACACACTGGTGGCCGAGGCTACCATACAAGGTGCCACACGCTACTCAGTAACCGTTTACATGCTCACACACAATCAGGAGCAATTTGGGGCTCAGTATCTTGCCCCAGAATACTTCAAAATGTGGGCCTGAGGTGGTGTCGGTGGTTTAGTGGGTAGAGCAGACACCCCATGTACAAGGCTGTTGCCGCAGCGGCCTGGGTTCAAATCCAGCCTGTGGCCCTTTTGTGCATGTCATCCCCCCCCCCCCCCCCCCCCCTCTCTCTGCCCTTCATGCTTACCTGTCCATTAAAGGCAAATTGTCCCAAAAAAATCTTTAAAAAAAACAAAAACAAAACGTGGGCCTGAGGAGCTGGGGATCAAACCACCAATCTTCCGATAAAATATCCATTAGCTGCTAAGCTAATGTATACAATGTAAAATGCCATAGGCTTGTGCTAATAATGTTAGCATGTTGTATTTGTGGGGAAAATGTGTCCAGATAAAGACAAGTGTTTGTCTGTGAGTGCTGGGAGTTATAGTGAAGCTGATTTGTGTACTTGTCTTTGAAATTGTCTCTATTAAGCCATGTTTAATGTGTGTTTAATGTGTGTTTCATGTGTGTTCAACTAAACTTCACAGCACTTCACAGAAACCCCACCGCACAATTTATAAAGCTGCCTTTAATTTGCATCAGTCTTGATAAGCTAACAGAGCTGCTCAAGCTGAAAGATAACACTTACCCGAATTAGTTCCATGTATGAACTTCTGAAAGCCCTTTTTTTTTGACTAGACCCTGTGAAGGAAGCGTTCCAATGCAGCTTCTACCAACAGCTCTTCAACAGTTTGCTTAAATGTCACCACAGTTGCTACTGTAGCCTACTTCGATGCACTTTCTTGTCCTTTCTCTAATTTTAAAGAGGTGCATCATTTTCTTTTTACAGTTATCATCATGTGGGTATATGATGCAAGGGTATGCCAGTGTAACAGGTGTTATTAAAATAATTAAAATTAAAATAGTGTAGCCATTGTTATCAATAGGTCTTGTCCTCTTGAACATGAACATCACACTTCAAGTCAGCCAGTCAGTTTATCATTGTTCGCTTTTAGTGTATTGTACAGTATACAGTGTGTTCATCAGTAGTTGGTACTAACTCTGTAACTGCTTTAACTTTTCTCCTTTTTATGAACAGTGGGAAAAGAGAGACAGCATATATGAGGAGCCTGAAACTGATCACATCTACGAGGTTTGTTAAAGTGTCTTCTTTTTTCTTACAGTAATATTAATCAAAGACAGATAGTGGCAGAAGTAATATTCAGATCCTTTACTTAAGTAAAAGTGCTAATACCACACTGTGGACACGTTACAAGTGAAAGTACTGCATTCAAAACTTCACTTAAGTAAAAGTACTATTATTATTATTATTATTATTATTATTATTATATATGATGCTTCTGGATTAATACCACTATTGCATTAATGTGTATGTTGTACTATTAGATGTAGATGTTTAAGGTTGAGCTCATTTGAACTCCTTTATGTGCTGTTGGGTAGTTTAATCTACAGCAATGCATCAGATTCTATAAGATCACTGCGCTGTCTGTTCTGTTTGAGAACCACATATATCTAAAAAGTCAACTTTTTATCAAACATCTGGATCTTCAGCCTAGATTTAAACGTGTCTGCAGAAGAGGAGCTCTTAGCTGTTCCAAAGCTTTCGTGAGACTTCTGCAAATGCACAATCGCCCTTCACGCTTAGTCTCGACCGCGGGATTTCCAGGAGCAACTGGTCTGAGTATCTGAGAGGGCAGAGGAGCTCAGCAATGCATTTGGGAGCCAGGCCATGCTGCATTTTCCAGCTGATCCAATAGTGTTTTTAAGAAGTTTACTTAGCTTAAGAAGTAGGAGAATTTTCTTAACACATGAAGGAGCACTTTGTCCTTCATTTTATCACAGACGTTCACAATTAACACATCTGGAGATACATGGTTTTCACTGGACAGGAAGGGGATGGACATTTGTAATCTAGGGGTGTCTCCGGGTCCTTAAAAAGTCTTAAAGTGTAGTAAATGTTACAACAATAAGGCCTTAAAAGTCATTGAATTGTCTTCAGTTTGAATTTGTGAGGTCTGCTACAGCTATTTAATCTAATGTCATTTATCCAATTTTAAATTTATTTCTGTGAAAATGAGTAAAGCCTTTATATGATAAAGTCCACATTTGTAATGTTACAAATCTTTAAAAAACAAAACAAAAAAAACTATAATCCTGCCATGTTGCCTCATACTTGCACTTACCTGTTGGCAAAATGTAGATTAACTTAACTCACTCTAATCACCATATTCCCACATAAAACTTAACTCTGTATAAGATCACATATATGCTACTTGCCTGTAATGGTAACCTGCGATGCTTAATGAAGTAAAACCTGATTTATCCAAAAATATGTCCTAAATTTAGTTAAAAGGCATCTTGAACGGGTCTTAAAAAGCATTAACTTTAACTGTCTGAGTGATTAAAGCTGTGAGACAAATGTGGAGTAGAAGTATAAAGTCATAAATAACAAAAAAAAAAAAAAAAGTGCCTTAAATTTGTACTCCAGTACAGAACTTGAGTAAATACTTAGTGCTTCATCACATTCCACCGCTGTAAAAGATGAGGTCCTTTTTGTTATAAGTGGTCGTTGTATTTGTGAAGACACAGCTGTGTTTTTACACATGCAACAAACACCAGGAGACACACAGTCGCCTCGCATCGCTAAGCTCATAACCACAATTTTATCTTGTCCTGTCAGTGCAGCTCTCAGTTTTTTTTGTTTTGTTTTTTTTTCATTTATGAATATGAACACAGCTTATATGCTCCTTGGAGGAACCACAAGTTTGCTGAACTTTTGTTTGCTTTTTTTAAATTGAATTTATTTTTTAGCCTATTTTTTTTTTTATATGAAAGGGACGATGCAGTTTAACACATTTCAGAGCAGAGTTTAGAGCTGATGCTAATTTTCATCTCTTGTCCCTAGTTGGGCTTTTACATGTAGATCTAAGATGTTATTAAAAATATACAGTTTAAAACATCATGCAACCACTATACACTAAGAATAATGTCACCATAACTTTGGAAAACAGCATTTGTAGGTTGGACATAGATTTTAATTGCTTTAAATCTGTAAAAACCATAGAAGAAGAATTTTTATGTAGCATCTTTCATATAAAAATTGTTGCTCAGAGTGCTTTACATTACCGTACAAGGAAGAAAAACAAAACAAGAGAAAGGGCATAGCCTAAATGCATTACCTGTACTGTAAAAAAATATAATTCAAAGTATCTAGAATAAAGAAAGAAAATATCTGATGTGTTTTTTTAAATGACAAAATGCTACATTACTGGAAAGTTGGAGCCAAATAAAATGGGTTTATTGTACTTAGGTATGATAATTAGTTAATTGTGAGCACAGTTTCTTTGTAGGCCATTTTAAAACTGCATTTTTCAAGTGATATAAGAGTAAGGAGTGTCATTACAAATTATATGAAAGATATTTAAATGTCAGTTGCTCTGCTGTGACATTTAGCAGCTGCATATCTTTGTCTTCTGCCTGAATCACTGACTATGCAAAAAAACTTATTTCCATCTTTCAGGGTTTGGCGATTGAGACATGTGGAGGAGGTCTGTATGAGGAACTCTCTGTGTACGCCGAGGCTGAAGTAGCTGAGGCCCCGTGGGAGTAAGACAGCCACACAATAACGTACAAGGTCCTGGTTTTAAAAGTACATATCATGTGTTGTTAGGAGTCCTCAGTGGGCCCTGCTCAGATGTGGAGATCTGTCATTTTCCTCTAGTACAGTGTTTGTTTATAAACGTGCAACATGTTACTTATAAAATGCTTGCTACATACGCAGCCCGTTCTCCAGAATAAAATGTTGACATTGTGCATCTCTGAAAACCATGTATATGTTACACTGCCACATTTCATACACATTAGATTAATATCTCTTAAGTGATGTGGTCCAGATTGCGTCTATATGAGATAAGTGTCTCATCTGGAGGAGGAGGGGATGGCGGATGGCATGAGGCCTCCATGAGACACCTCAGTGAGAAGGCTGTTCGAGACCAACAACAAAACTAATTTTTTTACAACACATTGGGACATTTCTAGCTGTGTTGTTTGCAACAAAATTGAGTAATTTTATCATTGCATCTTGACATGACCAGCCGTCTTTGTCGTTTCCAGATGTTTGTTGCACCAAAATGGGGTATTTTTATTCATGCATTGGGACATTTTCATGCATGTTTGATGCACCAAAAACAGGTCATTTTAATGAGATGTTTGATGTAAAGAAAACAAAGTATTTTTAACGGAAGGCAGAACATTTCTAGCCATGTTTGTTGCACCAAAAGTTGATATTTTTATTGGTGCGTCGGGACATTTTCAGCCGTGTTTGATGCACCGACACCGGCTTTTTTTAAAACATGTTTTTCTAACATGTTTTACTAAGACGTTGTGACATTTCCAGCCATGTTTGTTGCACCAAAACCGGGTCTTTTTAATTTGAAGTCAGGACATTTCCAGCCATGTTTGTTGCACCAAAACCGGGTCTTTTTAATTTGAAGTCAGGACATTTCTAGCCATGTTTGTTGTACTAAAACCGGGTCTTTTTAACAAGACATCGGGACATTTTCAGCTGCGTTTGATGCACCAACACCGGCTTTTTTTTTTAAACATGTTTTTTTAACATGTTTTACCAAGATGTTGTGACATTTCCAGCCATGTTTGTTGCATCATTGCCAAGTATTTTTAATTTGAAGTCAGGACATTTCCAGCCATGTTTGTTGCACCAAAACCAGGTCTTTTTAATTTGAAGTCAGGACATTTCTAGCCATGTTTGTTGCACTAAAACTAGGTCTTTTTAACAAGACATCGGGACATTTTCAGCTGTGTTTGATGCACCAACACCGGCTTTTTTTTTAACATGTTTTTTTTAACATGTTTTACTAAGACGTTGTGACATTTCCAGCCATGTTTGTTGCACCAAAACCAGGTCTTTTTGACAAGACGTCGGGACATTTCCAGCTGTGTTTGATGCATCGACGCCGGCTTTTTTTTAACATGTTGGAACATTTTCACCCATGATATTTTCACATCGAGGCATGGAATGGCAATGGAGGCATTTCCATTTATGTTTGTTGCCCTATAACCAGGTATTTTTTAAGACACGCTGGGACATTTCAGCTGCGTTTGTTGCCCCAACATTGAGTAATTTGTACATCACATCTTGACATTTTCAGCTGTGGTTGTTTCGCCAAATCGGGGTATTTTTACCAAGACGTTGTGACATTTCCAGCCATGTTTGTTGCACCATTGCCAGGTATTTTTAATTTGAAGTCGGGACATTTCCAGCCATGTTTGTTGCACCAAAACTGGGTCTTTTTAACAAGACGTTGGGACATTTCCAGCAGTGTTTGTTGCACCAAATGTGGCTATTTTTATTGGTGCACTGGGACACTTTCAGCCATGTTTGATGCACCAACACCAGGTTTTTTTGACAAGTTGGAACATTTTCAGCCATGGTTGTTGCACAAAACCAGGTATTTTTAACAATGCGTCGAGGCATTTCCAGTCATGTTTGTCTCACCGTAACCAGGTATTTTTGACGACACGTTGGGACATTTTCAGCTGCGTTTGTTCCACCAACAAAACGGTACGTCGGGACATTTCCAGCTGTGTTTGTTGTACCAAAATTGAATAATTTCAACATCACATCTTGACATTTTCAGCTGTGGTTGTTCACAAAAACCGCAAATTTTTAATAAGATTTTTGTTTTTTTAGTAACAATGCCAGGTATTTTTAACGATATATCCGGACATTTCGAGCTATGTTTGTGCACCAGAACTAGGTATTTTTAACGACACCTAGTGATACATCCAACTGTCACAACACCAAGTATCTTGAGCCTAAACATTGTCCTCTCCTTACCCGTACCAAGTGGATTTTGTGCTTAAACCTAGCAACACATTAACCACATGGTTGAAACATACAGTTTTAACATATGTAACATAGGCTTAAAAAGTAACGTGTCCTTGGTTGCAGAGATGGTTCATGCCAACATTTCTTCTGGCGACAGGGTTGATACGCGGCTGTTGATTTTATGCTATTTAGTAACACTGGAGTGAATTAATCAGATGTGATTTGAAGTCCACTGAAGTGTAAAGGAACCGTTCTACAGTTCAGACTCAACAGCTGAGATTTCAGCTGACATTTTTGGTGCTTCAAGAGAATTTTTTAATATAAAAAGTGTTGTGTATGATTTCATAATGACTTCTCTGAGTTTGATGTCTGTTTTATCTTAATGTGTGCATCAGACGCAGTGTTTGATCCTGTTTGATTATATTAAATATGTGTGTCTTTTTTATGTATCAGGAATAAAAACAAACATATTTCCTTTTGCTTGTGAAAGTATTTTTTTTTTTGTTTTTTTTTTAAGGTAAAAATTACATAAATTAATATATAAATAAATAAGTAGAAAATAAGAAGTTGATCAACTATGTATTAATTTATAAAGATACTGGTTGTGCAGAATATCAACCGATCAATAAATACATGAGCAAACAGCTCAGTATATATATCTCAAGGCAATTGAATCGAACGCAACTGCACTTAGTTTTGTCTTAGAAGACGTTTCACCTCTTATCCAAGAGGCTTCATCAGTTCATGCTTGTCTGACTAGGCTGGAACTAGTCTGACAACCTGGTGTGGAAAAACCCAGGTATTTAACCTCCGAGGAGGTCTTAACAAGGCCAATGATGTCATTGGTTTGTTAGTGCTCTGACACGATTAACCACTCCACCCTCCTCTCCCGTCTTAAAACCTGTTACAGCATCACTGGCACGGCTATCTCCTGGTTCAGATCATATCTCTCCAACCGACAACAATTCATCCATATCAATAACTGCACCTCCTCTACCGCTCCTCTGTCCCAAGGCGTCCCCCAGGGTTCTGTGCTTGGTCCTCTCCTTTTCATCCTCTATATCCTCCCGCTTGGTAACATCATCCGCTGATATGGCCTCCATTTCCACTGCTATGCCGACGACGTCCAGATCTACATCACCACCAAATCCATCACTACAACAGTCTGCTCCACACTTGAAAATCGCCTCACTGAAATAAAATCCTGGATGCAAACTAACTTTCTACAACTCAGCTGTGACAAATCAGACATGATCCTAATCGGCCCCAGTTCCCTTACTAAAACCATCCATAATTTCAGCCTTAATGTTGCAAATTATACACTTTCTCTATCTCCACATCTATGCAACCTCGGAGTCACTTTCAACAGCAACCTTTCATTTAAACCGCACGTTAATCATATCACCAAAACCGCTTTCTTCCATCTAAAAAACATAGCTTGGCTCCGCCCCTCACTCACCTTCTCCACTGCAGAAACTCTGATTCACACATTCATAACATCCAGACTCGACTACTGCAATAGCAGTAGTCTGTATGGTTCATCTTCTAAAGTCCTCAACAAACTACAATACATCCAGAATTCTGCTGCCCGTCTCATCATCCAGTCCCGCTCCCGCGACCATTTCAGGCCCGTCCTCCAGAACCTCCACTGGCTCCCAATTCCTCAACGCATTCAGTTCAAAGTCCTTCTCCTCACCTTCAAAGCCCTCCATAACCAGGCCCCATCTTACCTCCTGACCTGTTGCACCATCACACCCCCTCCTGCAGTCTCCGCTCCTCCGATGCAAATCTCCTCTCTCTCCCACACAGGACCAAGCACAAAACCTGGGGGGACAAAGCCTTCTCCATTGCTGCCCCCTCCCTCTGGAATTCTGTCCCCCAACACATCCATAACTGTACAGATTTAAACTCCTTCAAATCTTTGGTCAAAACCCACCTGTTCAGGGTTGCATTCAGTCCCAATTCCTTCTCTTAACTGTGTTTTGCTGCTCTTATGTTGTTTTTATCTTGTTTTTTTCTGTTTTTGTAAAGTGTATTTGAGTGTTTTGAAACGCGCCATGCAAATAGAATGTATTATTATTATTATTATTATTATTATTATTAAGGTGTGCTCCAAAGGTGTCATTATTGGCCGAAAGTACTTTGTAAAGGTTTTCATGAGACTGTGCAGTGTTTGCCCAAGTACAATATGACAAAAGAACATTCAACTTCTCTTCCAATGATGGTCCTTAATTCTTCGGCAATCTCTTGCCAATATGGATAACCCAGTTGGCATCCCCAAAAATATGAAAGTGGTCTGCCACTGATTTACCACACAGCCTCCATCATTCATCCCACCCTGAGACCCCTGGTGTATAAATTTCTATTTTGGAGTCACAAAATGTCGCACTATGTTTTTCCAACAGAGTAAAAACAATAAACACATGTCTATTTGCTGGAAGAAATATTATTTTTATTGACTACAGTAGAAAAAAAACAAAATCTAAATTTTTTCTCAGTGCAAATTTAAGAAATAAATATGTCGATCAATATAGGATCAATAAATACATTAATAAATAGATAATAAATAGATAAATAAATAAATGTGACAGACAGATGTTAGTTAGATGAAATCAGCTGGTCGACTCTCTTCAGATGGCTTTTCATTTCCCTCCTGATCAGCTCCCAGGCTTCAGCACTGTGGCCCTGCACACAGAAGAATATCATCAGCATTCAGACATGATAAATACTATTGATTGATTGATTGATTGATTGATACATTGATAAGTAGACTTACCATGTGCTCCAGAACATGGCTTGAGAGTCTCTTGAAGTACATGTGCAGCTTCTTGCTCTCCTTGTGGTGCACAGTCTAAATGAAGTTAGAGTAAAACAATGATTAAAACCATCTTCACTACACAGTCACAGTGGATGTGTCAACTCTGCACATGTACTTAACAACATTTAGTCAAACAGACATCAGTGATTCATGTCTTTAGGTTTATAAATCTGAGGTTAATCCACAGTGAGACTCACACAGGAGCGAAGGCCGACAGCCTGCCTGCTTACAACACTGAGAAAGTTCTCCTCTGTGTTCTCCTCCCATGATGCAGAGCTGTAACCCCCCTCAAGCAGGGCCACCATCTCCTCCAGAATCTGAACTGTGAAAGCAACTTTGTCCTCAGCCTGGAGGAAGAACATTCATCATGAATTACAACAGGGACAGATTTATGTCACTTTATAACAGTTGTGTGTCTCTTTCATGTTCATTAGCAAAGCTGAGTGTGACTTACTGATGCTTTGGACGCCTGGCCGTACAGATGATTCAGGAAGGACACAGTGTCGTCCACTTCAGCAGTCTCAGTGCTGTTAGTGGAGTTATTAGCCTGCATCACACACACACACACATCATGAAGTAAAGAGACAGTGACGTCACTGACTGACTTTAAACAGCAGCAGCAGCAGCAGCAACAGAAGAAGTGCACTTACCATGGTGTCCAGTAGAGCCAAAGATTCTTCACTGTGCTGTCTGAATTTATGATCCACCCATCTGCAGCTCAGTGAGGAGCCTGCACTGTACAGACTGAGAGACAGCAACACCAACAAGATCCTGCTGAGCATTTTGCTTTGGAAGCTACAAGTTTTCTTTGTATGGAGCAAATAGTGATTTCTCCTGTCAACCAGTTGTTGTGATGGAGCAGAGCTGCAGAACCTCATTTATACTGCAGGGCGCACCTTTTTCACTTTCCCATCACCTGGGAATCACTGCAGCTTTCACACGGTTCAAAGGTCACAATTAACCACGACACAGACCAACATACATGTATAATGTCTCACACATATTTCGGATTCGAATTAGCGCCTCAATTAAAAAAATCTCCCACGATAAACACATAAACAAATATCACAGCAAAGCGAAAATATCACGCGCGTTAAAAACTCTCATGTGTTGTAAAACAGTAGAAAATGCAAACAACATAATGACAAACACAACTCGCTAATAATAATATTAGAATGTATAAGATAATATTCGATATTAGGGAATTATGGGATTATTTCAGGAATATTTTTGCGATTTTTAAAGGCCAAATAGAACATTGTAGACTTAAATTAAATGCCATATGACTTTATTTTAATAAGAATAACATAATTATGATTTCATACATGAGTTTATTTGTTCAGTTTTGTTACTTTGCACTTTTTATTGCAGATTTCATCTCATGTTTTTGATGCAGTCACCTCCACGTTTTTGTGATTTTTAAACGAACCTGAACACAAATGTAATTATCTTTAATTAAATCCGTGTTGTTGGTCAAATGTTTGATTGGAGTTATTTTTGACTTGTTTTCAAAAATTAAATCCATTTCGTATTTTGGAGATTTTAGACAAGAAATTGTCTTTATCAGTTTAATCTTACTGCAGTCTGCAGCTCTTTATGCGATGTGAATTACGTGTTAAAAAACGAACATTCTCTGTTTATTAGAGCTTCCATCTGTAGTATAATATAAAGCATAATTTATATGTAATTCATGAATGAGTCTGTGACTGCAGTGTGGCACATACCGAGCATGCCGCAGGAGGAAAGCGCTTCCCTCGAAGTGAAACTGGAAATGGCTGCGGCCTGCGTTACGTGACATGTGACGTCCTCACGCTGCGATGTGAAAATGACAATCTGGTCATTGTTCGATTACCTGCAATCTGTTTATCTATTTGTTCACTTTGTTTTATTACTATTTATTTATTTTATGAATTATTTCTTCCAGCAAATGCAAATGTGTATTATTTGTATTCCAATTAATGACGAAGATTTGTCTTTTTAGTGAGAACAAATCTATAACATAAAGGAACGTGTGTTTCTACTGTACGAGATCAAATATTACAGAATTATTAAAATAAGATTATTGATCCCACACTGGGAAATTCACATGACACAGCAGCTCAAATATCAGCAGGTTGAATGGCAACAGAATAATTACAAGATAAAATAAAACCCATATATGTCAGAATCAGAAAAATATAAAATATAAAGTCCTGAAATTAGACACAGCTATACACGTACTATTATAAGTCATTAAAAGAATGCAACAGAGGGGTTATCTTTGGTTGAACAAACTTTTTATGACTATAAGGGACACTTTTTAATGGAAGTTTGTGTAAAAAGTAAAATAAAGTTGAGACTGAAGCTGCAGCCCAACTGGAAACCTTTTATTTATTAAATTGCAGTTTGTGTAAAAAGTCTCTTTGTTGTAAAAAATAACTAAAATAAAGTTGGGATTCAATATTGTATAATAACCGCCAATTTTAATATCACTTTCAAACTGGTGTACCGCTGCAACACTAGTGTCTATAGCCTTGTAATAACTCTCACAATAGTTACACCTACTGAAAGTACAAGATAGAGCTGGTGTTAAATATCCAGCTCAGATAAAACTGACCAAACAAAACAAACATGTCTATATTACATCAGACAGTATGAATGAGCTGCTGCACTGGAATCAGTTGCATCACTTTGCTTGTGCCACACAGCTGCAGGTTGCCTACAGCATGGATTTCAAGAAGAAAACTGGGGACAAGCTCCCTTCAATATTTAGAATATTTTCATTTGTACCCCCCAATAAAACATAAAATAGAAGACTTTTATTTTGGAAATATATATATATAATTACACTTTAAATCAAGGCCACAAATTGATGCATAAAATTTTCTGATGGAGTGTGTCTGGGGAGAATTTAATCCCCAAGAGGATCGAGCTCAGCCCTGAATGCCCTTAAATCCATACGATGAAAGATTTAAAACAGACTTTTATTATATCTGGCCTATATCTATATCTATACATTAATGTATGCTTATTATCTGGCTCCCTGGTCTCCTGTCATTCTGCAAAGTGGCCCCTGGACAAATCAAGTTTAGTATCCCTGGTTTGAGCCCTAGAAAACAAGAATTCAGCCCTTGTTATTTATCATAATATTTATCATTAGTTTGGCCCTTTAATTTTTGTTCCCATTATCTGGTTCACATCTCTTGTCCTTTTGAGCTTTTTGGAAATAAAAAATAATACATGCAATGTATGAAACACAAATTACAATCAATTTACCATTAAAGAAATAAAAGCCCAGAGCAAAGGCAAACGATATTTGTCCAAACTCTGCAGCCACTTTATGAATCACAGGCCTGATGGATGGTTTATAGTCTGATTCTCACACTCAGACAGTGTGCTCTGATCTGTAGGAGGATCCCCTCCTCAGCAGGCTGTCCGGTTCTCACGTTAAAAGCCTCCATGTTCGAGTTAAAACAAGGCGAAATGTCACTGACCATTTCAAATGAAGGAGCGTCACAGCACGCGCCGCAGTCACGCAGCCGCTTTCATTTTCTCTGGATGGGAACTTCCCGTTTTATGGCAGCGAGTGGACACAGGTACAGAGCCTGCAGCCCTATATTGATTAATGATTAACGATGATGACGAGTCAGCACAGAATTATGATGTAATTCAATTTGGGTGTTTTGTTTGATTATTTGTTGTTTGTTTGTTTGTTACAATTACAAACAGGTGCGCCCTGCAGTATAAATGAGGCTCTGCAGCTCTGCTCCATCACAACAACTGGTTGACAGGAGAAATCACTATTTGCTCCATACAAAGAAAACTTGTAGCTTCCAAAGCAAAATGCTCAGCAGGATCTTGTTGGTGTTGCTGTCTCTCAGTCTGTACAGTGCAGGCTCCTCACTGAGCTGCAGATGGGTGTGTGTGTGTGTGTGTGTGTGTGTGTGTGTGTTTGCGTGTGTGATGCAGGCTAATGAGGATGCTGAAGTGGACGACACTGTGTCCTTCCCGAATCATCTGTACAGCCAGGCGTCCAAAGCATCAGTAAGTCACACTCAGCTTTGCTAATGAACATGAAAGAGACACACAACTGTTATAAAGTGACATAAATCTGTCCCTGTTGTAATTCATGATGAATGTTCTTCCTCCAGGCTGAGGACAAAGTTGCTTTCACAGTTCAGATTCTGGAGGAGATGGTGGCCCTGCTTGAGGGGGGTTACAGCTCTGCATCATGGGAGGAGAACACAGAGGAGAACTTTCTCCGTGTTGTAAGCAGGCAGGCTGTCGGCCTTCGCTCCTGTGTGAGTCTCACTGTGGATTAACCTCAGATTTATAAACCTAAAGACATGAATCACTGATGTCTGTTTGACTAAATGTTGTTAAGTACATGTGCAGAGTTAACACATCCACTGTGACTGTGTAGTGAAGATGGTTTTAATCTTTTTTAACTTCTATTTAGATTGGGAGCCACAGGGAGAGCAAGAGGCTGCACATGTACTTCAAGAGACTCTCGCATCATGTCCTGATGCGAATGGTAAGTTTATCAATAAATCATTCCATCTATCAGTCAATCAATCAATCAATCAATCAATCAATCAATCAATCAATCAATCAATCAATCAATCAATCAATCGTATTTATCATGTCTGAATGCTGATGATATTCTTCTGTGTGCAGGGCCACAGTGCTGAAGCCTGGGAGCTGATCAGGAGGGAAATGAAAAGCCATCTGAAGAGAGTCGACCAGCTGATTTCATCTAACTAACATCTGTCTGTCACATTAACAATGTGTCACATGCAGTCTGTTTATTTATTTATCAGTTCATTAAGGTTTTTATTTATTTTTTATCTGTTCATTAAAATTTGTATTTATCTATTTGTTTATTTGTTTATGAAAGGAAATACTTATTTATTCATTTAAGAATTTATTTATCTGTTTATTAAGATTTTTTAAATTTAATTATTAAGTTATTTATCTATTTATCGAACATGTATTTAACTTTGTTTATTTAACATGCTTATTTCTTGAATTTGCATTGAACTAAATTTTATATTTTAGTATATTTTTATGCTATAGTCAATAAAAATAACATTTCTTCCAGCAAATGGACATGTGTTTATTGTTTTTATTCCTGTTAGTTGAAAAAAAAAGAAAAGGAGGCATTCTTTTGTGTGACTTCATAATGAGTACAAATCAAACACACAGGAAGGTGTGTTTCTAATAACTAGGGGAGAGTGGGGTCGGTTGGGACAGATGGAAAGTGGCTTTTTAGCCAGTTAGAAAGCGACTGCACCTTTACCATGCTCATACTCAGCATCATACTGGCCTCTCAGTGGGACGAGCCCGAAACACCTCTTACGGGAGAAGCCCAGGAGGATCCTGATCAGAAGTCCGAACCACCTCGACTGACCCCTTTTGACGCTAAGGAGCAGTGGCTTTACTCCCAACTCCACACCCTATCTCTAAGGCTGAGCCCAGACACCCACAGGGGAAACTCATTTCGGCTGCTTGTATCTGCAAACTCATTCTTTCGGTCACTACCCAGAGCTCATGACCAGAGGTGAGGGTTGGGACGTAGATGGACCAGTGGTGGTCCGGTGTAGTGCCCGCATCACTACGCATCAAACTGCCGATGGAAATCTTGTCAAATACCACCACTCAGTCAGTGACTTCCACGACAGACAACGACAAGAAAATTCATCCTTTCATGGCGGTATGATATGCAGCATTAGTTTATAATGCCACCCGAAATGAACGTAACTGAGGGAGCTGGAAAGTCCCTGTTAGACAGGTGTGAGGGGCGGTGGATGGGTCAAACAAACACTGGACTTCCACCCGGAAGCCTGGTGTTGGCTTCCCATATAAATGTTGAGCCAAACCATGATGGCTTTTCCAAACCTAACCACATGCTTTTGTAGCACAGTGAAATAAACGTAAATACGCTGTGTTTTACCGACATTGTTAGTTTATTTTGAAAAAGGCAGTATGTATGTAACGAGCAGAAACTTCATAGATCCTGTGAAAGCAGCACATTCTCACTCCGACCTCGTCACATATCGACATTTGGTCATGGACTTTCCACGTCCACATACGATGTGCAAGGTACCCTGGGTGTGTTGGTTGTTGACGTTCTGGGACGTCAAGTTCTCTTCTTTTAAGATACACTTCTGTTTTCACAGGAAATTTAACCTTTACATGCAGTCTCTTTCAAAATAAACGCACTACGACACCGCAAATTGACGTTCTTTTTCCTTTAACAACAAACACACATTTGGGTTTGGGCAACAAAAACACATGGTTAGGATTAGTAAAAAATAACAGGGTTTGGCTTTAGAATCTTACAGGACGTGAACACCGCTCTCTCGGGTGAAAGTCGGTGTTTGTTGGACCCATCCATCACTGCTCCTGCCCAACCCATTCCAACTTTCGCCGCCTTAACATTCATCCTTGTCGTTAGAGGACGCCTTCTTTCGTTGGTTTCTGACGCCACAAGTCACTGCCCAAGTGCCAGATTTCTATGACTTTGAGTGAGACCGTGCTCATGAAAACTGACTTGCATTTTGAAAAGACAGAGTGCAGGTAACAAGCGTAAAGTGACACAGCGTCCCAGAATGTAAACAACAGACGCACTAAGAATACCTGATAACGTATATATGTAGGGAGACCGGGATGATTGCAACACTTTTTGTTTGAGCAAGTGTAACTCAGTGTTTTGGTTTTTTTTGGTAGAGCTCTTAAATTTTGATACATGGTACCCATATTTGTCTGCTATAAATCACACAGACTTTGACCTCTACTACACCATCACAGATTATGGAAATTAATGTCAAATACAAAGAGGTATGTTGTTACAACGTACCCCAGTACCAGGGTGAGTTGTAACAGTAGCTGGGGATGGATGTAACAATTAAATTATTGTGCTTAAAAAAGATTCACAATAGGCTAAATGTATTCAAGCACTTCAATGAATAATAAAGCAGGAACAATAAACTTGTAAGAATACAATAATTATAATATTAAAATAAATAGAAATGTATAATGTAAATACAAAAAAGGTTGACGTTTGAACAGCATTTTAACAGTTGAACAATAAACACTTTTGAAGAGTAACTACTATCTGAGCAAACTAAGGCACAATACCTATAGTCTATTTTTAATCTGATTGGCAGCTGTGGCAAATGTAGATGTCCTTGCCTGGGGTGCAGGCTTCATGGGCCCAAAATCCACACTTTTTAAGAACTGTTATAACCTTCCTCATGCCTAGCAGCCGTGAAAGAGCTAACAGTTTTTAGCATTTAGCTTCAAAGCTAGCACTAATGAAACACGTCAAATTAAACTAGAGAAACTACTACTGGAACCTATGTAAGTGAAACAATTGTACATACAACACAATGGACACTATGCAAAAACAACTGTGATGACAGTGTTTGGTTTCTTACCTCAAAAACTGTTTTTTGGCTCTAGAACAGACAAATTTGGACTCAGAGACATGCGACTTCACCAGTGAGCTCCAATTGTAAATGGGCATGGACTATGTTGATGATGTCACCACAGCTCGTTTCCAATTGGCCAAACTGAGAGTGTTACAACTATCCCTTTGTTACAACCATCCCCGGTCTCCCCTAGACGTGAGCATCCACTGACCAAGCGACGATATGTGATGAGCTGGGAGTTCCACCCAACCTGATCTCATTCCAAAGTTGTCAAAAACTGGTGCTTGGTCAGTGACTTCTGGCGTTTGACACTGGCGGGACAAGCCATCCTTTAATGTTGGCATATGTGGCCGGTTGCTGTTGTTGTTTATCGGTGCCCGGTGGCGTCAGGGGGAATGTGGCGGGACAAGGATGAAAGTTAAGGCGGCAAAAGTCCAAGTAGGGTAGGGTAGGGTACCTTGCACGTCGTATGTGGACGTGGAAAGTCTATGACCAAACGTCGATATGTGACAAGGTCGGAGTGAGAACGTGCTGGTTTCACAGGATCTATGAAGTTTCTGCTCGTTACATACATACTGTCTTTTTCAAAATAAACGAACAATGTCGGTAAAACACAGCGTATTTACGTTTATTTCACTGTGCTACAAAAGCATGTGGTTAGGTTTGGAAAAGCCATCATGGTTTGGCTCAACATTTATATGGGAAGCCAACACCAGGCTTCCGGGTGGAAGTCCAGTGTTTGTTTGACCCATCCACCGCCCCTCACACCTGTCTAACAGGGACTTTCCAGCTCCTTCAGTTACGTTCATTTCGGGTGGCATTATAAACTAATGCTGCATATCATACCGCCATGAAAGTTTTCCATCGGCAGTTTGATGCGTAGTGATGCGGGCACTACACCGGACCACCACTGGTCCATCTACGTCCCAACCCTCACCTCTGGTCATGAGCTCTGGGTAGTGACCGAAAGAATGAGTTCGCAGATACAAGCAGCCGAAATGAGTTTCCCCTGTGGGTGTCTGGGCTCAGCCTTAGAGATAGGGTGTGGAGTTGGGAGTAAAGCCATTAGCGTCAAAAGGGGTCAGTCGAGGTGGTTCGGACTTCTGATCAGGATCCTCCTGGGTTTCTCCCGTAAGAGGTGTTTCGGGTTCGTCCCACTGAGAGGCCAGTATGATGCTCAGTATGAGCATGGTAAAGGTGCAGTCGCTTTCTAACTGGCTAAAAAGCCACTTTCCATCTGTCCCAACCGACCCCACTCTCCCTAGTTATTAGAAACACACCTTCCTGTGTGTTTGATTTGTACTCATTATGAAGTCACACAAAAGAATGCCTCCTTTTCTTTTTTTTTCAACTAACAGGAATAAAAACAATTAACACATGTCCATTTGCTGGAAGAAATGTTATTTTTATTGACTATAGCATAAAAAATATACTAAAATATAAAATTTAGTTCAATGCACATTTAATAAATAAGCATGTAAATAAATAAAGTTAAATACATGTTCGATAAATAGATAAATAACTTAATAATTAAATTTAAAAAATCTTAAAAAACAGATAAATAAATTCTTAAATAAATAAATAAGTAATTCCTTTAATAAATAAATAAACAAATAGATAGATAAATACTTAAATAGATAAATAGAAATTTTAATGAACAGATAAAAAATAAATAAAAACCTTAATGAACTGATAAATAAATAAACAGACTGCATGTGACACATTGTTAATGTGACAGACAGATGTTAGTTAGATGAAATCAGCTGGTCGACTCTCTTCAGATGGCTTTTCATTTCCCTCCTGATCAGCTCCCAGGCTTCAGCACTGTGGCCCTGCACACAGAAGAATATCATCAGCATTCAGACATGATAAATACTATTGATTGATTGATTGATTGATTGATACATTGATAAGTAGACTTACCATGTGCTCCAGAACATGGCTTGAGAGTCTCTTGAAGTACATGTGCAGCTTCTTGCTCTCCTTGTGGTGCACAGTCTAAATGAAGTTAGAGTAAAACAAAGATTAAAACCATCTTCACTACACAGTCACAGTGGATGTGTCAACTCTGCACATGTACTTAACAACATTTAGTCAAACAGACATCAGTGATTCATGTCTTTAGGTTTATAAATCTGAGGTTAATCCACAGTGAGACTCACACAGGAGCGAAGGCCGACAGCCTGCCTGCTTACAACACTGAGAAAGTTCTCCTCTGTGTTCTCCTCCCATGATGCAGAGCTGTAACCCCCCTCAAGCAGGGCCACCATCTCCTCCAGAATCTGAACTGTGAAAGCAACTTTGTCCTCAGCCTGGAGGAAGAACATTCATCATGAATTACAACAGGGACAGATTTATGTCACTTTATAACAGTTGTGTGTCTCTTTCATGTTCATTAGCAAAGCTGAGTGTGACTTACTGATGCTTTGGACGCCTGGCTGTACAGATGATTCGGGAAGGACACAGTGTCGTCCACTTCAGCAGTCTCAGTGGTGTTAGTGGAGTTACTAGCCTGCATCACACACACACACACACACACACACACACACACACACACACACACACACACACACACATCATGAAGTAAAGAGACAGTGACGTCACTGACTGACTTTAAACAGCAGCAGCAGCAGCAGCAACAGAAGAAGTGCACTTACCATGGTGTCCAGTAGAGCCAAAGATTCTTCACTGTGCTGTCTGAATTTATGATCCACCCATCTGCAGCTCAGTGAGGAGCCTGCACTGTACAGACTGAGAGACAGCAACACCAACAAGATCCTGCTGAGCATTTTGCTTTGGAAGCTACAAGTTTTCTTTGTATGGAGCAAATAGTGATTTCTCCTGTCAACCAGTTGTTGTGATGGAGCAGAGCTGCAGAGCCTCATTTATACTGCAGGGAGCACCTTTTTCACTTTCCCATCACCTGGGAATCACTGCAGCTTTCACACGGTTCAAAGGTCACAATTAACCACGACACAGACCAACATACATGTATAATGTCTCACATATTTCGGATTCGAATTAGCGCCTCAATTAAAAATCTCCCACGATAAACACATAAACAAATATCACAGCAAAGCGAAAATATCACGCGCGTTAAAAACTCTCATGTGTTGTAAAACAGTAGAAAATGCAAACAACATAATGACAAACACAACTCACTAATAATAATATTAGAATGTATAAGATAATATTCGATATTAGGGAATTATGGGATTATTTCAGGAATATTTTTGCGATGTTGAAAGGCCAAATAGAACATTGTAGACTTAAATTAAATGCCATATGACTTTATTTTAATAAGAAAAACATAATTATGATTTCATACATGAGTTTATTTGTTCACTTTTGTTACTTTGCACTTTTTATTGCAGATTTCATCTCATGTTTTTGATGCAGTCACCTCCACGTTTTTGTGATTTTTAAACGAACCTGAACACAAATGTAATTTTCTTTAATTAAATCCGTGTTGTTGATCAAATGTTTGATTGCAGTTATTTTTGACTTGTTTTCAAAAATTAAATCCATTTCGTATTTTGGAGATTTTAGACAAGAAATTGTCTTTATCAGTTTAATCTTACTGCAGTCTGCAGCTCTTTATGCGATGTGAATTACGTGTTAAAACGAACATTCTCTGTTTATTAGAGCTTCCATCTGTAGTATAATATAAAGCATAATTTATATGTAATTCATGAATGAGTCTGTGACTGCAGTGTGGCACATACCGAGCATGCCGCAGGAGGAAAGCGCTTCCCTCGAAGTGAAACTGGAAATGGCTGCGGCCTGCGTTACGTGACATGTGACGTCCTCACGCTGCGATGTGAAAATGACAATCTGGTCATTGTTCGATTACCTGCAATCTGTTTATCTATTTGTTCACTTTGTTTGGAGAACAATTTATTAATCATATAGTATTATATGTTATTTCTTCCAGCAAATGTAAATGTGTATTATTAGTATTCCAATTAAGGATGCAGATTTGTCTTTTTACTGAGTACAAATCAAACAACATAAAAGAACATGTGTTGATAATATCACGGTATTGCAGAATTATTATTATTATTATTATTATTATTATTATTATAGGTAAAATTACCCTTAAAATAATGAAAACAGAGGGGTTATTTTTGGTTGATCAAACGTTTTATTACTATAATGGACACTTGAAACCTTTTTTTAAATGGAAGTTTGAGCAAAAAGTAAATAACTAAAATAAAGTTGCATTTTGTTTTCAATATTGTTTGATAACTGTCAATTTCAATATCACCTCACTTTCACTCAAGAAAAACACATTTGTTGCTTTACAAGTCGCCAAACACCCAGATGTTGCTTCAAAATATTTCCTATCGGACAAATCTGTGTGATGATGAAAAGTGAGTTGTTTTAATGCTTTTATTGGAGATTATATATGAATTTTATCCGTTTAAACTCAGCGATTTCAGATTTATACATCATCTTATTGTGGTGAAAATGTTTCATTAGAAGACTAATTCGAATCCGAAATATGTGTGAGACATTATACATGTATGTTGGTCTGTGTCGTGGTTAATTGTGACCTTTGAACCGTGTGAAAGCTGCAGTGATTCCCAGGTGATGGGAAAGTGAAAAAGGTGCGCCCTGCAGTATAAATGAGGCTCTGCAGCTCTGCTCCATCACAACAACTGGTTGACAGGAGAAATCACTATTTGCTCCATACAAAGAAAACTTGTAGCTTCCAAAGCAAAATGCTCAGCAGGATCTTGTTGGTGTTGCTGTCTCTCAGTCTGTACAGTGCAGGCTCCTCACTGAGCTGCAGATGGGTGGATCATAAATTCAGACAGCACAGTGAAGAATCTTTGGCTCTACTGGACACCATGGTAAGTGCACTTCTTCTGTTGCTGCTGCTGCTGCTGCTGCTGTTTAAAGTCAGTCAGTGACGTCACTGTCTCTTTACTCCATGATGTGTGTGTGTGTGTGTGTGTGTGTGTGTGTGTGTGTGTGTGTGTGTGTGTGTGTGTGTGTGTGATGCAGGCTAGTAACTCCACTAACACCACTGGGGATGCTGAAGTGGACGACACTGTGTCCTTCCCGAATCATCTGTACAGCCAGGCGTCCAAAGCATCAGTAAGTCACACTCAGCTTTGCTAATGAACATGAAAGAGACACACAACTGTTATAAAGTGACATAAATCTGTCCCTGTTGTAATTCATGATGAATGTTCTTCCTCCAGGCTGAGGACAAAGTTGCTTTCACAGTTCAGATTCTGGAGGAGATGGTGGCCCTGCTTGAGGGGGGTTACAGCTCTGCATCATGGGAGGAGAACACAGAGGAGAACTTTCTCAGTGTTGTAAGCAGGCAGGCTGTCGGCCTTCGCTCCTGTGTGAGTCTCACTGTGGATTAACCTCAGATTTATAAACCTAAAGACATGAATCACTGATGTCTGTTTGACTAAATGTTGTTAAGTACATGTGCAGAGTTGACACATCCACTGTGACTGTGTAGTGAAGATGGTTTTAATCATTGTTTTACTCTAACTTCATTTAGACTGTGCACCACAAGGAGAGCAAGAAGCTGCACATGTACTTCAAGAGACTCTCAAGCCATGTTCTGGAGCACATGGTAAGTCTATTTATCAATGTATCAATCAATCAATCAATCAATCAATCAATCAATCAATCAATCAATAGTATTTATCATGTCTGAATGCTGATGATATTCTTCTGTGTGCAGGGCCACAGTGCTGAAGCCTGGGAGCTGATCAGGAGGGAAATGAAAAGCCATCTGAAGAGAGTCGACCAGCTGATTTCATCTAACTAACATCTGTCTGTCACATTAACAATGTGTCACATGCAGTCTGTTTATTTATTTCTCAGTTCATTAAGGTTTTTATTTATTTTTTATCTGTTCATTAAAATTTGTATTTATCTATTTAAGTATTTATCTATCTATTTGTTTATTTATTTATTAAAGGAATTACTTATTTATTCATTTAAGAATTTATTTATCTGTTTATTAAGATTTTTTAAATTTAATTATTAAGTTATTTATCTATTTATCGAACATGTATTTAACTTTATTTATTTACATGCTTATTTATTAAATGTGCATTGAACTAAATTTTATATTTTAGTATATTTTTTTATGCTGTAGTCAATAAAAATAACATTTCTTCCAGCAAATGGACATGTGTTTATTGTTTTTATTCCTGTTACTTGAAAAAAAAAAAGAAAAGGAGGCATTCTTTTGTGTGACTTCATAATGAGTACAAATCAAACACACAGGAAGGTGTGTTTCTAATAACTAGGGGAGAGTGGGGTCGGTTGGGACAGATGGAAAGTGGCTTTTTAGCCAGTTAGAAAGCGACTGCACCTTTACCATGCTCATACTCAGCATCATACTGGCCTCTCAGTGGGACGAGCCCGAAACACCTCTTACGGGAGAAACCCAGGAGGATCCTGATCAGAAGTCCGAACCACCTCGACTGACCCCTTTTGACGCTAAGGAGCAGTGGCTTTACTCCCAACTCCACACCCTATCTCTAAGGCTGAGCCCAGACACCCACAGGGGAAACTCATTTCGGCTGCTTGTATCTGCAAACTCATTCTTTCGGTCACTACCCAGAGCTCATGACCATAGGTGAGGGTTGGGACGTAGATGGACCAGTGGTGGTCCGGTGTAGTGCCCGCATCACTACGCATCAAACTGCCGATGGAAAACTTGTCACATACCACCACTCAGTCAGTGACTTCCACGTCAGACATCGACAAGAAAATTCATCCTTTCATGGCGGTATGATATGCAGCATTAGTTTATAATGCCACCCGAAATGAACGTAACTGAGGGAGCTGGAAAGTCCCTGTTAGACAGGTGTGAGGGGCGGTGGATGGGTCAAACAAACACTGGACTTCCACCCGGAAGCCTGGTGTTGGCTTCCCATATAAATGTTGAGCCAAACCATGATGGCTTTTCCAAACCTAACCACATGCTTTTGTAGCACAGTGAAATAAACGTAAATACGCTGTGTTTTACAGACATTGTTAGTTTATTTTGAAAAAGACAGTATGTATGTAACGAGCAGAAACTTCATAGATCCTGTGAAACCAGCACATTCTCACTCCGACCTCGTCACATATCGACGTTCGGTCACAGACTTTCCACGTCCACATACGACGTGCAAGGTACCCTACCCTACCCTACTTGGACTTTTGCCGCCTTAACTTTCATCCTTGTCCCGCCACATTCCCCCTGACGCCACTGGGCACCGATAAACAACAACAGCAACCGGCCACATATGCCAACATTAAAGGATGGCTTGTTTCGTCAGTGTCAAACGCCAGAAGTCACTGACCAAGCGCCAGTTTTTGACAACTTTGGAGTGAGATCAGGTTGGGTGGAACTCCCAGCTCATCACATATCGTCGCTTGGTCAGTGGACGCTCACGTCTAGGGGAGACCGGGGATGGTTGTAACAAAGGGATAGTTGTAACACTCTCAGTTTGGCCAATTAGAAACGAGCTGTGGTGACATCATCAACATAGTCCATGCCCATTTACAATTGGAGCTCACTGGTGAAGTCGCATGTCTCTGAGTCCAAATTTGTCTGTTCTAGAGCCAAAAAACAGTTTTTGAGGTAAGAAACCAAACACTGTCATCACAGTTGTTTTTTGCATAGTGTCCATTGTGTTGTATGTACAATTGTTTCACTTACATAGGTTCCAGTAGTAGTTTCTCTAGTTTAATTTGACGTGTTTCATTAGTGCTAGCTTTGAAGCTAAATGCTAAAAACTGTTAGCTCTTTCACGGCTGCTAGGCATGGGGAGGGTTATAACAGTTCTTAAAAAGTGTGGATTTTGGGCCCATGAAGCCTGCACCCCAGGCAAGGACATCTACATTTGCCACAGCTGCCAATCAGATTAAAAATAGACTATAGGTATTGTGCCTTAGTTTGCTCAGATAGTAGTTACTCTTCGAAAGTGTTTATTGTTCAACTGTTAAAATGCTGTTCAAACGTCAGCCATTTTTGTATTTACGTTATACATGTCTATTTATTTTAATATTATAATTATTGTATTCTTACAAGTTTATTGTTCCTGCTTTATTATTCATTGAAGTGCTTGAATACATTTAGCCTATTGTGAATCTTTTTTAAGCACAATAATTTAATTGTTACATCCATCCCCAGCTACTGTTACAACTCACTGTGGTACTGGGGTACGTTGTAACAACATACCTCTTTGTATTTGACATTAATTTCCATAATCTGTGATGGTGTAGTAGAGGTCAAAGTCTGTGTGATTTATAGCAGACAAATATGGGTACCATGTATCAAAATTTAAGAGCTCTACCAAAAAAAACCAAAACACTGAGTTACACTTGCTCAAACAAAAAGTGTTACAATCATCCCCGGTCTCCCCTACATATATTACGTTATCAGGTATTCTTAGTGCGTCTGTTGTTTACGTTCTGGGACGCTGTGTCACTTTACGCTTGTTACCTGCACTCTGTCTTTTCAAAATGCAAGTCAGTTTTCATGAGCACGGTCTCACTCAAAGTCATAGAAATCTGGCACTTGGGCAGTGACTTGTGGCGTCAGAAACCAACGAAAGAAGGCGTCCTCTAACGACAAGGATGAATGTTAAGGCAGCGAAAGTTGGAATGGGTTGGGCAGGAGCAGTGATGGATGGGTCCAACAAACACCGACTTTCACCCGAGAGAGCGGTGTTCACGTCCTGTAAGATTCTAAAGCCAAACCCTGTTATTTTTTACTAATCCTAACCATGTGTTTTTGTTGCCCAAACCCAAATGTGTGTTTGTTGTTAAAGGAAAAAGAACGTCAATTTGCGGTGTCGTAGTGCGTTTATTTTGAAAGAGACTGCATGTAAAGGTTAAATTTCCTGTGAAAACAGAAGTGTATCTTAAAAGAAGAGAACTTGACGTCCCAGAACGTCAACAACCAACACACCCAGGGTACCTTGCACATCGTATGTGGACGTGGAAAGTCCATGACCAAATGTCGATATGTGACGAGGTCGGAGTGAGAACGTGCTGGTTTCACAGGATCTATGAAGTTTCTGCTCGTTACATACATACTGTCTTTTTCAAAATAAACTAACAATGTCGGTAAAACACAGCGTATTTACGTTTATTTCACTGTGCTACAAAAGCATGTGGTTAGGTTTGGAAAAGCCATCATGGTTTGGCTCAACATTTATATGGGAAGCCAACACCAGGCTTCCGGGTGGAAGTCCAGTGTTTGTTTGACCCATCCACCGCCCCTCACACCTGTCTAACAGGGACTTTCCAGCTCCCTCAGTTACGTTCATTTCGGGTGGCATTATAAACTAATGCTGCATATCATACCGCCATGAAAGGATGAATTTTCTTGTCGATGTCTGACGTGGAAGTCACTGACTGAGTGGTGGTATTTGACAAGTTTTCCATCGGCAGTTTGATGCGAGTGATGCACTACACCGGACTACCACTGGTCCATCTACGTCCCAACCCTCACCTCTGGTCATGAGCTCTGGGTAGTGACCGAAAGAATGAGTTCGCAGATACAAGCAGCCGAAATGAGTTTCCCCTGTGGGTGTCTGGGCTCAGCCTTAGAGATAGGGTGTGGAGTTGGGAGTAAAGCCACTGCTCCTTAGCGTCAAAAGGGGTCAGTCGAGGTGGTTCGGACTTCTGATCAGGATCCTCCTGGGTTTCTCCCGTAAGAGGTGTTTCGGGTTCGTCCCACTGAGAGGCCAGTATGATGCTGAGTATGAGCATGGTAAAGGTGCAGTCGCTTTCTAACTGGCTAAAAAGCCACTTTCCATCTGTCCCAACCGACCCCACTCTCCCCTAGTTATTAGAAACACACCTTCCTGTGTGTTTGATTTGTACTCATTATGAAGTCACACAAAAGAATGCCTCCTTTTCTTTTTTTTTCAACTAACAGGAATAAAAACAATTAACACATGTCCATTTGCTGGAAGAAATGTTATTTTTATTGACTATAGCATAAAAATATACTAAAATATAAAATTTAGTTCAATGCAAATTCAAGAAATAAGCATGTTAAATAAACAAAGTTAAATACATGTTCAATAAATAGATAAATAACTTAATAATTAAATTTAAAAAATCTTAATAAACAGATAAATAAATTCTTAAATAAATAAATAAGTAATTCCTTTAATAAATAAATAAACAAATAGATAGATAAATACTTAAATAGATAAATACAAATTTTAATGAATTAGATAAAAAATAAATAAAAACCTTAATGAACTGAGAAATAAATAAACAGACTGCATGTGACACATTGTTAATGTGACAGACAGGTGTTAGTTAGATGAAATCAGCTGGTCGACTCTCTTCAGATGGCTTTTCATTTCCCTCCTGATCAGCTCCCAGGCTTCAGCACTGTGGCCCTGCACACAGAAGAATATCATCAGCATTCAGACATGATAAATACTATTGACTGATTGATTGATTGATTGATTGATTGATTGATTGATTGATTGATTGATTGATTGATTGATAGATGGAATGATTTATTGATAAACTTACCATTCGCATCAGGACATGATGCGAGAGTCTCTTGAAGTACATGTGCAGCCTCTGGCTCTCCCTGTGGCTCCCAATCTAAATAGAACTTAAAAAAGATTAAAACCATCTTCACTACACAGTCACAGTGGATGTGTTAACTCTGCACATGTACTTACAACATTTAGTCAAATAGACATCAGTGATTCATGTCTTTAGGTTTATAAATCTGAGGTTAATCCACAGTGAGACTCACACAGGAGCGAAGGCCGACAGCCTGCCTGCTTACAACACTGAGAAAGTTCTCCTCTGTGTTCTCCTCCCATGATGCAGAGCTGTAACCCCCCTCAAGCAGGGCCACCATCTCCTCCAGAATCTGAACTGTGAAAGCAACTTTGTCCTCAGCCTGGAGGAAGAACATTCATCATGAATTACAACAGGGACAGATTTATGTCACTTTATAACAGTTGTGTGTCTCTTTCATGTTCATTAGCAAAGCTGAGTGTGACTTACTGATGCTTTGGACGCCTGGCTGTACAGATGATTCGGGAAGGACACAGTGTCGTCCACTTCAGCATCCTCATTAGCCTGCATCACACACGCAAACACACACACACACACACACACACACACACACACACACACACACACACACACACCCATCTGCAGCTCAGTGAGGAGCCTGCACTGTACAGACTGAGAGACAGCAACACCAACAAGATCCTGCTGAGCATTTTGCTTTGGAAGCTACAAGTTTTCTTTGTATGGAGCAAATAGTGATTTCTCCTGTCAACCAGTTGTTGTGATGGAGCAGAGCTGCAGAGCCTCATTTATACTGCAGGGCGCACCTGTTTGTAATTGTAACAAACAAACAAACAACAAATAATCAAACAAAACACCCAAACTGAATTACATCATAATTCTGTGCGGACTCGTCATCATCGTTAATCATTCATCAATATAGGGCTGCAGGCTCTGTACCTGTGTCCACTCGCTGCCATAAAACGGGAAGTTCCCATCCAGAGAAAATGAAAGCGGCTGCGTGACTGCGGCGCGTGCTGTGACGCTCCTTCATTTGAAATGGTCAGTGACATTTCGCCTTGTTTTAACTCGAACATGGAGGCTTTTAACGTGAGAACCGGACAGCCTGCTGAGGAGGGGATCCTCCTACAGATCAGAGCACACTGTCTGAGTGTGAGAATCAGACTATAAACCATCCATCAGGCCTGTGATTCATAAAGTGGCTGCAGAGTTTGGACAAATATCGTTTGCCTTTGCTCTGGGCTTTTATTTCTTTAATGGTAAATTGATTGTAATTTGTGTTTCATACATTGCATGTATTAAAAAGGACAAGAGATGTGAACCAGATAATGGGAACAAAAATTAAAGGGCCAAACTAATGATAAATATTATGATAAATAACAAGGGCTGAATTCTTGTTTTCTAGGGCTCAAACCAGGGATACTAAACTTGATTTGTCCAGGGCCACTTTGCAGAATGACAGGAGACCAGGGAGCCAGATAATAAGCATACATTAATGTATAGATATAGATATAGGCCAGATATAATAAAAGTCTGTTTTAAATCTTTCATCATATGGATTTAAGGGCATTCAGGGCTGAGCTCGATCCTCTTGGGGATTAAATTCTCCCCAGACACACTCCATCAGAAAATTTTATGCATCAATTTGTGGCCTTGATTTAAAGTGTATTATTTATATATATATATTTCCAAAATAAAAGTCTTCTATTTTATGTTTTATTGGGGGGTACAAATGAAAATATTCTAAATATTGAAGGGAGCTTGTCCCCAGTTTTCTCCTTGAAATCCATGCTGTAGGCAACCTGCAGCTGTGTGGCACAAGCAAAGTGATGCAACTGATTCCAGTGCAGCAGCTCATTCATACTGTCTGATGTAATATAGACATGTTTGTTTTGTTTGGTCAGTTTTATCTGAGCTGGATATTTAACACCAGCTCTATCTTGTACTTTCAGTAGGTGTAACTATTGTGAGAGTTATTACAAGGCTATAGACACTAGTGTTGCAGCGGTACACCAGTTTGAAAGTGATATTAAAATTGGCGGTTATTATACAATATTGAATCCCAACTTTATTTTAGTTATTTTTTACAACAAAGAGACTTTTACACAAACTGCAATTTAATAAATAAAAGGTTTCCAGTTGGGCTGCAGCTTCAGTCTCAACTTTATTTTACTTTTTACACAAACTTCCATTAAAAGTGTCATTATAGTCATAAAAAGTTTGTTCAACCAAAGATAACCCCTCTGTTGCATTCTTTTAATGACTTATAATAGTACGTGTATAGCTGTGTCTAATTTCAGGACTTTATATTTTATATTTTTCTGATTCTGACATATATGGTTTTTTTTTATTTTATCTTGTAATTATTCTGTTGCCATTCAACCTGCTGATATTTGAGCTGCTGTGTCATGTGAATTTCCCCGGTGTGGGATCAATAATCTTATTTTAATAATTCTGTAATATTTGATCTCGTACAGTAGAAACACACGTTCCTTTATGTTATAGATTTGTTCTCACTAAAAAGACAAATCTTCGTCATTAATTGGAATACAAATAATACACATTTGCATTTGCTGGAAGAAATAATTCATAAAATAAATAAATAGTAATAAAACAAAGTGAATAAATAGATAAACAGATTGCAGGTAATCGAACAATGACCAGATTGTCATTTCACATCGCAGCGTGAGGACGTCACATGTCACGTAACGCAGGCCGCAGCCATTTCCAGTTTCACTTCGAGGGAAGCGCTTTCCTCCTGCGGCATGCTCGGTATGTGCCACACTGCAGTCACAGACTCATTCATGAATTACATATAAATTATGCTTTATATTATACTACAGATGGAAGCTCTAATAAACAGAGAATGTTCGTTTTAACACGTAATTCACATCGCATAAAGAGCTGCAGACTGCAGTGAAATTAAACTGATAAAGACAATTTCTTGTCTAAAATCTCCAAAATACGAAATGGATTTAATTTTTGAAAACAAGTCAAAAATAACTGCAATCAAACATTTGATCAACAACACGGATTTAATTAAAGAAAATTACATTTGTGTTCAGGTTCGTTTAAAAATCACAAAAACGTGGAGGTGACTGCATCAAAAACATGAGATGAAATCTGCAATAAAAAGTGCAAAGTAACAAAACTGAACAAATAAACTCATGTATGAAATCATAATTATGTTTTTCTTATTAAAATAAAGTCATATGGCATTTAATGTAAGTCTACAATGTTCTATTTGGCCTTTAAAAATCGCAAAAATATTCCTGAAATAATCCCATAATTCCCTGATATCGAATATTATCTTATACATTCTAATATTATTATTAGTGAGTTGTGTTTGTCATTATGTTGTTTGCATTTTCTACTGTTTTACGACACATGAGAGTTTTTAACGCGCGTGATATTTTCGCTTTGCTGTGATATTTGTTTATGTGTTTATCGTGGGAGATTTTTTTAATTGAGGCGCTAATTCGAATCCGAAATATGTGTGAGACATTATACATGTATGTTGGTCTGTGTCGTGGTTAATTGTGACCTTTGAACCGTGTGAAAGCTGCAGTGATTCCCAGGTGATGGGAAAGTGAAAAAGGTGCGCCCTGCAGTATAAATGAGGCTCTGCAGCTCTGCTCCATCACAACAACTGGTTGACAGGAGAAATCACTATTTGCTCCATACAAAGAAAACTTGTAGCTTCCAAAGCAAAATGCTCAGCAGGATCTTGTTGGTGTTGCTGTCTCTCAGTCTGTACAGTGCAGGCTCCTCACTGAGCTGCAGATGGGTGGATCATAAATTCAGACAGCACAGTGAAGAATCTTTGGCTCTACTGGACACCATGGTAAGTGCACTTCTTCTGTTGCTGCTGCTGCTGCTGCTGTTTAAAGTCAGTCAGTGACGTCACTGTCTCTTTACTTCATGATGTGTGTGTGTGTGTGTGTGTGTGTGTGTGATGCAGGCTAGTAACTCCACTAACACCACTGAGACTGCTGAAGTGGACGACACTGTGTCCTTCCCGAATCATCTGTACAGCCAGGCGTCCAAAGCATCAGTAAGTCACACTCAGCTTTGCTAATGAACATGAAAGAGACACACAACTGTTATAAAGTGACATAAATCTGTCCCTGTTGTAATTCATGATGAATGTTCTTCCTCCAGGCTGAGGACAAAGTTGCTTTCACAGTTCAGATTCTGGAGGAGATGGTGGCCCTGCTTGAGGGGGGTTACAGCTCTGCATCATGGGAGGAGAACACAGAGGAGAACTTTCTCAGTGTTGTAAGCAGGCAGGCTGTCGGCCTTCGCTCCTGTGTGAGTCTCACTGTGGATTAACCTCAGATTTATAAACCTAAAGACATGAATCACTGATGTCTGTTTGACTAAATGTTGTTAAGTACATGTGCAGAGTTGACACATCCACTGTGACTGTGTAGTGAAGATGGTTTTAATCATTGTTTTACTCTAACTTCATTTAGACTGTGCACCACAAGGAGAGCAAGAAGCTGCACATGTACTTCAAGAGACTCTCAAGCCATGTTCTGGAGCACATGGTAAGTCTACTTATCAATGTATCAATCAATCAATCAATCAATCAATCAGTCAATAGTATTTATCATGTCTGAATGCTGATGATATTCTTCTGTGTGCAGGGCCACAGTGCTGAAGCCTGGGAGCTGATCAGGAGGGAAATGAAAAGCCATCTGAAGAGAGTCGACCAGCTGATTTCATCTAACTAACATCTGTCTGTCACATTTATTTATTTATCTATTTATTATCTATTTATTAATGTATTTATTGATCATGTGTTGATCAACATATTTATTATTTAAATTTGCACTGAGCAAAATTTTATATTTTGTTATTTTTTTTCTACTGTACTCAATAAAAATATTTTTTATTCCAGCAAATAGACATGTGTTTACTGTTTTTATTCCAGTTACATTAAGAAAACAGATGCAGAGAACTGGAAATTGTTGATAATTAAGTATCTGGACGTACACATGGACAATATGTTGGACTGGACAAAAACACTTTTGCTATGTAGGTCACCTGTATTTTCTCAGGAAACTCAGATCTTTCAATGTCTGTAGAACCGTGTTGCAGATGTTTTATCACTCTGTGGAAGCGTCATCTTCTACACTGTAGTGAGCCGGGGCAGCTGATGCTAACAGACTCAGTAAGCTCACTGGGAAAGCTGGTTCTGTCCTGGGAGTGGAACTGGAGTCTTTAAGGTGTCAGAGACAAGGATGCTGAGAAAACTACTCAGTATTCTGGACAACGTCTCTCTCCCCTGTCATTATCATACTCCTATTGTTGCTCTATTAGGCACTGGTTTTTGCTTTTGCTCTTCACAAACACCTCTGTCTTGTAGGCTATATTTGATTTTTTTTTGTCTGATATTTAATACTACTTTGTTCAAAAACTGGGCCCAGTGATTGACCCTGACCCGGGGAACCCACTGGTTGTCTGGGTAGTACTGGTTGTGATTGTTTAGAATTTTGGTTACTGTAATTTGAAGCTAGCCTGGAAATCCAGACCCAAATCTAGAAAGATTTAGGGCCTGGCTATGAGTAATGCAAATGGCCCAACTCGAGGGGCGGCACCAAGCATGCATTTGTAAATATCACTGCACACAATTGGATAACACTACGACCAATCAGAACAATACACGGGGTGACGTATCCAGAGCTTAGCTACCAGCGGAGCTAACTGGTAGATTAGACTCTTGCCATATCCGGTCGGCAAAACAGCAAAAACGTCCTTCTTGCAAAGGAAAGACTCGAGCGCCGTCTTCTGTTCCTCTTTTAGAGAAAAAGCCAAGTCTAACTCGTTCATTGTAGCGGCCAAAGCCGTTTCAAACAACTGGTGTTCATCTGTAGCCATCTTGCAATGTTTACTGACTGATTCCAGACTTCGTCGTTGCAGCGCTGTCGTCATGTTTAGCTCGCCTCTGGCCCGCCTATATCAGATACACAAATGTGATTGGTGCAGCTCGGCTCCAAGGGCATGGGTAATGAGCATCATTACTGATTGGCAGAGTGACTTGCTGAGCAAATTCAAATTGTGCTCTCGCGAGAACTCTGGATTTCCATGGTAATTTGAAGCATTCTCTGGCACAAGAGTTGCCTTCGGGATAAGTAAAGTTCTGTTGAATTGGAATGAACTGAAATGAAATGTATGCAACAGGGGTCTCAGGGTGGGATGAATGCTGGAAACTGTGTGGTAAATCAGTGGCAGACCACTTCCATATTTTTTAGGGATGCCAACTAGTCTATTTGTATTGGCAAGAGATTGCCGAAGAAATAAGGACCACCTTTGGAACAGAAGTTGAATGTTCTTTTGTCATATTGTACTTGGGCAAACCCTGCACAATCGCATGAAAACCTTAACAAAGTACTTTTGGTCGATAATGATGCCGATATGTTTATACTGGAGTTGGTGGAACAACACATTCTCACTCCGACCTCGTCACATATCGACGTTTGGTCATGGACTTTCCATGTTGAGATATGACATGGAAAGTACCCTGGGTGTGTTGGTTGGTGACGTTCTGGGACGCTGTGTCAAGTTCTGCCTGTTACATGCATTGTCTTCTTTCAATATACACTTCTGTTTTCACAGGAATTGTACAGTTTGCACACAGTCTCTTTCAAAATATACTACGTCAGCACAACACTATGAATTACAATCACACGGGAAGCAAACACCGGCCTCCTGGGTGTAAGTGGGTGGTTGTTGGACCCTCCCACCCGCCCTACTTGGACTCCTGCTGCCTTGACTTTGGTTGGTGCCCTGCCATGTTTCTCCTGAGGCTGTTAGGCAACCGGCTGCATATCATGCTGACATGAAAGGACGGCTATTTTTGTCGGCGTCTAATGCAAGAAGTAACTGACCAGGCGGCAGTTTTTGACGACTTCAGAGTGAGACCAGGTTGGGGTTTTTCCTAAACCCAACGACAGGTGTTTGTTCTTGAATGGTCATGAGCTCTGGGTAATGGATGAAAGAATGAGGTCACAGATACAAGCGGCCGAAATGAGTTTCCTCCGTGGGGTGTCTGGGCTCAGCCTTAGAGATAGGGTGAGGAGCTCAGACATCCAGAGGAAGCTCAGAGTAGAGCCACTGCTCCTTTGTGTAGAGAGGGGTCAGTTGAGGTGGTTCGGCCATCTGATCAGGATCCTCCTGGGCGCCTCCTTCTAGATGTGTTCTGGGCATGTTCCACTGGTAGGAGGCCCTGGGGCAGACTGGGAACGCCATGGGATCCCCCAGATGGAGCTGTAAAGCGTTGCTGAGGAGAGAGACGTCTGGAATATTTTGCTCAGCCTGCTGACCCCACGACCCGGCCTCGATTAAGCGGAAACAAACCTTCCTGCTTGTTGACTGATTTGTTCTCATTATGAAGAAACATTTTAAAAAAGACTCCTTTTTTTAATGTAACAGGAATAAAAACAATAAACACATGTACATTTGCAGGAAGAAATATTCTTTTTATTGACTATAGCATACAAAAATACAAAATATAAAATTTAGTTTAATGCAAATTTTATAAATAAGCATGTAAATACAATACAAGATCAATAAATAGATTAATAACTTAATAATTAAATAAATAAATACTTAAATAAATTGATAAATAATAAATACATAAATAAATACTTTAATTGATAAATAAATGCTTTAATAAATAACAAATAAATAGACTGCATGTGACACATTGTTAATGTGACAGACAGATGTTAGTTAGATGAAATCAGCTGGTCGACTCTCTTCAGATGGCTTTTCATTTCCCTCCTGATCAGCTCCCAGGCTTCAGCACTGTGGCCCTGCACACAGAAGAATATCATCAGCATTCAGACATGATAAATACTATTGACTGATTGATTGATTGATTGATTGATTGACTGATGGATGGAATGATTTATTGATAAACTTACCATTCGCATCAGGACATGATGCGAGAGTCTCTTGAAGTACATGTGCAGCCTCTTGCTCTCCCTGTGGCTCCCAATCTAAATAGAAGTTAAAAAAGATTAAAACCATCTTCACTACACAGTCACAGTGGATGTGTTAACTCTGCACATGTACTTAACAACATTTAGTCAAACAGACATCAGTGATTCATGTCTTTAGGTTTATAAATCTGAGGTCAATCCACAGTGAGACTCACACAGGCGCGAAGGCCGACAGCCTGCCTGCTTACAACACTGAGAAAGTTCTCCTCTGTGTTCTCCTCCCATGATGCAGAGCTGTAACCCCCCTCAAGCAGGGCCACCATCTCCTCCAGAATCTGAACTGTGAAAGCAACTTTGTCCTCAGCCTGGAGGAAGAACATTCATCATGAATTACAACAGGGACAGATTTATGTCACTTTATAACAGTTGTGTGTCTCTTTCATGTTCATTAGCAAAGCTGAGTGTGACTTACTGATGCTTTGGACGCCTGGCTGTACAGATGATTTGGGAAGGACACAGTGTCGTCCACTTCAGCATCCTCATTAGCCTGCATCTCACACACACACACACACACACACACACACACACACACACACACACACACACACACACACACACACACACACCCATCTGCAGCTCAGTGAGGAGCCTGCACTGTACAGACTGAGAGACAGCAACACCAACAAGATCCTGCTGAGCATTTTGCTTTGGAAGCTACAAGTTTTCTTTGTATGGAGCAAATAGTGATTTCTCCTGTCAACCAGTTGTTGTGATGGAGCAGAGCTGCAGAGCCTCATTTATACTGCAGGGCGCACCTTTTTCACTTTCCTTACACTGAGCTGAACTGCGGCTTTCATGATCACAATTAGCCGCAGCACAGGCCTTCATACATGTATAATGTCACACACACATATTTCGGATTCTAATTAGTCTGCTAATGAAACATTTTCACCACAATAAGATGATGTTGCGTATAAATCTGAAATCCCGCGCTGAGTTTAAACGGATAAAATTCATATATAATACCACACTTGTTGGATGATAATTAAAAGACTATTTTTCTTACCGTTCTCTTGTTCTCTGAACACAACCCGCTAATCAGTATGGCCGCCGAATAAGCAAAAAATTAAACGAAGAAGAAACTTCCGCTTGGGACTTTCCAACTTTCCGGTATAGACTAGATATATGGCGGCGCCCTAGTCGGCCATCTTGACTGCAGTTGGGTCCCTCTCATATAATCTCCAATAAAAGCATTAAAACAACTCACTTTTCATCATCACACAGATTTGTCCGATAGGAAACATTTTGAGAGCAACATCGGGGTGTTTGGCGACTTTTAAAGCGACAAATGTGTTTTTTTCTCGTGGTCCTTATTGAAATTTTTATTTGTGATCCTCTTTTTTAATATATACATAAATAAGGAAAGCGAGCAAGCAGTCCATTAGTAACATAGAGGGGAAAAATATTATAAAATAAAGTAAATTAAAATGAAATTAAATACAAACAAATAGGCCTAGATATTAGACATAAATAAATACATAAATAAATTAATTAATAAGGAAAGCAAGCAAGTAGTCTAATTGTAACATGGAAGGGAAAAAATAATAAAATAAAGTAAAATAAAATAAAATAAAATAAATAGGCCTTGACATTAGACATAGATAAATAAATAAATAAATAATAAGGAGAGCAAGCAAGTACTCTAATAGTAACATGGAGGAAAAAAATTAAGAAAATAAAAATCTAATAATAATAATAATGATACTACTACTGATAATAATAATGATAATAATTAAATAAATTATAAAATCACATTTTGAATGTATCGCTGATAGAGGTCGTGGGAAAGTAAAACTTGAGCATATAACGACAAAATTCAACATATGTATGTGTGTAAAGCAGAAAAATAAATTAAACATATGAATAATTATTAAGTTATTTTATTTAGTTTTCATTCTGTCTGCATGACCTTCATCTGTGATAAAAAAAAAGTGTTAAAAAAAAAACCCTTTTTTTTTTTTTTATTATTTGCCTTCACATAATCACAAACATGATTTATGATTAATGACTGCAGTGTGCTCACATACCAAAGAAGCCATGGAGAGAAAGCGCTTCCCCCAAAGTGAAAGTGGAAACGACTGCGGCCTGCGTTACGTGACGTGTCACGTTGTCACGCTGCAACATGAAAATCACAGCACACGTCATGACGTCTCTGAGGGAGGCTTCAGACAGAGGACAGATCAGCCTTCAGTGATCTCCAGAGGGGGAATTCTGCTGTTTCCTTGACATTTCATCATTGACGCCACTGCTGTGGGATTATTATGATTTATTATGAGCCCGTTTATTGTTTATTGTTGTTGCTCGATAGATGTCATCTTTATTTATTTCAGTATGAATATTTTTCTAACAATATAGGCTATATGTGACTGTTTTAACTTTATTATCCTCCATTGCTTATGTAAGTTGGATAAACAGCTCCATGTGCACTCAGAGGAGTTTGTGGACATTTTAAACACTGTTAGATAAGATAAACTTTTATTGATCCTAAGGTGAGAAATTCTGGTGTTGCAACAGCACAAGGGCAAAAATAAGTACAGATAAATCTGGGGAAGGAAGAAAACCTGATTCAAAATAAAGATGATAATAGAAATAAAATAAACTATACAAGGACAATTTAAGTCTAAATTACAGTAAATTACAGTGTTTTATGAGTGTTGACACAGTGTGAGCACACATGCAGGAAATGTATGATTCACATTCATTGATAACTGTAATCAGATCCATAACTGCACTATGGCGCCCCCTGTTGGACCATCTGATTACTTAATATTAAATCACAGTATATCCACAGTACAGTTACCCAAGAAATGGATTGTTCACCCCCTGAAACAACTCTTTATCACTCTGATGATCAGTTAAATCAGCCACACACAGTCAATAACCCTTTAACGCAACAACATGCACTGCTCCCATCAGAGTATAGATTTTTTAAAATTAGTTTACAGCTTAGAGGACACTTAACTTGCATATAAACATTTTATTTTTATGCTTTTTATAGGCTATATGTTTGTATAATATTTATATTTTCACCTATTTTTTTTTACATACTTGTGTACATAATAGTGCAATCTTTTGTTAACTTTTATTTGCTCAACTTTGTTAGTCCTTGTGTTCCTTCTTTTCACATCAAACACAATGAAATTATGAAACCAATAATCTTTTACCCCTGTGGTTTACTTGGCCACTGAAGGTAATTCTGTTAATTAGCTGCCACAAACACAAACTTTGTTAAACAGTCTGTAAGTGTGCGGTGCTGTGGTGGAGTTACACAGTTTCCAGGCTGTGGAGTGTGTGGTTGAAACTTGTCTGAGCTTCACTGTCGGCCCAACAGGAACTCTGTCCGGGAACATGAAGTCCTGACGGTCCTCACATGTCAGCAGCAGAACAACAACATCAGCACGCCTCAAAAGATCTGCTGCCTTCGAGTGCTGCTCGGAAACTACAACTGCTACTGTCATACTACTTCTACTGCACTGAGGGTCAGATCAGGCAATGTTGGTGACAATTATAGCTTGTTGTTTTTTTTTGGATAAAGCATATTTAATAGACTAGGTATTTCTGCACATGTGTTGCTGGATATAAGGAGGCAGCCCACGGACTCATTAGTGCGGTCACCCGTGGTGGAGGAGGAAGTACTCAGATTATTTACCAAAGTAAAAGTACTAAAACCACACTTCAATAAAACGACGAATACGCTACAAATAAAAGTCCTGCATAGAAAATGTTCCTCATGTAAAAATATGTAAGTGTACTCAGGAAAATGTACTTAAAGTATTAAAGGTAATCAGTGTAAAGAAATGCTTTTACCATCATATATTATGTCATTAGATTATGTAAACTTTTTTGTATTGGACTGAAACTAATGATAGTTTTCATTATGTGTTGATCTGCTGATTATTTTTTGGACTGATTGATTGTTTGGTGTGTAAAGTTTCAGAAAATATTGAACAAGAGCCCAAAGTGAAAACGTTTTTTTTCCCAGCCATAATAAAAAATAAATAAATAAGTGAATGAATGAATGAATGAATGAATAAACACAGTTTTGAAAATATAATAATATTAACAATACTATGAACAATGATGATAATAATGATAATGAGAATTATAATAATAATGATAATAATAATAATAATAATAATAATTAGTATTATTATCAAAATAATAACAACAACAATAATGATAATAATGAACCTCAAAATAATTAAGAGAAGAGGGAAAAAATTCCTCACATCTGTGAAGCTGAAATCAGGTTTTTTTTTTTTTGGTATGAAAAATATTTAAATTATTATTATTAAATAAAATAGTCACCATTATGTTTATGTAAGTCTATTAATTTGTTTCAACTGTCTTCATTTGCATAGCCCCCTGTGGCTGTTTTCCTATTATCAGATTATTTCTGGATATTGAAACTATTACGTATTGAATTGCAACTAATTGTCATTTTCATTACGTATTGATCTGCTGATTATTGTCTTTCATAATCAATTTATTGTTTGGTGTGTAAAGTTTCAGACAGTACTGATAAGTGCCTTTACAAGAGCCCAAGATCACAATGCTTATTTTGTCCAATAATAGTATAATAAATAAATAATAATAATGAAAATAAATAATAATAGTAATAATAAAAAGAAGAGGCAAAACAAAAATCTCTGAAGCTGAAACAGGGATATTTTTTTTACATGAAAAATAATCAAATAATTATTTCTGAAGAGTAGTTGCCATTAACTTTATGTCCCTTCATTTATTAGTTTCAGCTGTCCTGTCTTGACTTTAAATAAATCAATAACCAGAGCTGTCAAGCAGCTGTAGTGAAGGAAAAAGTATGTCCCTCTGAATTGTTGTGAAGAAGAAGTATAAATTGGCATTAAAAGGAAATACTAGAGTAAAAAACAAGTGCCTGAACGTTTTACTTAATTCCAGGAGTTCATTGAGTGTATTCAGTTACAATACTACATAAATTAATCTGTATATGAGCAACTAATTTCAGGAAAATATCGTTTATATAAGTTCCTGTAAAGTTTTTGTTATTATTCCCGTATTTCTGACAGAACCTGAAGGCATCACCGAGTCAAGTTCCCATGATGCATTTCACCTCAGCCGGATAGTGACAAGAGAGCGTCTCGTCTCTCGAGGAAACAAATCCGAGTAAACGCTCATTTCTCTGCGGTTTTATTATTTTGGGTGTTTTGTGAGCGATGGAGAGCGACTGCACGGACTGAGGAGCCTTTAACGGACATTTACCGAGTGAATAATAATTTCCGGCGGACACAGCGGGTGTGTTTGGACCTTAATGCCAAGTTAGCCGACCTGTTTCGGTAAGAAGCTAGCTCGTTAGCATCCGTGGCTAATGTCACATTAAGACTAACTTTGCCTGTCAGTGTCATGTTTCACTGTTTTGACCTAACTGCTACATGAACGCTGCTTTTCATAAATGTCTATTGTTGTGTTGTAAACATGCCTCGACCTTCCCTGTCGAGCCTGAATACCGTCACACGCCCAAAACACAAGCTAACGTTACATTTGGCAACTTGGTGCCAGTCAGCTCGAGGAAAATGTTCAAATGTATGTCACCTTTGACAGTAAACTATCAGTGTGCAAACTAAATGACCGCTACATTACTGTGAGCAGTACTGGAGGGAGTGTCTGGATCCTTTGCCAAGTAAAATACTCAAAGTACTGTTATAACACGCCATTAAAAGTGATAGTAGTGCATTTAAAACCTTACTACAGTGACTGTATGTTAGCATTATTTAAAGTATGTAGAGTAGGCACTCACTGCGCAGTAAAATGGTTCTTGTTAGTGGTTTACTATTATATATATGATGGTTTTGGAGTAATATTACTGCTGCATTTATTTGTATGTTGTATGTTACTGTATTTATAAAACTCAAGAACATGTCAGAAAACACTAATACGTTTAAGAAAACACTGACATTTCACACAAGAAAACATCATTTCACAAAACACAACACCATTTGAGAGCAGGGTGTCTACTGCTCCTTAAGCAAGACTAAAAGGAAAGGTGTGCAAGACAGTGGTGAGACCAGTGATGTTTGATTTAGAGACAGTGGCACTAGGAGGCAGAGCTGGAGGTATCAGAGATGAAGATGTTGAGGTTCTCTTTGGGAGTGATGAGGACGGATAGGATCACAGCTCATGTTAGAGAGGGCAGCCTGAGATGGTTTGGACATGCTCAGAGAAGGGATAGTGAACATATCTGCAAAAGTATGTTGAGCTTGGAACTGCCAGGCAAGAGGCCTAGAGGAAGACCACAGAGGAGATTTATGGATGTAGTGAAAGAGGACAAGAAGTCAGTTGGTGTGAGAGAGGAGGATGCAGAAGACAGGGTTAGATGGAGGCAGATGATTCGCTGATTCGTCTTACATTGTCTTCAATTCAGATTCAATGGATTTTAAATATTTCCAGTTACGTTACTGCGAAAATGTCTCCAGCCAGACACACCCAATGACTGTTGACAATCATTGGACAGACCGAATAATTGCAATAATAAATGGCATTAATGACAGTGAGGACATTTTTTGTGTGTGTATGTGTATTTCCATTGCAGGTTTGGCCTTAAATGTCATATAAGGTGGTATTAAAAAGGTCTTAAATAGTCTAAAATTCAAGTTTGCTATATCTGTGGACACCCTGCAGAAAGAATGACACCTCACACGACAACGTAAAATGTCAGAAAACACAATGACACTTCGCAAAACATAACATTTCATAAAACGTGACATTTCTACATTGTTTTCTAAAAATGTCTTTGCGTCATATGTTTGTCGTGTCGCTGTCCTGTGAGAACCACGTCTTTCTAAAAAGTCGACCATTTATGAGCTCAGAAAAAAAACGACAATATGTTTTCCAGCTGTTCCAAAATGAGTTTTAAAGAGTTTTTTATGTCTTAAGAAGAAGAAGTCATCCTTCTGTTGCACCAACTTTGGAAAGACACGGTTTTCACAGGGCAGGAAGTTTATGAAAAATACGGCTGTCAGACAAATGTTGTGGAGTAAAAAGTACAGTCTTTACCCCTGAGTAGAAGTATACCATTGCATAAAATGGGAATACGTAAGCAAAGTACTGTTACCTCAATTTTGTACTTTAGATCTGAGTGATATAACAAAGTACATTTATCTCAGCACTGACTGGAAGACTGTTGCTTCACACCACTTGTCTATCTGCTGTTAAGTAATCCTATTTTGGTCAGTAGCTTGGCATTAGAGGTATTTAGAGCTATTTGATCTCATGTCAGGGACGTGTCATCCTGTTCAGATCTGATTTACCTTCACAGAGCTTTTTGATTGGGGAAGTCAGTCCTGAACCAGTTTGTAGCTACTTCCCTGCAGACACCCTCTTTAATCAGCGGCTCACATGACTCAGTCGCAGCGTGGTCGACTTACTGAAACCATGAAATAGCAGATATGTCACAGCGCACAGTCTCGTGATGGAAAATGTAATGATAGCTCAGTGGCAAATGTGCTAGCATGAAGTGAGGAAGGAAAAAAAAGTACAGCTTCCTTATCATCACATGCTTTGCTTGTCTGTCAGGGCTCACAAGCTCGCGCTACTTGTTTATCCATTTTATATGCTAAAAGTCATATCAGCAGTGGAGCAGGGGTCAATATAGTTGGTGTTAGAGACGCTGTTTGGTAAGCCTGTTGCATTCTGCACATGTCAAAGGAATACTTCTTTTTTTTCAGCGTGCCATGTGGGAGTAAACCTTCCCTGGAGGTGCCATGCTAGCTACACAGATGCCAGATTCGCCACCTGAGGCTAAAGATGTCAAACAGGTAAAACCACAAGCTTTCCCCTTGTGTGCAAATATCTTGTTTCCTTGTAGACTTCTCATTGTTTACTCTTTCTTTGCCTCTGTGAGAGCTCAAGTGTCAGTGTCAGATTGACTGTATTAGCTTCTTGGAAGGATCTCTGCTCGTCCGGTTGTGACATTTATGTAATGCATGTTGTAATTTAACTGTTGTAACTACTTCAACATTACAACACTTTCAGGCCTGAACTTGGTGATCCATTCTCTTGCCGTGTCGTTAAAAAACGTTTAACATACAGTCTTTTAAAGACACAAGATAAGATGCAGACTCAATGGCTGAACAATAGCAGATCTTAAAGCAGCGGAGAATGAGTGCAGGCCTTGCTTAGTTAATGGTTAGCAGAGTACACTGTTGTAACATGATGCATTAAACAGCATGGCAGTGCACAATGTACTGCTGACTTGCTGTTAATGTATATGAGTCAGGAAGCTGGGGAAGCAGGCAGAGAATTGGTCCCCTGGAATGTTTTCTTAGCTGTGTTGTTCCTCAAGTCCTGCTAAGTGAAGCACAGTAAAAGAAGAGTGCGTCAGTGCTCAGTGACATGAACACTGAGACCATCATTTTCAAAGAGTTGCTGAAGGATCAATTTGTACCCTGCAACATATTGCATAATGTAAGCTTGTTATGTGTTCTCTGTAGGGCTGTGCTGAGGAGTTTGAATCCTTGAAGCTTCATTCATAATGTCGACATGGAAATTCTAATTCATTTATTTGTGTGCATGTTTATTAATTCTGTTGAAACCTATGATTTATAAACAGTAGAATTATTTGTAGAATAAGGGTGCTTTCACACCTGCCCTGTTTGGTTCGGTTCAGTGGAACTCAAGTTTGTTTGCCCTCAGTTTGCGGTTCGTTTGGGCAGGTGTCGACACAGCAAACACAGTCAGGTGCACACCAAAACAACCGGACCGAGACCTTCTTGAAGCGGTGGTCTCGGTGCGCTTACAAACACACTCTGGTGCGGTTCATGTTCCGACCTGGATGTGAAGCAACTGCAGTCACATGACACATTGTTTGGGTTAAACATGAGCATGTTACAGTCCTGGAGGATTATTAATGTGCACCTCCTCCTGTACTGCCTTAATATGCACATTCAGCACATCCAATGCATCAAAACATTGTTTTCTAGTTGGAGCCGCGCCTCGTTTTCAAACTGTATGCTTTGACTAAAATGAACAATGACAGCAATATAGTCCACGATGAGCAGCGCTAAAATCAACCGGCGTAGTTGTCCCTCCATTGTGACATTAGAAAGTGTCACATTTATCTTGCAAGTGTACTCTTCTTCAACGTTTGCTTTACTTCCTGGATTTTTCCCACATGGGAATTCTGGCCAATCAAGAGCAGCTTTCTCGCACAAGACATTTGATCTGGTCCGCTTGTAAATGCTGCCGTGAGAACACGAACCAACTCTAGGCAATTATACAGCTTTGTAACAAAATAAGTCCCTGATTCAGACCAAAGGAGACGACTCTAGGTCTGAAAGCAGTCTAAGATTCCAGTGGTGGCTGTGTTGGATTGTCTCAGACTGATATGTTCCAAACATTTCCAATAACTCCACAGTGTTAAAGTCCAAAAGTCACAATTTATTGGAAGAAGATAGACGCAGGTATTTCCACAATTGATGGCATTTTTTTATCTGACAAAATTGTACTTAAGTCCATATTTGTTGGCATTAAGCCTGTAAAAAGCAACATTCAAAAAACGATTTGCTCTCCCACGTGCTGCACATAAAAGACGGCATGCTCCTTTATTAATATGGCACTATAACAGCATCATTAATTACATTTATTTTATATAAAAATTTGATTTAGTTAGTAGAAAAAAAGACAAACTCATTTAATCCAATGGATAACTTTATTCAAATTGAGGATTTCATTCAAGGACTTTTTTAGGGTGATGAAATGTGCTGACAGTCACTCAAAGCTTAATTTAAAAACCTCAATAAAAGCTTCAGCCATGCTGTAGTGTCCTAGATCTCTGTCTTTCCATGCCAGCTGAGTAGGTGTCATGTGACCGTAGGTAATCTATGTTTCATAACAGCATGGCCACCTCACCGTCTAGTCCTCATCACACTGCAGATTGGAATGCAGAAAATGTGCCGTCTGTTTTATTTACTGCACATAAAAATGTGGCTCTTAATGTGTGTGTTGGTGAACTGAGCAGTTGTTTGCCAGCCTGCTTCTCATAATCAGAACCACACCTCAGTTTAATCTCTCTTCCAAAGAAACGAGGAAGCTGACAATATTTCCTTCTCTCACGCTCTGTCACACGCAGATCAAAGAGAAGTTGGCACAGTCGCTCAAGGCCCTGCAGAAGCGGTATGTGACGTCGGACGCAGTGGTCACCAGCGAAGACAGTGATGCGAACCTCCTCTGCTGTGCCCTGGAGGCCATCTTCATCCACGGTATCAAGAGCAAGTACATCCGCTCGGAGTCTGGCAGCCGGAGTAGGAAGGGAGACAGAGGACCCCTCCCTCAGCCTTTCTTCTGGAGCCTCCTCAAGACCGTCACCCACCGGTAAGAGCACGTTTATACTAAAAAGATATCATTAATGAAGCGATTAGATTAACCTCTTCTGCTCCACCACTTCCAACAATAGACCCATTTTTGCCTTTTTACGAGGACATAGTAGGTCAACAGTATGTGGCTTATTTCTCATAAGTTTCTCATAAGTTGTCGCAGCATTTTTGGGGTTGACAATGTTACTTACTCAGTTTTGATGCTAAATGTAAGCATTTTTTACCATTCGAGAATTGATTAAAATTGGTCAAAAGTCCCTCTGAAATACCACAGTAAGACACCAAGAAGTTGTGGAACACCACAGAAAAATCCATGCGTATGACTTGGTATCAAAAACTTTTGACATTTTGAAATTTCTGTAAGAATTGCATTTTTCAGTGGTTGGATGGTGAGCACTTCCGCTCTGGAAAGTGCTGTGAAACCCCCTAATTGTCAACATACTGATTAAAAACATCCATCTTCTGAATGCTCCAGATCTCTAGTTTGTGTCTGTAAAGTTTCATGAGGCTGTGATAATTCTCGAGGTCACTATGGGTCATTTTATACAGTGAGGTAAAGTTAAAAAAAAAAAAAAAAACACGAAAAAATTAAATTACGACAATAAAATGGCTACTATGGAGGCTAACACTATTACACATTGATAAAATTGGGCTCATTGAATCCACAAAAGTCTCAGCTTTCCGGTCATACCCAATTTATGCAATTCCAAAACTGTTTAGGGATGCCAGTATGCAGAAATATTCAAATAAGATAGGTGAAAATAACACATTTGTACTCCATGCTTAAACTGCATGGGTTTTTCGTGCCCAAAATTGAATGGGACGTTCATGAAGTGGGCATGTGTGTAAAGAGGAGACTCATGGGTAACCATATAACCCATTTTATTCAGATATCTTGAGGTCAGGTAAAAAAGCATTAGTTGCAGCCATAGACGCATTAAATTATTCTGTGACAACTCATGAAGTGTAATAACTCTCTCTGTAAATCCCCAGTGATGTGATCACAGAGCTGGAGAAGATCAGCTTCGTGGGCACGGACGTGGGTCGCTGCCGAGCCTGGCTGCGGCTGGCCCTCAACCATGGCCTGCTGGAGTGCTACCTCGCATCGCTGTTCCGTGAGGGCTCCAAGCTGCGGGCCCACTACCAGCCCAGTGCCTTGCTCCTGAACACAGAGGAGCGGGAAGTTCTGCTCAGCTACCTCCAGGGTCTGGCGTCTCTCACATTCAGCCTTTCCTACAAGTCAGCTGTCCTCAACGAATGGACCACCACGCCTCTGGCTCTCGCTGGACTCTGCCCCATGTCCCAGGCGGACTCACTCGACCTGCCTCTCAACGGCGGAGACCTTCCCACCTCCAAACCCACGTATAAAGAATCGTGGGATACAGTGTCCCAGTCGTCAGGCTCGTCAGATGCACTGGACATGCAGAGAGGGTGCCCTGTGACTATGTTGGGGAGAGGGACAAATGTATTACAGGGAGGCAGGACTGCGCTCAACTCGTCTAATTTAAGCCTGGACACCACAGGCTCCTCTCAGCTCTCCTCCAGCTTGAGCTCTGACAGCCTCCTGCAGGGGCAGGACCCCCGCAGCCCGACAGGAGAGCAGTGGTCTTCATGTGACCTGGACATGCCCATTAATGTCAGCATCAGCACCAAGGGGGTACAGAAGGAGTAAGTGCATCTTCTAGCTGTGTCTTTGGATATGTAGGAGCACAAGAGCAGATTTGTGTTGAAGAATTAGGCTGGTGATGTTCTATATTTATCTAATTGCCAACAGATTACACGACAAGATGGAAAAATAGCACAGAATTCATCCCATAATCCGGATATATCTGTTTCCTCAATGAGTCACATCATTCGCCTTCATTACCATGAACACACACACTGCAGTTTATTTTGAGTTAATCCCGCATACACCATCCTGCTGCTGTAAATACTCACTACAGCACCAAATGTGGATTAATCCACAGCTGAAAATAGTCCCCCACAAATGTGCTATTTATTCCTGTATGAGTAACGTTTGATAAAAACCACACTGCTCAGCTGTTCTGGTAAATTATTGAGCCTTTTTATATATATTGAAGCTGTCTTTAAAGTCTCAGTGAAACAGAATTTCGAGCATCTTTAGTGCGAAACCTAATATTTAAGTGATGTACACTTACAAGAGGAATTTAAATCAAATCCTTTGCATTTAATTAGACTGCTAAAAAGGGGGTGAGTGTAGAGTTTGGCACGACTCGGAGCTACAGCAAAGTCCACACGCCTTCCTCACTTGGGGCACATTCAAACTGAAAACAGTGTGCATTGTTTTTCTAGTAGTTTCAGCTAGTAGACTCACAAACAGTAGAATACAAGTTTCTGTGACTAGGCTAACTAGTTGCCCAAAGTCTCATTTGATTGGATGGACTTTTGTAATTCACTTGCAATGAATGGGCCTGGGGGGTTTTCTTTAGGTTTGTTGACAATAAGAAAAATGTAGAATAATGTCAGCTCTATCCTTTGAAATTAGAACCGATAATAATACACGTGCAGTAAAATATATCATGACTTGTCCTTTTCTCCGCAGCTCTCTGACAGACTTCAGAGAGAGTGGCCACTGCAGTCAGGACTCCATGCGTGAAGACTCCTTTGTCTCCAGCACAGGTCCAGATCAGTACTCAGAGACGGCTGTTTCCAGTGGCTCCGACAGCGAGACCCACGGTCCCTCTACACCCTCCCAAGACCTCATGGACCTGCTTCCAAACTCAGCGCTGTCTGATTCAGAGCCACCGCCAACGTCGGATGACAACCATGTGAACTTCTCTCCATCTGAAGTGTGCATTAGCAGCTCTTCTGAGTTACACTCGGACACAGACGTTCTCTCTACAGTCAGTGAGCCTGTTGAGTCTGTGGAGCCTGTAGAGGACGTTCATACGACGGTTGTTAAGGAGAGTCCTGAGCCTCTTAAGGTGGAGAAGGAAGCAGAGATCTCGGAGCCATCAGTGCATCAAGGCACACGTCGCTCTACCAGCATCCTGAGCAGGAAGTTGTCCTCAGATTCTCTATCAGTAAGTGTATTTACACACTCTCCTGTGTTTCACTGTGCTCTGGTTCCTGAGTACAACTTCAGGATTTTACAAATAGGGGAAATGCAGAATATCCCTTGCTCCAAAATTGCCGCATTCCCAATGAGGAAATGACGAATAAGACACCTGACTCTTCACACTGGAAGTCACTGTGTCATGAAAAATATTTTCCCACCCAAGAGGATCATGAGTAGTCACGTCAGCCCTGCTGTGTTACAATGATCTTGAATGAAATGAAAGCGCTTCAGTGGCAGGATGTTGTAGATTAAGGTTATTTTCCTGCAGCACAAAAACCTTAATTCTGTGTCTTTACACGTGATGTCCAAGCAAGGACGGCTCCAGGCTATGTCACAATATTTCCCCCAATTATAGGACTTTCTGTGGTTGCTACACACGGGTTATTTTAGACAGTGACAAAGAAAGAGATCATTCATCATAGATTCTAACAGTTCTCACACTACTAACCCCACAGACACATGATAACAGGAACTTTCTCAAACTGTGGTCTGTTCACTGAGTGTGTTAACTGTGTTCCAGCGAACTGATAAGTTAATCTGATCTAAAAGTCGTGTTTATAGGGAAGCAATGAAACCAGGGCTGCAACTTACAAATAATTTATCATAGGTTAATCTTAATTGTTTGCTTTATGTAATGTCGCCAAATTGACATTTTCATGTGTCTTGTTTTTTCCCTTTAAGTCTGTAACTGATAGATATTTGTATTAGAATTAAATAAAACGGTGAAAAGCAGTAAAACCTCACATTTGAGAAGGTGAAAGCAGATAATGTTTGCCACTCTGGTCTGAAGAAAATTGATTCATTAATTATCAAAGTGGTTGCCTATTAATTATGTCAGTCCACTACTCCATTAATCCTCGCAGCCCTAAATAGTCAGTGCCAGGTGATTTTATTTCCTCTGTATATATGGAGGACACAAAACGACTTGCTTATCAATAATAAAAAAAAAAGTATAGAAAAAATACAGAGATACAAAAAATAGGAAATAAATAAATAAGAAAATCAAAGAAAATAATAATAAATAAATGGAAAAATAAATACAGAAATAAAAAACATATAAATAAATGTTAAAATAAATATGGAAACAAATAGATAAATGCATGAATAAATACAGGAAAGGAGAAAAATATGTAGTTATTTTTAATATTTCTACTGTGTCTGTATGTTAGTGAGGCAGGACATTCTAACCTGCATTTATTTTTAAATTCATGCTTTTATTTATTTCAGCATTTATTTATTCCTTCTTTCATTTATTTGCTTTTTTCAATATTTTTTAATTCCTGTGTTAAACTGAATAGAATGCATAAATAAATAAAAGTTGCTAATTAAACAGGACATAAATATACATATAAATATCTTTAATTTATTTCAGCAGTTTTGTAAAATTAAATGTATTTATTGCTGTGTCTTTACGTTAATGAGACAGGTAGTTAAATTTAATTTAAGCATTTATTTATTTACTTCCTCATTTATTTAAGCTTTTTTTTTTCATTTATTTGCTTTTTTCCATATTTGTTTATTCCTGTGTTTATTTATTCATTCATTTATTTACTGACATTTCGTCTTCCATACGTACATGGTGTGCTATAAAGGACCCTGTAGCCCCTTTTCACACAGATGTTGCGTTAATCTGTTGTCAATGAATGTGTCAGTCTCACGTCTGAATAAGCTCCCTGATTTCTTTTACATGACAGTCACAACAGCAATCTTAGTATGTCGGCTGTAGTAAAATTTCCATATCACTTTTAGGATGGCGCGTGTCTGAACTGAATGCTGTCATATTAACATAAACGCTGCAGCAGCGCACAAGATTAAATGTGCAGAGAGAGGTTAAACGCACAAAGAAAATCAAAACAGTTTTAATAAACTATGAAACACACCAATTTTAAGTTAAGATTTTAAGTCAAATAAAGTTTTACCTCGAGAGGTTGAGAAACTTGTGTCATTTCCATTGCAGCATTCTCGTTGCTGGATCTCTGAGGACGACATCTACAAGCCCCACCAGGAGGAGGAGTCAGACCATGAAGAGGTGCCTCCTCCTGCTCCCACAGCTGAGCCCAAGGTCGCCCCGTCACCTCCCAGTGTCGTCCATCGCAGACAAATAGGTACTTTATTCTCTATATACACTCTATCTCTGTGAGTTAAAAGACAGAGATTGCACATCTCATCTAGAGCTGAAACGTTCAGTCGATAAATTGATTGGTCAGTTATCAGAAAAATCATCTGCTACCATGATGATTGATTATTTTAGTCTTTTTTTTTTAAACAAAAACTGTGGAAATTATACCAACAGCTCTCTGCTTCTAGCTGCTCAAATGAGATGACTTCTTACTTTTCTTTGTCACATATCACTGAAAGCTGAATATCTTTGAATTTTGGAGTTTTGTTGAAACAAAGCAAGACATTTGACCAATCGATTAATTCATAAATAATCAGATTAAACAACACTGAAAAGTTGGCAGTCTCAGGTATTTACATAAGCACTTTGAAATTATCTGTCAAATCATTCAATCAAAGTTCCTGTTTACATTCAGTGTTACTCAGCAAAACACATTCAGTGTATTCTTGAGGTTGAATGCATTTCCCTCCCTTTAAACGTTTTGCAACATGTTTGTGTTCTTGGTGCGTGACTGCCACCTGTAGATCAGTGGGATAATGTGAAAACATTCCTCTGTCGTCTTCAGGAAAATCCCCAAGGTGCCTTAAGTGTGAACACACCTGGTCAGTCAAGGTGGCCAAAAGTGAAATTGAAAAGTAAATCACACTGTTCACATAGGACAGAAAATTCCTGCAGCACCGGAAGCTTGAATGAAAACTTTGCGGCTCTAATCACTCCCCGAACAGTGACATCACAGCAGGTGTTTTCCATCAGTTGTCAAATGAAAACACACCTGCTGTTGTTGCATCATTTACTGGGACGTGACCAGATTGCACTGGAATGTAATAAACATTATGTCTTTCTTGCACAACGTCACCTCAGTGTATGGACTATGGAGCTGTAGTTGTCACACTGTCACCAGGGGAAGTACTTTATTATTTCACGACATCATATCACTGTCATCACTGCTACATTTCACTTGTCACTAATAAGTCACCCTTTTTATTTCATCATCTAATGAGGGAATGAGAGTGAGCACAACATTTACGGTAGAATATTGGATCATGAAAATGACCACTACTTTATGTCAGGTTGCAAAACACAGGGCGCACCACCAAAAAATCAAATGCTACTAATAATAAAAACACTTGCTGCGCCTTTTTATTGTTGCTAGGCAGCCACCCCATCACGTCCTTACACTAACTTTCCTGTGTGATCACAGTAATTAGTAGCTAGTTCCTCAAATGTTGAGGCGGAGGGTACTGTCTGTAGCTCTGGTTGATAAAACAGATCTGATAAACAGAGATCTGTGTGGGTACATGAGACCCTAAAAAAGAGGGCGGGTCATGGGGAGTACCACCAGTGGGTCCAGGAGCTTCTCCTCCATGATGGGTGTTTCCAGGCATATTTCAGGATGACTCAGGGGCAGTTTGACAACCTGCTGTCTATTGTCGGGCCGTGTAGCTCTGAGTATCCAGCAGCTGCTACCACCAGTTTCTCCTCCATTGTTCACCAACTGTAAACTTGTTGTCGTGACCACCACAGATGGCCCGCCTCTCAAATCATCCGAATGGACAATGGGAAAAAAGCGTAGACAACCAATGTGCAGTTTTATGCTCTGAGTTGAAGTTTGTGTGGAGCATTGCGACACAAAAACAGCGAGCAAAAACCTTAATTTTCATTAAAATCAATTACAAAAAGGCGCCTCCAGCTGCTAAAACACTTTCTGTGTGATCAGGGCCTGAAATCACCTTAACACTCTCCTCCACTCTTTTCCTAAGTTCTCTAAAAGTTGCTTTGCAGTAAAGATGAAAATTTTAATGTCAATTCTGTAGTAAAAACTGTTGAAAATAGCTCTACAGTTAGTTGACTCCAGGCTTCACTTTGGTACTAAAGTTTTGTTTAAGTATGATCTTATCTGCTATCTTTAGTGAGATAGCAGGTCAACAGTTTATTCCAAACAGAAGTGGTGTACGTAATCTGTAAGCAGAGACTAGATTTATATAAGAATTGCATTCTTTGGTGAACGGATGGCGAGCACATCTGCTCTGGAAACTGCTGAGAAACCACCTTATTGTTAATATACGTCTCTAGCTTGGGGTTGTAAAGTTTCATGAGGCTGTGATTATTGTAGAGGTCACAGTTGGTCATTTTATACAGTGAGGTCAAGTCTTACTACATAAAATGGCTACTATGGGAGCTCTGGTTTCCAGTGGTGTCCAATTTATGCAATTCCAAAACTGTTTAGGGACCCCAGTGTACAGAAATATTCAAATACAATAGGTGAAAGAAAAAAAACATTTGTACTGCATGAGAAAAACTGCATGGGATTGGCATAATGTGGGCATGTCTGCAAAGGGGAGACCTGTGGGTCCCTGAAGAACCCATTTTCATTCAGATATCTTGAGGTGAGAGGCGGCAGGACCCATTATTTATCGTTATTTAATCCCCGCTTTTAATCAGCAAGTTAGCGTAACATGGTTGTGCCAAAGGATTCCTGAGGTCCTCTGGTTTCACAAGATACCAGTATGTTCACTTAAGCTTTAAAACTCAGCTCACCACAGTTTCTGCGGAGCGGAAGAGGTTAAATGTTCATATTTATCATGTTTTTCTTGTGACTTTAAGATCAAACATTTATGTAAAAGCAGTATTGACAAAACCAGCTTCACACAAAAAATAGACCAAAGATCATGTAAAATAACTCCTGCTGACTTTTATCTTATATGTGTCTGTCTGTCTTGTCTGTCAGGCCTGTCCAACCCTTTTCGTGGCTTGCTGAAGCTCGGACATCTCGAGCGACGAGGTGCGATGGGAATGTGGCGTGATAACTACTGTGAGCTGTCGCCCTTCGAGTTCCGGCTGTATCTCAACGCAGAGGAGCGGACATGTTCTGAGAACTGCTCCCTGATGCGGTGTGAGGACGCTCGCATCGCCTCGCCCGAGGGCCGCTTCGAGCTGGCCTTTCCTGGGAAGCGTCTCTACCTCCGGGCAGCAAATCGTGACGAAGCCGAGGATTGGGTGGACCGGATAGTTGAAGCCGTCAACAAATGCCGACCAGCATCTCGTACTGATGAGCAGTGGGAGGTGCTGCAACCCACCAGTGAGAACGGTGTGGATGTGTCATCCCCGTCCTCGGCCCCGTCCAGCCCTGAGCGTGGTCCATCATCTGACACGGGGACATGTGGAGGGCAGGAGGCACCTTCTCCAACACAGGAATTCGACTGGACTCGGACTGTTGATCTGGAAACGGATTCCATCAAAGAATCTGTTCTGTACTTCTCCACAGATCCTGAGGCTCGGACATGGTCACCTCTGGTCTTCTCCCTCTCGCTGGAAGCTTTGAGAGGCTTTCGGGTACAAGAGGGACGAAAGCTGCTGCGGCAGACCCACCTGATTGAGGAGATCCGAGACGTGGTGCCTGACGTCTCTTCGGGAGGACCGGCCTTTTTCAAACTCCTGACTGTCAGGGAGACGCTGAGACTCAGGGCGGAGAATGCAGAGGAGGCTCGCTCTTGGAGGGTTTTGATCAGAGGAGCTCTGGACTCGTACCTGGAGAGTGGGGAGGATGGGAGCTCTGGGGAGCCACCTGTAGTATGTTCGGGGTTGACTGGAAATCTCAACAGACTGGTCCAGCACAGACTAAAAGAAGATGGAGCACTTCTCGTTCATCTCCGCACTGTGCCTTCAGAGAAGGGGCTGGACACTCAGAGCTTCAAATGTGCAGGTAATGAGTTGTAAAGCTCCAAATGATCAACTAACGGCATTTATTTAGACTTTATAGTCCATGATGCCCTCATCCATCCAACTGTCTCATTCAAATTTAGTATTTTTCCTTTGTTTCTTCCCCTTTTCCACACAATCACAGCATAAAATAACAAAGCAAACTCTTATTGATGAGTGTCATGTAGGCTTGTCACGATACCGGAATTGCAGTAGTTGATACCAATACCAGTGAATTTTCACGATTCTCGATAATCATTCGATACCATGATAAAAATAAAAAAAACAAAAATTGAAACTCACTCACCCTGAATTCTTTAAACAAGTCAGGGTGTCTGTCTTTTAAGTGTTTAGCCAGGTTTGAAGTGTTTCCTCCTTTGGTCTGGAAACTTCGGAGGCATTGTTTGCACGCTGGTTTTTGCCCCTCCTTGACGGTGCCACTGGCCGCGTACATGCGAGTTGTTGACAGTGACAACGTGTGTGTCGGCTTCGTTGAGTGTACCAAATGCAGCGCGATGCTGGTATATGACAGCAAAAAGACGGGGACCTCGACACTTAAGAGGCACATGACGAAGGCTTGCCATGAAAAGAAAGACGAGAGTCAGCCTTCAGTGTCAAAGTTTGTATCCTTAAAAAAAAGTCGCATTTAAACTCGGGCTTATAATTACTGTTAGAGGGACGGGGCGGGCTCAGACAGAACATGCACGGGCTCAGGGGGCCGGGCTGGATTTTTTGGGCCTGATCTGAGCTCTATCAGTTGTAGAAGCCATTGTTTCTAGCACAGACGATGGAGAACAGGTGTTCTTCTTCGGCGCTCGTCCTCGGCACAGACTGGCGCGCATATACTGCCCCCGTCGGTTCCGACAAGAATCGACACGGCCCACCGAGGGTTAAATTGTATCTGGTACTTACGGTACCGAAAAAAACAGGTACTGACGTATTTTTTGGGTGTTGGCATGATGATTGAGTCTGATTGGCTTACCCTGATATTCTTACCCTAACCAATCCCATTACTCATGCCTAATCCTAACTAACGAAGGTAACAAGTACTAGCCAATTAGAGGGAGAGCAGAGCGGGTCATGCCTGTGCCATCCTAGGTAAAAAATGTTTCTGACAGGCAGTGTGCAATTTACTGCCGAGGCGAGGCCTACAACACTAAGGAGATCAAATTTCAGTAGGGGCAGGGGGGATGTGAGATGCGCATGTTCTGCTGTGTTTAGTGGATGTGAATCAGAGGCTGATTTTTTTCTCTGCTGTGTATCGTACGCAGGGTGTCCTCAGCAGATCGGACCGTCTCGGGGCAGAGCCAGGCTGTGTGAGTTCTCAGGCCAGTACTACTGTGACTCCTGTCACCAAGGAGACACCACCATCATCCCTTCACGCATGGTGCACAACTGGGACCTGACGCAACGAGAGGTAGGTGCAGCACGTACAGATGACTTCATAACGAAGTACAGATACACATGCAGTTGTCAGATATCAGGGTGAAATCATTTAAAGGGCGGCTGCTCTGATTTTACACATCAAAGTCTGTTCACAGGTCTGAGGAATAAAAGTTGGATAAAGCCCTGTTGAGTTGCATTGTGGGTAATGTAGGCACCCTGGTACTGCTCCAGCAGAGTGTCTTCCAAGTCTAGTTTCAGTGCTTTTTTTAGCACTCACTTTACCACACACACAACTTCAACATGTTCTGACTCCGTGAGTGTGACCTGTGTGTTCCCGTCCAGGTGTCTAAGAAGGCCATGCACCTGCTGGCTCAGGTGGAGCAGGAGCCTCTGCTGAACCTGGAGCTGCTGAACCCCGAGCTGGTGAGGCACGCTGAGTCCATGTCCCAGGCCCACAACCTGCGGCAGAGGCTACGCCTGCTGGGCGACTACCTGCTCACCTGCCGCAGCGGAGCCTGCAAGAAACTCCACGCCAGGTGTGTGTGTGTGTATGCATTTTACATTTTATCGTATTTTATTACGACATTTTATTACATGTATAGTTTCTAATTCTCTGCCAGAATGGAACAGCGAACGTACCTGCTGGAGTCGAGCCATCTGTACAGTGTCATGGACCTGCGACAGGTATCCTGCTGTGTTCATTATGTTACGGCACCTGTCGTCCGCCACCTTGAAACATCCTCATGTGTGTGGGTTTTTTTTTTTTTTTTCCCAGATAGCAGAGGGTCAGTATGCAAACTACCTGATGACGCTGTTGCAGTACGCCTCCAACCACGTGTTCCACTGTGACCTGTGCACGCAGCGTGGCTTCATCTGTCAGATATGTCACGCTAATGACATCATCTTCCCCTTCCAGTTTGACACCACCACCAGGTGTGTTATCCTCCACTTCACACACACATATTGAGTAGTTCATCCTCACAAGTACTGTTTTTCATTTGCAGTATTTGTTTCATGTCAAGAGTAAAGTCAAAAGTAAACATTTTATAAAAGTGGACACAGTATTGGAGGGAAAAAAGGCATGTTTTTGTTGTCTTGTGGAAAAGATGCGTCTTTCTTTCACTTCTTCGTCTGCATTTAACACTTCCAGTTTCTTCTGGTTACTTTTATGCATCTCCCACTGAGGTCAGGTGTTGATAAATGACAAAAATAACCCTCAGAGACAAAAAAAACGTGTGCTGAAACATTTTCACTTCTGTTGCAGCAGAAGTCAAGTTGTCTTTTACATACTGAGACCAAACCACAGTTTGATCATCATAGTTATGGCTTGGTATTAAAAAAAAAACAAGATTTTTATAGGAATTAGTCAAAGAAATTTGGATTGTTAAAGAGAGAAGTACTGATTTTTTTGAAGCTATGTTTTAATTTAGGCATCTTAAATATTTCAAAGAAAGAAACATGACATAAAATATTTCTTTTTATATATGTATTTACTGTGTCATGATTATATGAAAACCTATTATTCAGGTTTTTATGCCTTTAATAACAGAATACATTGTGTTCATTGTGTCACGCCACATTAAAATCAAATAACAAAATGAAGAGGTGTTTTAAATCCTTAATTTTTATCGTGTTTAAGTTGATTTTATCAAAGAAACACTGACCAATTTTTTATTACCTTAATGTATCTTAAAACAACACTGGATGCACATAAAATGTCAACCAGAGAATTATATATTATTCATGGTTTACACAAGGTCCTTCAGGTTCAGATATGTAAGTGCTGGAATACCTTGAAAAGCCGACATTTCTTTACTCGGCCCTTGAGAAAGTACTGAAGAAAAATTGAAAGAACAGAATGTTAAACTATTTTATGAAAATGTATCAGGAAAATGTTGTAAATAAGGAAGCAGAGAACAGTGATATGAAATCTGAGTGATATGAAATCAGAGTGCCAACTGGGTTACTAAATGCCAGTAAATAGACGGTGCCAGGATGTTTCGTTAGCCTGCAAAACACTTACACTGAGCAGCACTAGTTATAAGCTGTAATTCGTCAGTAAAAAAAGCAGCCGTGTGTCTGATTTGACTGGTGAAGCTTTTGAATGGATTTGTGGGATGTTGTCTGCAGTGATAGCAGTTAGCAGCTAGCTCTGCTTTCCAGCCATTGAACTGCAGCAGCAGCCTGCAGGCAGAGCAAGCAGCTGCCATGCTTAACAGGACTCCACTCAGATCCGTACTGTTTTGATAAGGTTTGACAGACAGGTAGAAGGCTGAACTCTTTCTCAGTTTTCTTTGAGGAATCCAGTGTCAAAACTCCAGGCTAACATGTCAGATTTAGAAAAAAATCGGGCAGAAATAAAGTTTTTAGCATCGTTCTCTGCGTTTTTGTCCTTTCCCAATCACATGCTTGAATAAAACAACCAGTTAAATAATAAAAAAGTTAAGTCACTGGCAGCACACCTTTTTTTCTTTTGCACAAATCTTTAGAAACAGAAAACATTTTCATCACGCAAAGTAAAAAATGAGTGCTTGGAAAAGTACTTAAAGTCTTGAAACTGATTTGTCCCTGTCTGTACAAACCCTTATATTTGGTATTCATACCTCCATGCCAGTGATACTCAAACCCAGAGGCATTACGTTTTTGGGTTGTTTGTCCGTCCGCCTGCCCGCCTGCACATCTGTCCATCTGTCACGTAATATATCAAGAACACCTTAAGGAATTTTTCCATATTTGGCACAAACGTCCCCTTGGACTCAATGAAGAAGTGATCAGATTTTGGTGGTCAAAGGTCAAGGTGTTTTGGCCATAACTCAAGAATTCATACACTAATTATGAGAAAACTTCACACAGCTGTCTAATGGTACAAAATGATGAAGTGATGACATTTTATATCCAACAGGTCAAAGGTCAGCTTCACTGTGACATCATAATGTTCCGCAAAAACACTTTTCTGGTCATTTCTCAGCATCATATCTCAGGAGCAGAAGGGGAGACATTTGGTCTGATACTGAATTAGTGACACTAATCTTGGGTGTTCACCTTGAAACTGTACTGACTGTATAGATCTGTGCTGTCGGGAGGAAGATGTGTGTGAAGCATCCATGTTTTCACAGACATGGATGTAAACCGTGGGGTGGTAATTCTAGTTGTTCTTGACATGATATGGAGCTTGTATTTCAAACTGCCTAAACATTAACTTTTTTATGTTTATTTTTTCTCTCTGACGCAGATGTAAAGATTGTAAGGCTGTGTTTCACTTGGCCTGCAAGGCTGCCGGGGACTCGTGTCCTCGCTGTCAGCGGATGAAGAAATACCTGGAGAGAGATCTGCAGGACATGTAGCCACATCTTCAGGAAGCGAGAGGAGCAAAGAGAAGAATAACACAAGCTCTAGCTTTTATATGAAGTAACCTTAAGTGCAATTATGAGTGCGATTTGCGTGACTGACCTTAAAACCGAACAAGACGAGCGACAGCGCTGCAGTAGCTAGACTCTCTTGCACTAATTTAGAGGCCTGATATAATGCAGCCAAATGTTACTGACCAGTGACTCTAATACCTCTCTGAATTCAGACTCTGCCACGGCATCAAACGAAGGACAGGATGACGATGAAGGTTGCTACCAAGAATTGCATCCAACATTTGTTTTTTACTTTGTCTTGTTGTACAATGTTCTTCATCATCATGTTTACCAGAAATGCTCCACGGATCATTCTGCATTTGCTTCAGACGCACATATTTAAACACAATACAGCAGTGAGGTTGGGTACTACACATGCAAAATATCAAAAAACAGCACTTGAAATGTTCGAATCAACAGGTTTTGATTGTGCCTTCTTTTTAATTTAAGCTTTACACTGTTTTCCTCTTGGTGTGTGTTAAACACTGGGCCAAAAAGCATCACATCAGCTGGTTTCTGTTCAACTCCCAGAGGAGGAAGTTACACCGCTGCATCAAATGTATTTATGTTAAAGTAAAAACAGGGTTTCCCACACATTCACGCCAAGATTAAAACATCTGCTGCCACTGTTCATTAGGAGTGCTACTGGTATGTATTTGGTTTTTCATTTCTCCACATCGCTGTAGGGCAGAGTGTGCTCTGGGCACAGACGGAGCAGCAGAACGCCAGGGGCATTGAAAGTGACACTTGACCGCTCATTGCACTTGGTCTTAAAGTGTGTTTTCACTCGCCTCTGCAGCAGCTGCTCCTCTCGTCCATCGATCTGATCTGATCTGATCAGTTATCCAGCCTGTGATTTAAAACTCCACAAACTGCTACCGAGGAAAAAAATGAACTCATGAAGAGTTCCGCCTGTGCTGCGTTCAGGAACCTACAAAACCTCCGGATTCAGAGAAGGGACATAGACTAATACACACAGGCGAGAAAACAAAAAAGGGGAAATTTAGCCTCCTCTGCAGCTACCGCCACAAATAGTTTCTAGTTCTGTGTGCAAAGCTGAAAAGGAATAACAGGGTTCCTATAGTCATGAAATGTCTGGACAGTTACGAAAAAAGTTTACCAGGCCTGGGAATGTTTTAAATTTAACAGAATGTTTTGGCTGTTGTTTAAAATATGTTGTTAAAAATCTCATAACAAGTCTAATGTTACACAAAATATCTTCCTCGTATTTCTTGTTTAAAATCTTGTGCCGGGCTGCGTGATTGTTGAAACGTCACTAGTATCATGTGTTACACAGGCCAGACTGGCATTGCTTTATCACCAAGGCCACGCCGCCCTTTTGAGGGAAAGATCATCTAAAAGGTCATGACAGCGATCATTAAGGTATGCGAAAGCTTAGGTTCAGGCCAAGGTCAAAGAACAACTATTAGATGCCTGTAACAAGAAATAAACGCAGACAAACGTCTCAAAATTCTAATCTAAACGCGTCAAATTGCACTGAGATCTACAGTGTCTTCAGTTTTCTGTCCCCCATAAAGGGGCGTGGCCTCGATGTTTCGTGAAGTACCCGTATATGCCGGTCTGATCGACTGACACAAGCAGCTAGTTGGCAGCGGGAATGTCTAATGAGCATGAAAGGTTAGCCAGCGCTAGCTGTTTGCTTATATGCTAATGCTAGGGTGGGAGTTTGCACGTTCTCCCGTGTCAGCGTGAGTTTTCTACGGGTACTCCGGCTTCCTCCCACAGTCCAAAGACATGCAGGTTAATTGCTGACTCTAAATTGGCTGACCCCGCCCACAATGTCAGCTGGGATATTCTCCAGCCCCCCTACGACCTCTAACAGGATAAGCAGTTATGGAAAATGAATGAATGAATGTATTACTTTGTCGGCCCACCAGTTTTAAACTACTTAAATAAAGTCATTGAAATGGGGTAAAATATTATGGAAAATATTTTGAAATTGATTAGTGAGAATTTGTGGGAACCCTGTAAAAATCAGTCACCAAGAAGACTCAGTGGAATGTTTCTCTCTGTATATTAACTCACAGACTCAGACATTAATTTAAAATTTTAATTAAAAAAATATATTTGGCCATTTACTGCTTGTGTGGTGAGCCACAAGTTTATCTGAAATAAATAAATACAACTGCGTGGCAGAATCAACAAACGATTGGATTTCACATACCTACTTTGCACATTTGCACTTCGCTCTGACTGTTAACGATATTTCAACTGTATTTAAGTTGTAATATCTTCTAGCACATGAACTTCGCCCTAAACTAACAAACACACCTGCTCTGCTGACGTCTTTATTCTCACTTTGCTTCATTTTGTTTTCATGTTTCGATGATTTGACTCTGATGTAGAGTTGAACTCAGACGTAACACAGACATAGATTTTTTTAACAATCTGCAGAGAACATTGAAGGTTTACTTAAATATGCAGAACATATCATACGTGAGAATAATGCAGCACTGTTTTTCCTGGTTTGTATATTTTTTATTTGTCATCTCATTTATTATGTATGATGTATAAATGACCATTATAAATAAATGTTGGTGTGTTACTTTATGAATCTCTTTTGTTTCAGACACTATGGATCATTATAGATTGAATTTTATGTGTGTATTTAGTTGGTTTTCACTTCATACACCACAGACACACACTGAGTCCAGGTCTTTTAGTCACCTTGTGTCACAAGCTTAATACTAAAAATATGATGTAAAAGAATATATAGAATAGTTGTCCAGTTCTGACTTAGACAGCAGTATTTAAATATCACTAATGCAACAAATATTTAAAATGTCTTTATTTTGGGTGCACATTCTGCTGTTTACAATAGTCTCTGTTTTCTTTAAGTTGTAAAGTGGCTGCCACTGATGGTAACCGAAAGCCAAGAATTGGTTATCATTTTCTCAAAATGGCTGCCGTTACTGTCGAACCCTGGATCAGGGCCTTTAATATCATCAGTGACACCTGTGATTTTTTTTTATCTGACAACTAAACATGTCTGCTCTGAAAAAGGCCTGTTGTTGAAAAACAGGCTGAAATTTAGGAAGACCTAAACTGCTGGCCCACTTCAGGCCAAACTGGTTGGTGGTCGTAGAGTTTTTATTTTTCGATTTCTGATGTCAGTAGTCACAGTTCTTGGTTGTATATTGGCCACCTACCTACCTATCTCTCTATCTACCTACCTACCTCTCTATCTACCTATCTACCCACCTACCTATCTACCTATCTCCCTACCTATTTACCCACCTACCAATCTGCCTATCCACCTACCCACCCACCTACCTACCTACCGATCTCTCTATCTACCTACCTACCTACTGATCACTTTTTATCTGCCTATCTCCCTACCGATCTATCTACCCACCTTCCAACCTACCTACCTACCGATCTCTCTATCTACCTAACTCCCTACCTATCTACCAACATACCGATCTATCTACCCACCTTCCAATCTACCTACCTACCGATCTCTCTATCTACCTAACTCTCTACCTATCTACCAACATACCGATCTATCTACCTACCTACCGATCTATCTACCTACCTACCTACCTACCTATTGATCTATCTACCTACCTACTGATCTATCTACCTACCTACCAATCTATCTACCTACCTAGTGATCTATCTATCTACCTACCTACCTACCTATTGATCTATCTACCTACCTACTGATCTATCTACCTACCTACCTACCTACCAATCTATCTACCTACCTACTGATCTATCTACCTACCTACCAATCTATCTACCTACCTACTGATCTATCTATCTACCTACCTACCTACTGATCTATGTATCTACCTACCTACTGATCTATCTATTGACCTATTTACCGCTCTACCTACCTACATACCTGTCTGTCTGTCTGTCCGTCTGTCCGTTTCCGAAGCTTGAAGGTGATGTGAGGTAGGAAAGTCTCCATTCGTTTTGGGGTTTTCAGATGATACAGGTCTGCGTACCTTGGAGGTTGTTTCTGTTTCCAGATATTTGATTAAGGCTTGTTTTTATTTCTTGTTACACACAGCCTCTTTATTTGCTCTTTTTTAATAGTCTGTATTGTAGTTTTTTAAACACACTATGTAACTGTACATATATCTGAGCGTCTGTAACTATTTCAGCACTCTACTGACTTCACACATGTTGGAAGAGAAGTCAGCAGTAGTTGGCAGTATACTGTTTCTTAGTGTCCCAGTTCACCGAGGCTTGTCTGGCCTGGTCTTGTTTTGACTCAGCGCTGTGGTGACGTGCTTATACAAACAGAGGACAGGTGTCAACAACACACCCTGTAGGGTCTTTAAGGTCATCAACATCATCACGTTCTGATGGATGACTGCCAAAATAATGTCTGCACCCATCTCAAAGTCCCGGGGTGAACTTAAGTCCTAGTTCGCCGACTGTACAGGGAGATTCCCCTTCCCCCCTTGTTTACAGCAGCTAGATTCACGACTGTTCAAGTCATCTGAGATGGAGAAAAAAAGTAATATGACAGTTGCCAAGGGGGAAAATGATCTTGTAGAGCCTTGGTCTTCAACAGTAACTCTTACTGCGGGGGTATGCCACATTATTGTCTGATAATTTTGTTTTTTTTAATTAAAATATGTCTGAAAACACAAATTAAGATGAATCCAACATCAACTCATCTCATTTAGCCATTCACAGATACTCTGCTTGGTTGCTCACCTGGCAGCTGCATCTCTGCCGTTATTTCCTCGCATGCTTCGTCCTTCTTTAGGCGACCATGGTCAGAGCTGGAGGACACACCATACAGGCACCATACACGACACACAGCAACAGCCACACAGTTCTCTTTATGCATCCATGGTGAGGAGAGGAGTCGAGCTGCCACAGGAGCAGAAAAAAGAGCTGCTACAGGAGCTGGTATGTACAAGCAGAGAGTGAGTTCAGGACAAATGCATTTAATTGTTTAATTTGATACGTCTAGCTGCCACCTGTGTGGGGTTATACGTTAATAGATAGGGGCATATTTTTTGATGCGCACTGTTCACCACATGCTTATTTTGGCTTTAATGTGATTTAAAACACAACTTTATTCATTGATTTGAGTTAAATATTCACGAAAAATAAATAATCTCAGATGTTTTTTTGCTAAAATACTGTCTGTTAAGACGACTCATCGTCATTTTTAGTATAAAGTGTTTTCATAAAGATTCTTTGTTCATTAGAATAGACAGAAAAAACCCCAACACATACTAAAGTATCATAATCAAAAGATTAGGATAGATTTTTTTTGCTGATGATTTATGGGTGCATTTAAAGTAAAAATCCACCATTACAATATTATTTATTTATTTATTTATTTATGTGTTTTGGTTTTTTTTTTGCTGGTAATTTATGAGTGCATTTAGAGTTAAAATCCACCAATACCATATTATTTATTTCTTTTTATTTATTTTGCTAATGATTTTGAGTGTATTTAGAGTAAAAATCCACCATTACAATATGTATTTATTTAGTTAATGATTTAGGAGTGCATTTAGAATAAAAGAATAAAATCCACCATCACAATATTTATTTATTTATTTATGTTTTTTTTTTTTTGCTGGTAATTTATGAGAGCATTTAGAGTTAAAATCCACCAATACCATATTATTTATTTATTTTGCTAATGATTTATTAGTGCATTTAGAGTAAAAATACACCATTACAATATTTATTTATTTAGTTAATGATTTAGGAGTGCATTTAGAATAAAAGAATAAAATCCACCATCACAATATTTATTTATTTATGTTTTTGTTTTGGTTTTTTTTGCTGGTAATTTATGAGAGCATTTAGAGTTAAAATCCACCAATACCATATTATTTATTTATTTTGCTAATGATTTATTAGTGCATTTAGAGTAAAAATACACCATTACAATATTTATTTATTTGTCTTTTTTTGGCTAATGATTTATGAGTGTATTTAGAATAAAAATCGACCATTATAATATTTATTTATTTGGAACATAATTGGATTCTGAAGGGTTAATAACCTAAAAGATTTTAAGAACATATTTGGGGCTGCAGCCCCAGAGGCCACCCCCACCCCCCTGTTCCGCCCCTGGGCTGGACTAGTCTCAAAGCACAGGTGCAACTCATCACATAATGATTGTTTCTTTTTTACCCAACATGCACAACACCAGAGCCCTGAAAGTGCCTCACACACGTTTCGCAGCCATCATTGATTTAATCAGTTACACCTGTGATTGAGAGGCAAAATGTTTATTTCTGTCGGTTAATTTTGAGCTGATTTATTTCACTTTATTAAGCTGCAGAAATTATGAGCAAACTGTAAGACAATAAAAAACTATTTTAAAAAAATGTAGAAAAAACAAGCATGACGTTTATTATAAAGCAAACAAACAAGCATGTGTCCCACCCAGATATCAAATGAAACTGTTCAGTACATTTAATCGGATCATCTCAAGATGTGTGCAGGCCTACAGTGGTTAAATGAGTTCAAGTGGTTTCCTCCTCAAACACACGACAGAGATAAAGTGGCACAAACACCAGGCTCGTGCTGATGGGAGGAGTAACTCAGGACAGCAAGCCTGAAAAACTCGTTTCGCAAAGCCTCCAATCCAGTCTGCTCTCCTCCCTGCAGCAGGTCGGGTCTCTGCTCTCTGAGCCGCCACAACATTCCTGAGAGCATTCCCAACTCCCGGGAAACATTTTACTTGTTTTTATCTGAGCGGTGAGTGTGGAGGAGCAGAGCCCGGGTGTTGGGGATGGATGCTGCTGAGAGAGACGCCCCGGTGAGCCGGCTGGAGAGGAGCAGCCACACGGCGTTCATAGAGAACAACACGCTGTATGTGTGGGGAGGTTACCAGGTAGGAGACATCAATGTGTGCCTGTACCTGTGCAGGTACATCTGCATGTTAAAGCCGCCGTTACCTGTTGCTCCTGTGGGAACTTAATGTGTGTGTCCAATATTAATTTAATGCTCATTTCTGTATAACAGCATGCTGATATTAAGGACCACTTAATTTTTTTTTAACACTTTGATGCAGTTGTGACACTCAGCTGCACATTTCTTAGGTGGATACAGGTGATACACTTTTTTTTTTTAGAAGATACACACCTTCAAACACACAATGACTCCTCTGTGACTCAGGCAGGATGTTCAGGTGATGTGGGACAGTAGATCAAAAACAGGTTTCTTTCAGAACTAGAGTTGTCTCCTTTTGTCTGAGTCAGGGACTAATTTTGTCACAAAGCTGCATAATTACCTAGAGTTGGTTCATGTTCTGCTCTTGATTGGTCAGAATTTCCACGTGGGAAAAATCCAGGAAGTAAAGCAAACGTTGAAGAAGAGTACACTTGCAAGATAAATGTGACACTTTCTAATGTCACAATGGAGGGACAACTACGCAGGTTGATTTTAGCGCTGCTCATCGTGGACTATATTGCTGTCATTGTTCATTTTAGTCAAACCATACAGTTTGAAAACGAGGCGCGGCTCCAACTAGAAAACAATGTTTTGATGCATTGGATGTGCTGAATGTGCATATTAAGGCAGTACAGGAGGAGGTGCACATTAATAATCCTCCAGGACTGTAACATGCTCATGTTTAACCCAAACAATGTGTCATGTGACTGCAGTTGCTTCACATCCAGGTCGCAACACCTTCTCACCACAAACGAACCGCACCAGAGTTCATTTGTAACCGGACCGAGACCACCTCTTCAAGAAGGTCTCAGTCACTCTCGTCCAAAATTATGCTCCATTTTATCACCTTTATTTCAGTCATTTCAATATTTTAAGAAGTTTACCCACATATCTATAGTAGAGGACACACTGACTGTGTTCGCACTGCACAGACTACCTGTAAAGACAGGCCACGCCCACCCCGATGACATTAGACCTATCCTAACTGTTGTTTAGTGGCAAGAAATGTTGTAGCAGTGGGTCCGCACCATGACCAAGCTGGCGTATGTCTGCAGTGCGCAGAGTAGGTGGAGTCTGCACACAATTTGACAAGTATTGTGGCCGGCAGATGAACCGAATCCACCGCTGAACTTGAGCAGTGAGATCAGCGTAGACTTTGCCACAACCACATGGCCCATACAAATAAGTCGAGGGAGACTTATAAGACGGACAAAAGCCTAAAATGGTGTGTGTCAAAAATATTTGACAGTCAGGCTTCCACCTCAGCATCTGCGTCGCCAGTTTCCTGTCTCCAAAATATTCATAAGCATGGGTCAAAGTCTGTTTCTATACATCACAACTTGTGCGTGATAAGTGGTGTACGCCTCTTACACTGTTTAAAAATGAGACACCAGATGATGTCATTCAGGCTTACATAAAATCTTTGAACATTACTGTCAGTGCAGGCATTTATTTACCAACTAGGAGAGCTACTGTGGCTTTTTTCCTGCAGGCAGACGTTGATGTTTTGTCAGCTGACAGATTACACTCAGCTTTCCCGGCCCTCGCCGTTGCGTGTTGAGCAGTATAGGCACACTGAAATGTAGTGGAACCACTAATTCAGCGTCAGCTTTTGTGATTGGCTGTTGATTTTGTACATGTCAAATCATTACAGTGCTTATCTGTCCCACTTTACCCGAACTCACCCTAACACACACACAAGAAGTTATAATGTTCAGTTTTTGTTGAGGCTGTTGTTTGTGTTTCTGTTAAATTTAAACTAATCATTAAGCTAGTTATCGCAGGGCTGCGTTAGTTTGAGGCAGGTGTCCCTAATAAACTGGCAGCTAAGCGTATATCTGCATATAGACAATATGTCGAGCTGGCAAACGTGCAGGAACGGATCAGAGAACATGCTCAGCGTTCCATTATATGAAACTTTACCTGCGTGAACATGTTGTGACAAAAACATTTCCCGGACCGTATCATGTTGTTGCCATGAGAACAATATCTATCTACACTTACACCACAAAAATGAACACGAGCCTTACAGTCTGATTTGATGTTTGCACACATCACACTTAAACATCCAAAGCCGTGTTTTTATCAGCTTGTGCAGCAGATAATAGCACAGTGTGTTTTTTAAATCCAGGACTTTATCTCTTCCTCACAGGTAGTTGCTGGAGAAGACGTCATGCTGCCCGGTGATGAGATATGGCTCTGTGATTTAGACAGCGGGACATGGTAAGATAGGAAGAGGCCTGTTTATCAGCTGATGTGCACACTGTGTCACCTTGACATTTAAGCTACGGATGTCGGGCCGCAGCATGTTTGTTAGTTCTTTTAAAAATAGTGCAAACAAGATACAGCGACTGTGTGAAAGGCTAAAGTCAAAGGGAGCTGTTTGTTGAAACCAAAGCTCCCACTAAGTGGAGTTTAAAGTGTTCAGGTTGGCCCTTTTTTAATTTGTGTGTGTTTGTATGTGACAGGGAGCGGAGGGAGATCACTGGAGACAAACCCGCAGACTTATCAGGCTTCTGTGGCTCTTATGTAAACGGCACACTTTACATCTTTGCAGGATGCGACCCCGTCGGATACACAAACCAGGTGAGTTGCTGCGGACTAAACAAGTTGGACCTTGTTGTTTGTCTCTGAGCTGCTTTTACAGTTTGTGGCCCTCGTGTATTATCATCATTACACTGGAGTCACGGAGCTGAGCATCTGTTTTTCTGAGAGATAAGCACCCAGCGTTCTTTTGTTCTTCTCTTCTGAGGATTTTTAACCTGTTTCCTAAGTTTGAGACTCAAGTTCATAAACAAAGCAAAGATAGTAGTAGTGTGTTGTTGCACAATTTGTGCGACAAACCTACATTTAAAAGTTGTATTTTTCTGCACAACTATCGGATGGATTGCCATGAAATTTAGGGTAAATGTGACGAAGTGCAATGGAAACAGAGTCAGCATCACTGCAGAGGCCACTGCTCTGGATGGCTTTAACACGTTTATGTACACAGAGCAGTTGCAAGAATACTGTAATACTTAAAGATTTGACTGGGCCTCTTTCAATCCCATCATCTGGCACCCGACCTGAGAATAAGCACCACCATCTGCTTATCTCGACCCCCAATATTTGTACAACAGCAGTGAATGGAAAAGCACATAAATTCCCATTTTCTTTGCAGTTCTCTAAAAATTTGGTTAAAATTTGCAACACATTTGAATGGAAACCCAACTACTGTCAGCCTCGAAGCACGGATCCTGACTTCCAGGGTTTGTTATGTAACAAAACTAAGGGTGCTTTCACACCTTCCCCGTTGTGTTCGGTTCGGTTCAGTTCAGTTCAATTGAACTCAGGTTTGTTTGCCGACTAAGTGCGGTTCATTTGGGCAGGTGTGAACACAGCATTCGCACTCGGATTTGCACAACCGGACTACGACCTTCTCGGAGAGGTGGTCTCGGTCTGGTTACAAACGAACTGAAACAAATCTGCTGACAGATGTTCATTATAAGGAACCAATCCTACAATGCTTCAACAGAATGTAGGGCATTATGCTGCGTTCATTTTGTACTTGGAGGTCAGAAGTGGGAAGTGGGAATGACGTCACCTCCGAGTTGACAACAGTTTTTGCATTCTAGTTGATGCCCGCATGAAAGCCTTTGTTGCCCTTGCACTTTCGGAGTATAGACAGCTTCAAAACCATCATGCACTCCGCCGCAGATGAGGCTGACCTAATGTAAAACAAATAAGATAACACTGCTATAAACAGTACTTTAGCAGTGTTTACTCACTATGTATGTGACTGGCAGCCATCTTGAATTCGTAAGTCGGGGTTGATGGGGTTGCTCCGAGTTTCCGAGTTGGAAATCCGATCTCAGGGTACGTACGAGTTTAAACTTCCGACTGGGACTTGGGAATTTCCGACTTCCGAGTACAAAACCAACGCACCATTAGAGAAGAGGCTGTATTTTGCAAGCTAACTTTAACTCCAACTTGTCAGAGCTGAGGCCTGCACTACGAACCAGGATATCTTTTCATTATCTGGTTTGACTAACCCTAACATCGGCCGTCTGGATAACCGGTACTACACTACTTTTTTACCTGAGACTCCGGACCTTCATCCATGGATACTACATCGATCCATTGGGGTGTTGACAGGCTGTGATCCGATACCCTGAAGTCAACCTTTTCCGGAGCAGGTTAGCTCTTCAGCCTAAGTTGCCATGATGATTTAAAAGGAGAACCAGCTTCGTAGTACTGAAAACCCAGAGTTAACCCTGAAGTTACCACGCTAACTCCAAATCCTGCTTCGTAGTACAGACCTCAGGTGACTGGGAGTTATGGGATGTCAGCAGTTCACAGTAGAGTTTAAAGCATGAGGTGTTATTGAACAGGGATGTGTCTTTAAGGCTTTAATCAATGCCTGGAGAGGAATTTTAAAATAATTAGTCTTAAAACATGTCTTGAATGTGAGCTATCAAGTTTGTCTGGTAGGTTTTTTCCAAGCCCAGGGCTGGAGCTAGAGAAATTGTCCGGGTCACACCAGACCTCAGCTCGATCATCAGGTCTGACGGCTGTCTGACACAGGCCAGAGCATTTTCCAGAGGTCAGCAGGAAGTTTGCAACAATGGCTTTAAAGAGGACAATAAATATAAAATGGAGATCAAACAGGGTCAAACCTTACATCCTTTTTCTACTGGAGCTTTCAGTTTGGTTTAAGAGGACAGCTTGAGTCTTATAGGCCTTTTGTTAAGGTCCAGTGTGGGATTTAAGGTGATATATTGGCAGAATGGAGTATAATAAGTGTGTTTTCTTAAGTGTATTATCATTGTGGTTTTGTTACCTTTTAGAATGAGCTGTTTATACTCATCCACCATGTTGCACCACCATGGTCTTAGCAGCGTCAGAAAACACTGATTCCTTGTTTTCTTTCTATAGAGCTGCTTTATTCAGTGTTTTGCTGGTTTAAATCTCTGTTGCTGTTTGTTTTGGAAAAGAGCAAAGCACCTTAAGTGAGATTTTCCTTTTAAACCCGAGTTAAGGTTTCCTTGAAAATAAAATCAGCTGCACAAAACTTCCCCAAGTCTTCTCCTCCTTCGGGTTTCCTGAAGTGTTTCTCCTTATCTTGGTCTTACACTTTATTAAACCGTTGCACAGAGGACCTTAGCTACTAAAATATTGAGGTCAGTTTATGATTCAGTATGAATATAGAGCACTAAATGAAATGAAGAGAAATGAAATGTGCATTAAAATAAAAATGTGTCTAACACTAGTATGAGGAGGAACTGCAACGGGCTGCATGCACGGTCGGCACATGCGCACTAGTTTGCTTAATTTTATGCAGCGGGATCTTTCCAATCAGTTATTAGCGAGGTATTTCATGTATACAAGTCAATGGTGTGCCGCATCATTCACTGGACTTCAAACACACTCACCTGTCCCTCTCCCACATTCGTCGCTTCATGTTTGCTGTTATTTTTGTTTCAAATGTGCTTTACAGTTCTTTCTTTTATTGACTTCCTCTAGAAGTGTTTTTTTCTTACTCCGACCAATTTGGTTTTCGTGTCTTCTTATCTTTGGCCATCTTTTTTTACTATCAGACCAACGTTGTGAGATGAGGTGTGACAACAGGTAGCCTTGGCTTTCACAAGCACACATTCAAGCAAACGTGGAAACAGTAGATTTTACAACTGTAAAATCCTTCAGTGCAGTAAATACCTTTTTAATGTCTCTCCTCGACTAAGGAAACCTTTTTAAGATTCTTCTCAACACCCTACAGGAAAGTAAAAGCTAAACCTTAGGTGTCATAATAAAGGAGCAAACTTAAGGTGCTTTGTGCAACCAGCCTCTGGATCTTAAGTTATCAAAGCAGACAGTTCGGCTCCCAGTAAAAACCTCCTGAACAATAAACACTGGAAAAATTCTAACTGGGAGTTCTGACTTTGCACATAGAAATTTCAGCTGGTCACAAACTCCAATCCTCACCACCAGACGCCACTAAATCCTACACACTGGTCCTCTTACTGTTTGACATCCTCAGCAGCATGAAGGATATGTCCTTTTTATACGTCTCACTCCATAAATCTGACAATCTCTTAATTGATCTGAATAATTTAATTTGCAGATGTACAGCATTGACCTCACGGAGCCGAGCTGCTCATGGAAGAAACTGACCGACACCAAGGGAGCGACACCTTCGCCACGGAACAAACACTCCTGCTGGGTACATCGAGACAGGTCAGTGATGCCTCTGTAGGAAATCACACCACACCAACTGCCCAATGAGGAATAATTTAGCCAACATATACATACGACTGAAAATGAGTTCCAGCAGCTGTTCACATCCTCGACATGGGAGGTTTTTAACTCAGAACTGGTCAGTTTGCATTTTTCAAATGGCTGCTCCACAGGTGGAAACACAGGCTTAACACCTCCAAAAGGTTTGTGAAGTTTAGTTTAGTGCAGTGGGTCCAGATTTTTCCGTGGTCATCAGTTCAAGGTCCACACAGTTTAATATATTCAGCATCATACTTGTGTTTGGCCATGTCGTCAAGCTAGTTTGCTGTCTCTGTCAAGTAGCTGTCTGTTAGACTTGCCGTCCATTCAGACTGGACCTGCGACCCAACAGTTGGGAACCACTGGTTTAGGGATATCTCAAGAGCTGGTATGAACAAAATGTTGGAGAAAAGGTGGATTTTATCAGATTTCTAGAGATTTTTCAAAACATACTTCCATTTTTTTGTCATTTCACTTTTATTAACTGAGTGTTTTGTCCTTTTCTTGCTGCAGATTAATCTACTTTGGTGGATATGGATGTAAGACCATAGGGGAGGTACGAAACACATCAAGCTTTGTCGTGGAGGAGATGTCCTGGGTAAGAAACAACGACCAACACTGAACAAAGCATGTAGTGATTCTTTATGCAAACCTTAGCATAGTGCTTATTCGGTACTCATGATCATATTTCGATCTTGTCTTTCAGTCGACAATTGGAAACACATTGTTCAGGTGCTGGGGCTGGAACAACGAAGTCTGTGTTTTTGACATACACACGGCTACATGGAGCATGCCGGAGACTCAGGTGAGTGAGACATGATTTCATCAAGACTTTAACTGAGAATGTTGAATGTTGTCTTTTAGACATTGATATAACTATATAAGTCTACTGTTTGTGTGTGTGGTGTGAATATAGTTTGACGTTGTTGTATCGTCCAGGGTCCTGCTCCTGGGCCCAGAGGCTGCCATGCCAGTGCCCTTCTGGGCAACAAAGGTTACATCTCCGGTGGCGTGGTGAGTTTAATTCACTGGACATAAACCGCATATCGTCAAAAATATGTGGACACTACTGTGACTTGACATCGCCTCTGTGTACAAAGCCAGATCTATTTTAAAAACTGCATTTCATTGCGTTTTGGGTGGAGGTACGTGACTGTCCTGCACAGAGTCCTGACCTCAGCCCCATCCAACACCTCACCTTGACTCTGAGACAGAACTTATGACCCAGCAACCCTTAGTACGTTTACATGCACACTAAGGGCCTGTCCCAATTACCCCCCTTAGCCCTACCCCTTGGCCCTACCCCCAGATTTGCGCGTTCCCACAGAGGGTAGTGGCGTCCCAATTCCTTTTTGTGTGTAGGGGTAGGGGGCATAACGAGGGGTAGGGGGCATGAAACTGGCCCTTCGGAGCGAGGGATTTCAGATGCTGACTTGACAGCGAGGGGTAGATGTCGCCATGGCTACCACCGAGCAAGAGACGGGGGGAAAGAGTTCATACATGTGCATATAATTTCACAAATAAACATGGAAGTTTATTTTTTATTGCTATTCACGATGTCTAGATTGGAATTGACAGAAAGCTAGCCAGCTAGCTAACGTTACCATCGTCAGTTTGCTTGTTAGCTAGTATAACTATGCTGCCTTGTAATGTTAGCTGGTTAGCTAGCTATCTAGCTAGCAGAAGTCCCCTGTTGTACAGGTATCATTTTGTCATCTGATGAATACAGCAAACGCGATAGGTAGGATGAACTCAACCGGAGACTCCATTTTAGATGCCGGTTGGAAATGTAGATGGCTCGCAGCTTCCTGTTAAAATAGTTACGTATGCGTGAACGTAACCGACGCAGTGACGTAGTGAGTGGTGTCCCAGTTCCTAGGGAAAGATTTCAACCCCTACCCCTCGTTGCTTCATTTCGAGGGCCAAGGGGCGGTGGGCAAGGGGGGGTATTGGGATTGGGCCTAATATTCAACTACTATTCTGAATATTGACAATAATGAAGTAGCATTTTCCAGCTAATACATGGAGGATATGCCAGTATTATTCGGGTATAGGAGCATTCTTTGGTCTAAATTGGGGTTTTTAACCACAGTTTGAGACACTGTTTACCGTCAGCTTTTTGCAATATACACAAACCAACCAGCCAGCAGCTTGCAAAGCTGTGGGGTAGAGATGCATGCCAAAAGAGAGCCCACATTTTAGGTCAGAAGAAGAAACACATCTACTTTTAAACATCATGAAAGACTTTTTCAAGAAGGTGGTCAAAGGAATAAAAGATGGAGGCTGTGTTCGTACCAGAAGGAGAAAAAACACTTGATGCAAAGAGGCAAAATGGCAAAAGGGAACTATTTAATATCACACACCTTAAGTGCAGCTAATGAGACTTATGATTAAGTTTGGCTGAGTGATGTGAGATGCCACTATTGTTGTCGATATTCAGTTGTCCTACGTTCTTTTTCGGGCATTAAAGTGGCTCAAGTGACCCAGAGAAGCTGTTCCCGTGCTCTTACTACACCCACAGCCCTTCGATAGTTAATACAGTAACTAGTAAGTTTATAGGTAAGACATGAGAGAGAAACCTGCCGTACAATTGGAATATTGTGTGCATGTAATCGTAGTCACTATTCGACCTCACTGACTCTGAATATCTGCAGCCAGGCCTCAAAATCTGTGGAAAGACTGAAACCAGAAAAGTGGACGAATGCCTACTGTTTTCTAAAAGTTCAGGTGTTGTATGCACCTTGCTCATGTAAATGTGTAGCAGCCTTTTAGCCGTGCACAGTCATAGTGTTCTAATGATGAGTAAACTTTACTTCTTTTATGTAAAATCAAGTCTATGTTTTCAGGAAACAGCAGTGTTGGACATGTTCTGCTTGGACCTGGAGACCTGGACCTGGACTCAATTGTAAAGCGTCCTCCACACGTTCACACATTAATTATAACCATTATTATCGACAGCTTTTCTTTCCAGTGACGCACTGACGTCTATTGCACTCTGCTGTTCTCCACCAGTGACATCTCCTCATCCTCTGGACCTCAGGGGCGCTCTATGTTCACCATGACGCCCACATCAGACCACACGCTTTTCGTATACGGAGGTCTCAGCGTAGAGGGGAAAACACTCAGTAAGTCTCGGCTGCAGACACTTTTGTGTGTCTTTTATGATAATTGCATCTCTTTGTCGTCATTTTTTCCTCTCTGTCTCTCTGTTAGATGACACCTGGCAGTTTAACACGCAGAAGAGAGACTGGACCAAGATGAGGAACCCACACAAGGACAAGCCCAGGTAAACTGTTTTGTCAGTTTAAGTTCATTAACTTTTTGTTCTGTTAGAGAGTGTTTTGAAAGCCAGTGTGTGCTTGCTTGTTTGGTCACTCAAATGTCGGTCGCCCTCAGAGTGTGTCACACAGCGTGCCTGGGAAATGACAATGACGTCGTCGTGTTCGGGGGAAGCAGCAATATGTGCATCCTCATGGACACGGTATGTGATGACAACTTGTTAATTGCTCGTTTGTTTTTTTAGAGCCATTTCTGTTTTCATGGGCAAATTATGTGAAGGATACAGTTAGTTAAACTGAACTCTTAAGTTATTCAAAAGCTTTATTTATTTTTTAAGATTATTTTTTTTGGGCTTTTATTGCCGTTAGTACAGTGCAGCTAGAGAGTGACATGTTAAGGGGAGACAGAATGGGAATGACGCACAGAAAAGCACCGCAGGTTGGAGTCAAACTTTGGATGCTGTAAAGGACTCGGACACTACTCGCTGAGCTATGAAGTGCACCTACATTATGTTGTAATGATTTCACACATGTTGCCGACAAAAACAGAACTGATAAGAAAAATGTGATGTATTCTATTTGTCTTTTAAGGGACAGTTCACCCCCTAAAATAAAAAGTGCATATTTTTTCTCTTACCTGTAGTGCTGTTTATCAGTCTAGATTGTTTTGGTGTGAGTTGCTGAGTGTTGGAGATATCAGCCGTAGAGATGTCTGCCTTATCTCCAATATAATGGAACTAGACAGCACTCAGCTTGTGGTGCTCAAAGCGCCAAAAAATACATTTGAAAAACTCAACAGCAATGTCTCTTTCCAGAAATCATGACCTGGTTACTCAAGATAATCCACAGCCCTTGTTGTGAGCAGTTTCATGTAGGAACTGTTTTCCCTCTACCAAACTACACCTGCCAACTGTATCACTGCACAGAAGGAAGTGTGCATCTACTGCTAGCTCACCTAGCACCACTGAGCTAGCTAACGTTACAGCTCGGCCAAGAAGGACACCATTAATATTTGTCTCTCTTCCATTTACAAAAATGTGCAAATAGTGCAAACGTGTCGCCACCTTGTGGAAACTGTAGAATAATCTGCTCGGGAAGTGTGTAGGAAAGAGTTTCCGGCCACACTAGCTGCATGAAAAACATGCTGATGTTAAGCAGGTATGCTGTTAATAATGTTTTCAATCTGAGCACGCTTCCAGGCTAAGCTAACACTTGCTAGTTAGCATTCAGCACGCAAAGAAACAGCTGAGTTTTCCGATATTTAATCATGAACCAAAGTTTTGGACAAAGGAAAAATTGGACCTGATAGTGACGGTAGAGGAAAAGTCACCATCATGTGACTTTATCCTCTGATGACCGTGACCGTTTGTAGAAAATCTGGCACCAATACGTACAGCAGTTGTGGACCCAGTTTGGACCCATCAGCGTTTCCGTCCACAGAGACATGGTAACCCACATTTTGCTGCTTTCACTCCACAAAAAAAAATTTGTTCACGATTTTAAGAGGCGGAAAACTTCTTAAGTCAAAAAAATAAAACCAGTATTTCATCTGTCATCCATCCTCATGTGATTACTGTCAAACCTCTCATCAGGTGGCTGTTCTGAGGTCTCCAACACAAACTCACTGCAAAGACGTGTTCATGTTTCAGACCCAGCCGTACTCCCTCTACAGGTACGTTGAACCTTACATCTCTTGTCCTGAATAGTTATCAGCTCTGAATACATATTTCGTCATGGGTGTTGTGTAACATGGCTTACTTTGTTGTGTTTGTGGCCGGTCACATGCATGTCCTGTTTCGACTGCACGTTGTGTACATTAGCAGCATGTGAGAGCGTGTTTGTGTCGTCTGCGTTCACACACGATTAAGCAGTTTTAACAAAGACCACAGAGACCCTTTAAATGCTCTGAGCTATTTATACTCTCACTCTGTTGGACCTGTGTGCAGGAAAACATGGTGTCACGCTAATGAGCTTTACATTATTATGTGCAGTTAGGCAATAGACTTTGGTATGTTAATGTGAAGTAGATTAAAATGAGTCACTGGAGATTAAAATGTTGAAGTTGTACCCTGCTCATTTGACCCTCAGAAAGTTAATTTTCTCTTAAGTTTATTTTTTGGACAGATGCACAGTTTAAGGGTCGGTTAAAATGAACTCAGGTCCGTTTGCGTGGTTGGTACAGTTCGTTTTGGGCTGGGGTGAAAGCTGTCAATCAAACCCTGGCGCGGACCAAACAACCAAACTAAAAGCAGACTGAGGCCAACCTTTTCAAGCTGTCTCAAATTGACTCTGGTGCGGTTTGTTTGTGGTGTTAAAGAAAACGAATCAAGCACAGGATTTCATGACAGCAGATATGTGATTATAGCAACTGCTAAACCAATGATAAATCCATCTGCTGCTGATGAAATCTGTCCATGATTTCATAATTGATCCTGATAAAGGCTAATGCATACATGTAACCATGGTGACACACATGCAATTTAGTGAGGGTATTTTCCCTGATTGAAAAGCTGTTAAAACTGCCATCTTTGCATCCAGCTGCAGTTTTTCTGCTCATCAAGTCCATTAAAAAAAGTGTGTGACCATGAACGATTTTTCATCCCGTCTCTGTTAGTCATTGTTCATGACATGCAGTTAATTTGCAGTCTAATAATAGCCCACTAATAACTAACAATCAGTTATTTCTCTTTGAGCTGTTTGTGAAACCAAACAACATAAATAAAAACACTATAGAAGCGTTGATGTGCTGCTGCATAATCGTCTGTCAGTCACCAGGATTTGATTCCCTCACGTGGGTCCTGATGATGCAGGCGGATAAACACCAAAACTGTCCAATCAATGAGTCACCTGTCAGTCGGTAGAACAGGAACCGAACCAGACCTGATCAAATGAACCAAGCTACGTTTCTGTATATCTAGATTGTGCTTTGAGCTAAATGCTAACATGCTGATGCTAAGCTGGTGTGATGTTTACCATGTCCACTAACTTGTACACTTTTCCCACCAAAATTAGAGCATACATGAAAGTTTTTTTTAAACATGAGAGTCTGCTAAAAGTAGGTGATAGCTCTGATCTACTGGCAATAGGAAAGGAGTCTGTGTAAAGTTACATGGCTTTGCAGAAAACAAGTACGACTTTTCTTTGTTTTTTTTATTCTGTTGTGTTCAATGTCAGACAAGCTGAAAAACAGGTTCATAAACAGCAGAAAGCAGCTTAGAGGCCAGTGAAAATGTCATGGTGGTTACTTCCTTTGTCTATTACTTACTCAGTCTCTCTTTCAAACTCGGTGCTGACTATTTTACAATGTCAGAGTGTTGCTTGAATGGAGATGAATGGTATTTAGTGGTTGCGTGCATATCACTGTATTGCACCGGAGGAATGGATAAAGTTAGGGTGTCCACCTGGTTATCATTTTGTCATCACTGCTGATTGGAGCTGGAGTTGATAAGAGTACCCATGACTGCTGCTGAGTTATTTGTTCCACAGCTGAATGCTAATGGTAACTTTTCCATTAAATAGAAAAGCCAGATGTTGCCAGGTGTTAGCGGGTTTTTGTGCATTGACAAAAGGACTTTAGCTTAGTGTGTTAGCATGCTAACATTTGCTAATTAGCGGTAAAAAAGTAAAACTGAGGCTGTACTTGGTAATAGAATTGGATCAAGCAGAAGTTTAACCGATGATGGCACTAGAGGAAAAATTGAGATGAAAAGTATTCAAATTAATCCTGAGGCGAAGATGAATGTGTGTGCCAAATTTCATGGCGATCCATTCAGCAGTTGGAGGGACACTTAGCTACAAACCAAACATGGAAACCACATCATGGCTCTACAGGAAACGAGAGGATCAAAAGTCGTTTGGATTCATCCTCTGGGGAGCATGAATGTCTGAACTTTAATCACAATCAATCCAGTAGATATTGAGACATTTTAATCTGGAACAAATTGAAGCACTGTCCATCACGATCTGTAAATCCACCTTAAAACACTTGAAAATTAGCAGTTTTCTTTATGTGCTTCTTGCAGCCAACACAACGATTTTATGGAATGGTGTTTTACTTTTAGCCACTGTGGCAGCCATTTTGGTCAGTTAGCCCACTGTTGGCCCCAATTTGTTGGTCTGACTCTCCAGAGTGAAATATCTCTACAACTATTGCATGACTTGCCATTAAATTTGGTGCACACGTTCATGTTTTACAGAAGATGAACCCTAATTTCACAAAAAATCAGTCCAGGATATGTTGGAAACTAGTGCAAAGGTAGATTATGGGTGTTTTGGGAAAACTGACAGGCTTCAAAACATGTTGCAAATTGTCTCGAGGGCTTCCAGAAATTAGGACACCAAGCAAACAAGAGAGTTTGACCTAGTCCTTTTTTAAAGCAGTCTGGAGGGCAAAAACACACCTGAAAGTGAGGAAACCAACAGGTGGACCATTAACATGCAAATGAACAGTACAATACACCAGTGTGCAGAAGGGCTTGTCAGATATGTAACATGTACCACTTCCTGTCAGAGCAGGGCTACAGCTATTCTTAATGTGACAGAAGTCATTTTAAAGCACCTGAACAAGCTGTGTGTTCTTCTGTCCTCTCCAGATTGTGTGAAGACTTCATAGGAAGAAACCCAGAGCTGTTCAAGAAGCATCTGAACTGGCTGCCGTCAAAACTATACGACAAAGTGGCCAAGCGAGTTGCCTTCTTCTCCCCGACGGAGCCCGTTCTTACAGCTTGAAGAGCACTACAGTTTTTAAGAGTGACAAGAATCTGAGCCGTTACAAATATTAATTATTACAAAACTGTTTTCATGTTTCTGTGTGTTGGGAATGTGTTATTTTTGTTGAATGATTTCCAAAAAAAAAAAAAAAAAAAAAGGTGCTACAGTTTCATTGTTTTAACTTAAGTTTGCCTTATTTTAAACAACACGTTTGGATTTGGTTAAATTTTAATCCATAAAGTGATTTAATGATGTGCAATCTGTTTTTTGAATAAAGGTATTGATATATTGTATCACTGTGGTGTTTATCATTTCCTCAATTAACAATGTAATAGAAGTTGTGTGCTTTAGGATAAAAGAATTAGGTAAAATAATCATCTTTGACTTAAAAAAAAACCCCTCACTCACAAATTCAAATATTCCACTTTTAATCAGTTCAGCTTAAATCATGATTGTCTTTAATAATATCAAACAAGAAGTCATCAATTCTTTGGTTCATCATATGACACTTGAATGCATCTGTTTCTGTCCAGGCTGCACTTTACTGCTGACGTACATAAAAAGGGAAATGTTACCTGAGACAGATAAGAGTAGTTTACATGTGTGAAGTATTTTAGTAAAAACTGTGGGTATATTTAACATTATTTCTTCCGTTTTGTGAATTAATTCCTCCTCCTCTCTTCTCTTATTTCCTCTTTTATGAGTTTCTGTTACACACACCGAAACTTTTAGTACCATCGTTCTTCCCTAGTGAAGTGTGAAACTTCACTCTGAGTCTCACTTTTCAAGAACTCTCAATGACACCTTCTCATGTATTTGAAAATCATACATCAACAAAAAAGGCAAAGCAGAATTACTTGGGGATTTTTTTTTCATTTGCAGAAGTTGATTTTAAAAAAGAAGCCTGGTTGTTGGAGGTGAGGGCAGATTCACAGAGCAGCTCGTGCTGCAGGTGGATCCCTTCCTGTCTGTTTGGTTCACACGGGTCGGACGTAGTTAGCAGGCAGCATGCCCCGCTGCCCCGTGCGCTGGTTGCACCCGAACATCCATCCCTCATCTATGGGCTCCACGTCTAAGAGCAGGTCGCCTTCTTGCAGGGAAACTTCATCTGCTTCTGCTGCTGTGTAGCTGTACATGGCCTGGTAACGTCTCTGAGGAGATAAATCAAACACACACACACACACACACACACACACACACAGGGAATGAATAAACAGAGACACACTCACACAGATGCACTGACGTATAACATACAGAGTCAAAATGATTTGCATCGGATTTCCATACTGAGTGACGCATGCACACGCACTCATATAACACAGACTGTACAAACACAGCTACACCGGCAGCTGGTACACACTCAGATCACATAAATACACTCATGGAACACACACACGCACAGCAACACACATTGTGAAAGAACACAATTTCTGTATGAACTTAAACTAGCTATACTTTTATCAAGCACAAATCATTATGAAACGTATCCTTGTACAACAGTTAGCATGATATCTGACGAATTAGCAGCCCATGAATGGCATCATTGTGTCTTGTACTTCCTGTTATGTTACGTACTTAACGTAAAATTATGTAGGTTAGGTTTAGGTGCGTAAAGTTACTTAGATTAGGTTTAGGAAAATAAAGTTATGTAGGTTAGGGTTAGGAGAAGCATCATGGTTGGGTGTCATAACGTTATGTACTTAATGTAAAGTTGTGTAGGTTAGGGTTACGCAAGTAAAGTTAGGTTTCGGAAAAAATAACATGGTTGGGTGTCATAATGTTACAAACTTAATGCAAATTTATGGAGGTTAGGTCTAGGCAGGTAAAGTTACCTTGGTTAGGGTTACCCAAGTTAAGTTACTAAGTTAGGTTTAGTAAAAGGTGGATGGTTGGGCATTGTCACGTTACGTACTTTATGTAAAGTCACCAAGGTTAAGTTTAGGCAAGTAAACCTATGTAGGTTAGGTTTAGGAAAAGAAACATAGTTGGGCATTGTCACGTTACGAACTTAACGCAAAGTTACGTAGGTGAGGTTTAAGAAAATAAACATGGTTGGGCATTGTCACGTTATGAACATAACGCAAAGTTACGTAGGTTAGGTTTAGGAAAAGAAACATGGTTGGGCATTGTCACGTTACGAACTTAACGCAAAGTTACGTAGGTTAGGTTTAAGAAAATAAACATGGTTGGGCATTGTCACGTTATGAACTTAACGCAAAGTTACATAGGTTAGGTTTAAGAAAATAAACATGGTTGGGCATTGTCACGTTACGAACTTAACGCAAAGTTACGTAGGTTAGGTTTAAGAAAATAAACATGGTTGGGCATTGTCACGTTATGAACTTAACGCAAAGTTACATAGGTTAGGTTTAAGAAAATAAACATGGTTGGGCATTGTCACGTTACAAACTTAATGCAAAGTTACGTAGGTTAGGTTTAAGAAAATAAACATGGTTGGGCATTGTCATGTTACAAACTTAATGCAAAGTTACGTAGGTTAGGTTTAAGAAAAGAAACATGGTTGGGCATTGTCACATTCAGCACTTAACATGAAGTTACCTTTGTTAGGTTTAGGCAAGTAAAGTTATGTAGGTTGCTTAGGGTTAGGAAAAGAAACATGATGACGTACGTTAAACTCAAAGTTCACTTAGTTTCACATTGATTTGATCACAGGTCGTCTGGGAGAAAGTCTGACCCAACCACCACCCCAACCTGCCTCCTTGCGCAGACTTTTTCTCTTTAAAATACTTTCTTCTTTACTCCCGTCAGCATACTGATCACTTGATCATAGCCTTCCCGATAATGTGGGTTATATACTAATTATGGTGCATACGTACAAACAGTGCATGAAAACTGGCTTGATTCCAATCAATCCCGTCCCTACAAGTCATTGCAGCTAAATAAATGAATGTAAATAAAGGACACAACAAAACTGAAAATCCATATTACAATAATAATAACCTTGCATCGTACACATACTACACATGCTACCCTGTATGGCCAAAAATATGTGGACACCCTCGCCTTATACTTTTGTATTTCTGTGTACTTGTGTAGCAGTTTTTTATAGCTTGAGTTAAGACTCATAATTCCAATTACAGGAAATCTTAATGCTGCATCACACAGTGATATTTTAGATACTGAGCTTCCAACTTTGTGTCAACAGTTGGAGGAAGTTCTTTTCCTGTCTCCTGTTCCTTTTCTTTTCCCAGGGACAGCTCCATAAAGAAATGATTCTCCTAGTTTGGTGTAAAAGAATTTGACTGCCCTGCACAAAGACCTGACCTCAACCCCATCCAACACCGTCAGGATGAACTGGAAGATCAGCTGTGAGCCAGACTGGAGCACCCAACATCAGTGTTGGACCTCGTGAATGCTGTTTTGGCTGAACGGGAGCAAATCAGATTAATTCCTGTTGTTTTGAATGAGATGTTCAACAATCACATATGATGGTGAGTGTCCACATACTCAAACTCACAAAGTGTATGTTTATGTAGTAGTCTTACCACTCCACCAGGTGGTGCCACAGCAGCAGGGCGCATCATTTGTCCCACCGGTTGACTGTGTCTCTCAGGGTTGGATGGTTGTTCCTCATAGTCTGCATGCACACACACACACACACACACACACACACACACACACACACACACACAGTCAATATATATATATATATATATACAGTTAATGCAGTTATTTAGAGGAGTCTATCTCTTACTTTGTCTGTTCTCAGGAGGAGGCGCGTCACTTCGAATCCTGCTCTTCTCAAATTCTTCGTGGTACTTTATCTGCACACACAGGCAGCAACACACGCATGTTAAAACCACATCAAATCTGACCGTTAAGCCTCGAGCAGCTCACCATTTTAGGAGGTGCTGAGAGATGATGAGGGGAGTTATTTCTGTGCAGAAGAAACCTCCTACCATCAAACAGCTGAGGAGTTTCTCTTTTAAGTTTTCAGATATGGTGCACTTTGTTTTCGCATCTTAAACTAACTGACTGTGACCGTCCTTCTTCTTCATCATACTGCACCACATTTTACAGAGGATAAACTCTAGTGTTGAGATGTCTGTGGCGGTGCACAGTGAGTCCACCAGGGGACAGAGAGACACAGAGGGGGCGACACAACCTCTGTCACATTAATCACTTGCAGTTCAGGCCTTTAGGCGCTGAGGGAGGAAACCTAACTGGATGTTTAATAAGGAAAAGAAGAGAAGAGAAGGAGCAGCCTCCATGTGTCCTCACCAGACCTCAGGAGGAGCAAACAGAGACACGATGTGATGGGAAAAGACTGGAGGAGAGCGAGGCCTTAAAAAAATATAGAAAAGGAAGGAATGAAAGAAAAGGTAATAAAGAGAAAGAAAGAAAAAGGAAAGAAATAAAGAAAGGAGCAAAGGACAGACGGAAGAAAGGAGTGAGAAAGGAAGGAAGGAAGGAAGGAAGAGAGGAGGGGAGGACAGAAGGAAGAAAGAAATGAAGAAAGGGAGAACAGAGGGAAGGAGTGAGGAAGGGTAGAAGGAAGGAAGGGTGGAAGAAAGAAAGACAATAAGAAAAAAGATGAGCAAAGGAAGAAAAGAAAGAAGAGAGCGTGTAAGAAAGGAGGGAAGGGCAAACGAAAGAGGAATGAGGAAGGAAGGAAGTGGTGGAGGGAGGGAGGAAGGGAGAAAGTAACAAGGGAATGAAAGAAAAAGACTGAAAAAAGAAAAAAGATATGAGCAAAGAAAAAGGTATGGAAGGACAGAAGGAAGGATTAAGAAAGGGAGGAGGGGAGGACAGAAGGAAGAAAGAATAGAAAAGAGAAACAAAGAAAAAGAAAGGAAGAAAGAGAGAGGAAGGACAGAGGGGAGGAAGGAAGGAAGGAAGGAAGAAAAAGAAAGAAAGGAAGGAAGGAAGGAGTGAGGAAGGACAGAAGGAAGGAAGGAAGCGCCCAGTGGAAAAAGCAGTTAGTAGATTTTGCCTTTTTCACATGCAGCTTATCACCCGTCATTCCTTTCTGCAACCAGATCTCCCATGAGACAAAAAAGAGAAAGTGTGTGTGTGTTTCAGTGTGGTATGTGTGCCTGTGTGTGCCTGTGTGTGCGGAGAGAGCGGACGTTCACTTTGTGTCCACAGCTGAGAGACTTTGACCATATAGGGCAGCTGCTCCTCAGTGGACGAGGAGAAATGTCTGAAATGTGCCTCTGCAGGATCTGTACTCTCTGACATCCTTCACTGCAGCAGTTTGTTCTGCTCCGTCTCTCTGTGCCAGTGTGGAAATGTACCGTCCTGTTATTGGACCGTCATGTGTTCCTGTTGGGTCTTAGGGGAAATCACTCGACTTGCTGCTTTGCATCTGCCCATGTTTTTTTTTTTGTCCCTTGTGGACAGAAAAAACACTCACTTGTTTTTACTGTGAAGTTAAATAAGGGAGGAGTTTTTTCTCGTTTTGATAGCCAGTTTTTAAAGACTGGTTTACCCATGTTACAAAAACATAAACGGACATTTGTTGTGTTGCAGTGTGTCTAAAACTGTCTTGGTGAGAATATGTTTAGTATTTTGTGTGAACCAAGTGTTTCTTACATTACTGATCTGATCCTGCGTCTTCTTCAGTCTCTGCATCTCCGGAGTGTCGACGACCACGCTGAAACCTTTCCCCTTGCTCTTCTCAAAGTCCTCCTTGTAAAGAGCCTGAAATTTACAGTTAATTTAATCAACGTTATGTTAGAGGAACAGATTCATATTTTGGGAACTGCACTTATTTGCTTCCTTACAGAAACGTAGATAAGGAGATGAACACTTGTCTCATGTTTGGGCGCTAAATATGAAGCTACAACCAGCAGCTGGTTAGCGTAGCTTAGCATAAAGACTGGAAACGGGGGAACAGCTAGCCTCTGTAACACTGCAACTTGTTATGTTTTGTATAAAGTAAATAAATTAGATATGGCTTGTGCTTTTTATGCTCTGTTCACACTACTGCTGACAAAGCAACAGCGTGACCAGCTACATTATTACAGAGTCAAGGTTGAAGTGTTGCTAAAGCTCTCGTTTACCATGGGTTTTTGTGTCTGTGTTTGCAAAAAAGCACCTCGATTTAATGTCATCTAAAGTCAGCATCTGGCCAAAAATATATCTATGTTCTTCATCAATATCAATATCTTTGTTACGTCACATTTCGCAGCCCCGTTGCATCCCTGTGTGCACTGCAATACACAGAGAGCTAGCATTGCGTCAGCTATTTCAGCTAGGTTAGCGTTTGAGGCGGGGCCCCGATAATTCCAATCAAAGTTGCTCAGTGCCACTTTAAGACATTAGATCTTCCTGGTATAAAATTGTTCGGATCTTCTGCATCGTGAGGCCAAACACACTAGAGACTTTGCTAACCAAGCAGCCAACTCCTGGGTTAGCCCTCCGCTAACTTGAACAGGGATAAAGTCATTTAATCGTGTGGCTCTTCTAATCTTTCAACATATCAAATGGATTAAATCCTGAGAGTGACATTAGAGTCATTTTGTGGGGGTTATGGTGCTCAAAATCTGTATCCACTGATTTACTGATGTTTCTTTTACAACATAGCCTGACACTATGGGAAAAAGTATTTTTGATGGCATCATGCAACAAACCCGGAAGTTGTAGTTACATGGATTGGGAACTATATCAAACTTCCTCAAAGCCAAAACACACTGGCAGCGAATGGCGCACATCAAAAACAGCGCTCCTGTGTTTTCAGCTTAAGTGTTTGACCACAGCTAGAAACATAAACATATAATTAGGTTGATGCTTTAGCGTATCATTTCAGGGGTCCGTTTCACAAAGCAGGTTCAACAAACTCTGAGTCTAATCCTGAACTCTGAGCTGATCTACTCTGAGATAAGAAACTCTGAGTTTCCGGTTCCAGAACAGCTGATTTAAATCAGTTTAATCAACTCAGAGTAGTTTCACCTGGAGTTAAGCGCGTGCACCACGACTATAAAAAGCCAGCATCAATGGAGCCCCGATTCGACGAGTCACCATGGCAATGGGGAAGAGGAGGGCTGCGTTTTTCACCCCACTAGATTAGAAATCTTAATGCGCTTATACAGCGAGTTTGCACACGTTTTCAAAAAGAAGTGCAACACCGCTGCAGCTGCAAAAGAGAGGGAGACGGCGTGGGAGAACATTGCTGCTCGGGTCAATGCAAAATTTAAATGTAGTCCTTTGCAATCACAATAATATTACAGGGGAAAACTGCTTGAATGGTAGCCTATTAATTTATTTCATTTAGCTGCAATCCCACGGGGAAGAAGCGCACTTGGCTGCAGTTTAGGATGAAATATAAAAACATTGTTCAAACAGGTAAGACCTCGGCATACTCTCATGGCGGTACCTCATTTTGATCATGTTTTACATTGTAAAGTAAATATTAAGTGGCTGTTTGACTGTGCAGTTGTTGTATCCCCAACATAATGCTGTTTTCACACACATAAATGTCTTCTCATCTATATCATGTTCTGTTAAATAATTAAGCTTATTTCAACTAACACAGACTTCTACTCAGCCAACAGAAAGAAGGCAGATGCCGTAAAACTAGCACACTTTTCTGACCGCCCTGCATACATTTGCCTTACTCAAGTGCTCAGCATCTCCGACATTGTACAAAAAAACTTCCATTTTCAAAGAAACGCAGATCAACACACAATATCTGCTGGGATGTGAGAGCATGACTACGATTGGTAATGTTGCAAATGTAAGGACGGATTAGGTTGTGTGTGTAGATGATGGACTGTGATGTGTACCGCTCAAAAAGATAATTGTGTGGAAATGCTAAAACATCTATGCGCGGTCTGATAACCATCTCCCGACGAACATTTAATACTCTGCGCAGTAATGTTGCACCTTCATCCACGGGATCGTTATCAAAAGGACATGCCATGTTAGTGAAAAAAGTTGCCACCTACTGTGCCTAATGGACTTCTAATATACTGACTCTGATTTTTTAAAGGATTTTTTAAAATGACAGACGGCAGAACTAGGCTTCGCCAAAACTCGGCTGCTGACTGACTGAATGAATGAGGAAATCAGATGGAGTGTGTGGCTCTGAAAGAGGGCGGAGACAGAGAGAAACTCGAGGTTCATTGAGAAAAACCTGGTCCCGACCAGGTTAGGTTCATAGAGTCTGTTACTACGGTAACTGACCGAGAGTTTAAGTTACCTCTCTCTCTGAAACAGACTAGAGTTACCTCTCTTTCTATGGTTTGAGTTACCTCCCTTTTTGAAACGGAAAACTCAGAGTTTCCCTCATTTCAGGGTTAACAGACTCTGAGTTTTCACTAAACCGGCTTTGTGAAATGGACCCCAGAACTGTGAAAAAGTTCAGCTCAACTTTGATTTGTAGCACATTACACCCGTTACGTAGCAACGTGTCAGGTGTCAGTTTTTAGCTTCATGTCGAAGGCTTCCATTGCAAATGACTTGTAGCCCTAGATGCGCTGTCGTGGCAGCATGTTTTTAGCTTAAGTGTTTGACCACAGCTAAAAACAAAAACATTTAATTTGATGTATGCTTTGGTGTGTCATTGGAACGCTAAAAAAAGTTGACTCCAGCTCAACTTTGATTTGCAGCACATCACGCCCGTTACGTAGCATGGTGTCGGGCGTCAGTTTTAGCGTCATGTCAACGGCCTTCATTGAAACTGACTTGTGGCCTGTTGCTTTGTTGCTCATAGTGTGAACACAGCAATAGGAGTGCTGGTAGGCAGATGTTACCTTTGGACAAAGCCAGGCTAGGTTTAGGCTACAGCCTTATCCTATACCAAGCTAACCAGTTGCTGGCATAGTCAATGTACAGACGTGAGTGTGGTATCAATCTTCTTATCTCACTCTCAATAAGAAAGCAAATAATGTCAGACAATTCTACTATTGGCAAACATGTTAATGACACAAATGGAGTGAAACAGTTTCATTAGATTTGTTATATTTTGAATTCATGCACATTTTTGTCCTTCACGTGGAGTTATGAGCTGCATTCATGGTGAACTGGTATTCGTTGAATGACATCTTCCTGTCACCAAATGATGGGGAAAAAAGTACCATATCCTCTTGTCTGTAATTCCCACCAACTTTTTTGTTTGTGAACCTTCAATCTGAAGTTATGTCTATTTTTCTATTTTTGTTAAAGGGTACATTTATATGAACTGTGTGCAGCTCAATTAAAGAACAATTATTCCTCTTGGTAATTTTTAGAGGCCTGAAGAGATAAAACTTTCACAAGAACATAAAAAAATAGAGATTCAATCTGAAATAAGGACATTGTTATTGTTTGTGGGTGGTTGTGAACAACTGCATTTGAAGGCTGCTGTAATTTTTTTGTCTTGAGTCAGTCAACAACAATAAATTCATCATAACCTGAATGCAGCATTGGTTAAAAAGGAACACTTAGAAATAATTTAACAAGCAAGTTTACATGTAAAAGGAAAGATTTTTATAGAAGTGTGTGCAGACATGCAGACACAGAGGTTGGAAAGACGTCACAACTAAAACTTCGACTAACTGTTATGACTAAAGAGACATATGAAGATTTATTGTGATTAGATTGTTCGATGCTCTGCGGTTTTTGAGGCGAACCGGACATACGTGACTGATCTGGTCTTGTGTCTTCTTCACTCTCTGCATCTCTGGAGTGTCGGCCACCACGCTGAAACCTTTTCCCTTGCTCTTTTCAAACTCCTCCTTATAGAGCGCCTGGAAATTTGTTATTCATCAGGATTCAAGAAACTTTCAGTGTAAAACCCCTGAGGTTAACTTCTCAGCCCAAACAGAGTGGTATTCCTCAAGATGACAAAAGCTAGATTAGATATTTTGAGGTTGCATGCACACTTTTACGGAATGTGATTCACAAATATACATATAAACACACACACGTGCTGTGCTTTGATCTGTCAGATTTCCTTTGTAAATTTAGGCCTGCGGGGGGAAACAATTGCAACCTTAAACAAAGCCAAAATGTTTACTTGAAAGTAAATCTGAGATCCTGACACACACACACACACACACACACACACACACACACACACACACAATGAGTCATGTTCTTGCTATGAGGAATATGCTCCCTCAGTAAGAGTGCTTGACCACCGAGACTTTTATGGTTATAAACAATGAACTGAGGAGAGGGAAGGAGGAGAGAGGAGAGGAGAGGAGAGGAGGGAAAAAAAGATGTGAGGAAACAGCTTTTAGTGTAAATTTGATCACCCTGTTATTGTAACAATCATGTAGCATAAATAACATTATGTCATATGATACTTCAAAGGGTTTTAACCAAAAATGGACCCACTCTTGCTTCGTGTGTGTGGTTACATCATACTTGTTCCCGTCACTGTGTTTCAGGAAAATCATTTGGTTTCTTAAATATGTTTTTACTAATGGTAATGAGTCAACAAGTAATATAATGCAACATGGTGTACCACAAGGAGCCATATTAGGACCCTTATTATTCTTTATTCATATTAATGATGCTGCTGTATCTAATGCTATGTTCTGTTTGCAGATGACACCAGCCTTTTTCTCTCTAAAAGAGATTTAACAAGTCTCATGAGACAACTAAATCAAGTTGTCACTCAATGCCGAAAAGTCTAGTTCCATGTTGTTTGCAGGAAATATGAAGCATGACAATGAGCATGTTAAGCTTAACATTCATAATGAAGAAATAAAGTTTCATCGACATGTTTTTTAGGTATTATGATTGATGATAAACTCCTGGAGAGAAGAGGTTGGTCTTGTCTGCAATAAAGTCACTAAATCTCTTGGGATTCTTTTGAACACAGTACTTGTTTATTGATGTCTATGCATATTTAATATATTGCAATATTGTATGAATGAGTTCTTTTCAAACTTATCTGTATAAACTACTCCTGTAGCAGAGACAGTTTGTTAGATTAGCGACCTTTTGCACCCCTGTTTTTTAAATTGCGATTGTTGACTATTTTTTCCATCAATATTCCTCAAATCTGTACATTTTTCTTAAAAGTGAAATATGAGATTACAGATTTACCGTGTAGTTTTAGATATTATTTTGATACTAACCCCATAAATACACAACTAGAGAAGCCCAGAGTCTTTATCTTCCTTTCTATAAAACATCCTGTGGTCAGTTTTCTATCAGATATCATGAAGTTGTTTTATGGAATGAAAATGTTAATTTATTGGATTGGATTATTGGAACTGTTGTTCATGCTGTTGGTATAACAACTGCTATATATTCAAACTTTAACTGTATACCTATATGGTGATTTTTTTCTGAATTCTAGTGTTTAAAATGTATTGACCTATTTACCACTTCTTTGTGTTCTGGGTTTGGTTTACATATAAGCGTGTACCACACCCTCACATGCAATTATTTATGTATTTTTTGCCTTTTGTTTAATTTGTTTCAAAAAGTTTCAGTGACATTAGATAAGAGATTGGTTCGTTTTCACTGTGAAGAAGAGTCTGTGGTTCCCACCAAACAGTCATGCTAATATTTAACAGGTGGTTTGTTATCTTAGTGCATGCTGACACATCATCTGGTTGAAAAATAGGGTGATGCTGATGGATTTTAAAGAGAAATTGAGAAGCAAAAGAAGATTACATAACAAAGAAGCATCAGCTGCATGGTGAAGGTTAACTTTAGCATTTTTCAACCTGGAACCTATTTTCCCATGTTTTTGTGTCTAAGTGACTAATGGAGTTAAGAAACTGGTCCAGTATTGAGTGAGACCGCTGCCACAGCCTGCAATGGAACCCCCTTGGAGCACAATCAATTTACATCCATTAAGGGTGTTTGTTTTTGCTGCTGGCAGGTTCAGATTATTATTATGTGTCTGGCAACATTATGGAAAGGATTCCTACAGAGATAGCCCTTTTTGTTCAAGACTAAGATTTTTTTTTTGTTAAACTAGAAACAGACCCAAAATCGCTATTGACGAACACACCAGACTCCATTTAAAAAAAATAGTAGTTTTAGCATGTATTGAGCTAGGATATTTTCACATCTAACTGGGTAGATTGAGTTTTTTCCCCCAACAAAACCAGAGTTGATGACTTGGATCAGTGGAAAGATTAACCAAAACAGTTTTTATGAGGGTTTTCTCGATTCTGTCAACTCTACATGAAGTGTGTTTACAATGATAAAATTACTATTTATTTATATGGAGTCTGGTTGGTTTGGCTATGGCTATTTTGGAGCTGTTTCTAGCTAAACAGAAAGAATCTTACTTACATTAGGTTTGTAGCAGTATGAAATTTTTACAGTACCATAACCGTCTCAGAACATATCCTAGTTTCACAGTATCACAATATTATACAGTTTATATTATTATCAGTAAAATGACCCTTAAAGGAATGAAAACATAACCGTCAACTTTTATATCACAATATAACTTGAAACTGGTATATCGCTGCAACTCTAGTGGACATAGTGCAGGGGAAGGAAAGCTTCCACACGTTGAGTGACAAGACAATCCCTTAAGTGAAATTCAAACTGTAAAGAACTCTCTCTTTAATTTTGCGTGACTTGGAGAACTTAATCCTTTGATCAGGTTAATTTGCTGGCTTTAACAGTGTGACTAGATTAGAGATTAAGAACAGTACAGGCAGGCAGGGAGGCTGAGTTGAGCCGGTGCCACACGGAAGAAGAGATTAAGTATTTTAAAACCACTGTCTAGTTTACGATCACTTCGGAGAAACATTTCAACTTATAAAGCTCCAGTTTTTGGTAAGGTTATTAGAGTCCACTCTCAGAGCTTCACATTAAAGTCAAGCTTGCATGCTCTCATTGCAGTATAGGGTCAAAGGGCTCAATTGATTCAATTAAAGGAATCCAATTGTCCTGAGAGATGTGTCCTTGTCTTCTCTTTTGAGTCAGATGGACAGCTGAGTGGAGCAGACAGATAGAGAAGGGGAAGATACAGCGAGTCATGATGACGACAGCAAGATTAGGATGAGTATCTCTGCCAGTGACAGAAAGCAGGAGCAGGAGTGATAGCTGAGACAGAGGACTGATCTGTGGGTGGCTCTCACCTGGCTGTTGAGCATGCTCTGTTGTTTGAGACGCAGATTCTCGGGGGTGTCGGCAACTATGGTGAAGGAGGTTTTGGGGTAATGCCTGAAAGAAGAGGAGGAGAATAACAAATGTTCAAACATGTTTTTGAATTTAAAAATCTACTCGTCTCATGACCAAAAGCTCCCAAAAATGACAATTCTGCTGCTTTGGCTGTAAAGACTTTCACTGTAAACAAGTAAAAGATGAAATGTAGATTTACAATATTGCATATTGTAACTATGAACATACCACAAAGACTACAGCCAACTAGCACATATATTCTGCGCCCATGTGAGAGTAAATAACTCCATATCAGCAGGTGGTAGTCTGTAGTTGTCATTCAAAAAGGGAAACCGCAAGACCGACAGGATGGATTAAAGACGCCAGTTAGCACGTTAACAACACAACCTGATGCTGAAAGAATAAATTATATTTAAAGACTGCTAGCCAACAATAATACAAACAATTACAAATTGTTTCTGATACAGAGCTCAATAACTAAAAAAAATCTAATATAACATGTTTCTTCTGATCTCATAGCCTCTTGACTTTTGCCTTTTGTTTACTTTCCTCACTTCCATTTCTATTCTTTTTCTCACCAATGGCCAACAGCTGTCTGTTGGCTTGGTGTCTCAGGGCCCTAAGGGACTATCTGAACTCCTCTCAAGGGATAGAGGGAAGTGTGCACTTCCTCATGGATGAGAGGCTCGTGCTCCAGACAGTGCAAGATGTAAACATTAATGGTGTCCTCCTTGGGTGAACTGTAACATTAACTAGCTCAGTGGTGCTAGGTGAGCTAGCAGGAGATGCACACTTCCTTCTGTGCGGTCTGTGGCTTATCTTGAGTATCCGGGTCATGAGTTCTGGAAAAAGACATTGCTGTGGAGTTTTTTAAATGTATTTTTTGGCACTTTGAGCACCACAAGCTGAGTGCCATCTAGTTCCATTATACTGGAGAGAAGGCAGACACCTCTACGGCTGATATCTCCAACACTCTTCAACTCACACCAAAACAATCTAGACTGATAAATAAACTACAGGTACGAGGAAAGGTATGTATTTTTAATTTTGTGGTGAACTGTCCCTTTAACCATGAGGCTGATCAGTGTGGTGTCAACACTCACATACTGCAGTAAGGTTTCTTCTCAAAGCCTTTATAGGTGGTCATGCTCAGGGCCATCTTGCACACCTCGCAGCTGAAACAACCCTTGTGCCAATACTGGAGAGAGAAACAAGTCAGAGATAAGTTTCAAATACTTAAAATTCTTATCCAGTCTCAGTGACAGTTTGGATTTATGTATTTGTTCTAAGCTAAAAAAAAAAAGAGGACTTTAATATAACGTGCAGTGACAGACTGAGAGAATGTCTTTACTGCTCTTCATGGGAGCACAGCTGTTTCTCCTCTGCACCGAGCAAGTGCCAATAACAAGAGATGATAAGAGAAAAAACCACATGAGAATGATTATAATTAATTTAGATAAGTGGTTCTCAACCTTTTTTGTGTCAAAGACCCCTTAATTGATACATATTAGGTCATGGACCCCCATTTGATAAGATTTTGGTTGTTAGATATCATTGAGACCAGAATTATCATTTACAGTTGAGGAGATAACCATCGAGAAAGTGAAACCTATGAACAGAATAGCCACTCTAATGACTCTTACTCACACTGGGCTCCCTTCTATAGTGAGCTCAAAAGTGAAAATAAAATATTGGCCATTTTTCTGGGGATTCCCTAGAACTCCCTCAAGGACCCCTGCTTGAGAGCCACTGGTTTAGGTGCATATTAAAACCTGTGTATTGTCAGTTGCCAGATTAAAGTGTGGATTACAGTGCTCCAACTCCTCAATTCACTTGCTCTTGAGTGCTTTATTGCAAGTTCCTTATATAAAAGGTGCATAAAAATAACACTTTCCCCTAAGGTTTACTCCGTGAATTTTGAGTTTATGCACCAACTCAGACGAAATAATCAAAAATCGGTGAGTTAATTAGACAATTTTGCTTTTATTGTCTCCTTAAATCCACTTAATCAAACTGGACTGTTGCAGTAATCTGACTTTTGTCTTTATCTGGCTGCAGTCACTTTATCAGAGTATCTGTAAACAAGCTGATATAATGACTGACACACACACACACACACACACACACACACACACACACACACACTGAGTCTATGTCCTTTTTCCAACATGTAGAGATTTCTGGCTCATGTTTATCTACCGGATGTGGTTTTCCTCCTCATCACTCCCTTATAGTGTGTGTGGTTTTTTTGGTGTACATACAGTATAAGTGTTTATGTACTGTATGTTATTGTGCATGTGGTAGCATGTAGTTTCTATACTCATCTAACTACAGTTTGTAGTAGTTGGGTGGCAGTTAAATGACATTCAAATCACAGTAGCTTTACCTTGGGTCATGTAGTTTATATAATTAATTAAAAACGATATTCATAGTTTTCCCATGAAGTTTTTTTGCCATAACATGTGGCACACTGCCAGAGCTTATTGGTCATGATTATTGTTTAATGACCATCACCCGCCATTGTTTAAAATCAGCTCATTTTTCAGTCAACAGGTCTGCTAAGTGTGGCATTTTCCTGATTCCACCTCAACAACTGCTCCTTATCCTTTCCTTAAAACACATCCTTGCTGCCTGGGTGACGACTGGCTGGCCTCAGTCCCTAAATCAAACACATCTACACTTTACTTAGTTCAGTTGAACCTCCGCGTCACAATATGACACTCCAGACTCAGATTGTGATCATTTCCCAAAGTGTAGTTGAACTACTTTCTTCCATTGTGAATTAACTTGCAGTTTGCAGTTTTAATGTAATTTACACAACACTGTCCATTTTATATAGTGGTAAAGCATTGCAGAGCAGACACTGTGGCTTTATGTGCAACATTGTGGGTTAAAATAAGATATATGCTGTTATAACAATAGCTGCTTGTCTAATGAGACAGTTGGTGACAGTAAATAAACATCAAGAGAGACATCTGCCTCTCAAGCACTGACCATTGAAGTACTTTTTTTAAAAGCAAGTGACAGCTTTTACTGTAATTTCATTTTGCTAAATTAACTACAGATTTTTCCTGAAGAAATCAAAAAGCTACAGTGATAGTCAGGGAAAAGAAAATACATAGTGGTCTATAGGCAGTGGGGGAAAGTAACTAAGTACATTTACTCAAATACTGTACTTAAGAGCAATGTTGAGGTACTTGTAACTTACTAAATATCTCCATTTCTTGCCACTCTACATGTCTAAAAAAATAAATACAAATAAATAAATTATTGTATAATATTATAGATTAAGATAGAACTTTAATGATTCCTTTGCAAGGTACCATGTAGGGCTGGGTGATATGTCACGATATTTTTAGGCTATATCTCGATACCCAATATATATCTAGATATTTTTAAATGTCCTCAAAAGCACTTCATTAATGCTAGGACAAAATCAAACATAATATCTGTGACGAAATACCCTCTCTGATGCAAAGAAGTTGTGGGATGGCTATTTTTGTCTTCATTAATCATCAATAATGTGGATGTAATGACTAACTGGGTTAAGGCAAACGTTTAAACAAATAAAAAGTGTGTTAAGTTAATAAATTTACATCACTTAATTGGAATTTAAACATTAAAACAAGGGCAAAAAAACATTTATGCCATATCACGACACAACAATATCCAAAATGTAAGACGATATATAGTCTCATATCTCTTCCATACAGTATATAAAGTAGTTAAATGAGCCCCTTTACCATCTGCTACTTAAAAATGATGAAGATATTTATACATTTAATATACATTATTCTGAAATGGGCCCTTTTACATTATGAGTAGTACTTTTACTTATTGCACTTAAAGTATATTTTGATGCCAATAGCCTACTTTTGTACTTTTTCTTTAGCAGGAATGTGAATGCATGACTTTTACATGTAATAAAGTATTTCTAATATAGCACTGCCACTTCTTAAGGTCAAGATCTGAGTGTTCCCTCCACCTGTAAGAGTGACTGCTACAAATATATAAAACATATTATCAGACAGGTTATTATTAAAGACTATAGCTCAACAAATACCTGTGAAATCTCTAATATCAAAGTGATATTTTGTCAGCGAATGAGGTCAGACTTGTATCACCTTACCTTATCAAGGCAATTTATTTTTTCTGTGGGGTAAACTGGTTTATTGCATCTTCCACAGGGCGGATTCATGATGGCGCAGGGATTCCTCACACCACAAAATAACAAAAACAACAATTAACCTACTGATAAAAAAAGAAAAGTATCCAAAAGTTAAAGTACAGGCTGTGATGAGCAGCTGGGACACGAACCGTCCTCCTCTTCCTCGCCTGCAGGCATGTCAATTAATATACGGACTGGAGCTCAAGGCGAGGAGGAGTCAAGCGTGAAGCACGGAGCCGTCACGGTGCCTTCATAACCCTCGGATATAGGAAGTTTCACATGTTGTGTGTAGGTGATAAGAAACTAGACTGTGCTAATGTAAAGCTTCAAAGTAACCCACTGAACAGATTTTGTTAAAAGCTCTATGTTGATCCAAATAAGATTTTATCTGATCCAAAAGTTTATCACAACTTTAAGTAAAGCGTGGAATATCACAGCAACAACTGTCATCATCCCACGGGAAAGCTGTGAATTACGAGTGTACATGAAGGCAGCTTCAAATGCATCTGTAATAACCTTAAAAGGAGCCGCAACTTACCGACTGTTGTACCAACGTAACCGTAACCACAGTGCTCTATTTTAACACTATAATGATATAATTAACATATTAATGTCCGTGAAACTAAAACACTTTAAACCACTGACGACAAATTCAGACAAACTGTGGGTGAGATATAACACAGCAAGACCCCTGAGTAAGTTTATTTTGGCGCACTCTGCCGGGGAATGGCGGACATTGTAGCGGCCATTTTCTTTACACTGTGAAAAAGCTAAATGTTACGTTGCGGCTTACATCGTACAGTTTTATCGGTGCTAACACACGTCATAGTCTGATACATAAAACAAAATCACCTAGAAACACGGTAACATATATAGTTAAATATTATGTGTTTTCCCTTCATATCGCATCGGGGGTATAGCTCAGTGGTAGAGCATTTGACTGCAGATCAAGAGGTCCCCGGTTCAAATCCGGGTGCCCCCTCTTTTTTTTCCAACCGCCATTACGTCTTGTGTTTGTTGAGTTATCATTTAAATACACGAATCTACGACCAACTGCCACCGTAATTTGCCGGTTAACGGCTATTGTACAAGCCTTACCCGCCTTGGAGACCAATTACGTCGCATCATGAGACCTCAACTAAAACATAACAAACGTAACAATATGTTTTACTCACTTTTTTTTTTTAAGCAATTCAATTATCGTTTCAATATGCTTTAAATCATTTTATGTTAGCATTAATGCTAGCACCAATTGGACTCTTCCACCCCTTATTTAGAATGGTATGTTCCACCTGCACTACTTCAGCTTTGAGGATGGAGAGACGTTTTTAAAGTTTTTAAACTTGTTAATTAATCTCACAAGTGTTACTATCCTCGCTTCAATGTCTGTACATCGAACTGTAAGTCATATTTTGATATAATTAATACTTGTTTGTTTGTTATTTGCTAAGATAATTGGACTCTTCTGGTGTGCAGCTAGCTCTGGTCATGCTAATTAATTAGAGCAGCCAGCAGCAATGTTAGCTAGCTTCTTACCTGTGTGGAGGTTGTGTTCATTACCTCTCTCAGCCGTTGATTTGCCATTGGAAATCCTATTCTGAAACGGTAATTTGTTAACTAAGAGCAGTAAACATATCAGTATGTTAATTCAGCTCTTATAACTCTTTGTCACGTTACAAAGAGTCTGTTTTGTTGGTCTGTGGAACCTAACTAACATTAATATACAGTATCTCACATAAGTGAGTACACCCCTCCCGTTTTTGCAAATATTTCATTATATCTTTTCATGGGACAACACTATAGAAATGACACTTTGATATAACTTAAAGTAGTCAGTGTACAGCTTGTATAGTAGCATAGATTTACCTTCCTCTGAAAATTATGTAAAACACAGCCATCAACATCTAAACAGCTGGCAACATAAGTGAGTAACGTTACACCCCACAGTGAACATGTCCAAATTGTGCCTAAAGTGTCAATATTTTGTGTGCCATCCATAATTATCTAACACTGCCTTAACCCTTTTGGGCATGGAATTCACCAGAGCTCACAGGTTGCTTCAGGAATCCTCTCCCACTCCTCCATGATGACATCATGGAGCAGATGGATGTGAAGACACCTTGCACTCCTCCTCCTTCAGCTTGAGGATGGCCCACAGGTGCACAGGTGAGTTTAGGGCTGGATACATACTTGGCCAGTCCATCACCTTCACCTTCAGCTTCCTCAGCAAGGCAGTTGTCATCTACTAGGTGTGTTTTGGGTCATTATCATGTTGGAAAACTGCATTGCAGCTCAGTTGAATTGGAGCTCGGTTCATTTAGGGAAACATGAATTCCAAGCAGAGCATGATCGCCCCCCTTAGGAAATTGAGCCGCAATTCAGTTGTCCAACATGATAATGACCCAAAACACACCTAGAAGATGACAACTGCCTTGCTGAGGAAGCTGAAGGTGAAGGTGATGGACTGGCCAAGTATGTATCCAGCCCTAAACTCACCTGTGCACCTGTGGGCCATCCTCAAGATGAATAAAATATTTCCAAAAATGGGAGGGGTGTACTCACTTATGTGAGATACTGTATATGTTGTTGGCTGTCTTGTAGTCTCTGGCTCCATCTTGTGGCAATGTATTGTAATTGTCCTCAATCCCTAATGGTGGCTGGGTCTGTTTGTATTTTGTTTTCATGTAGAAACAACATACAAGACATTACTTTATTTAAGTAATGACTGATTTTTTTCAGGTCTTAATGACCTTCATTTATATTTTTAAATTTTTTGTTAAGATTTTTTGATAAGAACCCACTTAGTTTATAGGACACAGCCTTGGTACAGTGGAGTGTAATTTGACTATTGTCTGGTATGTTTTGATGTAATTCCTACTCTGTGACATTGTGGAGGCCTTGTTGCATTTATTATCAAGTTTCCTATTTGTGTACTGAAGCTCATTCTTGTTGTAAACATTCATTTTTCAATGTACTTTCAAGATTTGGATATGTTTTTAGAGAATGTAAGTTAACAATAAGGAAGCATTTACTCTCAAGAACGTACCTATCTAATATAAACTTTTGGGGGTATTTCAAGATAGTCAGTAAGCAGTTTCAATTTTGCTTCTTTATTCCTCTATTTCTATGTAAAATGTCGATTGTTACACTAATCACTTTTGTGGTGGGCTGAATTGATGTAAATGATAATAATTAGTATTTAGCTATCTGTCTGTCTATCTGTCTATCTATCTATCTATCTATCTATCTATCTATCTAATTGTTATTTTGCAATCTTTGCCTGTTACGGCACAGTTTAGCTTCAGGAGAGCCAAATATTACCCTTAAAGTAAATATGCATTGTATGCTTGTATTCCTTTATTTAGGTAGAAATAAGGAAATCAAAAAAGTGTATCACAAAATTGTAATATTACAATGCATACCATTTAGGGGCTTGGATCACCAGAGTCCCCACAATACAATAATATCAGTACCGTAATTCCGTGACACTGCACTATTTTCTGGGATGGTTAACGTACCATGAAAATCTCATAACGTTGCAACCCTAGCCTAGACAGTAGGTGTAAATGTTCAAAGGTTTGGTGGCATATTAAATTACATGCCAGCCCATGTCCCAAGTATTAATGTGCATGTAAGCAACAACTATAAGAACTAATTTAATAGTACCTTTACATCAGTTTAAATGAATGAGTGCATTTAGAGCTCATTCATTCAATTATCAGAATTAAATATTGGCATGTAAATTAAACTGTATGTTACCCGATAGCACTCACCTGACATTGACCAGCATCTTCTTTACCTGGTCTAAATGTCTGCAAAGTGGTCTGCACCATTTGTTCTCAACTCCTCACCAAGCATGACATTTATATCAACACTCACCACCAGCTTTTATTAGAAGACATTTAAACAGAAAGGTTAAAAGAAAACTCTCATAACGTGATGTCACTAAAATTCATCCATACAGAATTTCTCCAGAGAAGCTCAAGATGACCATTATAGTCACTATCAGTTATATAGCTAAATATCTGTTATAGTGAAGTCCACAGAGATATAACATTTTATGAACCAGTCATTGGTCGCGTGGAAGTTTCATGAAACAAAAATAAACTGAATAAAAACAGAAACACATTAAGTTGAGCTGTATGTTGGTTTGCAGTATGAAGGCTAGTTCGATTCATTCCCTGACATCCCCTTGCATTGATGGGTTTTTGTACAGTTACACGCTTGCATGTCATCATCTCTGTACAGTCGTCTTCCTCTCAGACCCTCCAACCCTTGAATCATATGGCAAATCCCCTGTGTAATGGCAAAGAGCAAAAGACACAGAGAAAGCTGGCAAGAGCTACAAGAGCAGTTACAGTAAACACTGTCCAGCCGCCAAGGTTGGAGTCGGGACACCCTGTGTCGATGTTCGGCCTGATCGTCCATATTCATCCCCTAGTAATACCTTTGCAGTCCTCAAGATGGTGCCCTTTCTTCTTCTGGCTGAGTCCTGTCAGTCCAGGACTCTTAGCAGCACTGCTCAGCTTCAATGAAACCTTCCTTTTCATGACCCCCAAGCTCGACCTCGGCGTAACTGGAGTGGCAGCCCTGGTTGCGGAACTTCATGGAGGGCCAGTAGTTATTGGTGCGTCGCTACGAACAACAGACAGTAGTTGCTAAAGGCCAGGCAGCAGACAAACATGCAGTGATGGAGGAAGTATTCAGATCCTTTACTTAGGAGAAAGTACTAATAGCACACTGTAAAAAATACTCTTTAACATGCAAAAGTCCTGCAAAAATGTTACATATAAAAGTAAGTATCAACAGAAAAAGACTCAAATACAAGTGGCTCAGATTTGCAGTTAAGTAAATGTACTTCCTACCTCTGCAAACATGAGTATGCATGTAGGATATCTTTAAACAGAATCTGTCCACTCTATAGGATAGTATGAATTTGTGTTTCTCACCTGCATGAGGTAGAACGGTGGAGCAACTGTGGGGTGTGTGTTGATGTAGTAGACAGCCAGTAAGGTCAGAGCTACAAGCAGAACCAGTGCAGCCACTACGCCTGCTATGATGGCCGTGTTCTCTGTTATCCCCTTATTGTTTGGAGGACTCGTCTGTATATCTAAAAGGAAAGAAAACAGATGTTGTTGAATTATGTAGAAGTGGCCGACTAAAGAGTTGGCTGTAACCTTACAGACATTGTTGATATGTAGGTCTGACTTGCTAGGACACTATGGGCATCCTTGCAAAGCAACTGACCACAAGAGATCTGTTGTACTTGACAGCTAATGTGAGTTTGTTTAAGATACAACATATTGTCGTAGACATCCACTCAGCTCAACTTAATTCATACAGCACTGCATCATAGCCCATTCGAGAGCAAACCAGAACAAAAGGCAAACTTATCTGTGTTGCATTATGTGTGTGCAAAGAAAACTTGTGACACTTTAGCAGCAGCACAGTCCGTCAACCAATAAATTGACAAATAAAGCCTGGAACAGGCCTCAGCCAGCTTGTAAAAACAATTACTCAGAAGGTTAAAGGGATAATTCTGGTTTATTACAACATGGACCTAATTTAATAGCTTTAGCCATTTCCTATTGATGATAATAAAAGTGTACCCAGACAGTTGCTGAGATCTGGGAACACTGTGATCAATGTCCAACGTGGCAAAAAAAAAGGTTCAACGTGGTCACAAAGTCAAACAGGTTGGAAACCATCTAGCAGTGTAACCAAGTCATCTAAACAGCTGCATTTGGAGGTAAAACTCCCTGAAATAGTCTCGTTTTGCACAGGAAACCTGTGTGTGCCCGACTAAAGTAAGTATGATAGATAAAAGTTGAACCAGGAAGCAGGTCTATAAAAGTTGATGGGTGTAATAATTGTAATATTTTGCTTATAACCTTGCATTCTCCTCAAATAACTCTGGCTAACCTGGAAATTTGTTTAAAACCTGTCTGAGTGACTATTTGTGTTTCTTGGCCCAGCTAACTTAAGTGATGTGCCACGTTCTCAGATTTCAATTAACTTGATTAGTACAGAGTTATTATCACTGGAACAATGGCCAAAACTAAGAAAATAAGATCCGAGTTGTAAGAAAACAGAAATTATTCTTTACTTTCTTTGGTGCATCAAATGTTATGCATTGGTTATGCAGAGGGGCATTTATCTTGGACCTTGAACTCTGTCACACAACTGTTGTCTTTAAAGATGTGGTTACTATTTTTGGCTTCTTTAACTTTTGTCAGATCCTCTCTGCTTTCTAAAAAAAAATATATCTAGTGGTCAGACAATTACATTTTAAATTCTTATTCTCTGATATGTCTTTAATGTCAGATATTGAATGCCTGTCTCTGTCTTGACAAAGGTTTTTGGATTGTGTAAACACCAGGTACAGCAATGGAAGAAGTCCAGGACATGTAGCGTTCTGTTAACATCTCTCTCCTAACCTTAGTACACACGTGTGTAATCAGAGGTAAATTCAGAATTTATTTAAATGATTGGTCCCATTATCACCAATATCCAGTCCAGCTGTTTGAGTCAGTATCAGCCCAATATTCGATATCAGTATCGGATCAGTACATCTGGATGAATGAGATGAACCTTTGCTGACATACCTCATTATGTGCCCCCCTAGATTCTGCTTTAGAGAAGTTTACCTTTAGTGACAGGCTGGTCTTCGATCTCTGCTGAAGAAGGTGTTGGACCTGGAGAAGACTGGTTGAAGGAGCTCATAGACCCCTCAGGTAGTATTGGGATGTAGTCCTCACATGTGCCTTTTGCCTGTGAAAATACCCAAAGGAATGACTCTAGAAGACATTTAACAGCTGCTCATTTCTCTGTTGTATAAAAGGGAAGTGTACCTCACCTCTTCAGGGCAGTTATAATCTAACCACTCTTGTCTGTGCCGGTCGATTCCGTCGGAACATCTGAAACTCAGTGAGAACAAAATGAGAAGAGCCAGGCTCTCCACAGCTTCATTACAAGGTAAATCTTTCAGAGATTCATCCTACCGTTGAAGTGTGTTGCACCAGCCGCAGCCAGTTGTCAAGTTGGATGATAGGCAGAGTTCGCAGGATGTGTGCTGAAGACAAGCTGGAGGAATCGGATACACAGTGTACTGAAGTTAGAGAGGTGAATAATGAGGTTCGGCTCTCGTATAAATACTGGTGTGTGAGGATACTTACTGGGCAGAGGTGTGAACTCAAAAGCAGATTTGCTAACAATCTTTGTGATGTTAATCTCAACACGATGATACTCATAGATAGTGCGGCGATTCGCTTCTTCAAGACAAATATAAAACGTTAGTATGTTTGCAAGATTTATGTAAGTAAACAAAAGAATCTAATTACACCAACACATCCACTTATAACAAGAAACTTTATCATTATAACTAGAAAAGTTAGAAGCTTTCATATGTCGTAAAGTTACAGTCAAAGCCTAAATGAAGATTTGCAATTTCCTTATTTGCGAAACAACCAATTCATACAAATAAGGCTGTCATTTATGGACTAGTGAGCACCTCTCAACAAAATTCGTTCATTCTAGAAGTAAGTAGTGTTTCGTTTTGTTAAACCAGAAACAGCCCTGAAATTTCTATAGCCAAACCCACCAGACGTCATTAAAATAACAGTAATTTTATCATATCAATTAAAGTCAACTTCCTATCATATAATTTAAAGTCAATGGAAACAAAACAAAACCCTTAAAAACCATTTTGGTTCGTCTTTCCACTGTTCCAACAATCACCAACTCTAATCAACCGTTAATTCACCCAGTTAGATGTGAAAATATGCTGACTCTGTGCGTGCTTAAATTACGATTTATTTGAATAGAGTCTGGTGGGTTTGGTGATGGCATTTATGGGCTGTTTTTTTTTTATCTTACTCTTTAACTAAAGGGTCTATCTCTGTAGGGATCTGAGCCTGTCAGAGGCAAAAACAAGCATTTTTAGTTGTCATAAATTGGCTGGCTGCAGCAGTCCCAATTAAAACAGGACCAATCAAAAATTGCTGTCTCCATTAGTCACTTAGACGCAAAAAATTATCAGTTTCTCTTTAATGTTGTTGCTGATCGGTGCATTTCATAATAACAAGAAAAATACGAACATATATTGTAACAAGAAACAGAAACACTTTTTTGTTACAGAGGCAGCAATACATTTCCTTACATTTTTTTGTGTTAAAAAGTGTGTTTGGAGAAATGTTTTGAGAGCTGACCTGAGAGCTGTGAGGAGGGGAGGAGTGCCATGAAAGCATCAGACAGTCCCACCTTCACTGGATGCTCAGTAGAATTCATTTCACTCACTGGTATGGGGATCTGAAAAATAACAGCAGTGGTTTTTTTTTAACATGGCGAGCAATTTTAGGATCGCTTCCCCACTGTATAACTGTGGAGGTGATATAGAAAACAGTTAAGCTGAACTTACGTTTCTGTAGTTGAAAACAATGGTTCCATTTCTGTGGAGGATTGTCTGGAAAGTAAAAGCTCCCTCAGCCTCTCGGTCCTTCAGCTGCACTTTGTCCCACTGCACCACAAATAGATTCCCTGAGCAGAGCGGGATACAGAGGCTGGTCAAAGAAAACCTGGAGCTCCCAAACATTACCAACCTCACAGAGGAGCTCCTCACTTACCGTTGTCTGAGTATCTCACTGTGGAGTTTTTGGAGAAGCTGGGGTCAAAGTTGGCCATGAGGGGAGCGATGTACTGTGTGGCAGTCAGCATTCGATGAGTGATGTCCCCCATGAAGATGAACCCTGGGGGGAAGAACAGATGAGGCATGTTTTTAACATAGAAATGATGTTTCCCTGGAATGCATGCTGTAGTTTCATATTTTAAAGTGTATTCAAAACCCCTATGCATTTATATATTGTCAGATATGTGTTTGGAGGAGAGTATCAAAATCTGTCAAGAACTGAAAGCTGGCATAGAATATTTGGTCAGATCTGAGCAGTATTTAACATTTGAGAACTTTGGGTTCTTTTGTTGGGCGCTTTTGTCCCTTTGCGATCATTCTGTGCCGTCACTCACATGACGTTTTTACGCCACTTCACGTACTTATTTTAACTCAAAAAATTATGTTTTTTCTTAAATTAAGCAAGTAGATTTGTTGCCTAAACCTCACCCCAACAGTTTGACAATGTTAACCACGTGTTAGAACGTGTTGAACCCAGGACACAGCTGAGCGTCTCATACAAGTGCTAAAGGGTGCGCTTCATAAAGGGTGCTTATGGCCTCGGTATCACATGAATTTGGAAGTGCTTGTTGGTCCGTGAAGGCAGTGCAGGCGAAACTCTTCATGAGTTTTTTCTTATCCTCAGCAGCAGTTTGAGTCGTGGGGCGGAGAATTGATCAGTCGATCAGTTTGTGGTTGGATCGATCTGAGCAGATCGATGGATTAGACAAGCAGCTGCTGCGGAGGCAAATGAAAGCAAACCTTTTAGACCCGGTGCTGGGTGTGTGGTTGTCATAGGAACGTAGCTGCTTTCATCTAAAGCAGGTTGAGAAAACGATGGACAACACTTAAATGAGAGCGCTGTTACGATGCGAAAAAGAGCATTCTGTTTCTATACAAATTAATGAAGAGATAAGTCTCGTCTTTACCTCGTTGTTCTGCTCCATCTGTGCTCAAATAACACTGTGCTCAGAGAGTGTGGTGCTCTGAATAACCAAACAATATATGTATTGAAACAGTGCTCTGAATGAACGGCCTAGCTCTAAAAATACAAAATCAATATGTGGCGGCAAATGATGATATTGTTGCGGACCGCCACAAATAAATGTTAATGTGGAGAAAACCCTGAAAATGTATAGTTTTGGTACCAGAACTGAAACGCAGGTGTTACATTGGCATTAGCAGTGAAAAATACTTAAGAAATATATAATTGTGCAGATTGCATTAAAATATTTCTTAGCAGTGATTAAAAGTATACAGTGTGTATAGTAATAAAGATAAAAGCTACAAATCAGTGACCGTAGGATCATCTGGTTTTAACAGTCACGAACCTCTACATGTAAACAGGGTCTTATAGTGTTCGTATGACGACAGAGATAAGAGATGTCGTGTAACATGATGACCAAATGCTCCAGGCAGCCATTCAATAAAGAAATTCAAACATTGGCAATGCGCTATATTGTACAATTTGTTTTTTTTTATTCCCATCTCCTTCACATTCATAAGCATAGCACAGCATAATGTTGGATCAACAAATATGTCTCTCTCTCGCTCTCTCTCTCTCTCGTATGATTGTTTTCTTTGGGTGAAAAATTTAGGACAAGTCTTTAAGCGATTAAAATAATTAAAAAATGAAGGCATTTACAATTAACCAGATTCATTATAGCCTGGATGCCTGAATATTTCCCCCAGGGTAGGACAGAGTCTCCTTCAGCACACTGGGAAACATTCCATCTCCTAACTGGAAGTAGATGAGTCCCACTGTGGTATCAAGTAACATAAAGAGAAACTCACCACCAGTTGCTACGATGATTTGTCTCAGGTGGTGTCCATAAAAAGGGAACTCAAAGGACAGTGCCACCCTCTGTGGATAAGAAAACATATCAGACATGCCTGCGTGTTAAATCAGATGGTTGTGTGTGTGTATGTGTGTGCTCATCTCACCGCCGCCTGTCGGTGTGCGTTAGACAGTATGCCATGGATCTGGACTTGGCTCCTGTGCAGGGTGTTCAGATTTACCCACAAGTCCTCAGTCCGTCTGTCTGTTGGACCAAAACTCTGCCATGTGTAGTACCTCTGGGAGTCCTCCTTAGAGAAACAGGCCACTCATTAGGAAGGTTTTCGTGAAACATTATTCATGGTGAGGTAGTTCAGAGTTGGGGGTTCAACAGCCATTGACTGCATTATTTATGATATCACTTTTTCAATATCATTGCCATATCGTTCTTAAACCAGTGTGGGACTATTTGGGGCTGAATGATGTGAGGAAAATATCTAATTACAAATCTTCTGACCAGTTTTGTTACTGTGATTCAAATAGCAATAATTTCTAGAAATTAAACCCCGCAGACCTGTATTGTATTGTATTGTATTGGTGGCCTACATAATATTATGTGTATATAGTACAGACATCGGCATGGAGAGAGGATATTAACAAGACGACAGCCAAGACTCTTGGAGTTTGGTCAGCTCACAGTATTAAATATAATCAGCTACAGCTGAGTAAATTTGGTGGAAGCAGTCATCTTGACAGTTGGGAAAGTTATTGACTACACTCACTTGTTTTTACAGCTTGGTAAGAAATTTATAATGTTATTAAAATTGAGTGTCTTGTGATGTGAAAACGTTAAAATTATGATTGAACGCGGTCAATTGTTATGCCCTAGAATTCACTGTACACATTTTGTAACAAGAAGACCATTTGTTGCCCATTGGAAAAACAAAAATGAGTATTGGATCTTCAGTGCAACACACTTGAGTTTTTAATTTGCATATTGAAGAAATGAATTTCTAACAAGATTTTGGACCATTGGTCAAATGAAATGTAATTTGAGTACGTCCTTGGGATGTGGGAAATTTTAATGAGCATTTTCTTTTTTTTTTCCTGGCTTTTTTATTTTGTGGGAAACAAAAAATCAATCAATGATTTGCAACATGGAATCAACCAAGGTACAACTCCATTAAATGTGATCCTGTCAGCTCCTTGTACATTGTAATTTAGTCCTTATTTGCATCTTCCTAGACTGCATTCCTAATTTTTAAGCTGCAGCGTGTGTGTTCATGGCATCCCGGATGGTTCTGGTAAATCCATGGTTTCAGGTTGTGGAATAATTTATCTGTAGATTTTTGCAGAGTTACTTCTGTTGCTTTACAAATTAAATCCATCAAAGACTCTGAGTTCCAGAATCCGACTGTCTCCATGTCTCAAATCACTGGAGGCTTGCGTTGTAGTTTGTTCACATACCTCGACCTCAACAAGATGGCTGAATGGTCGCTCTTCCGAACACAGCCAGCACCGCTCTGCAGGCACCTCTGAACGGCATATAGCAGTAATAAAGAGTGCTGATTCCCTTTGTGGCGCATCAACAGGAACGGGACAGCACCTTACAATCCTACTCTCACACCAGTCACCCTAAATCACAGGTGTCCTCTCCTTCTCTCACCAGAGTCCTCTGCTCTGTCAGATTGCCATATAGAAAAAGAGCCTCCTGGTTGAATGGTGGCGTCCAGGAAATAGCCAAGTTTTGGTGAAAAAAAAAAAGAATATTATAGTTCCTGATATCCTGTTAAAAACTGATGTGGGCACAGAGGTCGTCCAATTATCCAGTGCCCGTACAATGCCTAGCAGGATGCTAGTTCAGCTGATGACCATATTCTCTATCTTCCTTCGATGTTTGCTGATGTTTACATTTGAAAACCTCTTCTCAGCTAGCTAGTGGAGGTCGGCAGATAAGGAGATCAGTCCATAACGAAAATTAAAGTTGTAGCCCTGCATTTTATTTCATACACATTTCATAAAAAAAGATATAATAAATGTTGGTGAGGAAAGTATGTCCACCCTTATTTACCCCTTTCCCTCTAATGGGTCGCTCTCTTTCCTCCACAAACCTGCATATTTCTGTTTGTATCAAAAGTCATTCATGATAATATCATCATCAGGATGAAAACCATTGACTGACATTGACATGAATAATAACTTCACTAAAACATGTATTTATTTTATTTTGTGTGCTTTTTTCCAGCCATTTTTCCATGACATAATCAAGCCTTGATGTGGTGAATCAGAGAGGATCAGAGTTGATGCCACAGTAGGAAAGTGGTTCCTAACCCTGGGAATGGCACCCTAAGAGGAGTCGTAGGATCACTCTAAGGAGTCATGAGGTAGGGAAACAAAATGTGCTACATAAAGTAATTTATTCTTTTGGAGACTTTGCTCTACTTTTTGCTTGATCCTCTGATCAATCTGCTTACAAATTAAAGACATACAACCAGTCAGAACGGGGTTATAAGAGGAGATGTTTTGTGTTAAGAGGTTGGTGGGGAAGCACCGCACCACACATCTGGGATTTATCTATTTTTGTCCAAACAGTTCCACTTGGGGGAGCTGTTTACACATTGCACACGGTGCTTTGACTTCGTACAGATCTGCGTTCTTGATGGCATTATTAATGTATGGTACAGTTCAAGGTGACAGAGAGCAATGGTTCTGGGGTTTAGTGTGGGCTCAGAAAGTGGAGCAGTTAAATGCAGCGCTCTCACTGCCTTTCCGGCTGCTCCATATACAGCAAGTGACCCACTTCTTTCTCCCATCGCCACAGCCTGACACCAGCCAATGTTGTCTAGAGGGGGGTGTGGGATTTCTAGGTGAGGAGAAGGGAACAATCATACACTTTTCCCTCACAGCTGACTGATTTATTAAAGAGATTCCCATTGGACGAGAGGTGGAGGGGTTTGGGAAATTGGGATCAGACCTCCCCCAAAAAGGCAACAGCAGGGTTACATGTGATCTTGTCCAAATGAGTCATTCGTGAGCGCACACACACACATGCACACGCGCACATGCTCACGCTTAAACAAACACTGTAAGTTGGCAGGACGAGGCTATCGTCTGTTTTCAATTTGAATTGGAGGGAGTGGAAGAAAAAAAAAAGTACAACACAATTTATTTGGGTTGAATTTTACTGAGGCCGATTCAATGAGAGAAGAAAACACAAATAAAACCTCATCACACACACTCAAACACACACACACACACACACACACACACACACACACACACAAACAAACATATTTGTAAAAGGTAATGAGTGGAAAATGGCACAGCACGAGTCCACCTGACAGAATAACAATAACCTCCGCTCAAAGCTTCTCCAGCTTGGCAGAGTGTAAACTTTGTGACCCCGACTGACCTTTCAGCACAGTTTTATCACAATAACACATCCATAGTCAGGTTAAAGCTTCTGCAATGCACGAAAATAAATCCCTGCTTTTTATCTTAAACCCTATAATAACCTATTAGCTTCCCCTCATCAATTCAACCTGGCATCGTGAGTCAGTGACTTACCCATCATGCCTCCATGATTTTAGGTAAAACCAAAGCTACAGCAGCAGTTAAAGGTTTGCAGAAAACTATGCAGAAACTGTCAGCAACTCTAAACAATATTGCCAGCCAAATTGCTATATTTGTGGGGCTTTTTGGTCATGTGTCCATGTTTTTTCGTAGCTACCTCTTGGATATGTTCTGCTTACAGTCTGGTACTCGGTCACTAAGTTTTTATAACGTCCTGACCTCAGGGCTGTCACTGTTCATTTCAAATTTAACTGTTAGAATGTAGTAAATTCTCAATCTGTAATGGCCTGTTCCAATTAGAAATTTGCAGTCTATAAGTGCAGCAGACCTTTTGAAGTAGTTTGCCTTCTGATCCAGCAAAGTGCACTCTAAAATTTCACTATCATCTTAACCTGTTCCTTGCCTTCTTGACTGAGCTTAGTTTGGTACAAGCTTAGCTAGTAATGTTGTTTGCTTTGAAAATGGAGGACACTGACAAGTAAAGTCATCCTAAGTGAATGATAATGACGCCAAAGCATCTGAGAAGTGGTGTGTGGAAGGATTTTGGGATCATCATCATAGATGGGTTAAGAAATTGACATTAACAAAGACATGATGGGTTTGACATCTCCTGTTAAGTGGTTCTAGATGTTACCATGGACAATGCTCTTAAGTATCTGATCGCCATACTCGAGAAATAACTGGTAACATAAAGTAAATGTTACGTTAAGCTAATGAAATAGCTGGTATTGTGAAGTTAATGAACCATTGTCAACATTATTCTTGTGGAGGGGAGGTGCATTTGAATTCATTCAAACAGATTGCCCCTTCACACTCACACACATTCTTATTAGCCCCTTTTACACTGCCAGATTTTCGGCAAATGTTGGACCGTTTTGCCGGCAAGCTGCGAGCATTTAGACACACAGGGGCGGATTGGCGAGTTGATCCAAGGTGCCCAATTTTCCACCTCGTAGGGTAGTCATATTGGTGGAACCCTCTTAGTTTAAACAGACCGAGGCGGCCTTCCACAACGGGAGGGGCTGTTGAAGACTTGTGGGAGGAGCTGTTGATGACGCCACATGTGCGACCCACTGGCGTTGGATAAACAGGAAACAGCTGATAGCAGGAATTAGCGAGCAGCTAGTAGCAAGATGGAAAGACAACCCTGACAGACACTGTAAAGATGAGCAACTGGGGAGACAAGGAATTGCGCGCCCTCCTTGTCCTCGCAAACAAAGAGGCCATTAACCGTCAGATGACGGGGACGGTGAAGAACGGGCCAACTTACAAGAGAATCGCAGAAGGACTGACCAGCTGCGGCTTCCCTCCCACGTCACTGTTTACGTCACACACTGAGCTACACGTTTTGTTACTTGCTCACGCCCCCCATTGTCCCGAAAAAGGCACATTCTGTATAAACAAAAGTAGGCAGGTGGCATTTTGCTGCACTCCCCGATTTTGTTTTTATACTGCCAATGCTGAACGAAGACTGATTGGGCTTTCCTGCAAAAACTCTAAAAAGGGCTACAGACTAACTAACTGGTGTTTTATTGTGGCGTATTTATTATGAATACAGTCCATCTAATGCTGGTTTTGTTTCTGTTTTTAGCTGTTTCATCACTACTGCAAATGCAGCTGTTGCCAGTATCTCACTATCACTATCCTCATTCATATTTCAAGAAGCTACAAATTATATTCAGTCCCAAAATAAGTCTGAAAGGCTGCAAATCAGAATGGAAGTAAAAAGCTTTGTTGCATAGAGATGATACACCGTCTCATCTAGTAGCATTGGTGTGACCTTTGGAAGTACTTGCCTGTTTAAAATCGTCTTGATTTGAATCTTTGGTCTGAACTGGGCATAAGTTAACTTACAACAACTTGGAGAGCTGTGTCAGTCTCATCTAAGCTGGTCACCATTTTGGTGGCAATATTTCTGTCACTATTTTCCATGGATGCAGCTCAGTAGGTAGCTGGCCAGCCATGTAGGACGATGGCCTCCCCATTCGTTTGGACAGCACTGTTTCAGAGTTCAGGATAGCCATGTTTCATTCACTGCCAGATGGTTCCATAGAAACGCTCAGGGAAGTGGCTGTGCACTGCCCCAATACCTCTTCAACACCAATGACCAGGGTTATCTCACCTGTGTTCCACCCTTATTTTGTCAGTTCAGACCAAGCCAGCCAACACAGTTAATTCAGGTACGGCCTGAGTCACAACCCGGGAGCAATGCATACCTTGCATGCTGTCGTTTGGGGCTTTAAATGTCATATTCGGAACTAGTGTTTTGTAGTTAACTGGTATCTGGTTTGGCCTGTAATATTGTAATTCCTGAAGGTGTACTGCTTTTTCAGTGATTTCAGTTTGTCTGTGACCCATTGCTGTGAATGATGTTTGCCTTTCTCATTCAGCAGCATCATTATGTTCCCATACACTATGTTGTCCCCCACCATCCCTGCTATTTGCTGCTCGATTTCCTTCTCATCATGGTCAGTCAGTGCTCCCACACCTTGAAGTCTTGCCACATCGCCATGATGTTGAAGTTGTAGCTGTAGCTGAAAACATTCCTGCCATTTGCAACCAGTGATAAATTTGTCCTGCCCTGGGTGTTAGTGACTCTGGTGGTGTGTCACTCACATTGAAATCAACCCTTGTCCAACCCCTGTCTGACCCACTTCTCAACCTGGGTTGCGAAGCCATGTCAGTCAATGTGGGTTAACCCTTTCAAACACAACATCAATGCTGGTTCAACCCTGATTGAGCCCTCAGTTTGAAAGGGGTATTAGCTAGCTACAGCTGATTAAATCTGCCAGCTATAGATGTCACTCACCTAGCAGACTCTATGATCACGAGCGAGAAATGATAGGCTGCTCTCGTCTACCTTTGTCCGATATCAAGGATGCAGTGTTTAACAAATTGCATACTAAAATGGAAAACTTTATCAACAGACTTTTAGCACTTATTTGGATCTCACCACTACGCGGGTCACGTTGTCAGGCAGGGTACTGATATCAAGTCCTCCTCCTCCGTCAGTGTTGCGGGCTTCTCTGTGTTTGTGTGGGGTCTGCTGGTCCCTACTGTCTCTGTGAAAACCGGACAGATCTCCATCTCTCTGCAGAGGAGTCCCGCTCAGTGCATCTAGAACAAGACAGGCATTATGAGTGAACAGTGAACACACATGTGGGCCCTGCATGCAGAGACATCCAGGAGGATTGAATCCATGAACAGAACAGTTGTCTCTTAAACTCTGCAGAGCCAGGATGTTTTTTTTCCTGCCATGTTTTCATAATGCTGTATTAATCCTTCACCTGTTATTGACTATCCAATGGACACAAACTGTCAGGTCCTCAACATTTAAAGCAGCGTTGCTAGATTTCAGCCTTTTGAGAAGAACATGATCATTGAAATCTGTGAGAAAGCTTGGAAATTATTTGGCAAAAATATTGTCTTTAAAAGGAAGTGGAACAGTTTTAAACCCTGCGGTCACAGCTGCTCATTATTGGTTACCATAATTTGGATCATTAACACACTGACAGAAAATGTAATCCATGTTTTGAGCAATAAGTCACACAAAGACAGAAAAATAACAAATCACAAAACCCAGAAAAACAGAATCACAAGTCAGTTTTCTTTACATCTGTCATGCAGAAATAGTGCCGTGATGGCTTTTTAATTTCTGCATTTTAAATTAATAATGTGGCGTGTGTGTTTTGGCGGGACCATAGCAGGTTAGTAACTAATAGTGAAGTGTAATACAACCTTCATTTGGTGCCAGTGTTCTCTATTCACACAGGTCTCTGCTGAACACCTACATCTGTGTGGGCTTCTTGTCATCTGCTCAACAGATCAGAGATGGATGTTTGTATTTTTTCCCATTTGGAACTTTCCTTTAGTTTTTTTTGTCAGTAAACTGATCCATGACTCAGTGTCCTGTGCACATTTTCAGACAGAGTTGTGAGATCAGCAGAACTCGCTGATCGTTCAGCTGGATGAAGGTCCCTGCTGTTTTCCTACTGGAGAACAAGTTGAGGGAATGAATCCAGTTTGCTGTCTACATTTTATGTGAGCTGTTAGTTTACTGATCTGAGCTATTAAGTAACAGCGTGTTTATGAACATCTTGAGAGAAGAAAAGACAAGAGCCAGCCTGAGGTACTTCAGACCTCCCTCTCAGCCTCTGTCTTTCTATTTTGTGTTTACAGCATATGACCAGAAGTATGTGCACAGCCTGCATCCGGTCCTTTTGTATTTTTTTTTAGTTTTGGTCTGGAGCTGTTTTTCTTGGTTTGGCTTTGTCTGTTTTCTCTAATTAAAATCTGAATGCTCCAGCAATCAATGATGATTTAGAAAATTGTTTGCTTCCCGCTTTGTAGCAGCAGTTTGGGGGTAGGCCATTCCTGTTTCAACATGACTATGACTGCTGTGTGCAAAGCCAGGTCTATAAAGAAACGTTGTTCTCAGTTTGTTATGGAAGAACTTGACTGGCCTGCACAGAGTCCAGACCAGATCACCCAACATCAATGTTCAACCCCACTGATGCTCTTGTGCCTTGGGATGTCGCGGTGTACTTATGTGGCAGACCCTACGCCGTAGCGTATGCACATGGCCTAACTGTTGTGAGCATTTATACTTGTGCGGTGGTGTGTCTGTGTCACTCTGCAGTTACACCTCCAAAACACTAGTTGGTGGCGGAATTCTGTGAAGTGCTGTAAAGCTCAGTTGATTCAAAACACTTATTAAACACACATTAAACACACATTAAACATGGCTTAATAGAGACAGTTTCAAACACAAGTACACCAATCAGCTTCACTATAACTCGCAGCATTCACAGACAAACACTTGTCTTTATCCGACACATTTTCCCCACAGATACATCATGCTAACATTATTAGCACAAACCTATGGCATTTTACATTGTATAAATTAGCCTAGTGGCTAGCGGACTTTTCCTCTACTCATATAAACCAGAGACAACAGCAACATTTAACAAACAAAAATCACAAAATTCGGCTCCATTACAACTCACAAGATCCACTGACAAACAACTGTCTTATACTAAACACGTTTTCCAAACAAATACAACATGCTAACATTATTAGCACAAGCCTATGGCATTTTACATTGTATAAATTAGCCTAGCGACAAGCAGAGATTTCCTCTGCTCATATGAAGCCAGGATAAATCACACACAAGACTTAAAATGCTATTTTAGTGGAGGCTTTATTGTCTTCACAATTTATTGTTTCTTATCTGTGAAATTAAAGTAAATAAAAGCTTAATTTGAAATGGTGAAATGGTTTCAGCTTACAAAAACAGACAGGAGGTCTACGTCACTGTGATGTGTAGTTACATTTTTGGGGAGGTGCACATCAGGCTATAGCATAGAGTGCGGCGTAGGCTCTGCATCGATGTAGAGCCTACATCATAGGTATGTCGTCAATTCGATGCAAAAGTATAAATCACACAAGGGCACACAAGGGCAGTGAGGCGCAATAAGGGACACAGTGGTTGCTTCGATACAGAATATTCGCACAGGTAAAAATGGCGGCTCAAGGTAGAGTACTCGCTCTGGGTGAGGGGAAGACTGAAGCACGTAGGGAAAGACGACAGACATGCTGGTCTGTTTGGGTTCAGTATTAATTTCTCCTCCATTGCTGTTCTTGTACAGCGATGTGACAGTTGGTCTATGTGGTATATGTCCTGCCCCTCCTCCACTGTGATTGGACAGAAATTGATGGAACAAGCGCAGTGTTTTTACCCAAAGATGAATATTGTTGGCAACCACAAAGAAATGGCAAGCGAGCAGCACTCAGAACAGAATAGACGCTTGGCGCCTCATCACACTGCTGGTATGTATAGCATAGTGTAAATGCGCAGCGCTTCCATTAAAAAAGAAAAAATATGAATATAGCGATTGTGGCAGTTGTTTGCCAGTTATCAGTTACTATGAAAGCCCTACTTTTATCTGAATGGGGTTAATCCCTGTAGCCAGGTCCCAAAGTCTAGAGGAAAGCCTCCCTTGAACAGTTGAGGCTGTTATGACAGTAGAATAACGCCCATGGTTTTGGCTAGCCATCACATCTGGGTATGGTGTTTGGTTGTAAACATACTTTCAACCTATGTGGTCAGAAGTCTTCTTTGCTGAAACAAAAATTGGGAATATGACATCTAAATGTAAATGTTTTGGGTATTTGGCACCTGGACTCTCTTCATTTGGTTTTTGTTAGATACAGACGATTTAGTTGTTGACCGTTAAAGGACTAGTGCAGCATCTTGGGAAATATACCGATTTGCTTTCTTGCAGAGAATTAGATGTGAAGTATGATACCATGCTCATGTTTTATGATTGATAAGAAGCTGCAGCTGGTTAGGTTGGCTTAGCTCTGTCCAAAGGTAACAAAATCTGCCTAGCAACGCCTCTGAATCTTACTGATTAAACATTTTATCTTGCCATGTTACACTCCAATTTTTGCACTGATAAAAGAAACAAGTTTGGTTTTGGAAGATTTTATCATCAGAATCAAAATGTAGTTATTCAAGGCTATACCTACTGGGCTACTCTTGTTTTATAAGGACTGAATGAAGTTAATCTTCTATTGTTAGATACATAAAATAGACAAAGAGACAAAAAAGGACTTAAACAAAATAGGACAAGAGAAAGAAACATAGAGAGGTCATCACACACACAGGGGAGACAGCTCTAATGAGGAGTTTTGTTTGATTATGGTGCAGAGGAAGCTGTTTCTACAGCTTCAGAACAAGAGGCTCCTAATTGGGTCAGATTGGCAGCACTCATCATCACTAAACAGCTGAGGAGGCGTCAAACAGCAGGGGACGAGGAGGAGCTTTGAGGGGGAGGAACACTGGAAGTGGCACATTAGGGAGTTTGCATTAGTATATCATTGTAGAAACATTTTTTGCAGCCTTTGCATTTAATAGGTCACTGTCAGATTTTGCTTTACAAACATCCTAAGTGTTGATCTTCTTTCCTGGAACATCTCTAACCTTCTCTAATTATCTGCACGTGTGCCTGGATGGACTTCTAACAAAATAGGGGGCTAAAAAAAAGTTCAAGAGACGGCAGGTCTTTACATAAGGACTTGAATTAAGCTGACCTCCGTCCACCAGGTCTGGCACACACATGTGTATGTGGAACCTGCACTGGGAATGTGCAAACTGGAGCAGAAAAAACATCATGGCGAATTTGAAACGGGGCCCAAAAATCCAACATGACAGATGTGACAGATTTGCTGGTGAATCGTTGGTGGCTTAATAGTCAATATATATCATGATGCCCTCTCTATTAGAATGAAATGCATGGAAACAATTCTGACAGCCCTCCAGATTTAGAATATTCCTGGTAACTGCCAGGATGATGTCAATTTAGACGATTTTCTGCTGTTTAATCCAACATATGGTGCAGTGCCAGGGGTGTTGATTCCCTGAGTGAGACTGAAACATCTAATCAGGCAGAATTAATTTGAATGATTTACAAATATACATCAGCTGTTCTGATTATAAAAACTATCACAACTGAACATGTAGTTTTCATAGATGAGACGAGACGGGACTTAGCAGTGGGCTGGTAAATGTTACGAAACTTGTTAAGAATGTTTTATATAAGATGCCGAGAACTGACATGCTTTCAATATTATTATGTAATGCTGTATGAGCAATATGAGATTGGAGTGCTGACAGGTCAGTAAATGCCAGTAAATAGTCAGTGCCAGGATGTTTAGCAAGCCTGCAAAGCACTTAGCAGCATCAGCTGTTGGTGCAAGTTGTACGCTATAATTCAGCAGTAAATAAGCAGCTGTGCTCCACAATCCACACTGGAGCTGTTGAATAGATTTGTGGAGTTCGTTAGTTGCAGCGGTGACTGTACCAGAGCAGAGCGAGCAGCCACCAGCCAAAGTCAAGTTTTAATCACCCAACTCTGTGAAAAGACATTTTCAAACTCCAGTGCCACAGATTTAGAAAGAATTCAGGCTGAAATAAAGTTATTTTTCTGCTTAACATTGGGATCGATAGGTTAAAGTTTACACTGAAACTTTGTACAAATCCTAGTTTTCTAGTTGTCACAATTTTCAAATGATGATCAGTAAGTGTGTGCTTGTGAATCATCCTTTGAATCTGTCAAAAAAACTGCTAGAGAGATGCAAGTACAGTAGGGCTGCCCCCTGAAAAACCATGATTCAGATCAGAAGTCGGAGACTTATTTTGCTGTACTATTTATATTTTATACAGGATAAGAACCTCACTCTGAGTTACTGAATGGAGAGATACATTTTGTTTAGATTTTACACAATATTTGAACTTGAAATGTGTATGCTGACATATAAAGCTATAACACTTATTTTGTTGCGTTTGTGTGGTCTTGAAATTAATAGTAACATTTTTCAGTATTTTGTCATATCATCAAGAATATCGTTATTGCAAAAATACCCAGAAATATCCTGATATTATTTCAGGACTACAGGACATTGCCTGCCCCTATTAGAGGGCCATGTAGCGCTAAAGGCCCTGACACACCAAGTTGACGTCCAGCAGTCAAAGTTGGGCCGTTGTTGAGTGTCTGTGGCCCTCATCGGTGCAGTGTGTCCTGCACCGTTGGCCCTTGTTGGCATTAGTTGGCCTTTTGTTCCACTGGTTCGGCATGTTGAATCAGTGTTGGTACAGTGGAGAATGTTGGTGGATGAAATCACTCTGATTGGTAGTTCAGCTCAGCGCACAAGAAGAGAAACGGAAGTGAGGAATGTAAACAAAAAGCATATAATGTTATTACTATCCTAAAACATTCTCCAGGTCCTCTGTAACTCTGCAGGACTTATTTCCACCCTGCCCAGCAGCAGTACCGTGGCGAACGGTCCCTAACTGCGGGGAGAACGGAGCAGGCTTCCCCGGAAGTCCGCCGCTTTTCCGGGTCCCTCTTCTCCACACTTTGGGCTCTAGTTTCGCAGACTGGGCGAGGCTGGGGTTCAGCGCACCTGCGCTTCGCCAGCTGGGTGTGGCCAGGCGGATTTTGTTTGGCACACCGTGCGCGCTGGTGCAGCTACACGTCTGTCCCACCTCCATCCCTCCTACCTGTGCAAGTCGGAAAGAGGGAGGAGAGGAGGCGTGGAGTGGGTTGTACACACATCACACCAATCAAATGAGCCCCTCTCCTCGCCCTTAAATGTGCCGCACAAAGGCGTAATGAGAGTTTACTCAGTTCGCCATGGCAGAAGAGAGCAGCAGCGTCAGATGGCCAAACTTCTCCCAGGAGGAAACTGATGTTTTGGTCAGGGAGGTCCAAGCTCGCAGTGTCCGGATATACGGAACTGTGAGCAGACCTCCACGGGCTGATGATGCAAAGGTAGCCTGGGAGGAGGTCACCACAATTGTAAATCAATGATGTGTTTGTCTCGTGCGCGCTCTTTCTTTCTCTCTTGCAGTCTCACTCTGTTTCTTTTCTTTTGACTTTTCTAAGATGACAGATGCTGAATATATACTCCCTATCTGATGCTGTAGCTGTTTGTGGTTGGCTTAGAGAGGTGTGAACTCATTAGTTTGCAGCTGTTTAATCAAATCAGGTTGGGTTTCCATTACACATGCCAAACGTGCCAAACGGTGCCAATTCCCTTTGATCTGACATCAGATGTGATGGGACAGTCGATATAGAGATACATTTATGTGCTGATTGCAGATAGTTGCATTGAATCGTGGTTTTTTGGGTATTTATTGCATCGTTAATGTGCCTGATATTCTGGAAACCTGCCTGTGAGGTTTTGGTGACGTGTGCGCACTGTCCGCCAGTCAGCCAAACTTCGGCTTACACCAGCTGCGCTCCCCCTGCGCTGACAGTAGACGTGGTTTCAGATGGCGAGCTTTTAGCGCACCTTCGGCGAAGCCTTTTGGCACGAAACTGTCACTGCGCCAAGCTGGATCTGTCGACACCTCCCCCTGCTGCGCTGCCACACCCATCTCAGCGCACCTCGGTCTGCCAAACTACCAAACTGAGCGCGCCTCGGGTTGCGCTGCTCGAAACTAGCTCTGCGCAGGGTTCGCACACCCTGCGCCACCCTGCGCTGCGCCGGGAAACTAGAGCCCTTTGACTTATTTCCACCCAGCCGACAGTGAGACTTACATTTATTGTGCCGACAGTGGCTTGGAAAACTGCCCATAACCGTGTCACATGGGGAAGAGGGAAGAGGGAAGGCGGCTGGAGTTCCTCCAACATTTGCGGTTAGATTATCGTATTTTTTTATTGACAAAAATATAGGCTGCTTCGGCTGATTTTTTTTTTTATGCGCACATGTGCCCCTAAATATTTTTTACAGTTCGCACACACGTATTTTTAGTGGAGTGAAACGCTCTCACTGTCGAACGCTGGATCTGACAGCCTGAGCACATCGGCACAAAATGCTACGGCGTTCGAGATATTATTTATATCATGAGAAGTCAATACTTTCGGCAGCCTAAATCTTTTATTTAGAAACTATGGCGGGTCAAATTAAACTATGGCGGGCCGCCATAGTTTCGTTAATTAATGGGAAACACTGGAAAGTCAAGAGGGATGAAACAAAATTTTTATATGTTATATGAGGTTGAAGAACGGTTTCTGATAGTTTGTGTTATTCACTGGAGCACAGCAGTGTTCTGTCTTTCAACATTGGATTGTGTTGATGATATGCTAACTGGCTGACTAGCATCAAGATGGCCTTCAGGTTTCCCTTTTTTGAACTGCAATCTCAGACAACCGCCGTCTGTTGGTATGGAAGGATAAGTCCCTTCACACAGGAGCAGAACATACGGTTGTTGGTTTGGTGTGTCCATGTGCAACTTTTTGGTGGGACATGGCAACAAGAGGAGACACAGCAGGGGACTCCCGTTGCTGCTAGTTCTCTAACGTTGGTTTGGTGTGTCTGGGCCTTAACACTTGACTCTTCCCCTCTATCCCAAGAAGAATCGGGACACTCTACCCCAGGAGTGTCAAACTCATTTTCACCAAGGGCCACATCAGCATAATGGCTGCCCTCAAAGGGCCAGATGTAACTTATAAATGTAACTACTCCTTAATGTTAAATAACTCTGAATTTATTACTTATTCAAGTTACAAATATTACAGTTGCATAGAAAAAAATATGTTTGCTTGTTGCTCTGTTATAACATACATCCTTTTGTCAGGTTATGAAACCCACATAACTCCATCAATCAAGGATCAAACTATCCAAGTGAATAAAGAAAAATAACATCAAACACAAGTTATGACATTAACTTTGTTCAAAACGTTTTTGTCATCTCAATTCCACTTGTTGGATAAATCGCATTAATGTGGAAACACTGCCGTCTAGTGGCGGGAAGCCGTCACTTCGCGGGTAACATAATCGACATGCATTGTGGGAAATGTTGTTTTTGGTCAAATCACCAAATCACTTTTGACCTATTTATTTTTAGACAATCAGACCTTTTAAGCTCTCGCGGGCCACATAAAATGATGTGGCGGGCCACATTTGGCCCGCGGGCCTTGAGTTCGACACATATGCTCTACCCCTAGACATGAACGCACAGAATGGAGGGGTAATTGCTAGGGGCAAGGACTGTATTGGGATTGAGCCTAAGACTAAATCAAAAATAACTGCCAAAATTAATACTGGATGGCAGTGATATCCACTATATCTGCCTCCGCAGATGTGCCTGCATTGCAGCATCCGCCTTATAAATCTAGTGGGTGTTGGAAGTCACATAGAACTAGGACACAGCATCTTGAACCATGTACAGTGTGCTATTGATATACACATTACATTCATTCATCCCTTTATTGTCTCCCACATGCCTGTTTCCCATTCCCCCTGCTCGCCTGCTCTCTTTGTCTTCTTCAGTAATGTACAGTAGCTCTGTGGTTTTCTTTCATCACTTGTTTTTATGTCTTTAGCAGAATTTAAACTATATCAATGGTTGTTTGACAGACACCAAAGTAACAAAAGGTCACATTTTTAGTATTTGAGCAGAGCTTTGAAGGCTAGACAGCAACGGGACAAACAGACTTGACTAGAAAGCCACGTTTCCTCAACTGAGACAAAAGCTAAATGGTCTTTCAGTCTGTTCAGCTGGATGAAGTCCAGGGATGAAAAATAAATTTCCTCTGAAAACAATCTCTTTCTGGATAAATGTGCAACACTTTCAAGTTGACGTACACTCGAGGATATGCTGAGGGCACAAAGGCATGTACTTAGTCCTGGAAAGGAAAAACGAATTATCTACAGACCCAACAAAAGAGAACAAAAGGCCAACATCTTTGCTCCAGAGAAAGATACGCTGAAGAGAGCAAACCATTATGTACCGTCAAAACACAACAGAGGAGATATGATTAAATCTCTAGCTACAAACAAAGTCTCGACCCTGTATCTGTACCGTGTTGTGTGCTGTAGTCTCAGGACAAGGAATAGCAAAGCACCTGCAGTCCTCTGGCAAACAAACCATTAGTGGAACAGTAATCACAACGCAGAGTCCCTGCTATGTATGTCAGTGTGTGTCATTGCAATTTAGCACAGTGGTTTTATTGTGGTAAGATTCTGAAAGGGTGATTTGTGTTAAAACCAGCCTGGAGCTTATGGCGTGGGAGTAAGCCATTTGGCACCTTTTACTCCGTGGAACAGCAGTAACCATAACACACAATCACAAACACTGGCAGCTGGACTGATAAGGACCCGAAGAGAAAAGGAAAAATGTGGCGTTTAGATAAATATGGACAAATGGAACAGCCTTAGAGTTTATAAAATGTTTAATTCACTGTCATGGAGTTGTTTCTTGTTTACATTTGGAACTGATTTTCCATTTTTAGTGCAGCTGACATGTAGTTCCAGTTCGCAGATGTTTTTTGTTCCAGTTGTGGGTCACTGTCTGTTTCTACGGTGTTGCAGTATTTATAGTTTTTACAATAGGACATTTTTTCACAGTCAGATATGCTTGTGAATATCAGGAAAATCTGTTTTTATTCAATTCAAAAGTGAGCCTATTATACTTAAGTATCATCTGTCAGATTAACAGATGTGAGGTTTGATAACTGGGGTTCAGCTTTGAGATTACCGGGCTATTGTCATCTTTGTTCTATGTTGCACTGAAAGAAGTACAATTTGGAGTATAGAGTTGTTTATATTGTCTTTGGCTACAACAACAAGATCCTGGAGATATTCTCTTGGTGGCAACCTAGAAAAAGTGTGAGAAGATACTGGTTTTATGGCATTTTTAGCTCATTCAGGTCATTTGTCTGCAGCCTCAGGCCGACTGTGACCACTGATCAGAGTCTGTCACATCAAATCCATCAGTGTGAGTCAAGCTGTCTTCATGTGACTCCTAAACGTAGCTTCTCTGCACTTTTCAGGCAATAATCTGGTTAGCATCTGGTTTTTAAATCTGTGTGGACAGCAGGTAAATGTAATTATTTCGGATTGAAGAGCTGCACACAGATGGTTAATCTTTGCTGTCTGTCACTTGAAAACTGCTTAAATGAAACATGATGTGTAATTTATAAAGAACAGATGCATTTTATTCTGCCTGATGAAACAATTCAAAGACAAGAATCTCATCTTCTCTTTCATTTTATTGTCAGACTGCATAATATTATGAATCTATGTAAGATAGGGACACATCTGACCATTAACTCTGGCATCACCAGACATGCTGACTAAGCTGCATATAGTGAATAGGAATTATGGAGACCTGCTGAACTGTCGAGGTCACACAGCGGGTCATGCAACCTGTACTGGGAGATGTGACAGATTTTCCAGCTATCCCCCTGCGTAACTGAGAAAAGGGACAAAACCTGAGTGGGAAAGATAACTTCCTCCACCACTTTAGACAGACTGAAATATCTCAATAACCATTTGACGGCTTGCCATTTTATTTTGTAAAGGCATTCATGGTCCCCAGACAGTGTATCTGAATGACTTGTCATCCCTTGACTGTTCCTCCGTAGTGCCACCAGCAAGTTACTTATTTGGTTTTGAGTGAAATGTCTCATCAGCTGTTGGATGAGCTTGCATGAAATATGGTTCAGATATTCATGCCCCCCTCAGAATGAACTGTGAAAGCTTTTATCCACTCACATTAATGTAGTGTCATCATCAGATCAAAGTTTTAATTTGGTCAGTACTTAAGTTTATGACCAAATACCTGCAAACTAATGACATTCCCATCAGCCTTACTTGTGTTTCATGCTAATTGGCAAATGTTAACATCCCAATATGCTAAACTGTTAGCATGTTGATGTTGGCATTCAGCTCAAGGCACCACTGTTCCTTGGTGCAGCCTCACAGAGCTGCTAGCATGGCTGTTGACTCTTGCACCAAAGTGACATCAAAGAACTAGTGACAAAGAAGGCCGACTGCTTGTTGCCTCATGCCGCCTGTGTCTTGGCCTTGCACCTGAACACACCGCAAAGACTACACCAAATGGCTAACTAGCATGTATGTCCTGCAATAGTTTGAGAAGAAATATCTCTCCATAGCTGCAGGCGTCTGTGTTCATCATTCAAAAAGGGAAACCAGGAGGCTGACAGGACGAATTCAAGATGCTAGTTAGCCAGTTAGCATACTGACAACACAACCTGATGTTTAAAGAACAAAGGATATTTACTGTGTGCTAGCGAACAATAACACTAACAATTCTGAGCAAAGAGAGCAATGGCTAAAAATCATGATTTCACCTAATATAACAAGTTTGTTTGGATCTCATGTTCTCTCGACTTTAGCTGTTTGTTTACATTCCTCACTTCCATTTCTCTTCTTGTGTGCTGAGCTGAACTGCCAGTCAGAATGATTTTATTCACTGATGGACTCTGCCGTCTCCAGCACCAATTCAACGTGCCGAATTGGCCAAAAAAGTGGACAAAGGATGACAAAGGACAACAAAAGATTACTGGTGCCGACATTGCGGGACACATTGCAAAAGCTAGGATGACAGATGCTCACAGATTGCCCGACACTGACCAGCAGACAACTGTTGCCTTGTTGTGTCAGTGCCTGTAGTCCTGTTGTTTTTAGTACCTTCCAACCCAACCTGTATTTGCAAATGAATGGCATAATAAATACATATTATCACAGACACAACCTACATGCAGCAGACACATGTAACCAGCTTCTGTAATGGCAAGATTTTGGTTCATTTCAATAAAACTGTTGCAGCCAATCAGGTGAAGTAAATCCACATGGAATTTTTAAACAGAGTTTGGTGAAATTTGACACTGGAATTTGTGCTGTTGCTCTGTTGCGGACAGTCTTGACGGTGCTGACCTTCTGAGAGAACAGGGACAGCTATGCAATCAATTTTGTGTCACTCTCAGCTGAAGCTGATCGAGCTGACCGCTCTGCAAAAGAGACGGGGTGTGGTCTGCAATCAGTCATGAGACAGGAGTGGATGGTACAGATACGTGAGAGTGCAGGTAGTCACTACAGCACCGCTTTTTTAGCAAAGAGCTGCTCCACTTTCTGGTGTGAGCAAGATGAAGCTTTCAGGCTGTGGGAAAAGGGCCTAAAATAGGGACACCTGCTGTACAGGGGTGAGGCAGACAACTTAAACTGAATCCTGGGCTTTGGCTTATTTCAGTGGTGAGGATGAGCATGGACATTTTGCCGGACTTGAAGTGAAGTTGTCTTATGTTAGGGGGGGATTAGTCTCTCTGGTCTCTGCACAGTGTGTCGGGTTGTCTTCTGCAGAGCTAGGCCCCTGATCAGAGGAACTGGGACCACAGGATAGGCCAGAGAAACTGGAGCACCACTGATTGTCGGAGGAGGAGCGGCAGCGGAAGAACGGGGGCTGGCTAAAAATAATATATCTCCAAGGAGAACAAAAATACATACATGCGCGTACACTCATACACACACACACACACACACACAGGAAGGCAGCATATATATATATATACAGGTGATGCACAGAAACAATTAAGCACAGTATTTTGGGCCATTAAACACAACTTGAGCTAAGATAAAGCAACATAGAGAAGAAACTTTCCATTTTTAAGTACTCTAGGCTCAGCTGCTGCTCTCATTGACTTTTTTTTGTACTTTTCTAAAATGCCTGCTGGAATGAAAACACCAGCCAAATTGAAATTACTGGTTAACCTCAAACATTTATCTGCCAAATTGTAGGATTTCCAATTATATGATTTGTGTTTTCAGAGCGGAAATACAGAGGTTTTGGAATGGCATCCTCAGAAAATCCAGACCTACACACACACACACACACACACACTCAGTCTTTCATGTGCTTCCTGTGACTGACGCAGAGAAATATCAAGGGACCTGTTAACTTCACACATTCATATGTGCACACATATGCAAATCCACTCCCCCAAGAAAGTGCCCTATAAAATATTTCAAGCTCGCCTGTTGCCAGCGTTAGCGGCAAGAATTCAGGTCATCTAATATTTTTTTAACCTGAATTTTTGGAAGCTGTCTTGACAGTCTGTTCTGAAGAAACGCAGTTTAAAAAAGTGTTAATATTAGCTGTAAATACCTGCATATTGGCATCTAAGAACGGGGGCTTACCTTCATGCTCCTGAGCCCAGACTCTCCCCAGCTCAGCCTGGGAGAGACAGATGAGGAGAACAGCACAAAGCCCCATGTCCAGCCGACTCTTCTCCCTCCTTCCCCGACTCTTTATCACTCCTCTCTTCTTCTTCTTCTACTTCTTTTTTCTTCCCCCCTCTCACTTCGCTGGAAGGAACGGGGCGCCTCACTCCTCCACTCCCCTGACTTCCGTCGCTCTCTGCTCTCCCACACCACTGCTTTTTCCTCACCTCAGCCAAGATTTACTGCTTTTCTCCCTCCTCTGTCTGTCACTCTTCTCTGCTTTGTGTCCTTGTTTGGCCCTTTAGAGTAACTTCTGGGATGGCGGGTCCATGTCAGGGAAAGAGTTGACAAACAGTTGAAGTGTTGCAGAGTAAGGTGTTTTCTCTTTGCCCTTCCTTTGCTCCAGTCTCATTATTTTCTGCTCCTTGAAATGATTGTTCACTCCCTCCTCTCTGTCTGTCTCTTGTGTCTTTCCTTGTGTTTCTCTCTAACAGTGCTCTGGATTTTTGCAAGTCTTCCACAAAGAGGAAATATTTATGTATTTCTACATTTTTTCTTTCCTTCCACACCAAAAAAAGGGGTTGGAGATGGGAGGAGCATGTCTCCCCCATGTGGAAGCATGTTGAACCAAAACAAATGTGATATTGTTGAATGGTTGACATTTGAAAAGTTTCCCCTGTGGTTTGTTTAAGGAAATATTTGATTTTCTCTTACAACTAAGCTCATTTTAAGTTTTATTTCTTTCAGATCTGTGCTTACTGTAAGTGTTGTTCCTGTTCACACAAATTACATTACTTTGAGTATGCATGACTTTTTGCAGTTCATACTCATGCATGAATTTTCCTGGAATAGTTCTGTCTCCCATTTGAAAAGATTTGTTCATGTGGCTGATGTCAGAAAGATCCAGATACAGTGAAAGCCATATTAGGATGCTTGCACACCTGAGCTGCTTGGTCATTTTTAACCAGACCGGTTCGTTTGGGGTGTTTGTTCGTAAGTTCATTCAAACTTTGGTGCAGACCAAACAATTTAACTCTGGTCCTCCTAAATGATGATGAACGTGGACCTTGGTTCACTTCCAAGAGTAGAGTTTGGTTCACTTTAAGTGAGAAGAATGCGATCAGACACAAATATAGAAAGCAAACACAAAAAACTGCTTATCCATAACTGAGGCAGGATTTATACTTGTGTATCAGCTCTATGCAGAGCCTACGCACATGGCCTATGCCTTTGTGAGCATTTATACTTATGCATGGTGTGTCTGTGTCACTCTGCAGTTGCACCTCCAAAACAGTAGTCGCAGACCTGCCAACCTGTACGCATTTTGCGTACCAGGCACGCATTTTGACATCAAAGTACGCTGGTACGATTTGATGCTCTAAAAGTACGCATATCACTCGATCGCGCATTTCGCCGGTTTCAGTGTATTTGTCTATGCAAGATGTCACTCAAGTTGATACCCGGTGAATATAGGTGCGTAGGCGGAACGAAAAGATTTCGGCCAATCAGATTGCTGCATATTGCCCCCCCACACACACACCCTCCCATTCACGGCTGACTAAGAAAGATGCGCTTGATTCAGTTCCATCCAGTTAGACAGTACACTGTCGCCCTCACCGTCAAGATAGATGAACCCTCTTCGCCCACACCTCTGGGTAGTCCTCAGTGATGACTCTATCAATTCAAACAATGCTGACAGGTAAAATGACGTAAGAAATGCAAAAATTGAGAGCTTTGAGAGCTTCTGTCTGTAAGCAGTTAGCTTCTGTCTGTAAACAGTTAACTTTAGCTTGTGTCTATTAGGGCTAGCTTCTATCTTAGCAGTTAGCTTCTGTCTTTAAACAGTTAACTACAGTCTCATAGCAGTTAGCTTCTGTCTGTTAGCAGTTAGCTCTTATTAGCTCCTCACCGTCAGCTCAGACCGGAGTTACCGTGTGTTCAGTCCGGTAGACGGTAGCACCTTCTCATGCTCGTTTAAGAAATCTCACTCCACCACCGAGTCCTTTTTTATTTATTTTTTTAGTTTTATGCCCTCTAGTGTGTTCACTATATAGAAAATAAAATTAAATAAAATTAACTTGACCTTCAAGGGGGGGCAGGGCGAGGTGCCCCCCTAATAAAATGGTAGGGCAAACGCTGAAGTAAATAGTGTCAAAGTCGTGAGAATTGTACCAGGGTAAGCAAATTGCAGACAAATTTACATTCAACTGTGTTATGAAACCATGTGCCCTGCCTGAATAACTATAACACACTTATGATAAAAAGACTCTTTGTTTGATGAGTCTGCTGAATTTCTATAAGAAAAAAACAAGGCAATAAGAAGAGAGTAGTTCTAATAGGTGTTGTACTACACAAGAACATGATGAGGAATGCTAATGTAATGCACTTGTCTATGATCTATTATCTATTTCTGTATGAAATTGCATGAAAATAGGATTTCGCCATGTGATGTTTCAAAATTTTCTCGGGGGAGAGCCCCCCGAATCCCACTTGAAATCTTTCTTTTTGTTACAACAGGACATAATACTGTATTTTTTAAGCAGATGATCAATGCTACCATCAGATTGATGAAATTGACCTTGATCTGTGCCATAAAACAAATATTGGGCGTCTATGGACGTATGTGGGGCTTAGGCCTATAGATATGAATATGTAAACGTACGCTCGTTTCTTCTGTTTGCCACATGTGCATATTGACTTTTATGGTAAAAAAAAAAGCAAAACAAAAAAGTGCCGCCGTGTCCGCATATGTTCATGACCACGCACAAGTGTCTGGTAAGGTGGTACTCATAACCTCTCTTCAAGGTTGGCAGGTCTGTAGTCGGCAGTGGGGTTTCTGTGAAGTGCTGTAAAGTTTAGTTGATTCAAAACACACATTAAACACACATTAAACATGGCTGAACAGTGACCGTTTCAGACACAAGTGCACAAATCAGCTTCACTATAACTTGCAGCATTCACAGACAAACACTTGTCTTTATCTGAACAAATTTTCCCCACAAATACAACATGCTAACGTTATTAGCACAAGCCTATGGCATTTTACATTGTATAAATTAGCCTAGTGGCTAGTGGACATTTCCTCTGCTCATATGAAGCCAGGATAAATCACACACAAGACTTAAAATGCTATTTTTGTGGAGGCTTTATTGTCTTCACAATTTATTGTGTCTTATCTGTGAAATTAAAGCAAATAAAAGCTTCGTTTCCACTGAGGGAAATGGTTTCAGAAACAGACAGGAGGTCTGCGTCTCCACGACGTATAGTTACATTTCTAGGAAGGTGCTTGTCAGGCGATGGCATAGCGTACAGTGTAGGCTCTTTGTCAACACAGCCTATGCTGTGGGTACGCCACTGATTCAACACAGAAGTAAAAATCCCACATTATGACCATAGGTTACTCGTTGTCTCTGTAACAAGGAGAACCCATCAATCTCTCATCAGAGCCTGCTGTCTTCTTCAGTTTGCATTGTCTCACTCATCTCATTTGAAGAATAAAATGCTCGACAACTCACTGTCTTTTCAGCTGCTCATACTGTCGGTCTTCTTTCAAAACATTTACCACAAAAAAAAACAGAAAAAAATGGTGTTGCTCCTTTATTTCTGACACCAGAAAGTGATGGCGAGTTTGTTTACAATGTTAGATGCTTTTGACAAAGTGCAGTGTGAACACTAACCAAATCAAATGCAATGTTGCAACTTCACCCCCTAATTACACTCAATCAACCGAACTATAGTACCATCTTTCCATTACCACTTTTGGCGGTGCCATGCTGGGCCGATTCGTTTTTCCATTATCAGTTAAGCCGCAGCATGCTATGCTGAGGTGCGCCACAGATGGACCTTCTCTGGGGTAGGTCCAAAAGCTGAGAATCAGTGACGTCTGGCCGACAGCAGCCAACCCCTGACGACCCATCCTCTGAAACAAACTGTGTGTGTTGCAAGACTGTCCTCACCTCTGTCTGCGGGAGACCAGAGAAAAGGGCATTTTTAAAAGTCTCTGTGTGTTCAGCTTTCAGTACTTTTGTAGCTTTGAACTTTGAACTTTATATATCTGCTTTATTTCACTGTTTCATGTTCAAGATCAGCCATATAAGAAGTTTTGTGAAGGTGTTGTTCCTGCAAAACATTTCCTTATTTTGCTGCTTCACAATAAAAGCTTTTAAATAACAAAATAATGGGGGACTTTTACTGTAGAGAATCTATAGAAAATTAAATAAGTTTATCACTATATTGGTGGAACTTTGTTAGTGGCTCTCTTTGATAAAAACAAGTCTACCAACGCCACAGGGAGCACAGTGAAAGTAGAAACAGCCACAGTGAGATGTTGATGAAGAGATGCAGACAACAGGCTCACCTCCCTGCTGTGTGATGGAAAAACACTTGCAGCAAAATAATGGGGGACGTTAGCCTTGGATTAGCCCGCTGCTTTTAAACGTCATCACTCAGGACACGCCATCATCAGTTAAAGACACACCAAACCAGGTCACTGCGATGGAAAAAGGATATAGGTGTGAAAGTGCCCTTAATGTGAAATACTGAATATAAATCAATATCAATCAGTTTATGAAAACACTAATCCAAACCGTTCACTTGGAAGGCACAATTTGAAATGGCTCAAATGCCCTCTAGTTAAAGCATCTTGGATGTGAGATTCTGTTTAGTGACTCTGAGGGAAGAAAACTGCAAAAACAAATATTAAAGTTAGCCTAAATTTATAAATCAAATGTAAAAGCTACAATATCATTACAGCTACCGATTCTCAGGTTATTGTAAGGTCAAATGTGTTTAGCTTGATGGTCAAAAAACAAAGTTGCAGTCTTGACAAATACGATAAATAAGTGCATTTGTGATCAGCTGGGGGAAAACCCTCTTAAAAGTCATGATCCAGCACACACAGGCCATCCAGTGGGCAGACTGGGATCTGTTCTGTGACTCCTCATAAACTTGTGTAATGTTTATTTACCTACGTCTTAACACACAAACACAATGAGAGAAACTGTTTTTATGAGTCCGGTAAAGTTGTTCCAAATGACTGGACTTTTCCCGCTTCCTTTATTTAGTTTGGTGATTGATGTGAGAAGTTCATTAAAAGTACATTCAGTGATTTTGTTACAACATCCAACAGCTGTGCCAAATCTCACTTTCCTCCTGACTCAGTAATGTGGTTTGGAAACTCAGCTGTTAACTGTGTGGCAACATCAAGAGTGACGTCAAGTGTTCAACAAGACATTTATATACAAGGTGAAGTAGATTAATATCATAAGGCAAATCTGTCTTCCTCCTTTTTGGCTGCTCCATGTACCAGTACCGTAACAGCACGAATAGATGTGCATCAAAATCTAAGTGCTAACGTTAACTAGCTCTCCTCCTGCCGATTTTAACACAAGCCATGTTTCCATCAGCCTGTTTAGATCTAGAAGTATCACATCAGAAAATTATGATGGAAACGCCAAAATTCGAATTAAAATCCCCTGATTTGCACAAACTAAAATACGCTCGCTTTAGCCGGGTTTTGGTTGATTCGAAAAAATGTTGATTCGTTAAACAGGGGATGGAAACAGTTATGTTTGAATTAAGTCTGACGTAGCACACCTCTCTCGTGATGATAGCCAAACTCTGGGTTGGGAAGGCGGTAATGCTTTTACAAGCTGGTTGCCAACCGCCAGAAAATGTATAAGAAGAAGAATACGAGACTTGTTTTGTTTCCGGTTCTGCAGAAAACTTGCACGAGTTCGTAGTTTTCACCAAAGTCCGTACATTTAATGGAAACACACAGGATTCGTATTTCTTTAAATGCGCATTTCCCAATGATCCGAATCACTTTTGGATGGAAACATAGCTACAATGTCACATTATCAGATGCTTCCTCTGACACAATGATAGTGAGTTTACTGCGTCTTTTTGTCCTGGAGGGGAGGATCTCTGTTCGTCACAAACACACTCTCTATCGTTCCCAGGATGACGAGATGCTGGATGCTTCTAGCCATCTCGTTACACAACAGTGGGATCATCACAGAGCCCAGTCACCGAACAGGCATTGTATTCTTCTTGTACCTGCTCGTTAATTTAAGTTTGTGGCCATTTCAAGCCCTGCTTTTTAGCCTGTGCAAAATATATATGACTACCGCCATCGGTGAATGTCATCTTATTTGCCGATCGGCCATGACTGCAGTTGGTTCGGATCGAGGTCGGAACACGTTCTCACTACAAACAAACTGCACATCAAGACGGCTGTTTTGGTGCACACCCGAATGCAATTGCTGTGTTCACACCTGCCCAAACAAACCGCACTTAGGGGGCAAACGAACTTGAGGTTGGTTGAACCAAACCAAACAGGTCAGGTGTGAAAGCACCCTCAAACTCCAGGTGCACTACCCCTCCATATGCACTTGATTTGATCTTGTTTACCTGACACGCTGTTTTCTTTGTTTTAATGATTTAAAATCCTAATAACGGCCTGATTTGTGATTATTAGCCAATAGTGACCCTTGCTCCAGATTCTCCTGTTCTTCCAATTTTTTTTAAACCTGGTACAAATAAGACACGGGGCTGTTTCCCATTACAGAGGGAGTCACACTCATCTGCCTTGTTCCAATTGGAAACAGCTTATAGCGAACATTATTTAAACTTTACCAGAAATGCAGTTCAGTCATCTGAGGACAGGTTTATATGAGGTTATATATAATGATGAGGTAAGTGAATTTATGTTGTCCAAGGACCCCAAAAACATTGAGCACATTTTATCATCATTAATTCTTCTCCCTTGTCAAAACGTGTCTGTGGAGGATTATTGCCACTGTGTCTGAATAATGATAAATTACAGATGTGGAGTCGGTTATGAGTCAGTGAGATCGCCTTATTACCATTATAATAAACTGACGGGCTGTTATGTGTAGTGGTTTCCCAGTGAACATTTGGGCCGGGCACACTGTATACTCATCCCGTCCAAAATGACTCAAATTCAAGACCTTTGTCATTTACTTTTTTTTTTTACCGTTTCCTGCTTTAAAATGCTGCACAAAATCAGTTTTACTGTATTGTTTTTAAAAGAAATATGCAAATCTTTCCAAAAGCAGCAATGACTAACTTACAAAGGACCTGATAATGAACACAGGTGTCATTAATTAACATCTGTCTCACCAACAATAAAGATACCTCACTTTTAAGACAGTACACAGTTAATGACTAGAGTAGACGTCACTGCATCATTCCAGACAGATAGAGTATGGGAGGTCACCTCAGTACACACTTGCATTGACTCTCTATTTTCTTTCTACTTTTACAATTGCTGCCAGTATTATCACAGATAATAATCAGAATATCCCTTATATTATAATTATTTTCATCTGTAGACTAGACTAAAGAACCATGGACAGAATCCTGCGGGGGGTTTGAAAAGGTTTTAAAGTTGGCATAATGATCTGTATTTCATAGTTTTAGTCAATCATGATTATCATTATTATCTTTCTGATTTTGTCCCATCAGTATGTAAAACCTGGTGAGATATCATGGATTGTATAGTTACTCTATTAAGCATTTCTAGGCAGCATATGAACAGTTAGTAGAGGGCTCCTATTCCCGTACGTTCAAACCAGAACCTTCCAAAGAGGCAAAGTCTCTCGCGGACGCCCAAGGAGCACGAAAATATTTGTGGCAGCTTTGGTCGCTCTAGTCACTCATCACGTGAATCATTGAACATTCGATCGTGCTTGTCAATTTAAAGGAGCCGCAATGCGGACAACTGGCTTGAAAGTAGTAGCAGAGTAGTTACTGCTTGCTGTTGTCCAGTCAAAAAGCTCATAGTTGGCCTACAGAAAGTTATGTTTGGTCAATGAAAACAGAAAACGTATGTCATCCCATTCAAATCAAGCAAGGAAGACTTGCATGCTACGTTACAACATTAGCCTGCAATTCTCCTCTATTATTAACATTACACACTTTAAAACTCACCAGACCAACCAACTACCTCCGCGACGCGCTCCCAAGCCTTTTTATTTTGGTCTCTGTAACTGAACAGTGACACATTATAAAGGACTGAGTGGGCGCGAACGCCGCTGTTTTGAAAGCTCTGGTCGCTGTTGGTTTGATCGTACACTTAGGGGTGTGCCATATCGTCTTGTTCACGATAATACCGTTGTATTTAATATCATAAGAAAAATTCATATTGTGATATTTGTGATGTTTTGACTTGTTGATGACATATTGATGTTATACTGTTATCCACGGCAACAACATGAACCACGGTGGCCTCCTCAGTAGTGTGGAGTAGACCATTTAGAAATGGTCGTACCTTGGCGATGTTTCTGAGGTGGAAAAATTCTGTTTTCATCACCTTGTCAATGTGGGACTTGAACCTTAGATCTAAATCTAGGATCACACCAAGATTGTCACCTCAGATTTAATCCAGGGAGTTAAATTCCCAAGTTTATTAAGCAGCATTTCTTTTTTGTTTTAGGGCAGACAAGCAGGATTTCAGTTTTATCTCTGTTTTTCTACATTTTAGAAGGGAGCTGTCGTTGGCTGAAGTGTTCTTGTCAAGTGTTTTTATATTCAACCCACTAGGGGTGCTAGTGAGAGGGCAGTGAGGAAGGCTTTCAGAAGATTAATCACCTTTGCACCAGTTTATATTGATTAGAAATTTACACTGTAGGAGAACAGGTGGCTAATCTTGTGTGTTGAATGTGACAGTTGGTCTGGACTCTTGTACAGGAGCGTCAGGGTAACATCAGCATGCTAAATGGGGCCAACATTAAGTTTTCATGCTTGGTTGTTAGAAATAAATCAGGTATTACAGCAAAACAAACACATATAATTCCCTTTATGTCACTTTGAGACCAGTTTTGTTTTGACAGTATTGTTCAACTACAAAAACATTGAGTGAAACAGTTTTTGCAGATGTTATTCAAAATGGAGAAGTTATTAGAAATGATCATTATTATTATTGTCCTAAAAACTAACATTATTGTACACTACAGAGGGGTACTGAGTATTTTTCTTTCATGAGTATATCTACACTCCATTGATCACAAACAAGCTTTACATTCCTTAAAATAAATTGTCGGCACAGTCAGATTTGTAGAGTATAATATTCAGCTTGTAATGGAAATGCTTTGTTAATGTGCTGTTAACATTTACTGGCTTCATTCACCCCTCACTTCACTTCATGAAGAATCGTCTTTGAAATCTGCCCTGTGTGTGGACGCTGTGGAATGTCTGCCCAGTAAAAGCTCTGAGGCATTTCTTGCGCCTCATTTAAAATGTTACTTAAAATGTGAGAACACTGTGTGCAGTCACAAAGAGTGCTGCAGGAATGAGTCCTAAGACCCAGAAATGAGTTAGCATTTTAGCACTCCTGGTATCCTCGTCTCGCGGTCAGTGTTTTCTTTTGTTTCTTTGCAAAGGGTTTTCTGTTACGTGCCTGAAATAAGGTCTGTAGTTGACACAAGTTTAAGAGATTTTCTTTACTGTGCTTGGTGTTGAATGTTAGCCACTGCTGCATTAGCTTCTTTAAAGGTGTATTTATACTTGTGTGTGTGTTAGCTCTTTGCACAGGCTATCAATGTGGCCTACGCCATTGTGAGCATTTATACTTGTGCAGTGGTGTGTCTGTGTCACTCTGCCATTACACCTTCAAAACACTAGTCAGTGGTGGGGTTTCTGTGAAGTGCTGTAAAGTTTAGTTGATTCAGAACACACATTAAATATGGCTTAATAGAGACAAATTCAAACACAAGTACACAAATCAAATGTTTTTGTTTGTTTGTTTGTTTGCTTGCTTGCTTGTTTTTTTTTTTTTAAATTTATTTATTTGTTGTTATGTATGTCTTGATGGTGTCCTTATGTGTCTTTATGTATGTATGTAAATGGGGGATGGAAATTTAAAAGCTATGCTTCGTCCATCCCCTTTTCAGGCCAGGCTTTGTTGTCTCCTAACTGTGCTGTCGCTGTATTGGTATGTTGGTGTCTGTAGTTTGTTCTGTCTGGTTGCTGTGGTCTGGTGTGAAATAAATGCACTGAAAAAAAAAAAAAAAAAAATCAGCTTACTGTAACTCACAGCATTCACAGACAAACACTTGTCTTTATCTGGACACATTTTCCCCACAAATACAACATGCTAACGTTTTTAGCACAAGCCTATGGCATTTTACATTGTATAATTTAGCTTAGCAGCTAGTGGAGATTTCCTCTACTCATATGAAGCCAGGGACAACAGCAACATTTAACAAAGGTAACGTTACAAAATTCGGCTCCATTACAGCTCACAAGGTTCACTGACAAAACAACTGTCTTATACTAAACATGTTTTCCAAACAAATACAACATGCTAACGTTATTAGCACAAACCTATGGCATTTTACATTGTATAAATTAGCCCAGCGACTAGCAGAGATTTCCTCTGCTCATATGAAGTCAGGATAAATGACACACGAGACTTAAAATGCAATTGTTGTGGAGGCTTTATTGTCTTCACAATTTATTGTTTCCTATCTGTGAAATTAAAGTAAACAAAAGCTTCATTTCCACTGAGGGAAATGGTTTCAGCTTAGAAAAATAGACAGGAGGTCTGCGTCTCCCTGATGTATACTTACATTTCTGGGGAGGTGCATGTCAGGCTACAACGTAGGATACGCCATAGGCTCTGCGTATCCCCGACACACAAAGGACTGACTGCAGGTATGTTTTGACTGAAGACGAAGATGTTTTAATACTACTAGTACGGGGTTATTTAGATCGATACCTTAAAGGTATCAAGTACCAATACCCCGCCATACTTTTGGTGGAGACTTACAGTGTTTGGGGTTGGTCATGTAAGTCATGGAATTATGTTGTGTAATGAAATTGTTACAGTAATCTTCCATGTAATTTAACATAAAGGCAAATTTATTTTCTGGAGCTGATATCGATGTATGACAACATTTTGTTTACTATCACGTAGCCTGTGTCTCCATTTTCTCCCTGCATTCCGTCTCTCCCTTCCTGTGTGCCTGCTAGCTGAAATTATATTTGAATAAAGTTTGGTAAATTAGAAAAACGCCAGGTAAGTGGGACAAGACAAAAAAGTATCTTAGCTTGGTTTGGTGATATATCAGTGAAGTTAAAATCACACATAAACTTACTGGTTGTGATGCTCTTTAAGAAGACTGTAGTTAAACAGGCTAGGAAGATTATCAAGGAGCCCCAGTTAAATACAGGAGAAGGTGCCAGAATAGTACTTCCATTACTGAATCTCCTAAACTCAAGAAATGCATTTGAATCCACATTATGTTTGAACTTGTCTGTTGCTGCATTGTAATTGTGTGTACTTCATGTGGCAGCCTTTATGCCCAAGACAGATTTCCCAAGGGACAAATAAAGTATCTTGAATTAAGGGGCCAGTATACGTCAGAAGTGCTCGGCCCCCCCACACCTTGCTGACGTCGGATGTAACTTTCCGAAACCGACGATCCAACGTTCACACCTACTTCATGCTGAGAGAGTAGTCAGGGTATGAACTTCTCTCTCCAGCTCTCTGTTCATTCCTGGCCCTATTAAGTATTTCTGTCACTTTTTGTGTGCACAAATGAATGCCATGAATGTCATCCAAAAATGTGCCTCATGTTTAAACAGTATCACCTCTCCTTTGTCTCTATGACGGCTGTTTTCACTCCGTGTTAGAGTGAAGCAGTTGTTGGCAATTTGTGTAAACTTGCCTATATACTTAAACTCCTTATTGAATCCTGAAGAAACAGTACTTGTACCTCATTGTTCTCCAGTACTGTGAATACACATTCACTGATGGCCAATTGTCCATCCACTCCAGCACCGAGCATGTTTTTGTGGTGATGGGAAGGCAGACTCCTCGTGGCCTCCACCATTCAGAGCTCCTGTGGGGGGTCAAGGTCCATTACAATGGACAAAAACCACCCTGCCCGTTGTTTTTGTTAGCCCCTAATTGCAGGACCCACAGCAATGTTGATTGTAGCATTCATTACGACTGTCATTAGCAGAGTCATTAACACTGTTGGAGCATGTTAAGGAGTGTTTGGAGACAGTTATCTGCTGTTGGCATTGGGTAAATAAAAGGGAGGGGGGGGTAAGTACAGATGTAGAACAAGAATACGTGTTTGGAGGAGCGTGATAAGAAAAGAGAGAGGGAGTTGTAGTTTAAGTTTGGGAAAAAAATCCAAAACACCTCAGTAGGAAGGAAGGAGAATTTACTTGTAAGCGAACAGCTCCAAATTTTCAGCTCATAAATTACAAAACATAGACTAAGTTGCCAAGTAGTTTTAGTCTGATGATTAATCTGCAAACATTGGAACTCATAAATCTTCATGACTCAGACAAAATAAATTTGACATAAACTTATTTTCACCCCAATGTTTTGTTATTCTTCCATGGACACATCCTTTACAGAGCCATTAATTGCTCAATCCACATGAATCCATGTCATTAAACTGCTCCGATGGCTGCATAGTCATGATTCAATACTTGTTTACATATTGCTAATTGATCCAGTCGCTGCTATTGTGTTTACTAATTGACCGCCCATTACATCATTAGTCTGTGTTAGCCTGTTTTGATAATGACTTAAGTACCTGGAGCTGAGATAAGCGCAGACCCTGCGGTATCTATGTAACCAATCTGTGCTGTCTGCCACTAAGATCATGTAAATGACAAACAATTATCCAGGCATGTACCGTAAGTCTGAGCCGAAATACTGAATGCTACTGAAACAATGAATGCTAATGCTAAGTAAAGCTCAAACACAGAAGTTATGATTACTGACGATACAGTTCCTCGACACCATACAGTCTTAGTTGGAGGGAGAGTCGTCATATTGGACTCCTTCCAAAGCAAATAAACATCCTCAGTGTGATCACCAATACTTGATAAAGACCGGTGAGTGAGGTACTGGGTCTAATGGTGGCCTGGAGGCTTGTGATCCCACCTGAATGAGACAAAGTTTAGCATTGAGCCTTGCAGTGGTCCAAGGAGATGAAATAACATAGGCACAACAAATTCAGAAAGGCCTGTAATTCATTAAACATGGGGTATGTATAATATTAGCACTCGATACTCCACTGACAGGAATCAATACTACTACTAATAGAAAACACTCAGTCTTCATTGTAGTGTTGGGAAAAGCTGAAACATAAACGCTGCTTTGAGTCTGTCTGTAGAGCCAGGAAGAGGATTTGCAGGTTCTCACTTTAGTGCTAAATAACTAAAACAGGCTCATAGACTCATGCATGTTTTATCAAGTGTCTCAGAGATGGAAATTATTCCTAACTGGCCAGTAATTCTTGCAGTGACACATATTTGGTCCTTCTCTTTGTCCTTAGAGTAAAAGCATTTTCAAGCTTCTATCTGCTGATATGTAACGGAGCTCCAGAGACTACGAGTTGCCAGAAGACGTTGTTGTGTTCTGTGAGAGGTTTTAGAAATGATTGATGACAATGAGCTTATTAGACGATGTCATTTTAACAAAAGCTGAATATTTTTGGTGCTGACTAAAGTGAGTAATGGTGTCCTCATAGCCTAAGGGGATAGTCTGGATGTTTTGAAGTGGGGTTACGTGAGGTACTTATCCATAGTCACTGTATAACAAACAGTAGATAGCAGTCGTCAAGCCCCCAGTTTGGAGGAGCCAGCAGGAGTACCAGCATAAGAATAAGCAAGAGGGGGGGCAGCAGCAAAACATATTTTAGCCACCTAAAAACAATAATTTATTCATTCATTTGCCATTATTCTGATAGGGGTCATCGGAGGGCTGGAGACTATCCCAGCTGACTATCACAGGGCTGACATATAAACCCTTTTTAGATAGGAATTGTGCAAATTTGCAGGAAAGCCCAATCAGTCTTCTTTCAGCATTGGCAGTATAAAAACAAAATCAAGGAGTGCAGCAAAATGCCGCCTACCTACTTTTGTTCATACAGAATTTCCGGGGCAATGGGGGGCGTGAGCAAGTAACAAAACGTGTAGCTCAGCGTGTGATGTAAACAGTGACGTGGAAGGGAAGCCGCGGCTGGTCAGTCCTTTGGTGATTCTCTCATAAGTTGGCCCGTCCTTCACCGTCCCCGTCATCTGACGGTTAATGGCCTCTTCATTTGTGAGGGCAAGGAGGGCGCACAATTCCTTGTCTCCCCAGTTGCTCATCTTTACAATAGCCATGTTTCCATCAGCCTGTTTAGATGCGCATCTAGAAGTATCGCATTGGAAAATTATGATGGAAACGCCAAAATTCGAATTAAAATCCCCTGATTCGCACAAACTAAAATACGCTCGCTTTAGCCGGGTTTTGGTTGATTCGAAAAAATGCTGATTCGCAAAACAGGGGATGGAAACAGTTATGTTTGAATTAAGTCTGACGTAGCACACCACTCTCCATGGTGATATCCACACTCCGGGTCAGGAAGGCAGTAATGCATTTACAAGCTGGTTGCCAACCGCCAGAAAACGTAGAAGAAGAAGAATGCGAGACTTGTTTTGTTTCCGGTTCTTCGTAGTTTTCACCAAAGTCTGTACATTTAATGGAAACACACAGGATTCGTATTTCTTTAAATGTGCATTTCCCAATGATTCGAATCACTTTTGGATGGAAACATAGCTACTGTCTTCCAGGTTTGCGTTTCCCTCTTGCTACTAGCTGCTCATTCCTGCTATCAGCTGTTTCCTGTTTATCCACCGCCAGTGGGTCAGACGTGCGTTATCAACAGCTCCTCCCGTTGCGGAAGGCAGCCTCGTTCTTTTTAAACCAAAAAGATTCCGCCAATATGTCTACCCTACGAGGCGGAAAATTGGGCACCTCAGATCACCTCGCCAGTCCGGCTCTGTGTGTCTAAACGCTTGCAGCTTGCCGGCAAAACGGCCCAACATTCGCCGGAAATCTGGCAGACAACCACTCACACTCACATTCACACTTACGGCCAATTGTCTTTTCTTTACTCTTTTCAGGTACAAGCACAGCTGTTATCTTTGTTGTGAGAAAAAGCTGTATCGCAGATTAAATTCAGACAGGAAGAAGGTTATACACAGTACGAAAACACTTCATGCATGAGAGAAACATACTGTCAGTCTTGCAAGTTTCACTTTTGGTACCTGATTCTTTGATGTTTCTTTATCAAGTGATTACTTTTTGTTATTTCAGTGGATTTAAGATTATGTAATGTTTGGTCTGATCCCGTTTTGGCAAGTAAAAAGAGACTGAAGTTGCTGCAGAAAATGTGCAAAAATGAATCTGCTTGTTTCCCCCGAGCAACTTGTCTCCCCTCCCCTTCTCCCCCCGAGTACTAATGGCTGATGGTAATTACATTTAATGAGATCATGGGGTCGTCTGCAGGGTGCACTTCTGCAAATTGCTCTCAGCGTGGGGTCTGGAGTGGGATAGGGTAGGGGGCGACGGGGCAGCCGAGGTCGGGGCCAGGAGTGTTTGGACGCCGGGCCCCTCAGTGACTTTACCTGTCACTCAGTGAGCAGTGAAACATGTCGTGCATTTGTCTGCTATTGTCCTCATTTGTTTGTCTGGCAGAGATAACCACATGGAGGTGGTGCTTGTCTTGGCTCTATTGTGTGAGGCTTGTTGTCAGTCCATCACGTCCACCACCCCCACATCTCCCCTTTTTCCCTTTCTCCACGACTGGTCATTTTGCCACTATTTTCTGACTGCAGGGGGGTGACTCAGGCAATTTAGTTAATCCATTAACAACTAATTGTCTCCTCCTACCCTGATGTTTGGACAAACAGGCTGGTGGTGGGGGGAGTCCAGCCCAGGTGACCTATAAATGTCCCGCTGGAAGAGCAGGCAGCCACCGTCGCTGCTGGGATCCCTGCTGTCCTGACACTTTTCTACACTTTTACTGGGACTTCTAAGCTTTGGATTTTTATTTGGTGTGGACTCAGAGAAAAGTGACTCATCTTTTCTTGCTCCTTGAGTCACCCTGTCTTGATTTAATCGCTCTCAGCCTCTCTCAGTTTGCTCTTATTTATTTATTTTTAATCAGTTTGTTAGTGGAAATGTTGGGGAATCTGTGGATGCTCTGCCTGTGTCTCTGCTTCTCCTGGGCCGAGGCTCGGATATGGGCCTGGATGCTCAACATGCCCCACAGCCCTCCAAAAGAAGGAGCAAAGGCACTTAGAGAAAGCTCTCCTGTAGTGAAAGCAACCATGGTAAGATATATGGATAGAAAATAGTTACACCTCGGATCTTCCACCTACTTATATGAAAATATTGTTAGGATACTTTAGTCTTCACATAGCTCCATGTTCAGGATTTTTATGACATACAGGGCTTAAATTTGGGCCAAGTTTAACATTTCGCCATTTTATTTCCAGGCCGTGTGCGAGCATGACAGGGCCTGTGGGCGAGGTTTCTACTGTGATCGGCACTTTGGTCTTTGTGTTCCGCTGCGAGGGGAGGGCCACTACTGTCGGAGGGATGCCCAGTGTGTCCGCGGTCTCAGCTGCATGTTTGGGAAGTGCCACCGCAGCATCCCCAACGGACAAGAGGGTAAGAGTGCAACAGCAAACAATTAATTTTCATTTATTTAAAAGAGTGTAAATTTTGGAATTGAATACAGCTGGACCTGAATTAACCTGGGGTTCCTTCATCCAGGTGCCAGATGTAAAGTTGACAGAGATTGCGGGGCATCCATGTGCTGCGCTCGACACCACGGTGAGCAGGTGTGCAAAAGACGTCTGATCCGCGGCGAGAGCTGCTATGTCCCCGACGGCGGTCTGGCGTTCAGCATAAACCAGATTTGTCCCTGTGATGAGGGGCTGCTGTGTCGAGAAAACGTTGCAGTACACCAGAGAGAGTGAGTACAGCAAAGAGAGTGTTTTTATCCACTTACAGTACCACAACTCAGAGCTGATTTACCAATGGCATCAAAAGCCTCAGCGCCACTGTTTGTCAAACTGTTGTACAGCATTTGATTAATTGCAGATTTGTGAGGGAATTTGCACGTTACTTATAATGTCAAGTCAGGAAGGTCCTGCTTTATTAGAGCCCTTTGTTAAAATGTTACTTGAAGACTCAAACTGTGTACCAAGTCGACTCCGCACACTTAATGAGAAATGCACCGATTTCATTCTTTTAGCCAATTCCAGTTTCTGATTTTTGAAAAGTCTGACTTGCCAACTGCAAATTTTCTTTCTTTCTAAGAACTGTAATCAACAACATAGACAAACATATTTTTAAAACTTTGCTTTAAATATTAAAAATGCATACATGACATTAAAGATGAGTGTCTCTTTAAGCATGCACAGAAATCTGAGTGAAAATAAATTTACAACGTTTAGAAAACATCGTTCAAAAACAGCTCCTTTGGCTGCTCAAACCATTACTCAGCTCCCTTTCAGCTCAAGTAACGTCACCATTTTATTTCCTTTCAATTACTAGAGTAAAAACATTTTATTGCCACAGAATGAACTACCACATCTGTCAAATGAACCGTACCATACTTTGATGGCTCACTAAACTAACAAGCAAACTCGGTTAGACCACCCAACTTCATGTTTTTATTTAACTATATTACATGGAATATGGCGCTAATCATTTTAGCATTTTCCATTCACTTACACTAAAAGGTTAGCATTAGCTTTTCTATGTAAACATTTTGTACCCCAAACTGGGTACAACCAGACTGAGGTAGAACACCCAAATTTGTGTTTTTATTGAGTTGTACTTCCTGGTCTTAGAGTGTCTCAGTGTTTTAGCATCTTCCACCCACTTGAAATGGTTAGCATTAGCTTTGCTATGCTACACTTGTGAGCTCCTTATCAGCTCCACGATTAAAACAGATTTGGGTGGTGTAGTCCAGTCTGCTAGTTAGCGTAACACAGGAGCTTTGAAACCATGTGCAGCATGCATGGGAATGAAGGGCATATTTTGAGATTAGGTTGCAGCGACTCTGACATTATAGAGCTACTGTCTGTGCTGCTGTTTGTGATGTGACATGCATGTAAATTTGATTGACACAGGATCTGAGACTGACTAACAGGTCATTGGTCATTGTCGATCATTCGGTGCATCTTTCCTCTAAATCTAAACAGGTTTTGAGTGTGTAGTGAACTCATATGGCACCACAAACCAGTTACCATGCACACTAAAGAAACTATATATGTGTGTGTGCGTGTGTGCTCTTGATGCACACTATTGTCCTTAGTGCATTGCACAAAGGAAATGGAGGAGCTACTCACAGCTGGAAGAAATTAAAACAAATTATGGGTGTCGGTAAAACAGCTTCAGGAACAGCTCAGAAAGCCAAAAACACCAATTAAATCCTTTGGAGAAGCATTTTCGTGACATTTGTGAAGTTAAGTTGGCAGTGACGTTCCAACGTCGCAGTTTTATTTGACAGGCGTTGGCACGACATGTATTGCATCTTACCTGTTTGTTTAAAACAGTTGATTATTTTGAAGACAAAGACAAGTTTGTGCTAATAAATGTGATAGGAGTGAAGGGGAATCAGAGGACCTGTGTCCAGTGGTCATGGTCCTGTTTAATCACACTGACACTAGTTCTCTGTGTATGTGATGGTAACTTGGAGATATGTACGCAAGGCCTAAGGAGTGTGAGGTAGTGGAGGGATGTCAATGGGAACCTAACGACAAAGTTTTGCCGCAAGACTCCCTGACATGTTAATCCAGTCACACCACAAGTTGTTTTTTAAAATATGCTTCAGTATGTTTAATAAATGGCATGTTTTCATGGTCTAACCTCAGTTTGTTTGTCTTTCAGGAGAGATTTTATTTACCAGCCTGAACAAACCAGTTGGACCTGCCAAGTCCCCAAATCTTGATGCCAGCCTCAATGTTAAAGCTATTTATTGTGTGTGTTATGTGTTGTAAATATTTGTATATAAAAAACATAGGTATTTCCAAATGTATTGTGTAGCTGCATGTTTTATTAGACTTGTACAGTACAGTTGTTTTTATTATTTCATTTTGTAAATTTTGACAAAAGCACTACTACTACTATGTAATCTAGTGTAGATTTAGTGATCACTGATTATATCTATAAATGTATATTCCTCTTCAGTTTAAAGAATAAAAAGATTGTTTTCCAAAAGCAAAGAATCTGTAATTATTCACCGCTATAATTTTATTTTAAACCTGCCAAAAATCATTCAAAATGAATAATACATACACATCAGCAAGAGTGTATTGAAGAAAAGGTTTTGCTGCCCTCTTGTGATTAATGTGCAGCTGGGTAGTCCATGTTTATCATCATTGTAGACACAGTAAACCCAAATGTAAAGCATTTTGTTTGTCCAGTGAATTTATTCCAGTGTTACTCTGATGACGAAACTTTGTGTCATGCAATTCCTCCATTAAAGAGGAATTCAGAATTCCAATATGCTGTTTTGATGGCCTGGGAATTTGTGAACATGAACGATTCTCTCTCAAAGCCAGAAACCAGAGAAGTAAGTCTCAAATGTGTGATGTCATCAAGTATAAAGTCTGGAGCTACTCCATAGACAATGAACAGGAGGCTGATTTTATTTTACTTTTTAGATCTACACACTGTTTTCTTTTTAAGCCCAAATTAGCCTCAGAAACAGAAAATATACCTGTATACTCAGAGCATTCCCCTGGGTGCTCTGTGTTGTCAAGAAGTGGTTCGCAACTGGTGGTCACGCTCCAAAAGTGGGTTGTGGGTCCATTCTGAATGAACTACAGGTGACTTGCAATCATGTCAAGTTTGTAAAAAACGGACTGTTTTTTGAAGTACAGTACATTTCTGGCACAATTTCTTTACTCTGAAGTGCTGTTTTCTGCTGTAGAGTGAGTGACTAACGGATAGCTACTTGGCATACAGCAAACTGACTGGACTGCATGGTCAAACAAATGATGGTGAATGTATTAAAGGGATAGTGCACCCAAAAATGAAAATTCACCCATTATCTACTCTTCCATATGCCGATGGAGGCTCAGGTGAAGTTTTAGAGTCCTCACATCACTTGCAGAGATCCAGGGGGAGAGGGGGTAGCAGCACAACTCCACCTAATGCAGGCTGACGGCGCCCCAGATTCAAACGTCTAAAACACATAATTGAAACCACAAAATATCTCCATACTGCTCGTCCGTAGTGATCCAAGTGTCCTGAAGCCCCAACATAAAAAAATGTTTGGAAAAATGTCATTTGGACTCTGTTTTTAGCCTCATTGTAGCCTGTAGCTCTAACTGCCTGTCTGTACACCGCGCTCACGTGTGTGCGCTTGCGGGCGAGACCAGGGAAAGCACGTGAACACACATGAAGGAGGTGCCCACATCTCATGGTCTCTCCATTAGGTGGAGTTGTGTTGCTACCCCCTCTCCCCTTGGATCTCGGCAAGTCTCCATCGGCAAATGGGTGAGTAGATAATGGGTGAATTTTCATTTTTGGGTGCACTATCCCTTTAATACATTCAACATCATGTGTTTGACCATGCAGTCCAGCCAGACTTGATACCTGATGACATCACAGATTCGATTTTTAGCACTCTAGTTGTTGGATTGTGGAGAGTGTTGTTCATGTTGACTAATATTTTAGACCACAGACATAACATGTATGAATTTTGAAAGTGGGCGTAGTCCCCCTTTAAATACATAATTACACATTAAAAAAAAAAGAATAAAAAGCTACGTTTTTTGACAGAGATTTCGAGGCATTTTAGTTAAAAAAACAGATTTTGTGTACCCACACAGCGCTCAGGTGAGGTCGGGGCTATATAAAAGTACCAGAAACAGCAAGCGTCCAAGAGACACAGCCCCCAAAACTCAAATATAGAAACATGAAATGCCAAGTGAGTGTAAATCTGGGGTGGTATTTACTTTTGCTTGACTGGCGAGCCTGTTGCCAAAAATATTTGGACACACACAATATGTTTGGAATTAACCATACAGATGGACAATAGAGAAATGAATTGCGCTGCATGAGTGGTTTGAGAGGTTTCTGATACTTTTCCTACTGTGAAAAGCTGTGACTGTGGCCTCATGTTTTTCACCTAGGAATAACAACAAACATTTTACAAACACTTTTCTAATTTAGATATCAGTAAATTTATTGTAAATAATGAATACTTAAGACTCAAAAGATAGATTTTGGGGTGGAGTATCACTTTAAAGCTCAAAGTGGACACAGTGAGCACGTTTCTTGGATGACAGGCTGCAGTTACATAACATGGCGGAGTCTTGCGGCTCCTGATTGTTAGCGTCACCAGATGCTGTAACGCTAGCTGTCTCCTGACCCGTTCTTAGATCGATATCTTCTTCATAGACTCCTCCGTCGCTCCATTCAGATGCTAATCGTCTGCAGTTTGCCCCCTCAATTGCTGGGTGACTTGAATTGTTCTGTGAAGGACATTAGCGTCTAACCTCTTTGCTATCGTTTTACAGCTCTCATCATTAAGTCTTTGCAAGGAGGTTTTTGATTGTGTGAACGGAAGCGAACGTTAGAAACAAAGAGTTCTAACTTTATTGATGCCTTGGAGGCAAATCTACCTTTTCCTTTCCTTTCCCCTGAGTATCTTCAGTTTTCCAGCCATTTTAACTTCTTAAAAAACATATAATTAGAACAGATAATTAAACATGAACTGTCAGCTGAATAGATATCAAACTAAAGCGACTGAGGCTTCAGGCAACTTGATATAAACCAATTAAAATTATGTAAACAGGCCAATGAAACACACGTTTCACACACATGTAGGGCTGACAAGACAAAGGTGATATCTGATCGCACAAAACTGAGAAACCTTATATTACTGAATGCTGCAAAACACAGCCCTATCATCTCCTCTTAAGAACACTAGTTAGTAGTGTGAGCCTGCTCTTATCTGAGCTGCCATCACTTTTTGAAGGTATCTATACATGTCTGTTTGCACTATTTAGCTTCTTAAATGGTTTTGTGTTCCTGAACACTTTGTCCTTTTTGGCCAAGAGGACAAAGAGAAGGAACAGGGCAGTCTGTTTCTCTGTCTACCTCAAGTTCTGTTCCCGAAATGTGAATGTGTGCTGGTGCACTTAAATTGATTTATTGGTTAACAGCGGGGGAAGTTTGCCTATTTGCTTTCTGGTGGAAAGTTACATGAGAGGGCTGATACCACTGTCATATTTGTCTGCTTCATATTCGGGTTCAGCTAGCACTTGCTTAGCTTAGCTTAGCACAAAGACTGGAAACAGAGGGAAACAACTAGCATGGCTCTGTCCAGAGGAATTAAAATCCAACTACCAACACCACAAGCTCATTAATTAAAGGGACACTTTGTCAATTTTCAACCATCTCTGTGTTGTCGCAGTGTGTGCAGATGAGTTATGTTTGGCTTTCCTTATAAAATGAATCGTCATTGTTACACTTTGGCTAAGGAATGTCTTTTTGGTTAATTTTTCTGTCCATAGCCCGACACCCATTTACCGGTAAATAACCAGTTCATGTCTCCACTCGTTAGCCTTGGGCCCTCTGCACTGTGCACCGCGCAGGTGGGCTGGGAGCTAACTAGTGGCGCCGCTCATTTACGATTACCTCTGCAAACCACGTCTCAGTGGCAGAAGGACATTGCTGTGGAAACATGGTGGCCCCCAGGTCACCTCGGTGAGTAGCCGCCTTATTTTAGATCTGCAAAACTCCTTGAGCATCGTTAACTATGTTAGCAACACTTGCTGTTTTTTCCATAGCAGCATTGTTTGGGTGGGACAGCGTTACCAGCGATAATCACAGAATTAGCAGCGCTGTTAGCTAATGTTAGCTAACACCAGATCTAGGTGGTGTGCAGTGCAGTGAACTGAAGAGTAGCAAAACTGATCTATAATGCATGACCAGTCCAAAATACTGTCAGCTGCTAACTGACTGGGGGTTAACCGTTGACATCCTTGCTTTGGTTGTATTGTTTTTATTTTTTTTCATCTTTTAAACAACCAGGATATAATATGATAATTTCTGAATTTTAGAGGTGCGTGTCAGCAGATTTTGTGACTATGGTGACTGGACCTAGGCTAGCTGTTTACCCCCATTTCCAGTTGTTATGCTAAGCTAAGCTAACAGTTTGCTGACTACATGTATGAGTGTGGTATCAATCTCCTTGTTTAACTCTCCACCAGAAACTAAATAAGGTTATTTCCCAAAATGTCAAACTTCTACTTTACATAAGCATATATGAATGACACAAATAAAATTTAGAAAGACAGGAGACATTTAATAAACTGTAACAAGGTGAAAACAGTTGGAAAATCTTCAATAATCACTCCTCCGCTGCCACAGCGATGCTGCTAGCTAAGTGTGAAATAAATTATTCGCCCTCCTATGTTATAACAAGTCCTAACTGTCTCTATTCACTGTATGAAATTGACAGATTTCCCTGTGAGCCCGTCTCCAGATAAGGTGACTTTAAGCACCCTGAGTGCTCGTCCCGTGAGACGCTGGTCATTTGAAAGTGAATGTCCGAGCAGCACAGAGAGCTTTTGTGAGCAGTGACACAATAGAGCTCTTAAACCTTCCAGAGGGGAGACGAAGAGAGAATGGGGGAGAAGTTGATTTCCCTCACCTGTCATGGTATAAAATACCTCCCCAAGCTGTCAAGATGTTAGTTGTAGAGTTGCCGGTGCTGGTGGCTTGTTGAAGAGCCATGAGGATCCTCTGACATCAGAATATATAAAGAGGTTTTTCCCCAACAGGTAAATCTTTTATTTAATGACATACTTACATTATTCTATGTTATCTTTGAATATTCTCTCATTGCTAACTAAAATCTCTTTGCAGCATCACAGCATGGCTTCTGTTGGTGCTTTGTTAATGCTTCTACCTGTTGCATGGACATGCTCTCCCCAAAAAGCAGGTAACATCACACAGTACAGAGATCAGGTTGTTCTCATGCTGGATGTCTTTTAAATCCCACATATTTCAAGCAATTATTTGCCAGGTTTATTGAGAGTGTGCATCTTATTCCAGACTATGTTATGGTGTCATGTTTCCCCAACGCTATCATTGCCAACGTCCCTGAGTGTCCGTACGGCTGGGAGATCGACCAGCTGTCCCTGGGTGGAGTTTGCTACTCTGGAATACACAGTCCAGGCTACTACCGCTTCATCATCCCAGACCTGACGCCCAAAAACCACTCGTATTGCGGCACGCAGTCTGAGGTGAGGGTCACAATTACTGTATCCAGCCATGGAGACTTTGTTTATTCGCGCAGTTTCTGACATGTCTGCTTTGTGATAGTTTTGACACCACCCCAGTTCAAAGTAGGACAATGGGGTTTAGTTTGTAGTGCTAAAGCATTTTACATTGATTAAAAACCAGAAACAATGTCTCTGTTTCTCAGGTGAAGGCATAGCCATTTTTATTTTAGTGCCTCAGCAACAGAAGAAAACAACCAAAAAGTACAAAAAGATATTATTCATATTCTTGTCTTCACATCCCCTCTGACAGTACATGCCCGGCAAAGATCCCAAGTACATCTTCTACAACTCCATCGTGTCCAACGACACGTCGCTCACAGTCAGAAACCAGCCGGTCAACTACACCTTCAGCTGCATGTACCGAGCAGCCTACCTGGTAAATAACGCAGTGTTCAGCCAAAGGTAAGCATTGACACGAGACACGAGGCGACCACAGTCACCGTGTGGAACATAAGTGCATTCTAACCCAATGACTTGCAGCGTTTTTACTAAACCCTCTGCTTTTTCCAGAGTGGCTACAGTTTATGTCAACAACGGGAGTTTAGGCACTTTTAGGTCACAGTTGTCTATGAACGTGTTCACGGTGAGTAGACGCTCGCAGATTCAGTTTCTCCAGTGGAGGCAACATGTTTCATGCAGTCATGCTATTTTTATATGTGTTTAATAAATCCTCTGCAGAACAGCTGTACCAATAAGAAGTTATTCAATGTACGAGTGTGACTTGTTACATTCAGATGCAAATAAAAATATATGTATGTATTTTGTAGAATTCAAAGTTCCTGTACGCCAAGGACGCCCCGTATGTGATCGACACCTCTGAGATCGGCTCTGAAGTCTTCATCGGCATCGAGGCCAAAGGACTAAGTAACAGGTATGTCAGCATATATTGAAATATTCCAGGTGTTTAAAGATTATGTTTATATTCATACAAGTACCACAACCACTCAAAGTCTAACACATCTTTCAATTATCACCTCCCAGATTCAAAGTTGTGATAAACAACTGCTGGGCCACTCCTACTCCATACTCAACAGACAAGAAGAGGTGGAGTCTCATCATCAACAGGTACAAAGTCAAACATTTCAACTGGTTCAGCTAGTGCCCACCATACACCAGAAGACTTTAAAAAGATTTTGAGAAGACTAAAGTCACACACGATAAGATTTTGCAAAGACTGAGTATCTTGCAGGGGTCACTATTTGCAAAACTGCAACTAGATTCCCTTTGAGATCATTTTCCATCCTGCTCCTGGTGGAAACTCCCTTTTAGAAATTTGACATATTAACAATTCCTCAAGTGTGCAAAAAACACGTAACTCTAGAAACACAACATAAGAGGCATCATGTGTCAACAACACTCTTGTCAATTCGTCGTCAGTATAATCCATAAAGATAAACTGTATTTGTGTACAAACTTTACATTTTTGTCGCCTCAACTTGCGACAAGACTCCGTTGGTTTGCTGCGCTATTTAAGTCAAAGAAGACAGTGGGAATGAGAGGCGAACTGTTACAAAAGTTAAGATTTCTCACTGAAATAAGTGCCAGTTGGTGGATCAGATACACGCTGAATTAAACACAGACTCTGTTCACTCCAGAACTCCACCAGTGTCTCCTCCTTTTCCACTTTATAAGAGAACCAAGACTTTTTTATGTCCTGTAGCCCTCCTGGAGTACTCCCCATTGGGCCTTTTCCACTGTCACTTGGCCATGCCGAGTCAAGCCATGCCAAGCTGCACCGATTTGCATTTCCATGATCAGTTTAGACGCGCCGTGCCACATTGAGCTACGCCAGAGATGGACCTTCTCTAAAGTAGGTCCAAAAGCTAGGCTGCCAGCCCACAAGCAGGTAGCGGTGACATCTCTCTGACCACAGCCAACACCCAACGACCCCCCAAACAAGTTTTGTGTGGTGCAAGACTACTTATCTCATCTTGCCTGCAGGAGACCAGAGAGAAAAGTGTTCTTAAAAGTCTCTCTGTGTGTTCAGCTCTCAGTATGTCTGTAGCTTCTAACTGAATCTCTGTGGTTTGGAGTTCGCGTGGTTTCATGTTCGCTATCAGCCGTATAAGAAGTCATGTGAAGTTTCGGCCCAAAAAAATCAACATTTCCTTATTTTGCTGCTTCATAATAAAAGTTCTTACATAACAAAACAACGGTGGACTTTTATTGCGAAGAATCTATAGAAAATGAAATGTGTATATCACTGAATTAGCAGAACTTTGTTAGTGGCTTTTCTTCAATAAAGACAAGTCTAATAATACGGCAGGGAGGAAGAAAGCAGGAAGCAGAAACCGCCGCAGTGAGATGTTGATGAAGAGCTGCAGACAACAGATTCTTACTGCACCTCTGCAAACAGCTCACCTCCAACAGGTCAACTTCTTTTCCCTGCCCTGCTGTGGAAAGACACATGCAGCAGAAATAACAGGGGACTTTAGTTGTGGATCAGCACTCTGCTTTTAAACGTCATCACTCAAGATGAGCAGTCATCAGTGAAAGACACACCTTCAAGTGTGTGGCCCTGTTGTAATGGAGATGCAAATCCCTGCTGCACTGGGCTGACGACCCAAGCCAAGCCAAGCCAAGCCAAGCCTGCTCCGGACTGTTGAAAAGGGGTACATGTTTACTGTCTACCCTGTTTTGCTGTTTCCTGTTTGACAGTGGAGAAAGTGCAGTTGTTGGTTATTGACAATGTTCATGACATTGAACTTCATTATTTGCCTGAACCAAGACTAAAAATTAACAACAACATCAAACATACTGTGTTTTATTGGAACGTCAATATGAGAGAAATACAGACTTAAAGCTCACTGACACCCCGTTTACACGTACACAGTGATTTTGATAAACGGAGACATCTTCCTTCGTTTGTGCCCTTCGTTTACACGCAAACGGAGATTTCTCCTCTAAAAACTCCGGCCAGAGTGGAGATTTTGGAAAACTCCGGTTGCACGTTTACATGTAAACTGCAATAAACGGAGTTATAGGCAGCCGACGTCACAGTATGCGCCCGAACTTGCACCTGTGTCAAAAGTGCGACCTATGTTGCTATGGTGACCATGGATACATTCAGAGTAGCAGTCGCATTTATGTTGGTTACCTCCCTTCTTGTCTGTTTGCATTTGCAAATACAGCTGCTCTATTATGTCGAGGAGCAGAGACGAATGAGTGCTCGGAGGTCAGCAATTTTGTCTCTGTATTTCCCCCGAACTGCCTTAAGCTTGGTTGTGAGGACGGCGCGGGTGATGTCCTCGTTTCAATGAGGAAAATCGGTTGATGGGGTTGTAGCGCTAGATGCGTTGGGTAGTGCTCTAAAAAGAGGGTAAGTATGTCGGCATATTTACTTTGGCACGTCTCCCAGTCGATGTTCTCCTGTAATTTTGTGGCTTTGTAATCTAAAGTTACATTTAACAGGAGCTCTCCCTCCTGGTCAGTCCATATGAATGATGATCCTGGCGCCATTGTTGAGAGAGAGGAAGTGACTCGTTGTTGTTGTTGTTGTAGTTGCTATTTTCGGGATTCTGATTGGCTAACGTGGGCTTGAGCTTCTTGTTACACTGCCACCTACAGGTTTGGCATGCTCTTGACAGCATATATACACGGGTTAGTGTAAACGAAGATTTTTTTGAAAATGGACAGGTGTGCACGATGTTATTTTTGAAAACGGAGATGGTGAAATGTCCGTTTATGAAAATAGCTGGCCACGTGTAAACAGGGCATGAAGCATGCACCAGCTGGGTGACATATGAAGTTTGTCTGGGAGAGTGAAAAATCTTGAAAATGTACTTGAGTCATTTGTTCAGAGTCTGCTCCTGATACCTCAGATAAGTTTTACAGTGTAGTTGAATGTGAAAGGACACCTCTGGATGCCACTTGATACTTAAATGAATTTTCCGATTAAACGCGTTTCTGTCTTCCACCAGCTGCTCCTCTGACAACACTGTGACGATTTTTGAGAACGCCAAAGACAGCCGCTCCATGTTCAAGTTCAACTCTTTCCGCTTCCAACGTCTGGAGAAGGTTTCCACTGTCTGGCTTCACTGTGAGGTCCAGGTCTGTGATGGAGAGAGGCTCAATTGTCAACCAGTGAGTGCAACATTTAGACATGATATCAACATATCTTCAGTTCATCTGTTTATCAATGTCAGTCCCTGTTGTTACATTTCCAACTCTTTTTGCCCTTGAAATATCACATGCAGTTTAAGTCATTATGAGGCACCAGTTTCCGGAGTAGCCATTTACATTTAGCCAAGTACTGAACAATTTTGAGGTACTTTACTTGAGTATTTCCACTCTCTGCTGCTTTATACTTCACTACATTTATTTTTGGATGCCTTTGTCCAAAGCAACGTACAAATGAGGTTATGAGTTACTTTTCAGAATATACATGATAAGCTTATAAAATCCAATTAATTGGTAACAATTAAACCAGTGGTTCCCAACCCTTTGGCGTTTAAGTCGTTATCAAGTGATTTCCTGTCAAAAGTCCACAGAATGGATTTAAGTTTGTGTAGTTTTGTGGGTTTGTTCATCTCATGTCTTCTCAGAGTTATCTGATGATCCTTTGGAGGGAACCATCCCCTTCTCATTCCCAGGTTTTCAAATACCAACACTTTATCAGCGCCCTCGGCATCTGATAGCGACGCACAGGGCACCCTTTAGAGCAGTGGTTCCCAACTGGTCCAGCCACGGGATCCAGATTTCTCCTTAGTCATTAGTTCAAGGTCCACACAGTTTAATACCTTCAGTGCATACTTGTGTTTGGCCGTGTTAAGCTAGTTTGTTGTCTCTGTTAAGTAGCTATCTGTCAGTCACTCACTCTACAGCAGGAAACGGCACTTCAGAATAAAAGCTCTGTGCCAGAAAATCCCTGTACTAAAAGATAAAATGTGTTCTTTACAAACTTAACATGTTTGCGAGTCACTTGTGTCCATTCAGAATGACCTTCGACCTGCTTTTGGACTGCAACCCACCAGCTGGGAACCACTGCTTTAGTGTGGTTAATTCTATTGAATGGTCGTGCTTGTTAAGTTTAAAAAATGATCATATTTTGGGTTATAATAAGTATGTTTATTACGTGACGTTTGATTCACACTGGGTGGGACTTCTTCGTACTTTAAATGTAAATAAGATTCAAGATTGCATAAAAAAATAAAATAGAGCTTGTTTTATGAAAAAATTCTCAGGAAGGTTCCCAGGACCCCCCTACAGAGGTCTGAGCCTCGACTGTCCTCAAATCCTAGAAATGTCCCTAACTGAACCCTGGCCTCATTTTGCAGAAGTGTCCCCTGGTCAAAGCAAGTCTGGTCTAAGTTTAATTGACAAAATGTGCTTCTTACTGAACTCATGTTTCCTCCTCTCTTCCCTCAAGGGTCCCTGCTCTTTTAGAAGTCTGTCATCAGAGGCGGATCCAAGTGGGGGGATCCTTACGGCTGAGTTTCACATTAAAGGTACAGTACGTCATATAGTCTTCACATGCTGAGGTGTTTTACACTTTCCACAGTGTTTAACATCCCCTTCAGACTTGTTTGAAGACATTTAAAATTCTTAGCTTGGAATATTTGTTTGTGTCTGATGTTTTTTTTCCCCACAAAAAAAGTTAAATTACTGAGGTAAAAATGATTAAATTAGATCCCACCATGACATATATCATTCCGGTCAAACATCCAAATGAAGCAACAGTAAGTTAAAAACTGTTTTGAGTTTTGGGGGACTTTAAATATACAAACATCAATTTGTAGCATTGTAATTTTGCCTCTATCAAAATAAAATTATCCATTAGCTGACTGTTTTTGTCTTTTGTCTTTACTGTAATTGCTTTTATGTTGTATTATGATGTCTTTATCTATCAACAGGTATTAATTCCTCCAATAATGGACACATGAAAGGTAAACAAATGTGATGCAATGATGACTGCTGTTGGTAAAAATGTATCTGAATCTGTATCTATGTCACATATATTTTCTTCCCAAACATGTTGCTGTTGCAAAGTTTTCTGTAGATAACCAGAAATCAAATCCTGGTGGGAAAATACTTCATTTATTTGTTGGCCTTAAAGTCATTAAACCTTAAAACATTTTTGAGAAACATACTATGTCTCAGCTAATCCACATAAGTTGTTTGTCTCTCATCTGCATTTGATCCGATTTGTATTCTCTGTTTCTGTTTCCCTCACAGGCACGTCACTATTCATCCTGCTGGTGGTCCTCATAAACATGTGCTGTGATTTAGCAACCGGATCAAGAATGTAGTAAAAACTTGTATTCGTGTCACCACCACACTCTCATTATCTCACAGACATTATTTGTAATTAGCACGTTTATTGATGCTTTGGATAATCTTTTAAAATGTCACACACATTCCTTCACTGCTTCTTCCAATAAAGATTTACTGACATTTTTAAAGAAATGATCTTTGTCCCTTTTTGTTTTTAATCATGCCCCCATTCTCTCATGAAAAAATATCCTGGGCGTCCTCACAGTGTTGATGAATAAATAAACTATTTCCTTTAATCCAGAAATTGTAATCAGATAATAAACATAAATCAGATGGTTAAACATACTTTAATATTTATTTCATTCAAATTTAATCCTCGGGAACAAAACATTTTCAAACCATTTTGATTACATGCAGCATCATTGAGTCTGACTTCTCTGTATGTTAAAAGGAAACAATTTTTGTTTTAAAATATATAAAGTTGGCTGTCTGACTTCCTCACAAAATGCAACAAAGAACTGTTTTGTTTTTTTTAAAGAAACAGTAAGAAACTTAAGAAACTTCACCTGTATCACTGTTAATTATATAATATAATTATATAATATAATATTAATGTATTAATTTCTTCTCATATGACATATGCCTAAATATATACATTTTTGTATTTTTACATCAAAATCCCCATTTCCCTTTGCTTTAAAATATGAGCTACAAAGAACAGTCTGAATTAAACAATCAGTATTTTTATATTAGCATTGACTCCACTTCTTCTCAATGAAGGAATGGATGTGTCACTCAGAATTTAAGGGACAGTTAACCCAAAATCAAAAATACATACGTTTTCTCTTAAAGGAGAAGTCCGGTATTTTGCACTTTGAGCACCACTTTTCTGGGTTGTTAATGATGAAATGGAGTGGTTAAGACCAAAATAGTGATGACTGCTCATTTTCAGAGAATTTGGCTTTCCCCTGCCTGGCTTAACACTGCTGCCTATGGCCATGTGCGAACCTGTCCTAAAACCACCCTAAACATTCGTTTTCAAAGCCATGAAACTGGACAGAGTGGTCAGTGGTGTTAATTGATGTTCTGACATAAAAATCATAGCTAACTGTGGTTTCCATCTGTGTTTTCGCTATTCATCTCGATTGTGGAACTATTTTTTCAGCTGCGTCACACCCATGTGTAAACTTCTGCTTGATCGTTCGTTTGACCCTGAAGCGTTATACACTCCAGCCCACTTGATGGCGATAATGCTCCTTTACGTGGGTGTCGGCAACCGGCAGGAAACAATTGCAATGTAATGGGACACAGAGAAGAAGAAGAAGGTTGGCGTTGTGTTCAAAGGCATCGTACTGCGAAGGTTGTTTACAAGCGAGTAATCCATTGTGCAGTTGTTTAAACTTATTACAAAACTTTTTTGTTCGTTCGCTTTCTTCCTCCAGGAGCGCACACAGCACTGTCAAGCCGGCACTTTCACTGAGCTAAAAGACTACAATAGCTATGTTTCCATCCAAAAGTGATTCGAATCATTGGGAAATGCACATTTAAAGAAATACGAATCCTATGTGTTTCCATTAAATGTATGGACTTTGGTGAAAACTACGAACTTGCACGAGATTTCTGCAGAACCAGAAACAAAAAAAGTCTCGCATTCTTCTTCTTCTACGTTTTCTGGCAGTTGGCAACCAGCTTGTAAATGCATTACCGCCTTCCCGACCCAGAGTGTGGATATCACCATGGAGAGAGGTGCGCTACGTCAGACTTAATTTGAACATAACTGTTTCCATCCCCCGTTTTGCGAATCAACATTTTTTCAAATCAACCAAAACCCGGTTAAAGCGAGCGTATTTTACTTTGTGCGAATCAGGGGATTTTAATTCGAATTTTGGCGTTTCCATCATAATTTTCCAGTGCGATACTTCTAGATGCGCGTCTAAACAGGCTGATGGAAACATGGCTAATGACTACAACCTTGTCGTAAACAACCCCCTTTCTGTTTCCGGTGGCGGATTACCACCAACGGACAATGAGGCTTCTATAGAAAACCAATGGATTACACAAAATGTCACATAAATCATCACAGAAACCACCGTTAGCTACGAGCTACTCTGTGAGTTTCATGGGTTTGAAAACGAACGTTTAGGGGGTGGTTTTAGGACAGGCTCACACATGGCTACTGGCAGCAGTGTTAAGCCAGGCAGGGGGAAAGCCAAATTCTCTGAAAATGAGTGCAAAATACCGGACTTCTCCTTTAACAGTAGTTTTGTTTGCTCACAGCGCCTGAAAAATGTATCTTGCAGTAACCTGGTCAGGATTTCTGGAAAGAGCTGTTGAGTTTTTTTAAATGTATTTCTTTAGCCCTTTGAGCACCACAAGCTGAGTGCCATCTAGTTCCATTATATTGGAGAGAAGGCAGATATCTCTACGGCCGATACCTCCAACACTCTGCAATAAGAGGAAACAATTGTATTTTTGATTTCTGAGTGAACTGTCCCTTTTAGATTAGAAAGTATCTTTAGCTTTCTTTAGCAAGAGTCTGAAAACACAAATGTTGTGATCCTCTCAGCTCTACGGTGTTTTATATCATCACTCCAGTCTCTGTCCACATTTTGTCTCCTCTTCACAAGTCGTTTCTGTGACACCCACCGAATTGTGCTTAATCTGGTCAGAATATCCAGTTGTTCTTTAAATGTGCACTGCTGTCATCATGGCTTTGGTCAGCGTTTTCTGGGCCCTTTTCTCAGCGACTCGGACCATTCCTAGTTTCTTGAGCAGAGATGTCACAAACACAGGTCAATATACAACACTGCTTTATATAAAATGCTACATTTACTGCCATAGATATATAGTGTCTTTATCAAAATGAAGAGACTGTGGTGTGTTAACTGTACCTCTGCCTGTAGTCTGTGACTGTCAGATTTTGGAGAGCTGTGAGCAATAACAGGAGGGTTAAATCCTTTTTTGCTCAGCAGCCAGTAGGTCTTATGAGACCCTTTACCCTGTCGTAGACACAAACACATGAAGGTATTAAAAATGTTAAAAATATTGGCTGTACATCTTATTTGGAGGGAAAAAAAGACATGCAGACTCTTAAGTCACCTTCATTTCAATTTCCCCTCTTTCCTCCAGCACAAACGATCCAGCCTGGACCAGAATGTCAGCGGTGCACTGAGATATGTGAATCTTCAGGGCTGTTATACAGAAGACAGGGACAAACATTTTGAAGGTATAGTTTTAAAACTGCTTAAAGCACTCTCCAGAAGGTTTGATTAATGAAAGTGAAGTACTGATGGTCTGAATAAACAGCCTCTGTAAAGGTATGACTCACGTAAGCTGTTACTTTCCATGCGAGAGGCCATGTTCACCGTGTCACCAAAGAGACAGTAGCGAGGCATCGTGGTGCCGACCACTCCGGCAACCACTGGACCTACGAAACCCACAAGCAAAAAGACAAACTGTGTGTATCCACTCAAATGTCTCAAATCTTTCATGTACAAACTTCAGCAAAGTTCTCAATGACAAGTGAGTAGGACAACTTTGAATGAACCAGAAATCTTGCAAACTATTGGTCGTTTATAACCACTCTTATTAAGTTTCTGGTTCCTTAAGCATTAACAATAAAATAAATCTGTCTCTTACCAGAATGTATCCCGATGCGGATTGCAAGATTCTCAGTAGGCATGTGGTGGATTCTGAAGATCTTGATTGCACTCAAGAAATGCAGAGCCATCATGGATATCTCTATAGCGTGCTGAAAGCCGTTGCTGATAGGTAGACCGCTGGCTACCATGTACGCATCGCCAATTGTTTCCACCTAAGACACAAAGATGACAAAATTTTACTACCAGTTTTTTAAAGTAACAGTGGGAAGCTGTTTTTTTTCCTGCAATAAGCAAAGTGCAGTTATATTGAAAAAACATTTAAAAGACATTTAAAAGAGTCTCACATTTTGGAGAATTTGTGAAAGGATTGCTACTACTGTCATGTCTGTGAGGTGTGTATGAAACTACAGTCCTATGTTGTGCACAACATCTTCTAACCTACATATTACAGATTATACTACCCTCAATTCATAAAGATTAAAACAGACTAAAGTCGTTGCATGTGACTTACTTTATAGACATCGTACATCTTGATAATGTCATCAAAGAGGCTGTAGAGGTCATTGAGGAACGTCACCACCTCCATCGCAGAGCTGACAGAGCACATAGACGTGAAGCCCACGATATCAGAGAAGAAGATGGTCACCATGTCGTAGCTTTGCGGCTCCACGGACTTCCCTGCCATCAGCTGATCTGCAATCGGTCTATGAACCAATGAAGCACTGACAAGGTGAGGGATGTGGTCATGGATGCCCATTCAGCCGGTGCCACCGTGGTCATGTGATTTGAATGGGTTACCATACATTGCTATTTGAATTTAAGTACCTTGGTAACATGCTGGAGAGAAGCTTGTCTGCACGGCTCTTCTCTGCTGTGAGCTGATTGGTCCTCTCCTCCACCACCTCCTCCAAGTGATTTGCATATTTCTCCAACTTTTCCACCATATTATCCAGTATATTTGCATGACTACAGTACAGAAAATCATGATCACCTCCTTTAAGGAGTTTTCCGGTTGAGTTTGCTCGTTTGTTAGCCAGTAGGACTTCTCAAATTTTCATTTTAATATTGAAAATCCTTAAAGATTCTGTATGTAACTTTTACAAAATCGCTGTTATTAGCAACACCTCTCTCTGAGGCCATGAAGTGAACTGCAATCAGCGTTTTGTTGCTTTTACTCGGTAGCCATGAGCGGGCATCGGCTAAAAAAGTGACATGAAACTGATTCTGATTGACTGCCATCTTGTTTGTAAAAGGATGAAAAGTACATTTCAATCATATTTAGCATAACGTTACCATCTACAATCTTCCTATATTTAATTTGGACCATTGGCTCCATGATACTACGTAGTTAACCGCTTGCAAATTACATTCGCTGCTGTTGAGAGCAACCATGTAGAATAGCTAAGTTACAGCTAGCTTGCTAACATTAGCTCAGGTTATGGTTAGCTTGTTCACTGCTACATCGTTCTTGGCTTGTAGAAGTGCTTTGTAATGTTACATCAACACCAATGTGTGATACATAAGTTAGTATCATGTACTGTATCACATTAGCTAGGAAGTTGTTTGGCAAGGTAGCCATCCAATAAATCCACTCACATTGTATTTTGCTAGTGATAACATCAGCGAGCAGGCACGCTAAGGTAGCCAGCTAGCTGTAGGCTTAGCTAAGCTACGCTGCATTTATCTGGCATTGGTTGCTTTGTAACGTTAGCTGAAAAAGTTATGTGCAAACGGCAAGGTAGCTAATTTACCAGCCCTGGATTCTGGATGAATTAAAAGAGAGTAATCATTTAAGCAGCATGTTGCTATATTACCTAGCTAGCGATTTGTCCATGTCAGCAAGCAAGCTAACGTTAGTTAACGTTAGCCAGCCAAAACCAAAATATCACAATATATTTCACATGTCAGCGTTTTCTCTAACGTTAGAATTATTATTATAATTTTTTTTTTACAGCTATTTTTTGGGGCATTTTTAGACTTTATTTGATAGGACAGACAAGTGTGAAAGGGGGGGAGAGAGAGAGAGAGAGAGAGAGAGAGAGAGAGAGTGACATGCATTAAAGGGCCACAGGCTGGAGTTGAAACCGGGCCTCTGCGGCAACAGCCTTGTACATGGGGCGCCTGCTCTACCACTAAGCCACCGACGCCCCTCTAACATTAGAATTTCTGTCCTCACCATGGGGAATTGAATTTAATGGATTAACTGTTTATCAGAGCACAAATGAGATAAGAATTAGCTAGCTAGGGCAGCCTGTGGACCCTCCACCTGACTCCCCACTGCAAGGACACTACTTCCCCAATACAAAAGCAGACAGTCGCTCGGACTTTAGATACATCAGCAACTCGAATTTAGTCAGTGCAAAGACCAACCCTGTGGTTCACATCGGGCTAGTGGCCAACAACAGCAACAAAGTGTGCTAATCTGGTGGGTGGCCCAGGATCAGACCTCCAGCATTGGCTCTTGTTCTGGTTGAATTCGAGATGTTACCTGTAAAATAACGGAAACGGCATGTCCGGCATGTGTGGACTCGCAGTGTGTTGTGGTGGGTGACAGTTGTTTGTTCATGCTAGTGGAATCCATCTCTTAGCTAACATTAGCTACTGTTGCACTCTGCTAAAGCTGTAGCAGATCTAAAGAGAGAAAAGAAGCTCAAGGATGCGCATCATGTCATATTTACATAGAAATCAGACCACAGACAGCTGGAGGCAACTGAGAAGGTTGGGGAAAGTTTCCGTTTTTAGATTACGTTACCACCCGTTCACCCATGGGCAATAAAAAAAATGATTAAAGTTAAGTTACATACAGAACCTTTAACATTTTTGCTATTGACTCCTTAACTACTGCACTAACTTAAAGGGATAGTGCACCCAAAAATGAAAATTCAGCCATTATCGGTTCACTCTCATGCCAAGGGAGGCTCTGGTGAAGTTTTAGAGTCCTCACATCGCTTACGGAGATACGAGGGGGGAGCGGCTAGCACACCTAATGGCAGACGGCGCCAACCAGATTAAAACGTCCAAGAACACATAATTGAAACCACAAAATATCTCCATACTGCTCGTCCGTAGTGATCCAAGTGTCCTGAAGCCCCGAAATAAAAAGTTGTTTGGAAAAACGTCATTTGAACTCTGTTTTTAGCCTCATTGTAGCCTGTAGCTCTAACTGTCTCTCTGTTGACTGTGCTCACGTGTGCGCGCTTGCGCGCAAGACCAGCGAAAGCATGTGAACACACATGAAGGCGGTGCCCATGTGTTGCGGTCTCGCTCAAGCGCACACACGTCAGCTCAGTGTACAGAGAGGTATTTAGAGCTACAGGCTACAATAAGGCTAAAAACAGAGTTTAAATGACGTTTTTCCCAAACAACTTTTTATTTCGGGGCTTCAGGACACTTGGATCACTACGGACGAGCAGTATGGAGATATTTTGTGGTTTCAATTATGTGTTCTTGGACGTTTTAATCTGGGTTGCCGTCAGCCATTAGGTGTGTTGCTACCCACTCCCCCCTCGGATCTCCGCAAGTGATGTGAGGACTCTAAAACTTCACCTGAGCCTCCCTCGGCATGAGGGTGAACAGATAATGGCTGAATTTTCATTTTTGGGTGCACTATCCCTTTAAGTGAAAACATGCATATGCATCCGATCTGAAGCCGATAACAAATGTAAGCGAGCCCCACCAAAGGTATGCGCTCAATGACTGTTGTCTAGTTTAGGACAACAAGCAAATAAATAAAATTAAAGCATGTAACCATATTACATACTGCACCTGCAGGCCTAAATTAGAGACAGGGACAACAATTTATTTCCTCACAGCATTTTAAAGCATATTATGGGTAAGGAACAAGAAAAATGTCTGAAGCCTGACCTGTCTGGGCTGATGTCCCTCAGCTGTCTCCGTATAGAAGCAAACGGTGGTCGGTGGTCTGGGTTTTCATTCCAGCAGGCCTTCAGCAGTAAGTTGATGTTCTCATCACACAGTTCCTGAGACAGAGGTGGTCGGAGGAATTCCCCTTGGTAAGGTGTCCGCAACTGCATGATAATCTCTGGAGCAAACATTGATGCAAGAAGCAAGAATCATTGTGGTGTTGGAAAACTGGGGAATTTAGTTTGAGACTTTTTTTGGCCATGCTAGCAGTGTGGCACTGGTAGACTGTCCACAACCAGACGAAATTTCTCAACAACTATTGGCCAAACAGTGGAATTACATCTGTCACATGATGCCATTAGGCCCAAGAAGACTTCTTGCCATAGAATAATCCAGTATCCAGAACATTCACATCAGCCTCAGCTGTACTGTGTTAAGTGCCAATTAGCTAATGCTAGCATGCTAACACACTAAACTTCTAGATAGTGAACATGGTACAGCATTGTCATTTTGAGCATGTTAGCATCCTCATTTATATATTAAGAAGCAACAAATTATATTCAGCCACAAAATAAGCCTGAAAAGGTGGAAATCAGAACTGATGCACGAGAGTTGTTGCACAGAGATGATTATTGGTCTGAACTGGCAGGTTTTTAGAACGTTGCAGAACGGCACATTGCAAGTACCTGTTTTCAGCTTATCGTTGGTCAGATCTTTGGTCTGAACTGGGCTTATTGCAGCCTAACACAGAACTGTTAGCATGAGCAGTCTTCGTCTTGTTATTTGTCATTTTCAGTTGAATTAATTGGACGATGCCATGCCATTATTCCAACAGCTCATAATTTCAGAGCCCCAACAACAGCACAGTATCCCAAAAACAAACACACCTTGCTCAGAACGCCTTTTCTTCAATGGCATTGTCCCAAATACAAGCACATCATTGATTATTATGCAGAAAGACTGTGGCAGGGCATGACCTGCCCTGAACAAAAGGCTTTGCTTGATGTTTACCTTTGGGCTCCAGATTGATGTCATGATAGGGACCAGACTTAGCATTGTACATGAGCTCCCACATGATGATGGCAAAGCTGTAGACGTCCGCTTTGGGCGTCCCATTGACCTGGAGTCCGACTTGTCTCAGAAGCTCGGGGGCTGTCCAGTACATCACTACAACAAATCAAATCACCACACATGTTCTCACATCTGTTTCCTGCTATGATAAATTCATAAACAATTAAAACAACACTTGGTAAACATTCGAGTGCAGCCACTGACCTTCATGATTGAGGCTATCCAGTGGGACGATCTTGTTTTTGCTGCCGTATTTAAGCTCCCACAGTCCAAAGCCAGAGAGTTTTATCTGGAGTCGACTGTCCACCAGACACGTGCTGGGCTTTAGGTTCCCGTGAAATTTCAAGTTACTTTTGTGGATGAAATCCATTCCCTAGAACACAAATAAACACACATAACACACAACACATTAAAGACTAGCTGGCCGTTACCATGTAAAAAAAAAAAAAAAACTCAGCCCATACTCTGAGTACATTTGTGAAACACTGATTGCATATGATGATTAAATTGTCTTTCCCAACACTAAATCGGTAACAACAATAACATGCTGCTTAAATGAACTGACTCACATTGACAATGTCATAAGCAAAGGAGAGCTTGAACATCGCATCCAGCTCAACATCTGTAAACTTCAGGACATCCTGCAGAAAAAAATAACAGCAGCATCTTCAAGTTAAATATCTAATTACACACTTAAAATTACCGGTCAATATAGTATTGAGACGGTACTGAGTTACAATACAAAACGTAAAAGTGTCAGTTCTGCAGTGATACTTCACAGTAAGAAGTAAAAGTGTGTGTACATGCAGTAGAGGCTGAGACACTGACCTTCAGACTGCCTTTCCTGCAGTACTGGGTGACCACACAGACATTTGGTGGCTCAGTGCAAACACCAAAGAATTGCACCAAGTTCTCGTGTTTCATTTCTTTCATCTGTCTTAAAAAGTTTGAGATGGTCAGGCACACAATAACTGTATATATTTCATGAGTGCTGAAAATGTTCACTACTATATCTTAAATAGTTGTGGGGAAAAAAGCAGTCTTATTTTAAGTTGAAGATATTTCTTCTTCATTATGAACGTTACATATACCTCTTTTTAGTTACATTTCCTCTATCTAGACCTTTACATTTATTTAAACAAATATAAAAAAACAGAAGAACAAAAAAATCAAAATGTATGTTGGATCAAGAACAACATGAGGAACTTTACCATATTGAACTCTGCAATAACTGAAGGTTTGTGGAAGTTAGTGCAAACAGGATTCTTGATGTACTTGATGGCCACTTGATTTCCCTGTATGGAACAAAAAAAAAAAAAAAAAAACATTAGGAAAATGCATTTATTCCTGTATACGCTGTAGCCTGACGTGCACCTCCCCAGAAATGTAATGCCAGGTTTTGGCGTTGCAGACCTCCTGTCTAATTTTGTAAGCTGAAACCATTTCCCTCAGTGGAAACGAAGCTTTTATTTATTTTAATTTCACAGATAAGAAACAATAAATTGTGAACACAGTAAATCCTCCACAAAAATAGCATTTTAAGTCTTGTGTGTGATTTATCCAGGTCTCATATGAGCAGAGGAAATCTCTGCTAGTCACTAGGCTAATTTATACAATGTAAAATGCCATAGGCTTGTGCTAATAACGTTAGCATGTTGTATTTGTTTGGAAAACATGTTTAGTATAAGACAGTTGTTTTGTCGGTGAACCTTGTGAGCTGTATGGAGCTGAATTTTGTAACGTTACCTTTGTTAAATGTTGCTGTTGTCCCTGGTTTTATATGAGTAGAGGAAAAGTCTGCTAGCTGCTAGGCTAATTTATACAATGTAAAATGCTATAGGCTTGTGCTAATAATGTTAGCATCTATTTGTGGGGAAAATGTGTCCAGATAAAGACAAGTGTTTGTCTGTGAATGCTGCGAGTTATAGTGAAGCTGATTGGTGTACTTGTTTTCGAATTTGTCTCTATTAAGCCATGTTTAATGTGTGTTTAATGTTTGTTTTGAATCAACTAAACTTTACAGTACTTGGCAGAAACCCCACTGCCCACTAGTGTTTTGGAGGTGTAACTGCAGAGTGACACAGACACACCACCGCAGTATAAATGCTAACAACAGGTGGTTGTGCGTGTGGTTGGAGGGGTTGCTGTCATACACCCATATTTTGCTGAGGTGAATACACAGGTGTGTGATGGGGATGCGATTTCTAAGGTGGATAAGCATTTTGCTAAAGAAATAAGCTGTTTGTTTTGATAATTTGCTCGTTGCATTGGCTCCAAATCCTACAGATCCTTTGATGTGAATATTTAAAAATACATTGTTAAAGCTAATTTATGGAGGACGATGGGTCATTGCATCTTCTCCCCAGTCATTCAGGGAGGCTCAAGGAAAAACTTTTTGTAGCTAACAAAAACAAAGTCACACCCCAGCCACCCTGTACCTCTGATAAGTAAAGAACAGTCCCTTGTATAAGGGTATATAGCAGATTACATTGGCTGGCGTTAAACTGAATAAGATGGTACCTGGTAGAGACCTATGGTGGTGTAGATGTTTTCTTTCCCTGTCTTGTCCCTCAGGCCGAAACTGTTATTGGAGAAAGTGGACTGAGAGCTGCTGCTCATGCTCTGACTGGCTGTGGTGCTCAGAGATAAACCCTGAAATCCCTGGACGAGACACAAACACACCAAACAAGCCTGTAAACACAAAACCAGACAGGCAAACACACTCATACATGCATGCTCATGCTTCTTTTGTTCTTCATCAGTGTTTGGTGCTCATACTGAGTGCTCCCTGATGATGGTGATATCACTGTAGTTGATCAGCCACCAGCAGGCGTCTTCGAGCCTCGTCTGGAGACGTAACTTCTGCAGAATGAGGACCCCGATGCACAAAACTGCCAGTACACCAATGACGGGGAAGGTCACGAGCAGAGCCAGCAGGATTATGTCTACTAGCCATTAAGATAGCAAATCATGACGGTGGTTAGCTTGGCCTGTTTGGTTTATTTTATGGAAACATAATATATGGATAATTGGTGTATTTAGTGGTTGCATAATTAGAAAAGTGTTACTTTTACCATTACTGAGCCATTCACAGAGTTCATTGTTGAACCCACACTCTGGTTTGTCAGAGGGACGTCTTCCGCTCGGCCAGACCACAGAGGCAAACATAGATGTTGGCCTGAAATGACATTTGTTTTTAGTGTGATTCCCCAAAATGAGTTTGTAAAAAAAAAAAAAAAAAAAGTTGGATTGTTGGATATATTAGATGTACATATTTTACCAGACAGCTTTGGTGTGACTGTCATAATGGAGGATGGGTACAAACTTGGTGACGTCTCCTACATGCTGCAGGTCATAAATGGAATAGTCCACATTTCTCTCCCCCTCATCGTCAAAGTGGACCAGTCCAGAGGCGCCTGTAATGAAAACCAGTGGTGGAAAGTATGTTTACTTAAGTTTATTTAAGTACAATTCTGATGTATGTACTTGAGTATTTCCATTTTATGCTACTTTGTACTACACTATATTTCAGAGGGAAATATTGTACTTGTAACATAATAATATATTCATATTCATATTATTAATTTTATGGGTTAAGCCACTTTTATTCCTACTCATCATATTTTGACGCATTAGCTTTTTTGTTGTATTTTGACACAGAGAGTTCGACGAATCTCAAGCGATGACTGTATACAAAGATGGACGAGTATGGCCACGGCGTCATTTGGAGCCAGAGTCTGCCCTGTAGATACCTCAGCAATAAGGAGTCTCTTCTGCGCAACCCAATGGTGAGCAATGCCACTGATCACGGGCACTTGATTGCCACACACAGCTGTCAATCATGATGTCAGACCCCCTTTTGGACACTGCCCAAGCGGCGTATTTTAAACCCTGGAAGTGAGACCAGACTGACTCTGCAAAATGAGTTCTCCTACAGAGATCTGAATACTTCTTCCAACACAGTTTAAGAGTACCAAACCACATTTACCTTTTAGCAGATCTCTTGTCATTTCTTTGTAAAAAGCTTTACGAACACTCAGTTACCAACCGTCAAATCGAATGTGGTGTTTATTTTTTAATCTCTGCAGCAGCTGCCGTCCGTCACGAGGGTCTTTGCCATCTTTGAGGACTTCCTTCAGTCCCATCGCATAAAGAAGCACCGCATCATGCAGGTAGGCAGAGTACGGGCTAACCTGAAATAAGAAAAATAAAATGATAGTCAAGTGCTCAGACATCTTAATAATCAGTTTCTCACATGGTTGATGGGTGCTTACCTCTCTTTCGGATGTCAGGTTGCTCTGAAACGGGTGTCCTCTCAGTCTGTCAAAAACCTGCTCAAAGAAGTCATAATACTCGTAGCCTTCGTAGGCTTTCTGGCCGATGATGAAGGTCATATCAAAAGCTCGTCTGGCGGCATTGTGGATTTTGTTGTTCAGGGCGTATTTCCACAAGTTATCCTGCTCAGGAAAAAGATGGATACAAAACCCATGAAAAACAGCTTAAAGAGGTATGGAAGATAATAAGTTTGATCTTTTTTCAGTGCTTATCCAGAGTTTAAGTTCTGCCTGACAGTACAACAATTACCTCAATTAAATGTGTGTGTAACTGTATATCTAAAGTTTGACTCACCACACTGCCACTGACCTCAAAGTGCTGTATCAGGAAGAACACAAAGTCGCCATTCATTAGACCCTGTCGCTCAGCCTCCAGCAACAGAGCCATTGAATCATCTTTGTTTGTTAGCACCACAATCACTGGAGGGCAGGAAACATTTAGAAGCCAAATCAGCAGTATAAATATGACTTTAAAGAGCCAGAAACAAAGTACTTCTCTTCTTACCTCTGGCGACTGTTGAGATGAACTGAATATTTTGATACAACAGCTCAGGATTGCTGGTATCAAACTTGACTGCCGCAGCCACGTTGAATTTTTCTCTCAGCGGATTCTCAATGGTGTCCCACAAAGCGTCGACTTTGTCCCAAGTGTTTGAATCCAACCCCCCTCCGATCATCGCTACGTGACTCCACCCGAAGAACTCCAGGGTCTTCACCAGGACCTCTGCGCTTCTTTTAAGAGGGGGCACAATTTTGATGTAGGAGTCATAGATTTCACTGTTGTCCATTTTGGAGGACTGTCCCACAAAGGCAAACATTGGGATGTTCCAAGTGGAAGCAATGAGACCGGTAACCTAGAAATAATTCGAAATAATATTAGAAATTAGCACTTGATCATTTATACCAGTGGTCCCCAACGTGTCCAGCCACAGGGTCCAGATTTCTCCTTAGTCATTAGTTCAAGGTCCACACAGATTAATACATTTGGCGGCATATTTTTGCTTGGCGATGTGTCAAGCTAGTTTGCTGTCCTTGTCAAGAAGCTGTTCATTATTTACTCACTCTACAGCAGGACATGGCACCTCAAAATAAAAGCTCTGTGCTGGAAATTCACTGTCCTTCGAAAATAAAGTGTCTTTTTACAAAGTGGATACATTCGCAAGTCACTTGCAGTCCATTCACAATGGACCCACGTCCCACTTTTGGACTGCAACCCACCAGTTAGGAACTGCTGATCTATACTGTAATAACCTGTCTGTCTATGGGCTGGTTTACACTCTCTTTATGTATAAAAAAAGATACTTCCATTTGTTATAAATCTCACTGCCCTCATACGTCCATGCGTCCTTTATGTAAAATGCAAAAGTTTCACACAACAAATGAGGCAGTAGTGGAAGAAGTCGTAATACTGTACCTTTTAACAGAGGCAGTGTTGCAGATGGCAATGTCTGTTATGCCATTAAATACACAGTGACATGTAGATGGAGAATTGTTTTCACTGTATTACCGATTTATTCTGTTTCACCATCTTTTAATGTTTGTAATGACTACACTACACTTCCCCCATGATCTCCGGTGGTACTGCTCTGTTTCGTCTATATCTGTAAGCTTTAAGAAAACCTGAAGGCTGAAGACTCCATTCATGTCTATATACACATCTAACATTGAGCATCAATGAGCCCTATTAAGTCTGTTGAAAGGAGGTTATATGGAAAGACACCTCACAGTTCCCCACACACACACACATCAAGTCACTCAACCAGAAATGATTATGAATGAGTTTAATCATCAGTCTTTACATATTTACCGGTAGTTTCTTGAGAACATGGCAGTGATGAGATATTACCAGCTCCCTATCCAGAAAGTCTGAAATCTGAAATACAGATTTTTCCTTTCACCTGTCTGTTATTTATCAATCTAGATCGTTTTGGTGTGGGTTGGCGAGTGTTCAAGATATTTTTTTCGACTGAACTACACCTGCTAACCATATCAGTTCAGAATTGATGGTTCCCTCTGTGCAGCTATACAGTCGTCAACTTTAGTTAGATACAAAGAAAATAGTTCCTACATGAAACTGCTCACAACAATGTCTGTGGATTATCTTGAGTAACTGGGTCATGATTTCTGGAACAAGACGTTGCTGTTGAGTGTTTCAGATGTATTGTTTGGTGCTTTGAGCACCACAAACTGAGTGCCATCGAGTTCTATTATATTTGAGAGAAGGCAGACATCTCTACGGCCGATATCTCCAACACTCTGCAACTCACATCAAAACAATCTAGACTGATAAGCAGCACTACAGGTGAGAGGAAGAACATGCATTTTTGATTTTGGGGTGAACTGTCCCTTTAAGAGTCTCAATTATTGTGTAAGCTCATTTGACTATCAACTTTAACAATAAATACACACACACACACACACACACACACACACACACACACACATATGTACATACACACAGACATTTATATATAAACTGAAGAGAAGTGGACCAAAGCTAGACACCTGTGGAACTCCTGTTTTACTCTAAAAAAGTGACACACAAAAAAAAAAACAGATCTAATGCATGAAAAATAAATTTCCACATCACATGAATCATACCTCGGCTTCTTCAGGACACGCCGGACCAAATAGTGCAGACACGTTCTCCCTCCACACCTGGTTAATGAATCCTCCCAGGGAGACTTTGGGATTACAGTCTGTATCCGTGTACACAAAATCCAGACTGTAGTTCCCCAGGAGGGAGGGGTTGGTGTTCACCTTGTCCACGGCTATCTGCAAGGCCGAGCCCAGCCGCAGGGCACTGAAGGGGGACGAGATATTCCAGGGGGCCTGGAAGCCAATGATCAGCTTGTTAGACCTGTTGGTGTCGTTATTGATGACAGCGACAGCCATCAGTGTGAAGTGAAGAACCAGTATGTACCTCATGTCGGGAGAATACGTTGCCCTCCACATCACTCTCACCCTGTCAGGTGCTTCATGTTCACAGGGTTTAAATACCCATCCTCCCTGGTGATGATGGACACGCTGGTCAGGGAGGAGAAAATGTAAATATGAGGAGAAGGGTGGGAGGTACAAAGAAGCATTAAGTCCATTAATTTCTATTCTGTTCTCCTCATTAGAGAGGATTCTTGTATCACCATTACGTTTAAAACCCCCTGCTTGAAATCACTGGACGTTTTTAAAGCAATCAAGGAGGACTTCTTTTTATAGCGTTTCTCTGAAGGTAGATGATGACGAAATCAGTGCTTACAATAAGAAGCAGAATTTCTGTATGTGTGAAGGTTTCATGGCTCACATTTCTTTCTCAAAGTGTCTAAAATCAAAAATGATATTCAACTATTTAACTAGAAGTATTCAGAGCTTTACTGAAGTAGCAATGCTGCAATGTAAAAATACTCTGTTACAACTCAAAGTCCTGCTTTCAAACTTAAAGTACAGTTAAAGTACAAAAATAAAATAAAATAATAAATTAAAATATACTCAAAGTACCAAAAGTAAAAGCACTCATTATCTACAGTGGCCCACTTCAGAATAATATATGTTATTATTGTGGTGTTTTCTCATAGAATGAGCCGTTTATATGTTCATGAGGATCAAGGCTAAATCTAGATGTCCAGACTTCACCGCACCTGCAGAATCGCAGACTTTGCGATGCATGATCCCGGGAAGTCTGGGAGTGCTTAGGGCTGCCCAAATCCACAATTCACCCGGTCCACAAGACGGACTTTCTGCAGACTTCCAGAGAGTCTGCAGGGGCAGATGAGCAGACAGAATATGACAGCAGTTACAATGATTGTAATTATTGCTCGAACGTTTCCATGGCAATGAGTAAAACAGACTTGAGGCCTGTCTTGTGGTCTCTGCCCTCGCAAGACTATACATGATGACGGTGAACTTGTCACGGTACGTACGACTGAAGTCCCTGAGGGACAAGTCCTCTCCCACAGAGTCCGCCATGTTGTTTCTACAGTAGCCCAGAACAGACAAACCAGCCAATGGCTCTAGATAGGAGATTTCACTTTTTTTGCACTGGCCATCTTAGTTACTTACTCATACATGCTTGGCATAAGAGGGAACACTTCACTCTGCAACCTTGCCACTACATGTGACTAAATCATACATGTTAGACATTTAAATAGGGGTACAGGTACTCTAGTACTGCAGAGGGTATGTGAGATTTTTAAAAATGCTAATTTAAAAGATGTATCAGTCATGCATGATTCCCAAAGTAATAATATTATAATAAGTTAGGTTACATTATTGTAAAAAGTTTGAGAACCACTGGCCTGACCTTTAATAATACATCATATTTATCAGTTGATTTATATTTTGTATTAATAACTACATTTTGCAAAGTAACTAAAGCTATCGGATAAATATAGAACAGTAAAAAGACAATATTTACCTCTGAAATATTGTGAAGTAAAAGTGTAAAGAAGAATAAAATGGAAATACTCAAGTACAAATATGTATGTAAAGTATAAGTAGCAATATCGCACCAAAATTAAAGTACAGTACTTGATTAAATGTTCTCAGTTACTTTCCACCACTGCTCATCTGATATTGTTAAGGCAGATTTGGGTGAGATAATTCACTGATTAGATTTTATCAACCATAGATCAGTAAACTCCAAAGGTACCACATCCTGTCTGCCTCTAGTTATCGCTCACATTCATAAACCCACAGCCAAAGTTCATCACAGTCTCTTCATATCCACTGCACTCAAACACACACACACACACACACAGACCAGAAGTGGAAAACGACTGTTTATTTAAATAAATTTTAATTTAATTAAGACAAATAAAGTGAAAATTGTGTTGGAGCCCTTGGGGGAGTGTTATCTGCAGAAACCAGATGAGGCAGGTTGAGCCTTGTTCAGTGGCAGCGAGAGAAGTTCACACACACCTGTGTGCACTTTAAGGTGCTAATGACCACAGGTGGGCAGATTGTGCATTAGTGCTGTTGCTGGCTTCAGCTGCTTATTTTTCCTTCCCAGGAGATTCCTGCTCAACCTGGCCCCAAATCACCTCTGCTAATCCCACCAGGTAACCTCTCAAAGCTTCTCCTAATGAACCTTTACCTTCAGCTTACCGTCCAGCAGAAATCAGTCACACATGACGACATGTTAGATGTTTAGCACAGTGTTTGTTAAGTAAATATATAAAGCTTTGAGTGGAGAATGTGTTTGTCAGTTTAATTGATGTATCTGTCATTTAGTGTCTGTTTAATCTTTGTTTTACAAAATGAAAAGTTAAATTCAAAAGCAGGAAAATGTACCGTAGCCTCTGGTGGCTAGTTTTAGCAAACTTTAGCTAGAGTCAGTTTGCTGTCTTTATGACTACTCTGCTACTGCTACATTTTAGCCTTCAGCATTATTTTGTAATGTCTCCATGGTGGCTGCCGTCCAGAAAATGTTGCGTTGTGTCACTTTAATCAGTGAGATCAAGGTGTACGAGGTGCAATTTCACATTATCTTTCTGAGTTTAATATGAAACATCAAAGAACACAGACACAGTGTACTGCACAGTCTGCTGATAAGTTTCTGGCCTGAGCACATGTGAATATGTTTAAAGTAATGTTCAAGAGTTATTTTCATTCAGTTAAATTAACATTCAGTGCTGTTTAAAAAATATTTTGTCCTGTTCAATGGCTAATTAAAGTTTGCTGAGCTCTCCTGATTTGACCAGTGCAGAACTGAGGTCAGTTTTACAGAGACATTAGACTGGTCTTTAGTGTTAGGCCTGTTTTAATTCTGCTCTTAGATCAGTCTAATGCAACTGGGGACAGTTTTACAAGAAGTAAAGACTTGCATGTATTTTATTCATGAAGGTTATAATGTTCAGTTTTTGCTGAAAGTGTTTCATTGAACAGTGTGTTCATTTTGGAGGCTGTAGTTTGCATTGTTTGTCCAACCCATTTCTGTGAAGTTAGACTGGATACATGTATGTAACATTTGATTTTTAAAGGAATACCTCACTTGCAAAATGACTATTTGTTTATCAATTACTAACCCCGTGTTACACTGAATTTTGTAAAGAACACTTTGTTTTTCTTGTATATCTCCATGTTGAACAAAGAATTCAAAAACTGAGAATTCTTGATGAATTGAAGTCATAGGGGTCCGCGTCAAAACATCTGCTTACAAACCTTCACACAACTACTGCAGTATAATCCACGTCTCATTTATCCAGTCATATGCCCAGTACTTCCCAAACAGACGGCCCTTTCCAAAGGGGAACTAAACTAAAAGCCAGAGTCCATTGACAAAACTAATTTTAACTTGCTGAACACAGGAGCTGCTGGTCTACCACAGTCTCGATCAGTTAGTTAGTTATTGTTATTATGTGACTTTGAGTCCAAACTAACCTGTTAAAACACCAAAGTCACACAGTAGTGCAAACAAACTGACTGACTGAGGCAGCAGTAGACCAGCGGCTCCTGTGTTCAGCTAGCTAAAATTACTGTTTTTGTCAATGGAGTCTGGCTTTGAAGAGAACATAGATAAGTGTCAGTTCAGGTCCTCATTGGAAAGGGCTGTCTGTTTGGGAAGTACTGAGCATACGACTTGATAAATGAGACTTGGATTATACTGCACAAGTTATTTTTGAGTTTGTAAAGGATTTTTTTTTTTTTTTTTGTAGAATGGTTTGCTGTTTTTAAATGTGGCCCCCGTCTACTTAAATTCATCAAGAATTTATTTCCATTTTTTGGATTCTTCGTTCACTGTGGAGGCATGTGAGATAAAGTTGTCTTCGCAAATTCAGCATAACACAGAGTGAGTAATTGATACACTAATGGTCATTTGGAGGTTGAAGTATTTCTTTTTGTATATGACATTCAGAGCATCAGTATAGCAGCAACCACTATTTTTATGTAAAGATACTAATGAAGAAACAATGCCCCGAGCAGAGAATGAGGTCACACTCCCTCTGTGTGTATTGTAACTGAGCTTCTCTGTTCTTTGTTGTGGTAGCCGGTCCCTCTGCATGTGCATGTTAGCGCATGTGAGACCTTGTGTGTATATCGCACTGGCTAGCTAATTATTACCTCTTTGCAATACACTCATACTATGATCATTGCTGATAACGGAGTCACAGAAGGTAACGCCCACCCTCCAGTTTCCACCTGGTGAACACCTATATCTAGCTGATAGCTGCCAGCTCAGCCACCTTCATGTTGAGAACCATGTTCATACAATCAGAATCAGACTCTGAATCGGACTGTTGTCGACGATAAACCAGTTATAGGTTAAATTTACTACTTAAAGTTTACTGCACTGTGTGCCACCTAAGTCTGGTGGGAGCTAAAGTTAGCTAACGTTGCCTCTCCTTCGGAAATTATCACTTGTAATGCTATCCCGACCCAACAGCGTGGCTGTGGAAACATTGTGCCCACCCTACAGTCTCCCCCCTGGTCAGTAAGTGGCTCAGTTTTGAGCTGCAAACCCCTTTTAGCTCAGCACAGCTACTGGTGCTAACATAGTTAACCATGCTAAAGGGGTTTTGTGGCTCAAAATTAAGTTGATTGCTCACCGGCATGACCTGGGTTAGGGACCCAGGGTGGCTACCATGTTTTTTGCAACAATGTCGTCCCACCACTGAAAGGCAAGTAAGCAGCTTCTTTTGAGCCCCAGAATGCCTTTAGCTCTGTTAAGTAACACCAGTAGCTGTGCTGACTCTGCTAAAGGCACTAGCAGAGCAAACACAATGCCAAAGAGGGTTTGTGGCTCAAAACTCTAACGCTTTTTCTCCGGGGCGACCTGGGAGGAGACTAGAGGGTGGGCACAATGTTTCCACAGCAATGCTGTTGCATCATGCCGGCATTACGAGCAGTAATCGTCAAATGTGCGGTGCCGCTAGCTAGCAAGCACCTGCCCAGGGTGGTGGGCAGCACAGGGCGGACAAAGCTAACGTTAGCTAACGATCGGAGGCCGGAGGGTGGGTAGTGGGCACTATGTTTCCGCATGTCATAGCAGTTAGACAGCTGTCTGTCGGAAAAGCCAACAGAAAATAATATAAAAGGCGAAACATTTTACATCATTAAACATCAGAATTTCACCACCTTTAAATGGATAGCACCTTTAAAACGTGGCGCTAAAGCTCACTGAGTCAATGGAGCGCTGGACTAAAAGGAAAGACTCCACATGTTGACCTGATGATTATTTACCTTTTGCATACTATAAGTATCTTTTTATAAAGAGAATTGTCAGGTTCGGTGTTTTGTTGCTGAAACGTGAGGACTTTGAACGTGATAATTAGCAGATAAGAGCGTTAACCTTTCATCAGCTGCAGCATCTTGGCCTCCTTCTGACATTGTCTCAGATAAAGTTTATCACTCTCGACTGAAATCAAGTCATTTATTTATTGATCGAGCTGGTTTAACATAAGAAGCTTAAAAAAATTGCACAACACACACCCTTTAATATCTTGATGTACAGCCCGGAGCAGTTTAAACGTCTGCTTGGGTTTCTTTTATCAGTAGAAGTGATGATGATGTTCAAGGTTCAAAGGTTCTCTTGACTCTGTCAGGCTGATTTTTATGAGTCCTCATTCTCCTTGTGTCACCCGTCAGAGCAGAGGAAAGGATCTGCTGTGTACACACGCACACCTGCAGAGTTGATCACCTGAGAGGACGGCAACAGGTAGGACAGCTGTGGCATTTAAATCAGCGCGTTGTTTGTTTTTGTAAGGGTCCATTCTTACAAACTAATAATGAATTTGTCAGTTTGTCAATATCAATTCACATAAAACATATTTGCAGATCTGTTTCATTTTGAAATGTATGTATTGTGAGTTTTTGTATTTGAAGAAGGATCACACATTTACACAAGGATTATTGATCTGTTCACACAAATAATAGACACATTTATCTCCATGAATACCAGTGTGGAAGATACTGTTACAAGTCCTGTGTTTGAAATCAAGTAAAAGTACAAAAGTATCAGCTAGGGATGCACCATATTTTTTGATCATCTTGTCGATAGTGCTGTAGGCTCGCTGCGAACAACACTCGACTCCGTAGCACCTCTTAAAAAGAAGTTGACAAGGCAAAGAAAGTTTGCTCCTTGGTATAACTCTCAAACCCATAAGAATCTCGTCTAATCTGGGCAGACAGTCTCAAAATGTATAAGAGGGGCCTCCGCAATGCCAGAGCAAACTATTACTCAGCATTAATATAAGAAAACAAGAACAACCCCAGGTTTCTTTTCAGCACTGTAGCCAGGCTGACTGAAAGTCACAGCTCTATTGAGCCTTGTATTCCTTTAGCCCATAGCAGTAATGATTTTATGAGCTTTTTTTAATGACAAAATTCTAACTATTAGAGGCAAAATTCATGACCTCCTGTCCTGAGATAGTAGGCCTATCTATCTAACCTCAAACATAGCTGTAAGACCTAATATATATTTAGATTGCTTCTCCCCAGTTTCTCTTCAAGAATTGACCACAGTGATTTCTTCATCTAAATCATCGTGTCTCTTAGACCCCATCCCAACTAGGCTACTTAAGGAGGTCTTTCCTTTAGTTAACACTCATATATATTAGATATGATCAATATATCCTTATTAACAGGCTATGTACCACAGTCTTTTAAGATAGCTGTAATTAAACCTCTACTAAAAAAGCCCACCCTGGATCCAGAGGTGTTAGCCAACTATAGACCAATATCTAATCTTCCCTTTATGTCAAAGATCCTTGAGAAAGTAGTCGCAGACCAGCTGTGTGATTTTCTCCATGATAATTTATTTGAGGAATTTCAGTCAGGATTTAGAGTGCATCATAGCGCTGAGACAGCTCTAGTTAAAATTACAAATGACCTTATGATTTTTAATTTCGTCTCTGTACTTGTTTTATTAGATCTTAGTGCGGCGTTTGACACAATTGACCATCAAATTCTACTGCAGAGACTGGATCACTTAATTGGCCTAAAAGGTTCTGCACTAAGCTGGTTTAAATCTTATTTATCTGATCGTTTTCAGTTTGTTCACATCCATGATGAATCATCCTTACATACTTAAGTTTGTTTGGAGTTCCACAAGGTTCTGTGCTCGGACCAATCCTATTTACTCTATATATGCTTCCTTTAGGTAACATCATTAGAAACCACTCTGTAAATTTCCATTGTTATGCGGATGATACACAGTTGTATTTGTCTATGAAGCCAGAAGAAAGTAATCAATTAACTAAACTTCATAACTGCCTTTAAAGACATAAAAACCTGGATGAGCACCAATTTCCTGATGTTAAATTCAGACAAAACTGAAGTTATTGTTCTTGGCCCCAAACAACTCAGACTCTTTATCTGATGACATAGTTTCTCTAGATGGCATTGCTCTGGCCTCTAGCACTACCGTAAGAAACCTCGGAGTCACATTTGATCAAGATTTGTCTTTTAATTCTCATTTAAAACAAGTCTCACAGACTGCATTTTTTCATCTGCGTAATATTGCGAAAATTAGGCCTATCCTGACCCGAAAAGATGCAGAAAAATTGGTCCACGCTTTTGTTACCTCCTTTTTATTTATTCAAATTGATTTTTCATGCTGGAAGTAAGCATCAACCTTTCCTTTTTTTTTTTTTAATTTTTTTTTATTACATTGACTATAAATGTGGTTAATGGACACACAAATGCCATAAAACAAGCTCATTCCCAAACTCTTGGTGTGTTCTCATAAAATAATTAACCTCGACCTCGGTGGAGTTCACACTCATGACACATGCACGAAACTGTTTCAAAGGTCAAGAAAAATGTATGTTGCGCTCTTTTATTAAGAAGATAAAAAAGCTGCATTTGTAATGTCAGATTTTAAAGATTGAAGCACTGTTTTGTTGTAGTGTACATACAGACTGTGATGTTTGGGTGTTCATGGGTTGGACTCTATCTTGAGTGATTATCAAGCATTTTTCGGTGTCCCTGCAGACCTTGCATCATGGACTTCCTTCTGCAGTTGCTGTTCTCACCTCTCTCCACCCCGGCCATCATCTCCCTGTTTGCCGTGGGAGCTGCTACCTTGTTTTACCTCAACACACGACCCAGTCCCCTCCGCAGCCCCATAGACCTCAACAACCAGACTCTAGGAATCAAGGTAAAGAGTGCCAGGATGAGTTTTACTCTGCTAAAATACACAACCCAATCACCAGAGGAAATGTTGGCATTGTGCATTTCTGCAAACCATGGATGAGTTGCATTTGCATGGTTAACGTGTAGCTAGGTTTAGGCACAAAAAACACTTGGTTATGGTTTGGAAAAGATCAAGTTCTGGCATAAAATATCTGTTGGGTGGCACAATCTCTGCTGGAAAAACAATGACAGCACACTTTTGGCAACTAAAAAGACCCAAGAAAAACAGCGACCGGTCCCTAAAAAAACATCCCCGGCCCTTAAAAAGCTGCTGGAAACACAGCAATGACTCAAAAAAAAAACCAACCAGTTTGTGTGTTGGTCTCAAACAGTTGTGTGCAGCTTTTTAGGCATCTTACCTTGTCACGCCATCCAGCATCCCCTCCACCTCCTGATGACAGTCGGCTCATATATTGAGTTACTTTAGAAACCTTGATATTGGTATTTGTGGTTTGCAGAAACGTACAATGCCAACATTTTCTCCTGTCGATTGGACTGAAATACATTTAGATGCAGTGACGTGGAAATGCAAGATAAATAGTGATTATAGGCCGTACCATCTGATGGGGATTATTAATGAGCATGTTTATGTACATTCATGAACACAGTTTATCAGTGAAACGTTAATTCTCAGACTGATTCTTCCTGATGTCCTCAGGGTGGAGCAAGGAAGAGCGCGTTGCTTGAGGACAACAACAACCTGATGTCGTATTACCATGGTGACGCCAAGACCATGTATGAGGTCTTTCAGAGGGGTCTGAAGGTTTCAGGTGACGAAAACTTTCTTTACACTCACTGATGACTCTCTCAGGATGGGTGTTCATGCTACCAGTGGTTCTCTGGTATGCAACAATTGGTAGCACCTTCCCTTCATCACATGCAAAACATTTCAATAAAAACAGATGTGTGGGTATAGTAAGGGTGGAAATGTGTAGGGTATGAGAGTAAGGCTTCACTCTCCTCTTTGTTGAATTTTGTTGACCTACAGAGGCGAGTGGGAGAAAAAAAATTCTGGTAATCCGTTTTCTAAGTCTGATATAGGTTGTCTTTATGCCTCTGCTCCAATGATAGTTGTAACTTCAAGCATCATGTTTTCAGGTTGTCTGTCCGTCCCATTCTTGTGAACGCCTTGAGGGAATTTCTCCAAATTTGGCACAAACTTCCCCTCGGACTCAACAATGAACTGATTAGAGTGTGGTGGTCAAAGGTCACTGTGCCCTTACATCCATCTCATCCTAATGAGCGCAATATCTCCAGAATACCTTGACGCAATTTATTCAGTTTTGACACAAATGTCCACTTGGACTGATGATTAAACAGATTCGAATTTGGTGGTTTAAGGACACAGGTCAAGGTCACTGTGACCTTGTCTGTCTCATTTTTGTGAATGCAATATCGCAAGAACACCGTGAGGGAATTTCTTGGACTCAAAAATGAACTGATTGGATTTTGGAGGTGAAAGGTCAAGGTCAGTGACATGCATCTTGCTCATTCTTGGGAACACACAATATCTCAAGAGGTCTTCAAGGGAACTTCTTAAACCTTGACACAAACGTCCCCTTGGACTAAAGATTAAACTGATTAGAATTTTGTGGTCAAAGGTCAAGGTCAGTGTGACCTCAGTAACCATGTTTTTGGCCATAACACAAGAATTCAGATGTTAATTATGAAGAAACTTTACACGAATGTTTAACAGTATGTTCTCCAAAAACACTTCTCTGGTCAGATACTGAATTGGTAACACTAATCTTTTGTGTCCACCCTAAAATGGATCTAGGCATCCATGTTTTCACAGACATGGATGTAAACTGTGAGAAACTTGACTGGTGCACGGAGGCATACAACCACGGAGCAGTAATTCTAGTTTCTCCTGTCTTTATGACTGAAGAGCAGGTGGAAAATAAGGTTTTGCCAGATAATATTTCAAGTTCCTTAATTTCTTTTTTTTTTTTAATCTGAAATGTGTAGATTTTTTTTTTTTTTAATCAATTAGAAAAAATTAGTGACATGTTTACTGTTGTCTCTTACAGGTAATGGACCGTGTCTGGGCTACAGAAAAGCAGGAAGGCCGTACCAGTGGCTGAGGTACAAACAGGTAAAACAACACTGGTAATGCAACACTGGGAAAAACATGTTGAAGATGAACTGCTGTGAACTCCAGCTGACCTTTCCCCCACTTCCTGTACATGAAGGTGTCTGATAGAGCAGAACACCTGGGGTCAGGGCTCCTTCACAAGGGCCTGAAGCCGAACTCTGAGACCTTTATTGGCATCTTTGCTCAGAATAGACCAGAGGTGAGTGTGGACGCTGCCAAGGGGGTGATTTTATTTTATTTTTTATTTTTAATCTAAGCAACACACAGTAAACGCTCTCGCTCTGTTTCATGGGTCACTCACAGTGGATTATCGGTGAGCAGGCCTGCTACACCTACTCCATGGTAGCGGTTCCCCTATACGACACCCTGGGTCCTGAAGCTCTTGTGTTCATTATCGACCGAGGTAATTGGAGCTTCTCTCGCGCTCTTAATCCTGCTAATGACAGAGTCCAGTAACTTATCAGCCTCCACAGGGATCTGTGTCAAGGGTGCTCTAATCTTTTCTCACTTATTTACCACACCCGCCCCTTCAATCTGTGCTTCATTTTGCTTTTAATTATGTGATCACCTGTGGGCAGTTTATCACAAGACAAAGAACACGATTGGTACAGCTTCTAAATATAGTTTTACTTATTTGGAAATGGTACTAAAACTACAATAATGCTGACAAATTCAACCTTGTATAGCGCATTTGCTTGCCTCATAAAAGCACTTGTGTCAGCACTATTATAATATTTATTCTACTGGTAATACACGTGAAGTTTTCTTTCAGCGGAGATCTCCACAGTGCTCTGTGACAACCAGAGCAAAGCAGAAACACTGCTGCAGACTCGGGAGAAAGGCCAGACTCCAGTCCTCAAAACCATCGTCGTCATGGACTCTTTCAACTCTGAGCTGGTCGAGCGGGGAACCAAATGTGGAGTCGACATTGTGTCAATGCAGGATGTGGAGGTAAAGCATGTCCAACACGAATTAGTGGTTACTGGTGAGTCACTGCTCGTGTTTACTGGCTTCAATTGTTTCAGCTCTGCACAAGTAACACTGTTCAAAGGAAGCACAAGCGTTATTGAAAACATGCATGTTTGTTTCTTTGTTCCCCAGGCTCTGGGGAAAAGTAATCTTCAAAAGCCAGTTGTAAGTTTGATTCTGAGATATTCATGTTTTGAGATTTAACCAGCAACATGCTGCTCTGATGTGCTGATGATGATTTCATGTCTCAAACAGCCACCAAAGCCTGAAGACCTCAGTATTGTTTGCTTTACCAGCGGCACCACAGGTGATCATTTTGTTTTCATCTGAAGGGTTTGAGTTTATAAATCAGAAAGAAAAGGAAGTTGTTTGATTACCTAGAACAATAGCAAGCTTCTGTGATGTTTGAATCTAATCTGATTGAGAAAAGCAAGAGCAGACATGGTCGAGTTCATTTTAGCCGCTCACGAACCAATCAGCTGATAGTAACATCCTTAGTTTAACACTCTTTGTCCAGACTGAAATATCTGAACAACTACTGGATGGATTGCCCTGTGAGTTTGTACAGACATTATTGGTCCCCAGAGGATGAATCCTACTGACTTCAATGATCCCCTGACTTTTGCGCTAGCGCCACCATGAAGGTGACGTTTATGGTTTTGAGTGAAATGTCTCAGCAGTCATTGACTGTCATGACATGTCTCCTGCAGGATTGAACTCTGGAGATGCTCTGACTTTCCTTCAGTGCCGTCTTGTAGTCAGTGGGCAAATTATCAGATGTTAGCAGTTTTTGTTTTTACTCCTGTTATTTAGTTGTGTATACCTCCATTAATATACTTCTTACTTTCTCTCTTTATCTGTACTTCTGTCCTTTGTGCTGCTGCAACAACTGAATTTCTCTTCTGGGGATCAACAAAGGCTTATTGATCTCATCTAAACATTGTACCTGATAAAATCAGTATGATGATGTTAGCGTTTCACTCAAAGCACCTCTGTACCTGAAGCACAGCCTCACAGAGCTGCTGCAGTGTAGCAGCGTAGTAGTGACACTCGTCTTGTTAAATCATGTATTTACTCGACATTCAGCTTTTAATTTGTGTATAAGTGATCGTTATGTCAACTACGTTGCTATGAAAAATACTTGTTTCCAAAGTATTAATTATGGAGGCCCATTTCCACCAATGAGATTTTTAAAAAGAAAAAAAAAAGATCCTGTAAGTCATAATTTGAAACTTTCTCAAAATAGTGACTTTGAATCTCAAAATGACTTCCTGTCTTAAATAGTGACTTAGTTTCTTAAAATAGTCACTAAGGAACTTGAAATAGGACTTAGTATCTTGAAATATTGACTTAGTTTCTTAAAATGACTAATCACAAATATATAGGCGAAACGTCCCCAAAGTAATGACTTTGTACTGCAAAATATTGACTCGGTATCGCAGCATAGTGAGAAACTTTCTGCATAGTGACTTAGTATGTGACAAATATTGAGTTCAGTATCTTACAGTAAAACTTTGTGAAAATAATGACTTGTTAGTTTCAAAATAATGGCTTAGTGTCTCAAAATCATGACCTTGTATTGCATCATAAAATGACTAAATAAGTTAGTAGATGAAAATTAAACTCAAAATAATGACTTAGTCTCTTAAAATAGTGACTCGTTATTGCAAAAAATAATAACTCAAAATAATGACTTAGTATTTTACAAAATGACGTATTTCAAAATAGTGCCGTAGTGTCTTAAGATAGTGACTCATTATTGGAAAATAATGAAAAGTGTCCTCAGAATAATCACTTGCTCATCTTGAAAAAATGAGTTGGTACATATTTCAAAATAATGACAGTATTGTAAAATGAATATCTGAAAATAATGACTTGACTCAAATAACTTAGTATTTCAACATTATGAGAAACCTTCTCAATAGTGACTTAATACGTGAAAAATATTGAGTTAGTATCTCATAATGATATAAGATCTCAAAATGACTTCCTGTCACATAATAATGAAACTTTTTCAAAATGATTTATCTCGAAATGACATACTATTTTAAAATTACTTATTGTTGCAAAATTATGAATTGGCATAACAAAAATTACATCTTATAGTAATGACTCATTATTGCAAAATGACTCTTATGTCAAATGTGTTAATATTTCAAAATAATGAGTGATCTTAAACTAATGAGTTTATCTCTAAATGAGTCACTGTTTTAAGATACTTTGCCATTATTTTGAGAGTTTTTCAGTATAATGACCTACATGATCTATTTTTTTCTCCATCACACTGGCAGCATCAGGCCTCCATATTTACCTGAAATTATATTTGTCTTTAAAAGGTAAAAAAAACTTTATCTCTTCTTCAGGAAACCCCAAGGGAGCGATGCTGACCCATGAGAACGTGGTCTCTGACACTGCAGCCGTCATCAAAAGCTGTGGCGTATGTTTAAAAACCATCAGGTGTCACTTAAGTGAAATATTCAGAGTTTGTTATGGACAGACGTGTCGCTAACGGTGTGCGTCCCACAGGAGGCGTTTGTCCCATCTACTCAGGATGTCAGCATTTCATTCCTGCCTTTAGCACACATGTTCGAGAGAATCGTACAGGTGAGACTCGGATCATAAAGCATGTTTACGATCATGTATTTATAAATGAGACTTAATGACTGTGTGTGTGTGTGTGTGTGTGTGTGTGTGTGTGTGTGTGTGTGTGTGTGTGTGTGTGTTATAGACAGCGATGTACGGTGCTGGAGGTAGGGTCGGATTCTTCCAGGGAGACATCAAACTGCTGCCAGATGACATGAAAACTCTGCAGCCCACCATCTTCCCCGTCGTCCCTCGACTTCTCAACCGCATCTATGACAAAGTTAGTGATTAGCAGAGGGTGAATGTAACTAGTACATTTACTCAAGTACTCTATTTAAGTACTTGTGTCGAGTGTTTTGATGTTCAGAAGGAAATTTTTTACTTTTTCTGCACTACATTTATCTGACTGCTTTATTTACATTATGAGTTTTACATACTCACATTAGTAAAATAATCTTATATGTGATACAGTCTTCAAGTAAATTTTCCTGATTATACAGATGTACTTTTTCCTGTAACAGTATTTTTACAGTGTGGTTTCGTAATTTAACTGAAGTTAAAGGTCTGAATTCTTCCTCTTGGACACGACACCCCCTGTTTCCTCTCACTCTGCTTTAATCATCAGCTCAACACATCCAGTTTCTTATTTCACTTGTTGTAATCAAACGTCCTGTCACCAGGTTCAGAGTGGTGCCAAATCGCCTTTCAAGAAATGGCTGCTGAACTTTGCCGTGGAGCGGAAGTTTGCTGAGGTGAAGGAGGGAATCATCAGGAACAACAGCATCTGGGACAAACTCATCTTCCACAAAGTGCAGGTGCAGCACAGTAGAATAATCTCATAGAAACAGAGTCAACTAATGTAAAACAAGCCCAATTTTTACATTTAGGAGTCTCTTTAATTATGTATTTATTTTGATCATAGGAGTCTCTTGGTGGAAGAGTGCGGGTCATGGTGACGGGAGCAGCACCCATATCTCTCTCTGTGCTCAACTTCCTCAGGGCGACTCTGGGCTGTCAGGTAATTAACATTTATCCAGGTAACAACTTTTATTACATATTATACTAAATTATTTCCGACATTTTGTTATAGAATTTTAACACATTATATTTCTATATCAATACAGACACTTAACCATAGTATATATTAGTCTACTGATATTTTTTTTTTAATTGCTCTTGTATAGTTTCTATTTTTACTTTTTCTTTTTCTGGTTTTATTAACTCGAGTTATGTTTCATCTACTTTAATTGATTTAGCTGTATTTATTTCTGTACTTGTGCTGCTACAACACCGGAATTTCCTCTGTGGGGATCAATAAAAGTTTATTTTATCTAGTCTTACATTTCAGGAATTTTTTTAAGATGCCAGTTTAACACTTGTTTTCCCCATGCACACCTCCTGAGAATTATCACCCCATAAAGCTAAATGCAATATTTTCTTGGATTTTATTTTTTGTTTTATTTTTGTTTATTTTATTTTTTGTATTTTATTTTTTTGGAATTTTTTAATTGTTTTTTTTTTTTTTTTTTTGTATTATTTTTGTATTAATTTATTTTTTTGTATTTGTTTGTATTTTACTTTTAATTTTTTTTTAAATGTTTTATTTTGTTATATCATCTTGTGAATAATGAGAAGGAAAGTGTTATCCCAGTTCCTCAAAGCAGTCATGTACTTGATGATGTTTGAGGAACTCTGAGATACATTACCACTCATGTTTGGGGGGGGGGTTTATTGATCACTTCATGGTGTCAACCTGGTCACACTGCCTTTCTTACTCTAACCTGACTGGTGCTGTCACTGCAGATCTTTGAGGCGTACGGTCAGACAGAGTGCACAGCCGGCTGCACATTCACGACACCAGGAGACGCCACCTCAGGTATGAAGGTCAACCTCTTGTCCAGCATTTCATTACATGAGGGTGAACAGTTAATAGGTTTAGCTTCTACATTTTCCTGACTATACTTACGTACTTGAGTAATATTTTAAATGCAGAACTTTTACTTGTAATGGAGTATATTTTAACAGAGTGGTGCTTCTGAATACTTTGTCACCACTGCCACCACTAAAACACTTTAGAATTATATTTGAATTTTAAATACAAAGGCAACATTTCTTCAAAGTTGAGATTAATTTCATTTTTAAAATGACATGATCTTTTACCACCAGGTCATGTTGGAGTGCCGCTGCCTTGTAACATTGTGAAGTTGGTGGATGTTGAAGAGATGAACTACTTCGCCTCAAATGGAGAAGGAGAGGTAAGACGATGGAAACTGAACAGGTGAGGTGGAGGGACGAGGATATTAAACCGCTACCTGGACTGAGAAATGTTACAGAGCCAGGATCCCGAGACCCGAGTGGACGAGTCACAATCCCGCTAAATCATCAAAAGGAAAAAACAAAACAGTTTAATCTTATTAAAGTCTAGATATATCAGATTAGTTTGCCAGTGTTGTAAACGAAGGGTCAGAGGCTTGCAGACCACCTGCCTGCTTTTCAAATCTTTAGCATTTTTAAGAAGGTTTTAAAGAAAGCATATTTAATGGTTGTGTCGTTGTTTCTTGGTGGTTGTTTCCAGGTCTGTGTCAAGGGTAGAAATGTGTTCAAGGGGTACCTTAAAGACCCCGAGAAGACTGCAGAGGCTTTGGATGAAGACGGTTGGCTCCACACTGGGGACATCGGAAAATGGCTGCCGGTAAGAACCACAACCCAGATAACAGGAAAATGCTGATGTAATTTAATTTTCTCTCTACTTCATGTAAATGAGCCGACTGAATAACAACATGTTCCTCTGCAACAGATGTGTAATGTTTATGGATGGAGCCCTTAAAACATGTTGGCTGAGTGTTTTCAGTGTTTGAACAAAAGGGATTTAAGGTGGAACAGTTTAATAACTAACCTTCACCTATGGCCATGAGCTCTGGGTAGTGACCGAAACAATGAGCTCGTGGATACAAGCAGCTGAAATGAGTTTCCTCCGTGGGGTGTCTGGGCTCAGCCTTAGAGATAGGGTGAGGAGCTCAGACATCCGGAGGGAGCTCAGTAGACCTGTTGCTCCTTCATGTCGAAAGGGGTCAGTTGAGGTGGTTCAGCATCTGATCAGGATGCCTCCTGGGCGCCTCCTGTTAGATGTGTTCCAGGCATGTCCCACTGGTAGGAGGCCCTGGGGCAGACCCAGAACATGCTGGAGGGATTACATATCTCATCTGGCCTGGGAACACCTCGGGGTCTCAAGGAGGAGCTGGAAAGTGTTGCTGGGGAGAGGGACGTCTGGTGTGCTTTGCTTGGCCTGCTGCCCCCACGAGCAGCCCTGGATAGTTTGATAACTGAAAGGTTTTAGAAACAGGGTGATTTCTCCTCTGTGACTGCTGTGTGAACAGAGTGGAGTTCTGAAGATCGTCGACAGGAAGAAGAACATCTTCAAGCTGGCTCAGGGAGAGTACATCGCACCGGAGAAGATTGAGAACGTGTATGTGCGCAGCGGAATTGTGGCCCAAGTGTTCGTGCATGGAGACAGTCTACAGGTAAAACCAGCATATCTACAGTTTGTCCATATACAGTCAGTACGTACGCTCTCAGTCTGATAATCCAACTTGTGTACTCTGTCTGTAGTCGTGCCTGATCGCCATCGTGGTCCCTGACCCGGACGTCCTGCCAGGTTTTGCAAAGGATCTGGGGTGCCAAGGCTCCATGGAAGAACTCTGCAAAAAAACAGTAAGGTTTCCCTCTCTGTCCTCTCGTTGTACAAAACAAACATGCTGCGGACAGATAATCCAGTCACTGTAATATAATTTAGTGTCTCTTCAAGCTTGAATAGCTGCCCACACACGGCAAAGGATATCTGCGGTAAACGTGATCATTAACGATTAAAGACGCCAGTTGGAGTCGTCTTGCACGCTTGCTGTAAAACTCATAAAACACAACTCCTGCAAATCAAATCAAACATCAAGAGCAGTGACTTTAACAGTGATCACCTTTTTTTTGTTTACAGGAAGTAAAGAAAGCCATCCTGTCTGACATGATCAAACTGGGCAAAGAAGCAGGACTCAAGTCCTTCGAGCAGGTAACAGCTGTTTTATTTGGGGAATTCATCAGGAGTCATGTGTAAGGTATACGCAAGTCCACTGTTGTTGGGGAGTTATTGGTGATTATACTGCGATCCAAAATCCAGTTAAATGTTCTGCAGGCATCTAGAGCTGATTCTAACAGTCTCCTTTTTAGGGCTTTATTTCCATATTTAAAGAGTAAATCAACCTTTAGCTGAATCTTCAAGGTTATTAACATCTGTGGTGCTCCACATCTCACTGAACCTGGCTCAGTCGACCCTCTAGTGGTTAAAATGAGCAGTTTCTGTTCAAAGAAATGTCCTGTGGTAACATCAGGACCACGCAGATGTCAAGACACTCGACTCATTTCCTCTCCTCACTGCTCAGAAATCCCCCCCAATCCTCCAAAGATTAAACTTCTAAACAAAGACTCTCATCATTTAAAGTTTTTTCTGCAGTTTGCATCTTGTACCCAAACTTTAACCATCTGCTCCTCCTCCTCCTCCTCCTCCTCCTCCTCCTCCTCCTCCTCCTCTTCCTCCTCCTCCTCCTCTTCTTACCACCTGATGCAGGTGAAAGACATTTACCTGCACCCAGAGCAGTTCACCATCGAGAGCGGTCTGTTAACGCCGACGCTCAAGGCCAAGAGGGTGGAGCTCAAATCTCTCTTCCAGCCACAGATCGACAAACTGTACGCCAACATGCAATAAATGGATGCGACACCATCTTCTGTGTTCGTGCCTCTTTCTTTTCAGTCTCTGATGAAGACATTTCCATCTCTAAACACCCAGAACAAGACACTGAAGTTGTGTGTTTTGGCCTCAGAGGCCTGAGTCACCTGAGACAATGAGATTCTGTTAAACTCATCTTCTCATCTCAGAGCAGCCTGAGGGGGGGAGGGGGGGTTGGCTGGACCGACTCTTTGGCTGCAGTCTGGGTGAATCATCCTTTCACAGTTGCTGGCTGAAACTCTCTCACTCTCGTCAAAGAGCTGGATGCGTCAGTGCTGCTTCCCAAAAGCCTTCAGTTCAAAGCAAAATTATCAGTGGTTTACGTGGTAAAGCCACAAAACAAGTCACAGCTGCAATGACAGCTGCAAAATCACACACAATAATACATGATGTCACAGTTACCTTCAGAGCCACAAAGGACATGAATATACAACAGTTTTCACATGGTTGAGTCGTGCTCCTCGTGGAGTGGCCCTTTAAATGTTTATCATGTAGCCAGTATCACACACAATAAGTGAAATGTAAGGGTAATCTAAGGATGGAGAACAAAGCTGAACTTGTATCGGACATTTAACAGACAAAATCTCGTGTCCACACTACAATAAAACAATGCACGCAGTATCACTGCTCCTGACGAACATCCACATAGTCTGAACTGTTCCCAAAGTTCAACTAAGGCAAAATGTTTCTGCTGTTTGTTTGCTCACACTGCCCTCATGTGTCACAACACAAACATTACAGGTACAGATGATCTCTATACTCCAGTATATTCAGCTGTGTCACAGACATTACTGAGAGAAATGAATGACAAAATGGCATCGCATCGGAAAATTATGATGGAAACGCCAAAATTCGAATTAAAATCCCCTGATTCGCACAAACTAAAATACGCTCGCTTTAGCCGGGTTTTGGTTGATTCGAAAAAATGTTGATTCGCAAAACAGGGGATGGAAACAGTTATGTTCGAATTAAGTCTGACGTAGTGCACCTCTCTCCATGGTGATATCCACACTCCGGGTCAGGAAAGCGGTAATGCATTTACAAGCTGGTTGCCAACCGCCAGAAAACGTAGAAGAAGAAGAATGCAAGACTTGTTTTGTTTCTGGTTCTGCGGAAATCTCGCGTGAGTTTGTAGTTTTCACCAAAGTCTGTACATTTAATGGAAACACACAGGATTCATATTTCTTTTAATGCGCATTTCCCAATGATCCGAATCACTTTTGGATGGAAACATAGCTTGTGACAGCCACTGCACCACCGTGCAACCTAACGACTACACAGTAGATTATATGATAGTAAAACAATGACAGCGAATGTTTTACTGCATAATGACGACTTTTACTTTAAAAACTTTGAATTCATTTTGCTGATGACACTGACTTTTACCTCAGTAAGGTTTTGAATGCAGTACATGAAATTATCTCGGTCTTCAAGTGCAATCCACTACTTCTTAGTGCAAAACTCCATTTGTTGAGTACAGCTCGACACGGCCTTTCCTAAAAACTATTTATTTCTGATTTTATGAATGATTATATTGTCTGTTTTTTTTACATGCTTGTTTTATTGACTTGTTTAATCACCTGATCAGCTGTACTATATTGTTGTACAATGACAGTAAAGGCTTTCAATTCTATTCCAGGGTGTCTATAGGTATCAGTTACTTAAATTTAATGCTTCTTAAGTAGTAGTGTGTCGTTCGCGAAAGACTCATTCAAAAGAACGGATCTTTTGAGTGAACGTATTGCACTAAATCACTTCTGGAACTGATTCGTTCATTTCTCAGTTCAGTTGAGCTCAGCAGCGAGCATGCAGTCCGGGAGTGGAACTGCCGATTTGGTTCGTACGAACGATGAATCACTCGTGAGGCAGCCAGGGTGCAGGGAGGGACTGCCTACCGTGTGACCAATCATTTGGTGAAAGAATCACTTGGTGAACGACGTAACCCTGAACCCTGAGTGATTCAAATCATTTCTTCTCAGCCATACACCGTTTTCTCCAAGCTAACGGCTAATGTAGCCAGGAGTCAAGCCACATGAACACAATCACACACCTCCCCATTGTTTCAACAGACTTAGTTTCCAGATAAACAAACTTAAAACGTTGGCCAGTAATGAGACTCACCAGTGCAGGGCAGACGCAGCGGAGCCGTGTATCAGTTCAGTGAGTCTGACTACGCAGTACACAGTCAGGGCTCCTCCTGCCAAGCACTGAGCGATTCGGTGAACGAATCTTTTCAATGAATCTTTTTAATGAACTGATTCTAGTGATTAAGTAACATCTAAAGAACTGCTTTGCCCATCACTATTCTTAAGGTCCTTTCAAGACTGATTTTTGGACGAATCATCATTTTCTTATTTAAGCATTGTGGGTACTTATAAAGGTATGTAGTATATGTGATCCCGAGCAGAGGCAGGTTTTATATAGGAATATGGTTTTTAGATTGAGTTAGGTTCATCTACATCAGGGGTGTCCAAACTTTTTTGAATGGGGCCACATAAAACAAGGTGAAAATACCTGGGGGCCAACTGATTCTGACATCAAATGGGTTTAAAAAAAAGTGAGACTAATGCAGCCATTTTTTATCTTTTAATGAATTATTAGAATATGATGCCTGCCTACAAACTGTATGATAGTCCTATCATTGTGAGGTGAAGGGTAAAAATGCAAAGTGATCTTGCTTGATTAACCATTATTTTGTAAAGGGCTGCATATAGTATATTTTGAAAGTCAAGCCGAGGGCCGATTAAAACTGGTCTGCGGGCCACAATTGGACCCCGGGCCAGACTTTGGACATGCCTGATCTACATTTTGCAAACAGGTAAGTGCAAGTGTGAAGTAAAAAGACAGTATGAGGCTCAGTGGTAGGCGTAAAGATTTGTGACATCAGAAATGTGAACAAACAAGAGCTTGACTCATTTTGACTAAAAGAAATTAAATCATGGATAAATTAGATAAACTGGTTGTGACCTCACAAATTTAAATGCAAGTCTTTTTAAAGACTTTTAAGGCCATATATTTATAAAATACAAAATAGAATTTACGACCCTTTAAGGACCTGCAGACACCATGTATTCTGTTCTGTTCTACATGTTATTCATACAGAATCATACATCTTATTGACAAACGAGTAGGCCAAAATAAATAGACATAAGTCCCTCTTCAGTGCTTTAAAATAATTTGACATGTCCCCCTCTTGTGAGTAACGAACAGTCCCTTAGTTACTACACTGCCTGTTCATGTGAAGCTCATGTGATCAATGCTGCCACCTTGTGGTTGCTTTTGTCTCTGCTCCTCTCAGACAGTCCCCCGTGCTGCAGCTGGATCAGCGCCGCTTCACCTGGAGTTTACACCGGGACAACCCGCCGCTCTCCCCGCTCACCTCCCCCTGTCTCCGGACCCCTGAGGACAGGAGTCCCCTCAGTGTGTCACAGACTGGAGCTTCACGCGGATGTCACCTCCTCCTATGTGTTTAAAACTACTGTACAGTCGGTGTAAGGATTAGTCTGGTTCCTCCTCAACTCCTGTGATTCAAACCTACCTGTGAACCGGAGCAGCTTCTCCAACATGGCTTCTTCCGCCACAGGTGACCGCGCGGAGCAGGTAAGAGGACTTTAACTTCTGCTGCTGCTGCTGCTCAGAGTAACAGGTCTCCGTGTTAATGTCGGGATTCAACTGCTGGTGTGGTTTGTTGTGGATGTGAAACACTAAGGAAACAAACCCGCTCCTCATCCTTAAAGTTCCTAAATGAAAGTTTTATTTTCATCTGCGGGGGAAAGCAGAAATAGTAAAAATCTCGCTAATTATTTCCTCACAAATGCACTTATTCACTTTGACATGGAATTAGTGCCATCCTCAAACTGTGACGGGAGTCTGGTTGTGTTTGTGTTGTTTTTTTTGTTAGTCTGAGGTTCATTCAAGTCAACAGGAGAGGTTTACTTTCACTTGCTGATGTGACTCAATGAAATGTCACTGGACATAATTGTCTTCACATGAATTTCTGCAGCATACAACTCTGGGAACCTTGATTTACTTATAAAAATGAGTATAATGGCTGAAATAATAACATTAAAGGACCCTATCATGGTGTTGTCATGACCCTAGTTTCAGGCTGCCCTCAGACCTAGAGTTGTCTCCTTTGGTCTGAATCAGGGACTAGTTTTGCAACAAAGTTGTACAATTGCCTAGAGTTGGTTCATGTTCTCATGGCAGCATTTACAAGCGGACCAGATAAAATGCCTTGTGTGAGAAAGCTGCTCTTGATTGGTCAGAATTTCCATGAGGGAAAAATCCAGGAAGTAATCCAAACAGTGTGTCATGTGACTGCAGTTGGTTCAGATCCAGGTCGGAACACATTCTCACCACAAACGAACCGCACCAGAGTTCGTTTGTAACTGGACCGAGACCACCTCTTCAAGAAGGTCTTGGTCCGGTTGTTTTGGTGCACACCTGAGTGTGACTACTGTGTTCACACCTGCGCAAACGAACCGCACTGATTGGGCAAACGAACTTGAGTTCGATTGAACCGAACCACACAGGGCAAGTGTGAAAGCAACCTTAGCTCCTTAACGGTGTTCTATATACATTTACAATATACAAAAACTGAGACCTTCCACATCAGCCTATGGACAAGAAATGGAGTCCGCTAACATTAACAAACAACCGGCACCCACCACAACACAGAGTTCACATACATTTTGCAGCATCAGCCCGGTGGAGACGGACCTTCACTTAGCACCCTTAAGTAACTCGAATTCAGTCAGAGCAAGATCAAGTGCCCAAGTGCCCAAGTGCCGGGGGTCTGATCCCAGACTGCCCTCTCAACTATCCTGAGTCCCTGCTGGATCAGCAAACTTTCTGTTGCTGCTGTGACACAAGTTAAGGCCTTTGCACATTGTCCGTTTTTTTGTCTGAAATTGTCGTACGTGTTAAAATAAGTACGACCTCACATTGCGTCAGTCACGTTTGCGCACTCCAAATCTCTAGTTTGTCATTAAAGTTTTTGAACAGGTAAGATTTTCTGCATTTTTCACATCTGTCAGAAGCCTGCGAATTTTTACGTTGTGTTACTTACACAAGTTTGAATGACAAGAATATTTTGTTTTGACTTGCGTCATACACGGCAGTTACTCACGTCATATGCTAATGAAATTGCTAAATCAATGACTGAAGTACAGCTGGTACATCCTTGGCGTCATACGTCCCCACAGGATGTCAGTGCTAATTGGGTTTCGCATCGCAAATTGGTTGCTGAAGTCCCGATTTTTCAACTCTCGCGAATAAACGTATGGTGTGAAATCAGGCTTCTAGCTTTGTCTGTGGCATTTATTTCGCGTCCATCGTGCCGCCCCATGGCACATGGTCCAGTCACATTTTGACAAGGTGCAGCTGCTTATAGAGTTTCATGTTTGTTCATATTTTATTTCTGCCACTAAGCGACCAATAAAATCTTGCCGACTAATGACCTTTCCAGTCGACTAACGTTTGGTCGACTATTAGGGGGCAGCCTTAAGGATGAGGATTGAGAAGATCTAAGAATGAAAATGTAAACAATTTATTTAGAGCAGAACAAACAATATTCTATCCATCAGAGAAGAAAAATCTAATCCTGTTAGTAGTAGAGTGAGTAGAATATACGAGACTTTTATGGACTTTGTCATTTGATTATACCAGGAAATATTATGTGCACTCAGAAGATTGTTGCCAGTTTCAGACTTTGAACACATCATGAATAGTTGTGATTTGCAAATTCATTGCTGTGGGTCACGAGTTCATGAGAGGAATCCTCTTTGAGCTGAGTGCAGGTGGTGAAATGAAACTGGGAAATGCATGACAAGGTCAAACAGTGACCTCTTGCCTGCATTTAGGGGCTGTTAATTAATAAATATGCATAGATAGCTTTACATTCATTTTAAATTCTATACTGCTGAATGTTTTGTAAAGGCTGATATAAGCTGAGCATTCACTGTTTCCTGAGCTCATATGTCCTTTTAGAAAATACCAGGTGTGCATGATGATTTCTTTAAGCTACACTGTGTGTTGTTGTGTGTGTGTGTTTCAATCCGTGTGTCTGTGGTTCCTCCTTCTATCCATTAATGTTTGACCACAGATTGTAATGGGGAATAGGAGCTTTCTTAGTGCTGCTGTTAATAACTGCCTGTTGTCAGGACACTGTGCAGGTTTATTGTGGCAGAGCAAACACAGTGAGACTCCACCTATGTCCTGGTCTGAAAGCAAATGGACAACACAGTGATTACGCCTCACCTGCAGCCTGCAGAGCTGCGTGTGCATGTAGCGCAGGCCGGTCTGATGAAAAGACACAGCACCAAGGTGTTTGGAAGTTTGGAAGTTAGTTTTTCCTTTTTATTTTATCATTACACTGCAAATGCTTCTTACCTGAAACAAATAATCTGCCTGTCTGGTTGAATCTTATCAGAAATGGTTCGTCCTCATTCATGCCTTATTGTTGTCATATTCATGCTCATGGTTTGGCTAGTTTTTGGAAATAGAGTGTTACCATCTTATGTCACCATCAGCAACTGGTTTCAGCAACAGCCCATCTGATAAAAGATTTTTGAGGCCAATGCCAAGTGATATTTGAGAGTTTAAAAAATGTGGTTCTTCGGGATGCGTGATAATATCATCACGTCATCTGTGCTGGCTGATATTGGTCGACTGTGACTCAGAGGTAGAGCAGGTCGTCCACTAATTGGAAGATCGGCGGTTTGCTTCCTGGATCCTCCAGTCCACGTGTTGAAGTTGGGCAAGATACTGACCTCAAATTGCTCCTGATGGCTGTTCCATCGGTGTGTGAGTGTGGTGGTAGCGCAGGTGGCACCTTGTATGGTAGCCTCGGCCACCAGTGTATGAATGTGTGAATGTGACATGTAGTGTAAAAGCACTTTGAGTGGTCGGAAGACAAGAAAAGCGCTATACAAGTGCAGTCGATTTAAAAGTATCAGAATCCGCCAACATGCTCAAACATATATTCAACTGAACTGAGCTTTAACTTTATTCCACTGTGTTTCTGCATACATGACGTCAACTCATCAACGCTTGTACTAGAATTTTCTTTGACTAAACGAGTTGTCCTGACATGAGGGGGGTAATTTTACCAATCGGGAGCTCATTTTTCTGATTATTCTGACACCACGTGAATGCAGCGTTATTGTCGCATTAACTACCAATCTAAGCTAACACACCTGCTAACTGGCTGTAAAAGGTGTTGATTTGCATCACTTGTTTTTCCCTCTTTGGTAAATTTGTATTGAATAAAATGTTATGTAATGTTGTCTTTGGTGGCGGATACGTGTTGTTCAGCCTCGGCGATATGTCCGCTGCATTCTTCAGTGTCAGCTGGAACGATAATACACCGTCCTTTTCAGCACGAAAGTCTTGTTTGTAGGATTGTATGGCGTACAGAATGTCCGTGGTGGAGGGACTTTCTGTGCTCTTTGTGTCAACAGTGTTACCTGTCTGCAAAGGGCTCGCACCGCTCCCTTCTTCCAAATCTGAGCCCGGCGCGTCGTCTTTCTGAAAACGTTGTTCAATTGTCCTATTTTTGTCCTTGTTTCTTTTCTGTGGCAAATTCACTTGCAGCATGTCGATACACAACATTCATGGCACTCTTGATGCAGAATGAGATCATTTAAGTAATTTTAGATTTAGCAGTAGAGCAGGTGTAACCACGACTACTCAGTGCGCCACCATCACTGGACGTTGTGTAATGTTGAGCAAAATGCCAGAGGAAGGTTAACAGAACAGTAGAGAGAAAAAAAATAACGACAGTCTCTGGGGATGTTGTGAGAAAACCTCGAATATTAAGAGTTGGATGGTAGTTTTGTCGAGCTAAGCGTGCCGAGTGTCGATTTTTCGGCGGACCGGGTTTAGCGTTAGCTTGACCGTCAGTGGCTAACGCTATCTCTGGTGATGGTAGAGTGTGAGGTGAGCCTCATGTTCGTAGTATTCCCAGAGTATTTCATTCTCACGTGATAGTGCTTGCTAATCGCTCGAGTCATATCCAAATCCATCTTTCCTTCTGTGTTTAAAAACTCCAACATACGTCCAGACGTTTGATTTAAACGCAGTTGCTGCATTTCTGATTTCTTTCTCTGGTGCCTCCATCTTTATTTTGAAGAACTTCCTGCCAAATGTCGCTGACTGCGACCTCTGCTGACCTCACCAGGGAAAAAACATTAGCACCATCTAGTGGCATGAAAAATCAACTGATTTTTTATTATTCTAGCATTAAAAGTTAATGCTAGAATATAATGATTAGTAACAACTTTTAAAGGTCACGAGAACACAAAAGGTCAGCCCGGTCGGCGAAATCATTCTAGTTCCTGCATTAATTTATTCTACATGAGCCTTTTCATAGTCGCTCTCATTGTGGTGGGAACAGTCCAGTACAGCTGACTCAGCGTGCAGCACGCAGGGAGGGGGGGTGAGCTTACTGATTCACCCACACTGGCTCTCAGTGCTCAGTGCAGGGGATTGTCATGGTATGAGTAAACATGACCTCAGTTGTGGTGAGGTAATGTCAAGTCAGTTTAGTGTTTGTTTGTGGAGAGGATGAAGATGTGACTTGGTAAACACACGTTGATGGTGTCAGACAGCAGTTCTGATTATATCACACACTGAGGTGAATAAAGTGTGATATGGATGTATTTCTGTTTGCATCAGTTGTACTGTTTGTTGTGTGTGTGTGTGTGTGTGTGTGTGTGCTGGTCTGTGACTAGCTGAGGCAGATACACACAGTCCGTGCTGAGACAGACCAGAGCCTGTGATGACTGAATAGTCGCCATTGACAAAGAGTCACAGATACAAGGAAAGAATATATGAAGTCTCTATTTACTGAGGATTTGCAGCTTTTTAGACACCAAACATTTAAAGTACATGTGTCCATATTTACCACAGAACCACACTGAGCAGTTTGCACCAGTAAACTTGAAGAAAGACAGTATTGAGTTTAGGGTTTTAAGGTATACTGTGATATTAAAATGAACGGTTATCATACCATGTACATTAGCTTATCTACGATATTGAAAAAAAATGCAACTACATGGAAAATCTCAAATTTAGTCTAGTTATTTTCAAAAGGGAGACTTTTTACACAAACTTCCATTTGAGAAAAATGTTCTCACGAGGAGTTGCAGCTCAACTTTATTTTACTTTTCACACAAACTTTCATTAAAAAAAAAAAAAGGTGTCAAGTTTCAATTATAGTAATAAAGCATGTGTTTAACCAAAAATAACCCCTCTGGTGTAATTTCTTTAAGAGTCATTTTGACTTATAATAATAACTATTTTTTGAGACAGTTATCGTATCTCATATCATGGTCTGGGGCTACTCAGCCCAAAAAATGCAGAATGTGGGAGGAGGGAATGGACATTTACACAAAAACTCTCAGAAAACAGTCTGAAACTAAAATGTTATGTCTGAGAAATGAAATCTTATTTTGGGACACTTTATGTAAATTAGAGAGATGTCGAGTCATGGACTTTGTCATTTTTTCTGCCAGGGGTTCCGTGCCCCTACCCTCCGAACAGGCGGACATTAATTGACATTTTTAAGTGAAAATGGACAACTTTTAAGCAAACTTAGCTAGCGTGCTAGCAAGGCTGGCTAATGCTGGCAGCCAGAAACAAACAACTATGATTTATTGTCCGATAATTAAAACAAAGAGCATGTTTTCTTGCGGTGGTCCTTTTACAATGAGCAGTGGTCGAAGTTACTGTATTCCATTACGATCAGGAAGTTGATACCCAGATGCTAGCTAGCGTTAGCATAGCTAGCTAACTGAAGTGAATAACTGTATTAAAAACTGGTAACTTTGTGACTGATGGGGGGTTGATTCAAAAAAATGATTGACAGATAACCGCCCACTCAAGCTCACGCATGCACACGTCTAAAATGATGGTACTCTCTTCCCACATCCAGAAAAGCAATTAAAACTATCAAGTTAAATTTTGACGGAAATCCCACTATTGAAAGAAAGCAACTTTGGTGAAAGATTTTAAAGACAGTGGGCTACACTCCCATTGACTTTGACTGTATTAACGTAACTTTAAAAATCAGCCTTTTTGACAAACAATAAGAGTTTCTAGGACACAAAGAGTACACATAGTTCACTTATTTTTCGCCTGTCAGTTTAGCAATGCGTTTTTTGGGAACTGCCCATTGGTTCGACATCCCATTGTTCCAACTGTATTAAACTCATTGTTCCGAAGTCCGTTCCGAAATCATCATGATGCCCTGTGGTTAAGGTCTGGTTAGGTTTAGGCACAAATACCACTTGGTTAGGGTCAGGAAAAGATCATGGTGTGGGTTAAAATGAAAAAGAAAGTGACAAACACATAAGCCGTGAGCCTGCTCCGCCTCAAGCCGGTCGCGGCGCACCATATGCCCGCCGCAAGCTGTTCAGCACCGCCAACAGTCAGACTAATGGGATGTCGAACCAATGACATGGACCCCGTTTTTTGGGGCAGCATCTTAATATCAAGAGACTTAAACAAATCCTTGCATTTCTCCAGGTTTGGTTTCAACTAATAATTTACTTTAAGGCGTGCTTTATAATTTCATATAAATATCAACCTTCAGAACCTTGTCTACAACAGTCACCATCACAGTCAAGGCCTTTATTCCACAGACACCAATAAAGTTTTGATATGAAGTAATAAATGTGCAGATACAAGTAATGATTAACCTGCTTTATTCTTTGTTTACGGCACAAAAGCTCAACTTTATCTGTTAAACATTGACAATATGAGGAAGGTTTTCACTCCAAACAAATATATTTACATCCTGTAAAGTTCTCTGAGACTAAATGTGTTTTGTCATTTTGGGCTTTAAATAAAATTGACTTGGAAGTTGGATATGAAAAAACAGGATTAGTTTGTCAATTCAAAAAACTGTCCCATCAGATGACATCTTTTATAAGTGTAGGTTGTAAGATGTTTAATGATATAGAATAAACTTTTAATTTAACTCAGGTCTAACTAACAGACTGTGCTGTGGTAGTTAAATGTGAAACAGATCCCTCAGGGACTTTGTTTTATCTAAACTTCTCAGCTCTATTTTGAATTTATGATAGCAAAGGTCAAATAAACTTCAGGATCCAGAAACAATAATGATGTTGGTTTAGGCAAAGCTCCAGGTGGGTCAGCAGATACGGTTTGGACGTGACGGAGCAATTTAGATGCTGCAGTTGTGAAATGTTTAAAGGAACATGGGGCTGTGTTCTGATCAATGTAAAATGATGCAGCAACATTTCAGCAATGAAACTTTGACATGATTTAGAAAGAGTAGTGAAATGGAAACGACACTGTGGGTGAGCAGCAAAAACATGACTGACAAAAGAACATCTGCACATTGAAAGAATGGACGTATGAATGACTGAATGAATGAATGAGAACCAGTGTGTAATGACAGAATCATAGGGTCGTAGCACAGACTGACACCAGGGTGTTGTACAGTCGGGGTGTATCTGTGCCTCTGTTATGTCTTTATCAATGAGTCAACGTGAACACTGAGCGTCGGTCACAGTCACATGAATGAATGGGTTTGTTGACGCCTGTTGCCATCGAGGAACACGTCTGCCACGCTGGTGGAAGATGTACTCTGATTCTAAAAATGGAAGAACTGTCTGCTAAAGTATTTAAAGTAAAACTACTTAATATGCAGAATATCTTCTTTCAAAGTGTTATATTATGAAAGAATATGACATTATTCCAGTATTATTAACAAATACAGGCAAGAAAATTTTGATTTAATTTAATTTAATTCAGTTCAATTCAATTCATTTTTTTTTTTACTTTTTTGATTTCATTGATTTATATATAATTTATTTTCTTTTTTCCTTTTAGTATTTTTTTTTTTATTTTAAACTGTAGAAGGGTGATACAATACAAAAATCCACAATTAAGACAAACCTAATGGTAAAAGTAAGAACAAACACAAACACATGAAAATAAAATTTCAGCAGTGGCTGTAATTACAACCAGTAGAATTTACAAAATGTTGTCTTTTACATAATATATATATTATTTATTTTCTATGTATTTTATATGTTATATTTATTTATATATAGATGTATTTACTACTGGTTAGATAGTACTATAGTACTGCATCATATCAGCATTTTTTCAAATGTAAAAAATAACAAGTAACTATGACTGTGTTACAGTTTATTACTGTTTTCGCACTTTCGCACTTAAACATGGATTTTTTTTTATCTATCTTTAAACCTGATTTATTTGCAGCATTTTCTATCTATATCTGATAAATGTTTTCAAGCTTAATAGTTTTGTTTATGTATTTTATTTGTGGTTATTATGTAAAACAGTTTAAATGCCAGACCCCAGTTTATGGAATGCCATTTAAGTCAATATTAAATAAATAAGTAATTGAATAAAAACATACATAAATAAATAAAGATGGTTATAAAATAAATCCTGAAGTAAATAAATGTGGAATTATCAAATAAAAAATCCCCTTTAGTAGCCTTTAAATAAAAAGTAGCCTTTAAATAAAAAGTCCTTAAGAAATAAAATAAAATAAAATAAAATAAAATAAAATAAAATAAAAGACTAAAATAAAATAAAAATAAAATAGACTAAAATAAAATGAAATAAAATATAATAAAATGAAATAAAATAAAATTAAATAAAATATAATAAAATGAAATAAAATAAAATGAAGTAAAAATGTATTTATTAATTTATTAAACCATACTGGCTCATTTATATATTTATACATACATTTATTTATATTTTTATTGCCTAGATTCTTCGGAATTTATTGTTCAGCCATGTACATGTTTTCATAGGCATATTTATTTATTTAATATTAAATGTTAGTCCATACTGGTTGCTCTTAAACCTGTTGAACAAACTGACGTCATCAGGCCACAAACACAGTTAAACATCATATATTTCTAGAGTAGCTGCAGAAGAGTCTCCAGAAACCTCCAGATGTTGCAGCTGTCAGGGTGTCGGGGGCAGGGAGAGCAGCTCGCTGGTATAAAGCGAGTCAGGATCCAACTTTCCAGCTCTGCTCCTGTCACCGTGCGGCTCACTGCGGTTGGCGATGAGACCATTTTAGGCGTGGAACTGTGTCCTTTTTGCTGCCATTAGCATTGTGTGAGTGTGCCGGTCCTGAGAGACAAAGACGGATTGTAAATCAGGGGAGGTTGGAAAGTCCATCTCATTGTGACTGGTGTTTGTGTGTCTGCTCTTTCTCAATAGTCATGCGTGTGTGTGTGTGTGTGAGGGATTCCTTCTCCTCTGTGTAAATGAGCCTCTTTGACTTTACGAGTGTCCGTTAACCTTTTCATCTGACACTTAACTAGTGTTCATTTGGGGTGTTGTGGAGAGACACTCATCTGATTGGTCGGTTAAGACGGATAAAACACCACTCGTAATTTTCCCAGGTTGAAACGTTCTTGTTTTTGTCCCCATTTTATCCTGAATTTGAATGCTCCGTTCTTATATGCACTGCAGAGGGTCATGATGTTACTGTGCATTCAGCTCTGGGGCGTCTGTTGTGGATGTGTCAGAGCTTTATATCAAAGCCTGTGTCACTGTCAACAGGTCTTCATTCTGTAAAATCACAGCATCGTTTAATCTTGAATTTTGGGTTGTAGATAAGCATACATTTTGTAAAACATTATTTTTAGGTCTTATTAAATTCATTTTTTCATGCTTCCGTGTGGGTGATAGCAGTGGCCGAAAGCATGATGTATTTGGATTGTCCGTCTGTCCGTCCACCCCATCCTTGGGAACACTGTATCTCAAGAACTCCTCAAGGGAATTTCTCTAAATTTGGCACAATGAACTGATAAGATCTTCTGTGCTGCCTGGGGGACAATGTGTGTGAAGCATCCATGTTTTCACAGACATGGATGTGAACTGTTACCATACGTGCACACCAAGAGCTGCAAAAGCTGCAAACCAAAATATTTTTGGCAGCTCAAGTCGCTCATGATGTCATACACTTGAACATTCGATTGTGCTTGTCAATTTAAAGGAGCTGCAAAGCAGGTTACTGGCTGGAGCACAGCGCCTTTGCTGGCTGCCCAGCCCCAAAAGCTAGGCTACATGAGTAAAGAAATTTGGTCAATGATAACAGAACAGACTACGTTAATTTGTCATTGTGTAGACACAGATCACCCAAGAAATGGTTAATTTATACTTATGGTACAGCAAAGCCCCCTCCCCTTCTCTGTCAGATTACTCTCACGTCATCAGTGCAATCTCGTTGATTATGTCTGGAAAATGTGTGACGGTAAATTAATTTAATGAAAATAAAATTATACTTTAATGTCAGATTGTAATACTGTTAAAAATATAAATACATACAGTTGTTTCGAAAACTTGGGGGCAATTTTGGCCCCCGGAACATGGCTTTTGGGGGCATTTTTGGATAAATTGCGGGCCAAATGGCCTGTGGCCCTTGCTAATTTCTGACACTGGACTCGGTGTCCAGCTACAGCAGTGATTAGCTTCTCTCTCATTTTGAAGTAGGAACGAATGTGCAGTAGGAACTACAGTTTCTGAGGATGTTCTCTGGGTTCCACACAAGTGATGGACATCTACTTGTCGACTGGTGGCTGGTCATTTGCAGCTGAAATGCGTCATTGCTAATTTGCATAAAGTTCACGACTGCCCAACTTTCATCTGATGTTCTGGTTGCCAGAACGCGGACGCTTTGCAGCTCTTGCAGCTCTTGGTGTGCACGTACAGTAAGAAAACTTGACTGGTGTGTGGAGGCGTACAGCCATGGGGCAGTAATTCTAGTTTTTAATTTATATGACTTTATATAATGTTGCTTATGAATTCCTCTCTGGGGATTGGTAAAGTCTAATTGTTATAATTATAACAATAGCATTTATTTGGTGATTATATTCTGTATTATTAATTTAAATCTGGAAAGTAGAAAGTGACTAAAGTTGTCAAATAAACGTGAAGTAAAATTACAGTGTTTCCTTTATAATTGTTGTGGAGTAGAGGTTTGCTATAAAATAGCATAAGATGGAAATACTCAAGTGAAGCACACTTACCTCAAAACTGTAAAGTACTTGAGTAAATGTACTTAGTTACTATCCACCGCTGCTTAGGCATTTCGGACCAAACAATTCTGGGAGGAACCGCCCACAGGGAGCTATCTCGAGAGCTACATTCCTTCATGCACTTTTTTTTCTGTTTGGTGAAACACCTTTGGTTGTATTTCCACTGTCGCATGTGCTTGATAAAGACTGGACTTCACTGTCAATCCACTTGTCCGTGTTTTTCGTTTGTCGCCTACTGCCTTAGCAAAAGGGATCCATCAATATGGTTTTAAGCTATGTTCAATATCTTTAAATATGATCATGATAAGTATGAATTGATTTTTCATAGAGCTGCATTCTGGTGAGAAGTCTCGGTAACACTTTACTTGAATGTATCTACATAAGGGTGACATGACACTGTCATAACTATGACATGACACTCATGAACATGTCATAAACATTATGTACATGTCATAAACGTTTATGACTGCTGTCATTAAGTGTCATTTGGTTTTTGTAATGACAAGTTGACATTGTTTGGGTTGTCTTGATTATGACAACTTGACATTAATCAAAGTGACATTACCAGAAGTTGTCTTTGTCATGAAGAATTGACATTAAATTTGTTTGGGATGACCTTATAGTGACAACTTGACATAAACCAGGATGTCATTACCAGAAGATGTCTTTGTCATGACAAGTTGACATTGCTTGGGTTGTCTTGATTATGACAACTTGACATTAATCAAAGTGACATTACCAGAAGTTGTCTTTGTCATGACAAGTTGACATTAAATTTGTTTGGGATGTCCTTATAATGACAACTTGACATTAACCAGGATGACATTACCAGAAGTTGTCTTTGTCATGACAAGTTGACATTGTTTGGGTTGTCTTGATTATGACAACATGACATTAATTAAAGTGACATTACCAGAAGTTGTCTTTATGTTATGACAAAGACAACTTCTGGTAATGTCACTTTAATTAATGTCAAGTTGTCATAATCAAGACAACCCAAACAATGTCATTAATTAAAAAACAACTTGACATTAATTAAAGTGACATTACCAGAAGTTGTCTTTGTCATAACATAAAGACAACTTCTGGTAATGTCACTTTAATTAATGTCATGTTGTCATAATCAAGACAACCCAAACAATGTCAACTTGTCATTACAAAAACTGAATGACACTTAATGACAGCAGTCATAAACGTTTATAACATGTACATAATGTTCATGACAGGTTCATGACCGTGTCATGTCACAGTTATGACAGTGTCATGTCACCCTTACGTAGATACCTTCAAGTAGAGTGTTACCGAAGTCTCTGTAGCAGCATTTTACATGAAGTAGGCCGCTCACTGTTTAACTTGCTCCTAAAACCTGACACCATCTTGGCCTTGACAATTCGATCACCATTTGGTGTGCAAAGTCATGTAGAGGGACAGATTGGACCCTTTGGTGGGCCGGTTCTGGCCCCCAGGCCGTATGTTTGACACCCCTGGTTTAGAAGCTGTGATACTTGCTAAAGGGGGCGCTACTGAGCACTGACCATACAGGGTGCTGAAAGTTTTGCTTCAGGCCCTTCTCAGTTTATGATATTTTGAAACTGTAAAAGATGAAATTTAAAAAGTAATCTTGCTTAGAATATTGAAGAAATGAGCCTTTTGGAGATCAGTTCATCTTCTTCTTGCTTAAATATTCACAGTAACTTAAATTTTGACCAGGAATGCCCAAACTTTGACCCTACTGAACATCACTCAGGTGTCCTCATAAGCATGGAGAGTGCCTGATCTGAAATAGGAGCCAAAAAAGTCCCTCAAATCAGCGTTCTGAGATTGTTCCTAGTTCTTGCGGAGCAGGTACAACAAACATGGGCGTTCTCAGACCAATGACAAAGTTCCTCCAGTCTAAAAAAAACCCTAATGATTGTGACATTCTTCCTTACCGAAGCCCTGATTGCTTCATCAGTGAAATTCTCACAGTTAATGTGGTTGTCATGGCGAAATCATGCCATTATGGTTGTTTCCATGGGGATTCATCTATTGCCATGGCACCTCAGACTCATTTCCTCCTGGCTGGTCTCTATCAAGATCATATCCAAAGATATCATTAATATGCACCGAGTGTCTCTGATCATTACACAGGTTACTGTTTGATACAGGCAAATATTTAGACGTCCAAGTCTGAACTGTCTGAAGTTTAGTGTAGAGCTACTGTTTCCTGTGAGAGGAGAGGAGGAGATAAGTGGAGGGACGTGAAGGAAATGAACAGCAGATCACAGGAAAGATACTTGATGTGAGAAAAGGAAAACATTTTTTTTTCTTGGCATCGTTTACATGAAACGCAGATCTTATCAGGTGGATTTGGTGGAACTGACATTCCTCAATGCCAGGAAACCAGAGAAAGACACACAAATCTTTCTGATATTGTTGCTTTCATTTGTGTGTCATATAAACTGCAAATCTGACCCCAGAGCTGCCACAGTGTTTGTATTTTCCCACTCTTTATGTTGTTTATTGTGTGATTAACTTGCGCTTTGTCTATTGTTTTTGCCGAGGATTTCACAATCTACATGCACAACTCGACAAGTTCACACCTGTGCTGCGGGGTTTCAGAAACGGGATGTACGGGATGATCACATACTGAAGTCAGAGCAGGCCTTCATGCTGCAGAGAAAGTGTGCACACCATGAATCTGATCACAGTGACAAACACACTCATCACTGGGATGTAAAGAACATCACAGAATGGTGATTTACAGTAAAAGAAAGACTACAAGTCTTCTTCTGTGGTGTCGCAGCCAGCAGCTCATTAGCTCACATCAGCATCTATGTCACTGCAAAGTTTTCTCCCTCAGAAACACTCACGCACAAATCACAGCCCTCAGCGAAGAACCACACCTCACACACACCAACACACACACACATGTACAAACAACCCTCTGGTGCTCACGCAAACACTGAGTATGTGTCTGCAGATCAGTGGTGTGTCAGACACTTTCAGCACAAATAAAATAAGTGTCAGAATCCATCACAGCAACATAAACTCAGATTTGGAAACTCCACCTCTGCCTTTATCCTCTATCAGAGTTTGCCTTTGCTCGCAGTGATACTGAAGTGTTTGGTGTTGATAACACCCTCGCAGACAAGCAGACACAAGTCCAATCACGCTCTGTAAAGTGTTTTGGTCCTGTCACACAAAACCTCCCAAAGCTAATAAGATGATTGACTTATTATAATTAGGGGCTACTGACATAATAAACTTGTGGATTTGTAGCACATGTCAGACGAGCATGGATCAAAGTGAAGGTGTGCTGTGAGTTTCTTGGCACATTTTAAAGTCCCACCCCACATAAAAAGTTGTCTGTTTAACCATTTATCTGCTGAAGGAGGAAAGTTTCTCACCTTAAATCTGAGTTCAACACGTGTATGAACAGGATTATATAACATTACAACCAGTTTGTTGTGTTGTAGTCACTGTAATTAAATTATCAGTCAGTCCCTCCAGGATTTCACAGGCTATTTTTGGGATTGTTGCAGCTCAAAACGCCTGATTTCACAGCTGCTTTGTAGAAAAACAGCAGTGCATGATGCTGTGTTTTTAGTACGATTCATTAAGAATCAAATCAGCTGTCGTCATCTTGGTTATTTGGAGCCAAAGTGATCATATTTAGACAAGAGGGTGAAGCAGTGGAGGAGCGAGTAGGGCTGGGCAATATGGCTCTAAAATAATATCACAATATTTCAAGGTACTTTTCAGTAATGATATTCTTGATGATATGATAAATTAGTAAAAAAAAAAAAGTTTTCTATTGATTTAAAAAAACAAAACAGTTTTGCAACAAAATAAGTGATATAGTTTTACAGTTTACCTTCAAATATTCAGTTAAAACTAAACAAAAATGATCTCTCATTTCTTTAGTTTGTGAACACCAACAGTAACTCAGAGTGAGATTCAGATTCTGTCACAATATTAGTAGTTCAACTAAATAAAATCTACCACAAATTACACATTTAAACAGCTCCCAAATACAAAAAATGTCCCGTGGGATCTATATATATATATATAAATCAACAGGTGATTTCCTTCTTTTACTAAAATCCTAAATGACTGAATTTTTTCCCACCTGGACCTTTATGCTCTGCCATTTCTCCTCTAATCATCACGCTGTAACCTGTGACAGGCTGTTATGATACCACAACTATCACACATTCACATGTATGGAGTTTTTTTGTTGAGCTGTCGAGGTTTATGACAAAACCACTTGACGAGACCGACTCCAGTGTGCGCACAGCGAGAGAGGAGAGGGAGAGACGCTGTGCTGCTGCCACAGGAGCCGCAGAATGAGTTCCCTCTAATGTTGTGTTGTTCGTGAACGAGTCGTTCAAAAGAACGAATCTGTTGAGTGAACGTACTGAACTGAATCGTTCATTTCTCAGTTCAGTTGAGCTCAGCAGCGAGCGTGCAGGCCGGGAGTGGAACTGCCAATTTGGTCCATGTGAACGATGAATTACTCACAAGTCCCGAGGCAGCCAGGGTGCAGGGAGGGACTGCCTACCCCGTGATGAATCACTCGGTGAACGAATCACTCAGTGAACGATGAAACCCTGATCCCTTAGTGATTCAAATCATTTCTTCTCAGCGATACACTTTCATAGGGACCGTTTTCTCCAAGCTAACGGCTAATGTAGCCAGGAGTCAAGCCACATGAACACAATCACACACCTCCCCATTGTTTTAACAGACTCAGTTTCCAGAAAAACAAACTAGGCTGGCCAGTAATGAGACTCACCAGTGCAGGGCAGACGCAGCAGCAGCTCAGCCGTGAATCAGTTCAGTGAGTCAGACTACGCAGTACACAGTCAGGGCTCCTCCTGCCAAGCACTGAATGATTCGGTGAACGAATCTTTTGAACGAATCTTTTAAATGAACTGATTCTAGTGATTCAGTAACATCTAAAGAACTGCTTTGCCCATCAGTAGTTCCCTCTGAGCGGTAAGTCACTAAAAGAGTCTGAGAAGTCTGGGGCTGTAATAATTTCACTTTCAGCTGTGTCTGTTGTTGCCATGGGTAACAGCATGACGTCAATATGTCAACAAGTCGAAGAGTATCACAATATGAATTTTTCATATCTTCTTAAAAAATATACCGGTATTAAAGTTAATGAGATGATATGGCACACCCCTAGGAGCAAGGGGTGGATCTGACTGAGAATCAGAGGACACGATTCGCACACAGCCTGTCACTCAAAGTGGCCTCAGCCTCAATTACACATAACTATAAGCCTTAGTGAAACATAAACAGGTGAGTTATATAAAAACGTGAGCTATAGAGACTCAAACTGTTTTTGTACCAGGCTGTAAATGTGTATTTCTGCTGTAAAGTTGGGGGTCATGGGGATTGCCGGCTTCTGGAGCCTCAAGTGGCCATTAGAGGAACTTGTTTTGTTTTTGGCACTGTGTTGGCCTCAGTTTTCAGTCTCGGAGGTTGCCGCTTGGTCAAAGCACGGCTGGATGGAGTGTCTTTTTTTGTCTTAAAACATGTCTCGATTTGATCTTGAAGCAAATTTGCAAAAAAAAAAAATAGTTATGGTAATGACATCACATGTTTCATCTGTCCACTGTGTGGTTGTTTTTGGGGCTTTCTGGTGGAGTAGTAGCCTGGAAATCCAGACCCAAATCTAGAAAGATTTAGGGTCTGGCTATGAGTAATGCAAATGGCCCAACTCGAGGGGCGGCACCAAGCATGCATTTGAAAATATCACTGCACGCAATTGGATAACACTACGACCAATCAGAACAATACACGGGGTGACGTATCCAGAGCTTAGCTACCAGCGGAGCTAACTGGTAGATTAGACTCTTGCCGTATCCGGTCGGCAAAACAGCAAAAACGTCCTTCTTGCAAAGGAAAGACTCGAGCGCCGTCTTCTGTTCCTCTTTTAGAGAAAAAGCCAAGTCTAACTCGTTCATTGTAGCGGCCAAAGCCGTTTCAAACAACTGGTGTTCATCCGTAGCCATCTTGCAATGTTTACTGACTGATTCCAGTGCTGTCGTCATCTGTTTAGCTCGCCTCTGGCCCGCCTATATCAGATACACCGATGTGATTGGTGCAGCTCGGCTCCAACAGCATGGGTAATGAGCATCATTACTGATTGGCAGAGTGACTTGCTGAGCAAATTCAAATTGTGTTCTCGCAAGAACTCTGGATTTCCAGGGTAGTGGAGTGGAGGTGTAAGATGACAATTTGAGGCAGGTCCAAAATTCACTGTATCTTTGTCAGTGTCCACCTTTCGCCAAGTTCATAGCTTTTGTGTTTGCCAGTAAACTGTTAATTTAAGGTTTACTGAACAACAGAGCAAATTATCTGCACAGGAGGATAATGAGATGCCATTTAAGGCTTTGAAAAAGCTTGAGTTATCTTTATCTTTTTGGTCAAACTATGTTTATAAAGTCAGTTTTCTCCTTAAAGTTTCACCTCACTGGTCAGTTTTTATTAGGAAATCTTAAGTGAAATTATAGCTGCTGCGCAGCGATGGGTCGGGTCCGGGCATTTTTAGGCAATTCTGAGCAACAAGCAGAAGAATTGGAAGACATTTAGGAATTTAGCAACACAATCTATCTTTTTCATCAGCTGAGGCTTGAACTCACAACCTCTGAGACTAGGGATCAGTTTCTATCTCACTGAGCTAATTAGTCAGTGACAATTCATGTGTAGCTTCACTTGACTAAGCCAGACGTGCAGGTTTAGCAGCCGTCCATGCATGGAAAAGCAGATTTCAAACCACTGTAAAAAAAATTTGGTTATCGAAACAAAAATCTGAAAATACACATATTGCATCTAGTCAGCATGGAGATGTTGGTAATTTGTTTGTAACAATGATTGATTTGCTCCATAAGTGAAAAACTGATGTTTAAAATTGCCATTTTTACATTGACTCCAATTGTTCACATTAGAACAAAATTCAAAATGCTGTCAAAAATTCAGTTTTTGAGATAAAATTCTGAAATTTGCCACACATCATCTACCATGACTCTAGAATTTTGTCATTATTTTTCATGAACATTGACGATTTATTTAGCAAGAATTTGCATGTATATGTTTACAGTACCGTTTACAGTCAAACATTTTGATGGCTCAATTTTTGATAAATCAAAAATCTGACAAATGTAGTTTTTGTCTGACAGTCTGAAGATGCTCTGTAGCAAGTTTGGTGTCAATTGAGCAAAAATTGTGGGAGGAGATAGGTTTAAGAAGTTTTACAGTTTTTGAAAAAAAAACAGAGTGATGAACTTCATATTTTTAATAGGTTTAAATGTACAAAAGTTTCTTCAGTATTGGGGCTACAGTTTGATGAAAGTTGTGAAGTTGTAGCACGTATGGTTGATTTGTTATGAATTTTTGAACTTTAGACGCTTGCTGTAGCGCCACCATCAGGACTATTGGCTTGAGTTTACAGCTGCGGATATCTGGCATGAGACTGGACCTTTGTGCAAAGTTTGGTGAGTTTTCACCCATGGGAAGTATGATTTCCTCGGAAGAAGAAAGAAGAAGAATACCTGGGATTACAATAGTGACCCTAATCAAAGTGGAATAATCACTGATTTTCTGACCCTCCACTTTCTAACTGTATGTCTTCTCAGCATGTGAGTTAGAGCCACTCACTGTGTTTACATCTGACAGCACACTAACCAGTCATCTGTGAGAAGCTCCTGCGGTCAAAGTTCACACCCACTCTGACAGAAACCAACCGAGCGCATGAGAACATTACTGTTTTGTCTGCCGCGTGTGACGGCCGTCGCCGCAGTGAGGAATGTAACATACAAATCTCACAGTGTAAACATGCAGCTAAATATAGAGTGTCGTCTTTACTGTCTCCTCTGTGATCCCTCCCATCTGTCTCCTCTCACTCTGTGAAGGAAAATTATCTCCTCCGTCTCTGTCTGTCCCGTATCTCAACATTTCCATAACCATTTAAATACTCGTGCTGTATGTCTCACTACTGAGCTGATTGTTCTGGTCCCATTAGGAACCCACAGTGCTCACCAGCCTCTATCTCCTGTAACCAACACTTCTCTGTGACCTATTATAATTTATGGTTATGGAGTTATAAAGCCAGTCCCTTCTCCAGTCGACCTTTAATGGCTGACTGAGAGAGAATATTAGCTATAAAAGTATTGTGTTACCTCTGGGTGTGTGTGTGTGTGTGTGTGTGTGTGCGCGCGAGAGAGGCTGTCGTATTGAATTCAGGCTGAGAGGTGAGGAGACTCATCAGAGAGACAGGGCTGGAAACAGAAAGGGTAGAGACAGTACAGTGTCTGTGGATGAGCTGAAACTGAAACACTACAAGGGAGATATTCAGCCAAATTATACCCTGTTTTATGATACTGTGTTATTATTGCATAATGTATTAAAAACCACCTTCAAAGAGACCATGACATAACTCTTTAACATGAGTTTAAGTCCTGTGAAAGCAGGATTTTAGAGCAGTGGTTCCCAACTGGTTCCTCAAATGTTGAGGCGGAGGGTACTGTCTGTAGCTCTGGTTGAGGGTGAGAGGCTGTCAGCAGATACACAGAGATCTGTGTGGGTACATGAGACCCTAAAAAAGAGGGCGGGTCATGGGGAGTACCTCCAGTTGGTCCAGGAGCTTCTCCTCCATGATGGCTGTTTCCAGACATATTTTAGGATGACTCAGGGGCAGTTTGACAACCTGTTGTCTATTATCAGGCTCTATGGGTATCCAGCAACCACTACCACGAGTTTCTCCTCCATTGTTGACCAACTGTAAACTTGTTGTCATGACCACTACAGAAGGCCCGCGTCTCAAATCATCCGATTGGACAATGGGAAAAAAGTTTTCTCTCTGGCAAAAATGCGAGGCGCCTAGAGCGAGCAAAAACCTTCAGTCTCATTAAAAACAATTACAAAAAGCCGCCTCCAGCTGCTAAAACACTTTCTGTGTGATCGGGGCCTCAAAGAGACAGGCGCTAAACCGAGCGTCACTGGCAGAGGGTGATTACAGGTGTTCCAGCCGACACACTGTGAGGAAAATAAAGTGTTTTTGACTATCAAAGCATGTAAACATGTTTTAGTAGAAACCCAAAATACAAGTATGAACCTGAAAATGAGCACAACAGATCCCCTTTTAAAGTCTCCGGGTGTGTCACTGCATATGTTAAAGGTTGTGTACAGCTTTTTGTGTGAGGTGTGTGAAAGTGCCTCAGGTCACTTGAGTCAGCACTACAGGCTCAAAGCTACTTGAGTTATTACTAGGGATGCACCAAATATTCGGTAACCGAATATATTCGGCCGAATTTTGCCAAAAAACACACATTCGGTATTCAGTGGAATAAGTGAAAAGCAAGGCCGAATAACAGCAGCCTGTTTCGATAACGCAATCAAACAGCGTGCCGTGACGGGCGGAGTAAAATGTCGGCAGTGTGGCGATCCGTCTGTCACCGCACTCGCATTTGCGACTAAAAATAGTTTTGAGCAGCAAAATAGGCTTAAATCATTCAGCACGCTTTCAACCAGCGAAAGGCGAATCCCACCGATTGTGGGTTGAACGGGGGTCACAGACAGACAGTAATGTATTCCTGTCAAATACGGCGGCCATCCGCTTACCGGCGATGGGAAGTCGGTTCCAATAATATCCTCTTCTTGGCATGTGGACTGCCCAGAAGTACCTGAACAGCTGAGCCAGCCGAACACAGGTATGTGACGTGTCAGAGGAGAAACGAGCCGTTCACAGCCCACAGACCTCACCGCACTTTAGGGACTGTTCGTTACTTATGAAGGGACTTGTCAGAGGAGGAGGGTGGCTGGTTGATTCTTATTTATTTATTTATTTATTTTATTTTGACCCCTCCCATGTTAATCACTTATTGATGCTGTTTTTGAAGTATGAATAAGTCAATAAGTAATTAATTCCAATGAAATATCATTGATGTATTATAGAAAAGTGATTTATCTTTTTATAAATGACAAAAGGCACATCTGCCTCATTTTTGCTGTGGTATCGTGATACTACTCAGAACCATGATATTTTCATTGGTATTGTACAGTGGGATCCAATTTTGGTACCGTGACAACACTAATCTGGAGGGGGTTCATCTGCAAAAACTAATGAAAAACTAAACAACAATATTTGGTATTCGGTATTCGGTATTCAACCAAGCGTTTAATATTATTCGGCTTCGGCCACAAATTTTCATTTCGGTGCATCCCTAGTTATTACTAACATCACACACACAAATGAACAATGATATGTCTGCAGGTGAGAGTCAGGGGGCCCTGACCAGCCCAAATGCTGGAGTGGCAGGTTAAATTTGAACATTCATCAGTCATTTGACCAGTGGACAAAACAAGGTAAATTTGCTCCGTGGTTCGTTGAATTGTGGGTAATGATGGCCCCAGAGGTCTCATTTATAAAGCCAAAAAGCATAATGGGTCCTCTATATTACGATACAGCTTTTGTTTGATATCAAGTGTCAGCAAATAATGTTGTTGCACATTTCTTATCCATCATTAGTGCAGTTAGCTTGTTTACTGTATTGACATGAACGTCACTGTCACTGAACGTCCCGCTGAACGCTGTTCAAACTCTCAAACTGATTTTTTTTAAAAAAAGTACAAATACCCAAATATTGGTATGGAACAGCCAAATCTGATCTGACTGAAATAATTCTGAGTCGGGTACAGCCCTACCTAAAGTACTCTCATTCATAAAACAATGCGTAGGATCCATACCGAACATTTACGTACGGACAAAAGCCAAAAATGGTATGTGCCAAGAAAATATTCGACAGTTTCTGCAGTCAGGCTTCCACCTCACCATCTGTGCCACCAAAATGTTCGGAAGCATGGGTCAAAGTTTCCATCAAGTCTGTTTTTATAGATCATAACTTTTACGTGGGAAGGAGCATACGCCTCTTTCAGGCCACTTTTTGTGCGTACGCAATGTTTATAAATGAGACCAAAGGTTTTGAAAAAGAAGAAGAATGCCTGGACTAAAAAGATCCAATACTGATACTTTAATTACCTTGTTATAGAAGTGCAATGCCAAATTGGAGAACTAAAAAATTCAGTATACAGACTGGGAAACACTTAATTTTTTAGCCTTTATCAGATAGGACAGTCGAGGCGTAGTAGGAGGGAAAGAGAGGGGATGACATGCAGCAAAGCTCCACAGGCTGGAATCGAGCCTGCGGCTGCCTCGGCGCTGACATTGCCTTCATGTGTGGGATGTCTACTCTACCTACTAAGCCACCATGTGCCACTATGTGCTGTTGATTTACACTTTGGTCCCACAAAAAATACACAAAAGACATGGAGATGCTCATACTTGGAAAAAAATAAAAATAGAAATAGAAATAAAAGTAATGAAATAATACCAAAAAACGAATAATAAAAATCAATAGTAATGATAACAAATAAGGGAAATGGTGCAGCTCCCTTAAGATAATTTTTTAGATTAAATATCAAGTTTTATTTATTTATTATTGTCAAGTTTTATTCCTCATCACAGTCCATCTTCTTATACAAAAATGTTAAAGTATTTTAATTTAATGTATATTACCTGTAAGAACAGTACACTGTGACAGTCAGGATATTAAACATATTGTACTCAGTTAATATCTATCATGTGATTTAGTCAGAACATCCATTTTATCAGGGCTTTTACAGGTTTTTAGGACGTTACAGATGGTTGTTGTTGTCGTAGCGAGCCTCGGCCACCAGGTGTCAGGTGGGACTCTTCATTTCAAACAGGAAGTGTCACAGTAAAACTTGAGATGCTCGTCTCTCTCCATGAACAGTGACTCTAAGAACACATAAAGACACAACGGACATCGACTCCACTCAGCCTGCAGGTGAAATAAACAACATTACCCTGGGTTATCTTTGCATACACACCTTTTATACTGCAGCTTATTGCAGCTCAGTGTGTGCAAGACAGACAGATACACTGTCTTACTCTGTGTGTGTGTGTGTGTGTGTGTGTGTGTGTGTGTGTGTGTGTGTGTGTGCGTGGCATTGCAATGATTGTGTGTGTCCTTCTCCATAACAGTAATGAACAGTCCTGGATACAACCCTTGAATCCCTGCGCTTCTCTCAATGGATGATACAGTTATAATTGTACTGGGCAAACTGGCTCACACTGGCATAATCCACTCACAACACACACACACACACACACACACACACACACACACACACACACACAGAGCAATAATCCACATTGATCTGCCACCAGGGGTTTTCCTCTCTTTGTTCATTATTGATAAGGACGAGGCAGAGGGAGGTGTGATCGGGGGGCTGTTGAAGCATTTTATCCTGCTCGGCCGACGGGAATCCATCACTTCTTCTTTCTCTTCTTATGTTACTCCAACTAATCATCCTGTATTCTTGTGTCACTGCCTTCCTTGCTTTAGAAACAGTAAAATGAAGAGATGTGTGTGACTGACAGGTTTCTTCACACAGACTGAGAGGTGATGCAGTGATTCATCAGGAACATTTAAATCAACTCATCCCCCTTTTATGCCTCAACGTCTCTCTGACTGTGATTGGATTAGAGGCTGAATTAAAAATGAATGGCCAGACATTTTGATAAAAATACCAACACAACCGCTAACCTTCGTCACAACTAAATGCCTAAACCCAACACTTAAGGGCCTTCTACACAACTGTAGCTACAGCTATAAAGAAGAAGAAGAAGAAGAAGAAGAAGAAGAAGAAGATATACTTTAATAACCACCGAAGGGAAATTAGATTTTTTCACTCTGTCATAACACACAGGACAAACAGGACCTACACATGCATTAAATAGAGAGATGTCAGAGCAAGGGGGCTGCCTTGGACAGAAACTCTATTAGGAGCTGCGCCTTGTCAAAATAAATCAAATCTATATGACTGGACCATGTGGGAATTTAATTTGAAAGGACAGACACAGGAAGTGTCCCTGTCAGGTTAATTTCCAGAGCTGGTACCTGCGGTTATTCCACAGGCTAGTTAATAACATGTCACATATCACCTTGGGTTCGTCCTTCACCTTCTCAAAATGATCCCACACTTTGGATTTCCTGCCCGACATGTTATTAACTAGCCTGTGTTTTTTTTTTGTTTTTTTTTTTCTGCGACCAATGAAATTTGCTGACTAATGACCTTTCTGGTTGACTAACATTTAGGGTGACCATATTTTGATTTCCAAAGAAGAGGACACTCGGCCGGTCACTACATTAGCCTACTTAAATGATACTTGCAGTTTACTCAGAGATGCCTTATCATGTTAATATATTTAAAATTTATATGTATGGATAGAAAATTCAGTTATATTACAAAATAATATCTCTCACAGACAGAAATTCATTTTTGGTCAAAAATGTAGCTATAAATTGTATTCGGGCTCGGGTTGGATTCAGTCAGCTTTCAGTGAAAATGTAGTATAAAAATAAATAAAATCCTATTGTCTGTCCTGTTTATTGCTTGGGCACTGTTATTTACGTGACAACACCTGAACATAACACACAGAGACACACATTGGCTGTTTGTTTCTACCTCTCCCCTCGCTGGAAGTCTCGGACCTCCAGCCGCCCGCCTCCGCCTTGATTAAACGCTGAAAATAAAATAAAAGAGGGAGACAGGTTTTTCCTATTTTATCATATTTTGTTTTATTTCTCCCTCTCCTCTCGCTAGAAGCGTCGGACCTCCCGCCTCCCGCTCCCGTCTCAAACACGGAGGTCTCCCTCTCCGCAGCTGAGCATCCACAGCACACGCCCGGCCTGTTAAATAGCCTGTAACCACTGTGTGACACAAACTCAGTTGGTCATTAAATAATGTCGGGCTCGGTTCGGGTTCAGACAGAAATATGCGGCCCGTGCCGCACATTAACACACACACACACACACACACACACACACACAAACAGACGGAAAATCGGACATTATCATCAGTTTATAAAACCCCCCGGACGTGACGTGAAAAGTGGACATGTCCGAGCAAAAGAGGACGTTTGGTCAGCCTACTAACGTTTGGTCGACTATCAGGGGGCAGCCTTAATATTTACTATGAGAGGGGGGAAAAATTGATACGGCATAGTATTGCAATATTTTTGTGTGTCAATATCATATCGTCACACTGTGCCAAAAAACGTTTTTTTAATTCTATCAATTATTAACATTACAAATACAAATTAAACTTTAGGTAGCCTACTTTATCTTATCAGGTAAAACAGATGTTGAGAAAGTTTTCTTTCAGGGACATAATTTAGAGTCGGAAAAAAATGTAATATATCGCAATATTTTTTATTGCAATACTTAGCATATCGCAACACGTTTAAAGTTGCATTATTATTGTTTCATGATAATATCGTATTGTGGAGCCTCTGGAGATTCCCACCCCTAATATTTATTCTAGTACTTCATGTCAGTGCAATTTTTTGGTAGTTTACTTAACTATTTCCATTTTATACGACGATACACATTTTGGAAGCCAATATTGTGCTTTTTACGTCACTACAATTATTTGACAGCTTCGGTTACTTTCCATATTCAGATTATTAATAGGGGTATAAAGGCCATTGCACACCAAGCTCATATTTTTTGTCTGAAAAAATATACGACTTCACGTCACGTTAATCATGTTTACACACTGACTTTTCTGAATTTTCTGCATTTTTTCACATGCATCCAAAGTCTAGAGAGTGGTCCAACAAAGACACAGTGTGTAAAATGCCGTGGCGGGATAAAACAAGACAGAGGTACGGGACACATAGCATCGTTTCATAAGTGACCGTTTAACAGGTCAGATGCTAATATTCAGATGGATGTGTAGAGAAAGAGGGAGGACAGCTTCGCCCCTTCAGGTAGCCACAGCTGCCTGACAACAGCCGGGGAGTTACACCAGTGGAGAGAAGAAGGGGAGCAAATTTGTCTTTTCATTTTGTGTCTCATCGCATATTTCTGCCCCCAGTGGACCTCGGTGTGCACGGTTTCCATGTGTAGTGATTTTTATTGGATGGCAGATTCAAAAAACACACTCGAAAACTATGGAGTTGGTGCGCAAAAGGTATTAAATCACAGGTTTTATCACGATATGATATTATATCGATTCTTTGTACAAGGATGCGATATTTGCTGATATCATAAAGTCTGACATGATATGATTTTGTTTTGATTTAATTCAGGGGTCCTCATTGTCTTCTTTGCTGCTTATCATTATCTGCCTGGTGCTAGGCTGTTAGCACTGTTTGAATGTTTAGGAAGGAGGTCTGCTTCGACGCAAAATGGTGACAGAGACGTGCCGTGGGAATTTCAAACTAAAGGCGTATGTTAAAGATGATTGCCAATGTTTTCAATTTGCATCGATGATATTAAAACATTGATCATTGAATCGATATATTGTTACACTCCTTATTATTAATGCAAAATATGAATAAACTATATTATATATATATATTTATTTATTAAATATATAATATAATAAATAAATAATCATGTATTATTATAGATTAAGCTACTCGGAAGAAGATACAAATGTAAGAATTTGCCCCACCTTTACCAGCTGAATGTGATGCTTCCACATTAATACATCAGTAAATACAGTTTCGTAATATTTAATTCTGAAACAGGCAGTTCTACATATAAAGTACTTTTACTTTTGGTACTTTGATTTTGATGCTGCTACTTGTGTACTTTTACTTAAAGGAACAGTGTGTAAGATTTATGGGAATTTAGTGGCATCTAGTGGTGAGGACTGCAGATTGCAACCAGCTGAAACTTCTCCTGGTTACAATTCATTTAGTGTTCATTGTTCAGGGGGTTCTTAGCGGGAAATGATTTATCCACAGAGGTCTCTTCCTCTCAAAAACAACAAACACATTGATTAAAACCAGTAAAAACACAGAATAAAACAGTTGTACGTAACAATTCAGAGTTTCTCTAATGCTGTTGGACATGTTGGAGATGGGTAATGGCCCAGCACCTGCTAATGTGTGCTCACCTTTTTTCTCTGATAACTTAAGATCCTGACATGCAGAACGTTTTTAGCGTGAGCTAAATTTTCCGCAGAGGTCTCTTCCTCTCAAAAACAAATAGACCTGGTGATTTAAACTGGTAAAAAAAAAAACCTTAATAAAGCAGTTTCATGTGAAAAAAAATCAGTGTTTTTCTGATGCTGAGTTACTGGGCTGATGTGAAAATGGAAAAACGCATATGCGCTATTTAGAGCCCGTGTTTGGTTTGTCTGCTGAAGGCTACTGTAGAAACATGGCACTGCAACATGGCGATCTCCGTGGACAAGGACCCGCTCTCTATGTAGACATTAACAGTTCATTCCAGGGGAACGAAAACACAAAGATTTGTAATTTCAGCTGATTACACACTAACAAAAACATACTTATTATATTATATTTCATTTTTGCCAATATATCCCTCTATATCCTTCACATGGGACTTTTAATTAAGCTTTTAAATGACTTTTACTCATAACAGAGCATTTGTACACTGTAATATTTTAACTTTTACTTGAGTAAAAGATCTGAGTACTTCTCCCCAAACCTAATTCTGACCTGAACCCTCCATAGCTCTTTGAAGTGTCCGATCCAAAGTGCCCTTGCTTTCCAAAAAAAACTCAGATTGATCCTGAGACAGAGGTCGATGTAGAAGCGCATTTTCTGTCTGTTTGAACTTGCTGAAGAAACACACCATCTCCTCTCTCCTCACGCAAACACGCACAGACACACAAACAACTGCCGATATCAATTGCTATTAATACTGGAGCCCCCGTAGCTTGTTGCTGCTCTGCTCTCACTTGTGGAGTGTGTGGGAGGAAACCACAGCCACGGACAGGTACAAGTGAAGTGTGCGAGTTAGATCAGATCATAGAGACAGAGAGAGGGAGCATGTGTGTGTGTCTCCATCGCCTCAGCCGGGCAGCCGTGTTGGCTTCCTCTCGCGGACAAAATGTGTGTGTGTGTGTGTGTGTGAAAGTGGGTGTGAGCAGCTGAGCGAGTTGGTCGCTGTGCACGTTGAGAGTGGCCGCCACTCCACTCTTCCCCGCTCATCCATGCTGGATTAAATAAAAAGAAAACCCCTCTTTCTTTTTTGGACTCATACACACCAGCTGTTTGGGACACACACACTGTCACAGCTGCTGACATGAGCGAGGAGGTTAAAGACAAGGCTACGGGGAAGTCTGCTCATCGCAAGAAGAAAGGAAAGAAGGTAAAAGAATGACTTGTAAACAACATGGTGTGGCTGCTGGCAACATAATTCAGTCTCAGGGATTCAGACAGGAAGTGAGGGCTGTGGTTTATTTTATTTTAACAGGAAAGTTAAAGAATATTTGTCACATATATGTCTGATTTGATATCAGAGGATTGTTATTGAGGTGTTAATTTAAAATGTGCTGCTTTTGGAAGTTGTGTTTTTGTGGATTTTGTGGATGGAGGCAGCTCTTTTGTTGTCAGGCGATTTGATGACGGAGCACTACCATGGTGTAGCAGCTTTGTCATTCAGCCATTCAATAAAAAAGGGCATTTTATTCATTCTAAACATCATACTTTTATCATAATCATTGTGTACAGGACACATAGAGAAGAGGTTTTTAATGTGATGATGTTGCTGGGATACTTCCATACATCTGAATTCATTTGGCATGAACTATATTTTTATATTCAGAAATTTTATGTAGAAATTTCAAATATTTACACTTGTTTTTGTTCCTGTTAAATTGAATACGAAGCCTTTTTTCTTGCAGCAAAAAGTGTGATTGCTGGCATTAAGCACCTGTTGTTAATATATGCTCAGTGAGAGCCGAGGAGATGAGGCGCAGACAGAAAATAAAAGGATAAGAGAGGTGGAAAAGACCTGTAGAAGATGAGAGAATAAGGAAAAATGGGTGAGGTGAAGTACAAACGTAGGACAGGAGGTGAAAGAGGGGAGGTCACAGTCAAAGACAAGACAACAGACAGATTTTCTCTTACATCTACTTTAAAATCATGGCAACAACAAAATGGAAAATTTTGCTTTTTACCAGCAGCCGTGATTAATCCACAGCAACATCTTGCAGCATTACAACATGAATGAGCCAATATGGAATTAATTTGTCATGATGATAATGCAAAAATGCCTCCTCAGCGCCCGTTCAGTGATTAAAATGGGTTTTCCTGTTCTTGGCAAAGGCATCAGGATTTATAGTTCTACATTAGCTGGACGTCTGGCTGAGTGGGGGGATTTGAATGTGTGTCACGCCTTTGTTTATGCCACCAAAATATTCCTAACGAGAGAGAATCTGGAAAAGTCATCATTGTTCGGGAATATTCACTGGACTTATTAGGTGATAGGACTCTTTAGGATGAGATGTGTGGTCTCAAATAAAGGATTACATGATGAAAATGCAACATTTGGTTTAATGAGTAGACATTTTTTGATACTGTTACTGATATCTGACATTTGGCACTGATGCTAAAACAACAGGCCTCCTCTTTCGATATCTTGAGAAATATAAACATGTTTTATACAGAATCCTGTCCTTCATTTCACATTTAATTAATTAATTAATTTTTAAGAGTTGCCTAAACACAAGCAGCCTCTTAAGAACCAAGAAACAAAACGGTCTAAAGGCAACAGTTGGCCGGCAAGCTAACTGCTAGCACGCTTGCCAGCCAGGAACATGCTAACGTTAGCTTGTCACAATAGATCCTTGAGATTCTTTTTATTTTGTCTATATTGGGCTATTTTCTGCTCATTGGCATTTTGCTGTTAGGATCATACACCACTTCATTCAGTAAAGAGTTCCTTTATTCCTTTAAAGAGTTTTTTTTTTTTTTTTTTAAAGGTTACCTTAGCTAGCAGGCGTGCTAATGGATGGTTAGCATTAGCTCAGCAGCTTAGCTTGGTCTTTCGGTGCCTTCAAAGGGAACTTGTTAGCTTGTGGTTGGAAAGCCATGTACATGATATGCTTTGAATGTAAGTGGTTGGAGTTATTTTAGAGTTTATTTCTCAAAGAAAAAGCTATCTGAGCTAACAGGCTTGCTAATGAATGATTAGCTTTAGCTCGGCAGCTTAGCTTGATCTTTTGCTGCCCTCAAAGGGAACTTGTGAGCTTGTGGTTGGGAAGCCATGTACACGACAGGCTTGGAGTTCAAGTGGTTAAGTTGTGAGAAGGCCGCTGCTAGGCAATGGCAAAGTGGACACTAATATCGGCACCTAGAAGCTACCGAGGCTAACAACTAGCAAGCGGGTCACGTAATACAGGAAATGCAAAAGCATAATGACAGAGAGAAAGGATGAGGGACGGAATATCAGCATTTTCCCTTGATATATTATAATATTTGGAAGAACAACTAAAACAACTAAAATTACATTACGATCCACCAACCATCAGCGACCCAGTAGGTAACATACGTTCACACAGTTCTTTCAAAAGGTTTATTTGTGCCATGGATGTCAAACAATTGTCTTTAAACCATGTCTGTTTTGTGGCCTAGTTGATACTCCAACAGATGAGGTTAAATAAAAGTTGATGGTTCAACATAGCTGACAAGCTACATTAGCTTCCTTAATTTTTTTGACTCTGTCTCTCTGGTTACTCAAAGATCAGCACCATAGACTTATGTAAAGATGGACAATGCGTCTCTGCTCAGCCCCACTGTACAGACGTGAAGCTAAAATATCGTAGATACAGCCGCTGCCGTCTTGCTCTGGTGACATAATTCAGAGCCAAAGTCTGTGCAGTGGTGATCTGCGTGGTTAGGGATGCACGATAATATCAGCACATCATTGGCTGCTCTTTCCTATGACAGTTGTTTAGTGGCGCATGAAGCCATAAAAGCACTAGGCTAATTCTGTGGTATGAAATTACCTGGATTTTCCACATTGTGTGCCGCCAGCGCCAGTGCACTCTAGACTTATGGTGGCTGAATGCTGCCGAGTGCAGTCAAGCTTTTAGACTTAAGAAATGTAATCGGACCAAATGGATTAAATCCTGATAGAGGAACGAGTCTTTCGGGGGGTTGTGACACTAAAAAAATGTATCCACTGATTTACAGACATCTCTTTCACAATGTTAATCTATGGGGAAAAAAGTCTTTTGTTGTCCCATGGTGTCATGTGACGTACCCAGACGGTGTAATTCCACTTTTATCCACTATGTAAAATTGGCTTCAATGTGTGGCGCTGTGCATGGAGGCTGGTCAAGAAGCTTACGGTAAATCAAGGGTGTAAATTAGCTTGTCAGTATTTGAAAGTTGAACTGAAAAAAGTAATGCAGACTTTCCATTTCTTAGTTAATTTCACAGCAACATTTCTACGTCAAATGCAGGTGTCACCAACTCAAAAATGTCAAAATCCAGATTTAAATCCAGAACTACTTAACCAAAGAACATATAAACAGCTAGCTCTCAGTTCTAATGTAGCCTATATTTCAATGACTCACACCATAACCAGTGTGTGATACCTGAGAAGTGTTGTCCTCTTATATCCGTAACTGTGGTTGTGTGTTTCTGTGCATTGATATACCTGTGAATACAGTATGTGTGAGTTTCGTTGCAGAGGCTATACTGCTGTGAAAAAGGCTGCTGGCTCAGCATCTTTATTCTATAAGATTCAGCCTTATGTTTAGTCAGCTGTTCTTAATTGTCTCCCTGCACACACACACACACACACACACACACACACACACACACTACAGTCTTCTCTATTTATTCAGTGTAACAGGTGCTTTTGGCTCTCCCAGCGCACAAAGAAGGCAACATACAGCGTAGATGATTTAGTACATCTTTTAATATTGAGGCTACGTCCTCTTTGGAAGGAACAGAGCTTTCAGAGTTTATTTCTGTAATGATGTTTTATGTCGGTCGTTTGAAGGATGCAAATGGGCGCCACAGAGAGGCTAAGAGGGAAATGGAGCTGGAGAGAAAGGACCAGAAAAGTAGAGGAGGAGTCAGAGAGGGTGGGGAGGACGAGGAGGAGGGGATGCAGAAAATGTCAAAGTGGGGGAGATTGAGGATGGAGGGAAGAAGGGAGGGATTGTAATGATAAAGAGGAAAAAGAGAGAAGGAATGAAAACCTCACGATTCTGTTTGTGAGACGGCGTCTCGGCTGATGAGAGATGACTGTTGTGTCGCTGTGATCGTGCGGAGACGAGACAGTCGGGGAGGACAGAAAGAAGAGAGGAGAGAGGACAGCAAAAGTGGATGAAAAAGAGAGGAGAGAAGTAAAGTAACAAGGGAAGAAGCAGGGAGGAAGATGAAGAGAAGGGTAGGCAGAGTGAGGAGGAGGAAAATGGAGGAATAAAGAAGGCTATGAAAGGAATGAGTAGACGAGAGCGGAAGACGAGAAAGTAATAAATAAGAGAGGAGCATGTTTTTGCTTTGATGAGATAAGTGTTGCCTCCTCTCTCCACCTGTTGCTAGGCACACAGGGTATCTGTGGTGATAACAGCACAGTAAAAACAGTAGCACTGATGTGGATGACAACATGCAGTATGAGCATGAGTAACCAGGGAGAAACCATCACATCCTGCACAAAGGAACAATTGAACGCTTGGATGTGGGTGTGTTTAAGGTAGTGGAGATATTTACTGACAGAAAGGCTGTAATGCTTCACTTAGATGAAGCTCAACATGTCTGTAAACATACATACTGTAAGCAAATCAGTTTTTCTATTCTTTAACTAAAGAAATTATTTGTTAATACTGTGATGATAAAGGGGATATTCTGCAATATTCCTGCAATTTTGTTCATTTTCGTAAAACTGTAGGACTTGCAATGGAGATTTTAAAAGAAAAGCCCCGTTTCCAACAAACACTTTTGGTATAGTACTTTTGGAACCAACAGTAACCCTTCAGACATGGTACCTAGACTTGACGTCCGCTTACAGTTTCCACCACAAACAGTCCTCTTAAATGTGGGCGTGGTTGTTGTCATTAGTTCTTCTCAGGCAAGCTCAGGGGTTCAGTGCTGTTGGAGCCCACAGGAACTTTTTTTTTCTCCAATGAGGATTAAAATATATGCAGTTCTATGTAATCTGTCGAAATTAATTTATATTTTTGAACGTTTGAAGATCCACTCATTGCTAAAAGTGTCCGTCACCCAGAGAGACAATAAAAACTAAGGTAATGGTCACAGTGAGTTCAAATAAACACAAGAAGTTTGTGCTCTAGAGAAAGGATCAGCGCTCAGTGAATAACCTCCTAAGCCCTATGATAAACTATTATGGCAAGGCGTGTCCATGGCATGTCTTTGGGGTCATCAGGTGGGAACCTCCTTTCACCAGTGTTTTGTCTAGTTGGTCCCACGACTCCTCCAGGAGGCTAGACAGTGATCTCTTGCATCCCAGAGACACTCCCCTAATGCCAGCTCTCACTGCTCCCCGCAACGACCCAACAACCTCCTTTACCTTACTTACACATGGCTTTCTCAGCCCAAACAGCACTGCCACCTTCAACAAACCCAGGCTCCGTTTATGTGAGCTCCAGGTAGTGACCGTGCCGATACTACCTTTCCGAGCACATTCACCATACCCTATTTCACATGCTACATATCACAACTCCAATATATGCTAAAGTTAAAGGAGATAGAGAAGATAAACTCACAGGCTTTCTCAGCCCAAACAGCACTGCCACCTTCAACAAAACATTAACATTAAACATTGACATTAAAGGTTTGTTGATGGATTAATGTTATCAACTCATACATTGAGTAACTTACAAGTAAATGTTCCAACTTAAAGCATTTAATGAGACTGTGGAATAACCGCAGGTACCAGCCCTGGAAATTAACCTGACTCCTGTCTGACTGCGGAGCGTGGCCACTTCCTGTGTCTGTACTTTCAAATTAAATTCCCACATGGTCCAGTCATATAGGTTTTGATTTATTTTGACAAAGTGCAGCTCCTCATAGAGTTTCATGTTTGTTTGTTTTTTTGTGAGTAAGTAATCAATGAAATCTTGCTGACTAATAACCTTTCTGGTAGGGTTGGGTACCGAAACTTGGTACTTTTTGTACTTGGTACCAATGCGTGTTGGTACTACCGAGTACCGATTCACTTAAAATGAATCGTGCCAAATTTCGGTACCTAAGGTGGATGCGGAGCGCATGACTCGCACCTCAGGCTCTGCAACAATGGCGACAAAAAAAATGTGCAGACAAAAGTTAACGTGCAGCACTGTTCCTAAATGTTCTCAATAAAATGTTGAAATGGAGAAGTTTAGACTTTAAAAAGTACCGAAATAAGGTACCGTTTGGTACCGATACCGAATTCCAGATACTGGTACTGGTACCGTATCGGTTCAATTATGAACGGTACCCAACCCTACTTTCTGGTCATCTAACGCTTGGTCGACTGTTAGGGGGCAGCCTTAGCAACCATCACTTGTATAAGTTCACCTAAGTTGAACTCCACACAATATTCTTCCGCCAGAGGCAAATGAATAATTCGCCCCCCTGCTCTGACTGAATGGAAGTGAACGGGAGGCGAAATTCACCAATTTTAATTTTGGTCATGTGTGACCATACTCTAATACTGCTGTACCCACTGATACTAACAACTAACGAACAAACAAAAAAAACAATCAATATCAGTTGTGTGTCAGCCCATATTGCTCGTAGACCATCAGCAAACAATATCGGCGGCAAAAACTTTAAATGAAGTGAGGTCATCTTCCTCTTTGTATCTGATCATTTAAAATAGAGGTCGACCAATTCATCGGTTTGGCTGATTAATCGGCGCTGATAGGACTTTATATTAACTATCCTTAATGGCAGAACGAGGCTCTGACAGCTGTAACCTCCACTTGTCACGTGGGTACAGCCATAAGGCTTTTCAAGGAGTACCCCACATGCAAAGTCAAGGCAATGTGTGCTTTAGATAATTTAGTATGATTTAAATTAAAGTTAACTAATCTTTATTCGATGCATAATAAGGTTCCTGGTCATAGAATAGCTTTATGTGCTTTCTTTGTCTGCTAGCAAGCATGGTCGGTATAATATCGTAAGAATTAAGTAGCAAGCCTAGCACTAGCAATGTGTGTTATTGGCTGATTAATTGGCTGTTGTTTTTTTCCCGCTTGAAACTATTGTTATTATCAGCCTTTAAAAATCTGCTATCAGTCAAACTGTGATTAACATAACTGATATATAGTTAGCTTTGATCTCTGAGTGTTTTATTAGTAATAGATTGTGTTCAATTGATGATGCTTGGGTCTGTTAATTTACTGTTATTTCACTCATTGATAAAGCTAACAATGTGGAAGCCATCTTTAATTTAATTCACCTAAAGGTCATTTCAAATATTCATAAACAAGGTAAGAATCTTTTAGAGAGTGGCAAAGATAACTGTGTGACACATCCTTCATATGTACTGTCATATTTTTGTCCTCATCTGTCCACCATAGCTGTGATTTCATGCCAGTGGTTTTGTTTTTAGGTCAAAGTGTGTGAAGGAGAGAGACAGAGGAGACATGAGGGACCTCAGAGCTTCGCAGGTGTGTTAATGGATGTAACTATGACAACCAAAGACCCGCTGGGAGAAGGAGGAAGTGAGAGAACCAGTTAGGAGCTGTGGAAGTTAGTCATCAGGTAGAGAAACTGCACACAGCTCAACATCCAATATCCAGTTAGTTTACAGGAAATCTTAGAGAGCACTTCAGTGTAAACACACTCAGTGAGTGCGTCTCTGATTGAACTGGATGAACTTGAGTCCAGGAGGATGAAAATAAATTGATATGGGCTGTCACACCCTGCTCTTAGTCTGTGAGTGTGTGTTAAGACTGTGTAACTCAAATCCTCGTCTGGTTGAGCCTTGTAACTGAGGAGGGAGACAGGAAGACGGTCAGAGGACACTGCTTGTACCGAGAAATACCTCAACAGAGGGTCGAGGTGTAGATGCCACCCAGATGTCAAAATATTTGTACAATCTGTGAAAACAGCTATAGAGTTCCTACTTCTGCCAGAATATAATATGATATAATCAATATAATTAATAATTTATGAAGTATGAACTGATTTCACCACGGTAACCAGCTCTCTGCCGTCTGATAATGACAGCTCCACTTCAGTAACACATCCATCTGTTCGAGGGAGGTGAGCAGCACATATATGCATGTGTGTGTGTCACTGTTTTTGTGCTGTTTTAGAAAGAGAAGTGGACTATTGCTTATGTAACATGACTGCCCACGTTCAGTCATTTTCAACCCACACCCTCTCCAATGTCAATACTGTCAATGCTTTCAATAGGCATGAAGTGGTAGCTTCAGCACACTCGCTATCTGATTTATCCCAAGTGCAGAGTAAGAAAATAGACAGAGCTGTGTGCTGAAAGTATATTTTGTCATTTCAGATCAGTGCAGGTGTTTTACTACTTACAGGTTGTAGCTCTGTTTGTTTACTCCCAATATGAACTATACTCGATTTTATAGCAATACTTCAACCTATAACTTGTAAATTAGTCCTTTACAATGACCCGAGACTGTGGTCAGCTTCAATCCATACTAATTACAATGGAAATCAGTAGTTTCAAGTTTTTACGCCAGAAAAAAAGCCAAACTTTTCAAACCTCTCCCGCAGCATAATCCAGTTATCTAGTAATATCTTAATGTGTATTCTCAGACAATATTTTCTAAAACATACTCCCTGGTTCAACCGTCAAGGTCACCTTCTTTAATGGTGTGAATTCAGACCTGTTATAATAAAATACTGGCTCCGATGCATGTTGCTCAGTTAAACCAGTTACACCAGTCTTGAAGCACATAAGGCTCGTTTCCACCGCAAGAACTTCGGGGTAAATTTATGGGGCCGGGGCCGTTGGTGCGTGTCTCCACCGCAGGAACCACCCCTGAAGGACAGAGTTCCGGAACTTTTACAGTAGCTAAACAAGTCCCTGCCTCGGAGTAGGTACTCAGAACGGCCCCGAGAAACTCCTGGGTGGGGCTTGGGGATTACTTGGTGCTGATTGGATATACTCAAGGCGGGATGTGACGTTTTGTAAATAACAACATGGTTATCGTAGATTAGCTGGGCTAACCGTTAGCCGTTAGCGGTGTCTGTAATAACTCAATAAATGGTCCGTGAAAAAAATATTTTTTCCAGCAGATATCTTAGTTACAACATGATTGAGCTAGCAAAACAGTTTTGTGTTGCTATGTGTGGTATTTATTCAGTTTTGGGAAATCACGATGTCTAGAAAGCATCAGTGGCTGCAGCTGACAGGGACAGCTAACAGCAGCAGCAAAGCTAACATCAGGACGTCATCTGTTAAAAGCCTCCCATTGTCGGATACGACATGAAACTACTCCAGTTAGCTCAATCATGTTGTAACTAAGACATCTGCTGGAAAAAATATTTTTTTCACGGACCTTGACCAGAGTTACTACAGACACCGCTAACGGCACAAGAACTTCTTCAGTGGAAACGGGCCTAAAGTTACACGGGATGGGGGAAAAAACACCAAAAAGACACCAAGTATCTTTCTTTTATTATATACATTATTAATTTTCGCAAATGCACATTTTAATAGAACTTTTGGTCCTAGAATCATAAAACCAGTTGCTTTTTCAGGCCACTAGATGGTGCTGATGTTTTTTTTTTCCCTGGTGAGATCTCAGTCAGCAGCATTTGGCAGGAAGTTCATCAAAACAAAGATGGAGGCAACAGAGAAGAAGAAATCACAATCAGATGTCTGGACTTATTTTGGATTTTTTAACACAGAAGGAAAAGAGGACTTGGATACAACACGTGATTTATATGCAGTGTCATATGAGAATAGAATACTCTGGGAATACTACGAACATGAGGGCTCACTTCACACTCCGCCATCCAGAGATAGCGTTAACCGCTGACGGCTAAGCTAACGTTAAATATTCTTCGCCGAAAAATCAAACAACGCTGGACACATTTAGCTCGACAAAACTAGCGGCAGATCTGCTGGCTGTGATAGCAATCAAATGGTGTGCAGACCCCACCTACTGAGCGCACCGCCAGCCTGCACCGGAGTAGTAATGGTGCAGACCCAGTATATCGATCCACCTCTTGTTTCAGGTGCGTTGCTACCGTAGCAACAGCACAAGGTCCCTTTGTGTTTGTTCAGAGTATAGACTGTGTATAATGATGGACGACACGACAGCTTCCTTAAAGTGAAGCCAAAAAGCTCAATCGCCCCCTGCTGGCTTGCTGCTGTATAGGTCATATTCATGTTAGTGGATGGGACATTGGCCAAACTAAAAAATCAAAGTTCACATTTAATTTTTCCCAAAGATGATTTTTGCTATTTTAGGTTGTTATCATGCTGATGTTTGCGTAACTGTTCTTTTTTCTGAGATGTTGGTTATAACTAGTAGTTTGATGCTTTAAAAAGTGGGTTTGATGTTATGATTGATGGATGTGTGCCAACTGGTGTACTTGGATCGATGGCACTGCTTGCTTATAGTTCAGTGGTTGGAACTTGATACCACAGAGATCACTACTGTACAGACTCTGGCTCCAAATTATATCACCAGTGCAAGATGGCAGCAGCTGTATCAGGAATATTTTGGCTTCATTTTTCAATCAGATAAAGTGGAGACATGTCATCCATCTTTATAAAGCTACGGTCACTGGTTCAGACAGAAAGTGAAGCAAAGTTTTAAATTCAATACACAAACTTTGCAGACGTCAGCTGTGAGCTAGCAAAATGCACTCGCTGTGTGTATGGGAGTGTGTCTTTTTGTGAGGCAGCCAGACTCTCAGACTGAACTCAGAGCTCACCAGTAACTCCAGTTCTCTCTGACCCTCCCTCCCAGTCTCTCCTGTTTCCTCTTGTCTCTGTCTCCGAAGCAGATTCATAAAGCTTTGAGAATCTTTTCACTTGAGTTAGCAAAATTCATCCAAAAGACACTCTCTCATTTGGTGTTTGGATGATGGTGGTGAAGATAGTTGTCTAAAATCCAAAATTTGGCTAAGTTGTTCAGTTGGATTGAGATGTGATGTCTGTGAAGGCCATAGCATGTAATTCATGTTGATTTTTCATAGTAACCGAACCATTCAGTGACTTCTCTTGTGGTGCCACTTTAACATGAACCTAAGGATTACAGCAGCAGCAGTCCACATATAGAGAGTGGCACATCACTGCAGTGGAAATGTACTTTAGAAGTATGTAAACAAAATGAGACTCATCTGTGAGGAGTGCAGTTGAACCATATTCATGTTCATGCACTGTGATGGCAACATAACAGTAATTCCACCTTGGACCGAGCTTCCTCTCCCTCCAGTGGGTGGTGCTGGGTGGAGTCAGACAGGTTACTCTATACCCGGGTGCAGTCCCAGCTGGAATGCCCGGCGCGCAGCGTTTTGCAAGCATGGAGCTGGCTGCCCTCCTGCACGGTTCATCATTCCTGTTGAGACAGACATTGCCAGGGAAACACGATAACTCCTCAGGCACTATTACGAGCCATTGATAGAGTTTGGCGTGGTTGTACTACGGGTGCCACGTTGCAGGCTCTTCTCTGAAGGCAGGAAGTGTTGGCTGCAATGTGAAACATTAACTGATGAGATGTCCCATTCTAAAATTCTGCTGGCTCTCCCAGAAACTCAGCAATGTTAAACTCAAGTAACACCCTGTGGTGTGATGTACCGCTAGAGTGAAAACAGGGGAGCCGTTCAGCACCAGGGGGCACTGCAGCTTCCTGGGAAGTTTATAGTGCTGTTCCTCACAAAACTGAGATGACTCTAGAGCTGCCTGGTGTGATTAGTTTATTAAGTAGGTAGAACAATAGTCACACTCACTGAATTCATGCCATTTGCTTTGTGTCTTTGTCCCTGTTATGTATTCATTTCTTACGATGTTTGGGGAGGTCGTCTTTATTTCAGGCAAACTGAACCTCTGGTCTGGCGTTGTCAGACTAGTTTACAAATGTGAATTAAGACTCATTTATACACCCTTTGTGTACGAAAAAATTGATATGTCCATTTCAAACACTGTAAACATCACTGCCCTCATACTTCCACGCGTCCTGTATGATGGCGTAGATCCAGCCAGTAGATGGCACGAGAGGTCGGAATCAAAACTTTCACACAACCACAAACGAGGCCACAGTTGAGGGGGCTGAAATATTGTAGCTTTAAACAGAGGCAGCGTTGTAGAAGGTGGTGGTCGGTGTGGCCATTACATACATCTTGACATGTGGACGAAGAATTATTTTACCTATTTCAACTATGTATTGTCATAAATTATGGATTTGTTCCATTACGCCATTGTTTAAATGTCTTCGTAATCTCCTATGCTTGTGCTACACTACACTGCCTCCATGATCTCCAGTGGTACTGCTCGGTTTTTTCAAGATTCATAAGCAATTCATAAAACGTTCACAAATATGGATGAAATGAGTAGGGATAGAAGGCTCTGTCTGTCTCAGAGCCCTAAGTCTCAGATCAAAATGTTCTGGACCAAGCCCCTGGCACAGCGCCAGACTTTGAAGCCAATTTTACATGGTGGCCAAATGCCATGTAGCTGAAGAAGACCTTTTCCCATAAGCCCAGTTCAGACAGGAGGTTCACGACAAGACGAGTTGAAACAGGCAGCTACTTGCAATGTGCCGTTTTGCAACGTTCACACCAGTGCAACTAGATGAGACAGTGTATCATCTCTATGCAACAACTCTCTGTACCTCTCTTTTGACTGGCAGCTTTTAAGACTTATTTTGTGGCTGAATATAATTTGTAGCTTCTTAAAATATGAATGAGGATAGTGATAGTGAGATACTGGCTACAGCTGCAACATAAGGTGAGCATCAGATGGACTGTATTCATAACAGGCATTAGAAGGGAATGCTTTTCTATTGAAATATGTTTTAAACAATAGCCCATTTTAAATAGGAATTGTGCAAATTTGCAGGAAAGCCCAATCAGTCTTCGTTCGGCATTGGCAGTATAAAAGCAAAATCAGGGAGTGCAGCAAAATGCCGCCTGCCTACTTTTGTTCGTACAGAATGCGCCTTTTTCGGGGCAATGGGGGGCGTGAGCAAATAACAAAACATGTAGCTCAGCATGTGACGTAAACAGTGACGTGGGAGGGAAGCCACGGCTGGTCAGTCCTTCGGCGTTTCCCATGTAAGTCGGCCTGTCCTTCACCGTTACTGTCATCTGACGGTTAATGGCCTCTTCATTTGCGAGGGTGAGGAGGGCGCGCAATTCCTTGTCTCCCCAGTTGATGGCAAAAGCCCAGTCACCTCTAGTTACCAGCCTTGATCTAGGGACGTCTAGCGAGAGTAGGTTTGAGGATCTCAGGTCACGACTTGGAGCACAGGTAGTCAGGAGCGCAGCTATATAACTGGGGGCTAAAACATGTTGAGCTTTGAGAATCTTGAAATCAATTTGAAGCTGACTGCGAGAACTGGGGAGATATGTGACTTACGATTTGCCCCAGTTAAAATACGAGATTTACTGAGGCATGCAACAGTGTATTACAGTAATCGAGGCGCGAGAAAACGAAAGCATTAATATGTTTTTGTAGGTTAGAAAAAGACACAGCTGATTTAATTTTGGTAATATTTCGTAGGTGGAAGTGGCAGATTATTGACGTTCAATTGAAGTTCAATTGAAAATCAAAAGTGATACCTAAATTTCTCACTGTAGATTTTAACATTGTAACAAGCTGGCTGTACTTGCTACACTGATATCTCACAGATCACCACAAGGTGTGAGTTTTAATTTGTCAAAATGGCAAAAACTGTTTCCAATACTTTGTTTTTACTTCAGTAGGGTTGTCTGTGCATCTCCACCAAGACACACTGACCTGAGACGTCACACACATTAATACATTAGACAGAAACATTCGGCCGTATTGGGACTGTAATAGAAGAAATAAGGTGTACTAAAGGGATCCTAACATGTTGCTTTCAAACTCTGAAAATAAGGCAGTGACTTCTAGTCATAATGGAGCGGCAACAAAATGGCCATTCAGTCCAAATATCAGGTGCCTTTTTCAAAAGATGATGTTAATAGTGAAGGACTCTTCTTTGTGGAAAAGGTTACAGTAGCTGCAGTAATACACATCAAAAGGTCAAGAGCTTAATTCAAGAAGCGCTACTCCACATTGTGAGAGTTTGTAGTCTCGCCTGCTGAGTCAACCAAGTGTCCTTGAATCCCAGAAGAAAAGCCCACACACAAAACGTGATCATTAAAAAAAACAAATGTGAGCATGAACACAAAAAAATTCAACTAATTCTGATGCACTGATGATAAGAAGAGTACACACAGTAAAGCAAGTACGAAGCAGGAGCAGACTCAGCGTTAATACACTCTTCCAATTCATCATGCGGCGATTTTCACCACCTCCCCTGTTTATTGTCCTGCTAGATACTGTAGCCAAATAAGCAGCACACGGTATAATGAAGCTGATGATATTGTTCGGGGGGTGAGAGTTGCTGGCAGCGAGGTCCTTCAGAGCTAACATATTGTGTTTTTGCTGAGGCAGCCGTGGAGCAGAGTGCTGCGCTTGGCTCTCTCTCTCACACTTCACAGGAACAGGATGGAGCTCTGTTAGCGTGGTTTGCTCAATGTACAGGTCTCTGTTGTTACCCCCTATCTGACACACACACACACACACATACACACACACACACACAGACAAAGAGGAGTTCATTGGAGATGATAAAGTCAAAGTGTTGAGAAACAGAGAGAGCAGGGAGACGGCAACACTTATTGGCCTGCGCTCGATGGTCCAGTTCCAAATGTACATTGCTGTGTTTGCATGGCTCAGCAGTTGACTGAGACCCAGGACTGCAGACCTTTTCCTCTTAAGATCAGGGCTTTTAGTCAACTCCTCATCCTCAGCAAGAAAGGATATTAGTGTATTTATCTGTCGATCCATTTGTAATTAACACATAGATCTTATAATCCTTTTGCTGTCACTTATTCTTCAGGTGAATGTAGGGTCAATTAACTGCCTGCCGTATTTTAGTTATTGGATCAGCTTTTATTACAGCAACACTAACGAGCTGACATGAGAATGTAAATATTTTGGAGGGTAGCGGGTTGCTGGACAAATATAATACTTGTGATTACTGTATATACTTGTCTTATAATGCCTTAGGATGGGGCAGTCAATTAGTTTTCATTCCCAGGTCATCAAATTTGTTGCTTATATCTTGCTCAGGATCCCGTTTGGTTTTGTTTTTACTGCTTATAAGTTTTATTTTCTGTTTGTATTATTTTAATATGCTCAATATATTGACTAAAAAAACACAGAAAACAAATACCAATGCTTTGCCACGCCCCTTGGTGTCTGATATTGACACTAAAGTCACCTTTCAACATCTTTATGAGACGCACACCAGGCTTTAAACCAACTCCATTGTAAACCAATCCAGTGTGTGATGCTGAGAGCAACTGATGTTGTATAAAGAGAGAGAAAGTCCGGGTAGGGCGGGAGTATGGGGAGGTAGATGAGTCATCAGATACCCACGCTTTGTCACAACCCTTGGTGTGTGATATTGACACCGAAGGTACCTTTTTACATCTTTATGAGACGCACCAGGCTTTAAACCAACTCCATTGTAAACCAATCCAGTGTGTGATGCTGAGAGCAACTGATGTTGTATAAAGAGAGAGAAAGTCCGGGTAGGGCGGGAGTATGGGGAGGTAGATGAGTCATCAGATACCCACGCTTTGTCACAACCCTTGGTGTGTGATATTGACACCGAAGGTACCTTTTTACATCTTTATGAGACGCACCAGGCTTTAAATTAACTTTATTATAAACCAATCCACACCAATGTGTGACGCTGAGAGCAACTGATTTTGTATAAAGAGCAAGAAAGTCCAGGTAGGGCGGGACCAGATTGGTCAAACAAACACCGGACTTTCATCCAGGATACTACTGTTTGTGTCCCATATGAAACCAAAAGTCAGTGTAGTTTTACCCTATCGTTCTGTAGTTTTTGTGCAGTCGTTGCATACTGACTCCACTCATGTGACTTATTTACACTATTGTTACATATCAAACATAATCTTTTTTCTAACCCTAACCAAGCAGTTTTGTTAAACCTAACTGCAACCGTTCCACATTAACCATGTGCTACAATGTGTTTCAGCTGTGTGTCATGTAGAGACGCTAACTGGCTCCCTATGCTTCAGCATGAGACGCAGAGAGGCATGATGAAGTGTTGTTATTTGATGAACTGGCAATGAGAACGGGTTAGCACGATATACGATTTTATCACGGATCGCAACAGTGGTGACACTGTCCTCACAAGAGAGTACCAAACAACAGTGATGTTGGTTCTTTTAACCATGACCGCAAAGTAGCGTTTCCTAGGATAGTGAAACCATGTCTCGCCACAAGGTTCATTTCTATTCTCTTTGCCTACAAAAATGAATTCATATGTTTCAAAAATTATAAACGTCACTGCCCTCATATTTCCATGTGTCCATTATGATGGCATAGATACAGCCAATGGAATAGAAGTTTCACACAACACAAAACAAGTGCAGGAGGTCCTAATATTGTACCTTTAAAGGAGGTGGTGTTGTAGACAGCAGTGATCTGTGTGGCCAGGGCATAAAATAAACACCCGCCAAGCGCCAATGGCGGGTAAAAATTGAGTTTGGCATGTAAAACAAAAACACACACCCGCCAGTGGCTGATGGAAAATTTTGAATTGCATGTGGGTTTTTTTATGTGCTTCGACCATTTCTGCCAGCTGTGTCCATTTTAACCCTTGTGGCTTATTGTACGTGTGCAGGGAACGCATGACATCAGCTAGCGGAACCCTGGGCATTCTATGGTAAAGCCTGATTTATGGTCCTGCGGCGTACCTACGATGTACCTACGTCGTTGCCGTGACGCCGTCGTGAACCCTTCGAACTTCTCTGTCACTCCATTTCATCACAGTGCAATTCACCGCCAGAGTGGTAGGGGGCTGCCTCTTGCGTAGCCATGTACCCTACGACGTAGGTACATTGTTGATTTAACACAGGACCATAAATCAGGCTTAACTTCTGAGCAAGATGTGGCGACACATTTCTGCCGTGATGCCACCGCCAGAAGAGGAAAAACGAAGTTGAACATGTTGGATTTGGACAGGAAGAACAGACAGTTAAACGGAGTACAAATGTCGCACTGCATTTTATTGAAAAATGGAAACTAGACAACGCTGGCCAGCCGTGGTCATGGCTGACCTATGACCCCCACACCAACACGATGAGCTGCAGCCTTTGCCACAAGCACGCCAAAGAAACACGGAGGACAGGGTTGGATTTTCCTAAAGTTGGATTTTCATATGAAAAACGTAAGGTAATTATTTTTAGTCAAACAAGGCATGATTTTTTTTATTTGGCTGGTGAAAAATATGTTTGGCCGGTAAATTTTTGGAGGTCACTATCCAATGGCAGATGAGGTAAAAAGTTAATTTTACGCCCTGTGTGTGGCCATTATATACATACACCCTGACAAGAGGAATTGTTTTCACTGTATTACTGATGAGTTCTGTTCCACCATTATTTATATTTCTTTGTTGTCTCCTACAGTCATATCTTGGTTGAAATACGCTACACTGCCCCACAATCTCTGGTGGTACTGTTCTGTTTTGTCCATGTCCGTAAGCTTTCTCCATCTCTGTCTCCGTCTCTGTATCTTTATCGGTAACATTGAGCATAAATGAGTCCTAAAGGCCCAGACACACTGGCGGCAAACATTGTGCGTCCAAAAATACAGCTGTATTATTTTCAACGTACAGCCCCACACCGATGAAGGCTAGATTCGCGTTGGCGCTCCTTGATGCAGCCTCAACGCCTCAGAATTCTATTCTGTACATACAAGCTCCCGTAGCTGTCTGAATCCTTTCTTTGTCGGTGATGGTCCTTCCTGTTTCTGTCACCCTTGTAATGGCCACTTACATTACTGCTGACAGCATCACTAAGTTTAATAGCAGGATTTTCAGTTTTATTACAATCACTTTACCATCTGGTGCAGAGGACAGTGATGTATTTATAATCAATATCGAGGAGAGAAAATGTTTTTATTGTGAATGTTACAGATACAACAGTGTATACAGATGTAAGGGGTTCTGTTTACAGTATCACAGTTCAGTATGAATACAGAGGATGACCTGAGTTTGATTTGTTGTTGCACAGTTAGTGGTTTCATTCAGAGCTAAAAGGGCTGTAGCTGCAGCTCACAACACAAGGTAGGTAAGCAAGTTTTTGTGAGTACGTTTCTGCACAGTGGTGAACATATTGAGCTAGTAGTCATTTTTATAGCCTATTCCCAGGGCTCATTTCAGAATATTAAAAACAAACATACAGCTTAAATCCTGATCTTTATTTGACGTGTGGAGCCGGTGCAGCAGGTATGAATGCAATAAATCCTGTCAATGAATAAGGTTACTGCTGAGAGAACGCTTCCTCTGGTATTACTTTGTGTCACAGGCTGTAGTGAAATGTAAAATGTGCACAAACGCCATATAGCTGGTGAATTAGCTTAATGCTAGAGTGACTGAGTAAGCAGCGGCAGTCTCAGAAGGAGCCGTGGTGTGCAGAAAAGCTGGCGGAGCGTCAGCTATAGATCACTGTTCGGTACAGCAGCAGTACAGTACTGTAGCTCCACTCACATTCATTTATTATCAGCTGTAGTGTACAGCTCTGCAGCTGAGGGTCTCAAGATAAATCTCTGGGGTCATGATGTCATGATAATAACAGGAAAGCAGAAAAATGTATTTCTGCAGCATAAAAGAGACTTTTGTTTGAATTAGAAATGGTTGTTCAGCAGTTGCTAGGGCGGGGCGTCATTTATAATATAACAACACCAGCATCCTTAAAGTGATGCCAGTAGAGTCCGTCATTTGATACCTTTGTTTGTGGGGCATTCATGCCCATCACTTGAATGGAAGCCGTTATTGCATAAGATACCACCAGACGCCACATAGGCTACATGTACTTTTGGTGACATCTCAGCATGTCCGTGAAATACACCGCTCTCGACTTCACCACACCTCAGATTACAGTATATGGGTTGTAGCTACTGCGATAGTGGGCCAAACACAGGCCGTATTAAATGGAACACTTTCAGCAATTGGCTGCAAGCAAAGCCATACGAATAGTCAATTTTTGGACAAACATTGGAGACGTTTTGATACTACTTGGAACTGGGTAATTTCAGTCAATACCTTAAAGGTACTGAGCAGTGTTGGGTGAGGGTTACTTTAAAAGTAATCAAAGTACGTTACTGCGTTGCTTTTTTTTAAAAAGTAACCAGTTACTTTACTGCGTTACTCCCTGAGTAAAGTACTTCCAACGTTACTCCCTGAGAAAAGTAACTCAAGCACTTTTAAAGTACTTTTGAGTATTCTACATTTCCTATTGGGCAATGGACCACAGGGCGCTAAGCCTACATTATTTTGTCTCCAAAATTAAAGTTATAGACCACTTGCCCTTCACTGAGATCCAATTCTCCCATCACAGCCGTCACTTTGACCAGTACAAACACAGACCGATCTGCTGCCGTAGACAACTGTATGACAACAACACCCCGGCGTTTTTAATATTTCCTCTAGGGATGTTACCACACAGAGTAAAAGGGGGAAATGATGGTGTGAAACAGCAGAGGCACTTTGTCAACCCGCTGAGTTAACCTTACTGTCATTAGCATCAAGCTAGCAAACAATGGTACATCCTCACGGTCGGACATAAAGTAATAACATTAACAAATAGCGGCGGGGCCTTTACTCACCACAACTGCAGAGGCTCCCAGCTTCATGTGAAACAGACTACATTATAGACGGTCCGTTATTTATTAAACATCAACATCCCACATCACATTCCTGGGCCAAAATTACAATCAACCAATCACAGTCCTCTGACGTCATCAGTGTGCTGCTCCTGTGCTTCTTTCAAAATTGTTTTGTGCTTCTTCAGAGCTAAACTAGTTTTCCAATATTAAGTTAGTAAAATTAAACAAAATCCTCAGTAACACTGAACAAAAGACGTATAAGCCACTGCAGGGTTAGCGAGTTAGCTTGCTAACTAGGTTGGCTATGCTAACAAATCAGCTTGCTAATAGGCTAGAATATTAGCGAGTTAGCTTGCCAACTAGGAAGGCATAGGAGCCTTGCTCAACTTCACCACACCACAGACTGTTTGGGTTGTAGCTGCTGCTGTGGGAGTGTTAGCTCCACGCCAGGGATGGTTGTGAGAGTCCGGTAGGTGGAAACACAGTGAGAGAGATACCTGTTAGCATCACACGGCAAAAGTTACCTGAAGGTTATCAACAGAGTCGAGCTATTTTGGTGTGGGCGTGGTAGTTTGTTGGCACCCTTTAACAATTCGGTGTTGGATGTCAGCCACTGCTTGTGTGTTAGCTTATGCTATGCAGGTGTCATTTGACGGAAGACATTTCGATACGACTTAGTACTGAGTTATTTTGACTGATACCTCTGTAGGTACCGATTGCAGCTGAGTATTTTTGCCTGGATGTGCACACACTTGGTCCCTTTCTACTGGGCAAACTGGGCCACACCTCCCACTAAATCAAGACTCCCTGCTGTCATGTTGAACATATGTAGTTGTAGTTGAATTATATGATTGTGGACAGCTCAGTTACTTTTATTTTGTGTGCTGTGCTGCCATTTTTCCGACCCCCTGGGCCTCTCATATGTTCAGCACCCACTGTCTATGACTTGAACAGGATGTAACAATACATTTTGATAATGAAAATGTTGTGTGCATTACACCACTGGCCTCTTACCAAACTGTGCTCCTGTAATGAAGCTGCCCAGCAGAACTAATTTGCTGCCAGCTCATTCTCCAAAGTGCATTCAAATCATATCTTAAAGCAGTCTCACATCGACCTGCGGAGGGAAAAAAATACAAGACAGAAAATTACCCAGAAAATAGAGCAGCTTTTATTCAAATAAAAGACAGGAAGAGGCTGACACAAATATGAATCCTGGAGTTCATGGACGGAGCTGGAATACAGGCTAAGTGAAGGTGCCAGACGGTAGTATGATTAGGCTAATGTGACTCCGTAGCCATGGCAACAGCAGCATGCAGAAGGTGATGTAATCGTTTCAGGGGAAACATCCATCTCTTTTCCTTCACATTTGTCACTGATCATCATTCATTTTTTTCATCCTGGCTTTCTCTTTCTGTTTCTGTTCCCTTACATGACTCTTCATCCTCCGCACGTTTGTTTCACCTCTTTCATTTTCAGTCTCTCGTTCATGTGTTATTATGCTCCTGTTCTTTCTCATCCTTTGTTCCACTCTCTGTTTCCACATCCACCATTACCTCCTCCCCTCCCAGTATTTCTCTGCTTCTCCTTCCTGCCTGTTTTTTTTTTTTTTTAAAGTTGCTGAGAAGCTGGTTGCTGCTTGTTTTTACTTCCATTACAGTAGAAAAACAGACAGATGAAGGCAGAAAGATGGACAGTTAGGTCGGTCACTTATATAGGTCGGACATCTTTAGCCTTTTAACCCACATCTGTTTCCACTCCCTGTATTTAAAGGCGAGTTTGTAATGTGCTCTTGTCAGATAACGTACCATCTCCTGGCGTTTATTTCAACCACTCATTCATTGCTTTCAGTCAACTATCTCAAGTTGTTTCTCTGCTTGTTTGCTGCTAGTTTTTATATGCTTTCAACTGTGTTCAGGTGTTACAGCTGCCACCAACTAAGAATTTTCCTAGTCGACCAGTAGACGTCATTTAGGGCCATTAGTCGACTAGTCGCCCGCATGTTTAGGATATGAATGTAATTATTGAACGATATATTTTGGTGGTTTGAGTTGAAGGTGTGAGAAAGAATAGTATCAGTAACGTTGTTAACACTGTGCTACATTACAGAGAAATACAAACTGTACTAATGAACCTTCATTAATATAGGCCTATATTTTATCTCCAAGTGCACGTCACACACTGAGCGAGCCACCTGTTAATGACGCTGTGGGCTAATGGGCATGTAGCTACTTCCATGTTTCAGATGATACGTCATGTTTGTAGTCGACCAATGAAGATGAGTTTACATATCACCTTGGGTTCGTCCTTCACCTTCTCAAAATGATCCCACACTTTGGATTTCCTGCCCGACATGTTATTAACTAGCCTGTGGAATAACCGCAGGTACCAGCCCTGGAAATTAGGGGCCGTACACATGACGCGTCCTGTCCTGTAAGGGTTAACTGTGTGATGCATTTAAAGTCAGATGAAAGAGTAGGAATGATGAATGATGAAGTGAGAAAGGAAGAGGAACAAGTGCAGTAACGATGTGAGGAAAGGCAGAAGGCAGAGGGGTTTCTGGACTGGAACATTCAGAGTACTGGCAGGTCGCCTGCTGGAAATACCCAGACTGTTCCTCACACACACTGAGACGCACGTCATCATTGTGTGTGTGTGTGTGTGTGTGTGTGTCTGTGTGTGCGTGTGTGTGCTACCAGTGGAGGCTGCTGCTAACAGTTAATAGTGTCATCATCAATCATGTCATGTTATAACAACACTACAGCTAAGGGTGCAGGTAGCAAACACAAACACACACACGCACATACACATACAATCTGCTTGTTTAGTGCCATATGAAAAGCATCCTCTTGGACACAACCAAAGAAGAAAGTATGCCCTCTCTCTTTCTCTCTTTTACTCATTGGGTCTATTTGCCTCTCTAACTTTGGCACACACACACACACACCAATATCCACCATGTAAAATCAGCACAAAAACAGCTCACATGTTCAATAAAATTATTGGTTTCATTACACAGTCGAAGCAAAAATAAGTGCAAACACAACTTTCCTGAGCTGACTGTGTTTTAAGAAAACCCACAACATTAATACGGACACTTATAATATTGATTTCAATGCGGCGTCTCAACCTGGTCTCACTTTGGAGTCATGGAAATCCAGCACTTGGGCAGTTACTTCTGGTGTCAGACACCGATGAAAAAAGCAGTCCTTTAACGTCGGCATGATATGTGGCCGGTGGCTGTTATAGTTTCCAACACCGAGAGCAGTGTTCACGTCCCGTAAGATTCTAAAGCCAAACCCAGTTCTTTTTTCCTAAACCCAACCGTGTGTGTTTGTTGTTGAAGGAAGAAAACGTCAATTCGCGGTGCTGTACCGACGTTGTGCATTTATTTTTAAAGAGACTGTATGTAAACGTTGAATTTCCTGTGAAAACAGAAGTGTATCTTGAAAGAAGACAATGCATGCAACAGACATGGCGTCCCAGAACATCTGTGCTTAAATTCAACCTTGTTCTTTAAACTCAGTTCACCTTCTTCCTGTCTGCTAATGTTTCAACTATGGACTTTTAAAACTTCCTACACAGGACTAGTTGGTAAGGTAAGGGATATAGATTCTCTCATGTTTTCCCAGATTGAGTTATTGCATTGAAATATTTAATATACTGTAAGGGCCCAGAATGAGACGACATATAACATGAAATACTTCATCAAAACATATATATCAATCACATACTCACACTTTCTCCCACGCAATTTTTGAGACTTTCACTGACAGTTCATGGCGGCTTAAGGGGCTGTACATGTGCCAGGTTTTTTTGCGCCCTCGAATCCATTGTTTTCAATATAGATGCACGGCAGGAGTGCCCAATCACAGCCGACAGATATCTTTCCCTTCTTCTGTAAATATTCAGTCTGATAAATACGGAAAAGTTGATCATGTTAGTGCAGGGCTACCCAGAGCTTTACACCTGTCCCATAGACGATAGGCCCAGACACTTATAAACAGCTCCTGGAAGAAGTTCAGCTCTGCACTTGAGGTAAACAGGCTATAAGGTGCTTGTTAAGGTTACTTGGAAACCTCAGATGCAACTTGCTGCTACGCTCTTTAAAGCTGGCACGGAAAAGGCACAAGAGTAGCACCCAGCGCCTGTGGTTAAAGACGTGACATTACCACGGCCCGTAATTTCCAGGGCTGGTATCTGCGGTTATTCCACAGGCTAGTTGATAACATGTTGGGCAGGAAATCCAAAGTGTGGGATTGTTTTGAGAAGGTGGTTAAAGACGTGCCATGTTAACGGCCTCTATTGGATGATTTGCACGTCCATATGTTTACGCAGTCTTCATCAGGAGACTCGTTTTTACTCGTCATGAATTTATTTCCTCTGTGGTAATAGCACACATTACATTAGTCATAAGAAACTATGGTGAAAAAGGTCATGTTTTGGCTTATTATTATTTCCACACGCATGTGCAAGACTGAGCACCTTTAGCCAAAAATCAAATTTTGATTTATTTGAGAGGATAATAACTCTTTGCATTACATACACAGTGCAGCCTTTGGTGCTTGAACCCTGATAAAAACATCACACCTATCTGCAGTAAATAGAGACAAAGATGGTGGCTGACAGCTGAAGACTCAACAGCCTAGCGTACAAGATCATTACCTGCTTCCTTCATCACCCTCTCGCCTCCATTTTCCTGTCTCTTTTATCTTTTTGTCATCACCGCTGCTTCCTTTTCCTTTCACTCCCCCATTTCTCATTCCTCCCTCTTTTATTTTTACCTCTTCCCTCCATCCTTTCACTCCTCTCCCTCCTCCTCCTCCTCCCGCCATCGTCCCCATGAAGTGGCCACACGCTTGCCACTTGATGTGTTGCCATGACAGCCTGCCAAGGTGTCATCGCCAGGGTCATCTGCATATGCCCACCAGAGTCAGGTCAGGATACCCGTCCTGAAGTGGCTGCGTCCTGTCGAGTGTGTGCGTGTTTGTCTGTATGGAAAACACACGCCGTACTGTATGTGTGTGAATACATGGATTAGGATGAGCTATCAGTGTCTATAATGGAAAGTTCATGTGTAATTAACCTTTAATAATGTCAGCGAGGGTTATCATTCCACGTGGATTAGAGCGCAGCATCAACACACACACAGAAGGAGAGTGTGTGTGTGTGGATATGTTAGGATTTGTTCTCCAAAGACGACCAGATCAAAGTGTGATGACTGTTCAGATCCAGATCCTTAAAGGAGGTTTCGGAGGTTTACTCATTACACTGAGGGATCACTGGGGCTTCTACAGTGATGTTGAGCCTGAAAAATTTATTGAATGTAATGTTGTCTTGTTCCGAGGCTAAAAATAAAAATACACTACTTGTGCTGGTGTCGTGAGGAGACTGAGCAGACCCAGAAGTTATGAAACTTGCATCATTCCTGTTTTGAATTAAAGGCTGTGGTTGTAAAACATAAAATAAAGATACGATTTTTTGCTTCCACAAGTATTTAATACACAGATAGAGGACTGTGACTTACCCAGAAAATGATCTCACTCTGACGCCGTCAAAATACACTGTAGGCAGTGTCATAATGATGCTGGGGACACTGTTTAGTGTCTGTCTAATCCATTATTAGACACTTAGCGCAACAGGGTGAGCAAGAGGGAAGGTGGGTGGATACAACAACACAGGACTTTGACCCAGGAGACCAGTGTGTGAGACCAAGAAGCAGCAACATTGGTTGCAGCGAAAGCACAACAAACCTGTTAGTTGTCGCAGGGGCGCAGGAGCCTATCCCAGCTGACACTGGGTGAGAGGCGGGGTTCACCCTGGACAGGTCACCAGACTACACAGGGCTGACACATAGAGACAGACAACCATTCACGCTCACATTCACACCTATGGACAATTTAGAGTCACCAGTTGACCCTTCGCTAAGCCTCTCCCTTAATCAGTCACTGTCCAATCCTACGTTAGCAACTGTGTGTAGCAACCGAGAGGTCCGTCAAGCTTTCAGCCGGAGCTAATATGCCAAAGCGGCGTGCATACGGTAACGTTAACGTTACCTTCAAGTCCGACACCTGATACCCAAAAAGTGTTGAAGGTGGTGTTGAATTTTTCCCCTTCTCCAAGCCAACCCAAGGAAGATATGGCTAAAACACTGTGGAAGACCACACGAACAGCTGAATCCAGCAAAGATCAATAAAAACACATACATTTGTTCCAAGTTAAGATGCTAACTAACGTTAGCTAACGCTAGCTTTGTGTGCTAGCTGCTCTCCCTTTGTCTGCCCCAAGGAGGGAACATAACTCAACATTAACCTAAATTTAAACCATATATTGACTTACCCTGCTGTACAAGAACATTCTTTGTCCTTCACGTGAAGTGTCAAGACGTGGGGTGCCTGACGCTTGCATTGCAACTGGTGAGCTTTTCCCTCTATTTTAACGTTCTCAGGATTTATACTCTGCCAGCAGATGATATTTTGAATGTAGCTCTCACATGCATATTGAAGACCTTTCTGTCGGCTTCTCTCTGACATCTCCGAACAGTTTTTCCCGAAATTTGATGTTATTTCCTTTGGAATATCTCTCACTGATATCGCTGAAAACTCCATATTTCTTATGCTAGGAGCGAAAGCTTGACGACGTGGCAACAGTAACTAAGGGGGGCAAAATATGACGAGTATGGACGAGATAATGTTGCGTTAACAGCCCAGAGTGAGCCTTTCAGAGAGCTTGTTTTATTATCCAACAGTCCAAACCCAAAGACATTCAGTCTGCTATCATCTATGACAAAGAAAAGCAACATACGAGTATCCTCACATTTTAGAGGCTGGAAACATCAACACAAAATATGTGGCATTTTCAATTGAAAATTTAATTAAATCTAAATGATTACAGCTCTATATTGATCATGATTTGCTCTGTGGTTCCCAACTTAAGAGTCAAGACCCAGACAAGACGTCGAGGGATAAATCTTAAGCACTCATCAGATGATTTCTAGTGATTAAAAGAAGAATAAAGTCAATTCTGCTGCATAAAACTATGTTTAGTTTCAAGCAATTTTAGTTTCATCCAAATAAAACAGTCTGTGAGGGGAAAATCGCTCTTCGACTGACTCTCGGATCAGTAGCTGTTGCTACCAAGGATCCAGTAAATAAAAAATAAATAGTCACTGTTCAGATATGTAACAGAGAAATGACTGCATGCAATGAATGTGATATAATATAGGTTTCCTGATTGTCTGGGATTGTTAACTTACACTGTAGATTTCTATCAAGGGAACAAAATGTAACATTATTTTTCATATGATAAAATACTATTTATGAGACATGAGATTTTCTGATATTTTACACGTGAAATGTAAAAATATGTGAAACAGCATTTCAAATATCATGAATTCTCATGTAGGATATTATTTTTTCTTTTTTTGGGGACATCTGTCGTGGAAAAAATCGCGATACAGACACGTTTGTTGGATATGTCATGTGTGAAAATGCAAATTTCATAGCTTTTTCTCTGGAAAATAAAATCACATTTTTTCAGCAACCAAAGGTGACATCTTCAAATTGATTTTTTTTCCAACTGACTGTCTCGAACCAGGAAGCTTCCAATTTACATCTGAATAAAACAGTGAAAAAATAAGAAGATCCTCATCCTGTTTGGTATTTTTGCTTTAAATGATTAATCAGTTGAGGCTTTATTTAATTATTTTATATATTTTTAATTTCCTAAAATGTCCATTCTGTAATAAATATACATTAACAGTAAATGAATACTAAGACTTGTGGAAGAGGAGTGTTCTTCAGTCTCTTAATGAGAACTATCTGTTGCTGTGGAGGGATATGAAATGTGAAGGGATGTGATGAGGTTTGATATGGCTCCGGCACGGCGAAGGGATACTCTGCTCTGAGTTGCTATTTGTGGCTCGTGTATCCGGTTGCCAAGGAGACAACTGGCAGAGCGCCAGCAGGAGACCGAAGTTGACCTCAGACAGACAGACAGTTACAGATAAATAAATAAATAAATAAATATCCAACAGGCTGATACAAACACAACAAGCTGTTGAGTGATGAACACTGGTGATCCACCCGTGTCTGTTTTATTATAACCTCTAAAACCCTGTCGTTGTAGAGTAACAGAAGAAGAAGAGGGTGAACGTGTTGTGCAGGTGAAAAGGTGGTGGTTTAAGGTGGCGTTGAAACGTCCTCAGTTGTCCTCACACATCACAGCGCTGTACTCCTCCACCCTGTAGCCTCATCCGTCTCCATGGTGATGACACACTAATCCACACAAAGCACCTTGTCGTTACTCGCCGCCGTGATTGGTCCTGATGAGATTTGTGGCCAATTAGAAACAATTAGAGGAGAATCTCAGTGTGAGAAGGCGTCTGCTAATGTTGACAGATTTTTTTCTTTTCAATCGGAGCTGCATGTTTGAAATAGTTCAAGTCTTTTTGTGTCGTTCTTAAAGAGATATAAACATGTTTTTATACAGAGCCTTTTTTAAATTTAGAATTAAGGAAGCTCAAGTTCTCAAAGACTAAATTTGGTCTAAATTTTCAAATACTAAAACAACGAAATTGGCAGAATTTTGATTTAAATTAGCAACAAGGTTGTAAATCTGGTTCCAGCTTTCAGATGGTTTTGTAGTTTTAATTTTTAATTCTAAGCCCTAAGGGTTATTCATCTCTGCTAACGTGTGAGGACAGCTGTTTGTTTATTAGTGAAGTGATGTGTCACGTGTAGAGTTACACCTCAGGCTACACTGATGATTGTCAATCAGTCAATTAGCTGTTTGACAGAATATTAATTTAAATCATGCAACTGTTTTGGCATTGATGTGGCCATTGCTGCAACTATTTTAATAACTGATTATATCATTAATAATAATAATTAACTTTATTTATATAGCACCTTTCATTCAAGAAATGCAGCGTAAAGTGCTTTATAATAAGGGCAGCATTAGCACTGAGCGCCTCACGTGAAAATAGACAGAATGGACGGTGGATGGTGAGATTTTAAAGAGTTGCAGCAGCGTGAAGCGTAAAAAGAAGAGTTTCAGACCTGTATGAGGAAGTCAGAGCATGTTAAAGGCTAAAGTGAACACATACGTTTTTAGCTTTCTATTAAAAAATCTAGCGAGTTAGCTTCCCTGATATCTATAGGTAGTGTGTTCCATAATTTTGGGGCGTCACTGACAAAGGCTGTATCCCTGATCTTCTGGCTGTTTCTGGGAACCTCCAGTAAACCAGCAGCAGATGATCGCAATGGTCTTGGAGGCAAATAGTTAACCAGGGAGTTAGCAATGTTTAAAGCTCCGTGTACAAGGAGGAGGAGCTTAATATCAACTCTAAATGTAACGGGAAGTCAGTGCAGAGCAGCTCAGACTGGCCTGATGTGCTCTCTCCTCTTGGTTCTGGTTAAAAGTCGAGCTGCAGATTTTTGAATGAGCTGAAGTCTCTCAGTGATGTTTCTTGGGAGGCTGGTAAAAAGTGCATCACAGTAGTCGAGTCGGCTTGAAATAAAGGCATGAATCAAGTGGGGGTGGACTGTTGGCCAGATGAAACAAGTGATCCGAAGACGTCATCTGGGACTTAAAGGGATAGTGCACCCAAAAATGAAAATTCAGCCATTATCTACTCACCCATATGCCGAGGGAGACTCAGGTGAAGTTTCAGAGTCCTCACATCACTTGCGGAGATCCAAGGGGAGAGGAGGTAGCAACACAACTCCACCTAATGGAGGCTGACGGCGCCCTAGATTCAAACATCCAAAAACAGAGTTCAAATGACGTTTTTCCAAACATCTTTTTATGTCGGGGCTTCGGGACACTTGGATCACTACGGACGAGCAGTATGGAGATATTTTGTGGTTTCAATTATGTGTTTTTGGACGTTTGAATCTGGGGCGCCGTCAGCCTGCATTAGGTGGAGTTGTGCTGCTACCTCCTCTCCCCTTGGATCTCCGCAAGTGTTGTGAGGACTCTAAATCTTCATCTGAGCCTCCATCAGCATATGGGTGAGTAGATAATGGCTGAATTTTCATTTTTGGGTGCACTATCCCTTTAAGAAAACTGTGATAGTGAAAATTTGTAATTTTTTATATTTTTGTTACAAATTAATTTGGCAGCGTAGACGGTAGTTGACAAATTTGAGCATCTACAAACTTTAGGTCTTCACATTTTATCGAGGCTGCACCCCTGAAAGTTGGAGATTCGAATCATCAGTCAGAGACTTCTCAAATCAAGCAGTCTTTATTTTTGGTCAGTCAATGTGCAGCTACTTCTACGGACATTTCACTCCTCAGATGTATCCGCAGAGTCAGCACTCCTCACTTCCACGCTGCTCTCAAAATCATTACACTACATCAATCTGCTCCCTCTGCTTAATGAAGATGTCTGTGATGTCTGCACAGGCAGCTGCAGACCCAGACCCACGGTGAGTCTGAGTGAGACGGAGGCAGCTGCCGAGATAATGTTATCTTCTGCCTTCTGCTTAAAAGTGGTGAATTTACAGCTGACAGGAACTTACGATACAGCCTCTGGCTTTTGTTTGATATCTAGTGTCGGCGAAAAAATTGTTGTACTTTTGCGATTCATCATTAGCATAGCTAGCAACCATCAGCTTAGTGGGCTAGCTTAGCTCGTTTAGTATATAATGCAAGCATTGCTGTAACCCTGAACATCCGGCCAAACCCTGTCCAGAACCTGGAAGTTAAGTAATTGAATGAATGAATTTATTTCAAACCAAATTAATAAAAAAAAAGTAAAAATAAATAATAATAATAAAAATGATAATAATAATAATAATAATAATAATAATAATAATAGTGATACGAGACATAATATGGTGTCCAAAAATTTAAAAAAACATTTTTTAAAATTTTATATACTTTATTAATCCCCGAGGGGAAATTCAATTTTTTCACTCTGTTGTCAATTACACACAGGTCCAAACACACACATGCACAAACAGGACCTATACATGCACTAAGTGGGGGGATGTCAGAGTGGGTTTATAAATTATATGTCCCTACCTTTTTCTTGCATTTCTTCTTTTAACTTTTACAACTGATATACAGCTATCCCCAGTCTATTTACCACCCAATTAGATAAATAAGTATATTCACAGTCCAGGTACCACCCAGTGTTACAAAATAAATATGCACTCCCCTAACACAACTTTCCTCGTCTATATATCAGCCAAAAAATAAATAAAATGTTGCTTAATATTATGGAAAAAAGGAACAAACAGATAAATCTGATATGAATAACAAAACGCTGAGTCAGGTTCAACCCTAATTTCTATTCTTGTAATAAATAATCACTAACAAAATACCATATATTCTGTATAATATGTGCACAGTAGACTACAGAAACAAACCCATCCTCATATCACATCACACTGTATCATAACTGTTGCCTCTGCCTCCTCTTGTCTCATGTCTCTGTGAAGGCTGGAGGTTATCTGAGGTGCTTTGGGTTCAGATATGATTATTCTGCTTTGACATTTGAGAGTGAATCAGCTGCATTTCCTCTGGAGAACAGAGGGAGGATACATGTCTAATTTCTACCATTACAGCAGTCTGCCCTCCTGAACTCAGCCGTGTTGTTAATGGACATTTATCTTGTTTTATGGACCGTCTGGGACGACCACACCCAAACTGCTCCTCGTCTTAATATGATCTAATTCTGCAGGCCGGCAGACTGCAGCCATCCTCCAACAGCCACTTGAATATAACAGAGTACTGAGCACTTACATGTTTCCTTATCTGGTTTTTAAGTCCATTTACAGTGCGTCAGATGTCTGGATTCTGCTTCGTCAGTGTGGATGAGGAGCGAGAGGAAGAAATAAAGTGTGTGTGAGGGGGAGAGAGAGAGAGAACAAGGGAGAGCTACAGAGACGATATCAGACGGAGCAGAGAGGGAGGCCACGTTACGTCTCAACAATAAGAACACTTCTCATAGACGTGACAGCTGAGAGTCACCTCGAGGGATGCACTCTGTAATTTATTGATGTTTATTATGAGAGCTGGACCAGTGCTGGACATCTGAGAGCAGTGCCGATATTGACAATAATGATGAATAATATATCGCCTGATACATAAACACGTAACATAAAAGTTCTTTCCTGGTGAAGGTCCTTTAAGTTTGGAGAATAAAAGATGGTGGGCAACATATAAAGAATGCATTTTATGTCTAATATATTTGACGTTTAATAAAGTTTTGTTTTATTTATAGTTGTTATCTAAAAAGGTTTAAATTTAGATTTATTATTACTGTTTAAATATAGTAGGATATTATATTTGTTGTCCGTCTTTGATATCTAGACTTTTTTTAAAAATCATTCTCAAGTATCAATACCTGTCAAGCTTATGTCACCTTAAAGCAGAGTTAATTCTCTTTCTGGCCTCTTGGGGGCAGCAGAGCCGGCTGTGAAATGTGATATACAATAACAGGTCCTTATAATGTTTTAAGGGCAGCTTGTTCGCAAAGCAATGTTGGCATTAATTTGGAGTTGTGTTTCTGTCCACTTGAAGAGTGTGGCAAGGCATCAAGACCATCATGGCAGACTACAAGTGCAGCAATGTGCATATCAGCCATGACAGAACACTCCCTGACACCTTAAACCAGTTCTTTGCACGCTTTGATACACAAGGCAGCAGAGTGATGGTCCAACCCGCCCAGACTGAGGAGGGGCAGCAGCAGCAGACTCTCATCCTACAGTGTCATCAGGTGAAATCCACACTGAGGAAGATCAACATCACCAAGGCTGCTGGCCGCACATTGAAGTCATGTGCAGACCAACTAGCAGGTGTATTTTTGGACATTTTCAATCTCTCCCTGCAGCTAGCCACAGTCCCCACCTGCCTCAAATCATCCACCATTGTACCTGTGCCTAAGAAGTCAGCTGTCACCTGCCTCAATGATTACCGTCCAGTCACGTTGACCCCCATTGTGATGAAATGCTTTGAGAGGCTCATCCTGAAACACATCAAGGACAGTCTCCCCCCTGACCTGGACAGCCACCAGTTTGCCTACAGGGGGAACCGATCCACAGAGGACGCAGTCTCCATAGCACTCCACACAGCCATCTCTCACCTGGAGCAGCCAAACACATATGATAGGATGCTATTTATTGATTTCAGTTCCGCCTTCAGTACACTCATCCCCCATAAACTGGTATTCAAACTTCGCAATCTGGGCCTGTCCACCCCACTGTGTTCATGGATCAGTGACTTTCTCACCAACAGGCCGCAAGTGGTGAGAATAGGAGCTCATACATCATCCACACTCGTCCTTAACACAGGTGCGCCGCAGGGCTGTGTGCTCAGCCCGGCCCTTTTCACCATCTTCACAAACAACTGCACCCCCATCCATGCCTCCAACACCTTTGTCAAATTTGCCGATGACACCACTGTAGTGGGCCTCACAGACTGTTCTCTCCCCTGCCCTCAGGACGGAGGTACAGGGCCCCCAAAGCAAGGACAAATAGACTGAGGAACAGCTTTTTCCCCAGGGCTGTGGCCTCCATCAACCCCCCTGCACTCACATACACACCAGCCCCAAACTGAGGAACTGACCTTTGCACTTTGAACTGCACCGTTGCACTTTACTTCACCTTGCTGCTGTTTTTACACTGCCGGCTGCCTCTTTTATCGAAGTTTTTAGACTGCTGCTATATCTCTCACGCACTTTATTGTTTTTATACCTTACTGACGTCTTTCTATATTTATATTTATATACTGTCTGTTCTTTTATTGTGTTGTTATCTTGCCGAGGGTACTACACGTGTGCAATGCACAATGACAATAAAGTCTTCTATTCTATTCTATTCTATGTCCAAAATTCACTCCCCTTTTAGCTCTGTTTTGGTCTCCACCAACTCCTGTGAAAGGTTTTCAGATCTATTGCAGCTAAATGCTCCGCTGTGTTTATTAGCTAGTCGCTAACTGTGTCTGGTTGACAACTGGTGCCGAGCAGGTACAGCTGTCAGAACTTCTTCGCTGAAAACAGCAGCCTGCCATTGCTGGAAATAAGGTAGATGAGAGCTGTAAGAATGAACCAAAACAGTTAATTTGCAGCCCTGAAAAAAACAAAACAAAGAGCTGAAAGAAGCTAAAACGCTCCATAGAGCTAAGGGTGACAATTCTCTGTCTGTCTGTCTTGTCTGTGGGTTTGTCACTACGAGCAACATCTTCCATATTGTACAACACATTCTCACTCTGACCTCGCCACATAGCGCTGTTTGGTCACGGACTTTCCATACGTCGACTTATGACATGCAAGGTAGCCTACGTGAGTATGTAGTTGACATTTTGGGATGCCATGTCAACTTCTGTGTGTTGCATGCATTGTGTCTTTTCAAAATACCCAGTCTCTTTCAAAATAAATGCACTACGTCGGAACAACACCGCAAATTTACATTTTCCGTCAACAACAAACGCACATGGTTCGGTTTAGAAAAAAATAACAGTTTTGGCTTAACATTCATACAGGAAGTGAACACCTGCGTCCCGGATGGAAGTTGGTGATTGTTCGAACTTTCCACCACCCCTCCCACTCGCCTTAATCGGACTTTTTGCCACCTTAATATAGGTTGTTGCCCAGCTGCGATTACCCTGATGCACTGACAGCACCAGGCTGTGTATCGTACCGGTTTGAAAGGACGGCTTTTTAGTCGGTTTCTGACGTGGAAGTCAATGCCCAAGCGCTGGTATTCAGTGACTTTGGAATGAGATCAGGTTGCATTGACCCAATCACCCATTTTCAATATAGAAATATTGTTAAGTGCAGCTTTAAATCAGTTTCTGTACTAACAGTTTTAACAGTGTTGATTTGGGCTGTTCTGACTACAAGTTTTTGGGCATCAAAGCTTTAGTGAAAAAAAAGGGAGGGGGCGGGGTTGCACCTAAAATAGCATGACAGTTGGCTACTACCTTAGCATGTTAGCAGGTCGCAGTAACATTAGCCATAATAGCTAGGAAAAAGAATACTTTTCAAGACAGCCAAACTGTCACTGACAGTTTTCTGGTCATTTGCCAAGCTCGTTGTAGATTTGTGAGAAGCCAGTTTCCTTTGGCATATCTGGCACTCGACTTTTGGGGGTAACCTTCGCAAATTTTAAAACTATTCGAGGCGCTTGATTTTTTCGACATCTTGCTAGCTTATCACGTGTGGTCAAATTGTTCCAGTTTCAGTAGTGCTGGACTGCTGGTGACTGATGTTAGATTAGACAGTCACTGTTACAAAACTTTAACTAAGTTAAAATCTCTGTCTGAGAATAGCATAAAAAAATTAATGCTAATGCAGAATGAACAATGTTGGACTGCTGTTCCTTAATTTATGGGCTATTTGGAGGAATACATGTCATACACTGTAAAACTAATGTATGTGACTACGTGATGCCACCATTGGTTTGTGGATTTCCATTTTGAAGTTCGGCATTTTGGCTGTTTTCATCTTGGTGTTTTCGAGCCAGAAGTGACCATATTTGGATGAGAAGTTGGCGCTGTGGAGGAGCAAGGGGTGGATCTGACTGAGAAGCCAAGGAGACGTCAGCAGACAGCCAGTCACTCAAAATGGCTGCCCTTATTTATGCTCAGCTCTAAGCCTTAAAGGGATAGTGCACCCAAAAATGAAAATTCAGCCATTATCTACTCACCCATATGCCGACGGAGACCCTGGTGAAGTTTTAGAGTCCTCACATCCCTTGCGGAGATCGGCAGAGGGAGCAGCTTGCACACCTAATGGCAGATGACGCCCCGGACTAACGTCCAAGAACACAAAATTGAATCCACAAAATATCTCCATACTGCTCATCCGTAGTGATCCAAGTGTGCTGCAGCCGCGACATAAAAAGTTGTTTGGAAAAACGTCATATGAACTCTGTTTTTAGCCTCACTGTAGCCTGTAGCTCTGACTGCTTCTCTGTGCTCCGCGCTCACGTGTGCGTGCTTGCGCGAAACCAGCAAAAGCATGAGCTTTGCTCACCCGTGTTTACGTCACGTGACACGTGCACCACAGGAAGAGACAACGGTAACCACAGCTAAACATAATTTGCACTACGGTCTTTTAGCAAAGGACAGCCCAACATGTCTGAAGACTTTGAAAATGAGGAGGAACAGCATTTCTTTGTTGAGCCGTATTTGTTTGAGCCCGAGTATACGGACGGAACTCAGGCTACTGGACGAAGCAGCCACCGCAGCTCATGAGCCTAACCCTCAGCCAGCCGCAGAATACCGGAGTCGAGCACTGGAAACCTGGTGGTGTAGTTGTTTCAAATGCAAAGCAATGCCAACGGATGAGGAAAGTCTTTGCTGCTCAGACTGGGAATTGGCGATGCCTGCACTTGAGAATCTGGACATCAGTACTGACGAGACTGCTGCTCTTCAGAGACCGTGCATCACCGATCACCCTGAGCGCGCACACATGAGCGTGGAGCACAGAGAAGCAGTCAGAGCTACAGGCTACAGTGAGGCTAAAAACAGAGTTCATATGACGTTTTTCCAAACAACTTTTTATGTCGCGGCTGCAGCACACTTGGATCACTACGGATGAGCAGTATGGAGATACTTTGTGGATTCAATTTTGTGTTCTTGGACGTTAGTCTGGGGCACCGTCTGCCATTAGGTGTGCTAGCCGCTCCCCCCCGCCGATCTCTGCAAGGGATGTGAGGACTCTAAAACTTCACCAGGGCCTCCTTCGCATATGGGTGAGTAGATAATGGCGGAATTTTCATTTTTGGGTGCACTATTCCTTTAATAAAATGTAAATGGATGAGTTATATAAAATTCCCCCACCAGCCTCATACAGTTGTCATAGCTATAAATTGCAACTACCTGAGGTGAAACAATGATCTAATCACACCTTCTTCACCTGTTATTTTCACCACACTCAACCTGACGCATTAATTCACATGCAGACGCTGTGATTCTGGTGTAATCTGAGACACTGCACTCAGTGAAGGTTGTTTTCCCCTCTTCTGTTCTCGGACAAATTGATCTTAGAGACAAAGGGCTTGTTGCAGTGATATGATGTCATATGCTGTTGCAGTAATTTAGGGTTAAAACACTGAAGGGCAGAAGCATCTCGCAGCCTCATAGTGTCCTCAGATTGGTATCCATGTTGCTATCTTCGTTCATTGGTAGATCAGTTGCAAGGTTGTCTGTGCCCTCACACCACACACACACACACACACACACACACGCACAGTTATACAAATAGAGAGGAGTAAACAGGCTTGACAAATGTAGAAGCACCCTTGTTCAACAACAGGACGTCCGTGTGTCCTGTTCTCGGTGATAAGGACCAGATAAGGTGAACTGCTGTTTGACAAGATAAGGAACAAATGGAGCCTGAAACTGGTCACCAAAAAAACTCAAAGAGATAAATCACACCAGTGCAGGGAGCCACCACACAGTTTTATCCTACACTGGTCTCAAACTAGAGAAGAAAATCTGCTGGTGTGGTGAGATGGTTTTGTCTTGAGAGTTTTGTCTTGAGAGGGTTGCATTATATTCGGCAGTATCAAAGTTTTTTTATCCCCTATCAGCATATATTTGTGCCTCTGCAGTAAGTTGTGTATCCTGTTTGTACTGTACATGTAGCTGCTGCAGCAGAGATGAGCGTCTCTACATTCAGACTCCATGCACGCTAACTACTGACACCAAGCCAAATGATTTCTGGGTATCAAGGACTTCGAACTTCAGCTCCTCGCGGCTCACATTACAGGCAAAGTTTTCAGTGTGAGCTACAATGAAGCCGCATGTTGAGAGGATTTTAATTGCATCTAATCTGATGCACTTCCCCATTGAAGCAGGATATTGTGGTGGGACATAATGCAGGGTAAATTAGTGTTGTGACCAACGAGATGGAAATGTTGTTTTTGATTTCTCTGAGCTCCAGATGGATTAAGGGAACCACACAGGACAGTGGGAGTTGTCGAAAATCATTTAAAGTGATTCCATGAGGTATACTTTAATGGAACATCACATCACAGAGTGCTAATGTCCTGATGTTGTCATCCTCACCCACCTGGTGCTCTGCGCAGGCTGACACTATTTCTGGAATAACTTTGATCCAGGTTCACCGTTCAGCGCTTTCATTCCCTCTTCAGTGTCGATATGTTAAGGAATGTTGTCTTTAATTAGACTGGAGAATTATACAAAGACAATAACATACACATAGATGCTGCAAGCAAAAAACAACAAAACAAAGTATTTGACATTTAAAGGAGCAGTCTGTAAGATTTAGAGGGATTTTAGTGACATCTAGTGGTGAGGATTGCAGATTGCAACCAGCTGAAACTTCTCCCAGTTATAGTTCTCTTAGTTTTTATTGTTTAGGAGGTTTTTACAGAGAGCCAAATTATCCACAGAGGTCTCTTCCTCTCCAGAACAAACAGACTAGGTGATTGAAACGGGTAAAAACACTGAATAAAGAGGTTTCACGTTAGAAATCAGTGTTTCTCTGGCCCTGTTTGGCTGGTCGGAGATGGGTGGCTAACTTAGCACCTGCTAATGTGTGCTCACCTTTTTTCTATAACTTAAAGCCCCTACAAGGAACTTTCATTTTGAGTTGATTTTGGCGACCATGTGGACAAAAGCGGTAGTGTTTTGCTGGAATGAGTTTTGCCGGAATGAAGCCTACATTTCCCATGAGCTCTAGCGCGTATTGTCATAAAGACACTTACTTGGCTCGCGTATGTGTTTGTTTTGGGGATGAATGAAACAACAAAATGGGAAAACTTTGCCCCCGCTCCTATCGGGGATCCCAGCTCACCTCTGCCGCGCCCCAGCTCCACCTTTCCGGCATAAGCGCCACCGCCGCCGGGGTAAACGCAGCAGTCGGCTGGTAAGGCTGAAGGCCTGTTTGGTGAGCACTTCCATGACTTATTGGACTGAGTATGGAGCGGTGCCTCGCCTCTTTATTTCTCGGCACTCGCTGGACCCTGTCAACGCCTGGCTGGTACCTGTCGTCAGCCTGGATGAGGTGTTCCAGCCCCGCAGCTCTCCTCGTCCTTGCTGGCGCGGGGTGAATCTGCGCAACCTGCGGCCTCTGTGTGTGGCTCCCTGGACAGCTAACGTCGTGGACCCGCCAGCTCCTGCCAGGACTGGGCTGGTAAATGCTAGATCACTAGCGAACAAAATGTTTATCCTGAAGGATTTCCTGACTTCCCGAGGATTGTATTTTCTCTGTGTGACTGAGACGTGGCTGACTGTTGGTGAGTCCAGTGCTTTCACAGAACTTTTACCCGATGATTGCTGCTATTTTAACTCCCGCTGACGTTGGGTCGAGGAGGAGGAATAGCGACTATTTATAAGAGTCACTATAAATGTAAGCAGCTAGGTAAGATGACGTGTGCCGTCTGAGTGCAGTAAATCGTTTCGTCCTGGAAGCGACCTGGTGCGGACCCGGAGACAGTTTCCTAAAGGTATGGATATACACTATATAGAAATAGCTTATCTTCACACCGATGGTCTCATTTGCTGTTGTAGGTCACGCACAGACATCAGCAGAAACAAGAGACTTTTGCATATCCAGTTAAAAGTTCCTTGTAGCGGCTTTAAGGTCCAGACGTTCAGGTGTTTTTTTTTTACCAGGAGTTGAATTATCCACAGAGGTCTTCTCTTCTCTGAAACAAACAGGCCTGGTGATTTAAACTGGTAAAAACACTGAATAAAGCAGTTTCACGTAAAAGAAAATTTTTGTTTTTTTCCGACGCGCTCATCACAAAGGGGCTGCGAACCACAGTGGCTGACATAAAAACATGAATGTCCCTCTTTACAGCCGGTGTTTAGTTTGTCTGTTCCTGGCTGCTGTAGAAACATGACGGTGCAACATGGCAATCTAAAAAAAAAACATCTAAAATCCCAGTGTAGTCCCAGTGTAGGATGTACCAGTCTTTAGGGGGCCACCCAAAAGAGAGTTTCTTTGCTCTAAGTTGTAGTTAGCAGTGTAGTGTATACATTAAATTTAGCATATAGCTGGAGGGCCCACTCTCTCTATGAGCTCCCTCACCTCATGGGCCTCAGGGCAACTGCCCTGCTTGCACTGCGTTACATGATGAAGAGTAAAGTTTTGAAACAAAGACATCAGATCTCACAAACTCTGGCAGTGGGAGAGAACGCTTAGCTCTGCTGGTTTTGCTCTTGTCAGCTGGAAGATGCGAACTGGAGTGCTGCGCAGAGACTTTATAGATACAGGTCTGCCAAACTACACTTGACTTCCTCTGCAATTTAAATCTATATACATCACACCAGTGATGAGGGACCTGATGAAGGTTAAAATGGTCTTGAAGGATACGTTTGCACAGTTAAGTTTCACCATACGTCCTAAACAATAAGCCTCATATACTAAAGTCACTCTTAACAACTTGACATCCAATAATCTGACTGAAAACAAGTCCACCTGCTTTGTAACACTCATTTTCTTCTGTAGTGGCCTGATGCTGCCTCCAAGTGGTCAAAAAAAGAACTGCAACTAGTACACATTGTACTGTGTCAGATGATGTATGTTTAGTTTCACTGACACTCTAAACACATCCTTAAAATAAAGTAACACACGCTGACACACACTTTAGGATCTCTCAGTATTCCCTTGTATTGACTGCAGCTCAGACACAAGAAACATTTCCTTTTGACTACTGTCACACTCTGTATTCACTTCCACAGAATTTATTAAGGCTGTAACCTGATGCTTTGCACACATCTCCCCATCATGTGTTCATAAATAATTAACAGGGTTTATGAACACATGAAAGATTTGACATGTTCTCTGTGAGGCTGTGGTAGTCCTGTAGATGGCCACTAGAGGGAGCCAAACACCACAGGAAAAATTAACTATGTGCACATGAAGCTTTTCTGTCATTCAGTCTTCATTTTGTTTGTGTTTATGTCTTTACTGTAAACAACAGTACTTAAGTTTTGTATCCCGGCTTCGTTGTTAATTACGCTCAGTATTTCCTGCTGTGAGGGAAGTTGTTGGCTGGCAAACTGGCAGCTACTTACAGGGGATAAATCTAATCTCATCCTGTGCACACACACACACACACACACACTGGCATGCGTAAGCACACCCTCACTCTTTGTTCCCGTCCTCTCGTTGGGCTTTTACTGCCCATCCCTGATCCATTAGGCACAAACAAACACAACCAACTGGCCACATTTGGATCCATGCAGACATACGAGCCAGTGTCAGTGTGTGTGTGTGTAGGTCAACCATGAGTGTCTGTTTTTAGCCTCACATTTTGATCAGATCTACTTTCTTTCTGAATCAATACCCCGAGATCTGCCTTGAGTTTAATGTCTGTGTTGTGTATTCATCCATCAGCAGTTTGATTTATATTTAAGGTTTGACAGGATGAGTTTTTTTGTGCAGCTGTATCAGAGCCACAGTTGAAAAATTAATGTCAAATTATGTAAAAATACTTTTCAGATAATTGTTTAGTATTTAATTGTTGGAGAAATGAGCTCATATGTTGGTAGCTTTTGTACATGACGCTTAAAAACACATCAGTATGAGCAGCAGTTTGCAGTTTACACAGTGAGGCTAGTCGTGAGAAAAGTAGTCGATCAATGGATTCGTTGTGAAAGTCATTTATTTGGCACAAACGTTGTTTTCTAGATTCTTGAATGTGAAGATTTATTGCTTTTAGCTGATCTCTATCATATATATATATATATATATATATATATTCATATTGAATATTTTGGGTTTTGGACTCTTGATTGGACACAACAGGCAAATTAAATTTTGCAATTTTCTGACATTTTAGAATGATTAATTGCAAAATTATCCAACAGAATCAATAATTAATCAATAATTTTCAAAGCTCTAATGTTTTGGTTTTATTTTTGGTTGCTGGTAAATAGTACGGAAGCGTATTGCATTCACTTGACAAATAAAAAAAAGCCCTGTTTTTCTGAGTAATTTATTTATTTTTCTGTTTTTCGGGGTATTTTTTTTCCTGAATGAGGAGACAAGATACTTGAAAATCTCGCGATAAGCTCCCATCTGGCACCTGCGAGTGTCCCCTGCATCCATGGTGACTCCTGCTCATGGATGTATTTTGCATTCGTACTCCTGCTCCGAAACAATTTCAACTACAGGATCAATAAGGGTAAGGTTGTAACAACGTTAGCGGACAAACGTGTATGGGCATGATTTCAGCTGTCAGGTAACATTAAGCTAACAGTTTTTTTCCATCATGCTGGACATTGTTACTCATCACAAATTTGTCAGCTAACGTTGTTATAACCTGTTACTAACCTAACCTGCGCATTGAGCGATAGACCTACACATGAAGGATGCAGTCGAAAACATAGCTAGATTATCATACCCTGTGTGTAACTGATTACGTGCCTTACCCTTATTGATCCAAACAAAATTACCACAAAAAACAGAAAAAAAAACCCAGAAAAAAATTGCCACGAAAAACAGGGAAAAAAATTACTCAGAAAAACAGGGCTTTTTTTATTTGTCAAGGGAATGCAATACGCTTCCGTAAAATAGTCCACCTTGGAAAGTTGTCATATTTTGTTGGCTTTTTTTTTTTTTTTTTTTTTTACATTTTCTTGTCAGCGTAACTGAAACAAGCAGTCGATGAATCAATGACAATTCATTCAGTTCTTTTTTTGTTTTTTGTTTTTTTTTTTTCAGCAAAAATGCCAAATGGTGTTTGCTAGCTTCTTGAATGCTTTGCTATACTAGTATGAATATAATATCTTATAGTTTTGAACCTAAACAAACATATTAAGAATATTGTTTGGGCTTTTTTCACAGCTGTCTGACATTTAATAAATGATTATTTGCAATACGTATTCATTAGATTAATTGCTAATTAGTGTAGCTCTAATTCAGAAAATACTCCCAATAATTTTGTTTTTATTAATGGTCACAGGTCAGCAGCATGCCTTTGAAAATAACATGATGATATTGAATATTTAACTGTTGGAGACATTAGCTCTTTCTTGTGTGCATAAAGTGATAAAACAATAGTTAATTAATCAGGGACAATTCATTAAAACTTTTGTTTCAGTCACTTATTTAGCAAAAATGCTAAAAGTAAAATGCTGTTTTTTTTGTATCTTTGGGTTTTGGACTGTTATACTGTGATAAATCTCAGTGGGCATTTTTTAACAATTTTCTGACATTTAATAACTATCGCAAAATGGATTAATCACAGGGTGCTCACTAACTCACCTCGCCACAGCATCCACGGGTTAGACTCCAACCCAGGGGCGTAAATATAGACAGTGCAGGCAGTGTGGTTGCACTGGGGCCCATAAGGTGGGGGTCCATTGAGAAAGAGGGCCCTCCAACAATGTGCTGGGTGAAGCATTGGCGCTTACGATCTTAAAAACATGCCTGTGCTCAAAGAAGAACGCCCATTGAATTAGAAACAGTGCCATTTGATCTATATGCCTATCTATTAATCAACCAATTAAACTAAGTTCTTTGGTATTTTTTTTATATACAGGTATGCAATGATGAGTAACATGTATGTTGACGTTATCCAGCATCAAGTCTCTGATCATGCGACGAGACGATATGTGCACAATAGCATGCCCATCGACTGTACCACACTGCTCCAACCTGTGGCCCTTTGCTGCGTGTCACCCCCTCTCTCTTTCTCTCTTTCACTCTCAAGCTTTCCTGTCCAATTAAAGGCAAAATGCCAAAAAATAATCTTTAACAATAGATTAATCAATAACTTTAAACAGCTCTAATTCAGACAAATTCCAAAGGGGTTTGTTTTTAAGGTCAACAGTTTCCCTCTGAGTCACATGATGTTATTGAATATTTAACTACTGGAGAACGCTCGCTCCTCTTTTGCCTTTTATTGTATTTTATTTCTTTTATTTTAGTCATTTTCTTGTGAAATAAGTATTCAATCAACCGATGACAACTCACTGATAAACTTTAAGCTTTTCTGTGACTTGTATAATTGTGAGTTAATCATCTGTGGGCTCTGGACAAAACAAGCAAATTAAATTTATCGTCTTCTGCATTTCTCAGAATTTTTGAAGATTGACAGAATTTTGAGATGAGTAAATATTTAATACATTAATCAATATTTAAAATAGGGATCACCAAATTATTTGGTTTACCACTGAAAATGACCTGATGATGTTTTATTTTATATTCCTGTTGTTATATTCATGTTTTCGTTCATGAGATGATCCTCAGCTCTCTGATTAACCCCCGAGGCCACGCTGAGTTCATCCTTCCAATAGTTGCAGTATTGTCTCTACCCTGTGGAGGCCACACTTACCCACGACTTGATTAACTGCAGTTTCACAGTTGCATGCACAGAGCAGTGTGCTGCAGGCGCTGGTTAGCATTAGCAGTGGTCAGATCAGCAGCGTCAGGGCAGAACGTTTGATGGATAACAGGATGGAAAGAGGGAGCAGAGAGGATGGAGGAGAAGGCAGCAGATGATGAACAAGCGAACAAAGAAATAATACAACAGACTGGCATCTTTGCTGCTGACCCACATCTGGAGCCTGACGGTAGTCCTGAGTTTGCTGTTTCCACTGCGAGCAGAGAGAGGCGAGAGTCACGTGATGCCACCAGAGACAGCGAGCCTTAAACCTTTAGACATCATCATCTTTTGTCAGGCTCGTTTTAAACGTGTGATCCACGCACAGAGAAATCACCTGCTGTTAATCCCAGTTTGAGGACAGACGGGAAGCTGTTAAGGGCTCGCACGTCCAATTCATAAGCTCCTCTTACAGATGGAGATAATGAAGGATTAGTGCAATAAGTCCTGTCTGAAGTCACTCTCACACTGATGATTATTATGGTGCAGTAACTGGAGTTGGGCCTGTGATTAGCTGCAGATGAAAGGAGGGATGAGACATTTCACTTTTTAAGGCTGTTTGAGCGTCTGTCACAATAAACTGAGCACGCATGAACACGGTGAATCACAGGCCAGGAATAAAACAAATTATAGAGATTAAAAGACAAAATTGTGTGCACTTTAAATCAGATTCAACTTTATTGTCACCGCACAGAGTACAGGAAGTGAGACAAAGACACTTTATATACGGGCAGTATGAACAGCATCTGCAGGATCGGCAGGCAGCGCAGAAATAGGTATAAAATGTACTGCAGAGTGTAACTACAGTGAGGCTAGTAATAAGTGCAGTGTTAGGCTGGCTACTAGCTACTCTGCATCAGAAAGAAGTTTCATTGCATTGAAGCTATCCCCAAAGAAGCTAAGCTAAAAGAAAATGGCAAAAGTATCTTGCTACTTGCAAAGCTACTTTTATTTTTTGACTCTGTGTCCTTGTTTTCTCAGTGATAAGGAAAACTGTCAGCCAAACAAATAGGCAGGCACTTATCTTAATCCTATTGTTACTCTATTAGGCACTGGTTTTGCTTTTGCTCCTTGAAAACTCAGATATTTAATACTATATTTAAACTGGGCCCAGTGAGTGACCCTGACCCAGGGAACCCACTGGTTGTTCTGGTTGTTAATGGTTGTGAACTCTAAGTTGAGGTCACTGTACTAAGTGTTACTGTAATTTGAAGCATTCTCTGGCACAAGAATTTCCCTCAGGATAAACAAAGTTCTATTGAACTGAACTGAACTGAACTGAATTGAATTGAACGGAATCGAGTCAAATTGTATTGAATTGAATTGGAATTGGGCATCTTTGCTGCTGCTTTCTCTGCCTCAGGCTTTCCGCGCTTGGAAGAGGCTTTCTTTGTAGGCCCGAGGAAAGGCGGAGAGGCCCCAGAACAGAGCCATACCGCCAAATATACTGTAATACTGCACATAGAAATAAAGTTTTCTTTGACTAAAGTGTTCCTGACTGAAATGAAGACATGTTCAGTTGAACTGTTTATTATTAAATAAGAGACTTAGATTAAAACTTTCTCCTTCTTCTTCTTTTGTTTTGAAGACCTTGTGACATTTGAACATGTCCTCCAATTACATGACATCATAAGTAGGCCTATTTCTCTCAGTCCTTCTCTCTCCTCTTTCTACCTAATGCATTTCTCTGTCTCGGCCTCTTTCAGTCGGCTCTCTGGCTCTGTCAGTAATTCAAAAGTAGAATTCAAAAGTATATTTTTCAGTGAATAAAACCATCAAAAATAAAACAGAGTAATAAAATGAAAAAAAAAAAAAAATAACAGACCTAAATTAAAACTTTTATTTTTGGGAAGATCTGTCTCTCCGGCTCTTGTCTCGGCCCTTGTTGTGTCTATGTCACTAGTGTCCACTGCAAATCCACTAAATATATGCAGTCTATGGGCACATGAGACAAGTGAGAGACACGTCAAGAAGTGCACTGTAGCCAATCAGAGGCAGCGCAGGGCGAGAATTATAATGAGGTGCTGATCACCGGCAATAGACTTGTAGAAAACAAGCGTCTGGATGTGAACCCAAGATTCTAGTGTCATGGTCCTGAACTCTGTGAATCCAATGTGATACATAAAGTGTTTCATTGACTCAAAGAAATGTTGTCTATGATCATAATCCAATACCAGTATAATTGAATGGGTCCGTGAGAGTGTGGATACGGTAAGATAGTGTATGTGCAGTGGTATGGGAGTGTTGGGTGAAGTGTGATCCAGCTGTCGATGAGGCAGAGACAGTTCTTGTGCACCCAGTTACACATTACAGTGAATGTCTTTTTGCTGAAAGCCTCGCAGGTTTGAACACATTAATTAGCATCTAAACACGTTCAGAGTCAGTTTGACCTGCTGCTCCTATAACAGCTGCAGTCTGGGGCAACATCTGCTTCTGCAGTGATGGGTAGAAACTGGGAAGCTGGTTGATTACAGTCCATTCTAGTTATTGTGCTGTTGCGTTCTCCGACAGCTGCAGTATTAGGGTTGGGTATCATTTGACTTTTAAAGACTAGAGCTGATACGATGAGTTACTGTGCCACTACCTGAACAATCTTTTTCGATACCTTACTTTGAGGTTCATTTCCACTGCATGGTTCAGCTCAACTTGACTTGACTCACAGTTGGTACCAAGACCTTTTCTCCATTTTGCTTTCCACTGGGGGTCCATGTCATTGGTCCGACAGCCCATTGGTTCGACATCCCATTAGTCCGACTGTCTGCGGTGCCGAACGGCTCGCGGCGGGCATATAGTGCGCCGCGACCAGCTCTGGGTCAGCTGGGAAAGGCTTGAGGCGGAGCAGGCTCACGGCTTATGTGTTTGTCACTTTCTTTTTCATTTTAACCCACACCATGATCTTTTCCTGACCCTAACCAAGTGGTTTTTGTGCCTAAACCTAACCAGACCTTAACCACAGGGCATCATGATGATTTCGGAACGGACTTCGGAACAATGGTTTTAACATGGTCGGAACAATGGGATGTCGAACCAATGGGCAGTTCCCTCCACTGGTGGACAGTACCCACTTAGTGCAGGCTAGATATTTAACTGATTGTAGTGATGCCACTTGAAACCACCATGACATCTTTTCATCGCCAACCAAGCGTAGTCTTGTGGGCCGCCTTTTTTAAAACCTGTGTTGAGTGACTGAGAAGATTGCAGTCACTGTTGACCGGCTATCTGCTTTTTAGAAATGACAGGTTTGTGCAGGATGTCGTGTGTTGCACTAGTGCCGATTCTGTCCAACCAATCAGTGGTCTGCAGTGTTTTAACTCCACCTCCTTAGCTCAGCTCGCTTGGACCCTTGACCGAGGTGTCACCAAAAAATGTACCAGGTACTAGCCACAATTTTTGCTAATGGAAGAGCCAAGTCGTGCTGTGGAAGAGGCATAAGTCCACAGCCATGCTAGCTGCCGTGTCAGGTTGTACTTAGGCAAACATGAGACTGAACATGCTCACAATGATAATACTAACATGCAGGTATGATGTTTACCATGTCCTCCATGTTAGCTTAGTGTGTTAGCATGCTAACAGTTTAGAATTAGCACTAAACAGGAAGTACAGCTGAGACTGATGAGACTGTCATTTACTTTTGTCTTAAGTTAAAGTGTTGACCCTACGATGGCGCCAGATGAAATGTTAATTCTTAGTTAGACATAAATGTGTGTAACAAATTCAATGGACATCCATCTAGTAGTTGTTGAAACTCCAACACACAAATATCAACCTCGTTGTCGTGCTGAAGGAAAGTCAGTCAGGAGAGACTCTTTTTTGCTTTTGTGAAAACAATATTTATTTACTTGTGCACATAAATATAAAAAAATCTGTAAAGTCTTTGGCGATTAGACCCCATTGAGATGTTATATATTAAAGGTGAGTGATGAATCCACGGTTGAATAGGGAACCCCCCTGGGGTCTAGATGCTGATGGTTGTAGAGGTGGTGAAGATGAGATGAGGATGTGAAGAAGATGAAGAAGTGCTGATGATCAGGATGAGTAGAGGAATGGGCCTGTACTGAGTTCGTCCTGGACTCTGGATACGATGGTTGGAGGTGAACGGGGTGGGTGAGGGCAGATATAAAATTTTGCAGTAGCATCCTGATTGGCTGATAGAGATCGTGGCAGAAATTGATTGTATAACTGCAAGAGTGAACACCTATAATCAGCTGATTGGAGGAAGCAGTGTGAATGGATGAGCACAAAGGAAGTCTTCCTGAGCTTCATAATGAGGAGATAACCATGGACCAGGAAGACCAGGAATATCTGGCCACAATTCCATGTCCATCCATACAAAAGTTGTTGATATATTTCAGTGTGAACCAAAGCAGGGCACCGACTGACTTCAGGAATATCACCTTAATGAACCTGTCATCTTTGAGAGATTAGAGAGAGTCTTGTTTTATTCACAGGACTTGAACACGCGCTCATTATGTACAATTACGTGTAGAGTGTTGATGCTGCAGTTAGTGCCATTTAAGTCCAGTCCAAGCGTTCATTCATTCTTTGGCTCACACCCAGAGGGAAATATCTGGGGCACAGGCTGCAGAGCAGCTCAGCTGTGACGCTGAAAGGTTAGTATAACATACAAAGCACATACCCATGATGTGATGTCACCACATCTCCTGTGATAAATCATCTTCAAGCATGAAACACATGAAATATGTTGAGTCTTGTCATTTAGGTACCTGAGCTGGAGTTAAATTAACATCATTAGGAATTACTATAAGATGCCGGTTGTTTGTATTGAGACATCATCTCTCCTCTTTGTTATTCTCATCTTGTGGGCGGGACCTTCCTTTTGTATGTAGCCAATAACAGCTTTCTCACACCTCAGACAGCCAATAGCAAACCTGCTCCGATGTCACATGTCCCTGCCACCGGCTGCGATCCAATCCCCTCTCCCATGTTGTTAATATTAAAAGGCTGCAGTCTACCGACATGAGCTCATAGCAGCACACACACACACACACACACACACACACACTGGAAACAAACAATGAGACATTATAATGATGCAGAGATAAACTGATTGCCCTGAAAACACTGTATGAAAAACACTACAGCTCTTCTAAGAACATCTTTGTATTCAAAACTGTTTGCTGATATTAGTTCATGAAGCTTTGTTAAATTTGTGTGCAGGGAAAATCCCTTTTTGCCACCTCAGGCATCTCTCATTAATTTAAAGCTGATTCCTCCCTGAAAGTCGTTAATTGCACAGAAATCATAAAGGCGTCCCCTGAAGGTCTGATTCCTCCATATCTGAGTAAATCAATGTTTTGTGAATAATGTATCAGGAGCTTAATAATTGATCTTTAAGTGCACGGCAGCCTGCATGTACCTTTCTCTTTTATTTCTGGAAGTCAGATGGAAAATGTTTGTGGTTTTTCCAAATCATTTACATATATAGTATCGTATAAATATCCTGCACCCGTTGTGTCGTACAGAATCTCTTTTCCATCATGCAAAAAAGACAAAAACTTGAATGAAAGGTGTGAATTTGTTTCCTCCAGGTGCTCCAGCTTCCTCCCACAGTCCAGAGACATGCAGGTTAATTTGTGACTCTAAATTGTCTGTAGGTGTGAATGTGAGTGTGAATGGTTGTCTGTCTCTATGTGTCAGCCCTGTGATAGTCTGCTGACCTGTCCAGGGTGCACCCTGCCTCTCACGCAATGTCAGCTGGGATAGGCTCCAGCCTGCCATGACTCCAACAGGATAAGCGGTTACAGAGAATGAATAAATGAATTAATGGGCAAAAATCCCAGAATAAACATTGAGCATATTGTGATTGAAGTAGACCAAGAGAAAACTCGACTTATGCTTCTCCTTTTGGCTGTTTTGAGGCTTTAGAAAAAAAAAGAAAAGTGTCTCAGAGATGGAGAGAAAATTTTGCTAATGGTTTAGCCTTTTGCTAACTAGAGCCAAAGGCTCACAGCTGTGGCTTCAAGTCACATTTATGGAGATACCTTTAGCTAGAGCCTCAAATCACAGTCCCCCAATCCCAAATGGATCCCTTACAGACTTATTGACTCAAGCCTTAAGCCCTGACAGACGAAGGACCAATTCCATTTCTTCCCCTTAGCCCTTGTCTTGGCCCTTCCCCTTGGTTTTGTGTGTTTACGTGAGGGGAAGTGGTGTCCCAATTCTCCGTCAGGTTAGCTCTTACCATGATGGAGAATTGGGACACCACTTCCCCTCACGTAAGAAGGGCCAAGACAAGGGCTAAGGGGAAGAAATGGAATCGGTCTTCGTCTGTAAGGGCTTAGGGCTTGAGTCAACGAGTCTGTAAGGGATCCATTTGGGATTGGGGGGAGTGTGTCCTCCGCCTCACTCCCCGCCGCTACAGACCCCTCTGTCGTAAGCAGAGCAGGCAGCAGCTCTGGGGACCGACCTCCAGTCAGCAGCTGCAGCAACCCAAATACAGTCAGTGAAAACCCCAGCTCAGGTGAACTGGGCAGCATCATCTCCCTGCCAGATGAGCAAACTTTCTGTTGCTGCCATTACACAGGTTAGGCCTGGTGCTGCCCCTGGCCACCAGCCCAGGACTTCTGGTCTTGACTTAGTGCTGATTAGTTGTCATTCACTGTTGTCTCAGTTTAACAATATGTCACCAGTTCTTTTATTTTATTTTCTACTTCTGTCTTTTCCCCTTTTTACCTGTCTTGACTTTTTACATATATTTTTCTAAATATTAATTTATTTTTTTTCCCTTTCTTCCTCTTTTTTATGATCTGTAACTCCAGTATTATTATGTTATATCATTTCTTATAATGCGACAAAAACAAACAAACAAAACAATAACTGTGATTAAAGTAAATTTAGGTCGTTGAAGGGTAACTTTATCGTCAGCTCTTTTTTGAGAGGAACAGTTGGATGGAGACAGTGAAGAGGCTGAGTGAAATAAGTTTCATAACAGGAGCATCATGGCTGCACACTGTGTGATGCTGGACACCCAGTGTGTGTGTGTGTGTGTGTGTGTGTGTGCTGTAAGAGCCCAGTGTGAAGTATCATCCTCCCCTTCTCTCTCTTTATCTCTCAGCCAAAGCCAGCTGGTACTAAGCAGAGGTATTCATCCATCCCTACTCCCTCCTTTTTTCCTGCTGTCCCAGCTGCTCTCTCTACCTCTCTCTCTGCCTCCTCCTTTCTCACCCCTCCTCCTCCTCCTCCCTCCTCCTCCTCCTCCTCCTCCTCCTATCTCAACCTCCTTTCCACCGTCATTTCCCTCCTGTTCATATGTCCCGGCGAGACGTCGCGGACTGAGCCTGTGTGTGTGTGTGTACATAGAGGATGGCTCAGTGCTCAGGTGCAGTGCTCTGGGAACCAGTCAAGCAGGCAGCAGGACCAGTTCATTTACCCAGACGACAGAGCGCTCTGCTGGGTTAGGGGCTGGAGCTTGAGCCCCATCTTGGACCTCCAACCCTGGAGCTCTACTGACGTACCTGTAACTGTTTTTATACATCAATCGAGGACATTTTCACCTGACTCTGGATCATATCATTAACTGTTTTTGTATTTGCTATAACTGGCACTTGTTTTGCACTTTGAGCTTTGAGAAGTGGAAGCAGCTGCCTTCACAGCGGTGGAGCCTGAGGAGTATGTCCTGCCTGTGCCCTGCCCCAAACTGGACCTTTGCATCTGCACAGTGTGGATAGCTGCTGAGGGACACCAAGAACAAAAGACAGAGGGGGAATCTTGAAAACGAGGAGAGGAAAATCCTTCCTTCTCACACACCTGTGAGGGCTCCTCCTCTGACAAAAGCGCAGCCGAGGATACGGGAGGAACAAAAAGATAATTAGGAGCTGAGAAGAAAAGGCTAAAGAGGAGACTCTGGGTCCACCCTCCATTCATCCCTCCATCCATCCGTCCTTCTCCGGTTTCCCACCTGTGAGGATTAATTGGACTGGAGCAGCATGGCGCACGCCGCCTCGCAGCTGAAGAAAAAGGCGGATGAGAACCTCAACGCTGCGGAGGACGAGAAGGAGAAGAAGAAGGCGGCGAGGAAGCGTTCACGCGAAGTGAAGAAAAAGGTAGAGAAAGAGAGAGAGGAGGAAAATACAGGAGAGAAAAGAAAGTAATGGAGCTGACACAGGGGAGAAAGAGAAGGGCTTGAGACGTGACGGTCTAGTGGAGTCTCTTTTGTCATGATGCAGCCTCCTCACACACACACACACACACACATTCATGCACATACACACCCAGTGTGATAAGAGGGGTGGTCCCGGTGGGAATACTGGGAGGGGGGTGGGAGGGTGGAAAAGACAGCGAAAGATGGACGAGTAGAGCGCACATATAGGGAAGAAAAGAAAAGATAACGGGATTAAGCCATGGAGGGCAGATTGGTATTTTAGGCACTGGTGTTGCTATTATTATGTGAAAGAGACGAGTTCACTGGTACTGCTGAGTTATAAAATATCTCCAGTGGCATTGTTTTCATTTTAAAAAAAGGTCCCTGTACTGTATCACACACACAGATATATAATCTCACACACTTTAAATTTGTTTTCCAATTAAACCTCATTATATGTTCAGCTTTACCCCACTTTGATAGGACGCCTGTGTGTGAGTGTGTGTGTGTGTGTGTGACTTGTCCTCAGTCACCCCCGCTCCGTCTCCATGTTAACTTTCTTGTATGAAAACATTTATCTTCATCTCAACACACTTTCCCACCTCCGCTGCTTCGTCTCCCTCTGCTGAGATATACTAACGTGTGTTTTCTGGATAGTTCCATGTCAAATGTGTGTGTGAATGATCACCGGAGTAAAAAGGCGTCAGCAGTCACACCCTGCGGTTAGGTGTGGGTTGTTCCTGTGTGTGCACATGCGTCACCGTGCAAGGACAAAGTTAAGACGCACACAAACGTGCATATGAGGTGATCAATAGGTCTGACTTGAAATCGATAATCGTTCTCAGTGTGGTTTGACAAAAGTCGACGCTGATGTCGAGTGTTTGAGGAACTTTGTCGACCTGTGTGACGAACTGTGATTGGGCCCACGGTGAAAATCGTTTGCCTGAGTGTGCGCACATGTTGACATTTGGGCTTGTGCACATGTGTGTGTGTGTGTGTGTGAGCGCTAGCCTGAGGCCATAATTAGTCTGGGGTTAGCCACCTGTCACGATGAGTCAATAGCAGTGACCTCATTTGCGTCAAGGTCAACATGGAAAGAGAGGTGACTGCTTGTGGTCACAGGAAGTCGGGGGTGTTGTGAGGCAGCAGTTGTGCCTCAAAGACAGGCAACAAGAGTGTTTTTATAAGTTGTAGTAATTCTGACTCTTGTCTGTCAGGTGCAAACAAGGAAGTTTGGTTATGCTGATACAAAATACGTTTTTATCCACCTGTTTTTATGCACATTTTCAATCTGTGCCTTGAAATATTGCCAAAAGACTTTAGGGTGTAGTCACATATAGGCGATGTAGACGAGTCACTGTTGCCTGTTGAGGCAATATTCATGCTGGATGTGACGCACACGGAAAACTAGCTTGCTAACAAATATCATAAATATATCACTGCCGGAAAATGGTGGATTGCCCCCTCTGGGTTGGGAGTGCGCTCACAAGTGAGGGTGGAATAGAGCATGAAATGGATCAGCGGTTTGGTGTGGCGTCTCCAGAAGGCGAAGCTTTCGATTTACTGGTCCATCTATGTCCTAACCCTCACCTATGGTCGTGAGCTCTGGGTAGTGACCGAAAGAATAAGATCTTGGATACAAGCAGTCAAAATGAGTTTCCTCCGTAGGGTGTCTGGGCTCAGCCTTAGAGATAGGGTGAGGAGCTCAGATGTCCAGAGGGAGCTCGGAGTAGAGCCGCTGCTCCTTCATGGCAAAAGGGGTCAGTTGGGGTGGTTCGGGCATCTGATTAAGATGGCGCCTCCCATTGGAGGTGTTCCGGGCATGTCCCACTGGTAGGAGGCCCCGGGGCAGACCCAGAACACGCTGGAGGGATTACATATCTCATTTGGCCTGGGAACACCCTCGGGGTCTCCCAGGAGGAGCTGGAGGAGAGGGACGGCTGGGGTGCTTTGCTTGGCCTGCTGCCCCTGCGACCTCTTTTTTTCTAGCTACAACCCAGATTTTTAACCGCATTTGACGAGACCTCTGGGGATGGTTGACCTCGTAGGTAGAAAATAGTAGCTAATCTTAGTCAAAGTTAGCTAGTGAAGTTAGCCTGACAGCTTTGCATCCATGTGCAGAATTGGAAATATAAAGCACAGTTACACTCAAGCACATTTACTCACCTGGCCAAAAAACAAGATGGCAGCAATTTCAATTGTGGATTCAACCGCACACAAAATACTTATGGTCCACTAGACTCTTTTATGCTTTCAGCAGCATGCCATGCAACTTTAGTAACATTAGGGGGTCTAGAGGATGAAGTAAGTTGTGATAATGGTTTTGTCTGCACCGAGCAAATCAGTCAACCCAGCCATCTTTTGTATGTGGGGCCCATGCTAGTGGTAAACGGGCTGAAAAATGGGCCATGTATTGAATCGTTCATGGGTTACATATTGGCCCCATGCCCCATACACAAGTGGGCTCCAGATGAGATGCCCGTTTTGAGCCCATACCCACTCGGTAGCCAGGTAATCCTAGCATAACCATGTGGGTCCCACTTCGATAAAGCTATCATTGTGGGCAGTTGGCATGGGGCCAATATGGAGTCCATGGACGATCCCATATAGGGCCCATTTTTCAACCCATTTACTTCCCACATGGGCCCCACATACAAATGCTGGCAAGAAAGTTGTGGGAAAAATCACATTTGCTCATTTTGTATGGATCACATTCAACATGAGTATCGATTTTCTGACAATACCTGCTGCCTGTAGGTTCACTTTCCTCTATATCCAGTTCATACAGTGTCACTTCCTGCTCTCCATCTGAATTTTGCGCATCTTAATAGCCGTATTGCAAGCAAACTGTTCTGTAATTTCTCAGGTGAGGACTGTCTCTATTGTGAGTGTTTTTATTTGGTGTTTAACTTTGGCTTAACAAAACAAGACAAAAGAACAACAATGGATTTGTAATTAATCCCCTTTATGTATCCGTCACGGTTTCCACCAGTATTGTAAATTACATTACACCCAGATTTTGACTCCAGTATTGATCATAATGGATCAGTCCTGCTCAGTGTGTTGGATGAGTAATAGTACTGCATAATGACGTGCTTTCATCAAACTCAAGGCAGAGCTCTTCTTGAATTCTGACATTGAGGAATCTGAATAGCTGAATGGAGGAGATGAGGGAGGTTTGACCTTGAGGCTGAAACTCGAGCCTGTATCACAGATTTATGGTAACAGGTGAGGGAAACGTGTTGCTGTAGTAATGTGTGTGTGTGTGTGTGTGTGTGTGTGTGTGTGTAGGGTGACATCAGCAGTTTCTCGGCGTTTGTAGCGTAATGTTGGCGGGAGGGTGTCGGCTATCCTGGGCTCGCTCAAGGTAAATCTATAACACTGTCTGCCCCGGGCCAATTCTTGGCATCACGGCACAAAAAATATCCTCTCCCTCATCGGATCACATCACCTCAATTACCGTTCTCCTCTTTCCCTCCCCTCCTCTCGCTTTACCTCACCCCGCCTCGCTGTCTCCGGGCTTTTTGTCTCCCTCTCAGACAATATAGGTGTAACAGATGATAGACCTGACGCTAGATGTCGGTGTCTCCCTCTTTATCTTAGTTAAAGGTTCTTGAGGGAACAACTATCTCAGATTCGGAGACAGGGCATATTAGCGTAGCATCGCTGAAAGCCTGAAGGCAGACAAACAGCTTTCCTGATTCTATCTTAAGTTAAAAAATCCTCCAGTATGCTCCAAGTTGTCTTATTTACACATTTTATCTTGCTAATTTAACCCACACATGAACAGAAATGTGGGGGGCACGTGTGGGATTAGTTAGCCTAGCTAGCACTACAGCTAGCAAGCTAATCTGCTGCTGTAGCATGTTCTAGCTAGATCACGCTAGCTTTTTGTTTGACAGTGTCGTATGAGTTTTTATTAAAAATATTGCAATTGATACACTTTTTGTCGGCCTCTCTAAATGTAGATTTAACAGCTAGATTTCAGTGTCTCCCCCTTTATCTTAGCTAAAGGATCTTGAAGGAACAGCTATCTCAGATTCAGAGTCAGGACATGTTAGCGTAACATAGCTTGAGGTAGGGATGCACCGAAATGAAAATTTGTGGCCGAAGCCAAATAATATTAAACGCTTGGCCGAATACCGAGTACCGAATAGCGTTGTTTAGTTTTCCATTAGTTTTTGCAGATGAACCCCCTCCAGATTAGTGTTGTCACGGTACCAAAATTGGATCCCACTGTACGATACCAATGAAAATATCATGGTTCTGAGTAGTATCACGATACCACAGTGAAAATGAGGCAGATGTGCCTTTTGTCATTTATAAAAAGATAAATCACTTTTCTATAATACATCAATGATATTTCAATGGAATAAATTACTTATTGACTTATTCATACTTCAAAAACAGCATCAATGAGTGATTAACATAGGGGGGATCAAAATAAAATAAATAAATAAAATAAGAATCAACCAGCCCCCCTCCTCCCCTGACAAGTCCCTTCAGAAGTAAAGAACAGTCCCTAAAGTGCGGTGAGGTCTGTGGGCCGTGAACGGCTCGTTTCTCCTCTGACACGTCACATACCTGTGTTCGGCTGGCTCAGCTGTTCAGGTACTTCTGAGAAGTACCTGAACAGCTGGGAAGAAGAGGATATTATTGGAGCCGACTTCCCGTCGCCGGTAAGCCGATGGCCGCCGTATTTGACAGGAATACATTACTGTCTGTGTCTGTGACCCCCGTTCAACCCACAATCAGTGGGATTTGCCTTTCGTTTTTGCTGCTGGTTGAAATCTGTAGGCTGCTCGCACAGCGTGCTGAATGATTTAAGCCTATTTTGCTCGCTCAAAACTATTTTTAGTCGCAAATGCGAGTGCGGTGACAGACTGATCACCACACTGCCGACATTTTACTCCGCCCGTCACGGCACGCTGTTTGATTGCGTTATCAAAACAAGTCGCTATTATTTGGCCTTGCTTTTAACTTATTCCACCGAATACCAAATGTGTGGTTTTTTGCAATATTCGGCCGAATATATTCGGTTACCGAATATTCGGTGCATCCCTAGCTTGAGGCCTGAAGGCAACACAGCAACATTTAACAATGGTAATGTTATAAAATTAGGCTCCATTACAACTCACAAGGTTCACAGACAAAACAACTGTCTTATACTAAGCACTTTTTCCAAACAAATACAACATGCTAACATTATTAGCACAAGCCTATGGCATTTACATTGTATAAATTAGCCTAGCAGCTAGCAGAGATTTCCTCTGCTCATATGAAGCCAGGATAAATCACACACAAGACTTAAAATGCTATTTTTGTGGAGGTTTCATTGTCTTCACAGTTTATTGTTTCTTATCTGTGAAATTAAAGTAAATAAAAGCTTTGTTTCCACTGAGGAAAATGGTTTTAGCGCACAAAAATAGACAGGAGGTCTACGTTGCCGTGACATGTATTTCTGGGGAGGTGCACGTCAGGCTAAGACGTAGGTTATGGCATCGATTTGACGCAGAAGTATAAATCCCAGTTTGATAGGAAGTTTGATACTCTCTTGTCTGAGTGTTAAGTATGGATTGGAGCTAAAGCCAAGAAGTGATCAGCTTAGCTTAGCTTAGCTTAGCATAAAGACTATAAGTAAGAGGAAACAGCTAATCTAAATCTCTCCAAAGTTAAAAACCAAACAAAAGTTCACTAATTAACAAGTTGTATTCATTTTACTTTTAGTACACAAACAGAAATGTGTGAATGACAGTTTGTGGTTTTAGAGAAAGTTGCACCTTTTTGCTATTTCTTTGTTTTATTTGGTCTACAATGAGCTTGTTTTTTGTCTTTGGGTCTCCCTGCCTCTCATTTCTACATGAATTTTTAAATTATATCCAGCTTGGCATGACATATCATTCCTTTCATTCATACAGTTAATGTTGAATTGATTTAGTAATGCATTCCAGGCCTGCAGAATGTATCCAGTAGCTGATGCTGTGTGCGGTATGATGTGATTTACGGTTCTTACTGGAAGCAGAAAAACAAAAGCCATGCATGACGAGCACCACTGAGACCGATGCACCGTGCAGCAACTGCCATTAAAGCTATTAAGCTGCATGCTTCAAGTACACATGTAATATTGAACTTGAAGACATGCTGTGCTTTTAAGCATTTAATGCAGTGTGTCAGTTATGTCTCTCAGTCCAGCCTTTCAGATCAGTTGTCTGTCTGGTTGTGTGGGTGAATGGCTGACTGGCTGGCTGGTTGGCTGATTAACTGGTCTGCTAAGTTTTTGTCCGGCAGCCTGACTGATAAAACCACATATCAGTCTTTATATGCAGTGTGCATGTTGGGGCATTATCTTCTTCTCCTATTTGAAGCATGATTTATTTTGAAAACTGTAACACCAATATTGATATTGGTGCGAAAAGCCATCTGTGTGCTGACCTTCCCCGGCAATAGAAGAGGGCAATATTTCTTTCAGCAGGGACTGAAATTTGGCAACGGGACAAAGTCAGTGTGTGTAACCAAATGGGCTTCAAGGCAGAGAAGTGTAATGAAAACACTCAGTCAGAATTGTTGGCATCATTCCCCTTCGTCCAGCTCATTTCCTTTATCATTTCAGATCCTTTTAGTGATGGTGCGATTCCAGACTCTGAAGCAATTGGTGGCTGCTTCACCTCACCTCTACTCCGTCCTTGATCTTAAATCACACACACACACACACACACACTCAGACATAATGACAACCTTTTCTTTACCTCATCTGACCTTTTTTGTATTTATTAGGTTTTACAAAACAGTCACATATAAATTGGAGTTTATTTATGTGCATTTCAGCCCAAAATGGGATAAAATATAAAGCTATATTGGTAATGTTATGGATATATGCATGCTGCTAACAAGGCCTGTCCTCCACGAAGAATTTTCCTAGTCCACCAACAGTCATCATTCAGGGCCATCAGTCGACCAGTCGCTTGCATGTTTACGATATGAATGTAATGATTAAATAATATATTTTGGTGGTTTGAGTTGAAGGTGTGAGAAAGAATAGTATCAGTAACATTGTTAACACTGTGCTACATTACAGAGAAATACAAACCGTACTAATGAACCTTCATTAATATAGGCCTATATTTTATCTCCAAGTGCACGTCACACACTGAGCGAGCCGCCTGTTAATGACGCTGTGGGCTAATGGGCATGTAGCTACTTCCATGTTTCAGAAACGCTGCGTTTTCTGAGGTTTATTTTTGGGAAGGACTCGTTTCAGGCTTCTTTTTTTTTGTTCATCTGCAGCATCCACTCCGCTCCCCCCACTCACCCTATCTCTCTTTATCTGTCTCTCAATGCCTCCCTCCCTGCATCTCCGTCAGCTGGCAGGAGGCTGTATTGTTCTGCCACACTTCTGCTTCTGGGACTGCGGGGGGAGGAAGCAACGTACACACACACACACACACACACACACAAACAGAAAGGTCCCTTGTGACCAGGCATTGTACCACTTTAATCCCCTGACACTTATTTAAGCCAAGATTCATATTTGAGGCCCACTCGTTCTTCCTGCTCTACATCTCTTTGTTCCCTGTACGCCACCAGATCTGCTGCCATTTGAATAATCAATCTTTTATGATTATATAGCATGTAGAAGGTTGTTTATTTGACGGAAAAATTTAGAATACTCCACTTTTTGATGGCGAAAAGTGTTTAATTAAATTTACTGTTATAGCAGTTTATAAAACTTTTGAGTGAACATCTTTTTTTGTTTCTTTATATATTTCATACACTCAAAGAAGATTAATCAAGCTTTACATTTTATGCATTTATCACAATTAAAAAGCAGTCATGCTTGTAATGCACACAAATTAGTTTCCAAATAACCTTTTGAGTAGTGTTGCTTCCAATCATATAATAAATTATAATACTATGTTACTACGTTATGCATTGATTAAATAGTTTAGTGTGAACATTTAAACATTTTTTTTTACATTTTACTGCACAGCTTAAATGATAAATTGATTAATTGACAGAAAAAAATACAAAAAGACAAAACATACGTGTATTAAATGTGCGTAAAGAAAATAAAGGGGAAGTGAAAAAACAACAACTGAGATACAGGACTTCTTTAATCCCTAATTGACGCAAAATTAACCTGCAGTGATTTTAATTTCAAGCAAAAATGCCAAAAATTTACTTGTTAAAGCTTCTCAGATGTGAAGACTATATTCCTTTATCTCCAGAGATACTGAACTGAATATCTTTTGGTTTTTCACAGAGCTACTTCACAGGATTTCTCACATTTAATTCAATAAACGATTGATTGCTTGAGAGAATAATCATTAAATTCATAACTAATAATGGAAATAATCATTAGCCGCAGCCTTCATACCTCATTTCTCCTGCTTCTATTCTGATCCAATCCACTCTTCAATCAGTCAGGTAATCAATCACGCCATCCCCTAAAAGGCAGTTAGATGTGCAGCAGTGAAACGGAAACACAGGATAAAACACAAAGGATAGAAACATAGAGACATACTGTGTGCTGAAATATAAAATCAGAGAGAAATCATTAAAAATTGCACAAATACTGAAAATCTGCATTCAGATTTTCAAACAGCTATGCACGCTTGGTCTGATGCCATTTTTGTTTAAAGAAGTGTAAAAAAAGAAATCATTGAAGTCCAATGAGACCAGGGGTGTGTCATGCACTGTTCGTACATTTTCCTATGAAGAGTAATGCACCAAAATTTGTGACAATGAGCCAGTAATTTGTGCATAACCCATGTAAGGCTACGATCACATGACCAGTGTGCACACAGGAGTAAAGACGGCAGTGGTCCATAAGCAGGCAGGTTGGGGTGATGGTTGGATCACAAAACCCAGGACTTTCCCCAGGAGAACAGTGTTCGGAACCATGTGAACTCTGATTCATTTAAAAGCAGCGTTGCCAGGTGTACGATAATTATCGTATTTGTACGATAATTTGGCCCTCTGTACGATGTACGATCAATAATCCCATAAAAGGCCAAATGTACGATAATTTGATCATTTCATGAATGTGTGGTTGTAATCAGTATGCCAGAGTTTTTTTGTGAGCCCTGAAGGCATCCGTTCCCATGTGAGATGTTTCCAGCTAATCGCACTTTGCTTAGCGTGAGATACGGATGATGTTTGTCTCTGAACAATGAGCACGATTGGCTGAATTGTCAGCAGTACTCGCCCCACGAGGCACTAGGACCCGTCAGGAAGTCGAGCGAGAATGAGATTCAAAACAGAAGAAGAGGAAAAACAGAAGCAAGGAAAATGGAAAAAAAAAGTAAACCAAAAAAGTAAACACTAGAGTGACTATATTTGCCTATAGCACATCAGTAGGATTTTTATTTTGGTTATGATGGATGTACGATAATTTCCCACAAAATATGATAATTTTGAGTCTCTGGTACGATAATCCTACATTCCCCACCTGGCAACGCTGTTTAAAAGTATGTCCTAACCTTTCTTTCCCCAATTCCCCCAATTCCCAATCACCTACGTGACTTTACCATTTACGTTACTTTATGTTAAGGATGTAACGTTATCTGTGGGGAGCTAATTTGTAGGACATCATATGAACCAGGCCCTCAGGAAGCACGCAAGGCTTTGAAGCCATTTTTCATAGTGGCCAAACAGTAGTAGTACAATTTCCGTGGTCCATCATGTGATGCTGTTGGGCCCAAAAAGACTTTTTCGTATTAGGAAAATGGATGTCTATAAATCAGTGGGTACATTTTTTGGAGCATCAAAACCTACTGAGAAATGACTTGTTCCACTATCAAGATCTAATCCATTCGATCCGATTATATTTGGAAGGTCTAACAGAGGCACAAGATTAAATTATTCCATCCCCATTCAAGTTAGCAGAGAGCTAAACCGAAAGTCAGCTGTTTGGCCAGTGGAAGTTGGCCGCTCGGCCGCTCTCGGGCGCGCTCTGCAGCTGTAAGTCCCTTGTGCGCCTGCTCTATGGATCCAATGATATGGAAGCAGCACTGATCATCCGGGTGACTTCAGAGATTTTTTAGCTCCATGCGCCACTGAGCAACTTTCATGGGAATGAACGGGCCCTGCCGCACACGCTGTATCCAGGTCTCTAACTGTAGTATGTGCATTTTCGTTTTGTATCATACAAGCAGCTGAATGAGGTTATATTCCTCCTAAAAAGTGCCCGTATCCACTCCACACAACAAAAACTACTAAGCTAACGTTAACTACTCAAAACATTAACCAAAAACTTGATGCTAACGTTAAAGTTAGCTGTTGTCTATACCCTGTTCTGTGACCAACATGTAGCCTCATGTTAGCAAGTGCATACTGGCTACATCGCAGTCTTTATCTTATCCTGGCTGATCCACCATCGTTGCGATGTTTGTGGTACAGTATTGCGTGTTGAGAGCCCAAACTAGTAAACTGTCCCCCCATTTTGGAAGCAAGCTAGCTGTGACATGAAGGTATGACACAAGTTGGAACAAGGATTTCATTGGTCAGATGTATATTTCTGAAGGCTGCTGAAATCAAAGTCCACTTGAGTGTTTTTGGGGGGGTGCAGGCATTCATAAAAACCCACACAATCAGATTTTATAAATTTCCGTGCAAGTTTTTTGCTTTTCATTGTACAAAACAGACAAATGTTTCCGTCAAGTGCCGCTGATTTCACTGCAGATGTTTACCACCACGTCTTTGTGTTTGACGGTGAGAGAAGCAGCCTGTCAGATGAAAGACAATGTGAGATCTAACTCAATAAAGAGATCTATACAACAAAGTCATCGGGGACTTGTCAACATGAAACTCTCTCCTTTGTTGCTGCCGATTTTTGCAGCAACCAAGCTCAAACAGTTATCGCACAGTGACGAGCTAAAGAGACTTGTTTCTGTCATCAGAAAGATGCAGTCTGATATTAAGTTTAACAAAGGGAGGAACATACGTGAAGCATGCACACGAGCTATGGAGCACCAGATGCCAACTTGGACAATCTGAAGGCACTCAGCAAAGATGACAAAGTCGGAAAACCCAACTGAGGAGAGAGCGTTTATGAATTATAGAATGACTCCATTACAGAGCGGAGCAGAAACGACAGCTGGAGTGGAGAGGAGACAGAAAAGAGAGCTGGCGTGAAATGTGAAAGGAAGGCAGCGGGATGATGGAAGGTTAGAGGAGGGGAGACGGAGAAGAGGTGTCAGATAGGAAGGCAGTCATGTTTTTTACGCCACCCTCGCGGCACCAGGCCTCACTGTAACATGGATGTAGAGGGGGTTGCTGGGCCGGAGGATTGGTGCAGAGCCTGCCAAGCATCGTGATTGGTGGATGGGGGGATGACAGGGAGGGGGTTGTGCGTGGGGGGGGGGAGAGGTAACACAACGCATCCCCAACATGCTGCAAAAAAAAGAGAACGGGGAAAGAGAGGAGGGTGAAATCAAATTAAAATGAAGGGGAATTAAAGAGAGCGTGCAGCGAGAGATGGAGGAGAGCGATTGATAAAGTGGCAGAAAAAGAGGAGGAAATTGAAGAGTGGGCCGAGAGAGAGTGACGGAGAAAGATGAGGATGTTGTTAGCGAGGTCTTTTATCCTCCTTCCCTCTCTTTCTCTCTCCACAGAAGAAGATCGACACCAAGAACTGGGACAGTCCATTCATTTCCACACATACCCACACACTTGCAAATCAGCAGATTAAACCCATCCTCGTTTCACTGAACACACCACTGTTTTTGTTTTTCCTCCTCTACAGCCAGATTAGTGTTCGGCGCAATATGTTGAATTAATCTGACTGAAACGAGACACCTCCTTGTTTATGTGTGGGCAGCTGTCGTACGCAGCAGAGTTTTGTCTTGCTTATTGTCACCCAGATTTACTCAAATTGCTTTTTTTTTTCTTGGCAACAAATGTTGGTAACTGTTTATAAATGAGCTCCATCATAAACTGACAGTCTGTCCAGGGTGTACAGCAGCCTGTGTGAACAGGAATCGATAATTTGTGTATTTGTTTAATGAAATTTTGGTGCATTATGTGTAGAAGAAAAGTGCGAAATCACTGTGTCATTCTATAAGAAGTGGTGGCAAACAGCAGCAAAAAAGACCAGGAAATATATAGTTCAAACGCATTGTTCTTCTTACCTAAAGTTCTATTTATCTATTTATCTAGATTGTTTTGGTGTGAGTTGCAGAGTGTTGGAGGAACTAGATGGCACTCAGTTTGTGGTGCTGAAAGGGCAAAAAAAATCAATTTCAAAAGCTCAACATTAATGTCTCTTTCAGAAATCATGACCTGGTTACTCAAGATAATCCACAGACCTTGTTGTGAGCAGTTTCATGTAGGAACTATTTTCTTTCTGCCGAACTACACCTGCCAATCGTATCACTGTGTACAAGGAAGTGTGCATCATCTTATGGACAACATGACCATGGGCGGCTACGAGACAATAGTCCCCTGGGCACAGATAGGCGTCTCCTCTATAGGACCGAAAAACACACTCACAGACTTTGTGGTGATTTTGCTTCTCTGTAGTATTTTGTGTCTCTTCATACCTCTTCATAACATGTTTGTTCTTTTGTTCCTATTTGTTGTCCATTCATGTTTCTTTTTGTTTGTTTTGTCCCTTTTTGTAGTTCTCTTTGTTATCATTCCCCTGTTTGCAGTCATTTTGTGTCTTTTTTACTTGTTTGCTCCTTTTTGTAGTCATTTTGTGTTGTTTTCCCCCTTTTGTAGTTCCTTTGTGTCACTTTGTAGTCCTTTTTTGTGTCTTTTTGGTTGTTTGCCCCCTTTTGTAGTTCCTCTGTGTCATTTTGTAGTCCTTTTATGTCTCTTTTTAGTTGTCTGCTCATTTTTGTAGTCATTTTGTGTTGTTTTCCCCCTTTTGTAGTTCCTTTGTGTCACTTTGTAGTCCTTTTTGTCTCTTTTTGGTTGTTTGCCCCCTTTTGTAGTTCCTCTGTGTCACTTTGTAGTCCTTTTATGTCTCTTTTTAGTTGTTTGCTCCTTTTTGTAGTCATTTTGTATTGTTTTCCTCCTTTTGCAGTTCCTTTGTCTCTTTGTAGTCCTTTTTTGTCTCTTTCTAGTTGTTTGCCTCTTTCTGTAGTTCCTGTGTCTCTTTTTAGTCTTTTTGCGTCTCTTTTTAGTTGTTTGCCCCTTTCTGTAGTTCCTTTGTGTCTCTTTGAAGCCCTTTTTTGTCTCTTTCTACTAGTTGTTTGCCCCTTTCTGTAGTTCCTTTGTGTCTCTTTGAAGCCCTTTTTTGTCTCTTTCTACTAGTTGTTTGCCTCTTTCTGTAGTTCTTTTATGTCTCTTTGTAGTCATTTTTTGTCTCTTTCTAGTTATTTGCCCCTTTCTCTAGTTCCTTTATGTCTGTTTGTAGTCTTTTTACGTCTCTTTTTAGTTGTTTGCCCCTTTCTGTAGTTCCTTTGTGTCTCTTTGAAGCCCTTTTTTGTCTCTTTCTACTAGTTGTTTGCCTCTTTCTGTAGTTCTTTTATGTCTCTTTGTAGTCATTTTTTGTCTCTTTCTAGTTATTTGCCCCTTTCTCTAGTTCCTTTATGTCTGTTTGTAGTCTTTTTGCGTCTCTTTTTAGTTGTTTGCCCATTTTTGTAGTAATTTGTGTTGTTTCCCCCCTTTTGTAGTTCTTTTGTTTTTCTTTGTAGTTCTTTTTTGTCTCTTTTTGGTTGCTTGCCCCTTTCTGTTGTTCCTTTGTGTCTCTTTGCAGTCCTTTTGTGTCTCTTTCTAGTTGTTTGCCCCTTTTTGTAGTCATTTTGTATTGTTTCCCCCCTTTTTGTAGTTCTTTTGTTTCTCTTTGTAGTCCTATTGTGTCTCTTTGTAGTCCTTTTATGTCTCTTTTTAGTTTTCTGCCCCCTTTTTAGTCATTTTGTGTTGTTTCCCCCCTTTGGTAGTTCTTTTGTGTCTCTTTGGAGTCTCTTTTTGTCTCTTCAAGGTAATTTCATGTGTCTACTTGAGCTAGCTTTGTGTCTTTCTGCAGATCTTTTGCATCGCTCTGTTGTCTTTTTGGGTCTCTTCCTCGTTGGTATGTGTTCATTTGAGTGACATTTTGCAGGGGAAGGCCAGGGGAGGCCTGATACTTTGGGGCCTGGCCCTGTGCCCGGTAGGTCTGCTCAGTAATCCACCTATATTCTTGACAGCGCAAGATGTAAACGTTGATGGCATCCTCCTCCACTGAGCTGTAATGTTATCTAGCTCAGTGCTGCTAGGTGAGCAAGCAGTCGATGCACGCTTTTGTGCAATGATATGGTTTGTGGGTGTAATTCAGTAGAGAGAAAATAGTTGGTAAGAGGATTTTTGGGTGAACTGTCCCTTTAAGTTGAGCTTTGACTGGGGGAAACATTGGCATATCATAAGAGAAGAGAGACAAACAGCAGGACAGGATGATTTGATGTTTCACCCCCTGTGTGTTCTCAGTGGGTGAGGTGTTGATGCATGGCACAGGAGTCACGACGTAGACAGGATGTGAGTCTGTGTGTGTGTGTTTGTGTGAAAGGAAGAGTCTTCTCGGCTGTATTCTCTGGGTGTAGCGGACATTTTGAAGGTGAGCAGCAGGGAGGAGACCCGCCTGGATCAGACAGACAGAAATAGACAGAGACACTCAGACACAGTTCACCGGTGTGTGTGTCTGTGTGTGTGTGTGTGTATGTGTATGTGTGACAGAGGAGTTTCATGTTTGGCAGCTGCCCTGCAGGTGGGATGGACTGTACCCAGGTTCAAGACTAGTCTTCGTTTAACATCCTAATCTGGACAGACGTTTTCATAAGACACATTTTGATTGTCCAAAACCTTCAACAAGGAGCTCACCAACTCAAAATGGTTGGAATTGTGCGTTTCTGTAAACCACAGATACACTACAGATGTATGTTTCAAAACAGGTTGTTTTTAGCAAGACCTCAGCAGCATTTCCAGCCTTGATTGTGGCACTAAAACCACGTATTTTAAGCCAAGACACGATGATTTCCTAACCATGACCAAGTAGTTTTTGTGCCTCAACTTCCTGACTTCCTGCTGGAGAATCATTTCAGATGCTCATAATCATCTTTAATGGTTTTCTAACTGTTTCTTTTGTAGTGATTCACTGTAGGAAAAAATTTTTATGCTACGATCACCTCACGGTTCAGTGCTTCTCCAGGGGTCCTGATCCAAGGTGATTCCCCGCCTTTTGCTCACTGCATGCTGCTAAATCTCAATCCCTTCTCACCTTGAATAAGTACGCTACAGGAGGGTGTGTGTACTGTAGAATTGGGTGGATACATGGAGTCTGCTTGCACCACCAGACTGTGCAGGGTTGCAGTGGATACAGTGTGGCTCTGGTGAGGTAAAGCTGCGCTCATGCTTTTTGTTGAGAGGTTTTTAAGGGGCTCTTAGTTTATTCATGTCCTGGCCCACTAACATTGTGCAGAGATGTGCAGCCACTCAGGATTCATGGAGCCAAAAACACTGTCCTAATTTACACTATTCCCACTCCCTCTCTCTATACATGTCCATGGTTGCTCTCTACATCTTTCACACACAGACCCTTTTAGGGCCGACGTCACAGTGACAGCAGCATGTTAGCTGGAGGCGAAACCTGCCTCTCCCCCACAGGGCTGTAGGCTACATAGGAGTCTTAAAATGTGTTTGTCTTGTTGTGTTATTGGGGGCCGGAATAGAAGGAGTCATGGCTCAAAACCAGCCGCCACTGCCCGTCAACAAAGACAGTGGTTAAATGTGATAAGACCAAAGGACTGGACGGAGGCAAAAAGTATTTCCTGTTGTAGGGATAAATAAGGTTATGTGTATTAAGGGTTATCATGTCCACCTCATCAGAAACTGGGGAGGGATTAAGAGGAATATTGGATTTCTACATAACGCTAACTTTTTAGCGCGTTAGCTAACACTAGCTTCGATAGCAAAACAAACAAGTGTCGTCCTCTTTTGTAAGATTGGCTTCCTGTGACATCATCCATCCACTGAGTGAGAGCATACGGGTCGGCCAGTCTGGTCCCGTTGGTCAGTGTTTACTTATTCAAGTAACACTGGCGGTCCCGGAGAGTGAGTGACCTGACATGGTGCGATCGTAAATTCAGTCTGACGCTAGAAAGAAAGGAAGCGTTATATTTCTGTATGAATTAACGAACAGTTAAGTTCTCTCGGCGCTCTGCCACTCCGAACTGTACATTCTGATAGCGCTCCAAATTTCCGAAAGGTCCAGTTTGTGCCAGAGTGCACTCCGACACTCGTAATGAATATTTCCGAATGCACCACTCGCATCATCTTCCTCCATTGTTTAAAACAAGCCAATAGAACTTGCTAGCTAGTGTTAGCTAATGTCCGTGGAGAACTGTTTTGCCTCCAGCTAAGCCCCGCCCACCAAAAACATCATACTGTTTACTGACAGCAATCAGGCAAAAGGTTTGCAGCCACTGACTTAGGGTTTTTCAACACAAAGCTTCTGTAGTTCGATGCAGTCTCTTACTCAGCATTTATATCCTCAGTCCTCTTGAAACAATAAAGTATGTGTCTGGAATTAACTTTCACCACAGCAGTTGCTTTGAGAAGCTGGGACATTTGTGATTTGAACAAAGCTGATCATTTTGTAGCTTACACAAAAACTACAGCTCCAAACTTACCATGATAAGCACACACTCTCTCTTCTAAGGTCAATCTTTTGTTGTAATCTTTGACTTTCAACCTGAAATGGTGTTTGATAAAGGCCTTGAAAAGCAGAAATTTTAAGTAAACAACAATATTTGAATTTTTATATCCTTTAAATTACCCTCATTATCTAAAAATATGGAATGGACAACATGACATACTCTTTAGTCATATGCATTATTTCAAATGTCAGTGGGATTTTAAATGAGGTTTTCCTACGAAACCTCAAAGTTCTGGTTTCACTTCAGCTCTCTATACGAGAGCCGAAGGATAAACACAGAATGCAGGACGTTTAACAGAAACCACAGCCCAGTGTGGCCACGAGGCCTGGGAGTCAGCAGAGAGAGGAAACAACCGTGCTGATGTTGGATGTACAGCTAAAGTGCTTCATTGATTTTCTGAGCATTTCCTTAATTGCCTTTGGACTCTATGAGCTGTAAAGCTAAAGGCCTCTGCTTGTGCAGTGCTTCTTCTCTTCTTCTGCTGTTTTCTCTGTTTACTCTAGGTTTCATTGTTTCCTCATCTGGCTGTTTGTTTAATGTGTAACGGGGCCAGTGAGTGAAAAACTAATATTTAGTGTAGCAGCACAACAGATACTAGAGCAAGGAGAGGGGAGTTAGGAGAATTATATTGACAACTGAAATGTGCAGCTTGTTTTCTCTGGGCGTCAAATGCAGCAGCTTGGTCAGTAGCCGCTGGCGGCACAAGGCACCCTTTAGTGTTGGAGACACACCAGGCTTTTAATTAACTCCAGTTTAAACCCATCTATAGCAATGGAGAGTGAGAAAGTCTGTGAAGGGCAGGACAGAGCAGCGATGGGTGGGTCAAACAAACACAGGACTTTCACCTTAGGGACTGGCGTTCGTGTCATGCATGAAAAGAAAACTCAACATGAGTGTTGTGACATATTCATAAATTTACTTCCAAAATAAAGTTACATAACAAACGTACTTATTCCATTGTCTGACTCTTCCCACATTCTGCACACGGAGCACAAGCTTTTACCTTCGGGCAGACGATACAAAACTTAAACTGAATCATTTTAAAAATTAATTTGTGCCAACCTCAATTAAGATTTTAAATAATGTTGCTTGATGTTTTTCGGGGGGGTGTTGTGTTTTGCGTATGGCGCTCTGTTGTGTGCAATACATGAATGGCTGATGTGCAGTACTGTTATGTGTAGTATGTTTTATGATGTATCTTTTTCATTGTCTCTGGACTGTTATTGTAAGGCAGCAATTCTTGTGTAGCTCCTCAGTTCAAGACAAATCGTATCGTATTGTGTCATATCGTATCGTATCGTATCGTATCGTATCGTAACCCAAACCACTTTTTTCAAAACCTAACCAAGTCATTTGTTGCCTAAATCTAAAGTAGTTTTGGTGACGTAACACGCCATCCCCGAGAGTCCAAAACTGATGCAAGAGGGGCACCTCGAGTGTCATAGTGTGAAGCATTGTGCTGCTTAGCTATCGTATTTGAAGAGCTGGGAGAAAGGACGTTTTGAAATGGGCTATTTCATTACATGACAATCATTGCATTTTTCCATAGAGGGGAAAATCTGTCTGTGAAAATCAAAAGCTTAACACCAATCCCAAAGATTAACAAAGTCATCATCATATAAACCCTAACTTTCCTTTTTTTCTTTTTATAAAGCAATTAAGCTTTTAGTTTGTGAAATGGGAGAAAATATATTTTAAAAATACAGAAAAATGTTCATCAACAGGTGACATCTTAGAGAAGGCTAATTCAGTCAGGGCCTCTTTAGTCAAAGAAAACTTTATTTCCATTTGCAATTTGATATTTGACAGTATGGAGTATGGAGAGCACACATCTTTGCCCTTCCACGTGCATACAAGGAAAGCCGAAGGCAGAGAGCACACCTGTCTGCCCTTCCATGCGCCTACATGGAAGCCAATCCTCCAAAAGCCCAAAATATTCATTTATTTCTAATCCTCACATTTGAGAATAGCAGATGAAAGTTATCACTGCGTCCAGTTAAATATCTCAACATCCGCTGGATAGAGAGGCACAAATTTTGGCACAAATATTCATGATCCCAAGATGATGAATCCTAATGACTTGAGGTAATCCTCTGAGTTTTCCTCTAGCGCCACCATGAAGTTGACATTTTAGGCTTTTAGTGAAATGTCCCAGCATCTGTTGGATGGATTGCCATGAAATGTGGTACAATGTGAACTTTTCCTTTTGCACCATCATAATGTCAACATTTCCATTTGTCCAACACTTTGATTTATTACCAAAAACCTGCAACACTAATGACATCTCATCAGCCTCAGCTGCAATATATGTTTACCGCAGTCTCGTTAAACTCTCAGACTCTCTGTCTCTTCCTTGTTTATGTTTACTCCTCTGTTTGTGTCACGTCTCATTATAATGAGACAAAGTAGATGTTGCAGATGTCGTGATAGCAGGTCTGTGTGGGAGCAGTTTGGCTGCACCATCACACACTCGCTGCACATCCCTGCTGGTGCTCTGTGTGCTGTGTGTGCTTCTGGTCCAGGCCAGATGTTAATTTATTCATGACCAGCGCTCGTGTCTCTGTCAGAAGAGATTAACCGAGCGGAGCCACAGCAGCTTTCCTTCTTTCTTACTTGTTGTTTTTTTATGTTTAGGACCTCGTTGTGTTGGTATATTTGCAGGAGTTTTGACACCCAGATGTGAACAGCTGAGAGTGTGTGTGTGTGCTTTGAGGAACCGACAGGATCGATGTCTGTCTGTGGGTGTTTCTGTGTGATTGCCTGTTTCCCCACTGGGCTGGCAAAATGTGTCTACCTTTAAATCGACACACACACACACACACACACACACACACACACACACATATAGATTTGCACACAGCCTTACATCAGCACAGTGCCTGTAATCCAGCAGCAGCAGCAGCAGCAGCAGCGTCATCTGCCGTCGTCCAATGAGCAGAAAGCGCAGCAGCCAATTGCAAGGAGACCTAATGAGGGACGGATTCTGCAGCTGACAGTGAGAACTAGTTGAAGGGGGGGTTTCTAGATGCACAGTCTGATGTCTGGAGTTTCTACATCTTTAAAAAGAGACTAAATAATATGTCAGATTTGTGATTGAACACATATAAGATAGCACAGATGTGGAGTCTGGTCACATTCAGCTGGAAATGAAATGTGAGAGTGAAGAGCAGCGAAGAGTTTGAACGCTGTGTTTTCATCCTCCTCTCATGTGCTGCTGTGAGAGTACTGAGACTGCAGTAGCCGAGCGGCCAATCAGATCGCAGCACCGGTCGGAGACAGGACAACACACACACACAGACACACACACACACACCCTTATCTACCCATTCTCCGTTGCTTAAATAATACATACAATAACCAATGATGCGAGCCTTTTTCCAAAGAAGGAGGACATGTTTTCTTTTGTAACCAGTTCTTAATATACAATATTGATAACAGTATTGATTCTATATTGGAATTTAGTTTTGTGTTTTAGTATTTGCAACAAACTGGGACAGACAGTCGGTGTTGTTTCTGCACTTCACTGCTGCAGCTGATGCAGTAACACTGAGTGGCCACTAGGGACTGTCAGAGGACCTGAAAATTAATGACCAATAACCAAGCGAGCGGAGGTTTGTGTGTGTGTGTGTGTGTGTGTGTGTGATTTGTCCGTCACACACATTGGAGTATAGTGCATACACTTACCCAAATAATAAGGCTTTTTATCAATCCATAAAATGTGTCAGTCAATCCACATGAAATTGATCAACTACACTGATGATTGATTGATTTTTTTTCTAGGGCTGCACAACATAAGGGTCAGGCTAAAATACAACAAATCGCTTGAATAGTTTTTAAGAAAATTAAAGGAAATCATTTCCAACATTTTACTGAACGTTGAACTGAACCCAAACGGCATCAGTTAAAAAAATAAGAATGATAGTTACATTTTAAAGTGCAGTTTTCTACTGTTACTTTCAACTAACTCAAAAATGTTTGAGTGCAGTATCGAGGTCTTTCTTGATGTGTTTATTGTGTTAGTTGGCGTCATGGTAATGATAAAAAAAAAAAGATACATTCTGCTGCCCTAATTGTTTTTAAAGCATTCTTTAGTTCCAGTTTCTTGAATGTGATAATTTGCTGTTTTTCTCTGTCATATATGACATTAAATTGAAAATCTAGTCAACTAGACATTACCACAGCCTCTGAGAAACTTTGACTGCCATTTTTTTGTCATAGACCTAACCATTAATTAGTCAAGAAAATAATTGCCACATTAATCAGTTATGATTATACACAGCACGGCGTGAGCTGTCTTATCTTTAAATGGTGTTTAATCCTGCAGTTTCAGTGTTAGACCATCCACCACCTTATTAAGATCCACTCTGAGCTAACAGGGGGGTTCCACCCTTAAGCCACAAAACAACTTTTGTGATGATCCCCTCAAATACTTTTATTTTATTATCTTATTTTAATAACCATGCTCGCAGTAAACACATGGTGAAAGACTGAAAATGTACTCAGAGATTTTTTGAGTTAGCTGAAAGAGAGTATCAGTAGAAAACTGCACTTTAAAAATTAACTATTATTCTTTCTTTTTTTTTACAGTTGCTTTTTTCATTTGGATGTTCAAGTTGTTTAATAAAATAATGTTTGAAATATTTTTTTAAAAAAACATTTTTTTGATTCATTTCATTCATGATTTTTTTTTTTTTGAAACAACATAACGCAGCAGAAAACTGAGCACACTTTAATATCTGTTTATCACCAGTAATGTTGTCATTGCGATATTCTAAAACGCTATCCCATATTTTCCTCATATCGTGCAGCTCATGTCAGTGGCATCAGGTCGTTACGATGGGCCCCAGTGCATGCTGTTATGACAGGCCATAGTGCTTCTGAGATACTAGTTATGAAGCACACACAGAGTTTTAGGCCTATATATATATATGTATATTACTAGCAGTGTGTCTTACTGTATTTTATGTTATATCCACTTGCAGATGTACCCAGCTTGTCAGTCTTGAGAGATTTTGCACCTAAACTAGCTGCTGTAAATCGTATCGTCTCGTTACATGATTTAACAGAGACTTGATAATGGACAACATCAACACACATATTACCCAGCAATCATCATTACATATCTGTATTAGGGCTGCAACTAACGATTATTTTCATTGTCGACTAATCTGTCGATTATTTCTTCGATTAGTCGGCTAATCATTTTATCGAAAAATGTGTTAAAATGTCTTAAAATATTGGCATGTCTCTCCCAAACCCCAAAATGATGTCATCTAATGTCTTGTTTCGTACTCACGCCAAAGGGTTTTAGTTCACCGTCATGGGAGAGTGTGTAAAGCTGCCAATATTTGAACGTAAGAAGCTGCAATAAGAGTATTTTGGGTACTTTTATAGTACTGTTCTATGAAAAATGAAGAACCGATTAGTCGACTACTAAAATAGTCACACATTATTTTAATAGTCAATAAGTCATCGATTAGTTGACTAATCGTTGCAGCCCTAATCTGTATATGACAAAAATTACGAATAAGAAGTGTATATTAGTTTATTATTTGTTATAGGTTGATACAATTTTACAAAAAACAGAAAACCATGATGGAGATGGGTTTGCCTTTTTGAGGGCATATAGGCTATAAAAAAATCGCACCATTTTTTATTTAACGTGAGCTCTTCTTTGAACACAGGTGTATTATCAGGTGGCAGTCGGGCCCCAGTGTAACTGCATTTACGGCCCTGGCTTGTGTGCTCGCAATGTTGTGATGGAAAAACAAAATAAAACAGCAGTAGTTCAGAGAATGGAGTTGAATATTTTTGTTGATATTCTTATACGATATCAAAAACCAAAACCAAACTTTTTCCTCTATGGAAGTTGCCATGTTCTTCTCCAGTGCCCAGAACAGACAAACCAAACACTGGCTGTAGATAGGGATGTTTGCGTTTGTGTGTCAGCCAGTGTAGTTCTCCTACACGCTTGGCACGCAGGAGAAGTTTCAGTTCTGGACGTCACTAAATCCAACACACTGGACCTTTAAATCAGGAACTATCCGAAGAATTTGTCCAAACATGCAATGCCAGATTTATGTGCAGACTTATTTCAGGTATCAAGAACATATTTAGGTTTAATTACACCCCGGACTGAAATAGCTGCATAAGGGAAAACTTTGTCGGTAATGTTTGGTTAAATAAAAGGCGCCCCCGCTGGCGCCGGTGACATCAGTTTCCAGAAGGCGTAGATGTGGCATCCCATCATCATTCCTTCTGTGTAGGTTAATCCAAATGTCACTGATAATAGTTTTAACACCGGCGGGTTCTCTCCATCCCACGACAGTCACTGAACCCAATGCGGCGCTGCAAATTTAGGAGCTTCAGTTGCCATGGCAACCCATCCCTCCCTCTCACAGATGTCATAAAACACCAAAGACGGATCATTAAACTGGTGTCTGTGTGTGTGTGTCGGGGGTGGCTGGGTGATATGAGTGTGTGATGCGGCGCGGCCTTTGTCAGCCTCCTTCACACCTGCAGCGACACAAGAGACACAAATACCGGTTTTGTTTCAGAGCTGAAAGAAAGAAATCGATCAGTCGGTCAATAACAAAATAATCGGCAACAGTCAAACAGAAGCAACGTTTGCCTCTGTGTGGAGGTTTTATAATTCTGCTGGTTGGGATGCGTCGGTTAAACAAGCCTGAGCGCCGTGACTCTTGACATCATCAAAGTTGACCCAGTTCCATTTTGATGCAGCAGCCAGTCTGATCTTTATCATCGTGTTTTTAAGGAGGAATCAAACCCTTTGAAGATGTTTCACTGAACACCAGCTGCACGAGGTGACGCTCTACATCTCTGTGCCCGACATCGCATACTATGAACTACACACCCATTCAACATATGTAATGTAAATAAACAGTAGCATGTATTAGGGGCGTAATGGTTCACAAAATTCACGGTTTGCTTTGATATGATACAGTGATATCACGATATGTTTTCAATACAGCAAAAAAGTATTTCCTTGATTATTTACTCTTCATTTTATCAACAACACTATCAGACAGCTTAGCACAACATTAGTCTGGTCAACCATCAAGAATATAAATGACCCAGAAGTAAAGAGACAAAGCAACACCAATATTTTTTTCCATATCCTGCAGATTGTCCACCCAGTATGATTTTAGGACAGAGCCAGACACAATGTCTATAAGTTCCCACTGAGATTTTACATTTTAGACACAGAGGTGAAACTTGGGGTTCATTTTATGTCTTTTACTGGGAGAGATTTTATATTGTAGCAATCGAGTACAGTTACACACTGACATCTTCCCTCCATATCCAATCCCATTCTTCCTCATCAATATTTACACCAAGTTAATTTCCTCATTTTTTTGCAGCAGCTGGGACATTTAACACATCAGTCTGGTTAAAACATTATAAAAGTGAGTAATTGACTTCCTCGTTGGACACTGAGGCAATAACTGCTCTATTGAGGATATTATGGCATTGATATGACAAGGTGTTTCTCTGATTTGAAGTTATAATATAATTTTAGTTATAATTTCCTTTGTTTTTAAGTTTTTAAATTTCATTTTAATTCATGTATATATCAAAACTAACATCATAAAGTATGATGGGAATTACAGTCTGACTAAAATGGGTTCATGAAGGAATATTGTAACGGGGCTCAGTTTCATTAAAGCGACACTTTGCCAAATTTTCAACCATATTTGCATCAAAACAATGTGTAATATGTCTAAACTAGTCCATACCCAATGAGTGCACAGTTGCTCATGTACAGTTTCACATGGTGTGTGTTTGGGATACAGGTCATAGGAAATTGCAGAATAAATAGTCAACTGAACCGATTAAGAAGAGCAATGTATTCAGAGTTTTTGTGAATTTGATAGTACAATTGCTTTATTGAAAGTACAGTAGTACCATTGCCAATAGTGGGATAGTTAGTGGGCTAAAACTGTACATTAGTAGTTGAGGTAGCACGTTGAAAGGCAGATAGTTAAAGTCATTGCCTTATAGAAGCTCAGTGTTAGTAAGTTTTCCAACTTTTGCCAAGAGGGAACTTTAGATATTGCTCCCTAGATTATGTTCACCCAGTTTCATGCAGATCACTCAAACTTCCTAGGAAGAGTCTATATAAGCGGAGGTTATGGGTTCTTGAGGCAAATGTGTTCCTCATGAGGAGAGGCGTCTCTGTGCAAAGTTTCATGTCTCTACGACATACAGGGCATGAGATATGCCCATTCAAAGTTTGCAATTTCATTTGGTTGCTATAGCGCCCCCCTTTGGCCAATTGATGTAATATTGCTTCATTCACATCCTCCCATGACCCTCTACCACTGTGCCAAATTTCACATGGTCAGTGAGGAGAGAAACGTAGAACAGACACACACAGAGAGTTTTCGTCATTATATAGTATGATGACCTGTGGTAAACTCTCCTCCATCTAACTAGTTCTCCCCCTCGGCAAAACTCCACTGTATGATGCAAATGACGCAAAACGTGCCAAATTCTCCCAGGCTGTTGCTCAAACTACAGGCTATACTTCTGCATTTTTAACGCTGCCCGCCACCCGTGCCGCCACCGTGTTCAAGGTCAAGAGACAGAGCCGCCTCTCTCTTTCTCAAATTCCGATTGCAATCCAATCAAATAGTAAAACGAGACAACGCTGATCAAGTATAAACCAAGACTGTGTATGCACTGTCTGTTTCTCACATCAGACGTGGTCAGAATCATATTTCAGTGCCATGTTTAGCTGTAATAGCGAGAGTTTGTTAACAGGAAGTGGCGTCATACTGTTTCCTGCACAGTGAAAATGGAGACCAAATGGTAAAACCAAGCAGTCTGATCAAATATCAACCAAGATTCTGTTACTGAGTTGAATATTCTCACCTTGGATGTTGTCTGAAACTTAGCTCGATATGAGACTGTTTGTTGCCAGCCAGCCGCCATTGTGTCAAACAGATGAGTTCACATTACATCACCCACAGTCTCTATATACAGACTCTACATTCAGTGAATGCAGAGTCGGGGATCTTGCCTTCAGAAGAAGAGCGGAAGAGCCCTGGTTTCCGGTTGTAGGCTGTTTGTAGTCCGCGTGATGTTGACCAATCACGTTTGAGCCGGCTGCAGTTGTTGCCAGGTTAAACGGTCCGTGCAGTGAACTAACGAGGCGGAACATAATTGGCGTCACTGCAAACTCTGAATCCATCGCAATGCTTCAGCATATTTACTTATATATAAACAGAAGTCGGAAACGGAAATTCACCCCCTCCGCCCAAATCAAACCAGAATGCCAATAAATCGAGGGTTTGCCCCCAGAGGCTGTATCGCCGTCTGCCGGAAGTCAGACGCCGAATGGGTTCCGAGAATGTGTCACCCACAACCAGGAACGTTGTCTAAGAAGTAAATCTAAGAGATGGGCTGGTGTTCGGTCGTCCAGCATTTTAAAAACTAACAAGAGAATCCTAAAGTCAATTCTAAAACCAGCAGGCAGCCATGCAGTGTCTTTAAAATAGGAGACATACAGTGTGTGCTCTCTGTGTGGTCTTCGTTAGTATTCTAGCTGCTGCATTCTGGACAGGATGTAGGCGGCCAGCAGCTTTTTCAGGTGGACCAAACAAGAGAGCACTGCAGTAGTCAAGCCTAAAGGTAATAAAGGCATGCAGAAGTCTTCATGTATTAGTCTGGGAGAGAAACTGACTGATCATGGCAATATTTCTGAGGTGATAAAAAGACAGTTTGGTGATGTTTCTAATTTGTGATTCAAAGCTGAGGTCAGAATCCACGATGCTTTTTCTTCTAACCTACTGCATTGTAACGGGAGATTTACCACATTGCACTGTGGGATATTAATGCAGGTGTAGTGTGCAGTGTGTGCATTCTGTAATATTTCACTGGAAATAACATGCAATTCATACTCACATACATTCTGCTTTCCAGAATTTCTTGTAAGTCTTCCTCAGGCATTCACTCATATTCCACAAGACACTCTAAGGTTTTTGATCTTCTGTATTTTCAGACTTCCCTTTATCAATATTAATTGAATTACAGAGGACCAACTCGTTGGAACAACCTACTTCCATCACTATAATCACCATCTGCATTATCGTTAATTAAAAACCATCTCAGAACGACTCAGCAGTGAGGTCTGAAAACTTGTGTCAGGTCTTTTTTGTCTAGATGAAAATCGACTTATAAGTTAGTCATTCATTCATTCATTATCCGTAACCGCTTATTCTGTTAGGGGGTCATGGGGGGGCTGGAGCCTCTCCCAGCTGACATTGGGTGAGAGGCGCAGTACGCCCTGGACAGGTCACCAGACTATCACAGGGCTGACACATAGAGACAGATAACCGTTCACACATTCACACCTACGGACAATTTAGAGTCACCAGTTAACCTGCATGTCTTTGGACGGTGGGAGGAAGCTGGAGCACCTGGAGGAAACCCACGCTGACATGGGGAGAACATGCAAACTCTGCACAGAAGGGCTCCCCCACCAAGGGTTCAAACCAGGAACCCTCATCAGGCATTGATGAAAAACAGGCATCCTTTCATGGCGGTATGATACGCCGTTTGGGGGCATCAGTTAACGCCATCAGACAGGGTCAGTTTGAGGACCCAGGTAGTTTCCAGGTAGGACTTTCACCCGGGGGCCTGGTGTTTGTCTCCCAACAACCCAGCTGGGTGGATGGTGTAGACTCGGTCCAGGCCTGAGCCAGCTCTGCAGACATCACGACAGTCTGTGAGCAGAGACTGATAAGCTGTTAGCACATGTCTGAAGCTGTAGCACAGAGCAAAAACAAGGTGTCTCTGTCAGAGAAAGGCTTGTAGTGAAAACTGCACTATCTCACTGTCGCCTTTACCTTAATACACTTTCATATAAAGAGAGGTGAGCCTGTGTTCACCCACTTTAAACTGCATTCTGTCTGAATGTTCTTAATGTGAGCATCACTGAAGGTTGTTCTGCAGCCGATTTCATGAACGTGTGATACTTATGTGTCTAAAAGCAGCAGTGAGTGCATCTTTATGTGTCGTGTCCTACGAGCCAGGCTGACAGACACTAAGTGATGAGATGGGGACTCAGTGTCAAGCTCAAGGAGAGTTTAACACAACGAGGAGCTGTTGCCTGAAATGACCCTGAAATATGTTGCAGTCATGAGTCAGACTCTGGTATGTGATGGTCCAGTGTTCATCAGGTGACGATGTAAGGATCTGTCTATATCCTGTTTTTAGGCTTTCTGGTAATGAGTGGTCGTGTATCTGCACTCACACCATGCTGATAGGATTAATTTACCTCTTTGTCCTTTGTCATCTCAGAGAAGAAAGTGGCAGGGAAGGAATTTGATAATCTCTAAATCTCAATAATCTCCATTGTTGCAGGTTTCAAACATTACAGGCAGCCTATCCTGCTCATTTTCAGGTTCATGCTTGTATTTTGGGTTTTTGGAACAGGTTTACATGCTTTAATATTTATTGTCGTCATAGTCTCTGTGCTGGATCACCTGTATTCTCCTCCATCTGAAACACTCCTGTAACTCCTGTCTCGTTAAGCCCCCCTCCTGGAGAGCCCAGTCAGCTCTGATTGGTCAGCGTTACTGAAGCAGTATTTATACTTCTGCGTCAAATTGATGCCATACATCATAGAAGCAGAGCCTATAAGACAGCCGTTTTGTCAGTGAACCTTGTGAGTTGTAATGGAGCTGAATTTTGTAACGTTACCTTTGTTAAATGTTGCTGTTGTCCCTGGCTTCATATGAGAAGAGGAAAAGTCTGCTAGCTGCTATGCTAATTTATACAATGTAAAATGCCATAGGCTTGTGCTAATAACATTAGCATGTTGTATTTGTGGGGAAAATGTGTCCAGATAAAGATAAAGTGTTTGTCTGTGAATGCTGCAAGTTATAGTGAAGCTGATTTGTGTACTTGTGTTTGAAACTGTCTCCATTAAGCCATGTTTAATGTGTGTTTTGAGTGACACAGATACACCACTGCACAAGTATAAACTCCTGTGACATCATAGGCCACATGCGTAGGCTCTGTATAGAGCTGACACACAAGTATAAATCCACCCTGAGTCTTCCGTATCTGTACTCCCAGCATCTCTGCACGGTCACCGCAGCCGGAGAATGACTGTAATGGAGAATAGAGGCACTTTAACTGTGAAAATCACAAATAAAAGCTTCTAAACACAACCAGACATGTTCCAGCAGGAGTATGGTGCGAAATCTGGAAGAAACAACATCAGCAACCAAGATTATGTTTCCCTGATGCTAGCATGTAGCTACATGTAGCAGTGTACTCACAACCAGGGAATGGTTGTGCTAAATGCTAACATCAGGGAAACGTGAACTTTGTTGCCAGTGTTGTATATTCCTCCCTGATTTTAGATTCCTGCTGGAATGTGTGCGGTTTTGATTTGGAAGCCTTTACTGGTGATTTTAAACAAGAGAAAGTGCCACTATTCACCTTATTTTTTACGGAAACACGCGACACTTCCGGTCCAGCACTCTTGACCACTCTGTAAATGGGAATCGCCTTACTGTTTACCTTGTTGAGTTTAGCTATGTATCACATTTTTCACTTCACTATATCACCGTTTAGACTAATCTGATGTTTGTAAAGTCTATAAACACAATGATTGAACAAATGTTACTATTTCTGTGTGCACATTTTGTAATTAATAACATGGTTATCGTAGATTAGCTGGGCTAACCGTTAGCCGTTAGCCATTAGCCATTAGCAGTGTCTGTAACTCAATAACTCAATAAACGGGTCACGTTTTTTCAAACGTGAAAAAAATATCTTTTCCAGCGGATGTCTTAGTTACAACATGATTGAGCTAACTGGAGTAGTTTCATGTCGTATCCGACAACGGGAGGCTTTTAACAGATGACGTCCTGATGTTAGCTTTGCTGCTATTGTTAACGTTAGCTGTCCCTGTCAGCTGCAGCCACTGATGCTTTCTAGACATCGTGATTTCCCAAAACTGAATAAATACCACACATAGCAACACAAAACTGCTTTGCTAGCTCAATCATGTTGTAACAGCTGGATGGTTGATGCGTACATGCTGATTCAGGTGCTATCAGAGTCGCTCCGCGCATCACTATGGCTTAATGATCAACTCAGTCAATTAAAACAACCTGTCCTGTGTTAGGAGTGTATGTCGCTGACAGAAAGAAAGAAAGAAAAGGAAAAAAAGATAGAAAAGCAGCGTACACCTCACACATTTATTTCTCACAGTTGTGCACACGTTTGGCTGCCATGCAGAAGCACTGTCTGTGTGTCGAGGGTGCGAGCCGCAGCTTCAGCTGCTCAGGTAGAGAGGCTTAGCCCGGTGTGTTTTTTTGCTGATTCGGTTCTGCAGGTTCTCTGCTGGTACACTGGAGACGGGGATCAAGCAGTTTGTCTCACTCGGGATAGATTGTGCTTTTTTGGTTCATAGTTTTTGATTGACGTGCGATTTATTCGCGTTTAGAGGGAATAAATTTCCGTTATAACGGAAACATGGGCACAGTTATCTATATAAAATACACAGACTAACTAACTAACTAACTGACTGATTGACTAACTTAAACAACTGAAAATTGAAAAAAATAGCTTGCACCGTTAGCTCCGGTAAGGGAAAGCATGAGGGAAAGCGGCTGACCGGAAGTCACGCACAAAAAAATGAAAGGTTGATCACTATTTACTTCCGTGTTTAAAAATAAGGTGGATACACTGAGATTTTTTGCTCACAGGGATTACTTTTACACATGTTTATGTAGTTAAATTTGAACATCCAACATTGTGACATTACAATATGGGACAGGAAATAAGAAAAAGCACAACAGGTCAACTTTAAAGTCTGTTTACTGGTGTAAAGCCTGGCACTGCTCAAGAGGGAGCTCTGTAAAGTCTGAGAAATTTCAGGTTATGTCCCTTGAGTACCAAAGCGCTGATCCATCTCACACTCCATTCTACTCGTGAACAAGACCCCGAGATACTTGAACTCCTACGCTAGGGGCAGTAACTCGCTCTCACCCAGTATGGGGACGGATTGGGGGTTTGTCAGTGAGTGTGTGTTGGCTGGGCCATGGGTCATCGGGCCTGGTCAGGCTGCAGCCCGAATGAATGACATGGAGCGGCAGATCTGATGGCCCACCACTGCTACAAAATGACGGACTTATTTAACATATCTGTGGTTTGCAGAAAGGAACACTGCTAACATTTTTTCAGGGTCCAGGGTATAGTCAGTTTAACATAAACCAGGATCTTTCTTTAAACCTTTTGTGCCCAAACCAAACCTGCCAAACCAGAACCGTAGTGCTGTGACATCATAAAATGTGTTTATTATTCAGCAGGGATTTGTATCAGTTTTGCGATCCAGTGACAAATGACATTGGATCAGAAAAGGCCTCTATGTGTTGCTCTAAAGGACAGTTACAAACAACGTGTACCTGTGTACATCTGAACTCTCAGTGCTGAGGTCATTGTCAGGCTTACTGACCAGCTCATCTTGTACCAAGTTAACTGATGCTGTTTAACTCTTTAATACCTGAGGACAAATCCTGCTAATCTGTCTGCTGGGCTCTGGGCCTGAAGCCTCGGCTCTGTTTGTGTCTGTTTGAATCATCCTGGCTCGTTGTCTCTGCTATCAGGAGACTTCATGGTGCAGTAACATGTTTTTATGCACGTGGATAAGGAATCAGTCCTGTAGTACGCAGCTTTCTGTCTGCAGATTATTTTGGGTGCAGTGGTCTCTGTGTTTACTATGCAGCCATGTAGGAGATGATGGATGCAGATACTGTGAGTCAGGCAGGGATTCCCTCAGCATGTTTCATGCACACAGACACACAACTGGAGATATAACACAAACAGCTGCAGCTGTCGAGGTGGAGCTGGTTTTAACTACTTGTCCAAGCAGGCACAGAATAAATCTGAGATGATTCATGGGACAGGAAAGAAGGAAAAAACAAAGTTCTGCTGCAGAATTTTTTGGCTTTTCCGCGTTTAAAGTGAAAATTCTCTGCTAACAACTCATTGAAATGTGACAGCAGGTGTGAAGGTAGACTCGTCCAGTCCTGTACTCAGTGCTGGAGGGGACAACAGCTGCCTGCCTGAAAGAGGTGAAGATGGGAAGATATTCATAGATTTCAATTTCTCGGATCAATAAATCAAACAAAACGTTGTTAAAACATAAATGACGCTCCTCTCCAACTGTGGTAAAGTAGACAACAAGCTACAACTTAATTTCCATCACAACGAGCCGTCCTCAGAGTTGGATAATGACTGTATATAAAGATGGACAACACGTCTCCAGTTCCTCCCACTGTACAAAATTGAAGCCGAAATATCTCAGATCGCAGGATCACTGCCATTTCGTGCTGATGAGTCTGCACCAGGCCCCCAGGAAAGAAACTGTTTCCAATTTTTTCCCAGTGGCTGCTTGCGGTATTACAGCAAAAAAAAATTCACTGCGGCCCTAAAAGCATTTTCTCCATAGACCATCATTTTGAAAGAGACCACTGTAAAACTGTTGACAGGACACCTGGAACTGGAAACTTTTTTGTAATTCTGAATTTTCCTCAAGCCGAGAAAAGCATTTTAAAGATCTGTAAGGTCATCACAATGTAAAGTCTTTGAGACAAATGGGAGAGTAGAGTACTTGGTTTTAAAGAAAATGGTTTTGCAAGATTTTTATTGGGAAAAATATTCAATAATTTCACTTGATTATTAAGCATACCATCCCAAAAATCACTTCATACATCAGTGATCTCCAATTGGTCGTACTACAACATTTAATTAAAAAAAAACACAAGCTTTTGCATTTATTCAGTTTTATACAGTGCAGTGTCCCCAAATATTTAATAACTTCAGTCTTAGAAAATAGATGTTTTTTAATGTGCCCAATGTTCAAATTATTTTGCGGCACATTCACCATTTTAAGAAATTTGTCAAGTAAAGTGTTTCTAATTTCTTCCGACACCACACAGACATTAAAAAATGAAATGTGTGTGTTCAGGCCAACACTGTCTCCTAGGAATTACATTTGTTTGTTACTAAACGTTGTCGTGGCAACGTAATCACTGCCTGGATTATGTTCAGAGATAACCTTTCTATCAAGTATCTAAACACTACATCCATGTATCAGGTAGGCTTTGGAAGGAGGTGGTTGGACAGGATGGCAGGTGTATAAAGTACAGTATCATGGCAACAGAATTTTTTGTTTATGTCCAGACCCCTGTCTGAGGTTTAGGCAATAAAAGTACTTTGGTAAGTTCAGGGAAAGATTGAAAGATTGAAGAACTGAATCTACTTTTATTCCTGGACAAGGCACCACCCAGCTGGAAAAGTTTGTAACCACCTGTTATTAAATGTTTTTATGCCTCTGTGCCAATGATAGCCCTGGCTGAAGCACAATGTTTTTAGGTTGGTTGTGTGCAATATTTCAAGAATCCCATGAGGGAATTTTTTTAAATTTGGCACAAACACCCACTCGGACTTATGGATGAACTCATTAAAATTAGTTGGTCAAAGGTCAGGGTCACCGTGATCTTGTATTCGTCTCTATCTCATGAAAGCAACATTGTAAAGAATGCCTTGTTTGCTCAAACTTGGCACAAACATCCACTTGGACTCAAGGATAAACTGATTAGACTTAGGTAGTTGTAGGTCAAAGGTCAGGGTCACCATGATCTTGTACCCATCTCTATCTCATGAAAGCACCATTGTAAAGAACGCCTTGTTTGCTCAAATTTGGCACAAACATCCACTTGGACTCAAGGATAAATTGATCAGACTTAGGTAGTCGAAGGTCAAAGGTCAGGGTCACCATGACCATGTATCCATTTCTATCTCATGAAAGCAACATTGTAAAGAACACCTTGTTTGTTCAAATTTGGCAGAAACGCCTTGTTTGCTCAAATTTGGCACAAACGTCCACTTGGACTCAAGGATAAATTGGTCAGACTTAGGTAGTCGAAGGTCAAAGGTCAGGGTCACCGTGGTCTTGTATCCGTCTCTATCTCATGAAAGCAACATCGTAAAGAACACCTTGTTTGCTCAAATTTGGCACAAACGTCCATTTGGACTCAAGGATAAATTGGTCAGACTTAGGTAGTCGAAGGTCAAAGGTCAGGGTCACCGTGGTCTTGTATCCGTCTCTATCTCATGAAAGCAACATCGTAAAGAACGCCTTGTTTGCTCAAATTTGGCACAAACGTCCACTTGGACTCAAGGATGAATTGATTAGACTTAGGTAGTCGAAGGTCAAAGGTCAGGGTAACCATGATCTTGTATCCATCTCAGTCTCATGAAAGTGACATCTCAGGGTGCTTTCACACCTGCCCTGTTCGGTTCGGTTTGATCAAACTCAAGTGCAGTTCGTTTGGGCAGGAGTGCCCACACACAGCAATCACACTCAGGTGTGCACCAAAACAATCGGACCGAGACCTTCTTGAAGAGGTGGTCTCGGTCCGGTTACAAATGAATTCTGGTGCGATTGGTTTGTGGTGAGAAGGTGTTCCAACCTGGATCCGAACCAACTGCAGTCACATGACACATTGTTTGGGTTATCTTATATATCCTATATCAATCGCAGGCCTCTAAATTTCATCGAATCAAAATCGTATCATGGCAGACTTCGTAATATCGGCAAATATCGTATCGTTGTCCAAAGAATCGATGTAATATCATATCGTGATGGAACTGTTGATTAACACCACTGTTAAAATGTACAGTATCTCCCTCTTGGATTCAGTGCAATAAAAGTATGAAGTACAAACTTGGAGGAAACTTTAATTTTCATGTTCTGCTTTATGAAGTGGTGTGCACACACTCATTGTCCTCTGACCCCGTGTTGTTCCAGTGAGAGTTAGTTTGAGATTAACGCCGGAAACTCTTCTGTCTCCCCTCCTCCTCCTCCTCCTCCTCCTCCCCCCTCCTCCTCCTCCATGCTCTGGACTTTCTCACTGCAAGCCAGGTATTTTTAGCCGTGACATAATGCCCCTATCTCTCCCTCTGCCTCTCTCTTTCACTCACACTCTTTCACTCTCTGTCTCTCTTTCTCTCCCTCACACACACAGTGCGTCCCTCCCCCTCTCCTCCTCTCCTCCTCTCCCCCTCTCCTCTCTGGCCCCCCATCCCTCTCTCCCTAGCCTCCCAGGCTATAGGGCTAGCTGCAACAGTAATTGAGTGCTCAGGTTTCACTCTTTGAGCTGCAGGCTGAGAAACATGGCAGTGGAGGAGGCAGCAGACTATTTGGCAGAAGTAAGTCTTTCCTGTCTGTACTTTACTGTAAAGTCATCGAGCTCTCTGATTGTAAACAGACTCCTGTGTCCCGCTGCGTTGCATTCATGCTAACAAGATTTGGTGGGAATTTACAGCCAGTGGGGTTTAGAAGTGATGGCGTGTGGCGGTGGCCGGTCCCAGCGGATGTCGGATGAGGTGGGACGCTGTAGGTTGATGGGACGGCTCGCAGTGGCAACTCTGCTGCACCACTCTGCTGCAGTGTGCGTGGATCTGTGTGTGTGAGTGTGTGTGTGTGTATACATCTAACTGTCTGTAACTGCTTCACTGTGATTGTAGATGTATAAATTGCTGCTGATCATGTTTGAGCCTGTAGATTCAGTGTTGTGTGGACACAGTTTCATGCTGCAGAGGGATGTGAATGGAGGCACCTGACCTTGGATCAGTGGCACATGCTCTGTGTGTGTTTGTGTGTGTGGAAAAGGGAGTGAAATAGGAAAAAGGGAGATTAAAAGTTAAAGGCAAATGGGCGAGATTGACATTTTTACTGAGTTAATTTTCTCATTCAGTCAAATCTGCATAGTGAGGTGGTAAGACCGACCTGCATGAGCCCCTGTGATCAGAAGGGTCTCCCTAAACCTGATGATATGTGATATACACTATGCAGTAAATGCTCGCTCATCATTGGCTCACTGCAGGACCCAAGCAGCATTGTAATGGCAGCAAACTTAGCTGGAATTCGGCAACATTTATCTGACCAAGCACGAGGGCTTAAATCTGACGTACTGCTGTGTTCATAAATATTGTTTTGCTCACAGTAAACAGGTGTTTCTGTTAAATATAACCTTTACACACAAGCTAGCTGGAGGTATGAATTACTAACACCGCCTCGTCCCTCAGTCGTCGCTGTTTGCAGGGGGGCAGCTCCTATGTTGGAATGTGTGCATATCTGTCATGGATGAATAAAGTTACACAGGAGTGACACACGTCTCCACTGCACTGTTAGACTCTGCCATGATGTCAGTAAATCTTAAACTTACTGGTATGGGGTCTTTTATAGTTTCTGTGGTCATTTTGGCACCAATATGTACAGTAAAGGAAAGATTTAGTGGCATCTATTTGGGAGGATTGCAGATTGCAACCTCACTGTGAGCCAATTCGCTCACTTAACTCTTTTTGGAAACAGCTTGCACTCCAAAATGTTTGTTTAATACAGTAAAGTAGTGAACAAGTTTTGAGTACACCAGACACAAAGTAAATGTGCCACAGGAATTTTATGCCCATTTTTTTTTCTTTGTAAGCAGGAGCAGCTCTAAAAATGTCTCAGGTTTCCATTTGTGCATTTGAAAATGTCATTTTAAAAAGACAAAGAGCCAGTGTTTGGTTTGTCCATTCTGGGCTACTGTAGAAACATGGCAGTGCAACATGAACTCTGTGGATGAGGAACTGCTCCCAATGTAGAAGGTACCAAAACAACAATGATTTTTATTTTCAAACATACTTATCATCTTTCGTTTCTGACAATACATCCCCTAAATCAGGGGTGTCAAACATCCGGCCCATGGGCCAAAACTGGCAGGAGTCCGATCTGGCCCACTGAATGACTCTACACACCTTATGTTGGTGCACTTGGAAAGGCTAAAGGCTAGTTCACATTACACGATTTCCACCCTGATTTTGCGTTGCGGAGACTATCATAATCTTTTGAGTGTTCATACCTGGCGACGTGTGTTTCTGTCATCGGGAGTCTCGCCAAGTGCGCTACGACCTGTGTGTGCACACCACAAGATTTCTCCACCGAGCCCTCGCCGACAGAGCCCCAGATAAAGCGGTGACGTCACCGAACTTGGAGACGACACATCGTAAAGGCATGGATATTCTTTATTATCCTTGGTCCAAACACAATGCGTGATCCTGTGGACGCCGCCATTGTTGTTGTTGCTTGCCGGCTTGTCAGTGTTCCCAGATCTTGGGAGAGAAACAAGCAGCCAGGGCTATGGAAACAAGCCCAAAAGAAACGACTATCATGCGTTTAAATAACTTATTAGACAGATATATATAGAGGAAGGTGACGTTTAGAGAGCAAGCCCAAAGATTTCTGTCTTAAAACAATGTTGTTGAAACCCTACTGCAAAGGCTCTAAAATAACTCTTGATTTGTGACTAGTTTGTGAGGCATGAATAACTTAACCCACTTCCTTCATAGCTGCCAATTTAGTCTGGTGTGGTGATGTTGGCATTATTGCACAGGAGGTGATGACAACGGGCAGCAGACTGGCTGGATGCTGAAAAACAGGCATCTTGATTGTTTTCAGAATGTACTTGCATTTGGAGGTTGTTGTTCTTTACAGGTTATTTTGCAATGTTTCAATGGTCCATCCCACTGGAGATCAAACTAGGCTGTGTGTGGCCCGTGAACTAAAATGACACCCTTGCCGTAAATCCTACACACTGGACCTTTAAGTGTGAGTTTGCCAAAGTCCTGCATGACCACCAAATCCCAAATATGCAAATATGACCATGTCTTTGTAACTTCTTTTTCAAATACACAGTCAAACAAATGGTGCAGGGGAGAATACAACCTGTTTGCAGCAGTGAAAATTAAGTATAAGTAGACAGTTATAAGACCTTTTACAAAATATAATATACTAGTCCATACCCATTGGTAGCTTTGTCACCTTCTACCTATGCCAATCCTCAATGCCTATGTGCAGCTTCACATAGATTGACCATGTCAGTGAGTAGAAAAATGTGGTACAGACAGAATGACTGACTGACAGAATGACACACTGACAGTTTCCGTGATTATGTACAGCATACCATACCATGACTTAGTCATACCAAACATTAGAAATAAAACAACAACATTGGTCCACAGGGGGAGCCACAGCGATCGGTCACATTTTAGCCATTTTTAAGCATTTTTCTGTTGGTATAGCGCCACCCAGTTGCCAATTAGAGTTACATTTCTCCAGTCACCTTGAGGCGTCCTGTTCTACATATCTACCAAGTTTAGTAAAAATCCATATGGCGGTTAGGCCTAGATAAGAAATGAGCTCTCTAGCGCCCCCATTTTGTTTGATGGGGTCAATAATGGAGGGGTCCCCTCAGATTATGTGTGGTCATATGCCTACAAAGTTGCGTGGTGATGGGTGAAACCCTTGAGATGTTCTACACCTTTATGTGATGAGCCACGCCCTCCGCAATATTCATTGCCTTATAGAAGCTCAGTTTTAGGAAGTTTTCCAACTTTTGCCAAGAGGGAACTTTAGATATTGGTCCCTAGATTATGTTCACCCAGTTTCATGCAGATCGCTCAAACTTCCTAGGAAGAGATCGGTTTTAAGCATTTTTCAAAAAATTCAAAATGGCGGAAAATCGATATAACCGGAAGTTATGGGTTCTTGAGGCAAATGTGTTCCTCATGAGGAGAGGCATCTCTGTGCAAAGTTTCATGTCTCTACGACATACGGGGCATGAGATATGCCCATTCAAAGTTTGCAATTTCAGTCGGTTGCTATAGCGCCCCCCTTCGGCCAATTGATGTAATATTACTTCATTGGCATCCTCCCATGACCCTCTACCACTGTGCCAAATTTCACATGGATTGACCAAGTCAGTGAGGAGAAAAACGTGGAACAGACACACACACATGCAGAGTTTTCGTCATTATATAGTAAGATTATATATCCTCTCGATTAATTCAAACTTCAAAACAAATCCACCTATTTTCAGATCACAAATCCATTCGGTACTTTTTATCAAGCTGTAATGTGGACAAGAGCTGCCACTCACAATTATTTGCATTATCAGCTAACCTTCAGGTTAATTTCTAGCTAATTGTTTGGTCAGAAAATAGTGAAAAGCTCAGGTTGAGGTCTTCATATTGCTTGTTTTGTCCGTCTAAGAGTCTAAAACCTTAAGATATTTTTAGTAAATTAAAGTACCACTGAATATTTGGCTGCTTTAAAAGGATTAACAAAGTCTCAATCATAAATTCCCCTCTAATTAGTGAATATTTCAATTGTCTCTGCTCTCATATGAGACGCAGGACTAGTGTTATAAACAACATAGTGACAACTGCATTCCTGGCTCACACCAGCCAACGTGGCTCGGCACCAGAGCCGGAGCAACCTGAGAGGCCCGATGGTGAAAACAGTGGAAGAGCTGATGGCTCGAGCGTTCATTTAACAGGAAGACATTTTTATTGATTCTGTTTCTGTCGTCTGTAGTCGACCTCCAGGAGCTGTTATCAGTGGCATTCCTGCAGGCACATGTACATGCATGTAGCGTAATCTGTTGTTACTCAACACTACAGTCACACATGCTCAGAGCTGTGTTACGTTTCTCTCTTTATCTGTTTGAATATTAATTTTGAATATTAATAATTTTTCGAGATATATAGTGTAGATGTGTGTTTGCATCTATTTCTGCAGCAGGTCTTTGTGTAAAACATCATCAGAAATGTGTTTTAGAGCATCAAGCTGGGCATTTGTTTTGTAAATGCAGCCAGAAATTTAATTTAAAGAGGAGCTCCTGAAAGATTTTATTCATGAGCTGTTCAAATAACAGCTACAACAAAGATATAAAACATATCGTCAGCTCTTTCTTCAGTCCCTGATGAGAACATACAGTAAAGGCAGAGTTTACTTTCATTGTCGTGTGATGTGTAGCTTTTCGTGACACGTTTACAAAACTGTGAAATTCTCGCCGGACTTCAGCTCTGTTCTGCTCTCTGGCCGGAGTACTTTCTATGAGTGTGATGCTTTGAACTGGAATTCTGATAATGCTCTGAGTTATGAGCGGCCGAGTCCGGTGCCACATTTAACTTGAAAGGCTTGGCATCGAGCCTTACTACTGTTCACAGGGTTTATAAAACCTCCACGGCACACTGCCTCCAACACAAAGGCTCCACTGAGTTCATTAAACAGCAGGAATTTTTATTTTATTGATTATAGTTTTCTTTTTTCCTCCATTGTTGTCACTTTTGTTACTGGTTTCAAGTACTGTATGTGTCACATGTTTGCACTCCCTCTGTATGTGGATGTAGCATCTGATTTATGAAGGCAGGACCTTATTATAGAGTCATGTGGAAGGGATTCAATTCCAGGTCAGAGGGAGAGACGTCAGGTTTGGAAGGTGACAGGTGCATGCCGGGGTTTTTAAAACAATGGGATTTGGTTATTGTAGCCTGACTGTTCATCAACATGGCCGACAGTTAGCAGAGCAGCAGTGGTTGTGACACAGCTCCTGGTTAAAGTACTTTAAAACCCTTAGATAAGCACAATTTCATCAAAAACTTAATGTAAAACTTCAATTGCAGTAAAAGCCTAGTACCAATTGACCTTTTGCTAAGTCCCGCCCCCATACGCAGACTGGCCAATCATACCGTAGCATCTGGCCGGCTCAGACCAGGGTCCGACAACAACAGCTGTGCTCCATTGTTTCAAATTTCCTTCATTTTCAGGCTGGTTTTGTGGATTTGGAGCTAAATGTTGTGCCTGGGGCACGTCGTGTATTAATGATACTCGTTACCTGGAGAGGTTGGAAAAAGCCAAAACCAAAATCAAACCCTGAAAAGTGTAGGGTTAGCTAGGTAGCTACTGAAGATATAGCCTACTGAATGTATACACATGCTGCTTTTGCTTTTTAATGATTACTAGTCCATACCCATTGAGTGCAGCATACCATACCATGACTTAAGGCCCGTTTCCGCCACAGGAACTTCGGGGTAAATTTACGGGGCCAGGGCCGTTGGTGCGTGTCTCCACTGCAGGAACCACCCCCAAGGACAGAGTTCCGCAACTTTTACAGGGGCTAAACAAGTCCCTGCCTCGGAGTAGGTACTCAGAACGGCCCCGAAAAACTCCTGGCTGGGGCTTGGGGTTTACTTGGTGCTGATTGGATATACTCAAGGCAGAATGTGACGTCAACAGAAAGCAACAAAATAGCCGGCATTTTTAAAACTCAGCAGACAAGGGTTAGCTCATTCATAGCTTCCACCGCCATGTAAACAAACTCAATAACCGGTCTGTGAAAAACATATTTATTCCAGCGGATATCTTAGTTACAACATGATTGAGCTAGCAAAGCAGTTTTGTGTTGCTATGTGTGGTATTTATTCAGTTTTGGGAAATCACGATGTCTAGAAAGCATCAGTGGCTGCAGCTGACAGGGACAGCTAACAGCAGCAGCAAAGCTAACATCAGGACGTCATCTGTTAAAAGCCTCCCGTTGTCGGATACGACATGAAACTACTCCAGTTAGCTCAATCATGTTGTAACTCAGACATCCGCTGGAAAAAAATATTTTTTTCATGGGCTACTTTGTGAGTTTAGTGAGTTATTACAGACACCGCTATCGGCTAACAGCTAACAGCGTCCCTACGCCACTATGTCGCCCCGGTCAAAATGGTCGCGCAACGATTACGTCACATCCAGAGCCTGGTAACTTTACAGGAACCTTCCTCCTACTCCGCTCTCTCAGGGGAGACACAGCGGTTGAGAGGGCCGAGCGAGAGGACGTTCCTGTAGTAGTTCCTGCCCCCCAAGTACTACCAGGAACTTCTTCAGTGGAAACGGGCCTTTAGTCATGCCAAAATTACAAAAAACCAACAACATTGGGCCACAGGGAGAGCCACAGCGATCGGTCGCATTTTAGCCATTTTTAAGCATTTTTCTGTTTGTTCCTCATGAGGAGAGGCATCTCTGTGCAAAGTTTCATGTCTCTACGACATACGGGGCATGAGATATGCCCATTCAAAGTTTGCAATTTCAGTCGGTTGCTATAGCGCCCCCCTTTGGCCAATTGATGTAATATTGCTTCATTGGCATCCTCCCATGACCCTCTACCACTGTGCCAAATTTCACATGGATTGACCAAGTCAGTGAGGAGAAAAAAGTGGAACAGACACACAGTTTTCGTCATTATATAGTACAGTAAGGTAACAGTGAAACAAAGACCGACCCTGCTGTACAGGAACCAGTGAAGGGAAGCAGGGAAACTTTGCTGATATTGAACCAGCTGTGTGTCATCACAGTGTGCGCAGATGAACGTTGTTTGACTTCCCCCAGAGATCCCTGAGGTCCAGGTGCTGGCAGCAGCCAAACCGTTCATCTGCACACACTGTGATGCCACATAGCTGGTTCAATATCAGCAAAGTTTCCCTTTATATTCATTGTCTTGTGTGGCGATCAGCAGTGATGTGGTGGTTCACTTTTACACTGTGATCTGTAGCCTATAGTTCGGCTTTAGCTTCTAACTATCTTTGTCTTTTTAACCTGTTGTTGCTGCTGAGTCAGTTTGACATCCTGGATATATCCTTCAAACACAGACTGTAGACCCCTCTGTCTGCTTCTCTCTGGAATCACTCTTTCATTTCTCCAAAAAATATGATAATATTTCATCAGGGAGTGCAGTTAGTTACAGTGTGGGCTCCATGCTTACTCTGACAGCTTGACCATCACAAACTTGACTTGGTTGTTTCTTGTGATTTCCATTAGTCTTGTATTTACATTGTAATCTACAAGAGATTTATGAAAGTGATTTGATGTAAATTATGAAAAGAAACGTATTTAATATAAGCTGTGAAACCTGGTGAGGTGGTCTCCGTCTTGTTTGCGGTTTAATGTGATTTATCAGACCAGAGATGAGGATGTAGTGACACTGCATTAATGAAGTAACATGTATCAGTAACATTTGCGTGTGCTGCTGTCAGAGAGGTCTGTAAATCACTCGCTGTAGCAGTCACTGGATAGACTTGTGTGTGTGATGTCATGGAGGCAGCGTGGCGTCCGGTAAGGCCCCCTGACTCTCTGCCTTGCTGAGTGGATGCTGACACTGGAACACTCCCTGTGTGTTTGTATATGTGTGATGATGGACTGAGATAAGATCCATTCACTGAGTGGGAAATGAGCTCAGCTGTCAGCTTTAGCCAACAATCTGTCTGCGACAACAGAGATCACGCTGCGGTGAGCACGATGGGACCGTCTGTGACACTATAGAGACTTTAACTTTTGAAAGATGTTAATAACACATTCATCCTCTTACAAATTAATAGTTGAGCTCATGAGCAGTTACACTTTATTGTCGATCTAACATTTGCACTTTATTATGTCGTGGATTTGTTGAAACTGTATTCAACAAAACTGTAGTTAAGGTGTGGTTACATTGAAGCACAAACATTTTGACATGTTTTGGTTAAAACACCTGGTTTCAGGGGGACAATCCCGACTGGAAACACAGAGATGACTCGCTAAAAAATTACAGGTTTTGCTGTTTGTTGGTTTTGACCAGTGGTCTACAATTATCTGCAGCTTGGGTGACACGCCATCCACCATCCCCTCCACCTCCTGATGATAAAGCCTGCTCATACACTACGTCTTTGCAACCCTTTATATGATATGTATAGAATTTAAAAACAAAATAACATAGCTGTAGTTTAGATACATAAGAACGTATCTGTACCTACGCTCATAGCTGGAATCTAATCCCAGTACAAAATGATGATTTAGAGGTCTATCAATCCCAAATATTTTCTTAATCTCTCTTTGGATTGAGTGCCAGAAATTGACAGTTTTAGGGCACGACCACATGAGATGATTACTGTATAAGTGCCACATTCAACTCAAATTGTGAAAAAGATTTTAGGGTGCATTCACACCAGGATAGTCCGGGGGACTTGGTTCAATTGAATGCTGAAAAATTTCACACCTTCATTTGGTTCGATTCACTTTCACACTTCACTTTTTAAAGCGTCCTTTTCAGCCGGCTTGGTTACCACAAAAGCACCAAACACCAAAATGCGCTGTGCTCTATGTCACTTCCTCTCTTTGGTTTGCTGGATAGTCCGTTTGCATTTCCCATTGTAGGCGAACCGCACCAGGGTTCACTTGGAAGTGAATCGAGACCCCCAGTTTTCAAGCGTACCAGGGTTCACTCGTTTGGTCCACACCAGAGGTTGAATGAGCATTCACACCACTCCAAACGAACCGAACTATCTGTGGAAGTGGACCAGGGTTCGTTTAAAGCGGACCAAATGTGAATGCATCCTAAGAGTCCCATCTGAAAAGTTGGACTGTTGATTGGAAAAACAGCATTGTGAAGGTGTGACTTTGGTTCTTGGGACACATTTCCTCACTATTTTCAGAATTTTTACAAACCAATCGATCGATTAATGGAAGAAACGATCAGCAGATTAATCCATGATGAAAATAATCTTTAGTTAATCGTTTACAATGAGCTCTTCCTCAGCCAACTATAAAAGTAAAATCCTTCTTTTACATTAATGCATGAGTCAGAATCATCTAATGATGTCATATAAAACAGTGTAACAGCCACAGAGGACATTTTTATATGTTTAATACTTGAAGTACATTTTTCCTGATTATACTTACGTACTTTTACTTCGGGAACATTTTAAATGCAGGACTTCTACAGTGTGGGATTATACATTTTGTTCATGTAAAGGCTGTGAACACTTCCTCCAGTGCTGGTTTGTGAGTGAACACGGATGCAAAACTACACCGTCAGCCTGTTCCTTTGCCCTTTGTGCGTCTGTGTGTGTGTGTGTGTGTTTATACTTCGTAGAGAATATTGTGGGTTAATAGGCACATGAGCCGAGGGTAATTGGAGAGCGCTCATCCTGTGTGACTGTGTGGGTATCTGTTGAAACACATGGGTGTGGCAGACTGAAGCTGTGCTCTGCAATCATGAAATCAGAGACACACACAGTCGATCTGCCTTCCTGCCTCTCATATGTTTCATCCCTTCATCTCCCCTCATACATATTTCCCTCTGAATATTGAGATGTGTTCACTGTATCGACACGTTGGCACAGAGTGAACCTTCTGATCAAACAAAATCCCTCGTGTGTACGCTCGGATGTGATTTGGCAGCCTGGTTACTCTTGGCTTGTGTTGTTTGACCAAGCGGACATGTTGAAGACTTTTCACCCTCAAACCTACTGTTTAAAATTTATTGTGGCTCTTGTTCAGCTTCTCAAACAGCTCGCCAAATAAATATGCCCTAGTTTTTTTTGCAGCTATTAACATACGAGCCCTGAAGGATTTATTCAACTTATCTCTCATTGCAGGGATTCACAGAGACGCTATGACACATAACAGCTTCTGACTGATGCTCAACCCAAATAATAAATGGGCTAAAATAAGCTCTTAGTTATCAAAGATATGTAATTGCTGCTTTACAGTAATTCAGGCTTTTCTTTGCACTTAGACACAGCAAAGGCTTTTATTATTTTGGAATCTGTTTTGTGTCTTTTTGATAATTAAAACTGAAGTAAATATTTTCATTGTTATTATTATTTTCTCCAAAAAGAAGCACATTCTTCAGGGGCTTAGGGTACTTGAACAGGTCACATAATGGCCCAGTAGTGCCCCCCACAAAATTTCAACAAAGCAGCCCCCAAAGCTGGTTTCACTGACATGTACGAAAATTGGTAGGCACATGTGACACCCCAAGATGTACAAAAAAGCCTCTTGGAGCCATACTCTAAACCCAACAGGAAGTCCGACATTTTGAATTGTATGTGTAATTTTTGTGCATTTGTGGCCATTTCCAGGGGTGGTACTTTAACAAACTCCTCCTAGAGATTTAATCCGATGGACTTCAAATTTGGTGTGTCCCATCTAAAGATCTTGAAGATGAAAAGTTATTACAGGCTTGAGTTTTCGTCGATCTGTGTGGCCGTGGTGAGGCGTCAAACTTCCATGTTTCGCCACCAAACAGGAAGTAGTTTGTAACTCCAGCATACATGGTCTAGTCTGCCCCAAACTTTACAGGATTAATGACAGTCTTGTTCTGAACACATCTACATGTGTGATAGGTACAGCGCCATAAACTGGCAACAAGAAAAGGCATGTTGTTGACGAGATTCACCTCAGATTTAGCCAAAACAGCCCTAAAACCTTGGTGATGGTTTAGCACCCCGGAGTTGCGCAGAGGGCCCGTTTAAATTTTCTTTGTTTTCCTGTACCAGTAGTCACCCTCACCATCCTCTTCCTCTCTCTGTGTCCCCTTGCAGACGGATGTAAATGCCTGTTACCTGCGATCAGCTCGGGCCGGGAACCTAGAGAAAGCTTTGGACTACCTGAAGAATGGAGTCGACATCAATATTTGCAACCAGGTGAGCTTGGAAGAAAAAAAATCACTTCAACACCACTGCTTCTGTAATTAAACTCACAATAGTAATTCGTTCTTTGCTGTGGTTGTCAAAGAACAGAGTTGGTAGAGATCTTATAGTGATCAGACGTGAGCTAAATCCACTTTTCTACTGTCCAAATGTCGAGTTGTGTCCCCAAAGATATGGCTAAATGCACTGCTTCCCTGTCACACTGTTGCCCTCGTTGGAGTTCCAAACCAAGCTAAAAATGGAGTATTAATCACAGGTGTAGTTTGCATTGGTCCAGGGGAACTGGTCCAGCCACAGGGTCCAGATTTCTCCTTCGTCATTAGTTCAAGGTCCACACAGTTTAATGCATTCACCGTCATACTTGCGTTTGGCAATGTTGTTGAGATAGCTTGCTGTTTCTGTCACGTAGTCACTCACTCTACAGCAGGAAATAAAGCTTCAAAATAAAAGCTCTGTGCTGTAAATTCACTGTACTTAAAAATAAAGTGTTTTTTACAAACTTGACACATTTACGAGTCACAGAGACCCACTTTTGGGAACCACTCCAAGTGGCTGGAGCAAAAAATGCATTTAGGGATTTAAATATTATCTGTTTTTATTTTATAATAACACCGAATGTATTAGACACCACAGAGTAGGTCTGTCAACGAGTCTGCGAGAAACATTCCTTGGACACATACACATCCAGGATATTATCTGGTTTACTGTCCTGTTTTGTAGTAATTCTTACAATATTCCATCATCATGTTGCTTATTAGTCGGGATATACGGATTTATTCATAAATCCAGTCTGACACTCCATGAAAGTGCTGTTGTTAGAAGAAACAGACTTAAAACAGTGTTAAAACAGATGAAAGAAATGCTTCTCTGTTGATATGAGGGGCTATAATACAGAATGTAGCACCACTTTTGTGGGAGCTTGTTGACAGTGAAGATGATGATGTCAGTGATGATCATTATAAGACTTGATATAGACTGTAAGAATATGCCTATGAAAATAAATTACAAACTTAGTGTTGAATCATTTCATTTTGTGCCATTTCGAGGCTTTTCCATTCCAATGCTCTAACAGTAAAATTGACCGATATCCCAACATTCATTCATTCATTCTCCATAACCGCTTATCCTGTTAGGGGTCACGGGGGGCTGGAGCCTATCCCAGATGACACTGGGTGAGAGGTGGGGTACACCCTGGACAGGTCACCAGACTATCACAGGGCTGACACATAGAGACAGACAACCATTCACACTCACATTCACACCTACAGACAATTTAGAGTCACCACCAATCTTGACACAGGGAGAACATGCAGGCTCTGCACAGAGGGGCTCCTCCATCTCGGGATTCAAACCGTACCAAACTGATTCGAGCCAGGAACCCTCCTGCTGTGAGATGACAATGCTAACCACTGCACCCCCGTGCCACCCCTATATTTCAACAGCGCTCCAAATTTAAAGGGTGCCCTCTGGCGCTCGAAGCGACTATATAATGAACACCCAATGCACCTGCTCGTAGCCACAAGTGTGAACAAAGCATCTGTTGTACACATTAATCATCAGACAACAATTTGGTGGCCCCCTGCAGTAACCCTGAGGACCCCCTGTTGAAGACCTAGGAGTTAACGTTTATTGTAGCACCACAATCAGGTCAAAATTGTAATTTCTCCAGTACTTTATTGATACCCAAATACCTGCAAACTACTGACATCCCCATCAGCCTCTGCTGCACTTGTATTTATTGCTAATAAGCAGAGTTAGCATTCTAACGCCCTCAATGGTCGCCATCTTGGCTATGTAGCGGAAGGGGAGGGACCACTTTTCAAACTGGAAATAGCGGCCAAGGACTGTGCGACCTTGAACGTCGCTGCATTGTACAAATACATGTGGTTATTGTACTAAGCACCACTATAGTGTTGCCAGGTATAAGCCAGCAGTATGTTAATTGGGTTAATTTAGCAGAACGATAACGCGAATGATAATGCTAGTTTGCTAACTAGCCAATTTGCGGTCATCATTTCCGGTGAGTGCACAACGGCCGTGTTTGGTTTGAGACAACACTACCATGTCGAAATTAGCACACGACGCCAATAAGTACATAGTGCACATAGTATACTACATGGAAGTGTACTAACAGAAGTACGTGATTTGAGACAAACCACTGCATAACATCAGAATGTTAGCATTGTCATTGTTAGCATGTTAGCATGCAGATGTTAGCTTTTAGCTCAAAGCACTACTGTGCCTTTTTTCCACTTAAATCTTTATTAAAACAAATTTTGTGACACTGACATGTCAGCAACAACAGAATGTTAAAATAATTGAGAAATAATAAGAGCTAACGAAACACACATTTTTACAGCCTCGAGGATTAGTGTATCTATTGATTATTATTCCATTCCATCGTCCTCTTTTTGAGTCCAGTATAAAGTCGATTTTTCCCATTTTCTTTCTAGTTGTGCTTCTTGTAGTCTCAGTATGTGTGCTAATTTCTCCATGAAAAATATTTCTTCCACAATTGTCAGCCATTGGTCCTTCATTGGTGGTGTTTCTTTACCCCAGTTCCCAGTGATAGCTTTGTTGCTTGCTACTAGCAATACTTTGATCAAATATTTATCACTAGCAGTTTCAATTTTCTTCAGAAAATGTACGTAGATAAAGTACCAAACCTCATATCCTGGTATGTGCTTAAGGTGTTGTCATACCATTTCCCAAAATACAGTTACTTTATGACATTTGCAAAAAAAAAACAAGAGTGGTCTACACCAAAAGGCACCACTGTGCCTTAATTTGCACAGCCTCACACATCTTTCTTTTTCCTTTATCTGGACATCTTTTTTACTGTGAGTCTTCTGTTGATAAAATCTGACTTATTGTACACACAGATGGAGCATCACTGTATCTGAGCAGTCAGAGTGGACACTAACTTCATCTGCTGTTGACAATGTTTTAAAGTATACTTTAATGGATAAGACTGCGAATTTCAAAATTTTTCTTCTTGCCAACAGTTCCCATGAAAAGACCAAACCCTAACAACTAATGCATCCTACTAATGAGTAGCATTTGTGCGTTCAAAGCCTGAGCTGTCTCCTCTTATTCCATTGTCCAAATTTGAACCATTTATTTTGGGTTTATATATAAAAAGGTTTGGATCAAAGTTCTGATAACATCCAGTGTCACTCAGTAAACAACAAACAGAACCCTGAGCTATTTAAATAAAGGTTATAATATGTAAACAGGGTTTAATGTGTTGATTTTAAAAGCTTCTTTCTCTTCTCTCCCTCCAGAACGGACTAAATGCTCTCCATCTGGCCTCCAAGGAGGGCCATGTGGAGGTGGTGGCTGAGCTCATCAAGCACGGCGCCAACGTGGACGCAGCGACTAAGGTGTGTGTGCCACCCAGGAGTCACACAAACACACACACACATGCTGTAGTTTGCTTCGTCAGCTTCTTCCCAAAGTCACTTTGCTTAAGCAGCAGTGAGGGAGATGAGTGGCTGTGTGTTAGAAACAGAGCGGCTGAGTGAACTGATTTAGTGAAAGGAAACAGTCTCGTCTCATTGTCGTGTGTGTGTGTGTGTGTGTGTGTGTGTGTGTGTGTGTGACAGTGTCTCAGACATAAATGTTTGTAAATTATGTGACAGTGATAAAATTCCACACAGTAAATGCATCTATCAAGAGGAAAAGCAGTTACACTCGTTCTTCTTCTGGAGCCGCTCTGCATAAAGAAACATACACATTATTACAGCAGTGGTTTTAATCCAATAACGTCATATTTAATTTTTAGGGCTGTAAAGCAATTAAAAAAGAACAATCTAATTAATTGTCAGTGTCAGTGTATAATTTGATTTAAACAGCCAAAAAGTTGGTTACACACATGTCTACATGAAACTGTACTACAGTCTAGTGGCATGAGAGGAACAGGAGATACAGCAGTACAGATTGAGGAATGAGGGGAGGTGTGTATGTGGAGTTTCCAGTGACAGCAGCTGCTGTTTAGCTGCTTTAGCTGACACACACACGACAGGTGCGTCCATTAGAGGTTCAGTATGTGCGACTCATAACCACCCTCACATTTTATACATTCTCCTCTCTGCTTCTGTCACAAAATTATACTGTAACACAGTGTTTTATTCAGTACATACCTCTCACTGTTTCTCCTCTGCTGTACCTTTCTATAACCTCACAGTAAGAAGTGTTGATAATAATAATAATAATGTCTCAGTATTATGTAACAGAAAGTAAAACACTGACATGCTCTCTGATTAAGGGGTGTATACTGCAAGAAATATAAGTAGGACTGTACCTGAATCAGAATTATGCCAGTCAAATCAGATTTGGCTGTTCAATATGTATATTTGATGATTCTTTTTTTTTTTTTAAATATAAAGTTTTGAATTTGAATGTGCTCTGCAGGACGTTCACTGTGACAGCAGCATTCACATTATGTAGTTAACAAGCTAACTGCGCTAACAACTGATAGGAAATGTGCAACACCATTTTTTCTGCCACTAGATATCAAACAAAAGCCAGAGACTGTGTCGTGTTAAGTATCTGGAATCTCATTTTCAAGTAAAAGTTTTGGAACGACAGCTCTGATTTGGGGGCTGTAAACAGGAAGTGGCCATGGAGTCAGTTGGTTAGTCAGCCTATATTTGTTTACATTTGGTAAACAAACACCAATTGAAATATGCCAAATTAGCTATTGGCACTTCCTGTTTACAGTGTGCCCATTAATGTACAGACAGCTGTCTCTGGATTCATTCGATACCAAGGAAACTTAAAAACATGATGATTCTCAGGCAGGTTCTGAAGCTATAAGGAGCTTCCAGTTTCTATGGTTTCTAAGCAACAATATGGACGTTAATGGACAGCAGAGATACTGATGTCTTTAAAGGAGACTAAGTCACACTGTGCCTATACATACATGTGTCATGTCTGTGTTTTGTCACTTTGTTTCCCAAGCAGAAAGGAAACACAGCCCTCCACATAGCTTCCCTCGCTGGGCAGACAGAGGTGGTGAAGGAACTGGTCACTCACAACGCCAACGTCAACGCACAGTCTCAGGTAAGACACATACACACTCACGCACGGATTCTTGTAGTTCTATCTTTGTTAGGAACCTCATTGACATAATGCATTCTCTAGCCCCTTGCCCTAAACTAAAGCCCAATCCCAATACCCCCCCTTGTCCACCACCCCTTGGCCCTCGAATTGAAGCAACGAGGGGAAGGGGAAGGGTTTGGGACACCACTCACTACATCACCGCTTCGGTTACGTTCACACATACGCAACTATTTTAAACAGGAAGCTGCGAGCCATCTACATTTCCAACCTGCATCTACAATGGAGTCTCCAGTTGAGTTCATCCTACCTATCACGTTTGCTGTATTCATCATGCTTCGTTTGATGAACGAGAGACGACAGGGGACTTTTGCTAGCTAGCTAGCAAGCTAACGTTACGAGGCAGCATAGTTATACTAGCTGGCGTGTTATCGTAATGTGAAAAATCCGACAATTTTGCAGGACAGGACAGATGACAGACGCCAGATAGTGCGAGCTAGCTAGCTAGTTAACAAGCAACCTGACGACGGTAAGGTTAGCAATGTATGAACTTTTTCCCCCGTCTCTTGCTCGATGGTAGCCATGGCGACGTCTACCCTTCGCTGGCAAGTCAGCATCTGAAATCCCTCGCTCCAAAGGGCTAGTTTCATACCCACTACCCCTCGTTATGCCCCCTACCCCTACACGCAAAAAGGAATTGGGACACCACTACCCCTCGCGGGAACGCACAAATGTAGGGGTAGGGCCAAGGTGTAGGGCTAAGGGGGGGTCTTAACCAAGTCTTAACCCTTAAACAGGCCTTTGCAAAGTGAGGACCGGCCAAAATGTCCTCACTTTGCAAAAATGTCCTCACTCTGTTGCTAGAATACAGTTTTTTGGTTCTCACTATGTAGCATGTACAAGTACACACACACACACACACACACACACACAAAAACGCAGGTCTCTAACTGTGAAATTGTCAAATAATTTTTGTTGGAAATCCACGTTTGAGTGTGTGAGTTCATGCAGATGAATACGCATACAACGACTATACACACCGTCCATCTGTGTGTGTGTGTGTGTGTGTGTGTGTGTGTGTGTGCTATGTCAGCAGCTCTGCAGTGCTTCCTGGCCCACATTCATCGTCAGCACACACACTTTCACACACTTACTCACACACACACCCTGCTCTGGTCGCCACAGCAACCATAATAATGTCAAAGCTTTGGTCGGAGCTGTACAGATGAAGAAAATAAAGTTGATACTGATGAACTATGATGTTTTAGTTCTGTATTAAAACACATTAAATCATCATCTATCATTTTATTTTTGTTTTATCCTAAAAAATGATTTACATTACAGCACTTTAAGGAGAGCAGATCGCAGAGACAGATTATATAAAAATAACAAATAATGAAAAGCAAAACCTTTTTGAACATAATGTGCAGATGTTACTGTCTGTATGTAGTGAGGAGTTTCTGTTTAATTGTCACTTTTAGCCGTGCAGAGTCAAACCATGCTGCGCCAATTTGCGTTTCCCTTTGTCAGTTTAAACATGCTACACTACAAACAATTTCTGTACCATTATGCCACCTTATAGACCAAATCATAATGTTTGGTTACAGTAACTTTGGGTAGAAAACCCTTGTGTCACATACACAAAATGAAATGGTGCAGAGTGAATTCTGCCTCAATTGGTTAGTTTTTAGCCACCTAACAAAGGGCACACTTAAAAAGAAATCAATATCAATTTAAGTATGTGCTATATTTAGAATATCTTCACTGCTTTGCTGTCAGACAGCCTGTAACAATGGGGAATGGAAGCCGTTATCTCAAAGCCACCAGACTCCACTGACAACAACAGCAATTTTACTTCATCAAACATGGGGGTTGTTGGACGACTGCTGCCGCCATCAGTTAGTGTGTGAGATAATCGTGATGGGCAAAGCAGTTCTTTAGATGTTACTGAATTACTAGAATCAGTTCATTAAAAAAGATTAATTAAAAAGATCCGTTCAAAAGATTCGTTCACGGAATCGTTCAGTGCTTGGCGGGAAGAGCCCTGCGTCTGCCCTGCACTGGTGAGTCTCATTACTGGCCAGCCAAACGTTTAAAGTTTGTTTATCTGGAAACTAAGTCTGTTAAAACAATGGGGAGGTGTGTGATTGTGTTCACGTGGCTTGACTCCTGGCTACATTAGCTTGGAGAAAACTGTCCCTATGAAAGTGTATCGCTGAGAAGAAATGATTTGAATCACTAAGGGATCAGGGTTACGTCGTTCACCGAGTGATTCATTCACCAAGTGATTCGTTCACCTAGTGATTTGTTCACTGAATGATTCGTCACGCGGTAGGCAGTCCCTCCCTGCACCCTGGCTGCCTCGTGACTTGTGAGTGATTCATCGTTCGCACTGACCGAATCGGCACTTCCACTCCCGGCCTGCACGCTCGCTGCTGAGCTCAACTGAACTGAAAAATGAACGAATCAGTTCTGGAAGTGATTCAGTTCAGTACGTTCACTCAACAGATTCATTCTTTTGACCGATTCGTTCGCGAACGACACAACACTATGAGATAAAGCACAGAAAATATTCCAAATATATATCTAAACTGAAGTTGATGTTTTAGGTAGGAGGCTAACATACATTTTGCTTCAGCTTTGCCAATGGCAGTACGTTGTTTAGCCTCCGCATCTGTAGATTGTTTTGTTGAAGACATTAGTGTACGATGAGTTTTATTTTCATGAGGACTTAACCAGGAGATTGTCTTGTTTTCCTCTGTTCATTATTTTGCATCTACATAATTTAATGTTAACAACGTTCAGATATTGCTTACATATTTTATTTTGCTCTTTGCGCTAAATTTGGAACTATTTAATATCGCACACCTTCTGTGTAGGTAATGAGAGTTGTGATTAAATTTGGCGGAGTGATATATATAAAAGATGTGAGATGCCGCTATTGTTGTCGATTTTCAGTTGTCCTACGTTCTTTTATGGACATTAAAGTGGATCTAGTTACTAGGGATGGGCAACACAAGCAAAAACAGTATTTGAAAATCGTGGCAAGTATTCGACAATTTTTCGAATAATCTGATCGTGAAAAATCCCTGCGATGTGAAAAATACATGCCAAGCAGTCACTGGTGCGCGGAGCGAAGACCGCGCGGTCGTAAAATCTGAGCTTTGCACGCACAGGCCTTGCGGATGTCCGCTTTGAGTCCGCGCGGACCTCCGTGGAGTCCGTTCCGTCTATGTTCCGCCTGAGTTCAGGCCTGTAGTCTCTGCATGTTTCTCCTGTTTGTAGAAGAGCATCTCACACCGCTGTAGCAATCCTAGACTTCCCTCGTGCGGTTAGGAGCTGAATTGCATGTCAAATAAAGGGGGGGAAATAAGACGGCGAATAGTAATAGCCGCATTAAAAAATCGATTTTTTAAAAATAAAACGACTATTCGAAAATCGAAAATCGAAAATCGTGACCCATCCCTACTAGTTACACAGAGAAGCTGTTCCTGTGCTCTTACCTCACACACAGCACTTAATTTAGTAACTAGTAAGTTTATAAGTAAGACATGAGAGAGAAACCTTACATTAGCAAAGCAACCATGTGCGTAAAATAGGCAGAGCAGAAACATCGGATAGGTCGGACCACCGTGTTTTTATCTTTTAATGTTACAGTTATGGCTGAAAATGATATTAAAGTTTGCAGATTTTACAGATCTTTGCACTTGAAATCAACTGCCAGTTGTCCACCCAGAAGTGATTGTTGTTTTTAGTGCGACGTCGTTAAATTTGCAATTAATTCATAAATATAGAATCTGAACTTGCTGCAATGCAGTGTGTAAAGTGTTGCTGCTAAAAACAGACAGAAGAGTATGTGGGTGTGTAATCTGCAGTTTTTATTCTTCAAAGTTAGCTTTATTTCTTGTGTCCTTCGTCATCACTGCGACTTTGCTGTTTAACTGAAATGTGCTCTGAGAGAATCTGTTGGTGCATCGACACCAGAATAAACACAAAGAGGAGGAGAGGAGGAGGAGGAGGGTGAGCTTTTTTTTTCTCCACGCTGAAGTGATTTTGGGATCCTCGTGTTGCCATGGAGACGTATCTTCTTGGCCTTGTTCTGGTGTCACACACAGACACACACACATACACGCTCCTCTTCAACTGGAGCCTCAGGTCAGCTTTTATCTTTGCAGTTATCAGGTGTGAGGAATGTTGGGAGGTGACAGTATGTACTCTATGATAGCTCTGCTGCAAGAACACACTCAGGTGCAGCTGTAGAGGTCGTATGAGAGCGAACCATCAGTCATAGTCCTGAATGTAACAACTATAAATCATGATGAAGCAGATTTCTTTTAACTGAATTATGAAACATTTATAGATTAGAAACCCTGCTCCTTGATGAGGATGTGTTTTTGGCTGAGCCAGTAAATTAAATATCTGACAAATGAAGGTACTTTATCACATTAATGCAAAACATCCAGTAAATCCAATATCGCCATAAAGCAGTCCTGCTTATTGATTTTTAACACTGATGCAAGCAGAGATATTAATGAGATAGATCATCAGACTGACTCGCACTCTCTTTATTTTACTGCACAGGTAACATATTGTCATAATAATGTGTTAGACAGGAGCTAATATGTAATTGGAAATTCACCTGAGACGCTGTGGGCCAATGGGCATGTAGCTACTTCCACGTTTCATTTTCCTGCCCGACATGTTATTAATTAGCCTGTGGAATAACCGCAGGTACCAGCCCTGGAAATTAACCTGATGAGGACACTTCCTGTGTCTGTCCTTTCAAATTAAATTCCCACATGGTCCAGTCATATAGGTTTGGATTTATTTTGAGAAGGCGCAGCTCCTAACAGAGTTTTTTTTTTTGTTTTTCTGCAACTAAGCGACCAATGAAATGTTGCCGACCTTTCTGGTTGACTTGATAAACAAACAGCATGTAAATGAAAAATACAAAAAATGAAGCCTATACCTTATCTTGTATTGTGACTTCCATATCTCAGATTTCCAAGTAAACTATTTCATAATTGCCGTACAGTTTTGTCTCGTAATTATGAGATATGGAAGTCATAATTACAAGATAAGGCCTCCAGTTGTGTTCGTCTGTGTGTCTTCTTTTCTTTGTTGAATGCAATGCACTTTCATTCATTCTGACTTCACACAGCAGAAGATTCAACAGTTTTATCTAATGTTTAAACTCCAAGAGTTCGACAGACACTATTGGTGTAATGGCCCTTTAACGACAGACGTCATGCTCTTGATTCTAAATCAGTGTTATCCTTCCTGTTTTCCAGAATGGCTTCACTCCACTCTACATGGCGGCGCAGGAGAACCACATGGACGTGGTGCAGTTCCTACTGGACCACGGCTCCAGTCAGAGCATCGCCACCGAGGTAACTGAACAGATGATACACAGCACATACACACTTGTTCGCACACATGAGCCCAGAACAGCTTCTAATAGCCCCTCCTCATTCAGCCTCCCAGTAATTACACGGCAGCTTCTGTGGTGCAAATGGTAAATAGGTGGCTGCCACCAATGACTCATTCAGGAGACAAAGGCTGAACAACATGAAGTCTTTGTGTGCCGAGCTGTAAGAAATAAATACAGAGAGGTTATTAACAGGAGAGCATGACGACGGATTCATTCAGAGTGACCTTGACTGTCTCCAGAGGGAGGAACCAGTGACGTTAGCAGTCTGATATCTGTGTGTGTGTGTGTGAGAGTGTGTGTGAGAGAGTGCTACACTGTGAGTGTGTCAGTACCATCCATCGTCTGCTGTAGTACCGGCAGACGGCCAACTGCCACTAAAGTGTGACAAACACGTCCTCATTTTGGCCAAATCTCTCCATCTGAGGCATATTTATGAGGCCAGTGCTTAAAATATTAACCACTCTTCTTCTTCTCTTATTATTATCTCTATTATCTCTTCTCTCATTATCTTTGTATGGTTTTAAATGTTTGATTATAGTGCCAATAAAATACCTGAGTTACAGTCCAGATACCAGAACAATACTATTTCTAGTACCGAGTAGTGTAAGAAGTAGTCAGATATTTGACTGTAGTTAAGTAGAAATATTCATTAACTTCCATAACCGCTTCATCCTCTTGAGGGTCATGGCGGGCTGGAGCCTATCCCAGCTGACATTGGGCAAGAGGCAGGGTTCACCCTGAACAGGTCACCAGACTATCACAGGGCTGACACACAGAGACAGACAACCATTCACACTCACAATTTAGAGTCACCAATTAACCTGCATGTCTTTGGACTGTGGGAGGAAGCTGGAGCACCTGGAGAAAACCCACGCTGAAGGGCTCCCTCCTGGGATCAAACCAGGAACCCTCTTGCTCGCCTTGGCCTCCAGTGCAAACACACCCTTGAGACCAACGTCAACGGCCGTCCCCACAAGAGGGCTACCTGGTTGATCCTGCAGGTAGCATATGCTTGCCTCAAAGATTAAGCCGTGCAAGTCTAAGTACACACAGCCGGTTCAGTGAAAGTGCAAATGGCTCATTAAATCAGTTATGGTTCCTTTGATCGCTCCAACGTTACTTGGATAACTGTGGCAATTTTAGAGCTAATACACGCCAACGAGCGCTGACCTCTGGGGATGCGTGCATTTATCAGACCCAAAGCCCATGGGGGCTGCCCTCTATAACCTTTAGCCGATTGCTGGCCCTCGTGGCGGCGATGTCTCATTCGAATGTCTGCCCTATCAACATTCGATGGTACTTTCTGTGCCTAGGGGAGCGCGAGGAACCTCCTTACGTGGGGTAAACTGTAACACTAGCCCCTTTTACACTGCCAGATTTTCGTCGAATGTTGGGCTGTTTTGCCGGCAAGCTGCAAGTGTTTAGACACACAGAGCCGGATTGGCGAGTTGATCCGAGGTGCCCAATTTTCCGCCTCGTAGGGTAGTCATATTGGCGGAACCTTTTAGTTTAAACAGACCGAGGCGGCCTTCCGCAACAGGAGGGGCTGTTGAAGACTTGTGGGAGGAGCTGTTGATGACACCACATGTGCGACCCACTGGCAGTGGATAAACAGGAAACAGCTGATAGCAGGAATTAGCGAGCAGCTAGTAGCAAGAGGGAAACACAAACCTGACAGACACTGTAAAGACGAGCAACTGGGGAGACAAGGAATTGTGCGCCCTCCTTGTCCTCGCAAACAAAGAGGCCATTAACTGTCAGATGACGGGGACATTGAAGGACGGGCCGACTTACGAGAGAATCACCAAAGGACTGACCAGCCGCGGCTTCTCTCCCACGTCACTGTTTACGTCACACGCTGAGCTACACGTTTTGTTACTTGCTCACGCCCCCCATTGCCCCAAAAAAGGCACATTCTGTGTAAACAAAAGTAGGTAGGCGGCATTTTGCTGCACTCCCCGATTTTGTTTTTATACTGCCAATGCTGAAAAAAGACTGACTGGGCTTTCCTGCAAATTTGCACAATTCCTGTTTAAAAAGGGCTACAGACCTTTTACGTGGTTACACAGGGTCAATCCTCTCATGCTTCTGGCCAGTTGACTGCAATACTGCCAAACAGTAACCCACGAAATTTCATGAGAAACTGGACGTGTTTCAGCGTGTTGTCGGCTGACCTAAGTAAATTTCTTTGTCACAATTGTTTTTTGATCACTGAGCTGTGTCTGTAAGTCCCTGAATTCAATCATATATCATCTTAATAACTGTCTTGTTGCCTAAAACATAGCACCATTTGAGCTATGTAACCAACTCCCAGCAAGTGTTAGCTAGGTACGATACAATTTCCACACAGCAGGGGTCGTCGTAAAGCAGTGTAACAAATGTTCAGTTTGAACTAATGTCTTTAATTAAATGAGATATACTTTCTATTTTTAATTTGTCAGGTATCTTAAAGACACACAATTTAACAGTCTTGTCAATATTCATACATTCAGTGCTCATATTTGACATGTGGATCTAGATTACCCAGTCTTTGTACAACTATCGGTCCAACCACTGAATATCGACGATAGACGAACACATGGATGGATACCTTTCCTTCCCCTGATGTAGATGGACAGATAGGTATCTACATATGACACATCCGTCAATCAGTCACAGATGAAAAGAGAAAAATATGCAATATCCACACATCTATGTGTTAGACCTTCCAAACTGTCCACTGGTGGGTAGATGAGAGACGTACAGATGTTTGGATATCAAAACATCTGGGCACTGTGGTTTCTTTAGCAAACTTACTCAAACAGGAAGACATAGTGCCTTTGTTGGGGACTACTTTCAGTGGTGGATTAATACACATTTAGTGCTCTCCTGAGTATTTACAGCAGGAGGATGATGTATGTGTGACTGACTCAAAATTAACTGCTGTATGGGTGCTCCTGCCGTCCTCGTCTTTCCTTTCATCTCTCCTCCTGTCTCCTTCTCCCTATCCTCCATCATTCGTCCCTTTGTCTGCCTCCTTCTCCTCCTCACCACATCTCTCCTTCTCTCCTCCTCCGCCTCCTCCCCACAGTCTCCTCCAGCGGGAGACATGAGTGAATTATTCATGTAGGGAAATATATATCCATGTTTGAAGCAACTCACAGTGTTTAATAATTCATGTTTAACCATTTCAGCGTAGCAGCGGGCAGGACGGTTCAGAAAACCCTTTGTTTTTTAAATCTTTTGTCTGAATTTGATCAGTTTTTTATTTTAGGTATTTTATTTTCGAACATAAGTAAAAACTACAGAAATTTTCAACTTGTCATGTTCTATAGTTTTGATTTGTGTGATTTTAAATTAATATTTTCAGCTAATTTTGTTTCAGTGATGCAAAATTCTGCTGCGTCACTGCAAGTTTCCAAGCTCACAGATTGAGATCAAACCCTTTCAGTGTCTTTGTGTTCGCTGCTGCTGTTGTTGTCGTCTCTTGAATTATTTTTAGGACATTAAACTGACTTTGTGTCTTTTTTCCTGAATCCATAATGAAGCCGATGAAACAGGAGGGTAGTGCTCTGGGATGGCTTATGACTTTTGAATTTCTTTACAAGGCTAAATTTATGCATTTGAACATATTTGTGTGCCTGTGGGTGTGCTGCGGAGATGCTCGTGGATCTGATTATGAGTGTGTGTTAGCGTGCGTGTTAGTGTGCGCGTGTTAGCGTGTGTGTGTCCGTGTGGTTGTTTGTGTTCTCGCCTGTACAGTTTTGTGATCTCTGAGGGGAGCTTCTGCTTTGATGTGTGGGTGTAGTGATGCTGAGTTGGTTTTATCCAGACAGCCGGCATCCTGTGTAAACACACACACACACATACGTCTGTGCACACACATACATACACATACATACACACACACACACAAATTACCCTCGTGTTGTTTTACTTGTGAGAAATCTTTGCTTTTCTTTGATGATTCATAGATTCGGCTGCTGGTAGCCTCTGCTGTGTGTCATTTATTACACGGCCTGTGTGAGTGTGTGCAGTTAGTTTCATCTTGTTGTCTTTGTTAGCGAACATTAGCAGCTAAATTTCCTTTCGATCTGTCCGTGAGCAAGACTCTGAACTCCTCCTCAGGCACTTAAACTCTTTAGAGCATTAGCTAAACTGCCTGAATTGATAAGTGGTTATAAGATTACCCTGTACCTGTTAAAGGAGCTGTATGAGACATCCAGAGAAATCTATGAGTCAGAGTCTGACTCAGGTTGTCTGCACATGGCTCTCAACATGGAGGTGACTTACGCTACCTTGTCAAAAAAAATGCTAACGTGGCCTGAATTAATATCAGAGTCTTGCTACCCTATCGAAAAATGATTAGAAGCGGGGTTAAGTGTACTGTACGGCTGTGATCACACTACAAGTGACACAGCAACAGCGTGACCTGCTACATTATCGCCGAGTCACCACTGAAGTGTTGCTCAAGCACTCGTCTGCTACCTGCAACAAAGCACCTCCACTGAACGCCATCTAAAGTTGTATTTGGAAATAAAATATCAGCTTATGATCAGTGTCTTAGCCCCATTTTAATTTCACATTTCGCTGCTCCATTGTATTCCCATTTGCTCTGCAATACATAGAAAGCTAGCATACTGTCAGCTAATTACAGCTAAAAACAGACCACGTTATTGGTTGACGCCTCACTCCATCATCGGAGTGCTGAAAAAAGTTGAGGTTAGCGAAAATGAAATGAAAATAAATGGTTAAATAATAATTACTCAAATGTCTTGCCTCGACAGTTTACTCTCTTGTTTATTTATTTAGCTGTTAGCTATCTGCTAGCAGCTAACATGAAGTATTCACGTGTTCCTTTTGTATTTTGTTCACAGGATGGTTTCACTCCACTGGCGGTGGCGTTGCAGCAGGGACACGACCAGGTGGTTTCCCTCCTGCTGGAAAACGATACCAAGGGGAAGGTCCGCCTGCCTGCACTGCACATCGCCGCACGGAAAGACGACACCAAGGCCGCCGCGCTCCTCCTCCAGAATGACCACAACGCCGACGTGGAGTCTAAGGTACGCTGTCTGTTCAATAAGCAGGACTAGGATTCCCAACATGACCTACTAACTGACAGAGAGATTTTTTTTTTTTTCTAATTAAGATACGACCCACCTTAATCCGGGCCCCATTATGCTGTGTGTAAATTATGGGCGTGGCTTCTGGTTATTTATTCACTGAGCTGGTGTCTGCGAGTTGGCAACGTGCTGCAGGTGTAGCTATTTCATTTCCTTAGAGATTTTAGATTTTGGATAAATAAATGAAGTTTGAATAAATGAAACATGTTAATTAATATGCTTTAGGGGCCATGCTACCTGTTTCCCCCTATTTCCAGTCTGCTAAACTAAATCAGCTTAGCTTCATATTAAGCGTACAGACTCTACGCAGAGCCTACGTCGTGGCCTACACACATACCCTGCGTCACGTGTGCATTTATACTTGTGGGGTGGTGTGTCTGTGTCACTCTGTAGTTACACCTCCAAAACACTAGTCGGTGGCGGGGTTTCTGTGAAGTGCTGTACAGTTTAGTTGATTCAAAATGCACATTAAACACACATTAAACATGGCTTAATAGAGACAGTTTCAAACACAAGTACACAAATCAGCTTCACTATAACTCGCAGCATTCACAGACAAACACTTGTCTTTATCTGGACACATTTTCCCCACAAATACAACATGCTAACGTTATTAGCACAAGCCTATGGCATTTTACATTGTATAAATTAGCCTAGTGGCTGGCGAACATTTCCTCTACTCATATAAAGCCAGAGACAACAGCAACATGTAACAAAGGTAACGTTACAAAATTCGGCTCCATTCCAACTCACAAGGTTCACCAACAAAACAACTGTCTTATACTAAACACGTTTTCCAAACCAATACAACATGCTAACGTTATTAGCACGACCCTATGGCATTTTACATTATATAAATTAGCCTAGCGATGAGCGGAGATTTCCTCTGCTCATATGAAGCCAGGATAAATCACACACAACACTTAAAATGCTATTTTTGTGGCTTTTTAATTTATTGTTTCTTATTTGTGCAGTTAAAGTAAATATAAGCATTGTTTCCACTGAGGGAAATGGTTTCAGCTTACTAACACAGACAGGAGGGTTGCGTCGCCGTGACATTTCAGGGAAGGCTATGGAGCTTTCAACCTACATCCTGCATCGTCTTTTTCCTCAAAAATCTCTAAGAAAAAGAAGTACACATGCAGCATATTGCTAACTGTAACTAAACACCGGTTCAGTCAGCGAAAAATTTTAAGTTGTCTCCATAATTAACTCATGGCATCATGGGGCTAGGAATATGTTTTGTTTTAGGTGTATTTTTATTCTGAATGTTATGATGCTTTTTGTTGGTTCCTATCAAAAAAACAAAAAGTCCTGAACGTATTTTATGCAGGACAAACTTTCAACAAGCGGTTATATACCTGATAAAAGTCTCCAAACGTGTCACACTCTCAGTGCCACGCAGGGAAAGAGAAGTGTAGTTTTTGTCTTTGGTAGCTGAAAATAAAATGCAGATATATTTACCACCACAGTGCAGAAGAAGAAACAGACTATAAGGGAGAGTCTCAGTCCATCATCCAGTTGTGTGTACCTCTGTTTGCCTTTTAGTTCCTGTCATTATCTCCGGCCATGTTCTCATATATCCATCCTACAGCTTGGTGCAACTGTGGTGTTGGTGTTGTTGTGGTGCACTAACCACTCCATTCTCTCCTCCTCCTCCTCCTCCTCCTCCCTCTATACGTTCCTTTTTGTTACCCTTCCGCTTCCCCCCTTTTCCCTTCTAGATGATGGTGAATAGAACAACAGAGGTACATCTTGTCTTCTCTTCTCCTTCTCTCCTTCCTTTCCTGTCATTGCTCACTCATGGTCACCATTGCAAAGCCAAAGCCTTCTGTCTGCTAGCATGAGCGCTAAATGCTGGCATGAATGCTTTTGCTCACCTGTGTGCCTGTTTTTTAAACCCGCATCGCATTTTGACTTTTTGCTTTGTGTGCGTCCAGTGGCTTGCTGCTTTTAGGCAGAGATGAAACAAAAACCAGTAGAATTACTGTAAGTGTACCACAGAAGCCATTTTGGGGTGAGATTACCTGAAGCCAACACTCACATAGAAAATTCAGCATAATGTACATTTCCACAGCAGCAACAGAGTTGTGTTATACTCGCCATTTTGATGCTCTGGTTTCTATTTTTTTTTACGTAAATTCCAGTTTCATCCATTAATTCCAGCTTTTCTACTTTTCTGTTTTTCCGGAGCCATATTAAAGAGATAGTTTGACTTTTCTGAAGTGGGGTACTTCAGTGTTTTACCCCAGTAGATGGTGGTCAGCATGCTCCCATTTTGGAGAAGCAGACGGGAGTACTGCCACAGAGGCTGAGCAATATACTGCTGTGGATGGGGGCAGCAACAAAATATATTTCAGTCACTTAAAAAAAAATCAATAACAGTTTAAGCGTATGCTATGTTTAGAATATTTTCACTGCTTTACCTTGCCATCAGACAGCACGTTCCGACGGAGGAGGCATTAACGGCTTTAGTTCCCCATCTATGTTCTTGTCAAAGCCACCAGACTCCATTGAGAAAAACAGTAATTTTACCTTGCAGAACACAGGAGCTGCTGGTCCACCACTGCTATGTTCATTAAGTTGTGTTACCATGTGACTTTGGTGAATCTGAATGAACCCTTTTAAACACCAGAGTTGCACATAACACAAACAAACTAACTGATAGATGCCGTGGTAGACCAGCAGCTCCTGTGTTCGGCAATGTTAAATCACTGTTTTTGTTTTCTGATCTATCCCTTTAAGCTGCTTTAACTGAAACATAAGACTTGCTGAACATTTTTCATAGCAGGAGGGCTGAGTTGCAATAATGGTAGTTTAACATCAATCAAGAAAATGTCAAAGTGAAAGGACTGGAGTTAACAGGTGAATGAAAACAAGAGACACACGACTCAATATGAATCAGCGCTGTGGAAATTGTACATAATACTGTTAATCAAGATGACAGATAAACATGGAGGGAGTTTTGAGTTTGCATTAAGTGGGAAGCAGGTGAAATAAACCTGTTCTTTGTAAAGGAACAAGGCCTGGTGTTCTCTGAATTTACCGTATGCATATGGTAGTTATCCAGAGAAAAAGCTGCTGCAGCGAAAAAAAACCCTCGTTTGCACTGAAATCGATTGAAAAATTGAAACAGAAAACACTTTTTGTCGATGTGTTTGTCACATTAAAAAGATGGCAGTGACCTACTCTTGCTGCTACTGCTGTTGTGTTCACAGACGACCTGAGGGTATAACACAATGATTATTTACTGATTCAATATAAAAAGTATTCTGTGTACATTTTCGAAAGACTTCACTTCCTGCTGCCCACTGCTGGATCTACCTACCAACTTTCTAGTCAAGCTGTGTATAATGTGGACGTACTTAGTCTTTACATGATATTTTAAACATAATTATTTTCATGGCCCCATGAAGATGTAGGTCTACTGCTTAGCTTGAAAGGAGTAGTTTTACATTTTAGGAAATGCTCTTATTCGCTGTCTTGTCGAGAGTTAGATGAACAGATGGACACCACTCTCATGTCTGTATGGTTCATATGAAGCTAAATGCAGCAGTCAGTCAGTTAGCTTAGCATAGCATAAAGCCTGGAAACAGAGTGGAATAGTTAGCCTGGCTCTGTCCAAAAGGTAACAAAATCTGTTTACCAGCGCCTCTAAAGCTCACCAATTAACAGCTCTTCTTAACATACAGTGAGCGAGCAAACTCTGGCATGAAAAATTGGGCATTAACTACGTGCGCCAACATCATTCAGGAAGCCTGTGGAGCCCTGATCAAGCCTACGAGCAGTATGCTGTTGCTCTGAAAATAGGTTGGAGGTGCCAGAAGCTATGCTAGACCGAGGGCAAGCGGCTTTTCAAACAAGTGACACGTCACTTAGCGTGTTCGCTAACACAATGGGAAACACTGAAACAATCTGATGGTCGCTAGCTCACGCATTCATTAGCATTCAGTTAGGAAGAGGTGGTACACGACATAACTTGTTTGTTTAATCCATACGTAAAGCATGAAACAACCTCCTGGAGGTCCCTAACTAGCTGTTTCCCCCTGTTTCTAGACTTTACGTTAGGCTAAGCTAACTAGCTGTTCCCCCCTGTTTCTAGACTTTATGCTAGGCTAAGCTAACTAGCTGTTATCCCCTGTTTCTAGACTTTATCCTAGGCTAGGCTAACTAGCTGCCCCCCCCGTTTCTAGACTGTATGCTAGGCTAAGCTAATTAGATGTCCCCCCCTGTTTCTAGACTTTACATTAGGCTAAGCTAACTAGCTGTTCCCCCCTGTTTCTAGACTTTATGCTAGGCTAAGCTAACTAGCTGTTTCCCCCTGTTTCTAGACTTTATGCTAGGCTAAGCCAACTAGCTGTTCCCCCTTGTTTCTAGACTTTATGTTAGGCTAAGCTAACTAGCTGTTTCCCCTGTTTCTAGAATTTATCTCAGCGGAAGAACTAACATTTTGTAAAAGTGGGTTTTGAATGATCAAAAAATGATTTCCTGTTTGTGGTTTGGCCAGAAAACGACTGGCATGTGTTGCTCCTGAGTGCCATATCATCTAACCGTCACCCAAGTTTTTGTCCTCATTTACTGTAGATGGTTCAGTGTCTTTGGCAGTTGTATCAATAATTGTTACAGAAAATACGAGTACAGGTTTCCTCCACGACGTCCCTTTTTTTTTTGATATGATCCTGCTGCAGTTACAACAACATTTGTGACATCTATCAGCTAGATAAAGTGCTTTTGTTCCTCACATTGCTTGAGTGATTGCTTGTGATGCACACAGTCATGACGTTTGAACTTACTTCAGTGTTGTATATGCTGTACATGTCTAACCTAAATGAACGCTGGCTGTGCATGTGACCATCTGAGGCTCTCATTCAGCTGTCATAGAGATAGTAGCTGAGCTTTAGCATGCCAGTAGATTTTATTTAATTGCATTTATTTAACAAACATGAGTCTGACATTGTGCTGACTCTTCTTTGAGATAATTACTGTCACTGTGCCCAGAGAGCAGTTTAATCAGCATTAAATGGAACAGCTCCTTGATTTTACTTTTGATGACATGATCACTAACATGTTAATGGGTCCTGTTTGGTGTTTTGAAAAAGTAATAGAACAAGAAGTTTAACTAATTTTCATAAGTTTAGACTGAACTGTCAAAAATTATCTGAGTAAATGAGGTTTTTTGGATACAAAATTTTTCAGAAGCTTTGTGCTAAATTTGAGTTTTTATATTGATCCAAGCTGGTTACTGTGATCTCTCAAAGGCCCTGTTTATATCTGGTATGAGTACCTACTTCCACCTACACTGGGGACATTTCCGTGTGGACACATTGTGTGCACGCTGCTGAAAGACTGGTCTGAGTGATCGGATCTTAAGACACATTCAGAACGCATTGAGTGCATTCACATGTGTATTAAGGGCTGTCGACTTATGATCCCATCACCCAGGAAGCATTTTAATACCGGGTGTAAACAGGGCCAGTGTTACATAACGTTACATAACTGTTGTTAAGGCCTTTGAACAGTTTCTTAAAAGCAGACTTTAGTTCATCCCATTAAAGGTCCAGTGTGATGATTTAGGGGGATATATCGGCAGAAATGGAACATATTATGATTAGTATGTTTTCTTTAGTGTATGATCACCTGAAAATAAGAATCATTGTGTTTTAGTTACCTTAGAATGAGCTGTTCATATCTACATAGGGACCAGGTCCTCGTCTACAGAGTCCACCATGTTGCACCGCCATGTTTCTACAGTAGCCCAGAATGGACAAACCACACACTGGCTCTAGATAGTGCCAGAAAAACACTGATATTTAATGTGTAACTGCTTTATTTTTACTGGTTTAAATGAAGTGACCTCTGCGGATAATTCATCTCTCAGTAAAACCTCCTGAACAATGAACACTGAAGGAGTTTTAACCAGGAGATGTTTCAGCTTTTTGCAGTTTGCATTCCTCATCACTAGATGTCACTACATCCCTCTAAATCCTACACACTGCTCCTTTAAATCTAGATTGCCCTTAACCAATGCAGATGCATGCTCACCTGCATGTCTTGCCTCTGTATTTCCTGTCAGATGAACATCAGAGAAGAGTCTGTTTTTTTATGGAATTGAAACTTAAACTTAAATGGACATTTAATTTAAAATTAACCGTTGCATGGTTTTCATTTGACAGGAGCTTAATGTGCTCACGTTTGCTTGTATTTATAATTCCCTGAACTCCTGACTTCAACAACGTCACTGTAACTGTTACACAAGAAAGATAAGAATATATATTTTATCATAAAAAGAAAAATCCAGCATTTAAAGCATGTTTGACCTCCGCTCAGCCCTCGTCTGCTTCTGGCTAACCTGCTGTTTATTACCCCATCATGCTTTGCTCGTGGCTCGCTGAGAATCTTTGTATCTTTGTTTCCTCCATCTTCTAACTGATCCCGTCTCTCTGTGTGTCTCTCGTCCTCCCAGAGCGGTTTCACTCCCCTGCATATTGCGGCTCACTACGGCAACATCAACGTAGCAACACTCCTGCTGAACAGAGGGGCAGCTGTGGACTTCAAGGCGAGGGTGGGTACTTCGCTTCAAAGATGGCACACACACACTCGCACAGACCTTTTGAAGTGAGTGCTGCAGACACTCGCTCATATGAGAGGGCGGGACGTTGTGTGTGTGTGTGTGTGTGTGTGTGTGTGTGTGTGTGCAGGAATCCAGTACTGACGCATGTAATCCTACAGCTGTGCTCGTCAGTCTGCAGGAGGCCACATATACATGTGGTCTGTGTGTTATATGATCCAACACACTGCAGGAATGGATGCTGGGTTCATGGAGACTGGGTGTGTCTCAAATATTCAATGTTCGTCAATACTTGCAAATTAAATTCTAATGAGATTTACCTTTGAAGGCATTTTTTTGTTGTATTTTGTTGTCGATTCACTAAGCAGGTTTACCCCAACACTAAAAACTGCTTTAGTTAAAGTAGAGGTCAAGGGATTTATCGGTTTGCCTGATAATTGGTGCTGATAGGACATTTTACAAACTATAGCTATTGACAGAACTTGCTTCCAATAGTGGCTGGTGACTGCGTAGCTTTCACCAGTGACACGTGAAGGTAACTCACATCAGAGCAAAAGAGAGGAGAGTTGCGTTAAATGGAGCAACGAGGAGTTGATAAGTGGGGACAACCCTTGGAACAGCTGATCGAAGCACTCTAGTGCTATTAGCAGTAGAGCGAAAGTTCATGAATCTGGGATGCAAATTTGCGAATCCTAGGACAGTGAAAAAGAGACCCGCCCTACGCTCCCTATGATTGGCTAGCGCTTGTTTCCTTTGTTGGTTGCACTGGTTAAATTTAGGCCAATGGTTCCCAACTGGTGGGTCACGGGCTGGGGCGCCGAAAAGGGGGAGAAGGATTCTAGGGGCTCATGATTAAGAGGGGCCCAGAGAGGCCCCTAATAAAATTATAATACTGACAAAAAATAATATGACACTAAGTTATTAACTAACTTATAATCACAAATATATTTTATTTACACTATTTGTTTTGGAAACATTAACCAGCATTAAGCAGCTCATAGACCAGGGACAAAGTTAATATTCAGAAGAAGGTGATCATTTTTAGTTTGGGATGAGCAAGCAAACTTTTTTTTTTTTTTGCTGAGCGAAAACTAACTATTAACTTAAAAATTATGGCAAAAAGGTAGTTTCTTGCAACCCCAGAATTAAGATAAAAATATTCACAAACGAAAAAACACTTCTGGTTGCTGGTAAGTAGTGTTTAACTTTTGATTTAACGCTAAAAATTAAAACCCTCTGCGTGCACTGCAGCGTAAGCAGACAGATGCGCAACTCAGAGCAGCATGTGTCACTGACACCAGACTCAGAGTGCAGCAGACCGGTGGAAAATGTCACCATCAGCATATTATTTTACATCAATAAAATCTTATTTTATCATTATTTTGAGTCACATTGTTGAAAGAATTTAGTCGTCTGTGTTCAAGCAGGATAATAGGTCTCCATTCATTGCACGTCAGGCTTTCTATTTCCTTTTCGGGGATGGTGTTGCGTTCATGGTCCCCCCCAAAAAATGGGAGAAATATTCGATTTTTTTTTTCACAATCGAATCCCGTGCCATCGAACGAAGCTTCGAAGCTTCGAATTTTTGGGTCAGCCCTATAACGTGCACTCTCCAGAGTCAGGTCCAGGATCCTCTTCAAGTTTGTCAGGGAGGAATGTGGAAGTGGAGGAAGAGATTGTTCTTTTTTCACAAATGTGGGAACGATAGTCAAAAATACCATCAAAATGCATAGTTTTATGTAAAATAGCATAAAAAAATTTCAGCGGCCTCCCGGCCAGCTGTGTATAGGGCCCAGTAAAAATTCTTTTCATGGGGCCCAAAATCCCTGGCAGCACCCCTGGTCATGGGTTCATTCTGAATAGATGGCAAGTGACTTGCAAATGTATCAACTATGTAAAAAAAAAAAACACACTTTATTTTGAAGTGCAGAGAATTTCCAGCACAGAGCTTTTATTTTGAAGTGCTGTTTCCTGCTGTAGAGTGAGTGACTAACAGACAGCTGCATGACAGAGACAGTAAACCCGGCTGTTTTAGGAAGTTACTGAACTTTTTTAGAAGAAATAAACTCTTGGACGTCCACTAGCTCACGTACAAAGGCTGTGTCATTGTGTCAGCGGCTGTAGATTCGATTCCAACCCAAGGGCCTTGTGCTGCATGTCACCCCCCTCTTTCCTATGAAACAAAAGCAAAATGCCCTAAAAAGTATCTAAAGGGCTGAGTGTCTGAGACAGGGCTGGGAAGCAGGAAAGGTCATTTCATTTGTTCAAGTAGACTTTAAAGGCATGAAACTGGAATAACCACCAACCAGTTACTGCACATAACTGTGCAGATGATATGTTCTGGTGACATTACTTCAAAGACATGAAAGTCATTCAGATGATTTAATGATGAAATAGCTATCAGACCATGTTAAATGCTCCGTTCTCCACAGTGCACAGTGTCCCATTAAATCCTCCTCTTGTTTAGCCTCATAGAGGGACCCAGGGAAAACCAAGAAAGCAAGAAAACGATTAAAGCACGTAACTGTGCAGCTGCAGCTGTTGGAGTGGTTATTTTCCCCTAGAGGGGGATATTTATCCATTTTCCTCCTACACTGTCAAATAAAGCCTTTTCCCTCTAGCTGCAAATTACAGACAAGTCAGATGTATTAAATGCTGCAGGCACAGACAGGCTGTCTGAATGTGTTGGACCGCTTCATTTTCAGTGGAAATGTATTCACAGATTGTGTAATTGTAGCTATTTGTATGCACAGTTTCATTACCTGATAATATGTGCACTGAGTTAGGATGTGCTGTGTGTTGTTCCCCTTTTCTTTAAATAACAACCTAAACTGGGCTTATGAGGGTCTGAGTCGTCTTTTCTCTGTGGCTGAATGATGAAATGGTGCTTTTCTTTCTCCGCAGAATGACATCACACCGCTGCACGTAGCATCCAAACGTGGGAACAGCAACATGGTGCGACTGCTGCTGGAGAGAGGAGCCAAGATAGATGCACGGACCAAGGTAAGCACGCAGATCAGAGAGCAGCCCTGGCATTTGCAACAGACCGGCTCTGTTTTCACAAGAAGACACAATACCCCACACGCACCCCACTGAAATGTTAACGTGAAGAGCGAGAGATAAAACCAAACAGTGAATAGAATGCAGAAATACAAAGCAGAATACTTTCACCTAGCAAGAACAGCTCATTCTGTGTTGTTCAATGAGCGTAGCTGTGAGGCTGTCTGAACTCAAGTCTGATTCAAATGCATCTAGGAGGTGGCAGTAGCTCAGTCCATAGGGACCTGGGTTGGGAACTGGAGGGTCACCGGTCCAAGTCCACATCCACGTAGCTGGAGAGGTGCCAGTTTACTAGCATGTGTGTGTATTTCGGGCCTGTGTGTATATGACAACAGAGTGAGAAAAATGGATTTGAGGATGAATAGAGTATTAGTCCATACCCATTGGTAGCTTTGTCACCTTCTACCTATGCCAGTCCTCAATGCCTATGTGCAGTTTCACATAGATTGATCACGTCAGTGAGTAGAAAAACGTGGGACAGACAGAATGACTCACTGACAGTTTCCGTGATTATGTACAGCATACCATACCATGACTTAGTCATACCAAAAGTTTAGTTTGGGGCCGTTAGTGGCCGTTTTGGTAAGGAACCGGAACCAGGGCGAGTGAGACAGGATCCGGAATTCGATGGATGCGCCTTTCTGTCAAAATAAAAGCACCAAGCTAATAAAAATGCGGTGAAACTTTTTAATTTAAAGAATATAATTTACAAGAAAAGCCCCAAGCCATGAAGTTAATCGATTTTCTTACACCCCTCATCACCCCAAATTGATGGTGCGCCAGAATTTAAAGTATTTTTTTTTTGTGAACACTTTTACTTTGGTGAATTTGGTGAATTCTGCATCCGCTCTCTAGACCAGAACCAGAATCCAGAAAAAATTCTGAGTGAATAGAAACCAGGCTCTTCGCCTTACGTGAAGAGCCTGGTGACGCGAGGCTACCAAAAAATTGAAAAACAACAACATTGGTCCACAGGGGGAGCCACAGCGATCGGTCGCATTTTAGCCATTTTTAAGCATTTTTCTGTTGTTACAGCGCCACCCAGTTGCCAATTAGAGTTAAATTTCTCCAGTCACCTTGAGGCGTCCTGTTCTACATATCTACCAAGTTTAGTAAAAATCCATATGGCGGTTAGGCCTAGATAAGAAATGAGCTCTCTAGCGCCCCCATTTTGTTTGATGGGGTCAATAATGGAGGGGTCCCCTCAGATTATGTGTGGTCATATGCCTACAAAGTTGCGTGGTGATGGTGAAACCCTTGAGATGTTATACACCTTTATGTGATGAGCCACGCCCTCCGCAATATTCATTGCCTTATAGAAGCTCAGTTTTAGTAAGTTTTCCAACTTTTGCCAAGAGGGAACTTTAGATATTGGTCCCTAGATTATGTTCACCCAGTTTCATGCAGATCGCTCAAACTTCCTAGGAAGAGATCCATTTGAAGTGTTTTTCAAAAAATTCAAAGTGGCAGAAAATCTATATAAGCGGAAGTTATGGGTTCTTGAGGCAAATGTGTTCCTCATGAGGAGAGGCATCTCTGTGCAAAGTTTCATGTCTCTACCACATACGGGGCATGAGATATGCCCATTCAAAGTTTGCAATTTCATTCGGTTGCTATAGCGCCCCCCTTTGGCCAATTGATGTAATATTGCTTCATTCACATCCTCCCATGACCCTCTACCACTGTGCCAAATTTCACATGGATTGACCAAGTCAGTGAGGAGAAAAACGTGGAACAGACACACACACACAGAGTTTTCATTATTACTGTATATAGTCAGATGTCTTCTTCTTCTTCTCATTCACTCGCAGTAGAAGGCAGTGTGATCAGTAACCTACAGTAACAGAGTGACAAAAGTTGGGGATTCACAAGCACTCGGATGTTCGGCTAGCTGACCTTATATACCGGACACTTAAAAGAGTTGTTCAAAAAGATTTGTTCGTTAATTTTTGCCCATCACTACGCAGAAATTTGCAACACAGAACACCCACTCAAACGACACACACTGTAATCCCTACAGTCCCTGACATTTGCACCTGTTGTGTGACTTGTCCAGTGTCCAATTCTGATTCCTCTGTCTCTACCTCTTGTCTGCTCTGTCGTCTGTCACTGCGATGTCCGTGTTGTTGCCCAGGCTAACATTAGCGCAGCTAGCTGAAGCAGCACTGTCGCTAGCTACACCTGAACCCTGGGTGGTGACTGTCTTTAAGAGTACATCTGCTATTATTGCTAATTTTTCACCCTCAACCAGCTGAGCTTTCTTCGGTCCGATTCACAATCCATTTCCTTTTAGCCTTGCAATGCTGTTAAATTTCATACCTGCTCAGTTTCTGGTTTCCGCCATCGCTTGTCCTTTCCAATCGCTACTTTACATCGAGGGGATCATGGGGGAAAATTGAGCTTCATGCATGCAGTAAGTTTTTGAGTTAAAAATCGTTAAAGAAGAAATCATTACAATGTTTTTATGAAGGCATTGATGATGGATGGGGGGATGATTCTGAGTGGCCCGTAGTCGTACAGGCCTTCTGGTATTTGCGTATTTTCCAGATGGCCAATCTGTCGCTGTAAACATGCACACAGAAACCAACATTTTTTAATTGATGTAAATATTATTGTGCTGTACTTTTGTAAAGTTGGGTTGCAAAAGACAGATTGAATAAAGAATATTCCCGACTATAAATTTAAAACCTCCAATCTGCTTCATGCGTGCATCTGAGCAAAAGAACTCTCCAAAACACCAGCTTTTCTGTTTAAAGCTGAAGCCTGGTCGATTTATCTTCTGATACAGGCACATACAGTACCTATAATATATCATCATCTCTAAGGTGTCAAACGCAGCTCCTTTTGTCCACCACTTTTTAGGTCAGGAATTTTCTCCACCTGTAGACGGACATTTAATCTTTCAAATGAAATTATCAATATCACTAAAATCACCCCACAGCTGTACTAACCTGTGATTCATTGCACTGCTGAGGGACAGTGCTGGTGATGGTTTGAGGTTCACTGTACCTGCTCTGTTTGTTCCCAGGATGGTCTGACTCCTCTGCACTGTGGAGCGAGGAGCGGACATGAGCAGGTGGTGGAGATGCTGCTGGACAGAGGAGCTCCAATACTGTCAAAGACAAAGGTACACCTCCAACCTTTATTCTCTTTATATTCTCGCACTTCTTCTCACTGCCGTATCTGCTCTAACAAACAAACAGTGAAAATGAGTCCATTGTTCTGCTCATGTCTGCCCGTCACAGCTTCTATTAACTTCCTTCTTCCCTCCAGAACGGTTTGTCTCCGCTCCACATGGCGACGCAGGGCGACCATCTCAACTGCGTCCAGCTGCTTCTGCACCACGAGGTGCCTGTGGACGATGTGACCAACGACTACCTGACGGCGCTGCACGTGGCCGCACACTGTGGGCACTACAAGGTGGCGAAGGTGATCGTGGACAAGAAGGCCAACCCCAATGCCAAGGCACTGGTGAGGATGAAAGCATGGAGGAGAAACAGCTGGTCCTCTGTAGCTGCAGAAATAGACTCAGGAATCTGTTATAATGTGTGGAAAGAAAGAGGAGGGAGGTTAAAATCAAACAGTTACTTAGTCTGATCGAGAGACGCAGAAAGTTTAAGGAAACTGAGACATGAGGCAAAGAGAGAACGGAATAAGGTGGCGTAAGGATAGACACGTACAGTGAGGTAACAGCTGCTGATGAGGTGAAGTCTCACCCAGCCTGTTAAACTTTTTGCTGGATATTTGCTGGATAAGGTTTACGGAGACTGATGGTTAGACTTTTGTAGTCTGTAAGGATTTCTTATTGTCCATTTCGTCCTTTTTTGAAAGGTGAAAAAAAAAATCACAGTTTTATACAGCAGTGTGGCGTGAGAAGAGCCACATTCAAAGTATTTCCTGTTTAATTAAACAGATTGTATTTCTTTCTCACTATGAATTAGCCTGGATTTGGTCTGGAGTGTCTAAAGCCCCGTTTCCACCAAATACTTTGGGCATGGTACCTTTGGAACCAAAAGTAACCCTTCAGACATGGTACCTGGACCCTACGCAGTACCCTTAAATGTGGGCGGGGTTGTTGTCACTCACTGCTTCGTCAAGCACTCGCTTTATTTCCTCATTCCCGGTGACACAGATGGAAGCCTGCACCTTGTTTATCATCCACAGAACGAGGCTGCACGCCGGCATTTCCAGAACAAAATGAAACAGGCTGCAGTGAGAGTCTCTCTGCATGGGATATTTAAAAATAGCAGGTTTGTGCATTTAGTCCTTCTCAGGCAAGCTCAGGGGTTTAGTGTTGCTGGAGCCCACAGGAACGACACTCCATCAAGTGAGGATTAGAATATATGCAGTTCACATAACCAGGTCAAAATTAATATATATAAAAGCTTGAAGATCCGCTCATTAGTAAGAGAGACAATAAAAACTAAAGTGATGGTCAAAGTTGTCGCAGTGAAATTTAAGGTGTGCTGATGGATTCACGTTGTCAACTCATACATTGAGTAACATTACAAGTTAACGTTCCACCTTAAAAGTTGGTGGCAGTCGGCCCAGTGAATTAACTTTGCAAAACATCCTTTATAGTTTACTAATAAAACTCTCCACAGTATGAACAGTGGTTACATGAGCCTCAAAACCAGACACAACTCAGCCCTGAGCAGAGTGACCGTCCTCTACTGACCAATCAGACTGCAGTGTTCACAGCTCCACCTTTTAGTACCAGATCTGTGTGCTAGGTACCCCAACAGAGGGGGGACCAAACATGGGGACGGTACAGAACGGTTCCATTGGTACCATCCACAACTTTTCACATTGGGAATGAAAAAAAAAACGCACTGAACTGAACCGTACTGCTTGGTAGAAACAGGGCTTCAGTTCATGTTTGATTTCCCAAGGGGTGCTGTCAACGGCCGTACATGGACCTACAACCAATCAGAGCAAGGAAAGCTGACACAGCGCTGAGCAACAGACAAATGTAAACAGACTACAGTGTGCAGAGATGAGCGGTGCTGCCTTTTGCCATCAGAATTTGAAAACAGAAAGTTCCACATCAGCTGCAGCCATCTCTCTTCACTAAGCTAGGTTTATGTTGTCATTTACCAGACGTGAGGGCGCACAAGCCAAAAATGACTTCATCACTCTTGTTGCGTTAGGCGCAAAGCTCCACAAGTTGTAAGTCATCGTTTTAAATGCATGGATGTATGAAAGTTGCTCAGTGGTGCACGACGCCAGAACAGAAAAGCTTCCAGGTATATAATTACCCAGATCCCTTGCATCGCTGGGCCCACAGAGCAGGCACACTAGAGACTGCCGCCTGCCGAGCAGCTACTTCCGGTTTAGCGTTCTTCTAACTTAAATGGAGATAATAGATTTTTAAAATGTTATCGGACCAAATAGATCAAATCTAGATAATTTCGTGGGGGGTGTGAGGCTCAAAAAAATCTATCAACTACTTGGTACCATGTCTGAAGGGTTGCTTTTGGTTCCAAAGGTGCCATACTGAAAGTGTTTGTTGGAAACAGGGCTTATGAGGACAGAGTACAGAAGAGTATTCGATCTCTCTCTGTGTGTGTCCTCACGTTGTGCTTATGTAGCTTTGTAGAAATGTTTCCAGGTCCGACCTTGTAAGATTGACTTTAACAGAAAAGTTTAAAGGGACTTTACAGAGGAGAGTAATTGAAAAGTATTTATATTTTCTCCAGAGTTGAAGTGTAGAATAGATGAATTTGAGCTGAAGCTGCAGCGTTGTAAAGAGTTGTGTCCGTCGTGTGGAGGTGTTGCAGTCAGGTCCTGATGATTTAACCTCCCAACCCACCAAATATGTCTTCCTTCCTTTCAAGTCTTTCATCTCCTCTCTTCCTCCTCTCTTTCCTTTCTCCTTCACCTCCCTCGTTATTTCTACACCGTGTTTGTTGACGACAAAAAGAGAGAAAGTAGGGATTTTAATGGAGAGGAGAGGACACAGGAAGGAAATGAATGAAGGAAGCAGACAAGGAGACTTAACTTTAAACCTGAGCCAGTGTCTTGGTGTAAGACAACCATCTCTGTTCTGTAATGGGAGAAGTCTGGGTGTGGTTAGAGCAGTGGGACTTTATAGCCAGAGAGAATGAGAAGGGGAAAAAAAGGACACGGAGAGGAAAATGAAGTCATAGGATCGAGCCAGAAACCTCAAAGTGGAGCGAGTCAGAGACGCAGGGAGGGAGGGGGCAGAGTGGACGTGTTGGCGAGGGAAGAGTGAGTTGTAAAGAAAAGTATCTATTTCAGTACAGCATACTTTTTTCTTTACAGCTCCGAGTCGAGTCAATTATTTCCACACATGCTTGTCTGGTTTGCATGCAGCGGGTGAGAGGAGAAAAAGTGAAAGAAAGAAAGAGGGGAAAGTAAAGAAGGTCCCGCTCTGTACTGTGTTTTCCATTCGCTGCTCCAGACTTATCTTCTGCCAGCTCAGCACAGACCTGCAGAGACACACAGGGAAGTTTGGGGACTATTTTTACACCTGAAAATGTTTTTGTTTTGATTGTTTGTGTTTGTTAGAATGGTTTCACTCCCCTGCACATCGCCTGCAAGAAAAACAGAGTCAAGGTGATGGAGCTGCTTCTGAAGCATGGAGCGTCGATACAGGCGGTCACTGAGGTAGGTGTAGAGAGTGTGTGTGTGTGTGTGTGTGTGTGTAATGAGATTTTACAGCAATAAAAAAAAAATAAAGATATTGAAAATAAAAGCAGAGTTTTATAATGATTCACCCGCAGTGAGAAAAGTCACCGAGTACACTCAGTAACTGTACTTACATGCTGTTTCAACATACTTGTACTTCACTTGTGTGTTTAAATCGCCTGCTACTTAAACTCTGCCACATTTCAGAGGAAAATTCAGCTATTCTTGCACACGCTGCACGTATTTTTCATCCGCAATGGGTTCCTTAAAGTTTTATTTTCTTCATAAAGAACCTGACATTCCTGTGAGATGATTTAAATTCTTTAAACAGACCGGACATGTCTTGAATAAGATAACTTTTTTCAAGTGCAGCAATCTCATGTTCTGTCTTCTGTTAAAACAGCAACGGGCAACTCGCAGCTCTGGTGTCACATGCGGCTCTTTAGACCCTCTCCAGTGGCTCCCTGTGGCGGTTATTTTTTTAAACATTCAGATTTTCTTTTGTCAGTGTTGTAGGCCTGAAGTGATTACTGCATTCTACAGCTGTAAAAATGTGTAGCCTGTATATTGAATTAAAAATGTTCTAAGGTTTTATCAACTAAAATGTGCGTCATACATCTACTGTGGTTCGCCTGGAGTCCCTCTAGGATAGGCTAGCTATAGTCTGTATATACAGACTCTACATTCAGTGAATGTAGAGTCTGTAGGCAAACCCCGGAGATCTTGCCTCCAGAAGAAGAGCGGAAGAGCCCTGGTTTCCGGTTGTAGGCTGTTTATAGTCCGCGTGATATTGACCAATCACGTTTGAGTCGGCTGCATTTGTTGCCAGGTTAAATGGTCCGTGCGGTGAACTAACGAGGCGGAACATAATTGGCGTCACTGCAAACTCTGAATCCATCGCAGTGGTTCAGCATATTTACTTATATATCAACAGAAGTCGGAAACAGAAATTCGCCTCCTCCGCCAAAATCAAACCAGAATGCCAAAAAATCGGGGATCTGCCCCCAGAGGCTGTATCGCCGACAGTCAGACGCTGAATACAGCCGATGGGTTCCGAGAATAGGCTAGCTATGGAAACTAGACATGTACCGATACCACTTTTTCCTTCCCGATACCGATTCCGATCCCTGAACGTTATGTATCTGCCGATACCGAGTACCAATCCAATACCAGCGCATAAAATAAAAATGGATGGGACATGAATTGTTGTATGTCTCAACTCCTAAAACTCTATGTAAAAAATTAAGAAATAAATACATAATAGTAGAATGAATGCCATAAAACTTTTTTTTATTATTATTATTATTATCCAGTGTTGACACAGATCAAGACACAGGTTAAAGTGCAGCCACACAATTTAGTAAAAAAGACATTTTAAAGGCTACAGTAGAATGCTTTTTAAACTCCGCTCTGTTTCCATTTCGTTTGCCTGTAGCATGCGTATGCGTAATGACGTGAGGCATTACATGGTATCGGATTGGTCATAGGCTGTACTCGCTGATACCCGATACCGCATTTTAGGCAGTATCGGAGGCATTTCCAATACTGGTATCAGTATCGGTACAATGCTAATGGAAACCAAATCCAAAAATGGAAAAGTCTTGTTTTAAGATTAATTTGCTTTCACCACCAATGCCGTAAAGTTGAAGTACCAAATAATTACAAAAATCCCACTGCAGAGTCGCCACCTTGTAGTAAATCATATTAATGACTGGTCATTTAGACTTATTGGTAATATTGATGGGCTAATTTAGACTTAATACGCTGTTAGCTTTAATCAAATATGTTTTGCGGCTCCAGACAGATTTTTTTTTCTTCTTTTTTTGGCCAATAATGGTCCTTGTAATAGTAAAGGTTGCCGACCGCTGCTTTAAAAGAATGCTCAACCTGCTCATCATGTGTTGCCTTGAGTGTTTCTCACATACCTCCACGGTGAACGAAGAATCAGTCTTCATTAACTGAAGTCATGGGGGTCTGTGTTTAACAACAGCAAAACTATGTCAGAACATCTGTTTGCGAACTTTCACACAACTCCTCCTCTCTCACCAGCTTTAATTGTGAAATATCTGCTTCTGTGTTAATAAATTGTCGATAATAGTATTATTCAGAATGCAGGACTTTTAGTCACGACTAAGTATTGTCACACTGCTATTGATTCTCACACTAGGGCTGCCCTCGACTAAGAATTTTCCTAGTCGACCAATAGTCGTCATTTAGGGCCATTAGTCGACTAGTTGCCCGCATGTTTACGATATTAATGTAATTATTAAATGATATATTTTGGTGGTTTGAGTTGAAGGTGTGAGAAAGAATAGTATCAGTAACATTGTTAACACTGTGCTACATTACAGAGAAATACAAACCGTACTAATGAACCTTCATTAATATAGGCCTATATTTTATCTCCAAGTGCACGTCACACACTGAGCGAGCCGCCTGTTAATGACGCTGTGGGCTAATGGGCATGTAGCTACTTCCATGTTTCAGATGATACGTCATGTTTGTAGTCGACCAATGAAGATGAGTTTACATATCACCTTGGGTTCGTCCTTCACCTTCTCAAAATGATCCCACACTTTGGATTTCCTGCCCGACATGTTATTAACTAGCCTGTGGAATAACCGCAGGTACCAGCCCTGGAAATTAACCTGACTCCTGTCTGACTGCTGAGAGTGGACACTTCCTGTGTCTGCCCTTTCAAATTAAAGTCACACATGGTCCAGTCATATAGGTTTGGATTTATTTTGACAAGACACAGCTCCTAATAGAGTTCGATGTTTGTTTATAAGCAATAGGTTTGTGATTTTACACAGTTATTATTATTATTATTATTATTAATTCATGAATATCCCCTCTCCTCTGTGTCTCTTCCCCGTGCAGTCCGGTCTGACTCCGATCCATGTTGCAGCATTTATGGGACACGACAACATCGTGCACCAGCTGATCAGCCACGGGGCTTCCCCCAACACGAGCAATGTGGTGAGTTCTGTCTCCTCTTTGTTTCCATCTCCCTCGAGTCCTTCTTGTTCCCCCTAAAGGACATTTTCAGTCTCTCTCCTGTAAAGCACAGCGTGTGAAAGTAGATAAGAACAATAAATGTATTCAAGTGCTGCACTTATATCTGAGCCCCTGTGCTGCACTTTGTGTCTGAATGGTGCTTAGCAATAAACTTGCCTTGACTCAAATTCAACAGGAGGCCATAAACATGAGTCCAAATCACATTTTGATACCTAAATGAGGATGATGTGTTACAGAAGATTTCACAGACAGAGACAGACTGATACAGTCAAACACAGAGTCCTCTGAGGAGAAAACCTCTGTCACCCAGGAAGGAGAGGAAGTCTATTAATGCCATGTGTACGTAGGGAGAGGATTCATAAACACTCCTCTATAGGAGCTACGAGCGCTTACTCTTAGATTAAAGGAGGAAGAGGAGGAAAAGAGACAGAGAGGGGAAGGTGGAGGACGAGTTGAAAGAGAAAGAAGTGAGGAGCAAACAGAGAGGGGAAACAGAGCTGCACGTTCAACTCTTCAACCCCAACTATTTGGTCGCCCACGCCGTGTCTGTGGCCAGGTTACCGTAGAAACGGAGCATTATGGGACGTCATTATGGTGAGATGGGTGTGGAGAGGAAGGGGGTCTCCTTCTCTCTCTCCGTCTCTGTGTCCCATTAAAACAGAGAGAGAGTTTACATGAGGAAGGAGGGCAGAGAGGAAACAAAACTTTGGATCAACTATCAACCCCTTGTTCTGTGTGTGTGTGTGTGTGTGTGTGTGTGTGTGTGTGTGTGTTGCAGAGAGGGGAGACGGCGCTCCACATGGCAGCGAGAGCCGGACAGTCAAACGTGGTCCGATATCTGATCCAGAACGGAGCACGAGTCGATGCCAAGGCCAAGGTAGACCACATGACTGCAGGGAATTATCATCTGTCTAAACAGTGTTTGAATGTAATCAAGTACATTTACTCAAGGACGAGCACTACTTTGCTAAACGTGTTCCAGAGCTGCAACGATAAATTAGTACATCATGAGAGCCATATGAAATTGTTCACTGCATGTTTCAGAAAAAGAAACAAAAAAAGCCTTACCTTATTACACCTACCCACTTAACGGTAGTATTGCTACTTTTACTTAAGTTAAAGATCTGGAGCCAGTTGCTTAAAACACCTCAAGTTTTCTCTTGTATGTTTGACACTTGATATACTTAGATTCATAATTTCCCTGATGTTGAGGGACTTACCTAAGGGTGCTTCACAGAATCCCTTAAATTCCTGAGTAAAGTAAAAATGTTAAGGCATTTACTGCATTGAAATAGAGTTCAAATTGGTAAAATACTAGTTTCCATTAAAACCATTAGTTTGCTTGCTCTCCATCTTGTGATTCGTAAAGTCTTTTGTGTAATGGTGTAACTAACTTTAAGGGACTCCTTAAGTGTAAGACCAAGATAAGAAGAAAACCTTAAATACTTAAGTGAACATTTTAAGGAAACCTGAAGGAAAAGATGTGTTTTGTGCAACTGATTTCATTCTAAGAAAGCCTTAACATGGACTTTAAGGAAAATCTTAACTTAAGGCATTTTGTGTAACCAGCCCATGAGTACTTCTTCCACCTCTGCTTCTAAATAGAAAACACATCGAACCCATTTTGAGCCACAACAGCAAAGCCTCTACTCAACATATCAGATATATTTATCAGCAATTTTTATTTCAAGTTGTGTAAATATTTTAAATTGATTTACTTTTATTATCCGATTCGACACTTACGTCCAGTGACATTTCTCCCTCAGCTGCTGTGTCGTCTTTATCAGTTTAAATTGTTTGTTTGCTTTAACTTGTCAGTGTCACTGCAGTGTAGCCTTGCTTCTTCTTACTTCCCGTTTCGCTCAGTGTCGGGTATTTCACCTTCACCTATGATGTCCCTGCCTGTTGTAGGTTTTGTTTTGCGTTTTTCTTTTCGTAGAAACTAATAAAAATGAAGTTTAAAAATGTTTGTTTGTTTGTTGTCACCAGGATGACCAGACTCCGCTGCACATCTCAAGCCGTCTCGGAAAGCAGGACATCGTCCAGCAGCTGCTGGCAAACGGAGCGTGCCCGGACGCCACGACCAGCTCTGGATACACACCTTTACACCTGGCTGCCAGGGAGGGACACCGAGACGTGGCCTCGGCACTGCTGGAGCACGGAGCCAGTCTGGGCATCATCACCAAGGTAAACCTGACGTGTGGAGACGGATACTTATCGGACATTCACTGCTACACACACTGAACCTACTGCTCCAAAAACACATTAAAGAAACTTAGACTGAGGAAGTCAGTTACAGTTGAGAGTCTGCAGTGAGTGAGCTGGGTCAGGATAACTTCTCGAGTCTGGGAACTGTTCCTGGAGAGATTTTCTTTGTGTGTCTCATTTCCTCACTCACATCCATTTAAACGGCAGCAGAGCGTTTGATGGGCACGGCGTCGACACTGAGGAAAGTCCCTCAACTCTAAATATAGTCAAACAGAGGAGATGTTTCCAGGTGACTTTCAGCCATGACTTCATACTCGCAAAACAAAGCAACAGTTTCTGCTTGTGAAACTTTTGTACTAAATCTCTGAAGATCCTTTGTTGGGTCCCACCAATGAATTTACAAACGATTAGGACAAAGACTCAAATTTCAGTCTCGTGTGTGTGAATATATGCGGCAAAAAAGCGAAGTCATTTCTTTTCAGAACAGCTTTCGCACCAATCACATTGTGCAGCACAACAATAACATGGAGGCTCCGTAGTCCGAACCAAGATGGCAAACTTTGCTACTTCTCTCAACCTTAACAAAAGCAGTGCTTACCAGATCCACTCCTTCCATCTTACCTTTCACAATAAAAGCCCTACACATACGTAAACGCTGTGTATCTGTCAGACGCTGCTCTGGGTCAACAGGATCCTGGTAGTTGTCCCAAATTCTCATCACTGCTGGTATGAATAGTTTAGATGCAAAATATTCTCAAGCAGTCATGTTGCTTTTCCTGTGTTGTTAATTCGTCATTCCCCTGGTGTGTAAAGGCCACACACAGTTGTGTGCGTTGGTGGACGGCTGCTAATGACTCAGTAAAATGAACAACTCTGATAGTGTGTCTCAAATCACATTTTCACGTTAGTACACTTCCATGTAGTATGTACTTATTGCCGTAGTGCGCTAATTTCGACAGGGTAGTATAGTCTCAAACCAAACACAGCCGTTAGCTAGATAGCAAACTAGCATTAGCATTTGCATTATTGTTCGTGGTACCAAATCATGACAGACTGCTAAATTAACCCAATAAACATACTGCTGGCTTATACCCGACAACAGTATAGTGCTGCTTAGTGGGCCATTTCCAGTTTGAGAAGTGGTCCCTTCCCTTCAGCTACGTAGCCAAGATGGCGACCATTGAAGGCGAGAAGTGTCCGTAGTTCCACACTCAACTTCTTGACCATTTTGAGTGCACCATCCGGGTACTCATAGTGCACTGCATTTTTCCATACTTCTCAGTGTGAACGCACTTATGCACTCAAAATGTTAGCATGAGTCTTAGCAGGTATCATGTTTATACCTTAGCTACCATCTTAGTTTAGCATGTTAGCATGCTAACATTTGTCAGTGTCTAGTTTAGTTTTGCAGGTATTTGGTCATAAACTAAAGTTTTGGACAAACCGTCCAGTCCACCCAACTATTGGAAGAATCACCAAAGTCACCAGAGCTCATCATCTAGGAGCCACAAATGTCTGCATGAGTTAAATCCATCCAGTCACTGGATGGAGATATGTCACAGAATAAGTGAAAACTTTAACTTGTTGGTGACGTTAGAGGAATCGTCAGGGGATCACCGAGGTTACCAGAACTCATGAATGTCTTCAGGAAATTTTGTGCCGATTCGTCCAATAGTTGTTGAGATATTTTCAGTCTGGACCAAAGTGTCTGACGTCCCCAGAGCCATGTCGTTAGCATGCTTATCCTACCTATAAGTAGATATAACTCAACCCGTCTGTAATGACTGTAATACCCGCAATCAAATTTATAGATTATATTTTGATAAAATCTTTCCCTGTCACCTGAAAGTTGCCACATGACACAAAATGATCCTGACACACTAATGCACTGCAGAATGTGATCACGTTTAATATGGGTGATCACCTCAAAGTGTTTTAGCATCTTGTCAGCTATGTGCGTCGTACGTCGACGGCCTGTTGCCTTGTCCTAAAATTTGCTTAATCTCAATAGCGATGGCTACGCTTGAGTCTCCTTTGTGAGGCTAGCTATTGATTCCAAATCGGAAAAAGGAAATGTCTCAGATCATTAATAGCCACTGCAGAGAAGTTACTGATATCTGTCTGATATTAAACAAGCAGTTGTAGTGAGAGGCCACTGCTTTTCAAGGTGACTGGAAGGGTGTTCGCCAGACCTGCATTGATCACCAGTACAGGTCAGTGAAGGTCGTAGACGACTTAACGCCACATCTCAGGATTGATGAAGCACAGATGTGGGCCACAGTCCAGACATTACAGTGAGGTTGAATATAATCAAGTTTCAGTAAATCAAGACATGCATGATTATAGATCACTCGCCCATCCATCACCTCCACATTCACATTGTTCAGGGACCTTGAACCAGGGAGCCAGTCTGGATCCTGTCGAGTCCTGTAACTCTGACAACACACACACGGTTACACTGAAACAGAGCTGGTCGATGTGCCTCTGTTGCCTCATAGCTGAAGAATCTGATGTAACACATGCAACACACATCCCACTCACACCCCGAGCCCCTTTTTTAATTTCATCATTTTTAAGCACTGAATAATCAGTTCCCCGTGTTGTGTTGTGTCATGACATAACCCTGCAAATGACTCAATTACAGCCGATTAAACACATATGGTTTTGTGGAGCAGACATGTGTAGAGAATAAGTCATGAGAGAGCCGTGAGAAACCATTAACGGGAGGGAATTTAACAACCGGAGTACAAGTCGGATTAGATTCTGTAATAAATTTTTTTGTCCTGTCGCTGTGTGTCTCTGCAGAAGGGCTTCACTCCTCTGCACGTGGCTGCAAAGTACGGGAAGATCGAGGTCGCCAACCTGCTGCTGCAGAAGAACGCTCCGGCTGACGCTGCTGGGAAGGTAACGTTGGTGTCCGAGAGACTGATGGTTAAAGAGAGACACAGCACAGTTAATAATCTTATCTGCAACACACACACACAGACATGTCAAAGTATTCTCCTCATCACCACACTGCGCTGTCTCTACATCACCATCTAACAATCCTTGTGTGTGCACCCAGAGTGGACTAACTCCACTGCATGTGGCGGCGCACTATGATAACCAGAAGGTGGCGCTGCTCTTGCTCAACCAGGGAGCTTCTCCACATGCAGCTGCGAAGGTAAGAGTCCGCCACAGTGAGTTAGACCGAATGTTCCTTAATGCACTGATGCACCAGAACCTCTCTCCCACTCTCTCTGGCTCTGGGTGAAAGCAGGCTGACCTAGTTTCAGTCACCCACATGCAATTACACCGTGTACTATAGCTGAGCGAAGCTGATTGGCCGCTTGGATCCACTCTAACAGCATCTATCCAGAAAGAACTGCCACTGGAATTAGCCAGGCCCCAATAACTAGTCTGTGTTTTCAGGCAGTGACAGTGAATCTCCTGCCACCAAAGCTTTACTGGGTCCAGTCAGATGTCTCAGAGGACTAATCCATATCTTTAAATGGTCTCTCAGGTTGTAGAAAGGCCTCTTTACACATAGATGTGACTCTGTATGAAGGTTTGTTTTGTACACGGAGAATAAAATGCTGTGCAACTGTTCAACCAGACTGACAACTGAAAGAGCAAAAACACCACTGAGTAACAGCTGAATAAGAACAGAAGAAATCATTAGTCGTTGGTAAAAGAAACAGGAAGCTTCACATCAAAGTGTCTGCACATTTAAAAATAAACAATCTTCTGTTTCTTTGTCCCCAGAACGGTTACACTCCGCTCCACATCGCAGCTAAGAAGAACCAGATGGAGATCACCACCACGTTACTGGAGTACGGCGCCACCACCAACACAGTGACACGTCAGGGGATCACGCCTCTGCACCTGGCGGCACAGGAAGGCAACGTGGACATAGTGACGCTGCTGCTGGCTCGAGACGCTCAGATAAACACGGGCAATAAGGTACGACGTCTGTACGGGTGTGTGGGTTTTATAAGCAGACATGGGAGTAATATTTATGGTGGTTTTTCTGCACGTTCTATAAACTTGTTTTTAATGACTCGGACCTTGCTTCAAAAGTCAGAGTGTCTTTGTGTATTTGAGTAGTGCAGTGGTGACAATTTTTTTATAGGCCAACCAGGAAGTTAGCGTCAACCTGATTCCCTTGTCAAAAAGCCCCTGGAATTTTTCCATTGGATTTTAGATTACTGCAGAAAATAAGCTCTGCAGCAAACATTTATGATACTTCTGATTACTTCTACTTCTCACACTAGGGCTGCCCCCTCGACTAAGAATTTTCCTGGTCAACCAACAGTTGTCATTTAGGGCTATTAGTCGACAAGTCGCCCACATTTTCATGATATTAATGTAATGATTAAATGATATATGTTGGTGGTTTGAGTTGAAGGTGTGAGAAAGAATAGTATCAGTAACATTGTTAACACTGTGCTACATTACAGAGAAATACAAAACCATACTAATGAACCTTCATTAATATAGGCCTATATTTTATCTCCAAGTGCACGTCACACACTGAGCGAGCCGCCTGTTAATGACGCTGTGGGCTAATGGGCATGTAGCTACTTCCATGTTTCAGATGATACGTCATGTTTGTAGTCGACCAATGAAGATGAGTTTACATATCACCTTGGGTTCGTCCTTCACCTTCTCAAAATGATCCCACACTTTGGATTTCCTGCCCGACATGTTATTAACTAGCCTGTGGAATAACCGCAGGTACCAGCCCTGGAAATTAACCTGACTCCTGTCTGACTGCTGAGCGTGGACACTTCCTGTGTCTGCCCTTTCAAATTAAAGTCACACATGGTCCAGTCATATAGGTTTGGATTTATTTTGACAAGGCACAGCTCCTAATAGTGTCAAAGCAACCAGTGAAATCTTGTTGACCTTCCTGGTTGACTAAGAGCCTGTCCCAACACCCACACTTCCTCTAGAAATACCCACTTGCACTTGGTTGTGCGTGTTCACGTTTAGGCTAGTGGTGTTCCAAAACAGAACTGAGGTAGCGGAAGTGGTTTCCAACACTTAAAACCCGCCATAGATTCCAAAGGAGCTTCGACCCACACTTTCAGTGAAGTGGTAGATGAAATTTCCCAGAACACCTTGCAAAGTCAGCAACTTCAGTATGGAGTTAGATTTGTGTCTTTATTACATGCGAGAAAATAAATGATATGAGAGAAAAAAAAATGTTTGAGAGAAAACGTTTTCATACTGATAGCAAAACATATTAATATTTGAGACTAAAAAAAGTTTTGAGAGAAAGTATTTTGTCATAGAATATAAAAAAAATCATTTGAGATTTAAAAAATGATTTCCGAGAGTGTCAAGTGGCCAGTGTCAATCGAATTGACAGCTGGGTGAGGATCGTCTTGGGAGTCGAATTCAGCTGAATCATTCATCCACCATGGTGGATTCACCTGCATAGATGCGCTGTGTTATTTGGGAGCGGAGACTCCAATGTTTGGGTAAGATGATGACACAGATAATGAATGATTCAGCTGAATTCGACTCCCAAGGCGATCCTCACCCAGCTGTCAATTCGACTGAGAGTGGCCAATAGGAACGTGGCCCCGCCCATGACATTATTTTCGCAGCGAGAGCAAAGACTTAGGTTTTGAGAGAGAGAAGAAAAATGTTTTTAGAGAAACAATTTTTTTTTTTAGAGAGAGAGAGAGAGAGAGAGAGAGAGAGAGAGAGAGAGAATGTTTTCACACTGATAGCAAAAAAACCTCTATTCTTTTTTTTATTTTTATTTATTTATTTTTTCCTTGGTTGTCTGCATTTTTTTTTACAAACAGCAAGACCTCCTTGATTTTTTGTTCAATAGCAAAAAAATAATATTTGAAAGTAAAAAAAAGTTTTTTGAGAGTTTTTTTTGGTCTGGGAAATCATTTTTTAAATCTCAAATTATTATTTTTTTTTATATTCTATGACAAAATACTTTCTCTCAAAACTTCTTTTAGTCTCAAATATTATTATTTTTTGCTATCAGTGTGAATTCTGGCAGTGTCAAATATTTTTATTTCTCTCAAACATTTTTTTTCTCTCATATAATTTATTTTCTCACATGTAATAAAGACACAAATCTAACTCCATACTTCCGCAAGTTGTGGAAAACAATTTGTTTCTGTACGATTGGAATGTAGGCTATACAAACAACAGATGGTTGGAGTAGCGTAAACTCATCAGCAACTCAGTTGAACACAGTGTCAAAATATTTAAACAAATCAACTTAGCCGAACAAAATCGATCAGAACTAGAAGACGTCGTAGGCGCCTCCTGTTTTCAGCATTTCTTCACTGTTGATTCATCAGACGGAGAAGAATAAACATAGCACACGCCACAACACAAGCGCTGGAGCCGGCATTTTCACTGCGTCGCTACTACACGTGACATATGCCTGCATGTCGGCCATGCCGATTTGCATGAAGTGGTGTCTGATTTCTTAGGGAAAGATCTCTACCCTAATATTTCTCACTTCCCTCATCAAGGGTTATCTCACAAACGAGGGCACTCAATACCAAGTGGAAGATTTATGGGTAGAAATGGGATTGGGCCTAACTTTGATTGACTGTTAGGGGGCAGCCCTAGTACTTACTGATGTCGTAGAACAAAACGTGAAAGTCTCATAACCGTGTATTAACCACAGACCTTACTTCAGTCATTGAACCAAAAAAAGCTCAATGATTTCTGAGACGAGAGAACCAGGAGTGCTAAAATGCTAACTCACTTCAGGGTTTTATGACTCAGTCCTGCAGCAGTTTATTGGTCACCACAATGCACAGACTTCTGGGTTAGATTGTCCTGTATTCAACACCTTTTCATCACTCCATCTGTCTCAGTCTGTATATCTAACTGTCTGTCTGTCCGTCCTCAGTCTGGTCTGACTCCGCTCCACCTGGCCGCTCAGGAGGATAAAGTCAACGTTGCTGAGGTGTTAGTCAATCAGGGAGCAACTATAGACCCAGAGACCAAGGTAACGCTGCAAGTGTCTTCTTGTCCTTTTGCTCAAGTGATTATTAAGCAAAATGCCAAATATTCACTGCTTCTTAAATTTGAGGATTTGCTGATTTTCCCTGATTTACACTGCTGTCATTAGAATATCTTTGGGTTTTGGACTTTTGGTTGAACAAGACATGTCATCTGAGGATGTCGCTGAGAAGTACTGTAGTATAGTACATTATAGTAATGGATTACATTTCCCTTGGGGGATCATTAAAGTATTTCTGATTCTGATTCCAATTTTCCAAAATGATTTTCTGTACCATCAGCTGGGATACACTCCTCTCCATGTGGCCTGTCACTATGGCAACGTGAAGATGGTCAATTTCCTGCTGAAAAACCAGGCGAGGGTCAACGCCAAGACCAAGGTAACCATTCAGCGTGTGTGTGTGTGTGTGTGTGTGTTTATTCCTTTAACTGTGAGCAGAAGAGATTTGAGCTGTGTCATATTCTCAGACAGACTGTGTACGTCTGTGGGAGCAGATTAAATGTATTTAACTCTCACCTTTTTATTTCCCTCCTCTGCAGAACGGTTACACTCCTCTCCATCAGGCTGCACAGCAGGGACACACACACATCATCAACTTGCTGCTACATCACGGAGCATCGCCTAACGAACTCACAGCTGTCAGTACACACACACACACACACACTTGGATATTTTCAGTTTGTAGCTTGTAATGTGTTCTCTTTTTCCAAATTCTATCAAAAGTACCAAATACTTTGTACTCGTCTAAACACAAGGCATCAAAGACCTTTGATGGTTATGATTTTAGTCGACACTCAAGTTCTTGTCAAGCTGATCAAAAGAAGAGCAGTAGTTTTGATTACCTTGTACTGTTTCAATCCAATCACTCACCTCTGTTTTGTTGTGTTGTGTTTTTTTGTCCAGAATGGGAACAGCGCTCTGTCCATCGCCAGGAGGCTCGGCTACATCTCTGTAGTTGACACACTCAAAGTGGTGACAGAGGAAACTCTGACGACTCAGGTATACATGTGCTTCTGAGAGTATGTATTTGAACATATCATGCGTGGGCCTGGTTCACTGAAATGTATTTAGATCTTTTGTGATTTAAAACACTGGCTTTAGAAATGTTTTCTTATTTTATTTTCTAGTAATGTTAACTTCCATCTGAATTCTTTTTATATACAGCACACTGAAAAGTGTCCACATGAACTTTCCATAAATTCTCAAATAGCAGCTGAGGTCGTGATTTAAAACAGTATTTTTTGTTTTAGAGATTGGGTCTTTGTGCCTACTTTTGGCACAAACGTCCAGGTGCTGTCAGGTTGAAGATGTTTGTGAAGCATCCACATGTTAGAATTTGTAGTTTCTGTACAGCAACACCCATATTTAAAGGATCGTCTACTATCATAGCTACACATGAGTTCGTACAGACATGGATGTAAACTGTAACGTTCAGGCTCATGGAAGTATACAAACATGAGGCGGTAATTCTTGTTTTGTTCTTATTTTGCTGTGTTAGGGATGTTTCTTAGTGGGGCACTAAGGTGAGGTTGGTCCTTTTAAAATATTAGTGACCAGGTGCCAAACTATAAGCAGCACACACCCAACAGGAAAGTATTAAAACTGCAGACAAAGCACTGAAAAAACGCCAAACTCTTAAAGCTCATTTCAAAATGAGAGTTAATCAGAGGATGGCTTTCACCACCCATCCATCCATTTTCATCCACTTATCTAAAGCTGGCTCATGGGGGCAGCAGGCCAAGCAAAGCACCCCAGATGTCCCTCTCCCCAGCAACGCTTTCCAGCTCCTCCTGGGGGATCCCAAGGTGTTCCCAGGCCAGATGAGCTATGTAATCCCTCCAGCATGTTCTGGGTCTGCCCCGGGGCCTCCTACCAGTGGAACGTACCTGGAACACCTCCAGCGGGTGGCGCCCAGGAGGATCCTGATCAGATGCCCGAACCACCTCAACTGACCCCTTTCAACATGAAGGAGCAGCGGCTCTACTCCGAGCTCCCTCTGGATGTCCGAGCTCCTCACCCTATCTCTAGGGCTGAGCCCAGACACCCCACGGAGGAAACTCATTTTGGCCGCTTGTATCCACGATCTCATTCTTTCGATCACTACCCAGAGCTCATGAGAGCTGGGACGTAGATGGACCGGTAAATCGAAAGCTTCGCCTTCTGGCTCAGCTCCCTCTTCACCATGATGGTCTGGTGCAGCGCCCACATCAGTGCTGCACTGGCTCCCTGTAAAATCCAGAACTGAATTTAAAATCCTACTGTTAACTTATAAAGCTCTAAATGGTCAAGCTCCATCATATCTTAGAGAGCTCATAGTGCCATATTATCCCTCCAGAACTCTGCGCTCTGAGAACGCAGGGTTACTCGTGGTCCCTAAAGTCTCCAAAAGTAGATCAGGAGCCAGAGCCTTCAGCTATCAGGCTCCTCTCCTGTGGAATCATCTTCCTGTTATGGTCCGGGAGGCAGACACCGTCTCCACATTTAAGACTAGACTTAAGACTTTCCTCTTTGATAAAGCTTATAGTTAGGGCTGGCTCAGGCTTGCCCTGTACCAGCCCCTAGTTAGGCTGACTTAGGCCTAGTCTGCCGGAGGACCCCCCTATAATACACCGGGCACCTTCTCTCCTTCTCTCTCTCTCTCTCTCTCTCTCTCTCTCTCTCTCTCTCTCTCTCTCTCTCGTATCCTATTACTGCATCTAGCTAACCCGGCCATTCTGGATGTCACTAACTCGGCTTCTTCTCCGGAGCCTTTGTGCTCCACTGTCTCTCAGATTAACTCATATCACAGCGGTGCCTGGACAGCGTGACGTGTGTGGTTGTGCTGCTGCCGTGGTCCTGCCAGATGCCTCCTGCTGCTGCTGCCATCATTAGTCATTAGTCATACTTCTTCTGTTATTATACACATATGATTATTGTCACACATGTATACTGCCAGGTATTAATACATACTTTCAACATATTGTACCGCAGTAACCAGAACTATAACTATAATATTATTACTTTCAATAATGTTGTTGTAAGCTACTGTCATTACCTGCATATCTCTGTTAATTTATCATGTTGATCTGTTCTGTACGACATCTATTGCACGTCTGTCCGTCCTGGAAGAGGGATCCCTCCTCAGTTGCTCTTCCTGAGGTTTCTACTGGGTTTTTTTCCCCGTTAAAGGGTTTTTTGGGGAGTTTTTCCTTTATCCGCTGCGAGGGTCATAAGGACAGAGGGATGTCGTATGCTGTAAAGCCCTGTGAGGCAAATTGTGATTTGTGATATTGGGCTTTATAAATAAAATTGATTGATTGATTGATTGACATCACTGTAGATGCCGCACCAAACCGCTGATCCATCTCAAACATTCTACCCTCACTCATGAACAAGACCCCGAGATACTTGAACTCCCTCGCTTGAGGCAGTAACATCTCCCAACCCAGAGGGGGCAATCCATCAGGTTCGCCAGAGAACCATGGCCTCAGACTTGGAGGTGCTGACTCTCTCCCAGCTGCTTCACACTCAGCTGCAAACCGCCCCAGTGCCTGCTGGAGGTCACGGTGTGATGAAGCAAACAGAGCCACATCATCTGCATAAAGCAGAGATGCAATTATGAGGTCCCTCCCCTTCTTAGTCATTAGGTCAAGGTCCACACTGTTTAATATTCTTAGCGTCACACTTGTGTTTGGCCATGTCGCTGAGCTAGTTTGTCAAGCTGTTAGTCACTCACTCTACAGCAGGAAACAGCCCTTAAAAATAAAAGCTCTGTGTTGAAAAATCACTGCTGAATGGACCTGCGACCCCAGTTTTGGACCACGACCAACCAGCTAGGAACCACTGGTGTACATTAAAGTTTTTTAAGTTTATATATAACTTGTTTTTTATCATATGTCTCCCTGTTTTCAGATCTGCTTATTCTGTCAATGCCTAGTTGTTAGAAATGCTCTCACTAATTACTTGCACTCAGTTCTAGTTTGCCTTTCTAAATTAAGCTGGTGTCGAGGAGACTACCTGCAGTATTGCTTCACAATAAAAGCCTCCCAGTGGCTCAAAGGGCACAGACCCTCTCCTTCCTGGTAGGTTTTAATACGAAACATCTGTGTTGGATCGTAATTTCACGGTAGCTTAAAACAGATTTTAAAAAAATAAACATCGAAGTGGAAGCAATTGGAAGTAATGAATGAAAGCAGTGTTTAACAGAGAAACTGTAAAGTTCTACTGACTGGATAATTATTGTGGAAATTTGCCATGTGAGCCATTAAAGTCCAGATGATTCCACTCCTCCATCTTTGTTTCTGTTCATGCTGGTCATTATGTGAATAATTGCTTTCTAGCGTTCTGTGATCATTTACTGTTTGGGTGGTGTTTCTGTGTGACAGACGGTGATAGAGAAGCACAAGATGAACGTCCCAGAGACCATGAACGAGGTGCTGGACATGTCCGACGACGAAGGTAAAGATTCACTTCACAGCTTATTGATGTTAAAATCAGTTTAACTTTAACTCCATCAGATTGTTCTCCTCACACAACCTGTCCTCGTCACTAAATCCTGGAGAGACGTCTGTAAAATCTCAGGTTGAGTCATATTTGGCTTTTGGGGCTGGAATAGCATGAGATCCCTGTGCTCCTGTGGTTGCCAAATTTCCCCACTGTTGTCATGGAAATAGTTATTTTGTTGTTGCTGCTGAGCTTTTTTATTTCCCGTCATTAACTTATTTCATCATTTGACATTTTAGCTTCAATCATGATTTAAGCCTTTCTTTCCAAAGTGACACATCCAGCCTCCGAACGATTATTCATTCATCAGTTATTGATTCTTTCTTTGCCTTTAATTTTGTTATAAATATGATTTTCCCATATTTTTGGTTCCCTTTTTTTATCTAACCCTCTCCTCCATCCCAATCACACAGTCTGTAAAGCCAATGTCCCCGAAATGATCACAGAGGACTATATATCTGATGTGGAAGAAGGTATTTTTCATCTTTCTTCATTTTTTTGTTCTTTAAATCTTTACTTCTTTGACACCTCTTTCTGCATGTCGTCCTCTGTTCTTAACATTTCCAATCTGTGGCTTCTCTTTGTCTTTGGTGTCAAGATTTATATATTCTTTGTGTCATTTAAAATAGTGAAATATCATGATGGTTTGGGCGATATCACTGGTATTGTATCTCAACTCAGTTGTCAGGGTAAACGTTGGCACTGCATGTTTCTGCAAACCATGGATACGTCACAATTGTACATTATTATGAGGCAGATATGTTGAAAGATTACGTTTCAACAGTGCTGTGGTTAACGTGGTGAGGTTTAGGCACAGTCTTTTGGCTGCTGTGAAACTGCGCCTATGTAGAGCAACAAAAAAGTTTATCTTTACAACCAAGAAAGGACGGCAGAGGAGTTACCTGCACACCAACACAACTGGGCTGGACAGCCACAAAAAAGCTTCACAGGCTGAGATCAATGCATGGTTATGGTTTGAAAAAGATCACATTTAGGTTTAAAACACTCGCCTTTAGAGGCTAAAAAGCTGCAGGAAACGTGGCCATATTTCTGTAAAAAACAGCTGCATTTTGTGGCACAATTCTGGCAGGAAACACAGTGATGTCTCGGTAAAGAAACAGCCACTTTTGGTTTTACTGTCCCAGCTGAAAACGTAGCGATGTCTCAGTAAAATACAACCGCTTAATGACACTATCCCAGCAGGAAACATAGCAATGTCTCAGTAAAAAAACGACCACCTTTAGTTGCACAATTCCAGCAGGAAATGTACTGACATCTCGGTAAAAAGGCGGCTGCTTTTTGGCACCATCCCCATCGGAAATGCAGTGACGATATGGTATAAAGCAATCGCTTTTCGTGGCACTATCCTGGCTGGAAACATAGTGATGTCTTGGTAAAATACAACTGCTTTTCGTGGTACTATTCCATTAGGATACGCAGTGATGTCTTGGTAAGTAACAACCACTTTTTGTGCCACAATCCTGGCAGGAAACTACGGAAACGTATTGCATTCACTTGACAAATTAAAAAAGCCCTGTTTTTCTGAGTAATTTATTTATTTTTCTGTTTTTGGTGTAATATTTTCTGTTTTTCTGAGCAATTGTTTTCCCTGTTTTTGTTGTAATTTTTTTCTGTTTTCGTGGTAATTTTTTTTTCCTGAACGAGGAGACAATATACTTCAAAATCTCACGAGAAGCTCCCACCTGGCACCTGCAAGTGACCCCTGCGTCCATGGTGACTCCTGCTCATGGATGTATTTTGCCATATGTGTCCAACTGATTCTGGAGAATCACTGCAATGTCCAACAGATCTGAATGGGCTTTTCATCTGAACAACCGCAAAGTCTTAAGGTGCCCGCGTAAAGTCGACAAACTAATGATAACACCATCTATATGACTTAAAGACAAGAGTTTCTCCCAGTGTCTCAAACCCAAAACAAAGTAAAACTGGATTAAACTAAACAAGCGGGTCATGTTTGCTTCCATTATATTGAGCTCTCAAGAAAGGAATGAAAGCATCTGTTGTTCTATTGCTCTCTTAACTCAGAAAAAAATACTCAGAAAAACAGAAAAAAAATTACCACCAAAAAAAACAGAAAAATTACACTGAAAAACAGGAAAAAAAACACGAAAAACAGAAAAAAATTACACCAAAAAACAGAAAAAAATTACCACGAAAAACAGAAAAATAAAAAATTACTCCGAAAAAAACAGAAAAAATTACTCAATAAAACAGATTTTTTTTTTTTTATTTGTCAAGTGAATGCAATACGCTTCCGTAGGAAACACAGTAAACAACCACTTTTTGGCACCATCCCCACTGGAAATGCAGCGATGTTATGGTATAAAGCAAGTGCTTTTCGTGGCACTATCCTGGCCGGAAATGTAGTGATGTCTTGGTAAAAACAACCACTTTTCCCAACACTATCCCAGCAGTAAATTCAGCAAGGTGTCAGTACAAACCAACCATTCTCAATTGCACTATCCCAGCTGGATATTTAGCGAGGTTTCTTTAAAAATCAAACACTTTTCGTGGCACAATCTTGCCAGGAACCACCTTTTTTTGGGCACTATCCACAGTGAAAACACAAGGAGGACTTGCTAAAAACTACCGGTTTTGTTGTTTGTAATTTAAACCTAGAGGTCACACCATCCACCTTCCCAGTGACAGAGTCAGCTCATATATTGTGTCCAATTTGAAATGCTGATATGACACATATGAAACATGCAGTGGTTTTCTGAAACGTACAAAGCCAACATTTTCTTATCTGGCGACTGGGCTGTATTTTCTACGAGGCTATCAAGCTTTTAAATCACAGTTTTTCTGATTAATTTTTTCAAGTGTAGTCCCAAACCGTCGCACTGTACACATGTGACACATCATGCTGTACTTCAGCACTTTCAGTTGCTGCTTCCCGCTCCCAGTCTCTCATGCTGTGTCGCTGTGAAGTATCCAGTATTTCCATGCACCGAAATTCAGGGAATATGCCCTTTTTTCTCTCCTGGTTGCCATGCCAACTGTCTGCATATGGCGTTGTGGCGTGTGTGACAGATTTCTTTTCACACAGCGAAGTAGACGGCTCACACACACACACTTGATCCTTTGTCTTCAGAGGGCTTGTCAGTGACGCTTCCATTGTAGTTTCACACATTCGGGCCAAAGCAAACATGGTGTCAGCTGCTCTGTGTGTGTGTGTGTGTGTGTGTGTGTGTATCTCTTTTCTCTCGGTCTCTAGTGAGGCTAAAAAGCAGCTGAACTTGAACTTTTCAGTCACTCACTCTGTCTAATGAGACTGGGGGGAGGAAAGAAACCAGAAACTGATATATTGAGGTCTTTTCAATCAATAGCTTGTTTCATTTCCGCCCTGCAGCATTTTTGCTGAAATCTGCGTTGATGGTAAAGAATGGTTGCTTTCAGTTTCAGGCAGTCACATGTTTAATGCACATTCCAGTTTTTATAGCTGCTAAATGTCAGCAGCCTGCAGAAATATACATTTCCTCGACAGAAGTTTACCTCTCCACAGCGGCTAAAGAAATGCTGCACCACAAAATAATTATTTAGGTATCAATCAGTCATCTGGTGTTACACTGAATTTGTGAGGAAAACTGTTGCATCCCTCTACAGTGAACGAAGAATCCAAAAACTGTATTAAAACATCTGTTTACAAACTCTCACACAAGTCATGCAGTATTATCCACATCTCATTAATCATTGTTTTTGCTACAACATTAAAAATATTAAAAATTAAAACACTTCTGCATAAATAGTCTCAGGACTGAAATACATGGGGCACAGACGCTGCACGACTTGTCTGTCACCCTCACCTGGGCGACCCAGCCGGGGGGTGATCAGTCCCCGACTTGTTTCCAAGTGGCCCACTACTCCATGGATCCCCCCTCCGGATCCACAGCCATCGTGAGGCTCTTTCAGCGGCCTCGAGGATGTTTTTGACGGTTCTTTTGCACAGCTGACCTTTTACTCCAAGGAGTTTGAGGCTTCGACGCAATGACTGGCCAGCGAATCCGCGGCACCCAACCTCAATTGGTTTGACACGGGCTTTCCAGCTTTTGTGGACTCCTTTTACCGTAAAACTTCAATTAGTAGCCCGGGCTATTATTTGCTTAAATAACTGAACTCAACAGGCTTATATCTGGGACAGGCCTTTAATTCCTTTCACACAAAACTTTCGCTCAGCAAAGATGTGTTATAAAACAGTCACAACTTGGATTAAATCAAAAACTCTTTTGATTCTTTTGATCTGAGGACCCTTACGGGCTAAAGGAGTGGACACATATTCTGACTTAATGACAGCTTCTGAGGAAGGTTTTTCATCATGCTGGTAAATCCAAATGCATTACGGTCTTCTGTGGTGCTCATGGTTCCAGTAAAATGAACTGCACGACTCATTTGTGGAGACTCTAACACCAGATTTCCACTGGATGCGTGTCTGTTGCGGAACGGCAGCGCTGGTTATCCGTTGCGTGCTCTGCTGTCCGTCAATACCCACCGACTGCGTTTGTTGTACGGAGCGGTGCAGCTCCACTAGAAGGCATCTCGGTGCACTGCCATGATTAACATCTCCTCGTCCATGGTGTCAACGGGGTGAAATGACATCTGAAAACCTCTGAAATGTTGACTTCAGGCCTGCCTCTGCCCGTTATGTAGTTTTCAAGGTGTAGCGCAGGGAAATATGATCCGCCAGAAACACTGTATTTTATTTTGAAAATTAACCGGATGTTTTATTTTGTTTCTGTGCACGACTTCCTGCCCCGCACGATCTGCTCTGTGCTGAATTGCTGCGTTGTGCTCCGGCGTCCGGCAAAAATAAAAGTCCTGCGTATCTGTTGCGGAGGGCTCCGGAGTGCCGCAGCTGAGACGGAGCCGGAACGCAGCACAGCCGCAGCCGGTGGAAACACACACACATTGACTAGAATTGAATCCTATCGTCTCTGCTGCCGTGCCGGAGCAGAGACGCAACCAACACGCATCTGGTGGAAATAGGTAACCGAGTGAACAATATGCAGCATCTCCATATTGACAAAAGTTTAAACATTTATATATAACATTATCTAACGTTAGCTCAAGTGGGTAGTCAACAACCTGTTTAACATATCCAAAGAACTTCCATAAAAATAAACTGCTTGGCAACCAGACCAGGCCTCTATTAGAGATAGGCATTTATTTGTCACTAGTAAAAGGGAGTGGGTGTTAAATTAGAATTAGGCTTTTAATCGAAGTTTTACGATATTTAAATTCATCGAGAATTTTCTCTGTTTTTGGATTCTTCGTTCACCGTGGGGACATGCAAGAAAAAAACGTTTTCTTTCCTGATTCAACGTAACACGGGGCGAGTAACTGAGTAAGTGTTCCTTTATGTAACTGAACGGACAGATATAATGAGATTAGCAGGTGAACTATAGTCTCTACCAATCAGAGACTTCTGCTCGCTGCCATTTAGATTCAACACAATATATAAATGCAGTATAATGTCACATATAGTAGATGTCTACATATACCGGCCTGTGTGGGTCTGACCCATGAGTTATGGCTCTGTACTTCAATATTTAGTCTTTCTCTGGAGATGTGCTGAGCTGATGACAGAAAAGAAAAGTAAAATGTAAACAGGCTCTGTGTCACTAATATTCCTGCGTGCGTGATTAAGAAATTTTGCAGTTGTTCCAAAGGGATGAAAAGGTGTATTTCTGCTTTATTTGAACAGAGGTGGATGTTGGAAACATCTCCATCATCTACACTCAAGAACTAAACTCATTCTGTATATTTCTGTGCACGTTTGCCTTCACACTGAATTTGTGTGCGAGTTGTTGCTGTTTTGCGTGAGTCAAGTGTCCCATCTTTAATTTCGGGTCTAAAAATACATCAAGTGTAACTGTAGGCACGCACACACACGCAGTCACACACGCTTTCACGAGCTCACATAGCAGCTGCGTAACAGACATGGTTAACGTCTCCAATAACACACACACAGTCCGTGATCTAAATCCGGACGGCCCACAAACCCTCTGCAGTCTGTTATAAACTGCTGAGAGTTTTTCCACAGTTGTTAAGTTAATTAATATGTGGTTAGCATGGATATAAAATCTGAATCATAAGATAACATAACTATGTATAAGGCAATAACATAGTGACCACATGCTGGCTCATTTTAGATGCCAAGTTTTCTGCATGTTCCAAAAACTGATGTCGCACTTCATCAAATGTTTCCAGTGCTGCTTTTTAACGACGACCCAAAATCTGTCTTATGTTTTAATCTTCGTCCCTTTAATGCTGGTCCATAGCTTTGACTTTTTATATTCTAATTATAACACACTAGCTAGAGAAAATATTTAAAAATAAAAGAAGAGCAGTTATTAGAAATCAGAAATACTCTAGTGATCCCCGAGGGTAAATTATGGTTTGTCACTCTAATGTAAAGAATAGATAAGTAGTAAGAATAAGAGTATGAAATAGACGTACATAAATACAAAGCAATGAAATAGAAGTGAAAATGTGAATTTAAAATAAAAGTGAATGTGCATTATGCTACAGTGTTTAACAATAGTACTTAAGATATTAAAGATATTAAGAATAAAATATAAATCGTCACTGTTTTTACGCTGTAAATTTGAAAATTAAATTGCAATTACATCAACTGAGTAAAACAAGAATAGAATAATAATAAGAAGAAGAAGAAAAATGTGCTTTGTATGTTGAATTAGCATCTGACACTGTGAGGGAGGAGTTGTACAGGCTGATGGTGACAGGCAGGAACGACTTCCTGTGGCGCTCTGTGGTGCATCTTGGGGACAGAGTCTGTCACTAAATGTGCTGCTGTGTTTGACCAGCACATCGTGGAGTGGTTGGGAGACATTGTCCAAGATGGCACGAATCTTAAGCCCCTTTTACACTGCCAGATTTTCTTCATCTTCTTCTTCAGATTTTGCTGGCAAGCTGCAAGCGTTTAGACACACAGAGCCGGATTGGCGAGTTGATCTGAGGTGCCCAATTTTCCACCTCGTAGGGTAGACATATTGGCGGAACCTTTGTGGTATAAAAAGAACAAGGCGGCCTTCCGCAACAGGAGGGGCTGTTGAAGACTTGTGGGAGGAGCTGTTGATGACGCCGCACATGCGACCCACTGGCGGTGGATAAACAGGAAACAGCTGATAGCAGGAATTAGCGAGCAGCTAGTAGCAAAAGGGAAACACAAACCTGACAGACACTGTAAAGATGAGCAACTGGGAAGACAAGGAATTGTGCGCCCTCCTTGCCCTCGCAAACGAAGAGGCCATTAACCGTCAGATGACGGGGACGGTGAAGGACGGGCCGACTTACGAGAGAATCACCAAAGGACTGACCAGCCGTGGCTTCCCTCCCACGTCACTGTTTATGTCACACACTGAGCTACACGTTTTGCTACTTGCTCACGCCCCCCATTGCCCCGAAAAAGGCACATTCTGTATGAACAAAAGTAGGCAGGTGGCATTTTGCTGCACTCCCCGATTTTGTTTTTATACTGCCAATGCTCAAAAAGACTGATTGGGCTTTCCTGCAAATTTGCACAACTCCTGAAAGGAGCTTTAGACAGCATCCTCCTCTCTGACACTGCCACCAGAGAGTCCAGCTTCACCCCACGACATTACTGACCTTCGAATCAGTTTGTTGACTCTGTTGGCGTCTGCGACCCTCAGCCTGCTGCCCCAGCACACAACAGCTAACAGGAGAGCACTGGCCATCACAAACTCATATACATCCTCAGCATTGACCGGCAGATGTTGAAGGACCTCCTCAGAAAATAGAGGCGGCTCTGGCTGGTCTTGTAGAGGGCTTCAGTGTTCATAGTGTTCACCAGTAGGTTTACGCTTTGACTTCATCAGACAAAGTTGAGACTTAATTTGTCATCAATATGTTTTTTCAATCTGTTATGTAGGATAAAGCGTCGTCAATTTTTTAAATCAATTTTTCTGAGCTTTTGCACCACGAACAACGAGGATGATTAAACAACAACTCGGAGTTTCTGAAGAGCGTTTTTGGTCCCAACCAATACAACAGACCAATACAACCTTGACAAAGGCGGCCCATATCAGTTCATATCCGTTCATACCTTTCACAATAAAAGTCCTACACATATACTCTGCGTAACTGTTCAGCAAAAGGGACTCAAAGTCAGAGCTTTTCCCTGAAAGGAAACTCAACAGAATAGTTAACAGTCGCTCAGGCATGCATTGTTGCCAAACTAAAGCAGTAAACAGTTTGGATGCGAAATATTTGCAGGAGCAAGTATTTTGCATTTTTATGTTGTTCACTCGTCACATCCCCGGGGTGTAAAGGCCTTAAGACATGACTTACTGTGGACTTGACCTGACCCTTGAATGCAAAAACATTCAATGTTATGTTGTTTAAATGTTCCGCAGTCAGACCTGAAAGAATTGCACACTGACTTGTAAGTTTTCTTATGAGAATTTGAGCCTTGACTTGATTCTTGAGACCCAACAGTGCCCTTTGAAAAACAACATACAAATGCAATGTAGTGAAATGTAATGTGCTAAGCTCCAACACTACAGTTAAAACAATGTGCTTATGTCACAAGTGCAAACACGCAATGTGCAGCCTGGTGAATCACAGTGCTGCAAAGTTAATATAGAACTAGCCTGGGACGGTGCAGCCCTCAGCCAAGGCCAAATGCCCCATCTCACCATGTTAATGAAAGTGTAAAATAATTTATGTATGTAATTCAGATCCAGTCCAAACTTCAATGAGTTCTTCCTTGGCCCATGCTGCACCTTTTTTTTACCAAGTTTCATGCAAATTGGCTCAGTAGTGTTTTTTTATAGTCCTGCAAACAAAGAAACAAATTGAAAACATGACCTCATGGGCAGAGGTAAAAAACAGCAGCATCCATCTTTATCAAATTAGTTACACATATCACTGCTGTATGATTGACCCTCTTACATTTGTTCACCATGAAGGCATACAAGTAAGAAATGTACAAATTCGGCATAACACAGAGCGAGAGATTGATATACAAGGTGAGTAAAATTTAAATGTCCTGGGGGGCAATTTGAGATACAGACAGTAGTCATAAGTCAAACAAAACACACAGAATCCAGAATCACACACTGTCAGGGGTAAATCATGGACGATTAGTGGTCACTGCTGGTTAAGAAAAGCAATAGCAGACGGGACAAAGGACGATCTGTGACGCTTAGTGCTGCATTTAGGGAGGCAAAACCTCCGCCCTGATGGAAGCATCTGAAACCCAACATGGAGGGAATGTTGAGAGTCTGAGACAATAGACCGAACTTTAGAGGTGACCCTCTCTTCATACAGATGCTGGAGGTTATTGAATGTAACACCAGTGATCTTACAGCACAACTTGACCACTTTGTCCAACTTGTCATCAAAACTCCTCAACTTCCTTAAAAGGAACAGGCGTTGGTTTGCCTTCTTACAGATGCCGTCAGTGTTCAAGATTCAAAATTCAACCTGTCATCTAAGGGTGTTTTCACATATAGTCCTTTTTAAATGAACCGAACTCAGTCCTCTTAAAGTGCATCAAACACTGGACCAACACAAAAGGGGCTCAGTTCTTCTTGTGTCCACAGTCAGTACGTTTACATGCAGCTTGAGAGGATTGAGTTATTGGCTTAGTGTGGCTGAAACCGGACTTTTAAATGCGTCAGCTTAGTCCGACTGAAATTGGACTATCCGTAGCTCGACTAACACACCCAGATAATTCGATTGAGAATCGAAGTACTGCTGCATGTATCCACTCAGTCCGACTGGAGTGGGACTCAGCGTTCTGCACATGCATCACCTTTTTCTTTCGCAAGCTTTCACCCGGAAGAAGAAGGAGATGACGTAGCAGCAGCAGTTCAGTATATAGCAGTGCAGTACCTCCCTGAAAAACAAACAAACAAACACCATGGCGACTGAGAAGCAGAAGACGTGCTTCTGGACGGACAAGGAAACTTCATGCTCCGACAGCTAGCTTCCTCTTCGGGTCAACCGGAACTAGTTCAATATGCACTGTATTAAAAAGGATACAGTCAGACGTACTTGGTCAAAAATTCGATGTTCCCTTCTGCATGTATACTCAGACAAGACGAGAAGTCCGACTTGACTCATTAGCCGAGCTATGAGCTTAGCTCGCCTACTGCGTGCATGTAAACGTACTGATTGTCAGTTCATTAGAAAGAGGACTGCTGTGGACTGTTGCCGTTTGATGTATTCTACATTCCACATCTGGAGACGTGCAGTATCTTCCGTGGACCAAACTACTCCTCGTCTTGCGTTCTTGCAAGTGTTACAGGCCAACGTGGTTTCGCCTGTTTTTTCAAGCATCCCAGTGCAACAGCATGTGATTTAGAGGGCTGAATACACGCCAAAGAGCAAAGCGAACCTGGAGCCCTTTGTGTTCACAAGACACAGGTTAAGTGAACCGCACTGCAGACTTGAAGCAGACTTGAAGTGAACCTCCCAAGTTCGGTTCGCTTCAGAGGGTTCTGGGTTCTCTTGGAGTGTTCACATATGTGCAAAACATGTTGAGTCACAGCTCAGAGTCCACTTAAGGCGAGCTCACATTACACGATTTCCACGCGGATTTTGCGTCGCGGAGACTATTGTAATCTTTTGAGAGTTCATACCTGGTGACGTGTGTTTCTGTCATCAGGAGTCTCGGCAACTTCATTACGACCTGTGTGTGCACAACAGGAGATTTCTTCACCGAGCCCTCGCCGACAGAGCCCCAGATACCACGGTGACGTCAGCAAACTGGATATTCAACCCAGTGTTGAATCAGATCTGCCTCCAGGGCTTAGGTCCAAACACAACGCGCTCCCCGTGATCCTGTGGATGCCGCCATTGTTGTTGTTGCTTGCCGGCTTGTCAGTGTTGCCAGATCTTGGGAGAGAAACAAGCAACCAGGGCTATGGACACAAGCCCAAAAGAAGCAACTCCACTTTAGAAACAAGCCCAAAAAACGAAACCCGACTACCAATATTTGTAAGTGATTTACAAAAAAACAAGCCCAAAGTCGCGGCTAATAAGCGGACCTGGCAACCCTGCGGCTTGTCCTCATTTCTTCCGTCCTCCTGCGTGCTGACGTGGGACGTATCCCACCTCTCATTGGCTGAGGCTCTTTGTCAGTCATGTCAGACTTCTCCAGTTTTCTAGCATGCCAGATATCCAGTCCCAGTCACAGAGAAGGGGGTGACTTGCTCATAGGCTTGTTCACACATGAGGACTCATCGTGGCAGGCTACTTGCCGACTCACCTCCAACCCAAGGTGGCTCTCAAGATCCTTGAAAATTGTGTAATGTGAACTAGGCTTCAGAGGGCTGAAAAACACCCTTAGACAGTGCCCAGATACATTTTGTGGGTAAAGTATTCTTAATAGGACAGCTACACACATAAAGACAGACAAGCAGACAGATTCTGTTGTGTGAACCCATCTGGATTTGGGGAAATCCTTCGCAGAGCTGTGAATTCCTGCGATCACTCTTCTGGAGGTGACAGCAGACGTTAGTTAGACGTGTGAGTTGACACACGGAAGCGGCAGGAGGTTGAAAGATGCAGAGGATGAAGCAATGTGTGAAACACTGACAGCGAAGAATCTGTGCTATTTAGCAGATGGAGAGATAAACAAGCAGACAGACAGGCAGAGCGAGAAACAGACAGACAGACAAGACGACACACAAACAAAACATGAAGGGAGATAAATGGTGAAGCAGAGCAGCGAGGATGATACTGTGCTCTATACATGCTGCATTGGTAGAGTTTAGATGTTAGACAACTTAGTCTGAGTCACACACCCACTTACTATTTCTGTCCTGCAGTGAGCTCTAGGTGTCTGTCCCACACACACACACACACACACACACACACACACACGTACACACACACACACTGGATAATCCTAGAGCAGGGTGGGTAGGCGGGAGAAAGCCGATCTGTTTGTGTGAGCGTCGGGCTGTGAAAGAGAGACAGGCAGTGTGTGGGTGTGTGTGTGTGCATGTGTGTGTGTGTGCAGCACGGAGGGAGCGACAGAGAGTTGAAGGAAGTTGGAGAAAAGTTAGTTGAAGGTGTGAATCCTGCAAACTGGACTTTAGGCTGGATGAAGTGCTTTAAAGCAGGAGGTGAGTGGCGGCTCGGCCAGGAGGAGGTTTGGAGGCTAAAGTGAGACGAGGGTCCCGGTGAATGGGCTGGAATGTGTCCAGATGGGGTCTGTAAAGTGCGAGGGGAGAAAGTTTGGAGGGGGGGAGGGGTGCTGTAGCAGCAGGGGATGAGGGGACAGGAGGGTGAGGCGGGGGTCTCCGGTGCTTTGTGGTCTGTGGAATGCCTTCCTTTTCTTTCCTCTGTTCGTCACTCCGCCTGCATGCACTTGCTCCCCTCTCAGCCTTTTTAACTCCTCCTCTCCTGCCTTCGCTCTTTCAACCCTGCAGTCATCAGTTCATCATCTACAGTAACTCTGAGGGGAATAACATGCTGCTCACTGTTTTCCTGTAACGTATGTTTCAACTTCTTTCTCTTTTATGGCTTTAATGATCTGTTTGTGTTTGCTGTGTGTGAAGTGTTTTTATTTACTGGAAACATCCTCTACATGAGTGTGTGGTCAGTCACTTTCTGTAGATGTAAACCACCAAACTAACCTGACGCATGAAGTTACTGACAGCAGCACTGTTTGTTGTTTGCAGACTTTACTGTTGACATGTTTGTGTCATCTGGGCACTGGGACAAGAAGGCTTTAGTGGCAGCAGAGACGTTTGTTTGTGTGTGTTTTGTTGGACCACAGCTGAACTGGAAAACTGCCTCTGGCCAGAGGCTGCATTGATCTGTCTGTCTAAAAGAGCTGCTCTGTTATGGTCTGCACGCAGATGGAGAGTAGGCAAACATTTTACATTTGTATTCACACTGGTGCAGCGCTGGTTTAAAACATGCCTGGTCAGAACGGACTGACTGCTTGCACTGTGTGTTTCCACTCGTACAAACAAGTTCAACACTCAAAACTGCACTTTCTTAGATTTATTATAATATTTACCTGAAAAATATTTAATTATGTTGCTAATCTAACTCCCAACTGGTTACAAATTCAGATTTTACTCACAAAATATAACAATTAAATTACTGTAAAACTACTGTAAATCAGTAGCCCGAGGTATTATTTGCTTGAATCAGCAGGCTTATATTTGGGACAATTCCTTTCAGTAAACATGGGGACATACCATCAAATTATTTATTTAAACCAGTATGAATATTACATGTAGAAAAATTAGGCTTCAGATAATATGTCAAATATTAATAATTCATTTGATCTAGTCCCGACAGACAGAGCATCAAAGAGAGAACAAGAGTTATGACACTTGTTTTACGACACCTCTTTACCCTGTTAAAACAATATTCACAACTTGAATTCATTTTCGTGAAAGATCTGTTTGATTCTTTTGATCTGAGGACCCTTTCCGAATAAAGGAATATGAATACAGGGTAATCGAAGAATGGACACATAAATTGACTTAATGACCGTTTCAGAGGTAGAGATTGGCCACATGTTCTTTTGTCATGGCGGTAAATCTGAATGAATTATTCTTTGGCACTCATGGTTTTAGAAAATTAACTGAACGATTAAATTATGGAGAATCTAACCAAGCTAACAGCTAACTAATGTTAGCTCAAGTGAGTAGCCAACAACCCGTTTTATACATCCAAAGAACTTGTCTAAAAATGAACTGCTTATTACCAGACCAGGCCTCTATTTGAGACAGGCCTTTATTTGTCAAATTGTGTAGCTACACCGGGCTAGTAAAAGGGACTGCGCGTTTAATTGAAGTTTTACGGTATGATGCATTATTATTCATTAAATTATCTAGCATTATATTAGAATTAAAAGCTCAACATTGAACAGAGGTTAAGTAAATTTAAGCACATTACTGATATGCCTCTCTTTTCCTCCTCACTTTTAAGGAATACTTCACCGATTTTCAACCAGCTTTGTATCGTAACAGTGTGGGTAGTATGTGTAAATGACCTGTGGTAAACTGCCCTCCGTTTAACTTGTACCTAGATCTCGTTGATCGTCTCCAAGTGAAACTTCGCTAGTTGATACACATGATGCAAACCTTGTTGCTCGAACTACAGGCTGCACTTCCGCATTTTTGTATCGCCAACACGGACACGAAGAGTATATAAGTGGATCAGGAGACAGACCCGCCCCTCTTTCTCTCTCTCTCCAACGCAGACCAAACTCAAGTCAAACCTAAAACTAAGCAGCATTTATCAAATATAAACTGAGATTCTGGCACTGTGTCCCCTATTTCCCGACTCAGATCTTTTCGGAATCATGTTTTAGCACCATTTAACTGTAATATGAGACGTGACCCACCAGCGTTCTGGCAGTTGTAGGATTTCTGCCTCTTGAGAAAAAGCAAAGCGAATGCCATAGAACTTTCTCAGTTTCCTCTGGTCATGTGGCACCAGTTTCAAAACAGTTTGCGTCTTTCTCCTGCATAGACAGCCCAGTGTTATGAAAACAACGTCAAATATTTCAAGTAAAAATTTGAATGTAGGACGAGACGCAGACGAGTTTTGCAAAAGTACTTCCTCTACCACTGCCAATAATCAACCAACATTCCCAATTAGGGAAAGAGTAAAAGCCAAGCACAATGGCGTCTGCCCGGGGCCCCCAAAATACTAAATCCACCCGTGAAAAACACACACCAGTCTCGGCTACTTGAGGTCAGAAACACAGTTAAAAATACACTTAACAGATGTATTAATTTCTGTACTTCGATGTTACCACCGTAGTTATAAAGTAGAGCATGGATTAATCAGCAGAGGTTGGCCCTGTGTTGCCAACGGTAACGTTAATGGTGTTATACGTTAGTGAGGTTATGGAAAATGTCCCCAATGGATGAAGGTGAAGACATGCTCGACTCAGTTCTCATCACCATGGTTAAAGTAGAGTGTGGATTAAATTAGCGGTAGTATGGCAAACAAAAACACACCCAAGTCACGGCTACTCGTGGTCAGAAACACCAGTGTTTTAGCCACAAGAGCTGTTTGCTCGTTTATTCAAACTTTATTAATATTGAACGTGTCGTATGTCCAAATTGCACCGCATTCGACACTGCACCTCTTCAGGTCCCCAGGAATACACCCGCCAAGTGTGAAGTAGATCAGATGAATGGTTCTTGCGATACTGGAAGGACAGACAGATTCCCTGCTTTACAGTTAGATAATCACTGGTTTTAAACTGGTCACACACACCAGAGAGAAGCAGATATTCGTAAAAAGATGTAAAGACAATATATCACGTTCTTTCTGTGACCTTTCTTCATCCCTGTGTGTTTCCGTCCGGCAGGTGACGATGCGATGACGGGGGACACAGACAAATATCTGGCCCCCCAGGACCTGCGGGAGTTGGGGGACGACTCGCTCCCTCAGGAGGGCTACATGGGCTTCAGCGTTGGTGCGCGGTCACAGAGGTAAGAGAGGCACACCATGACACGTCAATATCATGACTGTTTATATGTTTGTTAAGGTAGTTGCTGTAGTGTTGACATTGATGATGTGTAAAGGCCCGGTCACACCGGCATTTCAAACTGCAAAATTTCAGAGTTTAACGTTGGTGAACTTTGACACTCAGATTCACACCTTGACAAATAGCAACCGTCCTGACAGTTGTAGCCAACAGAGACACAAAGAATCCACGGTAGACGAAGCTGCTGTAGCTTGTTAGTTTTGCTCCACCGTCACGGGCAAATCCACAATGAATGAATTGCAGCTGCAGATAGCTCCATGAATTGCACATCACTTTCAACACCTATCTCCCCGTCTCAAGGTATTGCTCTGATGTTATTACTGCCTGTTTCTGGTGTGACTGCGTCTGTAAAACACAGATCAGGTGGCCGAAGGATTCCTCATTAAAATCGTGAAAAGTAAATGATGCAGCGCAAAACAGGAAGTTGTCACCTGCTTTTTTAAATTAAAAAAAAAAGAGGAAACCTTGACCAAAAAAAGCAAAGTGTAATCTTTGACAGGAAGCAGCAGCGTATATGGAGACTGTCAAAGCTTAATCATGTTGTTTCCAGCTTATAAGTGACATCGTAACAAAAATCTTTTAAAATATTCTGTTCAAGTCTTTTGTTTTAAATCCAGGCTTCACATTATTCTGACCCCCGACACACAGATTTTCCTCACACCACCAGGAGGTCATAGTTCGCTCTCTGTGGCTGTTGAACTTTTTCGCTCACACAAAAATATTGACACTTGTGCAAGCGGCTGCAGAGGGAGGGGTTATTGAATATCTGAGCAGTGACACACACGGACATTGAGCCACAGGAAATTAGAAACATGTTCAATTTCATGGCCCTGAGCCCTGGGTTACATCAACACACTCTGTTTGAGTGGGGTGGGATGTGTGTGTGTGAATTGATTTAACAAATTGTGCTGTAGGAGGGGGTTCACATCTCTTCCAGTTCAGTCAGTTTAGGAAGTGAATTATCTATGTTGTATTTATGTCATGTATGTCTGTTTTTCAGTTATAAAACTCTTTAACATGTTACTTCATTTTCCTTTTGAACATCACAAAAAAGTAAAACATGCATATCCAATATAAAGTTGTGATGTGGGACAAGCCGCTCGGTCCAGAGGCAGTTAAAAGACCATTTTAATGTTTTATTTAAATGTTATTCTCAATATTCCTATTGCTTGAAATACTACAATACCCATGTGCCTCAGCTGCTGTTGCTATGGCAAAGACAGTGGATGTGAATAAGAGACTCAGACAATTCAGATCATTTCATGCCTAGTGAATTCAGCAAGCACTGAGTTTCATTTAGGACTATGACTGGATGTTTCTTACAGAAAGGCTTCTTGGGAGTTGTAGTCAAGTTTTCACCTTAATAGCGGGATTTATACTTTTGCGTCGACACAGAGCCTACGCCGTAGCCTGACGTGCACCTCCCCAGAAATGTAACTACACGTCACGTCGACGCAGACTTCCTGTCTGTTTCTGTAAGCTGAAACCATTTCCCTCAGTGGAAACAAAGCTTTTATTTACTTTAATTTCACAGATAAGAAACAATAAACTGTGAAGACAGTAAAGCCTCCACAAAAATAACATTTTCAGTCTTGTGTGTGATTTATCCTGGCTTCATATGAGCAGAGGGCATCTCTGCTAGCCACTAGGCTAATTTATACAATGTAAAATGCCATAGGCTTGTACTAATAGAGTGTGCCAGTAAACCCGGAACTCCGTTAGCGTTTTTAGCACTTCTGGTTCTCTCATCTAAAAGTCAATACGTTTTTTGAATGGGATTTTGGTAAAATGCCTCAAATAAGGTCTGTGGTTAACAAAAGCCTTTTTTATATATATATACTTTATTAATCCCCGAGGGGAAATTCAATTTTTCACTCTGTTGTCAATTACACACAGGTCCGAACACACACGTGCACAAACTGGACCTATACATGCACAAAGTGGAGAGATGTCAGAGTGGGCTGCCCATGACTACCCTACCAGTCCACGCTCCATATTTTTGGTCCGGACGGGGACTTGAACAGGCGACCCTCCGGTTCCAACCCAAGTCCCTATGGACTGAGCTACTGCCACCCCCAAGCCCCAAAGCTTAAGCGAGTTTCAGGTTTTGTTCTACGACATAAAACACGTCAGTAAATACCCTCCTTGTGAATGTTGAGGCTTTTACGTGTTGTAAAAAAGGCGGTTGCTAACAAGTTGCTCAATACGACTACAAACCCTGTCGGGGACATTAAACGTCATCACCCCCGAACAGACGAGAGTGTTGGCAGTCCGCCATTACAGCTTCTTATTTAGCTTAAACAGTCCGATTTCCCAATTACACAATGTTTTTAAAATAAAGCGGCTGAAATCAGTTGAAAGCTTAGTGGCAGTGATGTCAAGAGATATGATCGTGGAGTAGTCATGTAGTCCGTTAAAGCCTAACGTTAGCTTTTTAAACTGTTAGCCACGGAGCTTATTTTCTGACATAATCCAAAACGCAATGCAAAAATCACATTCACTTTCTCTTCCGGGAACCAGCGCTATGCTAACGTTAAATTTCCGGGTTTTGACGTCTGCCCTGGCACACTCTATAACGTTAGCATGTTGTATTTGTTTGGAAAACGTGTTTAGTATAAGACAGTTGTTTTGTCGGTGAACCTTGCGAGTTGTAATGGAGCTGGATTTTGTAATGTTACCTTTGTTAAATGTTGCTGTTGTCCCTGGCTTCATATGAGAAGAGAAACTGTTCGCTAGCTGCTAGGCTAATTTATACAATGTAAAATGCCATAGGCTTGTGCTAATAACGTTAGCATGTTGTATTTGTTTGGAAAACGTGTTTAGTATAAGACAGTTGTTTTGTTGGTGAACCTTGCGAGTTGTAATGGAGCTGGATTTTGTAATGTTACCTTTGTTAAATGTTGCTGTTGTCCCTGGCTTCATATGAGAAGAGAAACTGTTCGCTAGCTGCTAGGCTAATTTATACAATGTAAAATGCGATAGGCTTGTGCTAATAACGTTAGCATGTTGTATTTATGGGGAAATGTGTCCAGATAAAGACAAGTGTTTGTCTGTGAATGCTGCGAGTTATAGTGAAGCTGATTTGTGTGCTTGTGTTTGAAATAGTCTCTACTGAGCCATGTTTAATGTGTGTTTAATGTGTGTTTTGAATCAACTGAGCTTTATAGTACTGCCGCGGACTAGTGTTTTGGAGGTGTAACTGCAAATCCTCACAACGGCGTATGCCTCATGTGTAGGGTACGGCGTAGGCTCTGCATCAAGCTGACACAAGTATTAATCCACCTTAAGGCCGCACTAATCAACATTTTTAAGGCAACAGACTGTCATGTGAAGGGGGTTGCTCATAATGATGAACCCACAAACCCGACTCAGCAGTTTTTTTTGCTAATTGTGTCAGTTTTCAAGTCAGTCAGTCAGACACACAGTCAGTCAGTTAGACAGTTAGACAGACAGTCAGCATCTGGCAGCATCATTCTTCCAGCCTGGCTTTTCTCCTCTCTGCATCTCTCTCTCCACTCCTCTGTTTGTTCATGATCTTTTATTCTCTCCTCATGTCCGTTCTTAATGTTAGTCCCAAAGTCAGGTAAGGCTGAAGGCATGAAGAGGCCTCCCCCACTACCTCCCCCACCCCACCCATTCCACCCCTCTCCCTCCCCTGACACCCCCAGACTCCAGTCGCTGCTCTGTGGTCCAGTGTGATACATATGTACTGTGTATGTTTGACTACTAACTGTGTTTTTTACCTTATGTTTTTAACACTAATGTGTGTCGACATCAGGCGCTGTGTCGTGTACTGTGGTTCACGTGTGTGTGTGTGTGTGTGTGTGTGTGTGTGTGTGTGTGGTCTTACTCTCAGCTGAAAACAGTTCTGCTGTGTTTCCCTGCTTGTAAGAGACGAGCCTGTTGTGTTTGCTTCCGTGTTTGACTGTGATGGTGACTGCACCATTAACGCCTGGGTCTTTGTGGGTTAGCCACAAAGGTGGAGCTTTGCATCATTTTGGTTTCTGTGTGGAGAACTCCTTCATCGAGCTTCCAGGGACCTGAACTGATGTCATCTTCATCAGTTTAGAGTCACGTAATGGACAGTGCAGAATAATCTCACTGTTATTCTTCAGATAGGTGTGTACATGTCAGACAAACATGTACGTTTACGACCATTAAAACTGCTTTAATGGTAGGGCTGCGCAGTCAGTTGAAATATTATCGAAATGGCAACATGGCCAAGTTAAATATGCACATCACAGGAGCTGCATTTCTTTTTTGAAAAAGGTCAAATGTGTCACAACATACTGTTATAAATGAAGCGTTGTGGCGCTACAGAGATGTCCCATCCCTCAAATCAGATGTAAGGTAACATTCTTATTTGATACAGACCCCAACAAAATCAGAATCAGAGTCAGAAATACTTTATTGATTCCAGAGGGGAAAATGTGATTTGTTACAGTTGCTCTGGTGTGAAGAAAAGAAGTAAGAATAAGAATGTGAAATAGAATAATATGTAATATGAAAATATAAACCAATAAAATAAAAAAAATAAAATGTGCATTTTGCTACAGTGTTAAACATTAGTGCTGAAGATATTGAAAATATTAAAAATAAAATAAATATCGTCAGTGCGCTGAGGCTGTAAGTGTGAAAATTTAACTACAATATATACATCAATAGAATAAACAAGAATAGAATTAGAGTACAACATAACATAAGAAATATGCACAGTTATGTGCTTTGTATGGTGAATAAATACATACAAGAGGTGTTGCTGAGGATAATGTGTATTGAAAAATAAAGCACATTTGAAAAGATATTTCAATAGATTTTTTAAAATATTTTAAGTGAAAGATAAAATCCATTCCCACTAAAATTGGGATTCATATTGTAATATGATTTTTTTTTTATTGGCAATTTTTTTTTTTTTAACTTTACTTTACATATACTTTAAGAAATGACAACATATATTTATTTGAAAATAAGTTAATCAAACAGCAGGATTTGTTTCATGTTTTGCCAATTATCTTTTCAGAGGACCACCTTTTTTGCATATAACAGACGTACAACACAAACCTCTTTGCAGTCTCATAGGTGTATTACGGCTGTGTACTAGCAACAATCCAGCGATACGATATTTATCACAATACAGATTATACAATTCAATATATTGCAGTTTTTTTAAATCTGCATTTAGGAGTTAGCGACCAGTTATGATTCTCCACGTTTTACAGGCCTGTGTTCTTTGTGTGTACAGTAGCGATATGTTCTTATGTCGGAGCGGAAGAGTCAAATGGCAGCACAGTTGTCTTGCAGTCTGGGGTTTAAACACAACACAAACTCCCATGAATCTTTGCAAGTAAATTATTGTTTGAAAATTGATAGTATTTTTGAGATTCATTGTAGTCTCACAAAACATAGTATGGCAATACACAAGTGCATCGATATTTTCTTACACGCTTAAAAGACATATGTGTGTCCACTATCTTTTAGATCCCTACCATTACTTTCAATGGTCATATGTATTGTATCTTGGTTGCACCCATGGTTGCAGTTTATTTTTTTAAATCCCATTATCTCCGGATCATTTGTGAGAGATTTAAAATGCCTGAATGAAAACAAATCAAACAACTTAAGTTGTTACATATATTTCCTTTCTATGTATGCATCAACTGCGTCATCATTAAAAAAGAAACGTTTGTTAAAAGGGAAGTTATTTAGCTTTTTGTCTTTGATAACAAAATGAATGTAAATGCCACATTAAAATCATTTTAGTGATATCCAGGAGAGAGCAGTGTGGACCTGCCAAAACCAAATACAAAGCAGTGTCATTAGTTCATGAGGGGGTGTAAGGGAGCTTTTTCTTTTTTGAAATGGAAACAGGAAATGAAAAACAGTCAGCTGTCCAATCATAGTTCGGGGGTGGGGCCAAGCTTATTCAATTCAGTTCAGTTTTATTTATAAAGCCCAATATCACAAATAACAATTTGCCTCAGAGGGCTTTACAGCATACGACATCCCTCTGTTCTTAGGGCCCTCACAGCGGATAAGGAAAAACTCCCCAAAAATCATAGCTGACGTGAGTTTATGTTTTAATCCAGGTGTTTTAAATCTTCCATAACAATTGAATCTGTTTTCTTTTCTCAAAAATTAACAACAATAAAAGCTGGTTCATGGATTTACATTCCAATGTGAAGCTTTGGCTTTAGTCTTGACCTTAAATGGGGAGGACAGATTTGATAAAATGATTTCTTGAACTCAAGATAATGAGACAGCAGGATTATTACCTCATCACCTTTTTGGAGGAAATTATTTTATTACCCAAAGATAGCAAAATACTTTTGTAATTTTGAGGAAAAAACGGTTTTAAAAAATATAAATTGCAATCGTGGCCTCTCTCAGCTTCCATAGGTTTGTCATCTCAGCACAAGAGTTGTGTTTTTGCCTCTGGGCACGGGCTAATTGGTTCCTATCGGTTGACTTGTGTAGAGCAAACAGCGCTGTTGTAATTGTGGTCTGAGACGTTGCAGGCGAACATTCATCACATGTCATCACTCAGGAATGCTCTTTATTTGCCTCATAAACGTCTCCGTGAAAGCCCCATCACAAACAACATCACAGCGTGGCGTCACTGACAAACGTATTGGGACAGAAACGTAAACAATCGACTTTTTTTTTTTTGCGAGACGAAATTACAGCAGCTAATTATCTGCAAATTTATCAACATGACTCCCAGTACAAGCTTCCTGTCCTAGTACTGTGTCCATTGTCCATCATACAGTAACTACTGCTTCTCTCAGGCTGTTAGGGCATCTGAACTGTGTGCTGGCATGGTGTGAATAGCTCGGTCGCTGAGACTGAGGAGGCTAAAAAAGCTGTAACAGTCAGAAAAGGTGTAGATAATGTAGTGAGTGTACAGCCCCATGTTGTTTGCACTGTTCATCCATCATTTAAGAGATATTATTTGGATAATCAGCAGACACTGACGACTGCATCTGCATCCACAGTTTAGCTTGTTTTTTGTTGCCCCGACACATTAGTATCCTCCGCACACCAATCACTCCTCTCCAGCTCTGGTTTTTGTTTTGGAGACACTTGAATCCCCTCTTCAGGAGCGTTCTTTCTTTCCCTGTGGTTGTTGTTGTCACTGGTGGCATACAGTCAGGTTCCTGGAAGCTGCATGCATTTAATGTGTTTATGTTTGTTTTTTCTGTTCACTTTCATACCCCCCCTTTACACCCCTCCCCCTCCCAACTCCTCCTCCTCTTCCTCCTCCTCACCTCCCCTCTCCATCATTGTGACTGTTGTCTTGGTAATCCGTGACTACTACGGCAACCACACCAAGCCTCCGTTCCTTCAGTTCTGATAGGTCCAACACGCTGAACCGGAGCTCGTTCACGCGGGACAGCATGATGATCGAAGAGATGCTGGCGCCCAATAAGGAAGTGGTGCGTACTCTTTTTGTTTTGCTGGCTTCTGTCTCTGTTTCTCACGTCTCTGTCAGTCAGTAATCCACAGGTCATTAACTCCACAGGAGGCACAGTTCTGTCTCCAAATGTGCCAAGCTGTCCTGGTGCTGTGCCAAAAGTCAGACTGTCCACCAATCCTCTTACACCTGAGATGGTGTTGACATAAAGACGACCAATCCCGTTACATTTTACTGAAAGGGGAAATGAGATTAGGGGTTATTGCTGCGATCTAAGAGGGATTACCGTGATGGCCCACTTACTTTAAAGGTGCAGCGAGGTGGCACTTCAGGTAAAGTTGTTACTTTACCTAAGAAGCCAAAGACGACACAATCTGACTTTAGACAGCTTTTACCTCCTCGTGAATCCGAGTTTTAACGACGTAACAAAGATTATTTTAGCTCAGAACGTTTTTCACAATAGAAATGAATTTGTTCTCATCGTCTTATCAGATCATGATTCAAAATAGGAGGTTTTGCTGAAGCCACTTGTTGAGGTAGGTGTGGTAGTTTCTAACACCTCATTTCCACTTACATATGTGTACGGAGACGATGCAACAGGAAGTCAGTTCATTTCTATGAGAATCTCAGGGTGCTTTCACACCCGCCCTGTTTGGTTTGGTTCAGTTGAACTCTCGAAACGAAGCTTGTTTGCCCCTCAGTGCGGTTCAATCAGGCAGGTGTGAACACAGCAATAACACTCAGGTGCACACCAAAAGAACAGCAGCCTGTTAGCTAAGCTAGCACGCAGTCTCTCCGAAATCATCGCAAAAGTAAAAAATTTTAATGTACTCGAGGCAAAGTCCAGTCTAAAATAATACACAAAAAGTTTCGCAGGCAGATCGGGTACCATGGAGGCTGCTTTCAGACCTAGAGTTATCTCAGGGACTCATTTTGTCACAAAGTTGTATAATTGCCTAGAGTTGGTTGGTGTTCTCACGGCAGCATTTACAAGAGGACCAGATCAAATGCCTTGTGTGAGAAAGCTGCTCTTGATTGGTCAGAATTTCCATGTGGGAAAAATCCAGGAAGTAAAGCAAACGTTGAAGAAGAGTACACTTGCAAGATAAATGTGACACTTTCTAATGTCACAATGGAGGGACAACTACGCAGGTTGATTTTAGCGCTGCTCATCGTGGACTATATTGCTGTCATTGTTCATTTTAGTCAAACCATACAGTTTGAAAACGAGGCGCGGCTCCAACTAGAAAACAATGTTTTGATGCATTGGATGTGCTGAATGTGCATATTAAGGCAGTACAGGAGGAGGTGCACATTAATAATCCTCCAGGACTGGAACGTGCTCATGTTTACCTCTTCGAGAATGTTGGCTGGCCGGTTATAAATGAACTCTGGTGCAGTGTGTTTGTGGTGATAACATGTCCCGACTTGGATCTGAACCAACTGCACATTGTTTGGGTTAAACATGAGCATGTTACAGTCTATCTAGCTTTAAAAAACAAAAATGTATCCAGCATTAGAGGCACAAAACAAGATCAACTGTGTGTACAGATTGGGCTGCATATTGTTAGAAAATGTGCAATGTCATTGCCAAAATTATACCATGGTTTTGCTGCTGACACTGAAACTAAACATTTTTTGGTTGTAAAACGGGTGCTGCAGCTTTTTAAGTATTGCACTTATAGTGTCAAAATAGGTGCAGCACAGGCAGAGATATTGTCATTTGTAGGCCCTTAAAGAGATCCAAGAAATCCAAAACTATTTCCAGAAACGCTGTATCCCACACTTCCCATACTGCATCTCAATAAGGTCTTTGTTGCCCATGAATCCAACTGTAGACAGCTCCTCCAGAGTCACATAAGTCAGTTTTCGGGGAACTGTGACTGGCAAATGAAGCTTCATATGTAAAATAGGTGGCATGCCCCTTTAAGCTCGACCATGAAAACTTCTGAGAAATGAAGACATTAAAACATTCTCAGTTTGAAAGCAATGAGACAAAGAACTTTGAACCTTTGTGAGTAGGAGCCTGAAAACGCTGTAATATGCATGTTATTTTTTGCCTTCGAATTTAACAGACAGTGTGACTACACACAGTAATGTGCAGAGTGTAACATGATGATCTGATCTGTGAATGTAACAGCTGCTGAATAACAGCTCGTCTCCTCTCACGCTGCTGCAGATGCTCTGTAAGGAAAGGTCTTTCATTGTAGAGCATCACAATAAGGTAGATGTTCAAGTTGTCATGTGCATGTCAGAATATGTCTTTCAGACGCTATCATCATTTGTCATATGTAGTGTAATATTTTTTTTCTGTTTGGCAATGTCATCATCAGTTATGTTCAGTTGGTGCCATGCACCAATTATTTTAGAGCATGTGTACAGTTTATTCATCTGTTTGTATTCATTGTTATTAAGTGAGCTGACACGACCACCACATCAACTGGATTCCTTCTTTATTAATTGTGGGTTTAGTAAGTTTTTATTTCACAACACTGCATGGACAGTGTCAGTATTTTAATTGTATTGCTCTCATGAACTTACTAAACTTTGTAAGACGAGTCTTTAAAATGATTCCTAACTTTAACAGTTACACATGAAGCCAATTTTAAACACACCAGTGTTATTTTAAATGTTGTCACGTGTGATGGTTGTTTGATTTTTCTGTTAAGAATACAGAATTATTCTCGTGTAAGCAAACTGTGGCTTTTAACGTATCAGAGCCTCTCTAGAGTAGAAATATTGCATCTACATCATTGAATGTATGACCATGTTACCCTCCAACAGACGCCAGACCTTAGTATGATCAAACAGTGATTGCATCTATTTACTGTTTACAAGCATTCTGTTTTAGGGTATCTGATGTTGGTTTCTGTCTGTTACCATCCTTAAACAGAAGGAGTAGTGATCAGATCATCATCCCAGAGGAGGTGTAACTTAAGCTGCCTCTGTCATCGTTCACTGCTGGACCTTAATGGGACAGTTCAGTTCCCAAATCAAAAATACATATTTTAACTCTTTTCTCTGATTGTTTTGGTGTGAGCTGTCGAGTGTTGGAGATATCGGCCGTAGAGATGTCCAGCTTCTCTCCACTGAAATGGAATAAGATGGCACTCGGCTTGTGGTGCTTAAAGTGCCAAACAAATACTTCAGTTAGAGAAAACTTTATTTACATTTGCAGTATTATATTTGGCACTATGGCTTTGTTCTGGTGATGTTATGAGTTCAGACTCCACCAGTACAGGCTGCATTCTCTTCATTTTCCTTTTTTCCTTGGTTATTCAGATGCATGGCTTCATGACAAAAGCTGTGATCTAATTGTTCTCACATTATCATTTCTCTTCTTCCTCCTTGTGTGTATACAAGATGCACTCACTCACACACACTCATTGATTCAATGACCTTTTTGTCTTCCCGGCAGCATTTGGCCGTGGCTAAGGACTTTGACAACGACTCTCTGAGGAGGTACAGCTGGACTGCAGACGCACTGGATAATGTCAACCTAGTCTCTTCACCAATACACTCCGGGTAAGCACTTCCTAAAAGGATGAGCAGAGTGAGGGAAGAAGGATACAAGACATGTGCTCGTCTTTGTCTCCACCTACCTGTTATGTATTCTCTGTCTGTCTTCCTTTCTCATTTTCTTTCCCCCTCGAGAAAACTGCTCCGACCTGCAGCGGTTTCTCTTCACCCTCTCTGACTGTCTGTTCTTGATTGTAAGGCTAATGTTAGCTGAAGTTACACTTCCTTCATTTCCGTGAGTGTAAAATTACACAGTGCCAGACCTGTAAAAGGATATACTCAGAAACTGGTGAGACATGGCTCTAGTTTTTCTCTGATTAACAGTCCAAAAATCTGACCAACCAGTGCTGACCTGATGCTGCAGGTTGGTAAATCATTGGAAACAACAGAGTCACAACGAAATGCGGAAATGAAGGAGCTGTAATTTAAAGCAAAAGTTTGACATTGTGGGAAATATGCTAATTTGCTCTCTGGCTAAGAGTTGATTGAGATGATTGATTTCTCTCTCATGTCTGTCCGGTAAATAAAATTAAGACCAAAAAAAAAATGAAGCTACAGTCAGAAGATGCTTAGCTTAGCTTAGCTTAGCTTAGCTTATCACAAAGACTTAAAGCGGGGAAACAGCTAGCCTCACTCTTTCCAGCCACACCTCTAAAACTCTCAAAATAACCTGTTACAAAAATGAATGTGTAAAAACAACAATTCCAGTCTTGGTGCTAAGCTAAGCTAACGTGCTCCTAGCTGCATGGGTGTGGGAGGGTGAGTAATTCAGCACCCCCTATTGACAAAGGGTGGAACAACACAGTCTGTAAATAGTTGGCTGTTTTACTACAACTCGTGGGCTATGTGAACATTTTTAAGCGTATAAGCTGCCAGACAGTTTAATTAATTTCCCAGACCTGATGTGACCATGTCATCACATCAGGTGAGGTCACAGCACAAGGGTTGGGATCAAGTTAACTAGCGGTAGCAGGAGCGAATCAATAGTGCAGACAGGCTGGGAAAGACCTGAGCATTGCCAGGATTGTTTCTGAGCTGCTTTTTAGATCCATAAAATCAGCCTTGGACTCGAGGGACTTCCACTGCGGGGTTGTCACCATCAGGATGGAGTTGCATGGCCGACAATGACGAAGCAGATGTATGATTTGCCCAGGGGACATGAGAGGCCTCAGGGAAGAGACAACTGGATGTCTAACACCATTTAAAATGAAACATTAGAATTTTTGACACATGCAGTCCTGACACAAATTGTGTCTGAGGCGAGGGAGAGCAGATTCTTTCGACTAACGGCTGATGAAATCACCAGTGTAAGTAGGGTTGTCACCTTCAGTGTGGAAAAATAGCGGCCCCATGCCTGGGGGACTCAAATCAAGTGGAGGGTCTTTGATTCAAGTGGTAAAGCCAGCACAAGTATAGGTAACCCAACTGATTTAAGGGTGTTTCTGCATCATTTTACGTCTCACTGTAGAGATGTTTAAGATTAGATATGTAAAACTGAATCAGGTGCATGTGAGGCTTTTTAAATCCATAAGCTAAGTAGTTAAACACTCGGGTGTAAAGGAACCTTCTCATAACTTTATCAAGCAGTCAGTCAGCGGGTCAGTGAGCATGCTAATAATTGCCCTGTGTATCGGAGTCTCTGTAACCATGGCAATGACGATGCTGAGTGACAAACCTGTCATTCTTTAGTCTCTCCTGCAAAATCTCATTTCACTGCTATACCCCTTAAAACTCTTTTGGTTTGATATTTCTTGTGTCATTACTGTGTAGCACCCCTCAGTGAAAGATATGTTCCTGTGTGCATGCCTGTCTGCAGCCTTATATTTAACAGACAGGAATGAGAGTTGTATCAATCTCTTCATTTAACTCTTCACCAGAAAGTGAATAAGCGTATTTCCCAATATGTTGAACTGTTCCTTTAAAGGACTCCTTGGTAATTGTCTTCTCAGCGGTATTTCCAATGACAAAGCTCTGTTGTTGACCTGTCACTCCTGCGTTGCTTTGTCGTCCATCCTGCAGTTTTTCCTCTCCGCTCCCGCAGTACGACAGCAGGTGATTGACTGTGATTGGTTGCCCTCTTTTATCACCTCCACTACCTTGTTTGTCATTACTTCCTGTTTTCCGGTGACATCACACCCTCCCCCCATCTGTGTTTGCTCTCCTCACACATGAACTGTGTTGATACAGATTTGATGTAAAGTGGTTTGGATTTTTTTGTCCTCGTGTTTATTCCTTTTGTTTGGAGGAAATCTTTGTGAGTCTATTAACTGATCTGAGTGAGTTTGTGTTTTTTGGAGTGTAGAGACTGAAATGACATGGACCTAGTTTGAGCTGGATATGAATATTTTTGCATTTTCCAATAGCAAGACAGTCCATCAGTGGAAATACACTGCTGTTCAAAAGTTTGGAATCACCTGTCATATTGATGTTTTTCTTTTTCTCTTCAATAATAACTATTTTAGCACAAAAACAGTATCATTCAGACATCAAATGTATTATTGACTTTTGAAATAGTTTTGGCCCCAAACGAAGAAGAATTAAATGATTCAAACTTCCATATAGTCGATGTCCCCACAGTGTTGCATGACAGGAGATTACACCGTTAGGAACTTGAATTTTAAATTTGTCTTCCAGTCCAGGAAAGCATCAGTGACCACGTTAGTCAAAAGAAAACTTTATTTCCATTTGCAGAATTATATTTGGCCGTATGGCTCTGTTCTGGGGCCTCTCTGCTTTTCCTCAGGCCTACACAGACAGCCTTAAGATGCTGCCCTTCCATGTGCCTACATGGAAAGCCGAAGGCAGGGAGGAAGGCAGCAGCAAAGACCCCCTCGGGAACAGAACAGAGCAGCATCAGTGACAAACAGAAATGACATTGATAAGTCAGACACAGCATGAAAAGGAGGAGCTGGGGTGGAGGCAGAGGAAGCAGAGGAAGCAGTAACAGTAGGCAGGCCAGAGCAGTTTAGATAGGGCACCCTGAATGAGATTCACCAATTAGTTGCATAGAGAGGAATCATGTGATCTATCAGCTGACTCCCTTACATCAGTCAGCTGATCCATCAGTTGATTGGCTGTTTGAGATCAGCTGATGTAGCTGTGAGCTGAGCTTGACATTGTGTCCTGTCGGAACTAACGCTATGCTTAATTCCTCTCAGCCATCAAGCTTTTTTGGTAGGAGAATACAAACTTTTGAACGGTACAGTAGATTAGCTTAAACAATAATCAGTAGCCAGGTAATTACAGTCCTGTTCAGGATTATTGCAACCACAGACAACATGTGTGTAGTTTTCAAAGGATTCTTTTATGCAAATTTACATTTATATTCACACCATTTTTTCCAAAAGCTGCATATAACCTAACATGACATCTTGTTTACCGAATTGCATGGCGTGGCTCTGTGTGTGTGTGTGATTTCCTTCTTTGAGTTAAAGTGAACACTCAGGACTACAGTACCTTCTAATATGGATAAAACACAGGTTACATTGGAGGCTCCTGTGTCGGCATGTCGGCTCATTCATCCACACAAGAATATTTATTTCCTGGAAGTGGATATAGCAACATTGTGACATCAACTTGAGGATGTTTTCTAATTGTAACCAACATTTTCTGAAGCCATAGCCAACACAGAAAACTCTTAAATATCTGTTCTGTCTTTATCTCTCTTCTCTTTTGCTCACACTTACTTTGTGTGTGTTTTGAAGATCACAGCATGAGAAGGGACTTCACCTCAGCTAAAGCTCTTCTCTCTCCATCAATACTGCGGTTAAATTGATGTGTATTTTATTCCATTCCTTTTCTATATCCTCTCTTTCTCTGGTTCCCAACATGTTACTCTTTCTCTCACTTTTCTTCCACTTGTCTTTACGCACACTGCTTCACTGTCTCCCACCACTCTTTGTCTCTTCCTCCTTTTTTCCTTTTCCTTCCTCTTTTCGCTTTCCATCAGGTTCCTGGTCAGCTTTATGGTCGACGCCCGGGGTGGCTCCATGAGAGGAAGTCGTCACAATGGCATGCGCATCATCATCCCGCCGAGAAAGTGCACAGCGCCCACCAGGATCACCTGTCGACTGGTCAAGAGACACAAACTGGCGTCGCCTCCTCCGATGGTGGAAGGAGAAGGCCTGGCCAGCCGACTGGTTGAGGTCGGTCCGGCCGGAGCTCAGTTCCTCGGGTGAGACTTGATTTTTTTGTTGCTATTTGCAGTTTTCAGTGTTGTTGCTATTTGCTTAATTGCTTATTCTTCTGCACTTTTTGTTGGGTGACTTGACATCTCCTTCCTTCTGCTTCTTGCCATCGCCATCTCCAGCCATCTGCATTTATAGAGTGTGAATGAGTGTACGTGCATGTTTAGGTGGAATACCTGCTGTTTAATTTGCAGTTTAAGTGTAATTGTTGCAGTGTGCTCACCCTCAAGCATTAAGTCCAGCTTAAGCAAAGAGAAGGCAACATCACTAACAGTTGTAAACAGTGGAAAAGTGTAGATTGTGGAAACAAAGAAAGGCAAAGTAAATATGTGCACATGTTACAGTTTTATATACCATAAAACTCTTTAACAGGAAGTGTGTCAAAACCAACAGATATTATACATTTGGCTCAACTCAGAGGCAGGGCTTTTGATTTCTTGTTTAAAGAATGTAATTATGTATCCAAGGTGCTGTGTTGCCACAGTCTCATGTTCCCCAGGGTCCTATGTTCCCAAGGTCCTATGTTCCCTAGGGTCTTTAAGCACCCAAGGTCCTGTCTTCACTGTTGTCCAATGTTCCCAGGATCCTAAGTGCCCAAGATCCTATGTTCCCAGGGTCCAATGTGCCAAAGGTTCTGTTTTCCCAGTTGTCCTATGTTCCCAGGGTCCTAGGTTCCCAAGGTCCAGTGTTTCCAGGCTTCTATGTCCCTAAGGTCCTATGTTCCCCAGGGTCCTAAGTGCCAAGGTTCTGTGTTTCCAAGGTCCAGTGTTCCCAGGGTCCTGTGTTGCCAGTTGTCCTATGTTACCAGGGTCCTAGGTTCCCAAGGTTCAGTGTTCCCAGGCTTCTATGTCCCTAAGGTCCTATATTCCCCAGGGTCCTAAGTGCCAAGGTCCTGTGTTCCCAAAGTCCTGTGTTCCCAAGGTCCTGTGTTCCCAGGCTTCTGTGATCCTAGGGTCCTGGGTTCCCAGGCTCCTAAGTGCCCAAGGTCTTGTGTTCCCAAAGTCCAGTGTTCCCAGTTGTCCTATGTTCCCAAGGTCCTGTGTTCCCAGGCTCCTAAGTGCCCAAGGTCTTGTGTTCCCAAAGTCCAGTGTTCCCAGTTGTCCTATGTTCCCAGGGTCCCATGATCCCCAGGGTCCTAAGTGACCGAAGTTCTGTTTCCCAGGGCTAAAAAAGAGCAGATTGTGCCTTTACTGCACAGCAGAGGAAGCAGATATTGTGAGGGATGTGGCAGAGCAGAGGAGAAGGTGATAACTGCTAACACCTGGGTGAGGAAAACTGAACTCAACTCACGAAGGCAGCATGGAGGAGAACAGAGAGGAGTGAGAGTGACCAAATGAACTTTACTTGAGATATGTAGAGATTAAACCCCACTACAGTCCCCAAGGTCCTGTGTTCCCAGGGTCCCATGTCCCCTAGTTCCTATTGTTTCAAGGGTTCTAAGTGCTGAAGGTCCTATTTTCCCAGGGTCATATGTTTCCAGCGCCCTATATTCCCAGGACCCCATGTTCCCAAGACCATTTGTTTCCAGGGTCCTAAGTTCCCAATGTCCTATGTTCCTAAGGTCGTATATTCCCAGGGTCATATGTTCCCAGCGTCCAATATTCCCAGGACCACATCTTCCCTGTGTGTTGAAGGTCCTATGTACCCAAGGTCCTGTGTTCTCGGGGTCATTAACATACGATTATGGCCAAGTCTCAAGCAATTTCATGACTCTCGGAGTCATGATTATAGTCCCCTAACCCAACCCTCGCCCAGGTCATATCAAGCAAATGCAGAACTGGGGAATGTCTATTCAGGTTCCCATTATCTGCCATATAGAGCTAGGGAACACAGGACCCTTTGTCATGTTTCCATTGTGTGCCAGATAAATTTGGAAACCTAGGAATGACCCAGATTATTTTATCCAGTTACAGTGTACATACTACAAAACAAAGTGCATTGACACGTCTTTATGTTTGATGAACATTGTTCTGAATTTGTCAGAAAAGAGGATTTTCAGTGACTGTTTAGTCTTTATAAATGGTAATTATAATAGTAGCCGATATAACATCCCTCTGATTGACGCATTGCTTGAGCGCAACATGCTTATTTGCATTACTTCATACTATAATACTGTATATTTAAAGAAGAAGAATCTATGATGTACAAGCTTGTTTTGGCTTTCTTTCAAACCACATGATCACAATTGAACGTGTGTGCACTAGAAACTGATATTACATGTGAGTAGTTGCCATTTCTGATGTCACTGATGAGTACTGGAAAGAAGAAACAGGAGTCATATTACTGGTACAGATCTAGAACTGAGTGGTGTGTTCCTCAACTGACTTTGCAAGTGTGTGTTTTGTGTGTGTACGTGGGTGCGTGTGTGTTTCATTATCTTGCGGACACAGTAAACTACATCTTCCCAGAAAGCTGCCAGCCCTTAATGAAGGCGAGAGCCTGGTTAGTCCAGTGCTACAGCTGGGACCCAGAGGAACTAGATTTGTTGGGTAGGAACCAAACATAGCATCCCCCCTCCCTGCTCCTCTCCCTCCTGTACCTCCCACCTCTCCCAAGGAAACTACATGACCAAGGCTGATTCATGCTGATGGATACTATTATTTTCCCCATCTCTGTTAATTTGTCAGGATACAGCATTACTACTGTATGGTTGCCATGTAGTTTTGGGAAGAAATCAATGACATAGTGAACTCTTTCAAGGAAGGACGACTAGTTACTTACTTGTATTTAAAGATAGTTGGATGATGGGTCCACCACCGCAGAGTGGATTTGTTTTAGCCTCAGTAAAAAAGTGGAGAGACGGAGGGACGTAGAGTTTAGCTTTTACATTTGAGATTTTAAAGTTCTTCCTAAAACTACACAATATAGCTTTAAATCCATTACGGTTACTTTCCAGCCACTTTCATTTAGGCACCATTATATTTTCTTTATTTCAGAAGCTTTCAGTGGGCTTCTGATGTCACTGAAAGTAAAGGTTTGGATTGGCTGTTTGGACTGGACTGCGCTTGTTGGGCATGAGCCTTTTCCTCCTCAAGCCGAGCATCATCCTGCTTCCCATGACCGCTGTTACTTTACTTCACCTTTTAAGATCAGTTTTATGTCATCCCACAATACTTTTGTGTAATTAATTTCCAGAGACATTGTACTAGTCCATGTTACATTAACTCCTGTCGACTCCAGGATGTCTTTGCAGAGTGAAAAGGTGATTATACCATGAAATATATGCAGTTTCAGCAGCTACAGCTCAACTGTGCTGATACTCAAGCAGTAAATACAGTGACAGTGGGTATGAGACTTGTGATCTGTCATCTTATCATTCTGTTTGTCACAGTAACATCTCTCCTCTCTGAGTACTTCAAGTCAAATCAATGAGGTACATTTAACAAGGAAGGCAGTACTTCAGTGTGCTTCAGATAAAGAGCAAAGACAATACACAAAGATCACACAAGACAAAAATATATAAGAACAACTAAGATGAGACGGTATATAAAAACATGTAAGATGGGGTGGGCAGATCGATACCAAAATATCGATACTGTGGATACTACGGTTTTGTTTTGAAGATCCTAGCGTCAATAGGATTGATACAAAAAAAGAGATAAGTTTCTCTATGTTGAACCTATTTGTATTTCAAGAGTAAAATGCTTGTCGTAAACATACCTAGTGCCTATACCATTTGCTGTTTGTTGTCTGCACTCAGACAGCATAGGCCTTGCACACGTGCAGCGCATTGCCGCGTGCATCCCAACTAGTTTAATCTGACATTTAATTTCAATGATGGATGAACGCATGAGGTAAAAAAAAAACACACTAGAGAGAACTTGGTGCTGCAACAGAGGAGAAGGGAGAAGGGAAATGCCTCAGCATCCAGAGCCACGACACACAGACAAAGTTCGCTAGTCTTTTCAGAGAGGCAAGGAATATCCAGATATTTCAACCTGGATCTGACAACATGGAGCTGCTTTTATTTGTGGAAATATTTTTGTAACAAATAAAGGTTTCTGTTTTTCAATGTAATGCTGCTTCTGGGGTGTATTTACCGTAACGGTGACTAAACCAGTTGCATGTAGATGGGGTGTACCACAGTAGAGAAATTAAAATATTATGCTGTGTCTCAAAGCACATACTTTCGTCAGTACACTTCCATGTAGTATACTATGTGCACTGTGTACTCATTGGCGTAGTGTTGTCTCAAACAAAATACGGCCGTTGTGCACTCACCAGAAATGGTGACCGCAAATTAGCTCGTTAGCAAACTAGCATTAGCATTTCCGTTGTCGTTCATGGTACCAAATCATTACAGACTGCTAAATTAACCCAATAAACATACTGCTGGCTTATATCCAACTACAGTATAGTGGTGCTTCATGCAAAAAACACATGTATTTGTAAAATGTAGCAACGTTCACGGTCACATAGTCCTCGGCCGCCATTTCCAGTTTGAAAAGTGGTCCCTCCCCTTCTGCTACGTAGCCAAGATGGCGACCATTGAGGGCGAGAAGTGTCCGTAGTTCCATACTCAACTTCTTGACCGTTTTGAGTGCACCATGCGGGTACTCATAGTGCACTGCATTTTTCCATACTTCTCTGTGTGAACGCACTTATGCACTCAAAGTATTAAGTGTAAGTACAGAAGTACGTGATTTGAGACACAGCATCAGTCAAATCCAATATTCAGCACTGGTTAATTTACATTCAGTAACTGTAATTGGTCATCATTAGCTGTTACTCTAGCAGACTGATTACAGACTTCATAAATCATGACACACTGCTGCCTCCTACATGAAAGTACATAAGTGACTTTTAATAATAGAAATAGTATGAGTATGATATCAGTGATTCTGGCCCTGTATTACTTAGTATTGGATTAAAACCAAATTTTGTGATACTGCCCACCCCCATAAGAGATAAGGCTTCAAGTTTTGCTTTTTAAAATTGTAACTAACAATTGTTTAACTATTAAACCACCTATAAAATAATAATATATGTGGTTTATTATGACTGGATGAGCAAAAAGTAGTAATTGGTGCCGTCTCCATGGCAACATGAGCAGCCGGCACAACTGTCGTCGGATTCTGACTCTTGATTGGCGCATAGGAGCACGTGATCCCTTTAAAACGGCAGAGCCCCGCCCACTTCCAACAGGCAAAACGAACACAGGAAATGAAAACGTAAATCCCTCTTTCCAAATAAGGATGAATAATTTATTTATTTATATATAATAAACTACAATAATTTATTTCAAAAAAGAAATAAATGTATTTTCACGGACGTATCCGGCGGCTGTGTAGTGCTCTCAACCAACCGCCGGCCGGGTGGAGGTGACACGGTCTCACGGTCACGGTCACCAGCCTTCTTCGACAGATGAAGGTACTTTGTGTTGACGTGGAAGTTATTTAATGTCAAAACACTTGTCTGAAAGTGGTTATAACACAAGCTTTGAGGAAAAATAATAATAAACCACTCGTGTCCGACCTCCTCGGTCTGGCCGTAAAAGTTCAGTATAGAGTAGCGTGAGCTAGCTTAATTTACGGCTAATGTTAGCTAAATAAAACTAGCAGAAATCATTAACGTTACTTTCTAGCTTTTTTTGAGTAATCACACACCGTGGTCTCTCTGTGTTGTAAGCAGGTGGTTTGCATTAACGTTATTTAGTAAACACAATGAAAACGATGCTGTAAAACGGGAATTTCGGGAGGGAAACAAAAACAAAACAACTGAGAGCACCTAGCTAGCTAACCAAGCGAGCAAGAGAAACGCGAGGTGGCGACTCGCGGTCGGCCCCGTATGTCATTACGCTCGGGTTTTAGCTGCTTGTGCTCGTCCTCAAGTGGGCTGGATGCGATCCAGTCTCAGGTAGTTTAATCAGGGTTAACTTGTAATTTATGAAAAGTAAAATTAATGTTAGCGAGCAGAGGCTTGTGACATGAGTTGTCTTTCTAGAGCAGCTGATAACAGCACACAACAACAGAAGTCTCTGTTACTGGAAAGTGCTATGTAAAGAAATTGAGTATTATAGAGAAGATGTCCACCCATCTTTAATTGTCATTAAATTGACTTAATGTTGATTAAGTGTTAACGATTACTACGTCTATTTTAATGGCATGTTTTTAACATATAACCTGTAGGTATCCTGGCCATGTTTGTTGGCAACAGTGCTTAAAAAGTGAAATCCTTTACAAACATTACAGTGTCAAACACAGGTGCACAGGTGAGGTGCCACCTACAACCTAGATTTCATCTAGAGCATTGGCAAATAATAGAAAATAGTGTGTTCGTAAGACTCAGATTGAGAAAATACTACTTTTAAGATCATTTTGTGACTGTATTTGTAGAAGATTATTCAAGGCGATGATCAATAAATATAGTTCCTCTCTGTCTGTCCGTTTGTCCTCTCTATTCTGAGGAAAAATGGCCCTCAGACTAGAGTATGTTCATCCTCTTATGTTGCTATCATGCCTTGTTTGAATGAGGGCTGTGCAGCTTTCTCCCCTCACTCCTCATTCCATTTCACGTGTTTCCTGTCAAGTCATGCCACCCAGCTATGACATGCACTCTGAATGTTTCATCCCACTGCAGCACGGCCACAGCTAACATTAAGCAACACTGTCATCTGCAGAGCCCACAGTTCATTCATACTGTACCTGTACAGTATGTTTATGAGACCAGTGTCCTTCAATCCTTGATCATATTTCACTTTTTTTGTAGAATTTACTAACCGAATAAACGCCACAATTATTAGTGTTAATCCCATGCAGATGCATAAAGATAAACTGTATATGTCCTCCATCATTTTTATTTCAGATTTAATTTTTGCATTAAAGTAGCTCCAGTAGGAATTTTAAAGAAGTTACAGCTATCATTATAATCAGAAAGAGCTCAACCTTGACCCCTATTTTCTGAGTTTACCCGTCTTAAATGAATACGATAAGATTAATTAAACCATACCTCCCATGACATGTACCTTACCAGGCCTGTGATAGTGGAGATCCCTCACTTTGGCTCGATGCGGGGTCAGGAGAGAGAGCTGATCATGCTGCGCAGCGAGAACGGAGAAACCTGGAAGGAGCATCTGTACGACTACAAGACAGACGACCTCAATCAGCTCCTCAGTGGGATGGATGAAGGTAAAGCACACGTTCTTACTCTTTGTTCTTTAATTATTTTGTCAAACTTTGTCTTATTGTGGCATCCAGGCAAGTTTGTATATTCAAACTAAAATGACACAAATATTTAGGTACCTTTTTTAATGAACATCTTAAATTTGATGTAAACACTGCGGATATTGTGAAGCAGGGGCTACAGAGAAATTCCTTTTCTGTCAGTCCCGTCATCCTCTGCCATCTTGATCAGTTTTTTATTGAGAGCCTCCTGTGTTAGCCATTTATCTGCTGGTTCACAGCCTCACACTGAAAGACAGAAACAGTCTAAATAGCATTGTTAAAATCTGCTCTAAGATCACAGGAGTGACACAAAGGGACTTGGTAGGTTTTTGCAATCAACAGATCTTTCAGAAAGCACGTATTTTAGCTTCTTCTGGACGTGTTCTTGCATGCAGATTTTTTCTTTTGCCGTCAGGGCATCGTTACGTTTTACCTGCTTGCAAAATGAACCGCTAATCAAAATCCTTTATTCCCTTTGCAGTTCGTCTTTTCAGTTCTCTGTTTATAGTATGTGTGCAAGGCAAACTGTTCAAATAAAGTGGCCCTGGTGGGAATAATGAAGTAGTAGAATTATACATCATTACAGCATCTTATAAAGTCTTCTGATAGCCTCAGTTTTTGGTTGTAGAAAAATTAAACAGCCTTGCTGAAAATTGGCAGAGTCTCTGTACTGCTATGTGTTGCTTCCAGCAATTCATCCACATTGTACCTGGGTGAGATCTGGAAGGTGGAGGGACGGTCATTGCAGGATCTTAAGTCCTGAGTGATGCATCACAATAGTGACTGAACAGATGCAACTTTTGTAACATCTACAACATTTAGATGCATGCATTAATATGAATCAGTGAACAGATTTCACCCCAGTAAACCATTAATGTTTAGGATTCTTTTCTTCCTCTCCTTTGTGTTTAGGACCAATAAGGCACATAAAATAAAAAAATATGTATGTTTTTGTAAAGAATGCAAGGTATGACCAAAAAAAAGTAGCTAAAGCAAATTAAAAAAAAATAATAATAAAAAATACCCAGTACTAGTACAACCTGAAGATAAATGATTTATAATTTACATGTGATGCCAGTGAAGTATTTTTCCCCTGTAGAGCTGGACAGTCCTGAGGAGCTGGAGAGGAAGAGAATCTGCCGCATCATCACCAAGGACTTCCCACAGTACTTTGCGGTCGTGTCTCGAATCAGGCAGGAGACCAATCAAATGGGACCAGAAGGCGGGACTCTGAGCAGCCGGAGCGTCCCATTGGTTCAAGCTTCCTTCCCCGAGGGGGCGTTAACAAAGAAAATCAAAGTTGGACTGCAGGTGAGTCAATGCCTGTTGTTTTCATTTTCAACAGTGGCAGAAGCTAGAAACAATACTCAAAAATGTACATGTGAATACACAAACCTACACATGCACATATTAAACACCCATCACTGATCCCTCCTCTCCCAGGCTCAGCCGGTGCCCGACGAGACTGTGAAGAAAATCCTCGGCAACCGAGCAACTTTCAGCCCCATCGTTACCGTGGAGCCCAGAAGAAGGAAGTTTCACAAGCCCATCACTATGACAATCCCAGTCCCGCCACTCTCAGGGGAGGGGCTCAGCAACGGCTACAAGGGAGACCCTACTCCATGTCTCCGCCTTCTCTGCAGCATCACAGGTGTGTGTGGTAGTCTAACCGTCTGTTTCTAAGAACACCAATTTGAGTTTAAGAACTTGAGAGTGACTTTTTTGAAAAGTGAGGATAGAGAAGACATGATGTCAGCGTGTATATGCACTACTTTGTGAACGATTTGTTGGACTGTGCGTCAGCTCTGTTTTAAAAGTGACGAGCTGCTTTGGATATTTCATATTTTAGCTGCTGTGTGGTGTCAGCACAGTGAGCCATGAATAATTTTAGAGAGCAGATGTAATTTTAATAATTTCTAGCTTAGTAATTTAACTTTTTGTGTAAAAAGAAAAAAAAGCATGGCTGACACAAATTACTATTTAAAGTGTAGTACTTTAATAAAACATATCTGGAGGGAACCTTTGATTCATTTAACTTATTTTATCTCAACTAAAAGAAAAGCTTGTCAGAAAAATATATGATTTCTTATGTCTCTCAAAATGTCACTACATTTTCCCTGTAAAGTAGACGTATAAAAATGGATGTCATTGACAGAAAATCTTCTTCTTCCACCAGGTGGAACATCCCCAGCACAGTGGGAAGACATCACCGGCACGACTCCTCTCACCTTCGTCAATGACTGTGTCTCCTTCACCACTAATGTCTCTGCCAGGTGAGACACACCACATGTGCACCTGTGACACTGTAGTTACCCTGAATCTGTTGTATCTCTGTGTCTGAGACGTTCATCGTGTAATCTGTCATCTGTGCAGGTTCTGGTTAGCAGACTGCCACCAGATCCCAGAGACGGTGGGTTTGGCCATGCAGCTGTACAGGGAGCTGATCTGTGTGCCCTACATGGCCAAGTTTGTGGTATTTGCTAAGATGAATGACCCAGTGGAGTCCAGACTGAGGTGCTTCTGTATGACGGACGACAAGGTGGATAAGACCCTGGAGCAGCAGGAGAACTTCGAGGAGGTGGCCAGGAGCAAAGACATAGAGGTACTTAATTATTGGTTGATCATTATCAATGTTATTGCTGTACTTTATTTTCATACAGTGATTTTTTTTTTTACATAATGCACCTTTTTATTTTAGTATTGCCAATTTCTTTGGTTTGAAACAACTTAAAAGCAAGCGTTTTTCATCCTCCATGCAAAAATTATTATAACAAAGCTATATTTAAGGTGGCACTGGTGAAAAGCTGGGCTGATACTGATATTTGAAATCACAACCATCTTACAGACCTCATAAATACTTTTGAAGAATGGTAATTCTGTTGCATGTGACTGTCATTCTTACTTATGTTATGTGCGTCCTCAGGTTCTGGAGGGCAGGCCCATCTATGTGGATTGCTATGGAAACTTGGCGCCTCTTACTAAAGGTGGTCAGCAGTTAGTTCTTAACTTCTACGCCTTCAAGGAGAACCGTTTGCCCTTCTGTGTCAAGGTACTACATATAGTGCACAATGCACGGCACCTCTTTCTCAGGCTGGGATGTGGAGTTGGAAGATCTATAAATTATCATGATGAAAAACTGGTTGAACTTTACTAAAACTACACCAAAGATGTCTTAACCAAATGCAAAAGAGCACAAGACATAATGCTGCAGAAAAGCAGCAGCAGGGTTATTTTTGTTTCTGTTAAAATACCGTGTTCACCGTAATTGTTTCAGCTCTATTCCTCTTAACTGCCCTCCCCTTCCCCCCTCTAGCTTTCCATGAAATGAACCCAGTCCACAGGGTATAACCTAGTTCCCTTTGTCACTGATAAATCACGTCATTGATCGACCCATTAACCTCCACTTCTCGATAATCAGTCCTCTTGTCACGCCTCTTTATCACAACACAACTAATTGGGACCGCAGTAGCAGAGCACCACGTGTATAAGATTATGTACAAATAGAGAGGTTCTGCTAGTCATTATTTAACAAATGCTCAATTAGCGAAAGACTTGTGCGGATAACGTGAAAACAAAGTCAAAGACGTGCAGTTTTAAGGGCAGTGTTTGTTGAATTATAGTATGTGATATTCATCTTAGAGCCGTACTAGATTTAGATTCAACTTAACTGTCATTGCACAGAACACTAGTACTGATAAAATCATGTATGAACACGTGGAGGAGTTACCAAAATATAAAGCTCAGTCAAGCCTGTTTCCACATACCAATCTGGTACGGTTCAGTTTGGTACGCTTATTTCCATTTCCACTGTGAAAAGTTGTGGATGGTACCAATGGAGCCGTTCCGTACCGTCCCCATGTTTGGTCCCCCCTCTGTTGGGGTACCTAGCACACAGATCTGGTGCTAAAAGGTGGAGCTGTGAACACTGCAGTCTGATTGGTCAGTAGAGGACGGTCACTCTGCTCAGGGCTGAGTTGTGTCTGGTTTTGAGGCTCATGTAACCACTGTTCATACTGTGGAGAGTTTTATTAGTAAACTGTAACTATAAAATGAAAGGATGATTTGCTGCCTCTCACAGCAGCTGGAGTCTGAGAAAAAAATACTTCATTCACTGGGCCGACTGCCGGTGACTTTTAAGGGGGAAGGCCTGAGGGCCATGACACAGCATCAGTATATGACAACATGGGAATGAGAACAGGCTGGCTGTCAACAGCTGAACTATGTGATTATTTTAAGGGAAAATTCTGTACAAAATTTACCACAAATGTTGCAGATACACGTGTGGAAAATGTAATACTCAGGTGTCTGGGTTAAACATTGAAGTACATCAGCAGTGACTACCACTTTTATAAAAGAACAAGGTACATAAAGAAGCACTGTTCTCCCTCCAGGTGAGAGATCCCAGCCAGGAGCCCTGCGGTCGTCTTACGTTCCTCAAAGAGTGTAAGACCATTAAAGGCCTTCCACAAACTGCCGTGTGCAACCTGAACATCACTCTTCCTGCGGTGAAAAAGGTAAGGTAGCGTGAACTCACCATTCTCTGTTGTCACCTCCATAACCATACTCACAGTCAGGGTACTTTTGGCCCCGGTAACACTGATAGATGAAAGACAGAGAAAGACTTTGGCCAAACTGCCACCACTGTGTCTTTTATCTGTTTAAAGCTTCTCTCTGTGTAAATCGGTTATCTATGCAGTGGATTCTTGTCATTGGCTGTTTCATTTTGTTCCTCTCTACCTTTTGATTTGGATGACATGCTTTTGGCTGAGGGCTTTTGTGCAAAAGGCTTTTTTTGATTATCAGGCTGGCTTTTTTGTGGCTTCAGTTCATTTGCTGTTTTTGCTGCTGAGTGTTGGCGCTTTATACTTTTTCTTTTTTTTTTTGGTGTTTGTCAAGTCTGTGTTTTTATTTTGTTTGCTTAAGTGGCTTCTCTTCTGAGTTGGAGCTTCTCTCAATCACTCCTTTTTCACACCCTGATGTTTCTTTCCCCCTGCTTTCCATTATGTTACTCCCCCTGTTTCTGCAATGCATCTTGGGAACCAGGAAATGGAGTCAGATGCCGAGGATGAGGTAAACCACACCCTCCCCACCATTTGCTGTCCTCTGCGCTAGATCTGTAGCGGCCCTGCTTCATCATAGCATTATTCTTTCCGCTTCTACAAGGACAATACGAGCTTTCCTTGTTCAAAGCAACCTTTAGCTGCTCAGTTTTGCATGATATATTGTAGATATGAAAAACAATTTGTTTAATGTCCAATCCTTATCCCTTCCACTTTACAGTATGTGATATAAGTGGCTTTAGAGTAGAGGTGTACTTAAATTGTCCTTTAGTTAAGATTTAATCTTTCGTAACATTACATTAAAATTGATTATTTGCACTTTTAAGTACTTATCATTTAGAGTTTGTAGCCTCATCATGACTAACCTAAGCTAGTTTGGCTAGCTTAGCACAATAACACTGTGAGTGGTAGTTTTAGTACAAAAATAGAAGTTGAAGTGCAGTGAATACTCTTAAATGAGAATTTGCTGCTGTGTTATGTAAGTGTTAAACATGGGCTCTGTTTTTATGTGAACACCAACTACTGCAGGTTGTTGGGTTTGCTTTAATTTGACATTATAAGGTCCAAATGTTGCTCATCTGGCAGCACCATACAATGTAGGGTGACCTAAAACTAATAGGTTTTTGTGTTGTTTGCTATTGTTGCAGACTGAAAAGCCAGAGCGACGTCATACCTTTGCATCCCTAGCCTTACGTAAGCGCTACAGCTATCTGGCCGAGCCTGCACTGAGTGAGTTTTGACATTTTCACTAACAAATGATGAGTATAATAATGCCAGTATTCGTGGATAAGTTAGTGTATTAACAATTTTAATCAACCTGTAAAATGCGTGATCGATATGTCGATAGATGTGACTTACTTAATGTAATAAATGCACATTTTCTCATCCTACATAACATGCACTGTCCACATGCCTGTTTACAACATGGTACATATTTTTGCATGGGTCAGTGAGTGGTTTTTGTGCTGTGCTTGCCCACATTGTGAGTTGTACTTCTTCTGGGTTTGTTTGGTTGATTTCCACTGCTGAGTTTTTACAAGTCCAAATGCAGCAACATCAAAATTTTTCTTTGACTTACCCACGCAATGTGAAAGGCATTTGGCAGGGAGGTCAAAGTGAAATTTTCTGTATTTTCCATTTGTCCCCTCTGAGTTTAAAGCTCTTTTTGGCTTTGTGATGACGGAGCAGCTTTTTGTGGGACAAACATGCATGTTAGGAGATCCTGAGTTTGGCTTTCTTTCAGGTGTTTGTTTTCAGTTTTTCACACACTGCTTGTCACCAGTTTATATTGATCCTGCATGACAAAATGGGCCAAAACGCAAGTCTTGGAAAACACATTTTGTCATATTTTGTTTGTTACATAATAAAAGGAAAATGGAAACTACCGCAGCCCTTGGCTCTGTTGTCTAAATTGTCTTTGGGGAATCTGTCATTATGTAATTTTTTTTGGACCAAACAGATAAAAGGCACTTTAAAAAGCAGATTGAAATTAGAGCCAGAATTCATACGCTGATTTTAGAACATCTGAAGTCCAAAGAGAGAAGTTGTTTTTGTGTTAATCCTGGTGCATTTGTCTTACCATTTTTCTGTTGTCAGTTGTTAGTCTACGCCATCGTCTTTTGGAATTTTACTTTGCTGCTGTATGTGCTTGGTTCAGTTTATTCATTATGTTGTTGTTGCTGTTGTTGTTGCTGTTTGAGTCATGTCCCAATCCTGAATCACACAGGAACACAACTGTTTCTTTTCATAACTCCATCTTCAGTCAATACTCAAATATCAGCACTTCATAAAACTGCTGTTTTTCCTTCCTTGATACCAGGACTGCGTCACTGACCAACTCTTCCTCCTCTGATCTCTTCTTTTTTCATATTTTTTTCTTCCTTTTCCTTTCCCAACATAATTTTCTGTTACCTTTACTATTCCACATTCTTTTTATTATTTTTTCCATTCCTTCTCTGTCATTGTTTCTACAAAATCATATGAAGAAACAGCACTCGAACGAAGCACAGCAGCAAGAACACTGCCTGCTGGTCACCCTCACAAACCTGTCTTTCCAACCAGACCTTACCCACCATGGTCGACTGCTCCTATTACCATCCCTGGCCAAACAAGGCTCGTCGGAGTGGGGGGTTCCCTCACCTCTACCGATTCACCGGCAGGCTCACCAGCTGCTTCTCCATTGAAAACTACTTGGCCCCTTTCCTCCCCATCACCTGCATGCCCCGCAACTATCAAAGCTACCTTGGGAGCTCCACCACCGCCACCACCTACTGTGTCATCCCCAGCTAAATCACTTAGCGACCTGACATCCTCATCCCCCATCAGGTCTTACAGGACTATGCCTTCACCCATTAAAACTGTTGTCCAGCTGGGCCAGTACCCCGTTCAGGGGTCTGCCAGCCTTGTGTCCTCTGGAAGCCCAGTTAAACCTGCCACAGATCCAGCATCTATCAAAAGCCTTGCTTCGGCATACACATCAAGGACTTCCCCTCTTCACTCAATACCCAATGGTTCTATACCAGAGAGGTCAACAGCTTCAGTCACTGCTCCAGCATCGCCAAAGACACCTTACAGCATGTACAATTCTAATCTGCCTTTTAAAACTGCCCTTGGGTCCACAGTTGCGACAGATGCAGGTGCACCCAATCTTTCTCCTGTTAAGAGCATCTCCAGCCTGTCCTCTTTGAAAACCTCTGTAGATTCAACACTCTCATCCAGAGGAGGGAGGACATCTCTGTCATCTCTCTCCTCAACTGGGCAGACAACCATTACTTCCTCAGAATTGTCCATGATGAACGGATCACTCTCGCCTGTTAAATATCCATCATCCTCCTCCACGCCATCCTCTCCTTCTTCTCGGCATCTCACAGAGAGAAGTAGCAGCCTTCAGGAGAGGATCCTGGCCACCACCCAGGCTGCAACCTCCAGTGTCAGCGCAGCCATAAATGAAGCTATAGACTCATATTCTGTGTCCGGCTATGGCACTCTTAGATCGCTGTCCTCCTCGCGTAGATCTGCAGCTCAAAGCTCTGCTTATGGTTCTCTGAGATCTGGAGCTGCCTCCTCCAGTTCTGCAGTTTCTTCTAACACAGTGACTGTACCTGTGTACTCGTTAGTCAACGTCATTCCAGAGACCCCTGTCAAACCAGGGCCAGGGTCTCTCAAAATGGCACTGCCTGATTCTTCTCGTGCCTCGTCCTCGTCTTCTTCTTCTTTGTCTACCTGTGTTACCGCATCAAAAATAAAGTCCCAACTAAAATCCCCTCCGTTTATCACACCACCCATCATCCACCCAACTGGAACTTCCAACCAGGAGATACTAAAAGATGTAGCAGACATGAAAGAGGATCTGATCAGAATGACAGCTATCCTACAGACAGACACACAGACAGCAGTTAAAACTGTCCAAACATCACATACTGGCACTCCCAAAGAGAGCAAGTTAGAGGATGAGGAGCCTTTTGCTCTAGTGGAGAAAGTGAAAGAAGATTTAGTGAAAGTCAGTGAGATATTACAGAAAGATATCAAGAGTGAAGCTAAGGCCATTGCAGGTAGAGAGAGAGCCTCAGAGGATGAATGGGAGGAATTTTCAAAAGATGAGATCGAGGAGGCACAAAGAAGTGCCCTCTCAGATTATTACCCTCCCTTTGATGAAAACACACTCCTACTCAAGCAGCAGTCCATGTCAAGCAAAGACTTAGAATTGGCTAAAGTAGTAGATTTTCTAACAAATGACATTGGCGCGAGCTCTCTCTCCAGAATAGCCGAGTTGAAATGTAAGTACGAGGAGGAGGCAAAGAGGGAAGGGGAAGAGAAACAGAAACGTGTTCTTAAACCATCTATGTCAATACAAGAGCACAAACTCAAAATGCCTCCACCAGTCTCAGGCATGATCAGGTCTCCCTCAGAGAAGGATCTAAGCAAACTTGCTGAATCATCATATCAGGGGACGGACACTATTCTGGAGTCACCCGAGGACCTGTCCCATGAGCAGGATAAGAGTCCGCTGTCAGACAGTGGGTTTGAGACCAGAAGTGAAAAGACGCCCTCTGCTCCTCAGAGTGCAGAGAGTACAGGACCTAAGCCTTTATTCACAGATTCACCCATCCCTCCCTGTGTTACAGAGACCAGGACCGAAGTGGTCCATATTAGGAGCTATGAGCAGCCTGATGATCTGTGTGAGCCTGCACTCATGGAGGAGGCTGCATCTGTTCTTCCTCCAGTAGAGCCAGAGGCAGCTTCAGTAAGCTCCACAAAAGCCATACAGATGAAAATGCCAGAAGAGGACTCAATGATTAACAAAAGTGTGTGTCTTAAAGAAGAAACTCATATAACTACTACTACTAGAATGGTCTATCACAAGCCCCAACTGACTGATGGTGCAGAGATTTTAGAGGAAGGTATGTCAGTAAGGGATATCATGAAAGCTTTCCAGTCAGGTAGGGACCCATCTAAAGAACTGGCAGGACTTTTTGAGCACAAAGCTAGCCAGGATTCTGTCAAAGGCGATGAGTTGACTCCTAGATTTCTTGACAGAGACATTAAATCCAAACCTAAAGTGGAAAGGATAATAGAGGTTCATATCGAAAAGGGCCACAGCACAGCAGAGCCGACTGAGGTTATTATCAGGGAAACCAAGAAACACCCTGAGCTTTATGTCTACAAAGGGGACCATGGAATTAAGGAGCTTACTGATTACGATGAGGCCCAACAGGAAGAGGAGGAACTTACTGCAGAAGAATCCCTACCCTCCTTCCTAGAAACATCTCGCGTTAACACCCCAGTGTCACAGGAGGAGGACAGTCGCCCAAGTTCTGCCCAGCTGATGGCGGATGATTCATATAAAGCTCTGAAACTACTGAGCCAACATTCCGTAGAATACTGTGATGATGAACTATCAGAAATCAGAGGCGAGTCGTATAGATTTGCTGAGAAAATGCTCCTCTCAGAGAAACTTGACACGTCATCGCAGTCTCACTCTGACACAGAGGATTCAGCTATAGCAACTGACAAGAACCGCCACCAAGTTTCTGAGGAGAGCGGTAGCCGCGGCACAGAAAGTCAGCAGTATGGAAGCCCCAAAAGAGAGTTTGGTTCCAAGTCATCAAAAGATGGCTCCCCTATATCTGGTAAATTTGTGCACAGGGATGAACCATCTCAGTTTGATAAGGTGACAGTGCTTCATTACTCCACAGAGCAGGGCAGTCCCAAACATGCTGTTTGGATGCGATTTACAGAAGATAAACATGACAGGAGCAGGGATAAGCTTCTCTATGAGGATAGGGTGGATCAAACTGTAAAAGAAGCTGAAGAAAAACTCAGTGAGGTATCACAGTTCTTCCGTGACAAAACAGAAAAGCTCAATGATGAGTTGCAGTCCCCTGAGAAAAAGCCTGTAAGACGAGAGCCAAAGGAACCAAGGTCCTGGCCTAGCTCAGTCTGCAGTACCCCTGAGAAAACACAGCAGAAACCTAAAGCAGAAGAGGTCTTCAGTAAACTCAGGGAGCCTTCTGTTGGTAAAATGTTTGGTAGCACCACTACGGCTGAAAAGACAAGTTCTAGTTTACCAAGCAGTCCACAGAAAAGCAGGCTCCCTCATATCAGTGAGGATAAAAGTAAACAACAAACTAAAACCAGTGAATCAGAACCCTCTTCTCCCTCTCATGTAAAATCAACATCCAAAGTCAGTGCAGTGAGGATGAAGTTTGAATCTGAGGCTCAAAAACAAAGTCAATCTAGTCTAACCAAAATCCCCCCTCCAGTGCAGCCAAAACCTTCAATAAAAAAATTACAGGAAAGCAAACTTCCTGTTTATCAGTTTTTTGCAGGAGGAAAAACATCAAAAGTATCTGAAACATCAGAAGAAGTAAGCCCGAAAAAGGATGTTGAGAAGGACACAGACACCAGTAAACCTGCTTTATCACCTACATCTAAAAGCCCAAAATACACAGGAGACAAGTCGCCAAACAAAAATATCCCAGAGCCCTTGTTACAAAGACAAATAAGTGAAACTGAAACTCACAAAGCCACTACTACAGGGAAAGATGTCCCTTCCACAGTTACTCAGGAAATAAAAGAAAGCAATAAAGATCAGAAAGTCCAGGCACCTGTTGCTAAAGAAACAACTAGACTAGTAGAGAAAGATAGCGATGCTAAAAAGAGCCAACAAGTGACAAAAAGTGAGTCTGCTTCCAAAGAAGTAATAGCTGAAGTATCAAGAAAAGAGACAGACGAACCCCTTAACAAAAACCTCAGAAAAAAGGCAGAATCCCAAATTCCTGTAAGAACGTCTTCTACTTTAGATAATGACCTCACAAAGAAACAGGCAATAGCTAAACCCTCACAGATACCTACATTAGCAAAGAGCAAAATACAGACGAGTCTTGAGACAACTCCGGAAAAAACAGATTTGACTTTTGAAATTCTAGATAATGCACCCAAAGATTCAAACTCCAATAATCTTCCCAGCCCAGGAGACACACTGGACAAAGTCATAACCCCTCCAGCTGCTGCAACAACCAAAGAGAACTTTAAGGGCATCAAAACATTACCTGTTTATGTCAGTGTCCAAGTGGGAAGGCAGGGAGAGAGGGAGGCCAAAGGGACACTGTATACAGTCAAACAGAAATCAAGCTCAGCACTCAGCCCCATAAGCCCTGATGATGACACACTAGAACAGGTTTCTTTCATCGATAGCTCAGGGAAAAGCCCCCTTACGCCAGAAACCCCCAGCTCTGAGGAGGTCAGCTATGACCTCACGTCCAGGACCCCTGATGGCTTTATGGGATTCATGCCAGGGAAACCAAGCCCGATCATGGAGGTCTCTGAAGAATCAGAGGAAGATGACCAAAGCAAAGTTGTTTTCTCTTTTAAAGAGGTCCTGCCAGAACGCAAAACTAGTGTTGACACCACCAAAGCAGACCTGGCTAATGCTAATGAGCAACAAATAAAAAGTAATGATAACCAGCAGGAATTAACTTACAATTTGAACCAGGAAGAAACAATAGCCGTTGTCAGGCAGGAAGAAACAACAGAGCTGGAGCAGCAAGAGGCCTCCAAAGACAAAGGTATTGCATATATTGAGTTTCCTCCCCCTCCTCCTCTGGACTCTGCTTCAGAAATGTCAGACCCAGAAAGGAAAGGTTCTTGTGCCTCTTCAGAGACTGAGACTGAAATGATGGAAGTGAACTTACAGGAGGAACATGACAAGCATCTGCTGACGGAGCCAATTATACGTATACAACCCCCTTCACCAGTGTCCCCGGGGGAAGATGACAGTCAGTCAAATGATGAAGATGATGAGTCAATGTTCCAACCAATTCCTTGTAAGAAATTCACTTCCAAAATTCCTGATGAGGGGGAGGAGGAGAAGAGGAGGGAGAAGGAAAAGGCGTCAAAGCCCAAAAAACATGACAAAAATGGAAACAACAAAGAACCTAATGGTGAGACAAATGGCTCCAATGGTTCTAATGGCAAAGGAGAGGACTATGAATATGAACAAAATGGAAATGACCAGTCAATAACAGACTGTTCCATAGCCACAACGGCTGAATTTTCTCATGACACAGACGCAACAGAGATAGACTCCCTAGATGGATATGAACTTCAGGATGAGGATGATGGTCTGTGTGAGCAGGCAGATTTACGGCTGTTTGGTCTTCCAGACAGCCGGAGAGATGTATGGGCGACAGACACATTTAGGTCTACTGACCGCTCTTTTCCTCAGACCAAACTGGAAGTTATTGAAGAAGAGAAAACCCCAGAGGAATGTCAAAAGGACACTCTCAAAAAAGATACACCCTCAAATGGTGGAATACCTGACGCTGTTAGTAAGGATGGGGACAAAAGTCAGGAACAAAACCAGTCAAAGAAAGAGGGATTTTCAGACACTTACTTTAGCTATAAATTAGAAGAGGAGTTTAATTCTCCTTTTAAGACTGTTGCCACTAAGGGGCTGGACTTTGACCCCTGGCCCAGTAAAGGTGGAGAAGAAGAAGTCATTGACATGGGAGGGACACGGGGAAGCAATGGTGAGCCTAAGCCTTTTGGACTGGCAGTGGATGACCAGTCTCAGGCCACAACACCAGACACTACCCCAGCCCGAACGCCAACGGACGATAGCACGCCGACGAGCGAGCCAAACCCATTCCCCTTCCATGAAGGGAAGATGTTTGAGATGACACGCAGTGGTGCGATTGACATGAGCAAGAGGGACATGGTGGAGGAGAGGCTCCAGTTTTTTCAGATTGGTGAGCATTACTTCTCGGCGGGCAGGTACAGGGTCAGGGACTTAGAGGTGGATGCCTCGTCACAACACATGGATCAGTTTAACACTCAGGACCCCACAGGTACCTTAACAGTCCCGCAAGTCTCCATTCAGACTACCACTGTCCAGCTAGAAATATCAAATGCAGCTGGCAGTTATACCACATGTAGAGACTCAACCTCCAACACTGAGCCTAAATTCTCCACTTTTAGAACAGGATTCAAGTTGTCATCTGATAAAACCTCTGATGCTTCAAGTAGCAGTTCTAAATGTAAAATATCAGGCATCTTTGATCACTCGAATGACATAACCTCAGGAACAACTGTAGATACTTCTTATTCTGTAACCTCAAGCTATACCGATTATTGTACTTTTGATACGTCAGGCATGACAGCTAACTATTTGAATAATAGACCATCAGCCATCACAGATTATTATGCAGATCACAGAATTCTTTCAGGTAAATCCAACCAATTGGCTTGGACGTCAGAAAATCACACTTACTTCCAAAGCACAGATTCTTCTTCCACACCTTCACAACAAATCAGCGATCCCCAAACATGGAGCAGCAATACCAGTAGCAACATCCCTGACTCCCATTATGTTCACTCAGATGGCATGCAGGCTGGCAGTATTGTGTTCAACTTGTTGTCTTCTTCTGGACCTACTCAGCAGGAAGTCAGCAGGATAGAAGCATCCTTCAGCCAACTAGAAGAGAACAGCAAGGAAGGCAGGATTCATACTAATGTAGCAATAACAAACACAGGAGCCAAAGAGGTCAAAGGCAATATATGCAAGTCCAGGTTACCAGTGAGGGCGCCTAGCCGCAAACTATGCAGTCAAAGTCAGCCAATCATGAAAGACAATGTTGATAAATTCCTAGCCAGGAAACATGCAATGCATATTGTCAGGGAAAGATTAGACCCTTTTGCAAATGTATTTCCTAAATGTAGAATCCCAGTAATGAAAGCCATGAAATACTCTTGTTTACAAGAGGAGAAGCAGGTTCAAGCTAAATCTGCGGTTAGTGATAGAAACATTAAAACTGCCAAGGGCAATAAACAGCTAACGAAAGGCAGAGCTAGTACTGAACATAGAAACAGTACAGCGAAAATCCCAATTAGAAGTAGCAAAAATGAGACAAGGAGAAAAAACAGTGCAGTGGTTTCAAAAAGCGTTAAAACGCGGTCGGTCAATAGCCAGGCAGCCAAATGTTTGGACCAGACCATTCCCAAGGAGGCTGAAAGAAAGTTAGAGGGGAAAACACTGCCCACAGAGGACGAAGAGAGCTGCAGCCTCAGCACTACCAGGAACACTTCCTTGTCACAACCATCTAGAGCCTCTAGAAGTTCCTGCCCTTCACGCACCTCTACCTCCACCTCCACCAGCACCACCACATCAACACCATCTGCTAGAGATGTGAGAGCTGAGGTTGAGCAGGCCAGCAGTGAGAGGATGAGGAGGAGGAAGAGTAGGCGGACACTTGGAGGGGAGGAGCAAGAGCAGAAGGAGGAAGGGAGTCAGGTTGATCAACCAATCACGGCTCCTGTCACGGAGAACCAGACTAGTTTGTAAACTCTTTCTAAACACTTGATATACTTGATCTTTCTCTCTGAGATGCATGTAGCTGTTGTGGGTGCTTTGTGATGTGACTTTGTAAGTTTGTAAGTGTAGCCGTCACTACTTCTTCTTCTTCTTCTTGTCATTCTTGTTTTCTGTGTCCTGTGCTATCTGGTTTAGACAAAGAGGTAAAGGCTAAGACATGGAGAATCGATGGCAGAATCAGGAATACTCAAAATTTGTCCCTAGATCAAGTAGACGTAACTGAATTTAATGCAGTTTGGTGTTTAAGGTAAAGGGATGTTTATATATGTGCCAGGATAGTTGATTAATTACTTCATGGCTAGTGGGAGCTTTACTGTATTAATGTCTCTAGTGCGCAGGAACTACAATTTCAATACCAGCAAACACTTCGTAGCTGTCAGTATTGGTTTGCAAGTAGGCCTAAGCACACTTGAGAGGCTTAGTTAGGAGTGAGTATGCATTCCTTTCTATTACTGTGGCGGTCTTACAGGCTACCACACACATTCTCACTTTCATGTCACACTACAGATCAAGTTAGCCTCACACTTCACCACATGTCACACCACTCACTTCCACCCTCGACATGATTACGACCTGAGATGTGAAAGATCGTTTGGGGAATTATGACCTTGTGTTGTTGTGGTCTGCTTGCCTGGTTTGTAGAAATTATTTGGTGGTACTTTTGCTCTTTGACAACACTGTGAAAACAATTCATCAGAGCTGAACTTGACAATCAGATAGTTGTCAGCTGCACAGGAGTTTGTCAGTGTAGTCAGTCAGTAAAAAACTTAGTGCAGCTGGATTACTTTTGATTTCAAGTTGAAGCCATGAATTGCTTTTATCAGTGGAAGGGAATGTTGCCTGATGGTAGATCGTTTGTCGTTAGTGATGTGCTACAAAACTCTTAAACTCTTCTCTACTAATAGTACTGAACATCAAACGTTTTAGTGTGAAAATGTGATTTTTGGTTTTCCTTTTCTGGCCTCACAGATCCTCAAGCTTTCGGTTTTTACGTCCTATTATCAGTTGTCTCACTGATTCTTCAATAGTGCTAGTCTTGAAGTAGCTACAGCAACAATTAGATGAGATTTTTTTTATATTTTCTTTGTGTTTACTTAGTTTTCTTTGTTAGGCAGTGTGTCAGTTTGTGTAGTAATGATGGTATGGATATCTCTTACCTCTTAATGTCCCATCTAAAGGGCATATCTGCATTTCCAAAGGCTTAGTAATTAAGAGAAAATTCATATAATATAGTCCTATAGACAGTTTATTGTAAAACCAAAAGGAATAGTTAGGCATTTTGGGAAATATACGTATTTGTCCTGGTGATAGACTGTATAAAATAATGGATGTAGCCACCGTGACGTAACCCAGTGGTTTTTGGACTTCTGTTTTGAAGCCTCAAGTTTGGCATTTTGGCTGTTGCCATCTTGGATTTTTGAATCAAGAAGTAACCATTTGTGGACAAGAGTGTGGATATGACACTAGTTTGGTTAGCTTGGTGCATTTACAGTCTTTGGTCAGTTGTGGTAATATTAATTTTTGCTAGTGAAAATGGGCATAAAACCATTAAAACAAAATGTACTTTACAGAAAAAGTAAACATCTGACTTCTTAGAGACTTAGTCTTTAGGTACAACAGAATGCTAAACAAGACTTTTTAGATGACCAAAATGTAACAATTAACTCTCATGCAAAGGCTAAAATGGTGACAGCTATGGCTACACCTATCAGAATCCAGGGTTACACCATGGTTAAGTTACCTAACCAATGTTGTTGCTGCGATAGTAATTGAATTTCCCCTCAGGGGGATTAATAAAGTAAATAAACTAAACTAACTAAAACTTGTTAAAAGATAGCCACGTCTTTAATTATGCATAACTTTAAGCCTTAATAATATTTAAACGGATGAGATATTTAAATATTATCCCCACCCATGTTTATTTCTGTTGTTAAGTTGGATGTTTTAACATGTAGTCTATGGGGATTGACATGCTTTTGGAACCAGCCCCAAGTGGCCATTAGAGGAACTGCAGTTTTTGGCACTTTAACATTGGCTTTATTTTTCAGCCCCAGAAGTTACCTGTCAGTCCTGGCTAAGAAAATTATCTGACACATAAACCCACATGAAACTACAACTTTTTTGTTTGTTTTTACACTGGTTTTTCAATGGATTAAACAAATAAATGTAACATGTTAATCAGTGAGCTTTAGCGATGCTGGTAGGCAGATTTCCTTTTACTTGTGGACAGAGCCAGGCTGGCTGTTGACCCCCATTTCCAAGGAGAGGGGTATTGATCTCCTTATTTAATTCTCAGCAGGCAGAAGTATAGCACATTTCCCAAAATGTCAAACTACTGCTTTTAGCAAGCATCCATTATCCAAACTGAATCACTGAGGAGAGTCTGGCCAGAAAAAAATGTATTTTTGTTTTTGTTTTGTTTTTTTTCTTTTTTTCCAGAGGTAAGACCTGGGACAGTGAGCTAAAGTTAGTCTTTGTGTTTGTTCAGTCGCCAACACTACGGGTAAATGAAAAATGACAAAAACTCATTTTAATTAAATACATATTCATTAACTACCTATGTAGGAGGTCTTCTGGTTAAACCACATTACTATCGAAAGTCTGAAACAGACAAACTTTCAGTTCACAATCCCAATCTGATTCTTTTATCATTGATTTTGTAGGAGACATTTTGTATTTCTCTTACTGAGAACCACATGAAATTAATTTGGGGGTCGTTGTCATAATTTCATGTTAACTGTCTGTGTCCTGCCCTTCCCTGCCTCCTCGACACAGGCCCTCAGAGTCCCTGTGAGAGAACAGACCTCCGCATGGCAATAGTAGCCGACCACCTTGGACTCAGCTGGACTGGTGAGTCTACATACATCTCAGAATCAAGCATGAAGCGATGAAAGAGTACAGTCTTTATTATGTGCAGTGAGGAACACCTGAAATGTTCTTCTCAATCATCCTCTTATGATAACAGTCAATATATTTACTGATGTGACACCTGCCGTGCACAAAGAAGAGTCAGTATATGAATTTTAAAGAACACCCACATATATGTTTGAATGTATGAGCTGGACTGAGCCCAGTTCTCTAACCATTAGTTTTAAAGTGTTTGTTGCCCTCTGGTGGACATATAGTGTACAGATATCTTAACTGAGCAGCACTGCAGTGGCATTTATAGTTCAATACATCGTCACTACATGTGATATGACATGGGAGTAGGAAAATTCTCAAAACTTGGATTGCTTTTATTTTTTTAATAGAAATATTAAAGTGTTGAGACACATTATTTTTCGAAGGGTTAAAAGCTGTATAGAGCAATAATGTGTTATTGATTTAAAAGTAAAACACTTGCATAAGTGTGTATATATTATTTTATGTATCTCCATATTTGAGTATTTTAAGGAGCAACAGTAGGATGACGTTAGGTTTATGTTGTGTTTGAGTGCCGATAAGGGTGTGGCCTCTGCAGTTAAGTCCAAGCCTGACCACCTGCACTGCAGCACTGTCCCACGCCTGCCTGTCTGTGTGTCTGTGTGTGTGTCAGTGGGCGTCACCGTGTGTGCGCAGTAATCATGTGTATATAGGCGTCCATCTGAAGTGCATATGAGTGTGATTGTTGTGTGCCTGCCTGCCTGTCCGGTGCAGAGACTGAGTGAGTGCTCAGCAGAGAGAAGGAATCTAATCCATATTTAATGTGTGTTCCTGTTGCAGAGCTGCAGTGAACAATCTGCTGAACATTATGTTCTCGTGGTTTGAAATTTATAGCCAGCATGCTTGTCTCTACAAGCAGCACTTCACTGCTTCCTTAGCTGTTTGGCACAGTGTTATAATCGGTTAGTAACTGAGCATTGACACAAATCATGGGGATTTTTTTCAGCACCACAGTTTGATCAGATAACATGTCCTCACCCTCATGTTTCATAAGCAGTCACGTTAAGCTTGTAGCACAAGACCGATCAGTTGGAAGGTGAATTATCACTGCTGCAAACCTGAAATCTAATTTACGATGTCTTTTCCTGCAAATTATTGTTGCTGTTTTTCTGCATTTCTACCCATGAATCTGTCCCCTGTGGCAGCAACTTGTTTACACCACATCTGATGTGTTGGTCTGCAGCTTGTCATCAGATGACTGATTGTTTTCTAAAGTTTCTGCATTCGTGGAGGCATCTATGTGCTGTCACTCCCTTTTGTAGCGTTTGATTTTGGTTCTATCCGCAGAACCTGTCACTGACTGATAAATCACACTGCCTCATTGTCAGTGCAGACAGTTTTAAGAGAGGCTACTTCAGTAGGAATGAGACTTTTACGCCCTGTGGTGTGTAGCCTGGTTCAGACCAAAGATTTGCAACAAAACAAAATAATCTTAGAACATTGTGAGATAAAGCTGCAGCCATTGCTCCGTCCCAACTTGACTCGGGCCAGCTGATGTTGTCACCTGCAGCTTGGCTTGATGAGTAAGGCACATCACCTGTTTCAACAGCCAATCAGCTTGTAGCGAAATCTGCTGGTTAAGTTGGCTTAAATGCTGTCAGCATTATCTGAAAACAGCCCTTCATCCCCACAGAGCCTGACTTTCACCGTTGGTCTCTGTCCTCACATTGTCTGTCAGTGTCGGACACACGCTCAAAAAATACAAAGTACTTTGTTGTTTCTTGTACCTGGAAATCCAGACTTAGAACAGAAGTTCAGAGTCGTTTCGCCATTAAGATCATACACAGTCTTGTCTAGTTGCACTTGTATAAACTGGCAGGTTTTCAGAACACTGCAGACCAGTGCATTGCAAGCACTTGCATGGTTTTTGAAAAATTAGATATTGATATTGTGGCGGCAAGTGATTCAGTGGTTAGAATTGTTGCCTCATAGCAAAAGGGTCCCTGGTTAGAACAAAGGGCCTTCTGTGTGGAGTTTGCATGTTCTCCCTGTGTCAGCGTGGGTTTTCTCCAGGTGCTCCAGCTTCCTCCCACAGTCCAAAGACATGCAGGTTAACTGGTGACTCTAAATTGTCCGTAGGTGTGAATGTGAGTGTGAATGGTTTTCTGTCTCTATGTGTCAGCCCTGTGATAGTCTGGTGACCTGTCCAGGGCGTTACCCCACCCCTCGCCCAATGTGAGCTGGGATAGGCTCCAGCCCCCCCACATCCCCTAACAAGATAAGCGGTTACCGAGCATGAATGAATATTGTTATGTAAATAATACAGCACATCTGAAATCAATTGTTTCTTTCCTTTTTTTGCTTTGTCCCCCTCTCCACTTCTCTACACATTTTGAGTGTCATTCATTTACCAAAAAAAGAGACAACATAAACAAAACACAAAGTTTAAGATGAATTTAAGTGAAAGCATTATTATTTTCAAAATTTCTACTGAGATTGCATTAAACTCGTTATAGTGATTCTTCATGCCACGATAATCGTGTAGTGAAACTCTCACGCCGTGCCCTAGTTTCAACATGTCTCGTTACATCTTTAGTCTTAACTAGGCTTTGGTGTCAAGGCCTGACCTGTCAAGCAACAAATGACTACATCTTTTTACTGTTACTATGTTACTGTGTCTGACCTGTTTGTCTGCTTTGTGTGGATGAAGCCAAATCATCACTTAAACTGTGAACCAAATCTACCTTCGGGTACAAATAAAGTTACCTTAGCTTTTTTCTTTCTCATGAAACGTGCTTCGTGGTGTGTGTTGCCGTTACAGAGCTGGCCAGGGAGCTGGATTTCTCTGTGGAAGAGATCAACTTCATCAGAGTGGAGAACCCCAATTCCCTGACAGCACAGAGCTTCATGCTCCTAAAGAAATGGGTGCACAGGGACGGTAAAAATGCCACAAGTAAGCTGTGTTTGTCTTTGTGCGCGTGTGCGTGTGTGTGTGCATATACTGTCACGTATATGTGAGGGAGATAAATCAATACGGCTGCTGTAGGTCATACTCAGGTCTTATTCTCCCTGCTGACACTCTTGTATATGAGAATACATATTTCAGTTGCTACTTTATGAAAACAGTAAATCAGCGTGACTGACAGAAGCTTTGTGGTGTTACAACATGACTGCAAATTAATTTCTCTGTGTCTCTCCTCTCCAGCGGATGCTTTAACTGCGGTGCTGACTAAGATCAATCGGTTGGATATTGTGACTTTGCTGGAAGGGCCCATATTTGACTACGGTAACATTTCAGGCACACGCTGCTTTGCCGATGATAACGCAGTATTCCCGGATCAGTCCGATGGTAAAGTGTAGCCCACCCTAGCTGAACTCTCAGTCTATCTCTCAGTCTGTCCCTTCACCCTTCTTCACCTCCTCTCTCAGCCAGATAGTCAGACTTACTGTGTAAACAAAGAACCAATCAGGCTTGACCAAACAATGGAAGTTAATTAGAATTGAACCAAAATGACTTGACGCTCCAGCAGGTTCATTGAGCTCATATCAGTTAATGAACCATCAGGTAGTGAGACCATTAGAGTCGTCCTTATTGAGCAGTCACCCCAGTCAGCTTGTTAGTTTTCCAGCACTGGGCAGTGCAATTAATTTGTAGTACTCAGTCATTGGAACGTTAATGGCAAGTGATAGATTTATGGGTGACAATTAATTATATATCTATAACAAATCTGTACCACTTTGGGTGCATGAGACTTTTTAGTATGTGTGACTGTTTTTGTAAACTGTTGAGAAGCATGATCCTGAAGCTGCTAGTGAACTGGTGTCTCCGTCCCATCTGATAAATGTATTCATATAATCCTGTTGATAGTGAATGAAGCACATTTGTCAGATGGGTCAGGGCACCGCTTCATGTTTTGGTTCAACAATAGTTATGTTTATGTGTATGTTACTATCTAAGTATGGTTACAACACATCTCCCTTTGTCTATTTTTGCCGTATGCTGTTAGAAAATACATGAAAACATAATTATAACAACCAGTTTATAATGATGGCATGCTGGCTTTAAGCAGCATGGCGAACCTTTCTCTCTCTCTAACTTTCTCTCTCTCCTCTGAAATGAAATTTAAATGTGGCAGCTCACAGTATTCTTTGATCATGACAGACACAATGAGGGACATTTCAGAACTATGATTGATAGGTGATTAGAAAACAACAACAGTGTCACATGATCCTTTATATGTATAAACACCTTTGTTATACCAGGGGTCCGTTTCACAAAGCAGGTTCAACAAACTCTGAGTCTAATCCTGAACTCTGAGTTGATCTACTCTGAGATAGGAAACTCTGAGTTTCCGGTTCCAGAACAGCTGATTTGAATCAGTCACCTGGAGTTAAGCGCGTGCACCACAACTATAAAAAGCCAGCATCAATGGAGCCCCGATTCAACGAGTCACCATGGCAACGGGGACGGGGAGGGCTGCGTTTTTCACCCCACTAGAATTAGAAATCTTAATGCGCTCATATGGCGAGTTTGCACACGTTTTCAAAAAGAAGTGCAACACCGCTGCAGCTGCAAAAGAGAGGGAGACGGCGTGGGAGAACATTGCTGCTCGGGTCAATGCATAAGTTTACATGTAGTCCTTTGCAATCACAATAATATTACAGGGGAAAACTGCTTGAATGGTAGCCTATTAATTTATTTCATTTAGCTGCAATCCCACGGGGGAGAAGCGCACTTGGCTGCAGTTTAGGATGAAATATAAAAACATTGTTCAAACAGGTAAGACCTTGGCATAATCTCATGGGGGTACCTCATTTTGATCATGTTTTACATTTTAAAGTAAATATTAAGTGGCTGTTTGGCTGTGCAGTTGTTTTATCCCCAACATAATGCTGTTTTCACACACATAAATGTCTTCTCATCTATATCATGTTCTGTTAAATAATTAAGCCTATTGAAACTAACACAGACTTCTACTCAGCCAACAGAAAGAAGGCAGATGCCTGTAAAACGAGCACACTTTTCTGACCGCCCTGCATACATTTGCCTTACTCAAGTGCTCAGCATCTCCGACATTGTACAAAAAACTTCCATTTGCAAAGAAACGCAGCGCAACACACAATATCTGCTGGGATGTGAGAGCATGACTGCGATTGGTAATGTTGCAAATGTAAGGACGGATTAGGTTGTGTGTGTAGATGATGGACTGTGACGTGAAACTCAAAGAAAGATAATTGTGTGGAAATGCTAGAACATCTATGCGCGGTCTGATAACCATCTCCCAACGAATATTTAATTCTCTGCGCAGTAATGCTGCACCTTCATCCACGGGATCGTTATCAAAAGGACATGCCATGTTAGTGAAAAAAGTCGCCACCTACTGTGCCTAATGGACTTCTAATATACTGACTCTGATTTCTTTAATGATTTTTTTTAAATGACAGAGGGCAGAACTAGGCTTCGCCAAAACTTGCCTGCTGACTGAATGAATGAATGAGGAAATCAAATGGAGTGTGTGGCTCTGAAAGAGGGCGGAGACAGAGAGAAACTCGAGGTTCATTGACAAAAACCTGGTCCCGACCAGGTTAGGTTCATAGAGTCTGTCACTACATTAACTGACCGAGAGCTTAAGTTACCTCTCTCTCTGAAACAGGCTAGAGTTACCCCTCTTTCTCTGGTTTGAGTTACCTCCCTTTTTGAAACGGAAAACTCAGAGTTTCCCTCATTTCAGGGTTAACAGACTCTGAGTTTTCACTAAACCTGCTTTGTGAAACGGACCCCAGAAGTGAAATCTTTAATGAGAGGGGCGAAGATGGCAAGAAGGGCTAGACCAGGGGTTGGCAACCTGTGGCTCTGGAGTCATATGTGGCTTTTTGGCCCCTCTCCACTGGCTTTGACCAGAAAGAAAATGTGGAAATGGCTAATGCTTATTTTTTTTTAACATTTTAATTTTCATTTATCAATGTTGTAAGCCTAAAGACACTCTCGCAGTCTCCAATTTTAAAATGTGATGCCTTTATACACGTTTCATTTTCACACAACTAAAATGTGCGTAATATCGACTGCCTGGCACCTTTTCCTCCAAATTTGCCAAACCTAAATAGCAGTGGGTAGTCTTGAGTCTCCCTAGCTGGTTAGCTATTGAAGCCAAATCCAGAAAAGTTAATGTCTTCGAAATAATATAGATAATTGAGCAGTGCATGGACAGATTGGTTTGCTTTTCATTACCAGCTCTGCAAAGTTAAAGTACCAAATAATAGAGGGAATCGCCTTGTTGTTTACAAATACTTCCGGGTAGAAAACCAGCAGAGTTTAGCTATACATATATATATATATACATATATATATATATATATATGTATATATATATGTACCACATTTTTCACGTCACTATATCACCGTTTAGACTAATCTGATGTTTGTAAAGTCTATAAACACAATGATTGAACAAACATTACTATTTCTGTGTGCACGTTTTGTAATAAATAACATGGTTCTTGTAGATTAGCTGGGCTAACCGTTAGCTGTTAGCCGTTAGCGGTGTCTGTAATAACTCAGTAACTCAATAAACTGTCTGCTGAAAAAAAATATTTTTTCCAGCGGATGTCTTAGTTACAACATGATTGAGCTAACTGGAGTAGTTTCATGTCATATCCGACAACGGGAGGCTTTTAACAGATGACGTCCTGATGTTAGCTTTGCTGCTAGTGTTAATGTTAGCTGTCCCTGTCAGCTGCAGCCACTGATGCTTTCTAGACATCGTGATTTCCCAAAACTGAATAAATACCACACATAGCAACACAAAACTGCTTTGCTAGCTCAATCATGTTGTAACTAAGATATCTACTGGGAAAAAAAAAATTTCATAGACCGTTTATTGAGTTACTGAGTTATTACAGACACTGCTAACGGCTAACGGTTAGCCCGGCTAATCTACGATAACCATGTTATTAATTACAAAACATGCACACAGAAATAGTAACGCTTGTTCAATCATTATGTTTATAGACTTTACAAACATCAGATAAGTTGAAACGTTTTCTACCTGGAAGTATTTGTAAACAACAAGGCAATTCCCTCTATTATAAACAGTGCCCTGCACAGGAGCTGCCTTGTGGTAAAACGTAATAATAATTAATAATTAATAAAGGCTAATTTAGACTTAATAGGCTGTTTTACCTTCATTATAAAATGTGTTTTACAGCTCCACACAGATTTTTTAAAATTATTTTTAGTTTAAAAATGGCTCTTTTGATAGTAAAGGTTGCCTAACATAGGAAGTGATGTTTTGTTGAGCACATGCAGCAGGTGAGGACACTGTCATTGGTTAAAAGTGCTCCACCAATTTAGCGTTGCGTTCTTGCAGCAGAACCAAGGATATCTTTCTTATTCCCTGCTTTTTTCTTCATTGTTTAAACCAGGAGCCTACATTACCCACAATGCAACCTGATCACCCACAGTTTGTTCAAAGATTCTGACACATTTACATTTCTTTAGCTTTAATGAGGACCTACATACACCCCTTCAAAATGACATCTACTCAGTGGTGGAAGGTTGAAGTGGTGGAGGACATTTACTCAAGTACAGCACATAAAGATACAGTATGCAACTTTTCCACATTACAGTATCATATGTGTAGTTAGGTTGTGTTCTTACATTGTCCTGTCAAACCAAGAGAAATATGTAATTTTATTCTAGGAAACTGTCCGTGTCATTTGGACACCGTCCCCTGTCAGTGGTGTCATATCCTCAGACATGTTTCAGGGTTGTGGTTGTCTGCAGGAAGCTGTTATAACTTGACTTTTTATCTAGTTTTTAGCCACATTTTTACAATACACATTTTAGATCTTGGTCTTTTTAACTATATGCTTAACTGGATGAAGGATTTCAATCATTGGACGTCTGGATCTGAAGTTATCGGAAAAACATACTGACCAAATGTTAGCGGCAGCTCGGCTCTAGCTCCTGACAAGCCAAACAGCATCTAAGAAATACTGTTTTTTTAAGTGAAACTGCTTTATTTAGTGTTTTCACTAGTTTAAATCACCAGGGCTGTTTGTTTTGGAGAGGAGGAGTCCTATGTGGATAATTCGGCTCCCAGTAAAAAACTCTAGAACACACTTCTACTTCACTACATCTCACAGGGAAATATTGTACTTAGTCCAGTACATTTATCTGACAGCTTTAGTTACCACTTTACATATTAATATTTGATTTATAAATACAGTGTATAAAGTATTTAAAATTAGCTCAACCTCGACCAACTACAACACTAAAATGCTTCTTACAATGCATTTGTAGAAACAGTCATGTAATATATAACAATAAAATATTGGCAATATTGACCAACCTGCTGCATAATGAGCACTTTAATTTTGTACACTGCCACTGGGTCTGTAACCAGCATTTGATTTTTTTTCATTATTGTTCCTTTATTCATCAAGAAAACAACGAAGTTAAGAGCCCCTGAAAAATCTAATTATTTTCCTCAATCAGGGGATGAACCCGGTAGCCAGTGTAAGTCAGGAATTTTTGAGACGGACTTCTGAAATGGACCTCATTGCCAATCTGTCTAATTAGGTTTCTGAAAGTCATCTTAACACAGAGATCAGTGTCACGATTGTTTCAATAACTGAATCTTTTTGTAAAGATGATTTAAAATGAAACTGACATGTAACTGATGAAAAACAAAATGCATGGCTATGGCTTTGTGTGACGGGCTGCTGCTCTGATGTTGTTGGCTCACAGCAATAATACACTTCTAACACTCTTCAAACGGGTGGAGCCTTTTCAACACATGATGCACGAGTGTTTTTTGGCAGAGCACAGTTTGATGGATGGATGTGCTCTGTCTCAGATGACGCTCACAGATGGGTTGAAAATGAAACACCTTTTTCCAAAGTGTCCAGTGTATAATAATGCTTCTGTGTCACTGCTGTTAGCTGTACTGTACCTGTCATCTCCTGGTTCCTCCGAGCCTCCCAGCCTCTACGCTCCACTGTAGCTTCTCCTGCTTTGAGACCAGCAGACTGCCCACCTCCTCCTACTCCTCTCTCCTCTCCTCCTGCTTCTGAGCGACTAACTCCTTCAGCAAATTCCTTTGTCAGCGCTAAGCACCACTAACCAGCTTATTTCCACCAGTGGCTACCTTTTGCTAACTTCCCTGAGCTCAGGCTGACTAGAGTAAGACTGGAAGTACAACAGCGCCCCCTGTCAGCACCGACAACTGTCCACAAGTTGTGTAGGGTAGTAGGAACCTTTAGCCTCTCCTGCCTTCCTCTGCACTAACTGGATGACATCTGCAGCTAACTAGCAGCACTAACTGTAACTTTGATAAGGACATCAAGGTCATGTCAGTATTATTTCTGGGAATGTGGGGTTTTAATGACCTGAAGAGGAGTTTCTATTCTTAGATTATACAAGTTATACATGTGTTTAAGGGCTGAATCAGGTTTAATTTGACACAGCTTAAAATAATCCTATAAAATAAATCAAAGAGATTCCATACAAATTTTTGAGTTTGTAGGTTGTTAGGAGTACTACAGTTGCACTGCTTTGACATTGAGGCAATTAATAATAATAATAATAATAATAATAACAACAATAATTGTGCATTTTATTTACACCTTACAAGACACAGTTTAAAATAAACAAAAAAAACAACAAGCAGCAGGGTATCCATAGATCATAAATTCAAACAATTCTGTAATATACAATTCAAGTTAATAAAATGACTAGATAAAAAAAATCGTAGTTATAAATAACAGGTATAAAATCATTATCAGTGCAAGTCTCAATATGTGTGTCACCATTAAATCAGACCAAATATGGCAGCTTGAAAAGGTGTGTTTTCAGACGGGATTTGAAAGTGGAAATTCAGTTCTTTACACTAATCGATCGGTGTACTGACTGATTGGTGACTGTACCTTTTTACACAGAGATGCCACAATACCAACCCAATGCAGACCCTTCATTACGCTGGCTTTGCTTCTTTACACAAAATCAGCAGCACTGACATCATTCTGTCCCACTGTGTAATTTTGGATATCATGCCAACGTTGCAGCAGCAAGAGGCATGGCGGTTGTTATGTGTAACACAGCAGAATCGGCCTCGAGTGTGACATTCAACATACATGTCGGATAGCGCTTTGTAAACAATAGAATTGGCGTAACATGACGATAACAATCATTTCTCATCCCTGTGATACAGTGGCTGATCTCCTCGGCTTTGAGGGTAAGAAGCTCCCAGACCTCACTGTCTTTCCAATTTGCGGACATTTTTGCTTGCTCTTGTTTTTTGTCGAGTTAACTGCTAACTGCTATTAACTCCTCTATATATATATAACACATACAACTCCTCATCAAAACGTCACCCCTGTCCCCTCCTGCCGGCTCACACTGTTTACTCGGACGTCGAATAACAGCACAACATTCCTGCCCTGGACCTCACTGTCTCCCCAGTATGCTGACATTTCTGGTTGCTGTTTTTCTTTGTTGAGTTAGCCGCTAACTGGCACCACCTGCTTTTAAATCTCCTGGCAGTGTGTCGCACATATAACTCCACATCAAAACGTCACCCATGCCCCATTCTGCTGGCTCGCACTGTTTACATGGACGTCAGTTTGGCTCTGCCACTACCTCCAGCCAACAGCTTTGTCCCCCCAATCCATGATTGTGCCTTTTCTAAAGAACACCAAGGCGGAATAACAGCACAACATTCCTGCCCTGGACCTCACTGTCTCCCCAGTATGCGGACATTTCTGGTTGCTGTTTTTCTTTGTTGAGTTAGCTGCTAACTGCCACCACCTGCTTTTAAATCAGCTGGCAGTGTGTTACACATATAACTCCACATCAAAACGTCACCCCTGTCCCATCCTGCTGGCTCACACTGTTTACATAGATGTCAATTCAGCTCTGCTACTACTTCCGCTGTTGGCTTAAAGGCAGAACAGCTTTGTCCCCCATTCAGTTAAAAGCAAGGTGGAATAACAGCACAACATTCTTGGCTTGATCAGGCTGTGTAAAAGTGGATATAGGAGCTCTGTAAAGCTGCAAAAAAGTGAATAAATTAAGGTGACACAGTAAAAAAAAAAAAAAATCTTGGAAGACAAAAAATATTTGATATCTAGGAAGACATATTACTTTAGTTAGCAGTGACATTCCAGAAATGCAGTTTGACGGCTGAATCAAATGTTCTCATGACATGTAGTACAAAATACATGATGTATAGTATGTACTGTAAATAATTAGTATGTTGTATGGAATTGGGACACAGCGGCTTTTTTAGGCTTGCCAAAAATGTCTTGAGAGAGTGTGGGATTGTTCTGGGGAAGTTTGTTCCTAAGACCTCAGTATTTATAAAATCCTGGCTATGACCCGGCCTTTTAGCGTTCCCACTTCCCATCCTGCTTCTTCTTAGTTCTTCGCTCAAGAAACTCCAGACTTCTGAGATCCAAAATCCCGTCCTCATGAAGGACAAAGCCAGAATGTGAATTTTGCCTCCTTGTTTTCGCTCTACTGTTTAAAAACACGCTGCTGCTAATCACTAAGAAGCTTATTCTTGCTTATCAGCTGTGAGATAAGCAACCCCATCATTCTGGTGTGCAAGATCTTTGCTTCTGCAGCTTCTAAAACGTTCAGTCTTCATCAATCACACATTCACTTCACTGTCTGTGCATTAATCTGTTTTCTGTGCTGTGTCTTTTCATCCACATCTGTGTCTAACTGTTGTCTTTGTTTTGTCTCTTCTGTGATGTGTGATAATTCTAATAGCTCCCAAACTTCTTAGGTCTCCTACGCTCCCCCCGTGTCCTCAAACGCCTCCACTTGTCACTCCTCTCCCTACTCCTCCTGCCTCATCTACCTCTTCCTCTCCTTCCTTTCATCCCAGTCAAATCACCTCTTTCTCTTTCCCGTCCCCTCCTGCCGTCCCTACTCCCTCCTCTGTCTTTTACTTCCCATCTCCTCCGTCCACACCTCCTGTTTACGTCCTGCCTGTCGCTCCTGTTCTCCCTCACTTCTTCGCTCTGTCTTACTCCCCACCTCTCCCCTCCTCCCCCCGGAGCCCTTTCAGCTGCTCCTTCTTCTCTCCTCCTCCGTGTATTCCTCGTCACCTTCCTCCCTCTCCTCTCTGTCTCCCCTCATCTCCTCTTGCTTCATCCATTTCTCCTCTTGCTCTTCACCCTCCTCGACCTGTTCAATCCTCTCCCCCTCTTCCCACTCCTCCTCCTGCTTGCACCTCCCTCCCCACCTCTGCTACTTCCTCTCCCACCTTTCCATCTCCTCCTTCCCTTCCACCCACTCCTGTTTATATCCCCCTTTCTCCTCCTTTCCCCTCTCCTCCCCCTTCTCCCTCTTTAAAATGTGCCTCGTCTCCTCCTCCACTTCCTCCCACTCTTCCCTTTTCGTCCATTTCATCCTCTCCCCTTCCTTCTCCTCCACCTCATTGTTCCCCTTCTCCTCCCCTGAATCATCACTCTCCTTCTCCTTCTCCACCTCCCACCTCCCCTCCACCCTCTCCCCTCCCTCCTGGCGTCCCCTCTTACTTCAGGCGGGATCGTTCTGTTCCTGAAGTTTACATTTAGATGCCTGTTTGTTCTGCTCCTCTCTGCCTTCTGTTGAAATCAACACAACTAACCTACCTGAATTCTACTAAGGCTATTGCTTACACTCAAACATAAACATTAACGTAATTATCGAGACAATGAGCTGAAGTCAGAGTATGTTTGAAGTGCTTTTTTTTAAAAAAAAAAGGGCTTGACTGACTTAAATGCCAGTTTGAATATACAACAGTTCCTGAGGAACTTTGTGACATTAGTGTGACTAAAAGTTCATTTAAATTCATACAAATACAGGATATGTTGAGTATCTTTATCTTTTATATTCTGTCTTTGGTACTTTGGTTTCTCTGTTTCCATCCTGTGATCTGATCATGTGTCTGCTCTGTAGCGCTGGTCCAGAAGTCACACAGGAGTTCCCACATGTTCATTGAAGAAGGGAAATCCTTAAAGGAATACCTCACCCCGCAAACAATCATTTGTATGTCCTTACTCACCCTGTGTTACGATGAACCTGTAAGGAAAACTTTGCTTTTCTCGCTTGCTTCCATACTAAACGAAGAATTTAAAAAAAACAGAGAAACTTATTGATGAATTGAACAACAGCAAAACTATATCAAAACATCCATTTACAAACTCTCTCAGAATTCATGCAATATAATCCAAGTCTCATTTATCCACATATGTCCCAAACACAGCCCTGTCTGACAGGGAACTGAACGGAAGGTGAAATCTATCTGTGCTCTCTTCAAAGCCAGATTCCATTGGCAAAAAAGAGTACTTTTACTACGCTGAACACAGGAGCTGCTGGTCTACCACTGCCTCAGTTATTTAGTTTGCTTGTGTTTCTGTGTGACTTTGGTGTTTAAAGGTAATTTGGATTCACAAAGTCACACAATAACAAACTGATCGAGGCAGCAGTAGACCAACAGCTCCCGTGTTCAGTGAGGTAAAATTACTGTTTTCGTCAATGGAGTCTGGCTTTGAGGAGAGCAAAGTTTCATTTTTAGTACTGGAAATACAAATGAGTCATTTGCAGGGTGAAGTATTCCCTCAAAGCAGCATTAATTCTTTTTTTGGCCACTTGGGCAGTAGAACAAGCTGTAAATACAACAAATCTGATGACATGGCAAACACATTACCAAAGAGCAGCATATTTTTACACATCTAGCAAATATGAGGCAACATAGTGTTCATTTGGAGTGGTGTTTCTGAACACATGGCTCATGTATGTCCAATGTTCACTCTTCTTTTAGCTCTGTTTTTGGTCTCCACCCACTCCTGAGGGAAATATCTCTATTTAGCTTCTAAATGCGTCACTATGTTCACCGGGTGTTTTCTGGCTGTCCACAGAGTGATCACCCCACACTTCAGTAAACGCCGGATCAGCAGAGCTTCACAAGACACTTAAAGCTCTTGGTTTTTTGGGGCGGCAGCTTAGTTTCCAGTCAACACGAGGGAGCTGTTCTCATTGAAAAAGCACTGACAGACCTGCTGTATGCTCCTACCCAGCACCAAACAGAGGGCAAATAAAGTTAGCTAGTAGTAGGTAAAGAATCAAATATCTAGTTGCTTCTCAGGAGTCGGTGGAGACCAAAACAGAGCTTTAAAAAAAGTGCTGCCCAGCACCAAATGACAAGCAGACAAAGCTAGCAACCAGCTGGTGGACATAGTGGAGCATTTTGCAGCTAAAGAGGCTGATATCTCTAGCTGGTAGACACCAACGACAGAGCTACAAGATGAGTGAATATCGGACTTGGATTCATTGGGTTGACACAAATACGACTCCAAATAAATGCTGAAGTTACTCTGTGTTTGCTTGATGTTTAAATAGGCAACTGTTTGCTAGCAAGTTCACCATACCAGCTTTATAATTGATAATGTGTCAGAGTTGTGTTTACAGCTTGCTCTACTGCCCCCAAGTGGCCAAAAAAGTTAATGCAGCTTTAAACTGTATCTGGGTTACACTTGTGTGACTTTTGAACAAATACTACCCTTAGATGTTACAAGTGTTTCTCATTTCATCACCTCCATCACTCTACCCCCTCTATCCCTCCCTCCTTTCCTCCCTTGTTTTTTGTCTCCCCTTCCCTCGTCGATCCCCTCACCCTCTAATCCTTTACTCCTGCCATCCACCCAGGATACCACAATATAGATCTGGAGCTGCAAACCCCCTCAGACCTGAACTACGAGCCCCCCACCCCGCTGCGCTCAGACGACTTCTTTAGCGAGGGCGATGCTAGCGCAGAATCCCCTAGCAAGACCACGCTTACTAGACCTAGCGACCTCTCTCTCACTCAGACCACCAGTACCTCCAGCAGCGAGCCCATCACTGTCGCCCCAGGCCCCACATCCAATGCCATGCAGCCCCCCATCGTCGGGGCCGAAGACACAGCTTTGACTGCCGGAGAAAGAGCAAAGGAAGAAAAGACAGGTCTGGTTTATTATGAGAGGCCGGATAATGACAGAAGGGCAGTATCAGGAAAGGGAACAGACGGGCATGCTGAGGCTGTAGAGAAGGAACTGAAGGCAGGGCAAGGCGTTGTTTTGGAGCGTCAGGGAGAGACAGCTGCCTCAGATGCTGGTCATGGAAATGGAAAGCAGGAAGAAGAAGAGGAGGAGATGACCCCAGAGAGGCTGCAGAGTCTGCTGGAGGATATAAAGCAGGAGGGAGGCTTGGAGGATGAGGAGATGACAGAGGAGCGGATGAATGCTATCCTCGAACAACTGCAGCAAGCAGAAAAAGACGTGTGTTCAGTTCCAGGCTGGAGAAGTGAGACGTCTGGCGCAAGCGTAGACTCGGCAGCCCCTGGCCAAAGCTCCGGCATCAAGGAGGGCAGGTAGGAACTGCTTTTATTCTGTTTACATATTCACACACGGGGGTTTTCTGTCAGTCTAGTGGTTTTGTGATCACCATATTTAACTCCCACAGCCCCGACAGTCTGGTTGATTCGTTGGAGCAGCCCCCGCCTCTGAGTGACAAACAGAACGGAGCTCACATCGACACAGCCAGGGAAGAAAGGGAAAGTGAGGCCAAGAGGAAGGGATCTCAGGAGGACAGCAGCACAGCAGGACCAAGCAGAGGTCAGGAGGAGGGAGTTGACAGGTCCCAGCACAAAGTCCAGGTGAGAGTCGCTCCTCCACACAGGGTATCAACTGACAACTTTATATTCATTTAGTTGTTTATGTTTTCTTGAATTTATGCACACACACACACACACACACACACACACACACACACACACTGTGGTGTCTGTGGGCCGTTGAGAAGTCAAATGTGTTTTATTGGGTTTAAAATGTTTACAGTTGGTCCAATATTTCATTTTAACCTCATGCTGACCATTTAAATGATCCCACAAAGTCATAAATTCAAAACACATGCACACACTGGGGTGATTAATGTTACACTGCTGCTGGGCTGCCTTCGTCAGGGGAGTGTTAGAGCTGACGAGTCCGGCTCCGATGGGGAGACCACTGTTACCACCAGGGTGTACCGCAGACGAGTCATACTCAAGGTTTGTAAGGCCTGGTGTGTGGACAGCTCGAGGCCGAGTGAACTTGCATAAAGCTTTGAGACAGAGCTAAAGTGTGTGAAGAAGAGTCCGTCATGGAGATAGAAAGATTGTGAACAGAAGTTATTTGCTGTGCTGGTGTGCATTTGACAGCCTGTGTGTGTTTTGTAGAGTGAAAGTAGGAGAGTGACGGTTTGTGTGCTGCTTTAGTGTTTGTAAGTAAAACAAAGTGATAGAGTGTATCTTGAAGTTGACTTCCATCCAACAGCTTTTTCTTTTGTATCAAGAAGCCCAAATAACAGCCAGTATATTGTCAAAGGGACATGACAAGGACAAAAAAGGGACAAAAGTACAGATGAGCCGAAAGTCAGGCCCAATATTAACAAAGAGGGGGAAGGATGTCTATGTAAAAGGCAGGTTCAGAATAATGGGGTATTTTATCAGAGTACACACTGACAGAAAGCAGCAAGAACAAGAAACAAACACAGAAGGGCGGCGGTGGACTCTGGGGTTTTTTTGGACCTAATTGTATTGCGGAGTTTTGCACGGCGGCGACTGGATCTTTGCTCTCAAACCACAAAAACATGTGATGGCACAACAGTCTCCTTCAGTACATTATTCTATGATTTCTTTTGATTTTCACATTGGCTAGTCATCCTGTTTAATTTGTCTTCTGATTAACTCGGAACCGTTGAAACAAGTTGTAGAAAGCCTCTGCAAGTAATTGGTTGCTGGCAGACACTCAGTGCTGCAATAAAATGGTTAATCAGCAGTGCCGTGCACTGTAGAGCCGATGTGCTGCTAGTTCTGCCGACCTGAATAGAATATAATGTCTATAGCCTTACTGTTGTGTGTACAGCCTTATAGACTGAGCTGAGTAGTGATGCGCGGGTCGACCCGTAACCCGCGGGACCCGCAAATGGACCTGCGGGTCGGGCAGCAGTGATCGTCTGTTAAATCGGTCTGTAAATGATATTTTGACATTTTTGGCTATTACTGTCATGGCATCCAAATGTACTGATGCGTTGAGCAGGTGACAGTCCGCGGCCATTTTCAAAACACACTTGTGTCACGCACTCCAAAAGAAACTTGTTGAAACTTTAAACAATAATTTATTGTACAAAACGGGGGAAACAAACGTTGACAAAAACGGTTCCATAATTCATATTAAATTCAAAAGATAACGAAAAAACAGCTACAAGTTAGAGGGAATAGTGATGAAATGGTAAAACTTGGTATTGATCCACAGATGGATGCGCTCAAGTGTGCCGTGCGCACAAGATCCGTTGTTAGGATATACTATATTTTCACATTTTTAACAATGCGATTTAAAAGTTTTGATTTTTATTGATAACCTACATTTACCAACAACAAAAAGACTACATTTAGCACCAAAAAAAAATGTGTAAAAAAAAAAAAAAAAAAAAAAAAAAAGTAAATAAAAAAGCGAATATCAAATACAACCCTAGAAAATATTGGTGATATGTTTTGGTCCAAAACATTTTTCCAAAAATACTAGTAAAATAGCTGACGTTTATCAGTAACATTTCTAAAAAAAAATCTACAGGAAAAAATGTAAAATATCAGAATTTTTTCAGCAAAACAATGTAGTAATAATTAGAGGTATTTTAATTATATTGTGCTTTTTTCTTTTGCATTTTTTTAATGGCACCTAAAGGAGAATTAGAGCCACTGACTGTTTTCCTGATTTAACCGACTTATTCTTCTGAAAATGTTCTACAGATTTGGTCAGAAATCGTGCTGCATTTGGATTGACTGTAGTTGGATAGACAGTGTGTGTGACAGACAGTAATTGTGTGTGTGTGAGGGACAGCGTGTTTGGATTTGTAGCCCTGCTACAGCATGAAGTGCTACTCACTGCTCGTTGGTGTGAGCCAATACACCACAGCCGTGCTGTATGGTGTTTGCCGTTGCTTCCTGGTTGGCTGACTGTTGGTTGTGCTGTGTGTTTGGCTCATATACAGAGTGTCATACTATTTATAATTCTGAGGCTGGATTTCCACAGGAGCAGAAATCTGTAAAGGTATTTTAAACCCTCTTCTGATGCTTGACAGTGTGTCTGATCAGATGTCCTCCAGTGAGACACTGAAGCTTTTAACAGTTATTTTAATTTCGTCAGTTAATCTGATGATTATTGTCTTCAATAATTTGGTCTATAAAATGTCAGGAAACAGATTTTATGTCTCATTTTGTCTGACGAACAGTCCAAAGATTTTCAGTTTACAATTAAGATAGCTAATGAAACCAGGTAATATCCACAGTTAAGCTGGAAACAGATTTTTTTTGTAGAGAATGACTAACCAATTATCAACTGTTGCTGAATAATTTTATGCCGATTAACTAATCATTCCAGCTCTTAAAAAAACAGGTGATCTGTCTCTGTGTAAATGGAGCCTCAGTTAGGCTGACAGTGTGATACATGTGGGCAGATTTTATTGTTGAATGAGGAAATTCTTCCTGAGCATGACATACTGTGGGTTTAGAAAACATCTTTTTTGAGTATGTAACCAAAAGTTTGGAGCTTTCTTTGCCTTTTGTTATTTTAGTTCTGCAGTGATTGACATGCTTTTACAGTATAATAACATACATGCAAACATGTAAAACAATGAATTATAGCTTTGGTATCATCGTGCGTCTGCTACTGCAGGCGTGTGTTTTGAAGTGTGTATGTTAGAGACATGTTAACATGGAGACAGCCTGTGTAATGCACCAGCATCAGTTGGGTTTCCTCAGTCTTACCCTGCCGAAGAGCAGGTTTTATGCATCAAAGACTAACACTGTTAAGAACTTCAGTTTTAGTTTATGTTTTTATCTATCTGAGAATCTGCAATAATTAATTTTTTTATGAAAACCGTAAAGAACTTGAATCATGACAAATTCTGCAGTTCTCAAATCTTTATTCTTGATTTTAACAGTAGGAAACCCATCAGCTGTTGCAGGCAAGCAGTCTGTCGATATTATCCATACTCTAAATAACCAGATGAATAACAGTTTAATTGATAACTTCTCAAATCTCCTCCCAACCTGTATCTCTATCCCTCCATCCTTCCCATCTCACTCCTTCATCCACCCTTCACCTCAGGGAGAGGAGGCCAAAAACATTCCTGGAGAGTCTGTGACGGAGGAGCAGTTCACAGATGAAGACGGGAATCTGGTCACCAGAAAAGTAACCATCCTCACCCGCCTCCATCACCTGGCACCTCTTTACCCTCACCTCACACACAAATATACACACCAGTAACCCAGTCACACATCACATGGAGAGAGGAGAGCGTATTGAAATAAACCAGTGTCACTATGACACAGAAACAAAGGCTGTATCACACAGCATTATATACACAGATACACACACCTCCTCATCTTCCTTTCCATTATTTCTCCTCACAAAATCCTCTCCTGCCTCCCTCCTCCACCTCCTCCCGCTGACATGCTTCTGCCTCCTACAGGTGATCAGAAAGGTGGTGCGCCGTGTGTACAACACGGACGAAAGGAGGGAGAGTGAAGGCGACACTCTAACAGAAGAAGCTGGTGCTGGTGCTGGTGCTGGTGGTAGTGGTGTAGCGACAGCAGGAGCCACAGGGGGGAAGGGCAAGAAGAGGGGGAAGCGCTCCCGACAGGGTCAAAAGGCTGAGAAGTCTGGAGGAAAATCTGAGGTTGGCGTTTAAAACCAGGCACCTGAGCAACTGTGGTTCACTCACACCTGCATGACGCTGTGATTGTTTGCAAACACTAAACAGATCACAGGTCACAGAGTGATGTGACAGAATCAGTCTCAATGAAGAGCTGAAGTAGCATAGTGGTGAAGGATGTAGCTGAAACTTTGTGCACCAGCTGATTAATCTAAGCTGTTTGCGGTCATGCTACGTGCTGTGTGACAGAGCAGCAGGGTCATTCAGATGGCCCGTTTAAATACAGTTTGCAGTGGTTGTGTTGTGCTGTGTGTTTCCTCTGTGCTGCAGTGTATCAGTAGTCCAACAGTCGTACAACAATCCTGGCTCGTTGACTGGCTGTGAGATCTACTAATATAACATGTTTGAACTAATATAGAAAAGTGATTGTTTTTTCTCTCTTTTAACATGTATTAAGGCATGTGTGTAATTTCAGATTTTAACATCTCTTTTCTCTCCTTGAACTCATCTCTCTTGCAGCACGCTGCCTGCGATCCGCTCGACAGTAGTTGAGCTCATCTGTGCTTCATTAACACACACAGGGCAAATTTAGCCTGAACACAACGCTTACTTTGTTTTCTGTTTGTTTTCCTCTCTTTTGACGAACCTCATTCCTCATTCTTCCCCTGCCAAGCCTGGAGACAGTGCCAACAAGAAACAAGGGAAGAAGAGTCAGTCATAACAGTAGAGCTCTCAATTAAACCAGGTAAGAGGCTAACAACTTCACTTTGACAATTATCCATTCATAAAGTATACTATGACCTTTTTTTCACATACTATACTATGACCTTTTTTTCACATACTATACTATGACTTTTTTCACATGCTATACTATGACCTTTTTTCCCCCACATGCTATACTATGACTTTTTTCACATGCTATACTATGACCTTTTTTCACATACTATACTATGACCTTTTTCCCCCACATGCTATACTATGACCTTTTTTCCCCACATGCTATACTATGACTTTTTTCACATGCTATACTATGACCTTTTTTCACATACTATACTATGACCTTTTTTCTCCACATGCTATACTATGACTTTTTCCCCACATGCTATACTATGACCTTTTTCCCCCACATGCTATACTATGACTTTTTTTTCCCCCACATGCTATACTATGACCTTTTTTCCCCACATGCTATACTATGACCTTTTTTCCCCACATGCTATACTATAACTTTTTTCACATACTATACTATGACCTTTTTTCCCCCACATGCTATACGACTTTTTTCACATGCTATACTATGACTTTTTTTCACATACTATACTATGACCTTTTTTTCCCCCACATGCTATACTATGATCTTTTTTCACATACTATACTATGACCTTTTATCCCCCACATGCTATACTATGACCTTTTTCACATACTATACTATGACCTTTTTTTCCAACATGCTATACTATGACTTTTTTCACATGCTATACTATGACCTTTTTTCACATGCTATACTAAGACCTTTTTCACTGTGACTATGACTTTTTTCACATGCTATACTAAGACCTTTTTTTCCAACATGCTATACTATGACTTTTTTCACATGCTATACTATGACCTTTTTTTCCAACATGCTATACTATGACCTTTTTTCACATGCTATACTATGACCTTTTTTTCCAACATGCTATACTATGACCTTTTTTCACATGCTATACTAAGACCTTTTTCACTGTGACTATGACTTTTTTCACATGCTATACTATGACCTTTTTTTCCAACATGCTATACTATGACTTTTGTCACATGCTATACTAAGACCTTTTTCACATACTATACTATGACCTTTTTTTTCCAACACGCTATACTATGAACTTTTCCCACATGCTATACTATGACTTTTTTCACATACTATACTATGACCTTTTTTTTCCCCCACATGCTATACTATGACTTTTTTCACATGCTATACTATGACCTTTTTCACATACTATACTATGACCTTTTTTTTCCCAACATGCTATACTATGACTTTTTTTCACATACTATACTATGACCTTTTTTTCCAACATGCTATACTATGACTTTTTTCACATACTATACTATGACCTTTTTTTCCAACATGCTTTTTTTCACATACTATACTATGACCTTTTTTTCCAACATGCTATACTATGACTTTTTTCACATACTATACTATGACCTTTTTTTCCAACATGCTTTTTTTCACATACTATACTATGACCTTTTTTTCCAACATGCTATACTATGACTTTTTTCACATACTATACTATGACCTTTTTTTCCAACATGCTATACTATGACTTTTTTCACATGCTATACTATGACCTTTTTTTCCAACATGCTATACTATGACTTTTGTCACATGCTATACTATGACATTTTTTCACATGCTATACTAAGACCTTTTTCACATACTATACTATGACCTTTTTTTTCCAACACGCTATACTATGACCTTTTCCCACATGCTATACTATGACTTTTTTCACATACTATACTATGACCTTTTTTTTCCCCCCACATGCTATACTATGACTTTTTTCACATGCTATACTATGACCTTTTTCACATACTATACTATGACCTTTTTTTTCCAACATGCTATACTATGACTTTTTTTCCCCGTACTATACTATGTCTTTTTTAACATGCTATACTATGACCTTTTTATATATTCACACCACCTTTAGATTTTAATATGTTTGTTATCCTTCATCCTCCAGGTCCACTGACGTCCACCTGCGACACCACACACACATTCTGGGAGGAAAAACAAGACTGGAAGCCTCGTCAATCGGCCAAAACGTGTCTGAAGCTTTCACTTGCAACGCATGGTTTTTTCAGCAAGACAACGCAAAACAAGTTACTTTTCTTTGATTTCGCATGAGCATGTCACCAAAACTCACTCACTGTCGGAAGTAACACCGAAAGGACACGCATGGACGTGAGCTGGAGCTTTCTCATCTTCGATGAAGGAAAGGCGCCTGTGACCAAAGATGGCGCAAACAAGGAAAACTAAACGCTGACTGATAAAGAAGACGTGTGATTCACTCTCTCTCAGACACTCGCCTTATATGGTCTATTTTTTCCTCCTGGACCCACAGTATTGGGGTGTACCATGTGGTTCTTTTTTAAAAAATGAAATATAATAGTAAATGGGTGATTTTTGTTGTATATAAATGACACTGTATAAAATACAAAAAAAAAAAATCAGTAGCTTCACAGATTGTTTATGCACTGATTTGAGTTGAAGCTTTGCAGAGTCGGTGCATTTGTATTGAGAGGTCGACACTGTTTGAGCAGCCTTGAGTGTGCGACCTGACATGCTCTTCCCAAATGAATATATCAAAAGAAACAAAAAAAAGCTGTATGTAAATGAGAAACGAATGGAAGAAAAAAATAACTGCTTGATTTTAAACAAAGGACGTTTCTTTAAAGCCAACAGCTACTTCCGCTCTGTCTGTGGAACATTATTTGTCTTCAGAGAAATAATATTTTGCTGCATGTGACGTCACTTTATTTTTAATGCTTTCCTTTTTATTTTCCTCCTAATTCAAAAGCACTGTAATACAATTAGAGAGATGGTACTTCTGTCTTTGTGAGCACTCATAATAACCCAACCATCTGTCATCTATAACTGTTTTTATTTTATTTTTTACGAACCTGAAAACACACACATACTCCAGATAGCAAAGCTTCAGGGAGGTACTGACGGTGTCCCCGAATGTAACCCGCAGACCGGCACATTGTGTTTTCTCCTAACTGCTAGCAGCCCCGTGTGTGTGAAACATTAAATACAAATGTCTATCTGTAAGCCCATCATGCATACTAGAAGTGTAAGTTAAAGCTTTCAGGTCTGCTGTGATTTTAAAAAGGGGACTTTTATTTTGACGGTTTGATGACTTTTATTTAACAGGTTGTATTTACACGAGGACAGAGAAGCTCATTTTTAGCCCCATTATCCAAATACAATGCTTTTTATTAACAGCTAAATCACAGTATTGATCACACAACATGAAAAATCTGATCTTCTGTTCGTGTGTAATTTTATTTTTTGTCTTTTTTTTTTTCTTTTTTCGTACAAAACCACCCTGAGCATCCATTGTTGATGATAAATCTGGTACCAACATGTATGACGAACCAACATAGCCTACACTGGATGATCCAACTAATTATTTAAGCAGAAAAATAAATTGTGTTAAAACTGAAAGTCTCTGAGTTTTTGTCTTTGTAATTCTTTTTTGTACTTGTGATTTGCAGTTTTGTAGTTTGATCAAGATAGATCTCATGTTTTCCAGATCTTCATATACTGCCATACTGTGACATTTTGTTAAACATTTTTTCAATTTCATACTGTATCGTTTTTATGCCATTTTGAGTGCCATACCATGCTATGACGTTTTTAGGACATTTCGAGCGCCATACTATACTATGACGTTCTTATTCCAATTCGGGCGCCATACTATACTATGACGTTCTTATTCCAATTCGAGCACCATACTATGCTATGACGTTTTTATGCCAATTCGAGCGCCATACCATGCTATGACGTTTTTAGGACATTTCGTGCGCCATACTATACTATGACGTTTTAAGGACATTTCAAGCGCCATACTATACTATGACGTTTTAAGGACATTTCTAGCGCCATACTATGACGTTTTAAGGACATTTTGAGTGCCATACTATACTATGACGTTTTAAGGACATTTCAAGCGCCATACTATGACGTTTTAAGGACATTTTGAGTGCCATACTATACTATGACGTTTTTAGGACATTTTGAGCGCCACACTATAGTATGACGTTTTTATGCCAATTCAAATGCCATACTATACTATGACGTTTTATGACATTTCAAGCGCCATACTATACTATGACATTTTTATGACATTTTGAGTGCCATACTATACTATGACATTTTTATGACATTTTGAGTGCCATACTATACTATGACATTTTTATGGACATTTTAAGTGCCATACTATACTATGACGTTTTTAGGACATTTTGAGCGCCACACTATAGTATGACGTTTTTATGCCATTTCAAGTGCCATACTATACTATGACATTTTTATGACATTTTGAGTGCCATACTATACTATGACATTTTTATGACATTTTGAGTGCCATACTATACTATGACATTTTTATGACATTTTGAGTGCCATACTATACTATGACATTTTTATGGACATTTTAAGTGCCATACTATACTATGACGTTTTTAGGACATTTTGAGCGCCACACTATAGTATGACGTTTTTATGCCATTTCAAGTGCCATACTATACTATGACATTTTTATGACATTTTGAGTGCCATACTATACTATGACATTTTTATGGACATTTTAAGTGCCATACTATACTATGACGTTTTTAGGACATTTTGAGCGCCACACCATAGTATGACGTTTTTATGCCAATTCAAATGCCATACTATACTATGACGTTTTATGACATTTCGTGCGCCATACTATACTATGACGTTTTAAGGACATTTCAAGCGCCATACTATACTATGACGTTTTAAGGACATTTCTAGCGCCATACTATGACGTTTTAAGGACATTTTGAGTGCCATACTATACTATGACGTTTTTAGGACATTTTGAGCGCCACACTATAGTATGACGTTTTTATGCCATTTCAAGTGCCATACTATACTATGACATTTTTATGACATTTCAAGCGCCATACTATACTATGATGTTTTTATGCCAATTCGAGCGCCATACTATACTATGACGTTTTTATGACATTTCGAGTGCCATACTATACTATGATGTTTTTATGCCAATTCGAGCGCCATACTATACTATGACATTTTTATGACATTTCAAGTGCCATACTATACTATGATGTTTTTATGCCAATTCGAGCGCCATACTATACTATGACGTTTTTATGGACATTTCAAGTGCCATACTATACTATGACATTTTTATGACATTTCAAGTGCCATACTATACTATGACATTTTTATGACATTTCAAGTGCCATACTATACTATGATGTTTTTATGCCAATTCGAGCGCCATACTATACTATGACGTTTTTATGGACATTTCAAGTGCCATACTATACTATGACATTTTTATGGACATTTTAAGTGCCATACTATACTATGACATTTTTATGACATTTCAAGTGCCATACTATACTATGACATTTTTATGGACATTTCAAGCGCCATACTATACTATGACATTTTTATGGACATTTCAAGTGCCATACTATACTATGACATTTTTATGACATTTCAAGTGCCATACTATACTATGATGTTTTTATGTTAATTATGAGCGCCATACTATACTATGACGCTTTTATGGACATTTCAAGTGCCATACTATACTATGACATTTTTATGGACATTTTAAGTGCCATACTATACTATGACATTTTTATGACATTTCAAGTGCCATACTATACTATGACATTTTTATGGACATTTCAAGCGCCATACTATACTATGACATTTTTATGACATTTCAAGTGCCATACTATACTATGATGTTTTTATGGACATTTTAAGTGCCATACTATACTATGACATTTTTATGGACATTTTAAGTGCCATACTATACTATGACATTTTTATGGACATTTCAAGCGCCATACTATACTATGACATTTTTATGGACATTTCAAGCGCCATACTATACTATGATGTTTTTATGGACATTTCAAGCGCCATACTATACTATGATGTTTTTATGGACATTTCAAGCGCCATACTATACTATGACATTTTTATGGACATTTCAAGCGCCATACTATACTATGACATTTTTATGACATTTCAAGTGCCATACTATACTATGACATTTTTATGGACATTTTAAGTGCCATACTATACTATGATGTTTTTATGCCAATTCGAGCACCATACTATACTATGACGTTTTTATGACATTTCAAGCGCCATACTATACTATGACGTTTTTAGGACATTTTGAGCGCCACACTATAGTATGACGTTTTTATGCCAATTCAAGTGCCATACTATACTATGACATTTTTATGACATTTCAAGTGCCATACTATACTATGACGTTTTTATGACATTTCAAGTGCCATACTATACTATGACATTTTTAGGACATTTCAAGTGCCATACTATACTATGACATTTTTATGGACATTTCAAGCGCCATACTATACTATGACATTTTTATGACATTTCAAGTGCCATACTATACTATGACGTTTTTATGCCAATTCAAGTGCCATACTATACTATGACATTTTTAGGACATTTCAAGTGCCATACTATACTATGACATTTTTATGACATTTCAAGCGCCATACTATACTATGACGTTTTTATGCCAATTCAAGTGCCATACTATACTATGACATTTTTAGGACATTTCAAGTGCCATACTATACTATGACATTTTTATGGACATTTCAAGCGCCATACTATACTATGACATTTTTATGACATTTCAAGTGCCATACTATACTATGACATTTTTATGGACATTTTAAGTGCCATACTATACTATGACATTTTTATGACATTTCAAGTGCCATACTATACTATGACATTTTTATGGACATTTTAAGTGCCATACTATACTATGACATTTTTATGACATTTCAAGTGCCATACTATACTATGACATTTTTAGGACATTTCAAGTGCCATACTATACTATGACATTTTTATGGACATTTCAAGCGCCATACTATACTATGACATTTTTATGACATTTCAAGTGCCATACTATACTATGACATTTTTATGGACATTTTAAGTGCCATACTATACTATGACATTTTTATGACATTTCAAGTGCCATACTATACTATGACATTTTTATGGACATTTTAAGTGCCATACTATACTATGATGTTTTTATGCCAATTCGAGCACCATACTATACTATGACGTTTTTATGACATTTCAAGCGCCATACTATACTATGACGTTTTTAGGACATTTTGAGCGCCACACTATAGTATGACGTTTTTATGCCAATTCAAATGCCATACTATACTATGACGTTTTTATGCCAATTCAAGTGCCATACTATACTATGACGTTTTTATGACATTTCAAGTGCCATACTATACTATGACATTTTTAGGACATTTCAAGTGCCATACTATACTATGACATTTTTATGGACATTTCAAGTGCCATACTATACTATGACATTTTTATGGACATTTTAAGTGCCATACTATACTATGATGTTTTTATGCCAATTCGAGCACCATACTATACTATGACGTTTTTATGACATTTCAAGCGCCATACTATACTATGACGTTTTTAGGACATTTTAAGTGCCATACTATACTATGACATTTTTATGGACATTTTAAGTGCCATACTATACTATGATGTTTTTATGCCAATTCGAGCACCATACTATACTATGACATTTTTATGACATTTCAAGTGCCATACTATACTATGACATTTTTATGGACATTTTAAGTGCCATACTATACTATGACATTTTTATGACATTTCAAGTGCCATACTATACTATGACATTTTTATGACATTTCAAGTGCCATACTATACTATGACATTTTTATGGACATTTTAAGTGCCATACTATACTATGATGTTTTTATGCCAATTCGAGCACCATACTATACTATGACGTTTTTATGACATTTCGAGCGCCATACTATACTATGATGTTTTTATGCCAATTCGAGCGCCATACTATACTATGACATATTTATAACATATCGAGCGCCATACTATGCTATGACGTTTTAAGGACATTTCGAGCGCCATACTATGACGTTTTTATGCCAATTCGAGCGCCATACTATACTATGATGTTTTTACGCCAATTCGAGCGCCATACTATGCAATGACGTTCTTATGCCAATTCGAGCGCCATACTATGCTATGATGTTTTTATGACATTTTGAGTGCCATACTATACTATGACATTTTTATGTACATTTCAAGTGCCATACTATACTATGATGTTTTTATGCCAATTCGAGCGCCATACTATAACGTTTTTATGACATTTCAAGTGCCATACTATACTCTGACGTTTTTATGACATTTCGAGTGCCATACTATACTATGACATTTTTATGTACATTTCAAGTGCCATACTATACTATGATGTTTTTATGCCAATTCGAGCGCCATACTATAACGTTTTTATGACATTTCAAGTGCCATACTATACTCTGACGTTTTTATGACATTTCGAGTGCCATATTATACTATGTTTTTATGCCAATTCGAGCGCCATACTATACTATGACGTTTCTATGACATTTTGAGTGCCATACTATACTATGATGTTTTTATGCCAATTCAAGTGCCATACTATACTATCACATTTTTATGACATTTCAAGTGCCATACTATACTATGACATTTTTAGGACATTTCGAGCGCCATATTATACTATGATGTTTTTATGCCAATTCGAGCGCCATACTATACTATGACATTTTTAGGACATTTTGAGCGCCATACTATACTATGACGTTTTTATGACATTTCGAGTGCCATTCTATGCAATGACGTTTCTATGACATTTCAAGTGCCATACTATACTATGACATTTTTAGGACATTTCGAGCGCCATACTATACTATGACGTTTTTATGACATTTCGAGTGCCATACTATACTATGACGTTTTTATGCCAAACCAAGTGCCATACTATACTATGACGTTTTTATGCCAAACCAAGTGCCATACTATACTATGACATTTTTATGACATTTCGAGTGCCATACTATACTATGACGTTTTTAGGCCATTTTTATTGACATACTATAGTATGATATTTATTTTCACATTATATGATAAACTATACAACGACTCTTTTTATGATATTTTTGTGGCAGATTATACTATGACATTCTCAATGACATTGAGATGGGGATACAATTCTATGTCCTTTTTCATTATCTTTATTGTGGCATAGTGTACTATGACTTTTTCGATGAATGCAGTTGTGGCATTTCGTTTGGACTTTTTTATGATATACTATACCAGGTCTTCTTAAGACAGAATATTAATGTTTAAGTTATAGTGCTCATATTCAAACAAAGGTTACAAATTGCATCACAGTTCAGGATAAAAATCAAAAGATCATTAGCAGGGAAATAACGGCTAAAATGTCCATAAATATAATCAAATTTTTTTTTATTATATTACGATTTTATTGTTTTTAAAGATCTCAAGGCATTGGCCTGAGGCTGCTTCTTCAAAACAATGTTCGCAATAATCAGTCAAGAACAAAATGTGACATTTCCTGCATTTATTGATGATTTAAAACAGGGTAGCACCATTTTATGAGACGTTGAAAAAGAAATTGTGAAATGAACATAACCAAAGTCTTAACTGTGAATTTTAAAAAGCAGTTTCATATAAACTTTAAATAAAGAGAAACAATTAAAACATTGGCTTGAAACAAAACATTTTGTAAAATCTCTCCATTAAGACAAACTATTAAAAAAAAAAATAAAATAAACGAATCTTGGCGAATGTAAGAATTTTAGTCGGTGATCAGACTAAGAAACATGCATGGGTTTTGTCTATCAAAAACATAAAACAGGCATATGTTTTATATGATCTACAGCACATATCATTAAATGCTACATCTTTGTAGAAAAATCCCAGCCTGATATACTCAAATATTGTTAAAGCTTTTAATATTTCTTTGTGTTTATTTGTGTCATTTTGGTCTAAATATCAATAACATGGTGTCAAGTCCAGACTTATATCACAGGAGTTTAAATAATAATAATAATAATAATAATAATAATAAATTTTATTTGTAACACACTTTATATTTAAGGAAAAATCTCAAAGTGCTACAACAGCAAGAAAAGAAAAAAAAAATAAGTTAAAACAAGAGTTAAAAGCAGTTATCAAAGTAACACGAGCAAAAATTGAAAAAACAAACAAACAAACAAACAAACAAAAATCGATAGATAACAGGCAGCTGCAGAAATAAGAGAGGTGACAGTGTTCTCAACAGATTCCCTTAAAAAGGAGTTCCCTTTATCTTTCTTTAATTAAATTTGGACTTAGTTGGCACATATTTTTGCAAACTATGCAATTAAATCTAACACTTGCCAGGTCAGAATTATCCCACCTTATAATGTTTTAGATCTGCATCAAATTGTGGATATTGTGTCCTTTTTTTCCTTCCAAATTTGGCAATATAATTGCTTTTTGAATGTCACTATACAAATTATAATAAATAATTTTGGAATTTTCTATATAAAAAGATTCAGAAAATCAGTTTACTTGTACAAATGTTCATCCTCAACAACGCAAAAAAAGGAAGACTCTTTTTTTGTTTGATGCCCACATTGTACAATGACAAACATTTAAAACACATCAAGCTTCAAAAAAGTATCTCAACTACCTGTTTTTAATGAACCAAGTTCTACAAAAAAGTTGCATTAAAAATGCCACAAGTATCAAAACATTCTGATTTAATAAGATCTTAGGGTTCACTGAGTGTGCCAAAAATCTTAAAAAGGCACAGAGACTTGTTCTGGTTGTGTGAGTCAGCACAGTATTGACTGTAACAGTACAAAGATTTATTTTTTCTTAATTTTTAAAAGTGATGTTTCTAAACCTTTTTTTTTTTACAGAAAACATGCAAAACCATATGAATATAACAAGTAAAAATACATGTCAAACCAACATGTCAGGATTTTTCCTTTTGAGGCGTAAAATGTTATAAAGTGCCACTTAAAGGAATAGCTTCACATTCAGGAAAATATCTGCTTTCTTTCCTAAAAGTAGATTTCAAGGTATTCTTCAACTTTAGACAGCTGCTTTCAGTCTTCATGCTAAGATAGGTTAACCACGTCCTAAACCCAGCTCCATATTTAATACACACACAACATTATATCAACAATTATTTCTGTCATCGACTGATCTGCTAATTATTTTCTTAATAAAATGGCTGTTTGCTTTATAAAATGTATATTATGCTGACAACTTTGTTCAACCTGGAAAGAGCCTTAATGAGATCATAAATCTCTAAGTGTCCAGAATTTGCCCTCAACAATACAGTGTTGAATGTTAAAGGGACATTTCACCCCAAAAATTCTGGGACCGGTTGCACAAAACATCTTACGTTTTCTCCTTAAGTATCACCCTTAAGGCTGTAAATGCTGAGATGCTGAAGCTGTCCATTTCGCCCAGTCCTATGTGACGAATGTCAACAACAAAAAAAGACGCGAAATGCCAATTTTCTGAAGCCCAGTCTGATCGGGTCTGATCAACAGTCCATAATCCCACAAATCATCAATTAACTTTTAGATAAGACAGTAAAACAGCAACAGTAAATTGGGCAGGGTTTGGCGTTTGCTTGAAAAATGACAAACAATTGGTCATAAATTTTCTGTCAATAAATTATTTGCCTGATCCTTCTCTTGGAAAGAAAGCAAATCAGCGTACAGCCTAAAATGTTGAAATATTCCTTTAACAGGCATTAAAGACTCGTCAGCTGTGTGGACTCGACCTCGTGAGTCTGAACGTGTCTGTTCAGGTCCTCCCTCCTCACGAACCCTGTCCCGCACACGCTGCAGCTGTGCGTCCGCTCCCCCTCGTGGACGCCCATGTGTTTCGTCAGCGAGCCGCTCGCCGTGAAGCTTTTCCCACAAACGTTGCACAGATACGGCTTCTCCCCCGTGTGCGACCTCATGTGGATCTTCAGCGCTCCGCTCTTGTAGAACTTCTTGTCGCACACGCTGCAGCGGTGCGTGGACTCCCCCGTGTGGATCATCATGTGTGTCTTCAGAGTACCCCGCTGCCTGAAGCCTTTCCCGCAGACGCTGCAGAGGAACGGCTTCTCGCCCGTGTGGATCCTCATGTGAGCGGTCATGTATTCTTTGAAGCCGAAGCTCTGGCCGCACACGCTGCAGACGTACGGCCGCTCCCCCGTGTGAACCCTCATGTGACCCATCAGGTTTCCGTTCTGGGCGAAGGCCTTGCCGCAGACGGTGCAGATGTACGGCTTCTCTCCCGTGTGCGTCCTCATGTGCATCTCCAGCTGTTTGTGGGCCTCGAAGTGTTTGCCGCAGACCTCGCAGTCGTTCGTCCGGATGTAAGTTTGCAGGTGAAGCCTCAAGCTGTCCTCAGACTCAAAACGTTTCCCGCACACGCCACAAAGATCTGTATCCCGCTCGTCCTCTAACACGTGCTTCAGAAACGAGGCTCTGTAGCAGAAAGACTTGGCGCAGACTTTACAGCGGTATTTCAGATTTGATAAATCTTTGTTGTCATTATTTTTAGGTCCTTTAGGTTTGTTTGATCCTTTTGATTTTGACTTTGGTCCGTCTTTGCTCTCTTCTTTCTCGCTGTCTCCATCGTCACCGTCACTTCCCTCGCTGTCCCTCCACTCCTCATCACTGTCCACTTTACTCTCAGCGTCAGAGCCCTCAGCCTCCGACTGTCTGTCCTCCGTCTGGTCCCTGCAGCTGTTTTCTTCATTGTGGGTTTGTAAATGCGCCGCCAAGCTCTCGTCGGAGCCCAGGTGTTTCCCGCAGGCTCCGCACAGATCTGAGCTTTGTTCATGAGTGAGCACGTGTTTCAGAAAAGATCGTTTGTACTGGAAAAACTTCCCGCACACTCTGCAGCAGCTCTGCCCCGCCGTCAGGCTTCTGTTTGTTGCAGGAACTTTCTTGTCCTGCTTTTTTATTTTCCTCCCTGCGACACTTTTTGGGAAAGACCTTCCACACATTCTGCAACACTCCTCCCTCTGACTACGAAATGTTTTTCTTTTGTTTGATTTCAGATGTTCATCGTCACTGTCATCATCTTCACTCGCAGCTTCTGAATTGTTTGATGAGAGACTGTGGTCTCTAGGTGGCAGCGTTTCCGTCACAGTGGAGGTGCCCCTCTCTGCTCTTTGTGTCTGGTGAAGATGTGAGGCCTTACCATGGATCAACTCACAGTCCGTCTCTGTGGACGCGTCTTTGGTCTGCGGCAGGTTTGACGTTTTCTGGACCTGACTGCAGCTCCTGCTCTGCTCAGAGGAAACGTCCATTTCACAGTCCGACCCAGAGAGTGTCCGTCTGTCTGAGGGGAAGATCGTAGAGACAAGTCAGCACGGAAATGATGAAACTGCACCACGATATCTGACCACGTTTAATATTACACTGATAAATTTGGGAATTAAACTTAAGTTACTAAATGACGATGACACTTTCATCAATTTCACTTTCACCTAATAATTTATTAAATGATGACAAATTAAATGACACCAGCAGCAAACTAAATCAATGACACCTGTAAAAGAAAAGAAAATCATTCTTGTCTCGATGTCTAACGCACCTGATCTGTGAACATTTGTCTCCGTCTTCGACATGACGTCCAGCAGTTGCCGTTGACGTTGGATCTCCTCGTGGGAGCTGGACACTTCTGCCTCGTATTCTCGGATCATTCTCTCCAAGATCCTGAAGATCTCGTCAGCAACCGCCGACAGACGCTTGTGAACAGCTGCCTTCTGCTGCTCAGCTGAAACATCTGGACGAAGATAGAGAGGAAAATATCAGACTTTCATGTTGTCTTATTCTGCTCCAAACAGCACAAGTCATTTACACTTTGTCCTGTCACTCAAAAACATTTTTAGTGTGGGTGCAGAAAGCATCTTTAACCCTGTTTTTTTATTAAAATAATAATGATATAAACAATACCATTTCCTGTCAACGTTTTCAAAGCGGTTCATGTAACTGAGTTACTAAATAATGTTTCTAAAACGTTTGTTTCTTTGTGAGCAGTGGTGGAAGAATTACATCTTATCTGACTATATAATGAAGAAAACTGTGTGTCTGTTCCACATTTTTCTCCTCACTGACTTGGTCAATCCATGTGAAATTTGGCACAGTGGTAGAGGGTCATGGGAGGATGCCAATGAAGCAATATTACATCAATTGGCCAAAGGGGGGCGCTATAGCAACCGACTGAAATTGCAAACTTTGAATGGGCATATCTCATGCCCCGTATGTCGTAGAGACATGAAACTTTGCACAGAGATGCCTCTCCTCATGAGGAACACATTTGCCTCAAGAACCCATAACTTCCGCTTATATAGATTTTCTGCCATTTTGAATTTTTTGAAAAACACTTCAAATGGATCTCTTCCTAGGAAGTTTGAGCGATCTGCATGAAACTGGGTGAACATAATCTAGGGAGCAATATCTAAAGTTCCCTCTTGGCAAAAGTTGGAAAACTTCCTAAAACTGAGCTTCTATAAGGCAATGAATATTGCGGAGGGCGTGGCTCATCACATAAAGGTGTAGAACATCTCAAGGGTTTCACCCATCACCACGCAACTTTGTAGGCATATGACCACACATAATCTGAGGGGACCCCTCCATTATTGACCCCATCAAACAAAATGGGGGCGCTAGAGAGCTCATTTCTTATCTAGGCCTAACCGCCATATGGATTTTTACTAAACTTGGTAGATATGTAGAACAGGATGCCTCAAGGTGACTGGAGAAATTTAACTCTAATTGGCAACTGGGTGGCGCTATAACAACAGAAAAATGCTTAAAAATGGCTAAAATGCGACCGATCGCTGTGGCTCCCCCTGTGGACCAATGTTTTGGTTTTATTTCTAATGTTTGGTATGACTAAGTCATGGTATGGTATGCTGTACATAATGGGCATGGACTAGTTTTACTTTAAATAAAAGTAGCAATTAAAATACTCTGTTACAGGTTAAAGTCCAGCATTCAAAATGTAGTAGAGTAGAAGTCTGAAGTAGCATAAAACAGAAATAATAAAGTATGAGTACCCAGTGGCAGTAACTGTCATGTAGTGTATTGACTGCAATTTTCATGCACTTGTACATTACTTGGGTATTTCTATATTATGCTGCCTTATATTTCTGCTGACTCCACCACATGTCAGAGGGAAGTACTGTACTTTTTAACTTCACTACGTTTATTTCCCACAGATTAAGATTCATGATACAAAATATAAATATCGCAGTATCACAGAATTAAAACATTTACATATTACTATCATCAGTCAGAAGGAGCCTTAAAGGAATGAAAACAAGCGGGTTATTTTTTGTTAAACAAACGTTTTATTTCTATATTTGAAAGTTGAACCATTTTTTAATGTTCGCATGTAAAAAAAAAAAAAAAAAAAAAGTCTCCCTTTTTCCCCAATATCACAGATAAGCAAATGTACGTGGTACAATAACTGTTAATTTAAGTAACATGGTATACCTTCAACCGTTGCAACCCTAATGATGTTTTATTATGGATTATTTTATAAAATACTTTATTGATCCTTTGGTAAAACTCACAAGTCACCCAGCTTGAAGTAAGTAAAATAAGCTGCACCTTTATCAGCTGCAACATTAAAGTGATGAACATATTAATGCATCAATAATTATGATCCAATTATCTGTTATATCTGAAATAAGTCATTCTGCATTATGAGTGCTTCACTTTACATATTTTCAGTGCATTTTGAGGTTAAAACTTTTCTGTTTTTGCCTAAGTATTATTTTAAAGGCACAGATTTTACTTGTAACAGAGTATTTTTACACTGTGGTACTTTTACTCCAGTAAAGTATCTGAGTACTTCTCCCACCACAGAGTAACAGATGATGTCTCTGATAACAACCTGCCTGTCCTCTGAATAATACACTTTTATATTAACTGAATAAAACCAGGCTGTGTTGACTCCTCTGATGAGCGCAGGTAGTGCTGTGTTGTCTGATTAAAGCAGGTGTGTTCAACCAGACCTGATGTTTGCAGCAGCTTCTCCTCCTCCACACAGCGGAGTATCTCCTCCTCCGCAGCAGCCAGGCTCTCCTCCACGCGCCTCCGCACCTCCTCAAGGTCACACATCATGGACTCGGTCTGAATTCAGCCTGTCACCGTGTCACAGCCTCAACACACACATTTTAATAAACCTTTAACAGGCTACAACTAAAAACACTCAGCTGCGAGCAGTACAGCTTCCGGGGACGTCTTCTTCGGCACCGTATAAATGTTTCTGTTGATGGTCAAACACCGCCACCCGCTGGTCACACACGGTACTACAACCTGGTATATCATGGGGGAAACAGAGGGGGCGGTGGAAGGAGATACTTTATTTAAGTAAAAATACACAATGGAGGAATGTAACTAGGTCTCAAGTACTGTATTTAGATACAGTTTTCAGATACTTGTTCTTTACTTGAGTATTTCATGGTATGCTTTTTTTATTACTCATATTTTGTTCTACATTTTGTAGGCAAATATTGTAGCTGTTTTTGTTTTATTCTGCTTAACTACATTTATTTGAGAACTTAAGTTGCTTTGCAGATATAATTAATTAGCAGATAAATTATGATACTATGATTTGGATTAAAATAAGACTGTAGATAATCCTTCATCCATTCATCCCACAGCAGAGATGTTCGCAACATTACAGCAGCAGAGGGACAGTGAAAACAGGAAGCATCAGTAGAAAGAAAAAAATAAAAATAAATCAACCAAAATAAACAAAATACCCAAAGCAATATATAAGTACGTGTCAGTAAAAAAAAAAAAACACAAGTCGGTGTGATAAGTATATTGTACAAAACAAATAGCAATATAAAAGAAGCAAAATTTAACTAAGAGACATACTGAAAGGTCCTCTTTTACCAGCTGCAAATTTTATAATAGGTATAGTATAAGTCACGTTGGAGATTTTTGGAGAAATTAGCCCCTCCTTAGGGACTGTTTGTTATTTATGAGGGGAGAGGGAGTGGTTAAAAAGGCGGAGGTATGTCAAATAATTTATTAAGGACTGGGAAGGGGCTTATTATTATTATTATTATTATTATTATTATTATCATTATTATTATTATTATTATTATTATTATTGTTGTTTTCTTTTTGGTTTAGGGGAGGGGCATACAACAACAACACAGCCAGAAACTGCAAAAACAGAAATCATCATTGGATTTTCAAATTTCTGACAGTCTTTGGACACATCATGCATGACGGAAAAAAAATGACCTCAGCTTGAAATATTCGCGTTTCATCAAAATCACTTCATTCTATGTCTCATTTAAAAGTATGCTAAAATAAGCCAATGGCACAAACTACCCAGGCTTTTTTCAACTCCATGATTTCGTATTTTAACTTTTAACTTTCAAACATTAAAGGGTAAGTTTTAAAACTCTAATTTCCAATTAATAGTGGAGGGAGGTTTGTGCATTTTCATTCATTGTAGTCAGTCAGCGAGGCTCAAGGAAAAATATTTGCAGCTTCGGGACGGTCAAAGTAAAAAATAAATACATTAAAAAAAGAAAGCAGTCACTCCTCTGCCACCTCTCTCCTCTGATAAATAAAATACAGTCCCTTAACAGCTGCAATATTAAGGTGATAAACAAATTAATACAACTCGACATATAATTAAATAATATAATGTGTATTATTCTGAAATGGGCCTCCTGCATAAAGAATACTATTATTTTTAATACTAAATACATTATGATGCCAAAACTTTTGTAGGCTACATTTATTCCAGTAAAATATCTAATGCAGGACTTTTACTTGTAAAGTAGTATTTCTACACTGTGGTGCTGCCACATGTCTGAAATAAGTACAATACTTCTTCCACCACTGCAGGTACCTCAAACATTATATAGTACAGTTGTTGAGAAAAAGTTGGTACTCTGCTGTCTTTGCCTTCAGAAGCAGAAGATACAAACCTGATTACTGCTGCTAAATAAATACTTTTACTTGTAGTACTTTTACTCTGCAGTCCATCCTTGATTGGTTCATTGTTGTATTTTCTTGCAGTATGTATTCAGTGTACATTTGTCCCTGGTTGCTGTTAAAGCAGGCTGAGTTTTCTTGTCATAAGTTGTGTTATAGAATAAAACATGGCCTCGGCTCGTCTTGATAACTGCCTTCCTTCAGTATGATCACAGAGCAGAGTTGCACAGTCTTTTGGGAGAGTAATTTTAATACCTTTTTACACCCAGAAGATTTTAAACATTGTAATCTGCTACATGTGAAACTAACAGGTGAAAAGGTCGAGCTCTGGAAACAAGTAAAGGCTCAGCCACCTACATGCAGGTCACATAAACCAGTGAACTGTGGGTCGGGCCTTATTATAAACTGTTCTGGTAGTTTGTAAAGAAGTTCACTGACATCATGGTCAGGTATTAATACCAACGTGTGGTGAGAGTCACATGTCTGGGTTTCACCTCTGCAGTCTGTGTACACACTCATGACGCTGCAGCATAAGCACTTCAACTGAACTGTAAACAGAGAGTGTTTAATTCATTTCTTTGTATAATATGATGTTAATTCAACGACAGAAGAGACTTGATGATCACTGAAGTAGGTGTGGGAAAAATTGATGTATTTATTGATGTAATTGATGTATATCGTGCATCCCTAGTTTGTTTAAAGCTGTCTCGTATTCTTAAGATCCCTTTTGTTCAACTACAAACAGCCTTGAAATCGTCATTGTCAAACCCACCAGACTCCATTTGAATAAACAGTCATTTTAATATCAACAGACACACTTCATTCAAAGACGACAGAAACAAAATAAAACTCACAACAACCATCTTGGTTCATCTTTTCACTGTTCCAACAATCACCAAGTTTGGTTTGATTGAAATAAACCCTTTAATTCACCCGATTAGATGTGAAGATATGCTGCCTCTATACACGCTACAATTACTGCTTTTTTAAACGGAGTCTGGTTGGTTTGGCGATGGAGATTTCAGGGCTGTTTCTGGTTGAATAAAAAGGATCGGTAACACTTTACTTGAAGGTATCGACATAAGGTTGACATGACACTGTCATAACTATGACATGACACGGTCATGAACCTGTCATGAACATTATGTACATGTCATAAACGTTTATGACTGCTGACATTAAGTGTTTTTAAGGGTTTTTGTCATGACAAGTTGACATTGTTTGGGTTGTCTTGATTATGACAACTTGACATTAATCAAAGAGACATTACCAGAAATTGTCTTAGCAATGACAAGTTGACATTGTCTGGTTTGTCTTGATTATGACAACTTGACATTGATCAAAGAGACATTACCAGAAGTTGTCTTTGTCATGACAAGTTGACATTGTTTGGGTTGTCTTGATTATGACAACTTGACATTAATCAAAGAGACATTACCAGAAGTTGTCTTAGCTAGACAAGTTGACATTGTTTGGGTTGTCTTGATTATGACAACTTGACATTAATCAAAGAGACATTACCAGAAATTGTCTTTGTCATGACAAGTTGACATTGTTTGGGTTGTCTTGATTATGACAACTTGACATTGATCAAAGTGACATTACCAGAAGTTGTCTTTGTCATTATAAGGACATCCCAAACAAATTTAATGTCATCTTGTCATGACAAAGACAATTTCCGGTAACGTTACTTTGATTAATGTCAAGTTGTCATAATCAAGACAACCCAAGCTATGTCAACTTGTCATTACAAAAACCGAATGACACTTAATGACAGCAGTCATAAACGTTTACGACATGTACATAATGTTCATGACAGGTTCATGACTGTGTCATGTCATAGTTATGACAGTGTCATGTCACTCCTATGTAGATACCTTCAAGTAGAGTGTTACCAAAGGATTTTACTCTCTAACATAAAGGTCTACCTGTGCGGGGATCTTTCCATAATGTTGCCTGACAGTGTCAAAAACAAGACAACATGTCTGACTCAGTACTCAATATGTCGTTCCCATCAGTCACTTGGACACAAAAACATTTAAAAACAGGACCCAGGCTGAAAAATACTGAACTCACTCTGAGGTTAAGTCTTGACCCAGTTCTTGTGACACAACACTGAGCAACGGTGACACACTTTTTTGTTCCCAAAATCAGTGTCAATCAAAACAGACAAATATTGAATGTTCAGACAGTTGATGACGTGTGGACCTGTATCATTGCAGCATGTGAGGTCAAAGGTCAGGGCTTTGGTGCTGAGTTAATGATTCATATCTCGATCTGACTCTGGGAAAATTATATTTTTCTCTTTATGGACCTGAACATGTGAATTTCTGGAATAAACGTGCTTCACTTGCTGACTGGTAGAAAAATGTGTCACTAAGTAAGAAAGGTAAGATACTAAGATAATCAATGTGCGTGCAGGTGCCGTGTCAGTAAACAGTGTGAGGTCTAAGGACTGCTGAGGTTAGCGTGTTTTTGGTCAAATATTTAGTTTATCCAGTGTTTATTTTTACAGGCAGTGGTGGAAAGTAACTAAGTATATTTACTTAAGTTTGATGTATTTCCATTTTCTGCTACTTTAAATTTATACTCCACATTTTAGATGGAAACACTGGATTTTTTACTCCACTATATTCATTTGACAGCTTCAGTTGCTTTACAGATTCAGATTAATAATACAAAATATAATCAGGATATGATGCGTTATTATAACAGACAGTCGGCCCCTGGGCACAGATATACAAAAGGCTCCACCATGTCCCCTTCACAGGAGCAAGGCACAGACTTTGTGCTCTATTTGTGGTTGGTAATTTGAGTGTCATTTTGCAGGTGAAGGCCAGAAGGGGCCCCTGACACTCTGGGCCCCTGGGCCTGTGCTGGGTGGACCCGTTCTGCAATCCATCCATGATTATTATGGATTAAGATGAGATAAGCGAGGAAATCCTAAAACTGACAAGCAGTAAGAAATGCACTGTAGAGTGGGGATACATTTTGTGGCAGGTTAGAAATACAGTCTGAAAGAAGAATGTGTGTCCCCAAAAAACGTCACAAAGGTTATTAAGGCCGGATTAAACTTGTGCGACAACTCTATGCAAAGTGTACTGCGGGTAGTTTGATGTGCACCTACTTTGAAACGTAACCACGACATGTAGGCTGAAACCATTTCCCTCAGTGGAAACAAAGCTTTTATTTATTTTATTTTCACCCTAGTGCAAATATCAACACATTGCTATTTGTACCCTGGTGTATAGCAGTGTATGCTATCTTTAAGTGGATTTATGGTTGTGTGTAGACCCTACGCACATGGCCTACGCCGTTGTGAGCATTTTTACTTAGGCGGTGGTGTGTCTGTCACTCTGCAGTTACACCTCCAAAACACTGGTCAGCGGTAGAGGTTTCTGTGAAGTCCTGTAAAGTTTAGTTGATTCAAAACACACATTAAACACACATTAAACATGGCTTAATAGAGACAGTTTCAAACACAAGTACACAAATCAGCTTCACTATAACTCGCAGCATTCACAGACTAACACTTGTCTTTATCTGGACACATTTTCCCCACAAATACAACATGCTAACGTCATTAGCACACACCTATGGCATTTTACATTGTATAAATTAGCCTAGCAGCTAGCAGACTTTTCCTCTACTCATATGAAGCCAGGGACAACAGCAACATTTAACAAAGGTAACGTTACAAAATTCGGCTCCGTTACAACTCACAAGGTTCACTGACAAAACAACTGACTTATACTAAACACGTTTTCCAAACGAATACAACATGCTAACGTTATTAGCACGACCCTATGGCATTTTACATTGTATAAATTAGCCTAGCAGCTAGCAGAGATTTCCTCTGCTCATATGAAGCCAGGATAAATGACACACAAGACTTAAAATGTTATTTTGTGGAGGCTTTTCAGTGTAAAATGCCAGAGGCTTGTGCTAATAAAGTTAGCATGTTGTATTTGTGGTGAAAATGTGTCCAGATAAAGACAAGTGTTTGTCTGTGAATGCTGTGAGTTATAGTGAAGCTGATTTGTGTACTTGTGTTTGATATTGTCTCTATTAAGCCATGTTTAATGTGTGTTTAATGTGAGTTTAATGTGTGATTGCATGATGCAGTAAAATATGAACAGAGACATTTAACACATTTTCAAGATATTTTTTATTAAAAATATTCAAAACAGTTTAAAAATACTTTCTATAACATTTAAAATACATTACTGATACAGTTGAAATATCATATGAAAGCTGGTTTTGTCTTTAAAATGAGGTTTAACAGCAGCTGCAGCTCGTCTGTTCATCATTTGTCCTCCAAGACTCTGAAACTGTTGTAATGATCGTGTTTGTTAAATTCAGAATTGCTCTTTGTAAGCGCCGCTGCACATCGTGGATAGTGCTTTCACTTAGTGTCACACAGAGTTCAGTGTCCAAATCACACCGTGAGTATTTCCCTTTGATCTTTTCCTGAGGATCAGTTGGACGTATGAATCAATGAGCACCTGAGGAAAGTTTATTTTAAAGTTCTGGAGGAGACTCCATTTCATCAGTCTGTATAATCTGAGGTCACTGCTCACACTGCCTTTTTGTTCTGCAGGCTCAGAGCACTGTTCACACAGTATGGGATGATGCTGACAGTGACCAGAGGCACGGTGGCGCTCTTGCAGAAGGACAGCAGGTAGTAGAGGGCCACGGTGTGCGTGGGAGGCTTGAAGGAGTCAAACAGGTGCAGCAGGAACAGAGAGCTGATGACGCAGCCGACTTTGACCAGCGTGTTGCTGCTCTTCTTGGTCTCAGTATAGAGGGGCGAGTGCAGGCCCAGGCCCAGGCCGAACAGGGTGCCCATGTTACGCAGGAGGCTGGCGAAGGGCGTGCTGTCCAGGTGGACCCACTCGGGCCTGTCGCACCACCTCTGGGCTTTCTCCAGGGTCCACAGCAGGTCCACACCCACAGCTTTGAGGAGGACGTAGAAGCCCAAAGCGAAGGAGGTCAAGAAGAGAGTGGTGTAGAAGTATTTCTTCATGCTGGCGTTGTAGATCCACTGAGTCCTGTTGAAGGCTTCGGCCACGATCATACCTGGAAATATCCAGTGAAATGTCCAGGTCAGTATGATGTGTTAACAGTGAACATAACAGCACACTCCATAGTACCTCCAGTCGCACTCCAGAGTTGAAATAAAGCTCCTTTAATGTCATAAAATTTGACTGGATCATTCCTCTCATCTTCAAGAGCATATAAAAATTTTTTGAGATGTTTTCACCTGACAGGATTTTTTCTTTTTTTTACGAAAACTTGTTAGAGGACTTTATGATGCACAAAAAATCCCTAACAAATTATTTCAGTTTGGGGGTGCAACTGGGCTTGGGCGTGGCACGTCAGCTCTATAGCACCCCCAGCCTTCTTTTTGCGTCTGAATGAATTATGACGCCCTTCCTGTCCTCAAAAACTCACAAATCCTGCAATTTTTCTCTCGTCTGTTTTTACGTTTTTTTTGTCTATGCACCAAAACAGAAGCAAGTTCTTCATATGTGAAAAACAACTTGGCAATAAACATGGTTTTATTCTTCTAATTCTTCGTACTGACCTGAAATGACACCAGCAACGACCTGATGGGGGAAGTGGGCAGCGATGAAGACCCTGGAGAGACACACGCACACCTGGACTCCGCAAAACAGCGTCCATAAGGCAGCCTTCAGATACCTGTAAAAACAAAAAAAGATAATATTATTTCAAAGAAGGCAGCACAACAAATCAACCTTATATAACAATATAACAACACAGTTCTTCTCTGCTGGTCATGAGAACCTCAGCCGCCTGGACGTCAAAACAACTCGTGTATAATCTTCAGGAGTCAATGATCAACCACAGAGCAGAGAGCAGATAGTGTGTCTGTGATGATAAGCTCAGGGTGGGAGAAAATGGAAAACAACTCAGACCACTAAGATTTGAGACTCACCAGTCCTTGTTGGTGGATTTCTTGCTCCCAAACTTCTTCTTGCTGGTCGCGATGGCGAGGATGGAGGTCACCAGGGTGTAGTAGACACCTGCAGCGCCCATGGCGTGGCCTGAGGGGCTGCCTGTATGACACAGACACAGAGGGTGGATAATATCAGCAGCTGATTCACTCAAATAGAACAATGACTGCAATGTGGAACAGCCTCTTTTAATGTTACCACGGTTACAGACAGAGGTGGAAAGTAACAAAGGTGGAAAGTACATTTACTCGAGTACTGTGCAAAATGGTGGCGGCTCAGCTCTCTCCCTCAGAGACAGCAACTACAGACATGACTTATAAACAAATATTTAACATCTATTAATTAAACAGTTAACATTTACCTGTAAATGTGTAAATTGAATGTGTCCTTTTTATTTTATTTTATTTTTAAAGTCATACCTACAAAAGTTTTTATATACTGCTGCAACTGCTTTTATTTATTTATTTTATTTTATTCTTATTTTTTTTAATACTTTATATTGTCATATAATTTCATGTATCTCATTACGAAGCTCATGTACCAATGACATTTCCTCCTTTTTTTAAAGTGAGAAATTATGTAAATAGGTGTGTCACTCAGTGATACATATAATAATAAACTATTGATATGCAATGATAAAAATAAATAAATAACAACAACAGTTACGGTACAGGTTTGAATTTTAAAGTATGCTATCGTAATTTTGGTGTCATAGAAAAATATCTTTGATTCCATTTCATATCATATTTAAGGTTTTGTCTGCTATATTTCATGGCTCATAATATCACAGTTTTCCTTCTTTCAGTATTTCAAAAATTAAGAATAAAAAAGAATAATAAAAGAATTTAAAAAAGAAAAGAGAAAAAAATTAACAAAAAAAAGTACCCACACACGCTCAAAAAAATAAAATAACATAAAATAAAAATGATTTAACTACGGAGGGAAGCCTTGCGAAATTTCGTTACCTGAGTTTCATGGCAACAAAGATCATTCATTCATTCATTCATTGTATTTTACTTCAGTTTTCATATTTAATGGAGGAAATATTGTTCTATTTACATTTATCTGCTATAGTTACAAGGTACTTTTCAAATAAAGATTTTACATTTAACAACATATAATAAGTTTATACATGATATAAAACATCTTAAAAATATGTCATGTCTATATATCTACAGTACGAATTGTTCTACCAAATGATTATTTCCCCTTTAAACCTCTAAAATGGCCCAAAGAGGTAAAATTATTATTAATATGTCGCAAAAAGTGCAGATTTAATTGTAAATAAATTGTTTTCACTTCTTTCCAAACGACCTAACTGTGTGCGAAGTAGTTAAAACTGTAACATATGATAATTTATCAGCTACAGAAGCTACTTAAAATACACTTTGTTGTTAATACTGATTTATACATTTGAATGCAGAACTTTTTCTTGTAATGGAGTGGTTTTACTTTGCGGTTTTGGCACTTTTATTTGAGTATTTCTTCCACCACTAATTAAAGACAAAACCTGTGCTTTACAAGCAGAGAAAAGCTGGTAACGGCCCTGAATCCCAAAAGCTTCAGGTTCACTGTGTGGTAACTGGTTTCACTAAATAACAACATTAACGGACAGCTTAAAGGCCTTAAGATGGGTCCTGATACACCAGATCCATTGGTGTAGATTTTAGGGGGGAGCCGGGGACACGTCCTTCTCACTATGTACAGAGGACTTAATTGAAGGGACATAATTAAAGATGTTTACACCCTAAATTGACACTTGGAAAGTCACCATAATGCAGGAAAGGTAGTGTGACATCCCAAAATATTCTGGTGGAGGACGCATGTGTATCCCTGCTAATGTTGCAACAAAATCTACCCCCTTAACCAGATCTTGAGGCCCCGTGTGTCAAAACCTGCAGCCCACAAAGCTAAATTTACTTGTGTTTACTCAAACTGCCACAAAGCAAAGCTGCAGCTGTGTTCCAGGAGAGTCAGAGGAAAGGGTGGGTTAACAGGAGCCCTGCAGCAGAAACATGAATGTATGTATAGTGTGGTTTCTCACCTGGCCCAGTCTCACAGGTCATGGGGTACTGCTCAATGTGAGGACGGACTGTGTTTGCATAATAAGGCGTCTCATGGACCCACCAGTACGGCCGCTCCCCAAACAGAATCCTGAAGGAGACGAAAGAAACATGCACTCCGTTATAGTCAATAAAAAAAACATTTAAAGGACATTTAAAGAGTTAAAGGATTTACTGGACTCACCATTTGAACACCAGGTTGAGCCAGTCTCCGATCACAGCCACCCAGATGAGCTTGATGCCCACTGAGGAGCGCAGGTGAAACCACAGCGGGAAGAAGATGAAGAAGGTGTTCCTGAGGTCAGCCGCCCAGGAGACCCAGAGAAACAAACCCTGGGCGTCCTGATAGTTGGTCTGCAGGTAGCGGGTGGTGCTCACCCCAAAACCCTGCAAGGTGTCCATTATAGCATTCATCTTTGCCTCAGAGGAGGGAGAGAAGGAGGGAGAGAAATCTCAGTCTGCTGCTGTGTGACAAAAAAACCCAGACTGTTGCTATCAGTCACTCAGCTGGTTGGTTTTATACCAGAGGGACCCACTACCCAAACGCATGCTCACACTGATCTTTGGACCTTGCACATGTGTAATAAAACACAGGGAGTCAGGGGAGTTTGGGAGGTTTGTCACACAAACAAGCTGAAAAGATACAAAAGACGTCAATTGTTATCTTTGTCGCTGAACTGCTGTACTGTACGGAGACAGAGAGAGGAAGTCAGTTGACCAATAACTAGATTTCACAATTATGACCTAAATGTAATCGATCACAAACAAACCAAGCAGTTTGCAGAATAATGTGCTGTTAGTCAGGGCTGTAGCCATGGAGTCAGCACAGGGAGGAGGGCATTGGATGGGAGTCTGAGGGTCATCATAAGTCAAAGAAAAACTAATTTCCTATTATATAATTTATCATAAGCAAGTACATCTATACAGCATACTATACTAATACAGCGTGTATCTCTGCCAAAAAGTTGCACTTGAACACACCGCAGCCAACTGGACCTATGTTCTGCGCATGTGTGAGAGAAAATAGGGATATTGGACCCTTCAAAATGTCCACCTGTCAATTAGCCATTTGTTATTGTTGCTGGGATAAGAATGCATTACAGGGTCAAATAACGGATTTTCATGCTGAAAGTTGGGATTTTGAAATTTCACCCAGAATGACACCCCCATGCAATAAATCACCCCCTTGACCTGTGACCTTTTAATTTGTCTGTGAGGGAGTTTTGAATTTTGGAAATGGACAAAAATGTTTAGGGGTAACAAAGGGGAAAGACCGCCAGGATCGATTCAAGATGCTAGCAAGCCAGTTTGCACATTAACAACTCAACCAGGTGCTATAAAGAACAACGCATGTTTACTGTGTGATAGCGCAACACATTCTCACTCCGACCTCGTCACATATTGACGTTTGGTCATGGACTTTCCACGTCCACATACGATGAGAGGTACCCTGGGTGTGTTGGTTGTTGACGTTCTGGGACGCCGTGTAAAGTTCTGCCTGTTACATTTATTGTCTGTTTCAAAATACACTTCTGTTTTCACAGGAAATTTACTGTTTGCATACAGCCTCTTTCAAAATAAACGCACTATGTCGGTACAACACCGTGAATTGACTTTTCTTTCCTCCAACAACTAAAGCATATGCTAAGGTTTAGAAAAAAGAGAACCGGGTTTGGCTTCAGAATCGTACAGGACACAAACACCCCTCTCCCGGGTAAAAGTCAATGTTATTTGGACTCATCCACCACCCCTCCTGCCTGGACCCAAACAGACTTTCGCCGCCTTAACTTTAATTTTAGTCCCACCATGTTTCCCCCTTACACCACTGAGCACAGTTAAATTATAACGGTGTCCGGCTGCGTATCATGGCAACGTTGAAGGATGTTTTTTTCATTAGTGTCTGACGCCACATGTCACTGCAAGCCCTGGATTTTGATGACTTTGGAGTGAGACCGGGCTCGCTAGCAAACAGTAACACAAACAGTTACAAAGTGTTCTTGCTAAAGAGCTCAATGGCTAAAAAAATAATCCATCTTTATATAACAAGTTTTTATTTTGATCTCATTACCACTTGACTTTAGTCTTTTGTTTACTTTCCTCACTTCTGTGTCTCTTCTCGGTCGCTGAGCTGAACTGCCAATCAGAGTGATTTCACTCACCTATGGGCTTCCACTGTCTCAGACTCTGATTCAACATGCTGAGTTGGCCAAAAAGTGCTGACAAATGCAGACGGTGCGGGAAACACCACAAAAACTAGGGCAACAGACATTCTTCATCGAATTGGTGTGTCTGGGCCTTGCTCTGACCTGAGGTGGGGGGTTCGAACCCTGGAGTGGGGTAACACTTCTGTGCTGAGTTTGCATGCTCCTCCTGTGTCATCGTGGGTTTTCTCTGGCTACTCCAGCTTCCTCCCACAGTCCAAAGACATGCAGGTTAACTGGTGACTCTAAATTGTCTGTAGGTGTGAATGTGAGCGTGAATGGTGTCTGTCTCTATGTGTCAGCCCTGTGATAGTCTGGTGACCTGTCCAGGGTGAACCCTGCCTCTTGCCCAATGTCAGCTGGGATAGGCTCCAAAGTTTAAGACTTGGGACTTGTCGGTCTTGAGGTGGGACTTGACTTGGGATGTGTCCTCCTCAGGAAATATTAAAATTACTGCCTTGCTTTTAATTAAGCTGCAACATTTATTTATTTTTTTAAATATCAGATGTGTCCTCGTTCTTCCAGTCGTCCCTCTTTCCTCATCATGCAGTCAGTGAGTAATAATTTGTCAGTTACGTAATTGTGTTTTTTGATGATTTGGTGGAAGCATCTCACTGGAGGAGCGAGCAATTTGTGGGTTACATAAGATGATCAATGATTAAATGATTGGACTGAAGCTGAAAAGATAGTGATAAAACAGAAGCAGCAGATTGGCAGGTTGTAGGTCAAGCACAGGCTGCTGCTCTGTCAGGACAAACAGGGACGTCCCCATAGATGAGCTCATAATTGATCTCAAATTGTGATAAGAATTTCTCACACTGGGGTCCCAACCCTGAGTAGGAAGAAAATAGTGACGCACTCTGCACTATCCCTGGCACACAGACGATTAACTGTGAGCCAAGATCAATGGATTTCACAAGCTTGAGCTCAGAACAGGAGCTTCTAAAAAAATTCTTAGTAATCTGTGATCCGTCAGAGGGGTGGCAGGTGATCTCTGTAGCACAGAGGCGCCTCAAGGGGTGTAAAGGTTAAGGAACCTGTCTGCACTGTCCCAAAGGCAAACAAACTTGCTAGCCTTGAGTAAAGTCCGATGGGGGTCACAAAGAGGCAGGACAGAGGGGGCTGTCCGGCCCGGGAGAGCTTGGCTGCAATCTAACTGACAAAAACAAGACCCAGATTCAGTGCATCACCCTCAGGAGGAGGTTATCATGGATCTTCTCCACAGTTGGGGGATCGAGCTGGCAGTTCATCTGCAGACCACATACAGCAGGTATGAGGGTTTGTTTAGCCTGGCGTCCTCAGTGGCCGACCTGCACACGGCATTCTTCTACTTCTTCCCGATCTGGTTCCACCTGCGGAGGGACACTGCGCTCAGGCTCATCTGGGTGGCCGTCCTTGGAGACTGGCTCAACTTAGTCCTGAAATGGTAACAACGGTTTAAATGTAATGTTGATCTAAATACATACAGAGAGAAGAGTTGTATTTTGAGTTTCTTGGTGTTTCTGTGGCAGGGTTCTGTTTGGGGAGAGGCCGTACTGGTGGGTCCATGAGACCCGGTTTTATGAAGCAGGACAGGCCCCTTCTCTGCAGCAGTTTCCCATCACATGTGAAACTGGACCAGGTACAGTTCAGACCTGCAGTGGGTCACAAGAGGATTCCTGAAGAATTGATTGTTCTATTTATTGATTTATCTTCAGCCTGGTTAATAGTAGGGCTGCACGATATGACGATAATATGCGTTAACACTGTTGATTATTGTGATAGGGATGTTACTTAAGATAAATAAAAAGATGTTAAAATGTTGAGTTTTGAAATTGGTCCAGTGTTTCGGGAGACGTCTGTAGCCAGTGGCCATGAAACACGCTGCAACGTATTTACTCAGCGCATGTTCGCACTGTCAATTTACGTCCAATAAAAGTTTCTGTTTTTGCCAATTAGGGCTCAGATTGTTATGGCCTGGGTTGCAGCCTGTTTCCCAGCTGCTGGATGCAGTGATGTTATTCAATACTAGCCAAATTCAAAAATTGTTGTTCCCATTCGTCACTTAGACACAAATATGGGAAAATAGGGTCCAGGTTTAAAAATCCCAAAGTGTGCTCAGTTATGCCTTTCTTCTGCTTTTAGATTACTGCTCAAATACGACAAATTTGCTTGTTGAATTTCAAAATATGAAAGGAAATTATTTCCCAAATTATTTTACAGTCTAGTTTCCTAATGATACTCTCTTTCAATTGACTCAAAAAAATCCTTGACTGCAATATCAGTCTTTCTCAATGTGGTGTCCCCCCCGCACACGTTGGCATCGTGATGACAATAAAAAAGTACCCTAGTATGGTAAGGCAATTCCTAGGTACATGATCACCAGATGATATCTACAGTGTTTGGCAAGTGCTCGAATCTTTCTTTGAATGAATATGATCTCAGATAACTACGTCATAAACTCCAGTACCTTTGGCCTTTTGTGGTGTTTCTTATCTATTAATTTGTTTAAAGGCATTTCAGAATGGATTGCACAATATCTCCTTCTGTCATGTTGTATTTGCTCCAGTTTTCTTCTCTGTGTACATATATACAGTGGTGGGATGTATCTTAGTACATTTACTCAAGTACTTAAGATCAGATCTGGGGTATTTGTATTTTACTTTTTTCTGACCATATAATATTTAACATTATGTGCAATGGAGTTGCACATAATTACATTAGTAAAGGGTCTCAATATTTCATCCACCGCTGCATATACAGTATGTTTTTGCTTTGTCTAACAAGAGGATATTCTGGGACAGCTGTAGCTCAGGAGGTAGAGCAGGTCATCATCCACTAATTGGCGACATAGATCAATGGTTCGATCCCAGGCTCCTCCAGTCTGGGTGTAACCTTGGGTGCAACACAGAACCCCAGATTGCGTACAATGCTGTGCAAGTGAATGTCTATGCTGAGTAGCAGGTGGCATCCTGTATGGTAGCCTGGGGAACCAGTGTATCAATGGGTGATTGTGACATGCAGGCGAACGTATAGGCGTTTTAAAAGACTCGAAAGGTGCTATACAAGTGCAAGTCCATCCATCCATCCATTTTCATCTGCTTATCTGGGGCCGGGTTGCAGGGGCAGCAGGCCAAGCAAAGCGCCCCAGACGTCCCTCTCCCCAGCAACGTTTTCCAGCTCCTCCTGGGACCCTGAAGTGTTACCAAACCAGATGAGATATCGGATCCCTCCCGTGTGTTCTGGGTCTGCCCTGGGGCCTCCTACCAGTGGGACGTGCCCGGGACACCTCTCATGGGAGGCGTCCAGGAGGCATCCTGATCAGAAGTCTGAACCACTTCAACCTATTCCTTTCAACACAAAGGAACAGCGGCTCTACTCTGAGCTTCCTCCGGATGTCCGAGCTCCCTACACTGTCTCTACGTCTGAGCCCAGACACCCCACGGAGGAAACTCATTTCGGCCACTTGTATTGACCTCATTCTTTTGGTCACTACCCAGAGCTCAGGACCATAGGTGAGGGTTGAGACGTAGATGGACCAGTGAATCGAAAGCTTCACCTTCCGGCTCAGTTCCCTCTTCACCACAACAATCCGGCGCATCACTGCAGACACCGCACCAAACCACCGATCCATCTGATGTTCTAATCAACCCTCACTCATGAACAAGACCCCAAGATTCTTGAAATCCCTTGCTTGAGGCAGTAAATCTCTCCCAATCAGGAAATCTATCTAAAGGATATTTGCAGATGGAATCAACGCTTATTACAAAGATTAAAGTGATTTCAGGTTAGAATTAGGAATTTTAAGTCAAATGCTGGAGAGGTGTGCAGGGTTAAAATAGGATCATATCTTATTTTAACCCTGCACAGCTATATGGTTAAATAACTTTTGTTCTAACATGGGATAATATAACTACAATAAATCTGCTTTGAGATTGCATCTCTGCAGATGACACTGTGGTTGATAAACCCCGAGATTAAGCCTAAATCTTCTCCTTGCAGGCAGCCCTTCAGGTCATGCTATGGGTGCAGCTGGTGTCTGGTATGTCATGGTAACGGCGCTACTCGGTATAGCAACAGAGAAGCGATGCCCCCCTTTACTATACAGGTTAGTCTGTGGTGATAAAACCATTCATTCCTCTAAAACCTTTAAATAAATCTGCCATCTTCAAATGTGTTTTTAATGATTCTTTAAACTCTGTGCACTCATATATTCACTCTCTATCAGATTCTTGCAGTTAAATCTGTGGATGCTAATGGGTCTGGTAGAGCTGGTGGTCTGCATGTCCAGGGTCTACATGGCTGCCCATTTTCCACACCAGGTCATCGCTGGAGCCATTACAGGTAAGTCTGCCTGATGTTTGATTTTTGTGAAGACTCATGCACATCGAATAACATGCTATAAAAGCCATTGCTTACCCAAAAGCATATTCAGGAGCTCCTCTGGCCCTCTGTTTGATTGATCCCTTATGTTTCTGTGTCAGGTATACTTGTCTCTGAGGTTGTCTCGAAGCAGAAATGGATCTACAACGCCAGCATGAAGAAATACTTCTACACCACTCTCTTCTTGACCTCCTTCGCTGTTGGCTTCTACGTCCTCCTCAAAACTGTGGGTGTGGACCTGCTGTGGACCATTGAGAAAGCCCAGAAGTGGTGCGTGAAGCCGGAGTGGGTCCACCTGGACAGCACGCCCTTCGCCAGCCTCCTGCGTAACATGGGCACCCTTTTCGGCCTGGGCCTGGGCCTGCACTCGCCCCTCTACGCCAAGACCAAGAGGAAGAAATCAAGCACCAGTTTCAGGCTGGGATGTGTTATCATCTCCTTGTTCCTGCTCCAGCTGTTGGATGGATGGACTTTTCCCTCTGAATATCTTATGACTTTCTATTTCCTGTCTTTTGGTAAAAGTGCAGTTGCACTTTTAATCCCAACCACTCTGGTTCCCTGGGCGCTCAGCTGGATTTGCAAGGCAACGAGAGAAGACAAGAACTTGTGATTCTGTTACAACAATTCAAAGTCACTTATTGTATTAGTTTAAACTTCTATATTTACTTGTTTCTTCTTATGTTTAATACACAAGGACATTTATAGTTTTTTGGACAATATCCCTGAAGTTATTGTGCCGGCCTGGATATCACTTCCTTTGAGGAATATGTACTGTAGTTTGACAATTTGGGAAATATTCCCTTTCTTGTCAAGATTTAGATGATAAGACTGGTACCAGTTTAATGTCTGTACGCTGGATATGATGCTACAGCTAGCAGCTCGTTAGCTTAGCTTGACGGGGAAACAGCTGCCTTGGTTCTGTTCAAAGATAAGAAAATCCACCCAACAGTACCTGTAAATCTCATCAATGTAAAAATAATATATATAATTTGTTTATTGAACAAGTTTAAAAATGTCAGTATGTGGGTTTATGGGGGTTGTGTCAGAAGCACCTACTTCCTGCAGTCTCCATGAATTACCTTATGGGGAAACAATAAATCCTCCTTTGTACACTAAGGTTTCTCCATCCATCCATTTTCAATCTTATCCAAAGCCGGGTTGCGGGGGCAGCAGGCTGAACAAAGCACCCCAGACATCCCTCTCCCCAGCTCCTCCTGGGGGACCCCAAGGTGTTCCCAGGCCACATGAGCTATGTAATCCTTCCAGTGTGTTCTGGGTCTGCCCCGGCGCTTCCTACCAGTGGGACGTATCCAGAACACCTCCAATGGGAGGCGCCCAGGAGGATCTTGATCAGATGTCTGAACCACTTCAACCGATCCCTTTCAACATGAAGGCGCAGCGGCTCTACTCCGAGCTCCCTCCGGATGTCTGAGCTCCTCACCCTATCTCAAAGGCTGAGCCCAGACACCCCACAGAGGAAACTCATTTGGGCTGCTTGTATCCGTGATCTCATTCTTTCAGTCACTACCCAGAGCTCATGACCATAGGTGAGGGTTGGGCCGTAGATGGACCACTAAATTGAAAGCTTTGCCTTCTGGCTCAGCTCCCTCTTTACCACAATGTTCCGGCACAGTGCCTGCATCACTTTAGATGCTGCACTGAACCACCGATCCATCTCACGCTCCATTCTACCCTCACTTGTTTTAAGTCGCTCGTTTTTGTTCACATTAACAAAGAAGATAGAGCATGTCAACTGGTGATCTCATTGTGTTACCTTTGGACAGAGCCAGGCTAGCTGTTTCCCCCCTGTTTTCAGTCTTTATGCTAAGCTAAGGTAAATCTCCACTGCCGTGCCAATGTTTAGACAGCTCAAATTTCCAAAGCCCCATTAGTCTAAAAATGGCCCTTTGGAATGAAAGTCCATTTCTCTGACAGATGATCCCAAAAACAAACGCCCATTGCTCCAAAGTCCAGTTTCTCTAATAATACCCAATAGCATATGACGGTGCTGTCACATCTCAATTGTTAATTTCGGTTGAAATGAACTCAGGTCTGTTTGTGTGGTTAGTATGGTTTGTTTGGGCTTGTGTGAAAGTTTTCAATCGAATCCTGCGGCGGACCAAACAACCAAACCGAGACCGCTCGAAAAGGTGTCTCGGTGAATCCCATATAGGGACCATTTTTCAACTTGTTTACTACCCACATGGGCCCAACATACAAATGTTGGCGGGTTAATGGGCGTTAGAGAAATTGGCTTTGGATCGTTATTTAGACTAACGGACTTCAGAAGTTTGGGGTGTTGGGACATGGGCAGTCCCCACAATCCCCTGGTTCAGGGACACAGAAAGTGGTATCACAACAACTGCAGGGACCAAATTATGGTTGTTTTTTGGTCTGTATTCAGCCTTCAAGGTCTTTCTGTCTGTTCAGGGCACATACAGGTCTGCAGACATTGCAGCCTCCTTTAATGTCAACCTGAGTATCATCAAGTAAACACATTTTTATACAAACGCAGCTGGCAACTCAATAAACAAAAGTTCTTTTTCAGCCGAGTAATGTAAACACGCTGAAATAAAAACTGTGTTATAACCATCTGAGTTGTGCTTATTTTAGAAGTACCTGGTTTTCTCAGAATGTCTCAGACTGATACTGATTAATTCTCTGGCAGGAACAACCATTAAATATTAACCAGAGCATGCTCTCTTCACTCGGCAGTCCCACATAGTGACACAGCCTTACACCACAGCCATGAGCTTTCAAAAGAGACACACAGGGTCAAGGGGCAGAAAGCACTGCAGACAACACGTGTGCCCCTGAAGGCTCTCGAAGCTGTACATTGTTCAGGGCGACGTATCAAAGGATGAATGGTACTGAGATCAGCAGGATTGTAGAGATGTGACACGCCTCTGCAACTCTGCTAATGAGATTATAAACTCACCTGAAGTCACCTAAAGTCACTATTATATAAAAGGAGGATCATATCATAACATTTTCAAAATATCAAAATTATGTTTTCTTTTTGACTTAAAAAAATATCTTTGTATGGTCTTGGACATATTTTTATCATATTTTCTAAATGAAAACAACAGATATTCCATGGACGTCATTTTCTGCCAATGTGATGGCAAAAAAAAGATCCTGTAAGATTTTTTCAAATAATGACTTAGTATCTCAAAATAACAACATAATATCGTAAAATAATGAAAAATATTGACATACTTATTTCAAAATAGGCATGATATCTCTGATATTAAGAACATTTCTCATTATTTTTGAAATACTCATTATTTTGAGAAAGCATCTCATTATGTTGTGATACTGACTCATTTCTATTTCTATTTGGAGACACTTAGTCATTATTTTGTGGTAGGTTTGTCATTATTTTGCAATACAAAGTCAATTTGAGATACTACGTCATTATTGTGAGGTACAAAGTCATTATTTTGAGATAAGTGAGTCAATATTTTGAGATAGTATGTCATTATTTTAAGACAAGTATGTCATTATTTTCTAGATAGAGTCAATATTTCACAATACATCAAGATTATTTCAAAATACAAAGTCATTATTTCGAGATACTACGTCATTATGTCAAGATTAGTTCGACATTATTGTTGAGATACTGAGTAATTATTTCTAAATGGTAAGTCATCATTCTAAGATAGTTCTTTGTTTCCAAAGTACAAAGTTATTATTTTGAGACAGTGAGTAATTATTTCGGGATAAATATGTCAATATAACGAGAGACTATGTAATTGTAATTGTATTTCAAGATATTTATTAAACATTTCAAGATACTATGTCATTATTTCAAGATATGTATTAAACATTTCAAGATAGTATGTCATTATTTCAAGATATTTATTAAATATTCCAAGATACTATGTCATTATTTCGAGATATTTATTAAACATTTCAAGATAGTATGTCATTATTTCAAGACATTTATTAAAGATTTCAAGATACTATGTCATTATTTCAAGATATGTATTAAACAGTTCAATATACTATGTCATTATTTCAAGATATTTATTAAATATTCCAAGATACTACGTCATTATTTCAAGATATGTATTAAACATTTCAAGATACTATGTCACTATTTTGAGATATTTATTGAACATTTCAAGATACTATTTCATTATTTCAAGATATTTATCAAATATCCCAAGATACTATGTCATTATTTTTGAGATATTTATTAAACATTTCAAGATATTATGTCATTATTTCAAGATATTTATTAAACATTTCAAGATACAGTGTCATTATTTCAAGATATTTATCAAATATTTCAACATACAATGTCATTATTTTTGAGATATTTATTAAATATTCCAAGACACTATGCCATTATTTCAAGGACCAGAATACTAAGTCATTATGTCGAGATTAGTTTGACATTATTATTTAAATACTGATGAACAATTTTGAAATATAAAATCATCATTCCAAGACAGGATTTTTTTTCCAAGGTATAAGGTCTTTATTTTGAGGCTAGTATGTCAATATATCAAGATACTATGTCATTATTTCCAAGATACTTAGCAATCAATGGTTTTGAAATACAAAGCCATTAATTTGAGATTATTTGTCATTATTTTGAAATAAGTGAGTCAATATTTCAAGATACTAAGCCATTATTTAAAGATAATTATCCAATACATTGAGATACCAAGTCATTATTTTGAGATACTAACTCATTGTTTTGAAATAATTGGTTTTTATTTTGAGATAACTATTCAATATTTCAAGATACCGAGTCATTACTTTGAGATAAGTGAGTCAATATTTTGACATACTATGTCATTATTTTTGAGATGGAGTCAATATTTAAAAAAAAAAAAAAAAAGGAGTCATTATTTCAGGATACAAAGTCAATATTTTTAGATTCCAAGTCATTAATTTTGAGATACTAGATCCTTATTGCTTTAGAAAGTTTGCCATTATTTTGCAATACAAAGTCATTTTGAGATACTTAGTCATTTATTTGAGAAAGCCTCATTATAATAACTGACAGCATCTTTGTTTTTCATTACACTGGCAGAAATGGGCTTATATAAACACTGTAAACACCACAGCAGACGGGGTCAAGGTGAGACCCTTGGTGACATAATAGTCGTGGCCGTTTGACATTTCCCATGTGCAGGTCTCCTTTTTACCATCTTATCTCTGACGCCCCTCTTTACTGTTTTCCGGTGCTTATGTCATAAGGTCATATCAACAGGGCGCTATACGGGCAGACTGCATTATGGGAGAGTACAACAGACAGAGAGGGGAGGGAGGGGGAGGAGGACGCATAACAACTGTGTCAGGGCCGTTGAGCAACACCATGCTGTTTACATCAGTTTATATTTAACAGCTCAGATTGGTTGTTTTTCTCAGTTAGGATGTACAGATCTAATTTTATCACTCCTCCAGAAAAACAGCAACAACCTCAAAGTATGTCAGGTGTACATGGAGTTTCCCAACTTGACTTTATTCAGGCGGTTCACCCAGATACATTTGACCCCTGACAAATATTTTCATGGAAACCTCTGCTGTATAAATGCACTATGATCATGTTTAGTTTGCTTCATAGAGACTTATTTATGACATCATGCTTGTATCGTTACTGCAAAGAGCTCTGTGTTCACTGCCTTGTATCGGATAAATGTTCCTCTTTAAAATCAAGATCATTTCTTTTACCTGAAAAACACTCAGAGGTCTTGTAAGTACTTCTCTCTGACCTGAGTAGTTACACAGCTTCACACTTGGCTGCACACCGCCCCAGTGCATGCCGGTCACAGTGTGATGAAGCCAACAGAATCTGCAAAAAGCAAAAACCAAGTCCAGCAATAAAAATCACATTACAGTGATGTCGCGCTGTTCAGTAATGATCTGTAAAAGTTAGTGACAGGAGAAGTACTCAAATCTTTTACTTATGTAAAGTAGCCACACTCTATTACAAGTGAACATCCTGCATCAAAAATAAAGTATGAAGTATAAAGATATTAAAATACTCACCTGCCACTTTATTAGGTACACCTGTTCAACTGCTTGTTAACACAAAGAGCTAATCAGCCAATCACATGGCAGCAACTCAATACATTAAGGCATGTTGACATGGTGAAGACGATCTGCTGCAAAGTGAGCATCAGAATGAGGAAGAAATGTGATTTAAGTGACTTTGAGCGTGGCATGGTTGTTGCACTGCTTTATAAATGAGACCCCAGGAATCTCAAATTGTACTTAAGTGCAGTACTTGAATAAATGGACTTAGTAAATTAAGTTTCTCGACAGTCGAGGCCTGCTGACTCATAATCTACTGGCAGTCACAGTCAACAGATTACATTTTAATCCAGATTTGCCAACAATTGAAAAATTATTTATTTATTCTTTGTGCACTCAGACATTTTGTGCAAAACTAACTGTACACATTACAAAGAACTTAATATTTAAAAAACAATCAAACATATCTGTGGGATTACATCAGTGTTCTCAGTATTTATTTAGTTGAGTGTCGTGTGTTTAGCCGTGTGTCGCCCTCTCAGTGCAGCTGTTTCCAGATCCCACAGTGACATCTGCAGGTCAAAAGAAGACACAGCGACCCAAAGCTTTCCTCCATTCTAATCATAGGGACTGTACTGTACTGTGCTGTACTTCACTGTATTCCTGAACATAAACCTACCAGGGCTGCAATTTACAATTATTTTCATTATCAATTAATCTGCCCATTATTTTCTTGAGTACTTGTTTTGTTAATAAAGTGTCAGAAAATGGTGAAACACACCCTAAATAATTTCCCAGAGCCCGAGGTGACGTCTATAAATGGTTTGTTTTATCTGACCAAGAGTCCAAAAATCCAAAACTATTCAGTTCATCATGAAAAGCATCACATTTTTTAAAGAAACATGAAACCAGCAAATGTTCTGCTTTTTTTGCTTAAAAAATTACGATAATACAAATTTGACGATCAAAATAGTTGCAAGTTAATTTTCTGTTGATCAACTAATCGATTTATCAACAAATCTTTGCAGTTCTAGAACCTAAGTAATGTATAAATTATGCGTTAAGTTAGTGCTGGTTATCGTTTAAAAAATTATACCAGTACCGATACCAGCAACCTGTTGCACAAAACATGACACTTGAGGCTTAATTTCTCCTTAGCCAGGGGACTGACAATTACACAGAATCCTGTAAAAGGTTTCTTTAGTTACGTAAAAACATTAACTAACTTTCTGTGTTCAAAGAGATTTTATACATTTTCCATGGAAATTGTTTTACTTGCTTTGGTTGCTAAGGTCTTCTGTGCAACGGTCTAGGGATTCCTTAAGTATAAGACCAAGACAAACATAAAGCTATAAATACTTAAGTGAACATTTTAGGGAAGCCTTAAGAAAAGACTTAAGTGTTTTGTGCAACTGGTTTGATTTTGAGGGAACCTTAACTAGGACTTTAAGGGAAATCTTAACTTCTGCACTCAGCCCCAGGACCCTTTAAGTGACATCGACACCAGTGGAGTATATCATTTGATACCTTTTTTGGTTTGTTTTTCCAAACATCATTTGACATTCATTTTGTGAATGGAAACATTCAATTGGGTAAAATTCTATCGGACTACTAAGGGAATTTAGCACCGACACCCAAACACTAATAAAAATGCATAAAAAATTATCTGATATTAAATAGGGAATTTTTGTAGACACACAAATGCAAAAAATAATTAGCAAAAAATGTTTTATTCAATAGAATCAATGCCTCGACATTAGGGATGCTTTGGTGACTTGTGAATTTTCACTTAACACTATTAAGCCTTTGGACCTAAAACCTGCTCAGTATTCCTACGTTATGATTATATCATGTAATTTATAACATTCAGAGAGACAAAACAAAACAAAACAGCACTGGAGTTGCACGTCCCTCTGAACGACAATCCTCCAGCTGCAGCAGGAGTCTAAGACTTAAAACATTCAGTGAAGCCATGGTAACAAAACGAACCACTCTGCTCCCAGTTTTTCTGAAGAGCGATAAATGAAACAATTTGACAAAGATCAGAGGACGAAATGTTTAATTAAAATTAAAAAATACATAGCGCTTTTTGTTGTCTATGATCTATTTCCCCATTTTCCTTCAAAGGGTTTAAAACAAGAAAAATATTTTACATTTAAAACAAAAACATGTGCGATGTGTCCGTCTATGGGGGCTAATGTTTCTGTACAGGGCTGTGGTGATTGTACTGAGGGAGATGAATGTCTAGTTGTAGTCCTGTGTGTGGACCGACGCCGGGCTACTATAGCTCAAGAGGCATGGCAGAGAGACGAAGGGTGGAGACGAGGGGTGGAGACAGGGGGGCAGCTGGATGAACATCAGTACAACGCGTCGGTATTACTGCTTCGAGGCCTCTTGATCTTCTCAATGTTCTTCAGGATCATGTCGTGTAACGTTACCTGCACAGGAAAATAAAGACACGTTATAATCATGTGGACGACACAGAAAAATACTTCCAATAATTAAAATAAACTTCAGTGGTTTGTGATACGAGGAAACTTACGTATTGATTTCTGAGCTCAGAAACTATGATCTTCAGACTGATGTACTCCTTCTCGTCAATCTCGGTTACTGTGCGCCGATAGTCCTCCTAATAAGAATAACGATTAAAAAAATTTGATTCCATGTCAACATTTAATCTACAGAAATATATCTGCCTGCCACAGTTTCACAAAGACTAAACTACTTTTATTTATTTCACTACTTTGTGGCCTAAAATGACCAATTTAAAGATTTTCTTTGGGATAAAGCAACATGCAAAAACTTCAATATGCTGCCGCTGACAGTTGAGCAGCGTCTGGAATTCCATACTAACATCAACAAAGTGTTTGGTGTCATGTTGAAACACGCTGGTTGTTACTGAGGCTGCCCTCTAACAGTCGACCAGAAAGGCTGACTGACTGAAAGTCGGCAAGATTTCGTTGGCCGCATAGTCGCAGAAAAAACAAAACAAAAACAAACATGAAACTTTTAGGAGCTGCGCCTTGTCAAAATAAATCAAAACCTACATGACTGGACCATGTGTGACTTTAATTTGAAAGGGCAGACACAGGAAGTGTCCACGCTCAGCAGTCAGACAGGAGTCAGGTTAATTTCCAGGGCTGGTACCTGCGGTTATTCCACAGGCTAGTTAATAACATGTCAGGCAGGAAATCCAAAGTGTGGGATCATTTTGAGAAGGTGAAGGACGAACCCAAGGTGATATGTAAACTCATCTTCATTGGTCGACTACAAACATGACGTATCATCTGAAACATGGAAGTAGCTACATGCCCATTAGCCCACAGCGTCATTAACAGGCGGCTCGCTCAGTGTGTGACGTGCACTTGGAGATAAAATATAGGCCTATATTAATGAAGGTTCATTAGTACGGTTTGTATTTCTCTGTAATGTAGCACAGTGTTAACAATGTTACTGATACTATTCTATCTATCGTTCAATAATTACATTCATATCATAAACATGCGGGCGACTAGTCGACTAATGGCTCTAAATGACAACTATTGGTCCACTAAGAAGATTCTTAGTCGAGGGCAGCCGTACAGTCCGAAACAGGCATCTTTAATTTGCTCCCAAAATGCACAATGTACCAGATGGTAACATGTATGTTAAATGTAGTACTCATACACACAGTCCAGAAGAGTAAAACTAAGAGAAGCTCCAGACTGAAAATATTAAGTGAGGTGGTTTAGTGTTGTGTCCCCAGTGTTGGAAGGATGCTATGAGCTTCACTGACCACCAGATGTCACTGTTTGTTGAGTTTACATAATGAAAACCAAATAATTTAAAATGTTTTATATCTCCTGTTTTCCGTCAAGATTTTCCATTCTCTTTTAGATAATATTCACTTACCACATGTGGATATTTTGCTATTTTAGAAACCAGCTTTGCCCTTGTGATGTAGTATCTAAAAGTAGAGAACAGACAAAATGTTGGGTTTAAATGTTAACGTAAAAAACAATGCAGAACCAATCCTATTATAAAGACACAACAAACAAACAAACAGTAAAGAAACTGTAGCAGCTGAGCGATCTGATGTGGCACCACGCTCACGGCTCAGAGCTTATTATAAATGATACTTGGGACTTTATCAAACCTTGATATCTGGTCGAGGTAAGACGCTGCCTCTCCTTCGACTGTTCTCAGTTCAGCTACCGTCTCCTCCTGGATTGACACTCCGAAGTTGTTGCCATCCTCTATCCTGGGGATGAGCAGCTGAACCCACATTTTGACCTGCAGAGGAAAATAAAACTGTTGTTAGGGAAAAGGGAGAATGCAACATCTGGGATGTTATCAGTCAAGTAAAGACGTACAGAGGTCATATCTAAACAGCAGACACAGTAACAGTCAGTGAAGGAGTGTTCACAGTTTTTTCACAGCGATGCTCCACATGCAGTCACATGATAAGGCCTTAAAACTTGAAGCTAGGAAACTTTGTTATACAAAGCTGTTAGAAGTCTCACATGATAAGATGTACTGCAGAGTGAGTTTTGAGTGTCAGTAGCAGTTAATTTTGCTCACGATTGTCTGACACAAATTAACCAGTGACTAACCGGTTACCATTTAATGGGAAATAAAAAGAAGTAATATTATGTTAAATACAAGAGGCCTTTCCTTTCAGTCTGGTGCTCTATTGACCCAGTGAGCTCTAGCGCTGCATTTCAAAGCGCTGTCCATTTAGAGGTGGTGAAATTTAAATTTTTTTATGTTCCATATGTCTTTTATTTTCTGTTGGTTTTGCTGATGGACCCTCCAGTCTCCACTGGTAAGCTAACATTAGCCTTGGCTGCTCTGCAACACGCACAAAAGGAGTCAGGGGGAGCTAGCTAGTGGCACCACTCATTCAGCGATTACCGCTGGTAAAGGATATTGGGGGGGGGGGTGATCTCAACACCTGATCTTATATCCACGTTTCCCTCACTTGTGTCCCTTTCTCGCATCTTTGCTCCGCCCCTCTTAAGACACGGAGATGCGACGAGAGACGAAACACGGCAAATCAGTAACACACTGAGAGTGGATGACTAAACCCTGCCCAATGCACTCTGATTCAATTCTGCCATCTAGTGGACACTTACGGGAATACAATGTATATTGAATTCTATTTCATCAGTTCCCCTTCTGCAGCTGCACCCAATACAAAACATCTTAAGGCGTCAGAAATGCACCTGTTACCAGGTCATTTTCTGTCGTCTTAATGCGTTATAGTTTTACCTGTTTAAACGAACAAATCTGACTTATTTATACAAACGTCAAAACAGACGTTTAGAGCCCGTCAGTGTTCCATAAAGAAACAATGAAGTATGCCTTTAGAGAAATGAGAAGTCTTTTCCTCTGAAGCGTAACGTGAAGCGACATCCGTTTCTGATGACAGCTGCAGCTGATTACAAGTGGATCAGCGACCAGGCTTTATTAACAGCTGTAGAAACTTTTATGTGTGCAAACATGCGGGCAACTAGTCGACTAATGGCCCTAGATGACGACTATTGATTGACTAGGAAAATTCTTAGTCAGGGACAGCTCTAGAAAACAGGAGTGTGGTTTAAAAAAAAAACGCTGAAGTTTTCCTTAAAGTTAAAGAGAATCTGGTTGTGGATGATTTAAACCTGTTGAGTGAACTCTCACTGGAGACATTTTTATGTTAAACAGCAACTCCATTAATTTTGTTTATTTAAAAAGATCCTTGAGAGAACTACTACATGTGTGATAAAAGTGAATCCTTCTTAAATCTTTATTAGTCCTTCATTTATTTTACATATTTTTTAGCTGTAACACTTCATGACAGGTTCCTGCTGCCAATCCCAACAAGAATACAACATTCCCGAGATACACTACTGATGCAAGAGCACAGTGTTTGACAAAAGACCTTACTTACTGTGTTACATTTCTCTATGAGCGTCCTGATCTCTGGTTTGACCTTTTCAATAAGATCAACAAGGTTTCCGTTGCTCTTCATCATCCCACCGGGCATGACGAAGACCTTAGTTCCAGTCACTGGGTCAGAAAAGAAACAATAGAAGGTAAAACAATTAAGTTTACAACATAAAAAAAGACTGATTCTTACATATAACCAAACAATCTCTCCTGCAGGTTAAGAAAAAAAACTGCAAAATGCCTTTTAACTGTACGTTTGTCTTGCAAGAAAAACAAATGATTCCCATTCAATCAATATTCTTTATCCTAGAAGATACTTAAAAAATTGTGTCCAGCCAGAAAAAACAGTGTCGCAGCGAGGACTCTACTGCTTTAAATCTATTTGACCTACTTCACAGTCTTATACTCACCCATGTCCTCCCCACCTCCATCCTCCAGCTTCCTCTTTTTGGCATTTTGCTGTGAAACAGATAAAAACCAGATCAGATTTCACCTCTCACCTTTGACCTCTGCTTCACACACAGCAGCTATCATCATCATCATCATCATCATCATCACTGAGGATTTAATTCAGCTTTAAAATGAACCCTCACCGCTTCTAGACCGTCGTGCAGGTTTGAGAGCAGGATGGGGTCGGGCACCGTCAGGTTTATCTCGGAGTGGATCTCCTTCAGTTCAGCGATGTTGATGATTGGATCCTGAAAACCAGAGTACTAGCCTTACTATTTTTCCTTCACAAATATATATAACTTAACAAGACGAGAGGTTGGGTCATGTGACAATGTACGACGTAGACCATACAAATTTCTCAACTGAAAACATTTATGTTGTGGTGGCTCATCCTTTAATATGTCTTATGTCAGTGTGGGCAGTGTTACAAATCTGTGAGCGAACCTCCCACTGCGTTATAATTTTTTAAAAATGATGCCAAAATTTCATATCTTGATACTCGTGATATTTCACCTTGTTGAAATATTGACATCATACTGTTACCCATGGCAACAACAAGCATGGCTGAGCAATTGAATTTCAAAAAGTCCGCTTCATCTTGACGTCTATCGTATAAAACCACACATTCTGTGACACAGATCTATTTATAGCACACTGCCAAGATTTACACAAATGTAAGACTAATGAATGTGTTTAGTTTGATGAACATGTGACTCACCTTTAAGAAGTGATCAAGTTCCAGCAGCTTCTTTGGGAAAAAATTCGCAACTAGATCCTCTGCCTGAAAGAAATGCAAAGTTTTAGCAGCTTGAAAATGAAACGGTTTTGAAAGGGTGTGGAACGTGTTCATCATACTTACTTCTGAAGTGATACGTTCCCTGAAAGCATCAACCTGCAATAAAACAAGAGTCCAAATATCAGACTGGCTTCAACAGTCCACATGTAAAACCACTAAATTCTAACTGCCTAACTAGTGTTGTCACGATACCAAAATCTTTGTTTCGGTACCGACACCAATATGAATTTCAATACTTTTCGGTACTTTTCCTAAGGAAAAGTCCTTTTGGATACAAACCTTTAGAACAATAAATAGTAGGGGTGTAACGGTACCAAAAAATCATGGTTTGGTAAGTACCTCGGTACGGACGTCACGGTTTAGTTGCTCAAATGTTTCACCAAGTTTGCGTTGTCTCGTGTTGTCTCCCTTTGCAAGGCAGACTTTCTCTTGTCTTTTTTCACGTGCGCCAGCTGCGAATGTTGATGCAGGTGTTGTCATACACACCACTTGTGCAATCTGTGCTCCAATAGGAACAAGAAAAGCGTTTGTGTGCATAAATGAATTAAATAAATTAATGAACTGAATCAATTTAAAAAGTACCGGTATTTTCCAAATGCACTATAGTACCGTTTGGAATACTCTAGTACCGCGGTACTGTTTTAGTACCGGTATACCGTGCAACACTAAGCCTAACACAGTTGTAGGCTTTGGTTTTATTACAAATGAAGTAGTTATTGCTGAATAAATGAGGTAGAAAAATATAATAATAAATGAAGAATGTTTCTGCGGTTCCACTCACTACATGGGGGACAGTGAACACACTTGTCTGAGCACAGGGGGAGTGATTTTGCTTTTAAGTGTCTTTTTAAGTTTGTTACAAACATTTATGAGTGCACATTTATGTCATGTTAATACTGTTATTTGTTTTACCTCAGTTTCTTGTTTTTATTTTGGTTTATTTGCTTCTATTTTATCTGTTGGTATTAGTCAATCTTTACCTATTTTTTCCTGCCTGGTGTTTTTTTTCCTCCTCTTGAGGTGGTCTGGAGTTGTTAAAAATTAGATATTTGATCATCTTAAGTCATAAAAAAAGCAGTACAATTACAGTGGGGCACAGCATACAGAAACTCTAGGATTCATGACCCTACGTGTTAAATCACACTGTTACAATACGACTTCTCTTGTGCAAAAATATCACATTCAAAGTCTATTCAAATATAATTCCAGCTAACTGGCACACATGGAGGGAGAGACAGGAAGTGGGGAGAAAATGAAACGTACATGATGGTAAACAAAAAGTTGACACACATGTTACATCAGTAGCTAACTTACAGGAAATAAATTCACTGTTACGTTTCATTATGTGGACGATTACTGTAACAATTAATTTTATTATACACAACAAAATTACAACATTTCCAGGCCTGGAAAATAGGACAGTGAAATTCCACAACTATTCCAGGTTGTCCATGACTGTGGGAACCCTGTATAAAGGAGTCAAAATTACCACAACCTTAAATATCTACAGCAGTAAATGCAACTTACACATTAATGCAGCAACAATATTAATCCAAAATCATCAGGTAGAATAGTAAGACCCTGACAGGGAACACTTTACTTGTTATTTAAGTAAAATTTGTTGATAATAGTAACATATTTGTACTTAAGTAAGGCTTTGAATGCAGGACTTTTACTTGTATTGGAGTATTTTTTACAGTGTTACTCCTTTTACCGAGGCTAAGCAACATATTTTAATACTCCCTCCTTTGTTACTTAGTCATCACTATGATGTCTGTGAATGTGGCTTATGTGTAAGTATAAATGTAAAAAGCTATGACATGACGCAGGTGTGACAAAGGCAGCTTGTTGAATGGCTAACTTGGTAGCTAAGGCCTTTTTGTACATGTGCTCCTCCATCAATAACTGTTATTTATCCACGCGGCGCTGTAACGTAAACTCCCCTCCACCCCTCGTGAAGCTTAACGCCACCGTGACACAGCACCTGTCGGACGGTTTGACAGGTGTATCGTAACAGGCGGGAAACAAGCCGGTTAGCCGCTGTTAGCTAGCCGCTGTTAGCCTGGCCTTATCAGTGCTCTCACATCATGCTACCAAAAAAACGTGGCTAACATGCTAGCAGGCAAATGGCAACAACACGTCGCTTAACGTCAGCCGGCGTTTCAGAAACACGAAACTCACCTTGGTTTTAATTTCATTGTCCACCTTGAGGAGTGAAGACATCTTATGTGGTCAAATAGGCGAAGAACGATTGTCCCAACAGCATTAAATTCACCTGTAAACGTGTGTGTGTGGCTTTATTACCTGTCAGCCACACTTTGTGAGCTTAGTGATGACGTCACTGACACGCGACAGAAAGAGAGGCGGAGAGAAAAAAACAGGAAAAGGCCATTTTTATTTTTATTTTTATTTTTATTTAGAAACACGGCAGGTTGAACACAGTGATAACATCTTTCTGTATCTGAGTAGTAAAGATAAAATAAAATGTAATATTTAGATGAAAGTGTATAAATTGTAAATAATAAAATAAACAATATAATAAATAAATAAATAAAAGGCGATTTTTAATCTATTTATTGATCACATATTTAAAGTAAAGACAGCAAAGATAAAATAGAATATAATATCTAAAATAAAATAATAACTAATAAGAAAATAAATTAAAGTGTATAAATTAGAAATAATAAAATAAATAATATGATTAAATAAATAAATACAAGGATCCTCTTAATCATTTATACTGAACAACAAACTTACAACCAAGGCAGATTGAACATAGTATCTGTATCTGAGTTGTAAATAAAAAATAAAAAATATGATATAATATAAAATCTAAAATAAAAATGCAACAAATAAGAAAACAATTGAAAGTGTATAAAATAGAAATGACAAAATTAACAATATTATAACAAAAAACAAAACAAAAATAAAATTAAAGAAGATTTTTTTTACCCTCTTTCTTGAACAACAAATTTATAAACAAGGCAGACTTAACACAGTATTAAAATCCTTCTATATCCGAGTACCATATAATATAATACAATATAATGTAATATAATATAGTATAATATTTAAAAAATAAAACTGTAACGAATAAGAAAATAGATTAAAGTGTAGAAATTAAGTAAAGATAAAGTTTTTTTATCCTCTTTTACTGTTGAACAACGAATTTACAAAGTGGCAGACTGAACACAGTATTGAAATCCTTCTGTATCTGAGCACCATATAATATACTATAACATAATAATATAATATAATATCTAAAATAAAAGTGTAACGAATTAGAAAATAGATTCCAGTGCATACATTAGAAATAATACAAATAAAATAAAAAATATATAATACCTAAAACAATTAAGAAAGGCAGAGAGGCGATTTTTTTTATCCTCTTTTACTATTGAACAACGAGTTTAAAAAGTCGCAGACTGAACACAGTATTGAAATAAAGATAAAAACATATATAACATCTGAATTAAAACAATAATAAGAAAACAATTAAAGTGTGTAAATTACAAACAATAGAATAAACATGAAATAATCAAATAATTATTTTTTTAGTTTTCAAATCCTCTTTATTGTACAATAAAATCACAAACAACAGGGCAGGTTGAATCATTGAATTGTAATTAAAATGTCTGGGTTAAATACAGAATTAAAATCCTTCTGTATCCGAGTAGTAAAAAATAAAGTAAAATCTAAAATAAAACAATGATAAATGAAAGAATAAATAAACGTGTATAAATCGCAACTTATAAAAGTAAACGATATAAAAAATAAAATAAGTAAAAAAAAAAAAGTAAGGAAAGCAATGCTTCGAGTGCGCATGCGCGAAAACGTCACCGTATTTTTCTAGACGCAGCTGACGATGTAAACAAGAAAAGACAGTCGAGGGCAACAGGGATCAAACAGGCCGGTGTCACCGCAAATGATCGCCACTATATGCTCATAAACGGCTGACATGGGGCTGCCTGTGACGATTAAAGTCAACTTCCGGGGCAACGTGAAGAGATTTCTGGCTCAGGATTTGGACAAACTGGAGTGGGAGTCCGTTGAAGCTTGGGTAAGCTGCTAGCTGACGGTGCTGGCTAAACGCTGGCGCAGTTTGGTGAAAGCAGGCCCAGACATGGCCTAGACACGTAAACAATAGACCACCTGAAGGACAGTCGGTGCTCGCGACACCAAATGTACATTAACGGTGTTTTATAATCCGGGCAGCTCTCTGTATACACCGTGTACCTGTTCACCTCCTTATAATGTGTTTGTACAGCAGCTAGCTGCACTGTGAAGGTATTTCACCACGAGCCATTATTCATGTTTTCATAACACGTGAGAGCAGGAAAAAGTTCTGTTGAAATACCTTAATGTCACCTGTACATCTGATGATCAACTCTTTAATGTTATGTTCCAGATCAAAGCGTCTTTTGGGATCAACCACTTTCAAGTCAAATACTTTGACGAGGACAATGAAGAGGTAAGGGAGTGTTCACAACTCTCTCTCTGTGTGTGTGTGTGTGTGTGTGTGTGTGTGTGTGTGTGTGTGTGTGGTTACTAAGCACATTAATTACTGTGTTTGATTATTTACAGCGTTGCTACGTCATACTTGTACTCCACTAGACTGTGGAAGCCAGTGTAGTGCTTTTAACAGTTATTTGGCAGCATTTGTCACCAGTTAAATTGTATATTCAGATAATAAATACAAAATATAATCAGAAAATATATGATGTGTTAGTCTGGATCAAGTTACCCAGTTGTAAATATACATAGTAATATATATATATATATATTTAATTAACATCCAGTAATGGGTCATTCTGGTCCTCTTGGTATAGTTTAGTTGCATTAATTTGCTCATACATGTACAGAAAATACAGGAAAAAAAGAAATTAAAAGTTTAAATATTGTGCAGGAGAGGTTAGAAGGCATAAAAAGCTTATAAGGATAACAATAATTACACATAAAAAGAACAAGATAAAAACAAAGACTGCATAAAAGAATAAGAGTTCCAGACTAAGACTTAATATAAAACTATTAGAGATGAACAATTTACAACACAAACAAATTACAAATGAATCAGTAAAGTGTTAATAATCTTTGTAAGTTAGTGTCATTTTAAGATATTTTTTGATTAACTGTTATTTATTTTTATTTCTTATTTATTTAACCAGTAAAAACTCCTGAGATTAAAAATCTCTGGCGAAGACAAGCAGTAGAAAAAAGTTCTAAAACAAGTCATATAAAACACAACATAAGATTACGACAAAGAAAAGCCAAAAAGTGTGTTAATATAAACTAGAAATAAACCATAAAATGTAAAAACAGCTGCTACACATGATCACAAAGACCAGCTAAGAGGCTAAGACACACTGTGACACTGACATACAGAAGATTGTGCACCAAAATAACTTAGATGATGATTGTAGTGATGGAAGAAGAGATGGTCCTGTGTTTCAGTGGAGTCTGACAATATGGAAGATAGAGTTCCTTAGAGTGTCGTGTGAGATGTACATATGTATACACGATGACACAAGTCTGGTCTACGCTACATTAAAAACTGATAAAAACTGATATTCTCTAAAGTTAGAAGCAGATGATTCACATTTTTTTAGCAAAGCAAGTCACTCTCAAACATTTCTATGCAGCGTTTGTGTACACTGTTTATGTACTTTTACTAACAGGTGTTGTGTGTAACTCTGGAGAGAGATAGTTGCCTGTTGAGTCTCATTCTTAGGTCGTCAAATACCGAAGCTGTGGGTTTGTAGTCGGACTAAACCACTCTCCCAAAGCGTCTGTGTTTGAGCTACATACAGTACCTTCAAGTGAAGTTTTTTTTCCACTTCAATCTTTGACATGTGACATTGACATGTCAGTTACAACAGCATAATAAAATAATAAAATAATAATAAGAGCTAACGAAACAAAAGCTGCCTTATGTGTAATATAAAAACACTTTACAGCCTTAAGGATCAGTGTCTCTCTTAATTATTATTTCAGTCCACTGTCATTCTTTGAGTCTTGTATAGAGTCCATTTCTCCCATTTTCTTTCTAGTGGTGCTTCTTGTAGTTTCTGCCACAGTTGTCAGCCATCAGCCCTTTGTTGGTGGTGTTTCTTTGCCCCAGTTAAATAGTGACAGCTTTATTGCTTGCTACTAGCAATACTTTGATCAAATATCTGTCACTAGCAACATTTTCCCTCAGAATATTTACACAGATAAAGCACCAAACAACTGTTAGGAACCTCATATCCGCCCTCAGGTTAAGGTTTAAATGCAGGACTTGTACTTGTACCTAATATTTACACTCTGGTATTGATCCAAGTGCTTCTTCCGCCACTGTTTTTTTTTACATTCATGGCAAAATTATACAGATGTTTTGGTTGACTGTAAATTTATTGTCTCATTCTGATCTCTTTCACTCTTCTATTTCAGATTTGCATCAACAGTCAAGGTGAGAAAAATACTTTTTGTTTGTTTATCTTAATTTTGTGACGTCTCCGAATTAGATTTTAAGCAAAAAACAAGTGAGATAAAGAGTTAAATAAGGTTACAACTGTAACTGCACTGTAGAAATGATTATACAGTACGTTTTTAATTCAAGTGGGAAATGTCACTGTTACAGCAGCTGAAAGCAGAAAAGATGAAGAATGAAATAATATTCAATACTTATACTTTTACTGCACATGAGCGTGTGAGATGGACTTCGTGCAAGAAATTGCACACTGAGTAACTTACTATTGATTTGTTTTTTATTTCAGATGAATATGAAGAAGCCATCAAGGTACTGAGACACTGCTGGATTTCTGTGGAAGAGTGAAGACAGACATTTACCACAAGTCGATCTCACTACAGAGGGATAAGTGCAGAGATCATGCAGAATTTCGCTGCATAAATAAAGATAGAAAAGAGAATATTTCTCATTATGTGACTGTCAGCACATGACAAAACACGACCTCATACATCGATACGATACGATAACCTTTATTGTCCCTGCAGGGGAATTCGTCTTGGACTCAGGAGCTGCACAAATATTTTTGCCTTACAGTAATAGTCCAGAAGAAATGAAAAGCACACACCATAAAAACACACACTACACATAACGGTAATGCACGTAACACCAGCACACTACAGAGCACCATAAGCACAACACAACCCCGAAACATCCAGCAACAGAATCTTAACTGAGGTCGGCACAAATTAATTTTTAAAACGATTCAGTTCAATTTTGGGCATCCTGTGTCGTCTGCCCGAGGGTTAAGGCTTGTACTCCGCGTGCAGACTGTGGGAAGAGTCAGACAGTATCCTCATTTACAAGGCATGTGCTGTGTGACTGTACTTAAGACGTAAACACGGTACAAATATGTTCTTGTTCCAGTGCAGCAGCATTCACATAGTTACAGCTGTACTTAATAAACTGAGGGAAACACATAGCAAACGTGTGTTACAGGTCATACATTGTTTTCTTGAATGTGTCACGCTGTTATTTACATTTTGTCTCAGCCTCCTGTTGGGATGTGTCTAATGCTTGTTTTCCACACAGAGTGCAGAGAAGCAGGGGAACCAGTTGCACATGAACGTGTACAAGATGAAAGGACAGGCCTGCGGAGGTCCGCTGAAGACGGAGGTGAAGGAGCTGAAAGGAGACCTCCGGCCCGCTCCTCCTTATCCATCCAGGGTCAAGACGGTGGACAAAGGCACGCAGGTCACTCCGGAGAGAGAAGCTGTAAGGAGCTCAATGTTTACAGTGGTGTTAGCGTTAATGAGCCACAGTAAATCACTACATACTCTGTATATCTATTGTATTTCGATACAGGTCCCAGTAAAGGACAACAAGGGGAACAAGCCAGAAGATGAGCCGCCTCCCATGTGGTTTAGATCGTACATGGAGAAGGTGAGATTTAATTTATTTTTTGTCACGTTTATTGATTCATTTATATTATTGTCTCTGATTAAAGAGGCAGATTTAACTTCCACTCACATAAATCTACTCTTTTTCTTCATAGTTCAAAGACGAGGTGGTGAAAGAGGTGGTGGAAAGGATGTGCAGTGACTTCTCTGGCCAGTGTTGCACCCACAAGTCATCTGATGGGCCCCTTGAAGCCAGCGGGGCCAGCGGGGCCAGCGGCGGCCCTATAGGGCCCAGGCCGGGACCCTCCACCTCAAATGGATCCCTTGGCTACACGCCAAACTGCAGCAGCTGCAACAAACTCACCTCTGAAGGGGCCTACAAGTGCAGGTAGGAACATGTGAGATACAGAATGAGATTAAAGGGTAACTTTGGTATTTTAACTTGGACTCTTTTTCCCATTGTTTTTATGTCTAAGTAACTAATGGAGACAACAATTTCTGAAATTGATCCAGTATTGAGTGAGAGTGGGCAGCTGTTAAAGAGGCTGCATTGTAACCACATGGGGCATTTGTGCACCGTCAATTTATGTCAAAGTGCTTATTTTTGCCACTGACAGGCTCAAATTGTTATTATAGGTGTCTGACAACATTATAAAAAGGATCCCTACAGAGATGGACCTTTTTGTCAAAGAGAAGGATCCTTTTTTTTTTAACCGGAAACAGCCCCAAAATTGACACCACCTTACCTACCAGACTCCATTCAAATAAATGGTGATTTAAGCATATATAGAGGCAGCATATTGTCACATCTAAGTAGGTGAATTAAAGGTGAATTTCAACCAAACCAGAGTTGGTGATTGTTGGAACAGTGGAAAGACGAATCTAGAGGGCTGTTGTGAGTTTTATTTTGTTTGTGTCGACTTTGATTGAAGTGTGTTATACGATTGTAAAATTACTGTTTTTTTTAATGGAGTCTGGTAGGTTTGGGGGTAGCGAATTCAACGCTGTTTCTGGTTAATCAAAAAGGAGCCTGTCAGTGGCAACAACAAAAACTTTAAGTGGATGTAAACTCAATACTGGACCAATTTCAAAAACAGTTGTTCCCATTAGTCACTTAAACACAAAAACATGAACAAATAGGGTCCCTTTAAGCTTGGCACGCGTTTTTCACACGTCTTTATCCTATGACATGCTTTTCCTGAATGTTCTGTGTTGTTAAAGCAGCTTCTTGAGTATCCATATTGAGGTTTCTGTCGGCTTGTTCCCCGCCAGTGTGTGCCCGTCCTGCATCCTGTGTGAGATGTGCAGACATAGCCATGACCCCAGCCACAACCTCGTGAGAACCAAGACACCTCTCTCCATCCCTGAGCATGGAATGTCGGGAGAGTTGAGGTAAACCCGCAAGACCGAAGATCAATCTTCCCTCCTCTTGAAACAATAAGACATTTTTAAAACTTGCACCAGTGCTAGCCCTTTTTGCTATCACTTCTTCTGCATTAATGGAGGAAAAACATAAATATGCAGGACTGCACAAAATGTTTTAGCAGCTAGATTACTGTAATCAATGCATTGTGAGTGTGTATGTGTGTTGTTCTTGGAAAATAAACTTTTGATAGTCAACAAATAGGTGTTCCTGATGACATTTCAAACCAGGTTCCCAAGGCGAGGAGACAGGACAGTGCGCAAGGCCGAGAGACAGCGCCTCAAAGCTGAAAGGAGGCAGCTAAGAGCTGAAGTGAAGGAAATCAAGAAGAAACTGAGACTGGAGAAGAGGGGGCTGCAGTGGAGCGGGCCCTCTACCTCAGGCAGAGCCAACCTGACAAACATGGCCTCCGCGTCCACCCAGGTCCCAGCCCTGCCTCCCCCTGCTGCCTCAGATACAGCCTCAGGTCCAGCCCCAGCCCAAGGTCCCATCCCCGCCCCGGTCCCTGATCCCCAGGCCTCCAGTCCAGAGTAAGCGCCACCTCGGAAGGGCGTCCGACAGTGCTGGGTACCTCGAAACCCAGCATGGATGCAATAAAGTCTTTTTTTTCCAAGAAAAGAAATCAAAATATGCCATCTTTGTAATCTAGTCTGTATGAGTGTATCGCTGGCTGCTCTGGGGTGGTGGAAAATGTTGGAACTACCTCAATGTGAAAACTGCTGCTGCTGCTTCATAGATTTTCTAAGAAAAATTGCTTTTGAGCTGCAAAAAAAATCCAAAAAAAAAAAAAAAAAAAATCTGGGGTCCTGCTTTTTTGATTCGTAGAGAACAAAAAGAGATGGGTATTATAAGAAACCAGGGCTATTTTCAACAATGCTCTGTACACTTGAAACTAGGGGTCCCGGGGTCTCGCACACGTCCTTGGTTCCCACTATGGCTGCCTTGTTTCTGGATGAAAATCTGCCGGACGGCACCCGTCTGGAGCCTGGCACCAAGTTCATCAAATACTGGAAGATGAGGAACTCGGGCACTATCAGCTGGACCTCAGAGACTAAGGTACCCCTCCCACCCGCCGAGAGGACAGGCTCCACTCTCTCTTTGCCCCCCCGCTTCACTTCCACTTTGAGTCCCCACTCAGCTCATTGCCTACTTCTTATCCACTAACACCAGCTAAGATTTCTTACCCAGCCTAATATAACTAATGCCCTTCTCGTCTGAGATGTTTATGATTTGAATTCAGTTAATTCTGTGTTGTGGTTTAAGTTTTTAAGTCTTTGTCGTTGGTCGAATGTGTGTGTGTGTGTGTGTGTGTGTGTGTGTGTGCGTGTGTGTGTGTGTGTATGTGTGTGTGTGTGTGTGTGCGTGTGTGTGGATCCCTCACATGGGTGTGTATTATTTTTCTGCTGCGTGACTGCATGCTCTCGTCTTTGTGCTTTTTCGCATGTGTATTCCTATTTTGTGTTTTGTGTATGTGTGTACGTGCACCCAGCTAGTGTTCATGTGGGGAAACCTCGGCCTGGCGTCAGAGGAGAAGAGGGAGGTGCCGGTCCCCTTGCTGCTGCCCGGACAAGTGGGAGTGGTCAGTGTGGCCTTTGTCGCTCCCGTGATGGAGGGGACGTACACCTCCCACTGGCGGCTGGCGCACTGCGGGTGTCAGTTTGGCCCGCGTGTCTGGTGCAGCATCGTGGTCGACCCCGGTGACGGCCGCAATGCGCTGGGGCATCTGAGCAAACGACTGGCAAGTCTGATATCCAATGACACCCTGTACAGCTGCAGTGAGAACATCAACTGTTGACACGTGCTGTTAGATTACTGCTTTATTTTTGATACCTGAGTAACTAAGTAGATTTACTCAAGTGCTGTACATGAGTACAGTTTTGAGGTACTTGTACTTTACTTGAGTTTATCCATTTTACTTTATACTTCAGTACATCTCAGAGGGAATATTGTACTTTATACTGCACTTCATTATAAAGTTATTTTACAGATTAAAGGTATACTATGCAGGAATGTTGGTCCCTGTTTGTAAACACAACCTTCAAACTCGGCCCGCTTGTTGTAATGTCCAGTTCAGACCAAAGATTCACGACGAGACGAAACTGTTTTAGAACGTTGCAGAGAAAAGTTGCAGTGGTGTGAACCGGCCGGTTGAGCTCGACTCAAACCGGCTGATGATGTCACCTGCAACGCAGCTCGTCAACTGTGGCGGCTGGTTTTAGAACATAAAGCACGTCACCTGTTTCAACAGCCAATCAGCTTGTAGTGAAGTCCACCAGTTGTGTCAGAATGAGCGCAGACAGCCTGTTAGCTTGCCACAAAATAAGACTGAAAAACAGGAAATCAGAACAGAAGTACACAGAGTTGTTGCATAGAGATGATACACCGTCTCATCTAGTTGCATTGGTGTGAACCAGCAGGTTTTTAGAATGTTGCAGAACGCCACATTGCAAGTAGCTGCCTGTTTCAACTCATCTCGTGGCGAATCTTTGCTCTGAACTGGGCTTAATGGAAAAGCAAGTTGCAAAGTCAGGGCTGAAAAACAAAGCCAGTGTGGAAAACTGCAGTTCTTCTAATGGTCACTTGAGGCTGGCTCCAGAAGTGAGTCGATCCCCACAGACCCCCATGTTAACATGCCCAACTTTGCAACACGTTAACAGCCCTGTCCAAAAAATGGTTTTGGTCTCTATAGCGCTCAGTGACAGGCTGTCTATTAGTCATCACCACAGTCTGTAGCCCCTTTTACACTGCCCATTCAAGATGGCAATGTCATGCTGTTTTACAACGTGGCTGTTCTGCGTAAACTGTACAGTTACAGAATAGGGGGGAGACAGAGTTGTCTCGCCTTTAAGCCGGCATCAGAGGTACTAACAGCGCCAAATCTATGTCTGTGTAAAAAGGCACAGCTGGCAGGTCATGACGTTTTAACGAGGTGTTGTGTGTACAACCTGCCGCCTGGAGATTAGCAGCGATTAGTAGCTAACTCAAAGAAAAAGGACACAATCCAAAATTGTCAGCAAATTGGGAAAAGAATGAGGAAGGGAGCTCCTTAACCTTTGAGCAGAAGATGAGGTTGACTGCCATATAACAGTGATGGTAAATGATCGTTATTGCCATGTTAATGCCATGTTATTATGTATAAAGCGCTGCCGACGCGTTGTTATACGCCGCTCTAGAGGCTGACGCTGTTGTGTTACATGTCACGCCCGTCACACCTCTCTTGCTTCCTGGACGCCAGCATGCTATTTAAAATCCCACAGTGGGGCTCTTCACTGTGTGAAAAGGGCTTATAGTCAGATCCACCCCCGCTCCTCCACAGCACCAAAAATCCAAGATGGTGACAGCAGAAAAGGTCAAACTTGAGGCTTTACAATGGGAGTCCACAAACAAATGGATGATGTCAATGGTAGCTATGTGGGAAAGCTGATACCTGGCAAGCTATAAGCTAACTGCTGGCACCTACCTGTCCAACAGAAAACAGGCCAACTCCATGTTGCACCTCATCCCTGTCCTGTCCTTTAGAGCTCGCCAGTGAAAGTGAAAGTAAAACCAACCCCAGATTCAATCTGGTTTTGGAACGAGCTTTGTCTGCTTGGATTTTACCTCGTTAAATTAGATTTTTTTTGTTGTTTCCTCTTGGATACATGCTGCTATTACTTGATCTCCACCCAACCTCACCTGCACGCTCTTATTGGCTGGGGGCTACACGCCCAACATGTCCTGACCACAGCAATGTGAGAAGGAAAATCACACAGAGGGCAGAGTTATCACTTCTAGTAGCTCATAACTGATGATTGAGAGGGAATCCATCTGTATGAGTCTATACATTGTTTTTTTCTTTCTTTTTTGAAGTAAAATTCTGCATAGTATACCTTTAAGATTTCACTTAAAAAAACCCTGGTGATCCTGTAAAATACAACAAATTGCTAAAATAAAACCAGTGGTTTCCAACGTTTTGGCTTGTTGGTCTTTTGAGGCCCAAAGAGGTAAAATTATCAGATATTTCACACAAAAAAAACAAAGATATCGATAAAAAGTCCAAAACAATGTAAACAGAACTTTGTTTTTTTTTCTTTCTTATTACATTAAATAATTTTACAACCTCTCAGATTTATCCCTTTTAAAGGGTCCTGACTCATAGGTTGGAAACCACTGGAAAAAACTACCTGACTTTTATGTAAAGTAGTTAAAATGATCTCCACCTCAACCAGCTACAACATGAAAACACTGCATACTCATATTCATGTCATTATACTGCAGAATGAGTACTTTTACTTCTGATACTATTAGAATTTTGAGGGCAGGGCTTTCACTTGTAAAGTAGTATTTGCACATTGTTGTATTAATACGTTAATTTAAATGGACTAATAATTTTACACGCGGGTCATTTTCCTGCATTACTACCCAGGACTCACACAGACTGTAGTTACTGTCTCATACTGTCATATTCATGTCAAACTGTTAAGATGAAATGTTTAAGCTGCTTTCTTGTTGTCTTCAGAAAAGACATTTGTGCTGGAAGAAGTGCTTAGATCCTTTATTTAAAGGGACAGTTCACCCCAAAATCAAAAACACATATTTTTCCTCTCACCTGTAGTGCTGTTTATCAATCTAGATAGTTTTGGTGTGAGTTGCTGAGTGTTGGAGATATCGGCCCTAGAGATGGCTGCCTTCTCTCCAATATAATGAATCTAGATGGCACTCAGCTTGTGGTGCTCAAAGTGCCAAAAAAATACGTTTGAAAAACTCAACATGATATGAATCTGCCAACTGGATCACTGCACAGAAGGAAGAGTGCATCTACTGCTAGCTCACCTAGCGCTACTGAGCAAGCTAACGTTACAGCTCAGCTGAGGAGGACGCCATTTATGTTTACATCTCACACTGTCACGAGCACGTGCCTCTTGCCCATGAGTAGATGCACACGTCCTTCTGTGCAGTAATACCGTTGGCAGGTTTAGTTCAGTAGAAAGAAAACAGTTCCTACATGAAACTGCTCTCAACGAGGTCTGTGGATTATCTTGAGTAACCAGGTCATGATTTCTGGAAAGAGACATTACTGTTGAGCACCACAAGCTGAGTGCCATCTAGTTCCATTATACTGGAGAGAAGGCAGACATCTCCAACACTCTGCAACTCACACCACGACAATCTAGACTGATAAACAGCACTACAGCTAAGAGGAGAAATATGTATGTTTGATTTTGGGGTGAACTGACACTTTAAATAAAGGATCTGGGTACTGCTTCCAGCACAAATGCCTTTTTTGGGAAAAAGCTATATAAATTATTTAAGGTTAAAAGTTGAACATGAGTATGGCATTATGAGACACATTATTACAGTAAGTCCTGGTTCCAGGTCAATACTGAAAAACAATACATAAACAGGGACGTTTATAGAGACACCGTACTTGTGTGTTAACTCTTATAATGTTAACGGTGGAACTCACCTTTGAGTGCACACTGTAGTGACTCTCATGATGGCGTTCTTGTGTGTGCTGCAGAAGGAGGAGGCGAGGCCTGCAGGGAAGGAGAAGGAGGTAAGATCCAAGGACAGCGGCCCCGGCTTGTCTGTAGACGTGAACCATGAGGACTTCTACTTCCCCTCAGTCGACCTGCTGACTGCACAGGTGCACACTCAGACACATCTAAAGAAAACCTACTGTGAAGTGATCAGTTATCAGCAGAACAGCATTCACACTTCCTGCATGTCTTCTGTTTGTTTCAGGATCTTCTGTCATTTGAGTTGTTGGATATAAATATTGTACAAGAGTTGGAGAAGGTTCCTAACAACACTCCTGTGGGTAAGAAATAGAAGATGCTTAAAACGATTTTCTTCTTCCAAAATTTCCTTCCTTGTGTAGGAAAAATTAGGGCTACACGTGTTACATCCAAATTGTCTTTGGCTTGAAGATGCAAAAAAAAACCCATTCTAAGTCTAGGTGTGTAAACTGCGTCGTGTTCATTCATAGATCTGACTCCCTGCATATCCCCTCTGCCCCATGATGCACCAGTGCTTGAGAAGGCAATCATTTCACAAATGAAAGAAGACGCAGAGGTCACAGGAGTCAGGAAACTTTTTGGTAAGCTTCCAGACGAGTGTGTGTGCTTCATAGTATGAATGTGATGTCGGCTGTTTCTGGACAAGAAGATGCAACTTAAGGGTCCCTACAGAGAGAGACCTTTTTGTTAAGGAGTACGATCCTTTTTTGACGAACACACCAGACTCAGTCAGCATCGGTCGGTGGCGAAAACGAGCACTTTACCTGGACGCAAAAACGTGAAAATAGTAGGACTACCCTCTAATAGACGACCAGACGTCAAACAGAAAGGTCATTAGTCTGCAAGTTTTCATTGGTTGCTGGGTCGCAGAACAAAACAAACGTGAAACTTTATTAGGAGCTGCACCTCAAAATAAATCAAAACCTATATGACTGGGCCATGTGGGGATTTAATTTGAAAGGACAGACACAGGAAGTGTCCACGGTGAAGGACGAACCCAAGGTGATATGTAAACTCATCTTCATTGGTCGACTACAAACATGACGTATCATCTGAAACATGGAAGTAGCTACATGCCCATTAGCCCACAGCGTCATTAACAGGCGGCTCGCTCAGTGTGTGACGTGCACTTGTAGATAAAATATAGGCCTATATTAATGAAGGTTCATTAGTACGGTTTGTATTTCTCTGTAATGTAGCACAGTGTTAACAATGTTACTGATACTATTCTTTCTCACACCTTCAACTCAAACCACCAAAATATATCATTTAATCATTACATTAATATCGTAAACATGCGGGCGACTTGTCGACTAATGGCCCTGAATGACGACTATTGGTCGACTAGGAATTAACTCTTAATGTTGAGTGAACTCTCACTGCAGACATGTTTTTTTAAATGTTAAAGGGCAGCTCTGTCTTCAGATAGTCACTTGACGTTGGATTGTGGGTAATGTAGACACCAGGTTTTCACAATGAAAAAGAATGTGTGGGGAAAAACAAGGGGGGTATCTGGGCTTCTGCTGCATCAGTTTTTATCCCTTTTTTGTAGGAGTGAAACTGAGGCAGCAGAGGGAGCTGCTGGAGCCTGTGACCCAGGAGGAGGACAGAGAGGAGGAGATCAGTGGAGCCCAGTTCCTCTGCGAGACGGTCATCCGCTCCCTCACCCTGGAGGAGGCCCCTGATCACAGACCTCTGCGCAGAGCCCAGCACAGCAGCCACAAACCACAGGGTGAGGAACCACTGTCACTCCATTTAATCACTCTCTGTCATTACATACTTGTGTGCAGAAATACAGTAAATTAGTTTCGTGTTTAAACGTCGCTGTATGACTTTTTTGTTCCATTTTACTCCAGTTGTTTCCCGGGGCACCAGCTTTTGCTTCGAGAGAGCTGTAGAGGTCGAGAAGATTGCAACGGTACAAGAAGGAAATGAGGAGATCTGCGCTGTTAGACTTGAGAGCTCAGCTCTGCCTTTCAACACAGGCCTCAACCAGATCACCCAGCATGAGAAGACAAGGCCAGGTCAGAGGACAACTTCCGTTATTATATTTAATTCCAATTGACCTTTCACTAAGCCCCGCCCCTTTGCAATGGTCCCACAAGCTGTCAGAGTACCCACACTGTAACTAACTGCACTCCCTGAGGGAATATTATCATATTTTTGTACAAATGAAAGAGTGATTCCAGAGAGAAGCAGACAGAGGGGTCTGCAGTCTGTGTTTGAAGGATATATCCAGGATGTCAAACTGACTCAGCAGCAACAACAGGTTAAAAAGACAAAGATAGTTAGAAGCTAAAGCCGAACTATAGGCTACAGATCACAGTGTAAAAGTGAACCACCACATCACTGCTGATCGCCACACAAGACAATGAATATAAAGGGAAACTTTGCTGATATTGAACCAGCTGTGTGGCATCGCAGTGTGTGCAGTTGAGCAGTGTTTGGCTTCCATGTGATGACACACAGAGCTGGTTGACTATCAGCAAAGTTTCCCTGCTTCCCTTCACTGGTTCCTGTACAGCAGGGTCAGTCTTTGTTCCACTGTTATAATCATTAAAAAGCAAAAGCAGCATGTGTATACATTCAGTAGGCTATATCTTCAGTAGCTAGCTAGCTAACCCTACACTTTACCTACACCTAACTTTAAGAGTACGTCATTTTTAGATGTTCATTTCGGTGCTTTCTGTTTCAGTTATTGTGCTGGAACCAGCGAATGAAAACCTGCATATCAGTTCACATCATGATAACGAGGACGAAGAGGTCATGGTACTAAATGACATGCAGAACATGAGGCGTATTCAAGAGGAGAAAGAGGAGGGTGGAGCCAAAGGAGAAGACTGGGAGGAGGTGAGGACTTAACCCTTATAACACTTATGTTTAAAGGATCCTAAATTATTAAGCAATGGAAGATGCAACAGAAGACAAAACCAAACCAGTATATGTTCATTCTGATATAATAAGGCTGTTGGTGTGTAAGAAAGTCTATAAATGCCTCCATCTTCTCCTCCTGTGTCTCAGGTCAGCAGCCAGACCTCCTCAGTCTCCTCCTGCGACGATTACATCATCGTCCTCCCAGACTGCTTTGACACCAGCCGGCCTCTTGGTGAGTCCATGTACAGCTCCGCCATGTCGCAGCCTGACACTGCTGCTGCTGCTGCTAACATGACCTCAGAGGACCCAGACGTGCAGCAGGAGGAAGAGGAAGACTTCCACTCCGAGGCAGGCGGGGCGGCACCGCTGGGAGAGACGCAGGAGAGGACGGAGGTGGTGGATGCGGGGGATTCATCCGTGAACACGTGGCCTCCGCCCCTCCCTCCCACCCACAGCAGTGTGAACCAGATGCTGTTTGCCTCCCAAACCCTGGACGCTGTGACGCTCACCCCTGAGGTGGTGCCACCGCCGGTGCTGCCCGACCCCCTGCTGCCCCCACCGGCCCTGTACTCACCCAGGTTAGATCACTCACATCATCCGTCAGAAATCTGACAGCATGAAACAAACCAAACATCTGAGCAGTGAGATTATAGACACTTTAATTATATTTCTTTAGCTGGTTAGAGGTTTGTCCGTTTCCTGTTCTAGGGTTTCAGAGTCCTTTTCATCAAAAATACTGTGAAACTGTAAAAGAAGTGGAGCGATTTATTTAATTGATTTATTCCAGATTTGATTTTCTCATGCTTGAAAATGTTTCCTGCTAAAATTGTCGGGTATCGAAACACCTTTTGTTGCACATTTTGGAAAACAGCATCTGTATGAAAGCCCAGTAAAAACAGTAACTGATGTTTTGCAAGAGGATATCAGGGTCCTTTACTGGTGAGAACAGCTTGGAACATGATCTTGATCATCTCAATAAACAGATTCAGATGCATATGTGCACAGAATCTGTAGCTAGCAGGACAAGAATTTGATATTGGAAGTGTCCTGGTTTCTATTTGTAGTCAGAGTGGAATTGACCTAACACACTGGAGCAGGTAAACAGTCCATGTGGAGAGCAACTTTTGGTGCCTTTGGAACCAAAAGTAACCCTTCAGACATGGTATCTAGACCCAAAATTTTAAATGTGGATGGGGTTGTTGCCACTCACTGCTCCGTCCAGCACTCACTGTATTTCCTCCTTTATCAGTCTGCACCTTGTTTATCGTCCGCATAACGAGGTTGCACGCCAACATTTTCAGACCAAAATAGAACAGGCTGCAGTGAGAGTCTCTCTCCATGGGATATTTAAAAATAGCAGGTTTGTGCATTTAGTCCTTCTCAGGCAAGCTCAGGGGTTTAGTGTTGTTGTAGCCCACAGGAACAGCGCTCCACGACACTTTTTTTCCTCAAAGTGAGGATTTAGAATATATGCAGTTGTCACAGTGAAATTTAAGGTGAGCTGATGGATTCATGTCGTCAGCTCAAGCATTGAGTAACATTGAAAGTTAACGTTCCACTTTAAAAGTTGCCGGCAGTCGGCCCAGTGAATGAAGTTATTTTTTCTCCAATCTGGAAATCCATCGGTTTAAAAAAACAAAAAACAAAAAACTTTTTTTTTTCTTCCTTTACCTCTGGAGGCAGAGCCCGGAGTTTTTTGACTAACGGAAGTGCAGGGGCCTCGGCGATCGCTCATGCCCTTCACTTCTGGCGGTGCCCCCAGGGAGTCGCCGTGTTGTTTACAAATACTTAGGGTAGAAAACCAGCAGAGTTTATATATGTGTGTATATATATATATATATAAATGTCACATTTTTCAAGTCGCTATATCACCGTGTAGACTAATCTGATGTTTGTTAAGTCTATAAACACAATGACTGAACAAATGTTACTATTTCCGTGTGCATGTTAACTTGGTTATCGTAGATTAGCTGAGCTAACCGTTAGCTGTTAACGTTAGCCGTTAGCGGTGTCTGTAGTAACCATAGACTGTATAAAAATAAGGTAATAACTCAATAAACGGTCTGTGAATAAAATATTTTTTCCAGTGGATATCTTAGTTACAACATGATTGAGCTAGCAAAACAGTTTTGTGTTGCTATGTGTGGTATTTATTCAGTTTTGGGAAATCACAATGTCTAGAAAGCATCAGTGGCTGCAGCTAACAGGGACAGCTAACAGCAGCAGCAAAGCTAACATCAGGACGTCATCTGTCAAAAGCCTCCTGTTGTCGGATACGACATGAAACTTTTTTTTTCACGCTTTCAAGCTTACTGAGGTCGTCATGTTCAACTGGTTGTGGATTACATATGTTCATGTTGCTTTTATAAACCAAAAAAAAGAGAATTACAAAAAAAAACAGGGCAGGCTGATTCCTGGATTTAGGATTTTGATAAAACCTAGAGATAATCTCCCAGCTACAGCCTTGATATGTTTTTAATTAGGGTCCGGGCAGCTAAGCTGCCAGGACACTATTGTAATCCTAGGTATTCTTCTTCTTCTTCTTTCTTCTTCTGAGGAAATCATACTTCCCATGGGTGAAAACTCACCAAACTTTGCACAAAGGTCCAGTCTCATGCCAGATATCCTCAGCTGTAAACTCAGGCCAATAGTCCTGATGGTGGCGCTACAGCAAGCGTCTAAAGTTCAAAACTTTGAAAATTCATAACAAATCAACCATACGTGCTACAACTTCACAACTTTCATCAAACTGTAGCCCCAATACTGAAGAAACTTTTGTACATTTAAACCTATTAAAAAATATGAAGTTCATCACTCTGTTTTTTTTTTCAAAAACTGTAAAACTTCTTAAACCTATCTCCTCCCACAATTTTTGCTCAATTGACACCAAACTTGCTACAGAGCATCTTCAGACTGTCAGACAAAAACTACGTTTCTCAGATTTTTGATTTATCAAAAATTGAGCCTACAGTGCATCAAAATGTTTGACTGTAAATGGTACTGTAAACGTATACATGCAAATTCTTGCTAAACACATCTTTAATGTTCATGAAATAAATGACAAAATTCTAGAGTCATGGTAGATGATGTGAGGCAAATTTCAGAATTTTATCTCAAAAACTGAATTTTTGACAGCATTTTGAATTTTGCTCTAATGTGAACAATTGGAGTCAATGTAAAAATGCCAATTTTAAACATCAGTTTTTCACTTATGGAGCAAATCAATCATTGTTACAAACAAATTACCAACATCTCCATGCTGTCTAGATGCAATATGTGTATTTTCAGATTTTTGTCTTAATAACTGAATTTTTTACAGTGGTTTCAAATCTGCCTTTCCCTGCACAGACGGCTGCTTTTCTACACAACAGTGAATGGCTGACTCAGTTTGTGAAGCCACTGTTGAGTTGCTACTTGCCAATTAGCTCAGAGCGGTAGATGACCGTCTTAGGTTCCAGGGGTTGCGGATTCGAGCCTCAACTGGTGCAGAATCCACATTGTAATGTAATCATCTTCTTGTGCTCCAGCTTATTGCTTAAAATTGCCTGAGCGTGACTGATCACTGTGCAGCATCTTCAAATCTTTTTTCTGCTAGAAAATCTGCCTTCTCATGCTTGAAAATAAACCAAACTTTGCACAAAGATCCAGTGTCAGTACTTCAGTGTGAAACCATCTGATGCTTCTCACTTTGCACATAGCTCAACTAGTTAAACGTCAGTTTTTCACTTACGGAGCAAATCAATCACTGTTACAAATAAATTACCAACATGCATGGACGGCTGCTAAACCTGCACGTGTGGCTTAGTCAATTTGTGAAGCTACACATGAATTGTCACTGACTAATTAGCTCAGTGAGATAGAAACTGATCCTTAGTTTCAGAGGTTGTGAGTTCAAGCCTCAGCTGATGCAAAAGGCAGATTGCGTTGCTAAATTCCTAAATGTCTTCCAATTCTTCTGCTTGTTGCTCAGAATTGCCTAAAAATGCCTGGACCCGACCCATCGCTGCGCAGCAGCTATAATTCTCTTTTGTTTGCTGTGTGTTTCAGGTCTGAGGCACTGTACCTGGCCGAGGACCCCAGTCCTCCAGCCTGTGATCCATACGAGCCGCACCAACCAAGAGTCCACCTAAATGGTGAGTTTAACTATTTAAATCAATGGATATCATATCACACACTGCCATTCTTTGCACATTAGACATTTACTGTTCGAGCGTCTGATCACTCAGAAGCTGTGTCAGAATAACTTCACCAGTGTTTTTAGGTGTCGCATTAATAAAACTGGCACTTTGATGGTTTAACTTGTTGCCTCACAGAGAGGAAACACATTTTGCCCTGTGTGAGAAGACAGGAAGTGAGATCGCACACAGGCTCTCAGGATTTGTTGCCTCAGCAGAAAACTCTGTTCCTTCTGTAATGTGTGTGTTTGCGTGTGTGTGTTGTTTTTCTCCTTTTTTTTCTGCTCTGCAGTTTCATCTGGTCTGTCACGATCAGCAGGCTCAGCATCCAGTGCCTTTGAGACATATAACCCCAGACCCAGCAACGCTCTGCAGCCAAGGTGCCACACGAGTTAACTTCTTATTTCATTTTTGTGGAGGAAACTCCTGCTTTAGGTTTTTTTTGTCTTGACTGTATGAGTCTGTTTGTGTCATGATTTTGGCAAAGAGTCAGTATAATCACATGTATCATACTGACTCTGTGTGATGCATTTCTTAACCTACATTTATCTTTTCTGACATCTATGAACTTCTTGTTTTAAGCCAGTCAGACTGGAACACATTGTCCTCTGCAGTGCGGTTATATAACTCCGCTTAACCACATCCCTGTCTTTATACAAGGGGCCAAGGAGGCATCACAGAGGGACTCGTCAAGGGGGCTCTCTCTGTGGCAGCGTCCGCTTATAAAGCTCTCTTCACTGGACCAAACTGCTCAATACAGGTACATCACACGCAGACCCTTATTCCTACAGTTTGAAAACAGTTACAGTGGCAACATGAAGTTTTTAATAAGGAAGCTGATGATTCTCATGAGTAAATAAATCAAAGTATTTGTAGAGATAAACTCAGGAGGGGGTGAAGAGTGGTGTCTCGACAAAGGAATGGGGAAAATGAGATATCAAGGATCTAATGAGCATGTTGAGTTGAGTCCTGTTGCATTCCACTGTAGCTCTAACCTCAAAAATATGCTTTAACTTTGCAATAACTTCGTTATCTTTAGGGTTACAGTTCACTAATATTTAAAGCTGCTATCATCAGTATTTTTATGTTAACTCTGTTTTAAATTTCTCTGTGAAAGGTGGAGCTTTTAATGTCAAGCCCACAGACAATTATCATCTGAATCTGCCTCTCCTCAGCTCGAAAGAACTTGTAGTGTCTTTCTAACAACTTAACTGCTCAGGTTCACACTTCCAGCTGCAGCAGTAAGCTGCTCCCAGCAATAAAGCTCTGATAAACCCATTGTACACTCCCTGCCCAGCACCAAACAGCAGGCAGAGAAAGTTAGTGGCTAGCTTGTGAACATATAGGAGCATTTAGCTGCTAAAAAAAATACAGATATTACCTAGGAACCAATAAGAGAGCTAAAGGGGAGTGAATGTCGTCAGCTGCACACAAACATCTGTGTCAGAGCTCAAAGGTCATCATCATAACATCTTTATTGGGTGATCAGTGTTGTGTTGGCAGGTTGTTCTCAACGCCCAGGTGCTGTAAAAAGAAGCTGTTGAAACTCAGTTTAATCCAGTGAGGGTAAAGATGTATTTCAGATCTGAAGAATGATGTGTTTGTTGGTTTTTGTCAGCAGGCACTGGTCTGTGTAGTTAGTCAGTCAGACAGGAAGTCTCATTCACTGTTGTTGCCTAATTTTTCTTTGAGTTGTGTCAGTATGGTTACCTTGGTGCTTCCTACCATGACAAGTTTGTTAGGGAACCAAAAAAAATCAGTTGAATGAGCTCAGTCTGAGTGATGAATAGTCTTTGACCAAGTGCTGCCTGACACGTATTTTTACTGTAGTTACAATGAGGTTTATTTGCTTAGATCTTTTATTTAAGTAAAAATAGTAATACCACAGTGTAGAAATACTTTGGGGCGCCCTCTAGCTCACCTGGTGGAGCAGGCTGTGTCCTTACCGCAGCGGCTGTGGGTTCGATATCAGCCGAATGCTGGTAAAACATGTACGTCAGGGGTGTCGATATTCTTGTTCGCCAGCTTTGTTGCATTTGAATACAAAGTCACATACGGCACATAATAGAAAACTTTACACGACTAAATAAACACTGGATCAGCACTAAGCAGGCATGATGGGAGATGAGGGTGGTCCCAACTAGACTGAGGTGTTCGTCACAGCTGAGACGGTGTTGCAGAGTCCAGGGAAGTTATAGCTAACATATACAGTACAGGCCAAAAGTTTGGACACACCTTCTCATTCAATGCGTTTTCTTTATTTTCATGACTATTTACATTGTAGATTCTCACTGAAGGCATCAAAACTATGAATGAACACATGTGGAGTTATGTACTTAACAAAAAAAGGTGAAATAACTGAAAACATGTTTTATATTCTAGTTTCTTCAAAATAGCCACCCTTTGCTCTGATTACTGCTTTGCACACTCTTGGCATTCTCTCCATGAGCTTCAAGAGGTAGTCACCTGAAATGGTTTTCCAACAGTCTTGAAGGAGTTCCCAGAGGTGTTTAGCACTTGTTGGCCCCTTTGCCTTCACTCTGCGGTCCAGCTCACCCCAAACCATCTCGACTGGGTTCAGGTCCGGTGACTGTGGAGGCCAGGTCATCTGCCGCAGCACTCCATCACTCTCCTTCTTGGTCAAATAGCCCTTACACAGCCTGGAGGTGTGTTTGGGGTCATTGTCCTGTTGAAAAATAAATGATCGTCCAACTAAACGCAAACCGGATGGGATGGCATGTCGCTGCAGGATGCTGTGGTAGCCATGCTGGTTCAGTGTGCCTTCAATTTTGAATAAATCCCCAACAGCGCCACCAGCAAAACACCCCACACCATCACACCTCCTCCTCCATGCTTCACAGTGGAACCAGGCATGTGGAATCCATCCGCTCACCTTTTCTGCCTCACAAAGACACGGCGGTTGGAACCAAAGATCTCAAATTTGGACTCATCAGACCAAAGCACAGATTTCCACTGGTCTAATGTCCATTCCTTGTGTTTCTGGCCCAAACAAATCTCTTCTGCTTGTTGCCTCATTAGCAGTGGTTTCCTAGCAGCTATTTGACCATGAAGGCCTGATTCGCGCAGTCTCCTCTTAACAGTTGTTCTAGAGATGGGTCTGCTGCTAGAACTCTGTGTGGCATTCATCTGGTCTCTGATCTGAGCTGCTGTTAACTTGCGATTTCTGAGGCTGGTGACTGATGAACTTATCCTCAGAAGCAGAGGTGACTCTTGGTCTTCCTTTCCTGGGTCGGTCCTCATGTGTGCCAGTTTCGTTGTAGCACTTGATGGTTTTTGCGACTCCACTTGGGGACACATTTAAAGTTTTGCAATTTTCCGGACTGACTGACCTTCATTTCTTAAAGTAATGATGGCCACTGGTTTTTCTTTAGTTAGTTGATTGGTTCTTGCCATAATATGAATTTTAACAGTTGTCCAATAGGGCTGTCGGCTGTGTATTAACCTGACTTCTGCACAACACAACTGATGGTCCCAACCCCATTGATAAAGCAAGAAATTCCACTAATTAACCCTGATAAGGCACACCTGTGAAGTGGAAACCATTTCAGGTGACTACCTCTTGAAGCTCATGGAGAGAATGCCAAGAGTGTGCAAAGCAGTAATCAGAGCAAAGGGTGGCTATTTTGAAGAAACTAGAATATAAAACATGTTTTCAGTTATTTCACCTTTTTGTGTTAAGTACATAACTCCACATGTGTTCATTCATAGTTTTGATGCCTTCAGTGAGAATCTACAATGTAAACAGTCATGAAAATAAAGAAAACGCATTGAATGAGAAGGTGTGTCCAAACTTTTGGCCTGTACTGTATATACTGGCATTAATATGTGTTAGATTGAATAATGTCTTCAAACAGCCCAGATCGAGCTGACGGAGGGAGCTAGCGACAGACTTAGCAAAGTTAGCGGAAGCATGTGTGACGGATGGTTGTCAAAATAAGGTGTTATAAAATACATATAATGTTATGGAAATATGAATAATTGGATTTGGAAATTATTTACCACTGTCCGGCCCACTTGTCATCAAACTGGGTTGTATGTGGCCCCTGATGTAAGTAGGTTGTTAGATCTGCTTTACTCACCAGCCAAAAAATAATGTAATCTATTGAGTGGCTGGTAGATTTTGGAATCCACCAACCACAGTGGCAGGTGGACAAAAAAGCTAATTTACAACACTGGATCCGAACAATCCCTTTAATTTAAATCCGCAAAGTAACTTAAAGGGGAATTCATTTTTTTTCAACCTGGGCCCTATCTTCCGATCTACTTTTGTCTAAATGAGTGATAGGATGTTCAGTATGTGACATTTCTCCAGTACGAAGCTAGGGCTGACCTGCCTGCAGCCCGTGAGCACGCGCTATATTAAATAATAGGGCACTCAGACAGCCAACACGCCCAAAGTGCATTCACACAGATAGGCTCGATTGTTAGTATAATTATCCGACAACATACGAAAGGAGAAATGAAAGTCTGTTCTGCTGGTCTAGCTATGACATTCTTCTGCCTGTTGCTGCCTCCGCTTCCTCGCTCTTCAGTTTCAATGAGCTCTGCGTCCGTGTACGTCCGTGTTCAAATAAATACGGGTGCTCATCAAATTCAAATGGCTCATCCAGATCCAGTTGGTCAAAATCTGGTAAAAATCAAAAGTCAAAAAACAGATTTCAGTTGTTGCAGGAAGTTACCGCTGGACTGACCTTACAAACGCGAGGAGTTATTCTGTTTGGAGTAGTCATGGCTGAATTTTTACCCGATTTCGACCAACTGGATCTGGATGAGCCATTTGAATTTGATGAGCGCCCGTATTTATTTGAACACGGAGTACACGGACGTACACGGATGTAGAGCTCATTGAAACTGAAGAGCGGACGAGGAGAGAGAGGGAGCAGCAACAGGCAGAGGAACATGTCCGACTCGAGCTAAAGGTAAAGACAGACTTTCATTTCTCCTTTCCGTTATGTTGTCGGATAATTATACTAACAATCCGAGCCTATCTGTGTGAAAAAAATGCACTTTTAGTGGACGTATTTTGACGCTGTCTGAGTGCCCTATTATTTAATATAACATGCGCTCACGAGCTGCAGGCAGGTCAGCCCTAGCTTCGTACTGGAGAAATGTCACATACTGAACATCCTATCACTCATTTAGACAAAAGTAGATTGGAAAATAGGGCCCAGGTTGAAAAAAACATTAGTTCCCCTTTAAGTTGTTAAATAAATGTAGTGGAGTAGAGGTATAAAGTCATCACTTGAGGCAAAAGAACACAGCCACAGGAACACTCACCCTCTCCTCTCACCATCTCTTTTGCTCCTCCTCTACAGCGAGGCATCGACCCCGCTACCAGACAGGACCCGTCCCTGATGGCGATGCTGCTGGAGATGGGCTTCAGAGACCAGCGGCTCAACCAGCGGCTGCTGAGGAAGCACGGCTACAGCCTGCTGCACACCGTCAACGAGCTGGTGCAGATGGCCGAGGACAGCCAGAACAAAGCTGTCAACACTCAGCACTGAGGGAGAGAGGAGACGCTGACGGCCACTGTGAGGCTGTAAAAAAACAAAAAAGGAATTTATTTGACTTCGAAACATGATGTAAAGAGAATATTTAGATTCTGACCTGTGTGTCTCTCACCGTCTCCGGTGTCTGGATTTATTTTGAATTATTTAAAGAAGAGAAAAAGTAAAGCTATTAATGATCTGTGCAATCGATTGATTTTTCCAAAGGGTGGTTAGTTTATTTGGACCAAGAGTTAATGATAATAAGACAGCAGTGTCTTGTAACGTGGTACAAAAATAAAAGCATTTATTTCTTGTTCATTAGAGAGAAAGGAATGCCTTTGCCTTTAATCCAGCTTCGACATTTTGACAAATTAACCACATACACACGTGTAAATGATATGAATAGTGAACCTTTGCCATGCCTTGTTTACCTGGGGCCACAGAGCCTTACGTGTCGGTCAAAAGGAGCAGGAGCTGTAGTCTCGACGGGACAAACGTGTTGCATTTCAGCTCTCCATCTGTAGTGTCTGTATGGCTGTTGTAGCTGCTTCCTCTGCGCTGAAAAATAAATGTCTTAGGACAGGGCTCGGCTAGATTCTTCTCACAAATACAGCAATGGAAATTAATATCGTTGAATGTCACAAAAAGATAGAAATGGAGAGCCAGCTCTCGTTCAAGGCGATGCTACTGAGTATCGTGGGTGTTAAGGGTCAGCGGTGCGGTAGTGAGAACAACAAAATATTTAAGACTTTTCTCGATTTATCGTAGTGAAATCTGCCTAAACAATGCAATCTTTTTCTGTATCAGAGTACTGTTATTTTAGACGTTGACATGTGGAATGTATACAAAAACTGTCCGAACGGATCACTGTTCAGACTCGGATGTTTTCTACTGCTTTTTAGGAGACACCTGCATGACAGGTAGAGGCTTTAGAGATGAGTCGTGTTCTCGTGGTCTTAGCACAGTCACGGTAGAAAATGTCCGCTTTGCGTCATCGATCAACACCCCGCCCTTCCTCCCTCTTGCCCTGCCTGCATCCAACTGGCACAGTCATCTTAACACTAACCCAAGCTGAGATGTCTCTAACAACACATTCCTCACTCTCACGGTGGAACCAAGTCTGTTTTATTTCCTTACATTGCCTTTATGAGTCATGATTATCAGTTTACTGAGATATACACGTGGTGATTTGACATTTGTGGTGTGAGTGTGCAGATTTAAGTTAATGTCTGTTGTTTTGAATTATTCCTCCTATGTGTTTGTGTGTGAGTGTGTGGATTTTTTGAACCATGTCTTCTTTCTGTTGTTAATTGTCCATGTTTTGAAGAATCATGCTCTAGAGAATAATTCTGAATATATCTGCTATGCTTGTCAAATTATTCCTCTGTCACAGAGTGTATACATTAAATTCCCTTCTACTGTCAATCCGCCAATAAACTATTTGCACACCGCTCTCGTCTCCTCTCTGTTAAAGTCTAAATGTAGGTCATCCCACCCTTGACAGTGAATGTCTTCATATGTAATACAGTCCATACTATATTAGCTAGATGGTGTCAGAAGTACAGAGGTTACTGACGGAGTTCTGATTATACTGCATTTCTGACAGAATGAGTTGACATTTTAACAGCCTTTGAGTATGTCAAGGTTACATAACTAAGCAGGCAACTACCCTGCAGTCCAAGACCCTCAGTGGCCTCAAAAGACCTAAGGTGGAAGAAGTACTCCGATCCCTAAATAAAAGTAGCAGTACCACAGTCAAAAAATATCCCATTACTTAAGTAAAAGTGCCTAAGTATTAATGGCAAACTGTCCTTAAAGTATCAAAAGTAAAAGTACTCTTTAGAGAATGGCACCTATCAAATAGTGATGGGCAAAGCAGTTCTTTAGATGTTACTGAATCACTAGAATCAGTTCATTAAAAAGATTCGTCCAAAAGATTCGTTCACCGAATCGTTCAGTGCTTGGCAGGAGGAGCCATGACTGTGTACTGTGTAGTCCGACTGACTGAACTGATACACGGCTGAGCTGCTGCTGCGTCTGCCCTGCACTCGTGAGTCTCATTACTGGCCAGCCTAACGTTTTAAAGCAGCTGTGCGGAACTTTTCGTTTTCGCTGATTATAGCTCCCCTTTGGTCGAAGCGGTATGACACCCACAGCCTGGTGTCATAAAATTCTGACTGCAACCGGCAATTACCGCATGCATTTGTTTTGGAGAGTGAGAGGATTAACTAACGTCAGGTCAGTCCAAGTAATTAGTGGAAACATGCTAACATGCTAACGTTACACCCAAATTAGTAGTAAAGTAAGACCTGTTCATAAGTGCTCTGGTGTAGCTCTGAATTTCTTATAAACTGAGGACAACTGCCTGCTGTATATTTGTGTTCATGGTCACAGTCACAGATAATTTTAGATGATGCTCCTTCGTTATCTGCTATGACGTCAAAAGTACAACCAAGTCCTCACAGATACATCTGGTAAAACTGTTAGGTGTAATGTGTTCAGCAATGCCCGTTGAGTATTGCTTACTCGAGAAACAGTGTAAACACGCTCCTTCTTCTGTGTTTTAATAGCTGCGGGCGAGCAGAATCACTTCCGCCTCGGGTGCTGTATTCTGGTTTGCTGACTTCCGCTGTGTGTCCGACCCGAGTGAGGCTACACTAAATAGCCATATAAAGAAAGGCTTTTTTGTTGCTGTTGGGTTCAAATAAATATGCGGATCTTCAAGGGGGGGTGATACGAACTAGGGACAGTTTTATTAATGGTAAAAAGTTCCGCACAGCTGCTTTGTTTATCTGGAAACTAAGTCTGTTAAAACAATGGGGAGGTGTGTGATTGTGTTCATGTGGCTTAACTCCTTGCTACATTAGCCGTTAGCTTGGAGAAAATGGTCCCTATGAAAGTGTATCGCTGAGAAGAAATGATTTGAATCACTCAGGGAATCGGGGTTACGTCATTCGCTGAGTGATTCGTTCACCAAATGATTCACGCAGTAGACAGTCCCTCCTTGCACCCTGGCTGCCTCTCGACTCACGAGTGATTCATCGTTCACACGGACCAAATCGGCAGTTCCACTCCCGGACTACACACTCGCTGCTGAGCTCAACTGAACTGAGAAATGAACGAATCAGTTCCAGAAGTGATTCAGTTCAGTATGTTCACTCAACAGATTCGTTCTTTTGAATGATTCGTTCGTGTACGACACAACACTCCTGTCAAAGTCTTATTTTTTTTTATGCTTACACGCTGGCAATAGCTGCAGCCAGAAGCATTATGTTTTCAAGTTGTCTGCCTGTCCGTCCCATTCTCCCAAACATGCTATCTCAAGAAGGCCTTGATGATTTTTTTTTAAATATGGCAAAAACCTCCCATTGTACCAAAGGAGGAAATAAGATTTTGGTGGTCAAACGTCAACGTCAATGAACTTGCATCTGTATCATTATTGTGAACATCTCAAAAACACCTCGAGGGAATTTCTTCAAATTTGGCATAAATGTCTCCACCTGGACCCAAGGATGATTGATGATGATCCTGATTAGATTTTGGTGGTTAAAGGCAGTAACATAAGGAAGTTACAACAGGCCTCAATAAGCACTATCACGACGGGCCCTAGTGCACGCTATCGTGAATGCGTTGTCTTGACACAAAAAGCGACTTGTCATTGGATAGCAACATACATATTACCCAGCAATCATCTGACAAAAATTATCAGAGAAAATTAATCATTTAATTGGATAGTTTTTATAATTAATTTATAAATTTTATAGCTTATGTAGAAAAGGCATATAATTTGTTTTAAATAGCTACTGAATATTTTTTTTAAAATTGAAATAAAAAAAAAAGTAAACAATGATGCAGATGGGTTTGCCCTTTAAAGGACATATTTAGGCACCATTTTGAAATCAGGAACATTTCTTTTTTAATCATTCCTCTTTAAACACAGGAATGTTATCAAGTAGTGTTGTCTCGTTCGTGAATCTGTTGAGTGAACATACTGAACTGAGTCACTTCCGGAGCCGATTCATTCATTTCTCAGTTCAGTTGAGCTCAGCAGCGAGCGTGCAGGCCGGGAGTGGAACTGCCAATTGGGTCCGTGTGAACAATGAATCATTTGGGACTCGCGAAGCAGCCAGGGTGCAGGGAGGGACTGCCTACTGCGTGACGAATCACTCTGTGAACAAATCACTCGGTGAACAACGTAACCCCGACCCTGAGTGATTCAGATCATTTCTTCTCAGCGATACACTTTCATAGGGACCATTTTCTCCAAGCTAACGGCTAATGTAGCCAGGAGTCAAGCCACATGAACACAATCACACACCTCCCCATTGTTTTAACAGACTTACCCACTGAGCAATAGACGGATATTAGACGTCTAGATATTTTTTAGACCTAATTTCAACCGTCTGGATTCTGTCTATTTTTAGACGGAATTTAGACGTTGCACTTTAATCCAGTATTCGATAACTATTAATTAAAAAAACAACTGTAAGGTGCATAATCCCTCTATCTCTCTCACCACAATATACCACAGCGGTTCATCAGAACTCAAGGTCTTAAGCATGTGTTAGGTGCACCTTCTCCCCCTTGAATCCGGGCCTGCTCCCTGGCTCTGTGGGGGATCGCGGGGCCGGGCGGTTTCCCCTGGGGACGGATGCGTCTGGACTGCTCGCCCTGTGTGCCTGGGGGGGGTGGGGTCTCCTCGTGCTCCCTGGGCCTGGGGCGGCGTGGCCGGTCCCCCCTGTCCGCGTCGGGCGGTGGGTGGGTGGGCCCTCCTGCCCCGCCTGTCTGGGGTGTGTCTCTGGCTCTCTGGGGGTGCCGGCCATTGCCGCCCCGGGTCCTTGGGCCTGCGTGGTGTCCTGCAGCCTCTGCGGCTCCCTGGTCTTGGGGTCTGGGCGCTCCTGCAGTCTTGGGGTGCCATACCGCCCCCCTTCCCCCGCAGGGCTGGCCCTGGACCCTGGTGATGGTTTTCGTAAACACATTGGGAGGGTTCAAATACACGCATGCATGTTCGATACTTCAGCTCCGTGACGCATCGCAAAGAACCGATGGGATCACTCCAAAGGGGCCCACTTGCTTCTCAAACCTACCACACCGCGCTGGCAACTCTTCTCTACAATCGGGCTTTCCCCCTCCACCAAGACTCTCACATTTTTGGTGTTCAGTATAGACTTCTCTGTTGTTTTTGTTTTTCAGTACAGTATAGTAGATTTATTTTTGATCATCTGTATGGAGCACAACCACCTCAAGGCCACAATACATCAGCTACACTGCCTGTTTCTCCCCTGTTTTTTTTGTTTGTTTGTTTGTTTATTTGTTTGTTTGTTTTTCCTCCTTCTTCTCCGCATGCACTGTCACTATATAACTCAGAACTTAAGCACCTGCCCCCTCCCCCTTGCTTGTTTCCTTACTTTCCCCTTGACACACTTTGGTGTATCACGGCCCTCTCTGGCTCATATTAGGAAGTTTTTCCAATAAAGGCTGTTAGGCTAGTCTCCAGGGAGGGTGGGTGACGGTCACAACCACGCATTATGGGTATAAAATACTTGACTGCAAGATTAACAGTGCATCAATCTTCACAAGAAGCTTATATCCTTTTGTGGCGCTAAGCTATGAAGACCAATGCAGACAAGTAGAAAAAAAAAAAAAAAACGTAAGTGAACGGGCAACCTTCAAGTGCAAAGTTAGTCCACTAAACAAGCTTTTTTTCCACAAAGACCGCCTCATATCGTTAGGATAAATGTCAGAGAACATATAGAAAACGACATGTAAACGTGTTGTCTTACCTTACCGGTGTGCTGCCATGTTTGTTTACCATTTAGCTCTGCTTTCCAAAGCGCGGCCGAAATATATCTCGCGAGAACAAGCAGTGATCTCATACTGTGCCCGAAATCTCGCAGAAACAGCTGGAAGGCAGAACCGGACAGTAGCCTGAAAAGTTCATTCATTTATTTTATGAAAGATTTATAGAATAATGGCTGACTTTTTGCCAGACTTCGACTTTGTGGAGGAGGAATTTGATTTTGCAGAGTTTGATGGCCGCCCTTATTTATTTGAGCCAGAACACACTGACGAAGAGCTTCGTGAAATTGATGAACAGAAGAGGAGGAGAGAGAGAGAGAGAGAGGAGGAATGGTTGCTGCAAGGCTGCGTAGCTCTGGAGATTGGTGGTGTACCTGTGAATGCTGTGCCCCAGTGCCCACAGAGGAGGAATGCCTCTGTTGCAAGGAATGGGACCGGTTGCAGCCTTATTTTCAAGGTCTGGATGTGACCGAGGACGAGACACCTCCACCTGGAGTAGTATCCAGCTGGGCTTTATCTAGAGCTGGCGAGATATATTTCGGCTGCGCTTTGGAAAGCAGAGCTAGATGGTAAACAAACATGGCAGCACACCGGTAAGGTAAGACAACACGTTTACATGTCGTTTTCTATATGTTCTCTGACATTTATCCTAACGATATGAGGCGGTCTTTGTGGAAAAAAAGCTTGTTTAGTGGACTAACTTTGCACTTGAAGGTTGCCCGTTCACTTACGTTTTAACAGGTCTGACGCTACTATGTGCCCCGGCTGTATCTAGGCTAACGGCTAACATGCTAACTATTATTTTCATGTCACTAGTCAGTTGAAACAAATTTAGGACAATAGACAAGGAGACAGGTTGAAATAAACCGAAATTTCCCTTTAAGGTTGTATGTGGGGGCCAAGAGGGACCCAGCAGCAGATTTTTGTGCCCCTGTGGGTTCTCCGGCCATGTTATAATAAATAAGATTTTGTGGTCAAACTGGCTAAACTATAACGCTTCCTACATTTGAGTTGCATGTATTTTAAACTGCGTGTGAATACAGTATGTGTTGCATAAAGTGTGTCTCGTATAAAGGGTGGCAAGTTAATGAAAAGCTGCACATGTGATCTGCAGCCTGCACCGACCTGTCACCTACAGAAGCAGGAAGTGTTCCTCCCACTTTCTGTTTGTACACACATGAGGTAGTTCGTCTCGACAGGTCTCAATGTAGCTTATATAAACTTTAAATATAAAGAAAAACGGTGGAGCGGATTAATTTGGAGTTTAAAGTGAGGTAAGTGCTGATTTCAGTCCTTCCTGTCAGCTGCTGTAATGCGGGAAAGGCTCTCCCCCGCATGTTGTGCGTGTTTTACTGGAACAGACAGCTGCATGAGAGCAACAAGGAAACTGATGAAGCCAACAAAACATGTCCTGCAAGTTTATTTAGAGCAACATGGGGTCTGATTTTAGTGATAAACTGAATCCTTTGTGAGCTCAGTTTCCTAAACAATGTCTTAAAATGTGAGAAATGAAAGTTATAAATGTAATTTAACGGTAAATAAGTGCGTCACAAAATTCAAAAGGGCAGCATTAAGAGCCTGATATACTCTCACATTAATATTTTATACACAGAATAATAAGAGGAGGAAGTAATCTGATTATTTAGCCTATTTATGTAGAAGTGTCAATACTGCAATATACATACACAGCATTACAAGTAAAAATCCTGCATTGGAAATGTCACTGTATTACTCATTAAACCTGTTAGTATCACACTGTTATATATCATATTATTGGATTATTGTTAGTGATGCATTCACGTATAAGCGTTTTACTGTTGTAGTTGGTTGAGGTGGAGCTAATTTCAACTATTGTATGTGCTGTTGGGCAGTTTAATCAAATATAATGCATCATATTTTATTAGTTTTGTTTGTAAACTAGAAACTACAGTGTCAAATAAATGCAATTGAGTAAAAGAATGTACATATTGTAAATATTTTCCTTTGATTTGTTGTCCAGTAGTAGTATAAAGTAAATATATTTAGTTAAATTCCACCACAGCAGATTAATGATCAAGTCATTTTAAACATTGTTTTCATTAGTTTGTGACGTCTAACCAGAGAAGCACATCCTCATATCTGACCTATAATCCACTTACATAACATTTTTTTCCATTATGCAGCAAGATATATCTGCAGTTTGTGTCATCAGTCACTTATAATCCTGATTTTTCTTCTTTTTTTTTTCAGTCTTAAAATGTGAGAATCGAAAGTTATAACTCTTATTTAACGGTATCTGTGTTTGAGATATAAAAATAAATGTGCCACAAAACGCAAAGGGCAGCATTAAGAGCCTGATGTACTCTGAAATTAATATTTTATACACTACAGAGGAGGAAGTACTCAGATTATTTATCATATTTATATAGAAGTGTCAATACAGCAGCATTACAAGTAAACGTCCTGCACTGGAAATGTCACTGTATTAGTAATAAGGCGGACAATGCCTTTGTATGTATCGTACTGTTGTATATAATATTATTTTATTATAATTATTACTGATGCATTAATGTTTAAGTGTTTTACTGTTGTAGTTAAACCAGAAACTACTGTTGTAATTCAGTCTAGCTTGGAAATGACGAATGAACGTGACTTTACTGAACATGAAACAAAGGTACATTCCATCTCGTGAACTCAAGTACGACTTGTTTGCTAAACTTAAAAACCTTTTTTCTCTTTTCCTTAAGTATTATGGGTAGCAAAGGATTATGGGTAATGAAGTCTGTCAACACAAATACAAAGTAACTGCAGCAAGATTCCTGTTACTACTTATTCTTTACAGTCCATAAATTAACTTTAATGTAATGTCCTTTAACTTGTTTCCCATTTTAATGAAACAGTAACTTATTTATAACCCTTAAATTAAAACAGGCTCAAACTAACTACAGTTGTCAAGTATAGAGTATAAGAATATAAATATTTTAAATATTTTCCTCTGTAGTCCCATAGAAGTATATTTGCTTGATTGATTGATTTTTATTTGTCATGCACACTTGGACGCTCTTTAACTGCTCAGTCCAGACACAGAGTACTCTGCCCTCAATCTCAGGCCTGGCAAAGAAATGCAGCCACAAAAAGGTTTCCTTTCTGACTCAAAACTTCAGTTTCTCATGATCATCCAGCCAAAAGATATCAACGCAGATAGAGATCATCTCACTGCAAAGTACATTCCTCATGTCTTCATAAGGAATGCTGCTCTGCTTCCCCGTCACAGCACAAGACAGCAACACATCACTTAATCGATTTCACATGCACTTATCCCTGCACCACCTTAGAAAAACAATTCTGGTCAGATCAATTTGTCACACTTACACTAAGATCTGTAACAAGATCCCGCACAACATTAGAGCATTAACCTCTATTACACATTTCATATATATCCCATTTTGTCCACTTCACTTCTGTCCTCCATTCTGCACTGTCTGTGTAGCTGCCTATGTTTTGTTGTTTTGCCTCTGTTGATTGTTTCTGTTTTTATTCTGCGTTGTAATATGATTTTGTTGCAAAACAGGAACTGGATGAAAAACAGTTTTTAGTCAGGCCAGCTTTAACTGTAACACACAATTTTACTTATAAATCCTTTCCTGTACAAATAAAATAAATGAAATGAAAATAAACAGGACAGCAAAACAAGAAACGAACCCCATTCTCACAAAATTACACAACAAACAAATTCTGTCCTCCTCTGGGGCGGCGTTAAACCTCCCAGTATCTATAGCTGATGGTAACGTTCCTGAGCGCAGCTGTGCACACAGGGATCTTTGCCTTTTGTTAAGATTATACTTCATATAAGGTTCCACACTGAAACTATTCTTTATGATACAATAAGTGTGTAGTTTTGGTTTACACCATATATCTCTAAACATGCCAAACATTTCACTCCTAATCTCCTAAATATCACGAAATAACCTGTTCTTAAAAATAAATGACAGGTATAAAGCAAATATATTTAGTTACCTCCCACCACTGCAGAATATTGATCAAACTTAGACATTTTGATCATTGTTTTCATTAGTTTGTGACCTCTAAAGCAGAGAAAAACAACCTCATACTTGACATGTAATCCAGTTACGTAATCCTTTTTTCCACTATGTAGGAGAATATATTTGGAGTTTGTACAGTCAGTAACTGGTCATCCTGATTTTTTAGTTTTACTACAGGATAAGTGCTTCTTCATGTTGGAAGAATCATAAAATGTGTCACATTTTCAGACAGAAATTATACTTTAAAGTGAAAAAGGTCGTGTCCCCAGTGTTTTTATGATGCAGACACTGTCTAGAAAGTCAGTTGTACTGCTTATATTTTACATTAACAACAAGGTTAATTTTATCCAAATTTCGACACTATATACTTCATATATGTATGAACTATATTTAATGTTCATAGTATAAAGGTAGCCGATTATGTGTAGCTGCAGTTGACTAAATAAGAAATAAACTAGCAGTAATTCCACTGTATTTATGACTAGGTTGCTGAGAAATGTAGTTTTTTAAGTGTTACACCAGCTTCAGCTCAGGTTTTACAAGTGATGCACATTGTGAAAGCAAAATGATTCAGTGCTTTGATGAATAAACTCAACCTCCAGTCAAAATCGGGAACATTACAGTGGTAATTATGACATCATTGCAGCAAATGCTGCTAGAAACCCTGCACGTATCTGTTTTATCCAAGACGGGACAATTTAATCCATTTAATGCTACTTAACAATTCTACTTCACTACATTTCAGAGGGAAATATTACCCTTTAACTGCACTACATTTTGTGACACTTATAATTACTTTCTACTTAGAAACATAAACAGAGATATAAGCAACTTATTTTACTGCAGTACTACCCAGTAGTATGCCAAGTATCTAAAACTGGCTCCAGATTGATGAACTACAGCATTAAAATGTTATTATATGTATGGTATACATTAGTAATAAAATAGAATAATATAATAATCGACAACACTGCATAATGAGTACTTTTACTTTATAATGTAAAACTTTAATTGTTATTGTATGAAAATTAGGCTTTGAATTACATCAGTACAAATAATTCATCTGATCTAGCTCTGACAGACAGCACATCAGAGAGAGTTGTGACACTCGTTTTACAGCACCCAGTATACCGACACAACACCACTTTATCCTGTTAAAACTACTCACAACTTGGATTAATTTTTATGAAAAACCCTTTTGATTATTTTGATCTGAGGACACTTACAGACTAAAGGAATAACTAACGATAAACGATAACTTAACGATTGAATTATGGAGAATCGAATCAAGCTAACGATGTGTAGCATCTCCATACTGGCAAAAGTTTAAACATTTATATTTGTTTGTATGATCTGAGCCAGTGGTTCCCAACAGGTGGGTCATGGTACAAAAGTGAGTTGCAGGTCGCAGAGCTAATGAGAAAGGAAGAAATTTGGACCTCATGGCTGGACCAGTTGCAAACCACTGCTAACGTTAGCTTAAGTGTGTAGCCAAAAAACTTGTATAAAAATGAACTGTTTGGCAACCACACCAGGCCTCTAATTGAGACAGGCCTTTATTTGTCAAAATGTGCAGCTACACTGGGCTAGTAAAAGGGACTGGGCGCTTAATTGAAGTTTTACGGTACTTTAGGTACATTTTACTGATAACACTTGTGTTTGTAACCTTTGAAGTCAGGACTTTTATTTGTAGCAGTATTTTTTAGACTCGGTTGTTTAAAGTTTTACGTAAGTAAAAACAGTCATGCTTAGTGCTAACAATATTCCAGGGTTATGTCAAGTTGAAATGGCACCATAAAATATTGTAATTGGGGCTGTTTTTTTGTCACTCTCACACTGCGGACTCTGCTGACATCCTGACATGTGGCCACGAATCAGCTTTATTGGCCATTTGGGGCGGCAGTAGCTCAGTCCATAGGGACTTGGGTTGGGAACCGGAGGGTTGCCTGTTAGAGTCCTCGTCCGGACCAAAATATGGAGCGTGGACTCCTGGGCACTGCCGAGGTGCCCTTGAGCAAGGCACCGAACCCCCCAACCGCTCGGGGTGCCTGACCAAAGGGCAGCCCACTCACTCTGAGATCTCTCCACTTTGTGCATGTATAGGTCCTGTTTGTGCATGTGTCTTTCGGAACTGTGTGTAATTGACAAGCAAGAGTGAAAACATTGAATTTCCCCTCAGGGGGATTAATAAAGTAAATAAACTTAAACTTAATTTAAAGGTTGTTATAGAGAATTTATGTCTACTGTAGTTTCTTTAATATATATAATATATATTCTTCTTCTACTTTTTCTGGCGGTTGGCAACCAGCTTGTAAATGCATTACCGCCTTCCCGACCCGGAGTGTGGATATCACCATGGAGAGAGGTGCACTACGTCAGACTTAATTCGAACGTAACTGTTTCCATCCCCTGTTTTGCGAATCAACATTTTTTCGAATCAACCAAAACCCGGCTAAAGCGAGCGTATTTTAGTTTGTGCGAATCTGATTTTAATTCATAATTTTCCGATGCAATACTTCTAGATGCGCATCTAAACGGGCTGATGGAATCATGGCTATTGTCACCTCACACCCCCCCGACCCCTAACAGGATAAGCCGTTATGGAAAATGAATGAACTACAAACATACATAGGCTTTGCTAATTAGACAGCTCAAAGTGAAAAATGATAGCCGTGTCTGTTCCCTGTTCTCCCACATAAAACACGTTCTTTATATGACAAGCAGGAGCCAGTAGGTACTTTTTGGTTAATGGCTAAGGCTAAGTCACAGGTTTGTGAGGAAGGCCGGCTTTATAGGTCACTGCACAATACTCTGCTAGCTCTCCAGAGCAATTCAGGAAAGACCATGACGAGAACATTTTCTTTACTGCTGCACTAGGTCTACACCATGGTCTACACACTGTAATTACTGTTTGATGAGTGTGAGTTTTAGGTGGATATTCCAGAAATTTTTGTCTCTTGTTTTTCTTCTTTAGACTGGATTTCTTTCTTTCGCTGAAGTGAAATGGTTACACCGGTGAAAATCAGCAAAGACACAGAAGAGCCTGATCCAACAAAAGGGATGGAGAGGGCAAGGACACTGAGGCACTTCCCTCCGTACGGATCCATGAATGGAGACACCTGCCCCACATGTCGTGGCACCGGGCGAATTCCCAGAGGTTGGTTTTCTGTCCACTTTCACAATTCTGACTGAATTCTAAGCAACTTCAGTGCCTTAACAAACTGAGACCCTCATCCTCAAGTAGCTGTTTCAGCAACTAAGGGAACTTAGGCAACCCGAAAGTCACAGCTGTGTCAAGTGCAGCAGCTTTTGTTTAGCCACACTTTCACATCATTTTTGTGGTAATAAGGCGTCTGAAAGAGATTATTTCCCTGTTTCTTTCTTGTACTGACAGGCCATGAGGACCAGCTTGTTGCTGTAATACCATGTAATGATGTGAGGCTGAAACCCAGACGCACGTAAGTGATGTATGATTAAATGTCATTTGATAAAAAAAGATTTTGTATACACAGTATTAGTCTGACTATGTTTATGTCTCTTGCACATGTAGAGATGTTCGTTAAGGTTGCACCGTGTCATTTACTGTTTTGGGTGTTTGCATTTCAGGAAGCTGTACGTTTGCATCTCTATGGCAGTGTGTCTCTTCCTTTGCTGTCTGATCCTCTTCTTCCTTTTCCCCCGGAGTGTCACCCTGACACCTGTGTCTGTGCTGTCAGTCATGGTTTACTTCACACCAGATACAGTTGAAATGGAGGTCACAGTAAGTAACAGGAAGCCGCGTGAAGAGTGGAGCCGGTTACAATCAAGTCTGTGCCACCTCTTCTGGCAAGTCTTAATATTTAATTAGTAGGGCTGACAAGTACTGATTTAGTTTTTACAATTAATGACTTTTGACATTTTAAAAATGTCATTTTGACCATTTATCTGTAAAACAGCGTTGACGTGTTGAAAATATACCTCTGTTGTATAAAAATTACTTAATAGAGGAAGTATAAGCTTGTGCAAGGATTTTTCTATAGGGTAACATAGAAGTTAGTATCGAACTGGTTCCCTTGTTTCAAAAGCCTATGGGATTTTCCATTGGAATTTGGATTATTGCCGAAAATAAGCTTCTCAAATTGACTTTTGTCTCTTCATTGCCCACACTTACACACAAAATAGGGTAACAATTAGCTATTTTTGAATGTTAGCATTGATTTCTCACATTGGATGGTGAAATATTTGTAGAAAGGTCTGACCTAAATGAATAAAGGTTGTAGTTAACGAAGCATATGAATATTAATATAGAAGGAGCACCAACTGAGCGCAGCTTCTTTTATTGATTGTTTGAACGTCGTCTGGTGGTCATTTTCAATTAGCCTAAAGTCCGACGTCTTGGCGACGTATTGGCAATGAGCAAACGCTTTTCCTGCTTCGTCTTAATGATCTAAACTTGATATCGGGCTGACGTTGGCCAGATGTATATGTGCTATCTGGGTCTGTGGCAAACAAACATTTATGATACTTGCACGTTTTAGATGCGAGATAATCTTCACAGTTGAACACCACTTTTCTGATTTTTTAAGCTTATAGTCACCAGAAGTAAAAAGCTAACGTTAGGCTATATACGAACTACACCATACGGTCACATGACCTCACCGCACCACCATAACAAGACTGTAAAGCCGTGTTCGGTGTAGCTTGGTGTGACGACGTTCTGTAGTCTCATTTAGCCACTTGTTCGCAATCGCCTTTTTCAAGACGCATAGAATATTCAAAGTTCACGAGTGGGTATTTACTGACGTACTTTATATCATAGAACAAAATGTGAAAGTCTCTCAAGCTTGAGTTGACCACAGACGTTATTTCAGGCATCTAACCAAAAAGCTATTTAAAAAAACTCATTGACTCATTCCTTGGGTGCTAGTTCACAACACTGAAGAAACAACAGTACAGTGCTTTGCCCTACTGTAGCCAAAATTACAGCTAAGATTTTTTTATACCGAACAAATGCGTAACCTATGAGAAAATAAAACATAACGTTAGCTAGTAAAATTAGCAGTAACTACAAAACATCTTAAAATCAAGCAGTTAGCATCCACCAAACAGCTACTGACAACATAGCGAGTATATGCTAATGCAGCGAGTACATATTAGCTAACGTTATAGATAGCCCCGCTGACTGCTAAGCTAACTAGCCTAGCTTAGCAGTCATCTTTTGACCGTAGGGGAATTTGTGTACACTGTGTTTAAACTACTTTGGGCTACATATTTAAATATGTAATGTGTGTAACTTTTTAAAATAACGCATAGAAAAATTATATTATATAGAAGTTAAGCAGTACCCACCAAAAAGCTATGACAAGAAAGCTAACTATGTCAATTAAGCTAGTTCATAAGCTAACGATGATCGTCAAATTTTCCTGACAGGTAAAAGAAAATGTTGCTCCAACATGTTAGTAATTCACTTTGTCGTACTGTGCCATATAAATTAGTCAGCAACTAATTGAAATGTAAAAAACATGATGAAGAAAAAAGCTAATACAGCAAGCAGCTAACAGTATAACTAGCCCCACTGAAAGCTAGGTAGCCTAGCTAAGCAGGCAGTTTTTGACCGTATTTGTGTTGTATGCTGTGGTTGTACCAAGCAATTAGCACCCACCAAACAAGGAAGCTAACAATGACAAGAAAAGATGATCCAGCAAGAAATTCACTGTTGTACTGTGCTACATAAATTCACAGGATGAATAAAGGCACAGGATGCAGGATAGACTGTATATTCTCCTACACCATTCATTATACTGTATATTCATGCAATACAAAGTGTAATATGTGTAATTTCCACCACCTTTTTATTGTACTTGTCAAAGCACCGTCTACAGAGAACAGCCTGAATTGCATTCACATGACAGGCTGCAGATAGCTGCTGTTATATGAAGGACAAAGTTCCCCTGAGAGTTTTTAATGATGGAAAGTTGCGTTTGTTGCACCTGATGAGCTGTGTGTCTTTGCCTCTCCTAGAATCTCATCAACATCTCCAACGAGAACTATGTCCCAGTTCAGGTTGTGGACTTTACCATTCAGGGTCTGGTCTCTGAAGCAGTTGTGGGCAAAACCAAGATATCCAACATGACCGCCCTCAAGGCCCGCTCACAGAATTCGGTGAGTTTCACACAGGATGATTCACATCAAAATGTACTGTTGATGTATTTGTCCTACTATTAATTTCTCTTTCGTCTTTTGCAGTACACTATCCAAATTGACCTGCCTCTCACCGATAAAGGCTTATAGTAAGTGTGAAATATTGTGTGAAGATGGTATAATACTGTTATTATTGTCTGAATTCAGCACAGGTCCCTAAGTCAACTGCTTTTATCTCTTTCAGCACTTACTGCAGGTCGAGCTCTATCAAGATTCACACGTTATTTCTGGAGCTGCAGTAAGTTTCGATTTCTATCTGAAGATCAGCAGAGGAGGCAGCAGCCACTTCACAGCATATCTCAAAACCACAGGGTATTTAAGGCAGGGTCACAAACCACAGCCGCAAAACAGGTTCTCTTAAAAAAAAGGGTCAGATCTTCAAATCTGAAATGTTCTTTTCAGATAAAACTAAAAGACACGATAACACAGACACATGAAAGTTCAGTTCTGGTTTTTGGACTCCAAAAGTGGATTCTAACCACAAAAACGAACTCTGGCTTTTTAATATTCACTTCTGTTTTGTAAACACTTTCTGCTTGTGACCAGCTGCTTTGTACCTCAAATGTGGTCAAGAGTTTCCCCCGAAGCATCTGAGTGAGTCACATTTGAACTCAAGATGTAAGTACATGAAAAGAAAGGACAGCAAACCTTGTATAACACAAACTGCACTAACCGAGGGACTTCCCAGTGCAACTACTTACCTAATTACATTACACTAATTTTGCAGATGCAAGTGGTAACATCAGAACCTGTCTGCATCGAGGTTACTTCTAATCAGCTTTTATTAAACCAGTGCAACAGAATTCGTATGCAACCCACGTAATAACAAGCCAGTAATTCCAATATAACCCACTTGAGTGGGAAGTTTGCGATCATGTGACCAATGCGCTGACAGTGGTAAAAAAGGAAGTGGTATATAGAGGGAAAGTCCACATAACGAGGCAGGTTGGTGTGGTGAATGGGTCAAACAAATAGGACCGTCCACCAGGAGACCTGTTTTTGTTTCCTGTGTAAAACAATGTGAACTTTGAGTTATTTAAAGGTACATCGTCATGTTTACTTTCCTAAACCTAACCTAAGTAATTTTACTTTCATTAACTTAAGTAACTTTACTTTCCTAAATCTAACTGATGTAATTTTACTGTCTTGATCCTTACCTATGTAACTTTAGTTTACTTAAACTACGTAACGTTACTGTCCTAAACCTAACGTTACGTAACTTTACTGTCTTAAACTTCACCTAAGTAAACTTACTTTCGTTAGCTTACGTAACTTTACTATCTTGATCCTAACTTATGTAACTTTAGTTGAGTTTACCTAACCTACGTAACTTTACCTCCCTAAAACTAACCTAAGTATTTTACTTTTGTTGACCTAACTTACATAACTTTACTTTCCTCAACCTAACCTAAGTATTTTACTTTTGTTAACCTAACTTACATAACTTTACTTTCCTAAACCTAACCTTATATAACTTTACTGTCTTAAACTTCACCTAAGTAAAGTTACTTTCATTAGCTTACGTAACTTTACTATCTTGATCCTAACTTATGTAACTTATTTTCCTAAACCTAACCTAAGTATTTTACTTTTGTTAACCTAACCAACATAACTTTACTTTCAGTAACCTAACCTAAGTAACTTTACTTTCAGTAACCTAACCTACGTCACTTTACTGTCCTAAACCTTATCTACGAAACTTGACGTGCCTAAAAGTAAGCTATGTAACTTCACGTTGAGTATGTTATGTTAAGTACATAACTTTACTGTCTTGATCCTAATTTATGTGACTTTACTTTTGTTTACCTAACCTCTGTAACTTTCCTGTCCTTAACTTGAGCTATATAAATTGACGTGCCTAAATGTAACCTTTGTAACTTCACATTAAGCATGTTATGTTGAGTACATAACTTTACATTAAGTACAAAACGTGATCTTGCTCAACCATGTTTCTTTTCTTTGACCTATCCTAAGTATGTAACTTTACTTTCCTAAACCTGACCTATGTCATAACATCACCATTCATGGAGCACTTATTTGTGAGATAGTATACAAACCGTGGCATATGCATTTACATAATATAAATATAAACCATTGCATGAGGACACTTTGATTAAACATACAAAACCTAGTAGAGGTCACAAAAAAGCTTCAGTAAACAGGTTGTTCTTCAGCCAACTGTACATACTGCAAACAAGCCACAATGAAATGTTGCAAACCACATTTTTCGCAGTATAATACCATTGTATTTATTTTTGCGGGGGTTAAAAGAACAGTTGGATTTTGTTCTTATGATAAAACTTGGCCACTTGGGGGCAGCAGAACAATCTGAAAACACAACATTGACTTATCATTTTTTAAAAGTTGTTATGGTGAAGAAAGCAGTCATTAACACTCCAAGCAGACATATTGGCATACATGCAGAGTTGCATTTCTGTACTTTTAGCTCTGTTTTGGTCTCAACCAACTCTAAATAAAAATATCTGGCTCTTTTTGTAGGTCGGAAAACCAAAACAATTAAAAGACACTGGAACACTCTATATTACACATAGCATTTGATCTTTTGTAAGAATAATGAATATAAGAAATATTTTTAGTGCAGCTTTAAAACTGTGAAAACACGCCGTCTCTAATAATGTTTTTTCATCTTCTCCCCCCAGAATGACGATGAATATTTCCTATCTCTCTCATGTGGAGCAGCTGTCTCTGGACACCTTCGAGTACATTGACTGTGGCACCAACTCAACAATCCCTCATCCTGTGAGATGATGAAATCCAAATGAAAAACACCAAAGTGGGAGTGTGAAATCATGAATATTCTGGCTGCATCGCACCCTTTCCCTCCTCTGTGTGGGATGTGACTTTGTGAATGACAACTACTGTAAAAATGCATCTTATCCACTCATCCATGTCTTTTACTTAAGAAAAACTACCAATGAACAAATGTTGAAATACTGAAGTGGATGAGCAACAAAACAAAGTACCAAGCAGCAGATAGTAAGTAAATGTACTTAGTTACATTCCACCACTGATCTTATTCTGTATGTTGTTTTAGCATACCTCAAGACTTTAACCAATCACTACAATCTAATTATTTTAAGATCAAGATGATTCAAGTATACTTATATCCTTAAATGAAGGTTTTATTGCTTATATTTGATTGAGACCTGCCTGTATTTTGTTTGAAGATGTGTAAATTTCTTTAAAAATGTGACTCACTTAACAATGTTTTTGGGCAGGATGCCATATATTGTGTAAATAAGATGTTAATCTCTGATAATCTTTTGTCATTTGCACTTCATTAAACTGTGGCATTTAAAGTCCTGTATGGTAGATTGTCTGTTTTTAATATTTATTTTCCACTGGTGACTTTTGTAGACACTGCATGAGTCAAAACGGTGTGTACACACTCGCCCAGTTTAACCATGATAACTTTGTGATAGTCACTACCATTATGTATCCAGATATGTCACAATTTCTATTCATGTTTTGCAACGTAACTTTTGTAACCACACCAAAATGAGTGCAGCTCGGATAACAAAACACGGTTTACACAGTTTAAACCTTTGTCCTTCTGGGGTGAAACATCCAACAGCAACAATGTTGTTCTTATCTTTATATACTTGAGCTCCAAATATCAATATATACATAGTAATACAGTAAATACAATTCATGTCCTCTTACACCCTTATTTTGCTGCAGCTCTTGAAGTTCTTGAGACTGGACACAGGGTGGAGCCAAAGCTCCGTTAGACTGAGAACATGGACAAGTTAGAAGATGCAGAGCTGGGGATAACTCTTGCAAATTACATGATTGTCTACCGAGCAAGAGTCCATTAATTTATCCACTGAGGAATATGCTTGATATATGTTTGAACTGGTAACTTTTCAGATCAAGATTTTATACATCAAACATTGTTGATGTCACAGCTCAAGTTTCTGAGGTTGTGTTATTTTTTTATCTCTTTCATTCATGTTGTTTCCTGTTTTACTCGTCTCGTTTCAGTTCACTTCACTTCCTGCCCCTGTGTGTTTCCCCTCCCTTTTGATGACTTCACCTGTGTCTGATTGTCTGTCCCGCCCTGATTAGCCTCACCTGTGTCTCGTTATCCTTCCCCTCACCAGAGTATTTAGTGTGTGTCTTGTTTTCTCTTAATGGCAGTTTGTCTTCTTGTGTGTCTAGCGTTCCAGTCTTTTGTTTCCCAGTGTCCTTTTCTTGGTTGTTTGGATTTATCCTGTTGATTGACTCTGCCTCTGCCTCATCCCTGCTGGATTTGTTTGCCTTCACTAGAGACTGGTCTCCGGAGTGGTGCGTTTGAAACCACTCTCACCTGGTTCATCAGTTGTTACAGCTGACTTTAAAATCCAGTATGCATTGTTAAAGATGAATGTACCAAACAGTATTTCAGATGTTAAAATCAGCTCTACCTGGACAAAATGCAGACCCTCATGTGGGAATGAATCAGGAACAAAATCCTAATAATAAATACATGATAGGAGCGTCGGTGGCTTAGTGGTAGAGCAGGCACCCCATGTACAAGGCTGTTGCTGCAGTGGCCTGGGTTCGACTCCAGCCTGTGGCCCTTTGCTGCATGTCACTCCCTCTCTCGCTCCCCCTTTCACACTTGTCTGTCCTATCCATTAAAGGCTAAAAATGCTCAAAAAAATATCTAAAATAAATAAATAAATACATGATAAATGTAAAACTTTAACTTTGTATTGCAGCACTTTCATAGTTACACACACAATTAAGTTGTAAGATATGCATTGTTGTAGATATGGATGGATTACTGAACAGTCCTACCAGGCACAGGCCCAGGAGCTCAGGGGAGGCCTCTGGCAGTGTCACTCGAAGAGCCCCGTACCGACCAGGAAGAGACTCAGAATGACAACAAAGAAATATTAAACGACCACAAGAGATGCCAAACAACTGCAAAGGTATGCAAAGCAACTACAAAGAGACACAAAATGTATTCTATATGTCTTATGTTCCCATTGTGTTGATTGTAATGTTGAATGCATGTTTTAAAATGTTAATTTGCATGGTCCCTAAGGTTTAATGTGTGTTATTAAATGTTTTTAAAGCTGTGCTTTAGGGCCCAGCTGATGAAGATCTTAACAAACAAACAAACAAACAAACATACAAAATGACTAAAAGAGACACAAAGCAGCTAGAGAGAGACACAAAACAACTACAAGAGAAACAGAGGACTAGAGAAAGGGGATAAACAACCAAAGACAGAAAACAAAGAGACACAAAATGACCACAAAGTTTCAAATAACCAAAAAGAGACACAAAACGACTACAGAGACTCAAAGAACGACCACAAAGAGACACAAAGCAACTGCAAAGACACAAAAAATGACCACAAAGTCTCAAAATGACCAAAGAGAGACACAAAACAACTACAGACTCAAAACTACCACAAAGAGGAAAAAATGACCACAGTCTGACAAAAGGACTACAAAAAGACACAATACAACTACAAAGAGACACAAAAATGACCACAGTCTGACAAAATGACTATTAAATGACATAAAACAACTACAGACTCAAAAAATGACCACAAAGAGACACAAAACAACTGCAAAGACACACAAAATGACAAAAAGACTACAAAGACTCTGAACAACTACAAAGAGACACAAAAGGACTACAAAAACACACAATACAACTACAAAGAGACACAAAAAATGACCACATAGTCTGACAAAAGGACTACAAAAACACACAATACAACTACAAAGAGACACAAAATGACCACAAGGACACACAAAACAACTGCAGAGACTCAAAATTACCATAAAGAGACACAAAAAATAACCACATAGTCTGACAAAAGGACTATTAAATGACACTAAACAACTACACAGAGACACAAAATGACCACAGAGAGACACAAAACAACTACAGAGACTCAAAAAATGACCACAAAGAGACACAAAGCAACTGCAAAGACACACAAAATGATTACAAAGAGACACAAAAGACCACAAAGAGACTCAAAATGACCACAAGGAGACACAAAACAACTACAAAGAGACACAAAAATGACCACAAAGTCTGACAAAAAGACTATAAAAAGATTCTAAACAACTACAAAGAGACACAAAATGACTACAGAGACACGAAATGACCACAAGGAGACACAAAACAACTACAAAGAGACACAAGAAATGACCACAAAGTCTGACAAAAAGACTACAAAAAGACTCTAAACAACTACAAAGAGACACAAAATGATTACAAAGAGACACAAAATGACTACAAAGAGACTCAAAATGACCACAAGGAGACACAAAACAACTACAAAGAGACACAAAAATGACCACAAAGTCTGACAAAAAGACTATAAAAAGATTCTAAACAACTACAAAGAGACACAAAATGACTACAAAGAGACATAAAATAACCACAAGGAGACACAAAGCAACTACAAAGAGACAAAAACGACCACAAAGTCTGACAAAGAGACTACAAAAAGACTCTAAACAACTACAAAGAGACACGAAATGACCACAAGGAGACACAAAACAACTACAAAGAGACACAAGAAATGACCACAAAGTCTGACAAAAGTTCTACAAAATGACACTAAACAACTACAAAGAGACACAAAAGACCAAAAAGAGACACAAAATGGCCATAAAGACACACCAAATGACCTCGAAGTCTGACAAAACAACTACAAAGACACAAAACAACTACAAAAGTGCAAAACAACCACTGACAAAGACACTCCAAATGACTACGAAGAGACTTAAAATGACCATAAAGACACACAGAACACTTACAAGCAGATACATATCCACAGAGAGATGTGTCATGTCGACAAAGAGGTGCAACATGACCACAAAAGAGGCGAAACGACCTAAAACAACCTAGTGGGGCTTTTTGCATGCCTGAGCTCATGACCCCATTGTCTCATAATCCGCCCATGGTTGTAGATTAAACTCCCCAAGTTAGTATGAAAGTATTAAAAAAATAACTTTGCTAAATACAGCATTAAAGAGCTGCTTACATGTTGATGCATCAGTAATTTAATGATATAAGACAGGATTTATATACTACAGTATTTCTGTGTTTTGAGATGGGCTCATACACACCGTGCAGTTCACCTCTGTACCAGCAGGGGGCGTGAAGTAACTTTTTAGGATGACCGTGACGTCACCGGGGCTTTAGGTGTTGTGCGCTCGTGCCTCCCCGGAGCTCCTCAGTGCTGCCGGAGCAGAAGAGGAGCGGATGTGACCGCCGGGACAAACATCATCTGTTTACTATGGATGTGTTCATCGCTTGTGGATGATGATGATGATGATTCCTCCTCATGTTTAAAAAGGTATGAAGGCTTTTGTTTTTAATGCACAGAGGAGGAGGACTGTTTATTATGCGCGTGATATTCTGCATGCATTTTATATTAGTAGTGTTAATGGTGTTTGGTTATCCCTTAAAGTTCACCTCAAAGGATATTTTGAAGTTGTTTAATTTAATTGAACATTTGAAACAGTATATTAATAACATGCAATGCAAACTAGAGGGCTTCCTGCAGGAGAGGAGGGAAACTAAGGTGGCTGAGGTTGTTCCTAACATCCAGCCAAGTCATAAAAACATAAAATCAAGGAACATGACTGTGCATTTTTCCTTTACAAACAACACTCGATGAATGCTTCCCCTCGTGAGTAAATAGCCTGTCTTCCTGCAAACACGCAGTGTCTGTATTCTGTCCAAAGGCAGCTGTTTGATGAGTATCAGGATGTCAACAACAACCGGATTAGTGCTGCTGCAGCAGTCCTCATAGACACAGTGAATACATATCATCTATCCGCTGCACTGAAATCAATCTGCCCGCCAAGAAAAGCCCTTCAGGTTTAGCAGTGTTAAGAGGATTTAGGCTGTGGATAACCTCAGCCACCCAGTTAGCTGCTGTTAGGCTCTGTAATGTGGCCAAGACCTTTATTGTTTTATGTAACAGAATGTGAAGTTACTCAAGTGTGCAGCCACACTGAGCAAATGCTTTGTGCTCACAGTGAGGTGATAACTTTGAGGGAATGCCACGCTGATTGAGTGAAATTGCATCAAGCACTCAGATGCTGATAATTATCACTGTCGTAAATGTCTCTTCTGCATTCTTTAGGTGTCACATTCCTGAAGCCGCCATTGTCTCCTCATTAAATGTTAACTCTGTGTTTGTTTTGATGAGGTCTCCAGCACCGTCTGACCCCGCCAGGAACAAATGCCACTCGACTGAAAAAGGATTAAATCAGGAATCTGTCACCTCACCTAAGTAGGTGTGAGTTGCTGGCTGCAGCCATGGGGAACCAGCTGACTGATATCGCTCCGAACACATCCTTCCTGCCAAACTTCCAGTGTTTGCACGTGGTGGTGATCGGGCTCGACTCGGCGGGGAAGACGTCTCTGCTCTACAGGCTCAAACTGAAGGAGTTCGTGAAGACGATCCCCACCAAGGGCTTCAACACGGAGAAGATCAAGGTGGCCGTGGGGACGTCTCGGACCATTAACTTCCAGGTGTGGGACGTAGGCGGCCAGGAGAAGCTGCGCCCGCTGTGGAAGTCCTACACCCGGCGGACAGACGGGATGGTGTTTGTGGTGGACTCCACCGAGCTGGAGCGGATGGAGGAGGCCAAAGTGGAGCTCCACAAGATCACCCGCACCTCAGAGAACCAGGGCGTCCCCGTGCTCATACTGGCCAACAAACAGGACCTGGATTCAGCCATGTCTGTCAGCGAGGTGGAGAAGCTGCTCTCCGTGCACGAACTGAGCATGTACACGCTGCATCACGTGCAGAGCTGCAGTGCAGTGGACGGCCAGGGGCTCCAGCCGGGCCTGGAGAAACTGTACGAGATGATCCTGAAGAGGAAGAAGATGGTGAAGCACAACAGGAGCAGGAAGAGATGAACTCTTGGCTCACGCTGTGGAGACACGAGGAGATTTATCCACGGTTGAGACACTTCCAAGCTTAATGGTCCCTTTTAATGGGGGAGCGATTTGTGCCAACACAACAACAATTACAGACGGCCGCAGGGTCAGGAGAAATGGATTTGCTCATAATAACTGAAGCAGTATTGACACATTCTTTGTTCTGCGATCCTGCAGCTGCTCTTCAGAAGATAGAGATTTAAAGGGAACTGTGATAGCAGTTAGTCTTCACTAAGTGCTTTTCTACACTTGTTTTAAAGACGAATCCTAACAAGACATCTTCCTGTTAACTGACTAATATATGAGCACATTTAAATCCATGTGGCAGGTCCCTAATGTCCTTGTTATCCTTCACCAACGTGCACAGACTCCACTGAAATAGCTGTTTTTGTTCCACGGAGGCTTCCCTGAAATATTTATTACACATTTTTGTGTTTGTGTTGGACAGTTTTTGTAAATGATATGAAATGAAACAGCGGTGAAGGAGCACCAAATAATATTAAATTTAATTGCCATGGAACAGTAATCCTAAGTGCATTCCCTTCATGGCCACAGAGGTTAAGTTTCAGTTATTAGAACAATAATGTTTATACAAATTGTACATTTTTGTAACACTGAAGACTTAATAAATCGAAACACTGTACAGAACGCTGATCGCTTTCCTTGTAGTTTATGGACGTGAATGAAGGAACATCTTTATAGTTCAGGCTCGGGGCCAAGAAATGGGGAAAATAGTAAAGTATTGAGCCAAATCATGAAATGTTTCCAAGACAGATTTGGACTAAGGAAAAGTAGGTATGGTGTATGTCAAAGGGGGAGGCTTGTTGTTTCCTCAGTTCCTCTACTAGTTCATTGTTTTGGATTTCTAGCCCTCAAATTTACTGTTTTGGTTCACTCTTATTCCTGTTGTTTTTTGTGAAAAAGTTCTGATAAGCCCACTAGACCCAGCACCAAACTGCAGACAAACAAAGTTAGAGACTAGCTGGTAAACATACTGAATCATTTAGCAGCGAAAAAGTCAGATATTTTCCTCAGGAGTTGGTGGTGACCAAAAGTAGAGCTAAAAGAGAGTGAATATTGGACTACAAATGAATCATAATGTTGCTTCATATTTTTTCAATGTGTAAACAGGCAACTTTTTTTTACTATTAACGACATCATATCAGCCAAAAAGTTGTCGGCTGTTCTCATTCACTGTTCATACATATACCTTTCTATCTGAGATCACGCAACCAATGTAGTGATGGGAGTAAAGAAGGAAGTAGTATAAAGAGTAAAGTCCGCATAAAGAGGCAGTTGTGGTGGTAGATGGTCAATCAAACACAGGACTTCAATGCAAGACACTGGTGTTTGTAACATTGTGAAATCATGAAAAGTTTGAGTAATTTCAGGGTATGTTGTCATGTTAAGTAATTAACTTCATGTGAAGTCTAATGGGACGAAGCCGAATTATGTTTCTACTTCACCACCTTCACTATATGTAACTTTTCTCTCCTAAATCTAACCGATAAATACATAACTGTATGTTATGTAATGTGACGATGCTCAACCATGTTTCTTTTCCTAAACCAAACCTACATAACATTATGTTAAGTACGAAACTTTAGGTTAAGTAACATAATTTTTTTTCTAAACCTAACCTACGTAACTTTACTTTTGTAAACCAAACCTACACAACATTGTGTTAGAAAGGTAATGTGACAACGTCCAACCATGTTTCTTTTCCTAAACCTAACCTTCTTAACTATAGTTTCCTTAACCTAACATACGTAACATTACGTGAAGTACATAACTTAGGGTACAGTAAGTACTTAATGTGACAACACTCAACCAATTTTTTTCCCGAAACCTAACTTACATAACATACATAACTTTATGTAAAGTACGTAATGTGGTGTTGCCCAACCTGTTTATTTTTCCTAACCTAACCTAACTTTACTTCCTTAAACATAACAAATATGACATTACGTTAAGTACATAATGTGTCGATGCCCAACCATGTTTCTTTTCCTAAACCTAACCTACCTAACGTTACTTTTATAAACCACACCTATGTAAAATAACATTAAGTACGTAACTTTATGTTAAGTACGAAACTTTAGGTTAAGTTCTTTATGTGATGAGGCTCAACATAATTTTTTTCTAAACCTAACCTACGTAACATTATGTTAAGTACATAACTTTAGGGTACAGTAAGTACGTAATGTAACACTCAATGTAATTTTTTTTACATGCATAACTTTATGTAAAGTACGTAATGTGGTGTTGCCCAACCTGTTTATTTTTCCAAACCTAACCTACGTAACTTTACTTTCTTAAACGTAACAAATATAACATTACGTTAAGTACGTAACTTTATGTTAAGTACGTAATATGACGATACTAAACTATATTTCTTTTCCTAAACCTAACCTACGTAACATTACATTAAGTATGTAACTTTAGTTTACGTACTTAATGTATCAATGCTCAACATGATTTTTTTAAACCTGACTTCCATAACATATGTAACTTTACGTTAAGTACGTAATGTAACGCTGCCCAACCAGCTTATTTTCCTAAACCTAACCTACATAACTTAACGTTGGTACGTAACTTTATGTTAATTACGTAATGTGACGATGCTCAACCATGACTATTTTCCTTAATCTAACCTGACTGTTAGGGAGACTAATCTGTTAGGTAGCATACAAACCGTATGAGGATGAGAGTAGATATTAGTTTTGTTTCTTAAAGCCTGTTTCTGCTCCCCCCTCCAGTGACCAAAAGATCTGACGCAGACTGTTGTTGTATTATAAAATGACTTGAATCCAAATCTTACAGTCTGCAGATGTGACCCTCAAACCTATTAAAGCCTGAGTTGGCAAATTAGGCTTTCACAGAGAAGGAGAGTCTTCTCCTCCTCCCCCTCCTCCCCTCCTCCCCTCCCCCACACCAACCAAAACAATCCATTTGCTTTGATTCCCACCTCCTAGTCTGCCAGCTGCTGACACTGTAATTGCATCAATTAGTGGTGAGGAGGTTCAGAGGTGGTTCAGTCCTGTGGAGTGATCATGAGGGACTGAACCACCTGAGGCCATCTTCAGCAGTAGAAGCTTTGCTGTACTGTACGTCTGATACACAGTCTTACAAACCAAAACAGGATGAAGTCAATAAGTCTGGGTGGAGAACACTTAATTTAAGTCAGAGGCACTACTGCTGGAAGTAATAACTCTTTAACAGAGTTGTTTGTAGTCATGTTTGTATGTTTAATGACCCTAAATAAGCACAATCTTTATGATCATAACTGTGTTTAAATACAGTAAAGGATGCCTGGTGTGTTAAATGCAAACAGACCTTTGATTTTTCATTATTTTTACTTCACTATTTTGAGAATTCTGCGTCACAAACACGTCTCTGTGTGTGGAAATAGAGGTTGCAGCTGTTTTTGCATTCACACTTGAATTTAAAGCCATCCAAACAAACTATTTCTGATGTGTCATGTAACAGCTTATTACTGTTGCGTCATTTCATGACCAGCAGAAACCATTAAAGCTATTTATGGCAGTTCTATAAGTGTTAGAGGGTTTCAATCCACTTATTTTCCCACTACGTCAATATGATATTATGCAACAAATACAAGGTCCAATCTACAGGTCGCACATTGTTGACCTGCTTACCATCAATGTGTGTGTGCGTGCCCCTGCTGCGCCGTATTTGTCTTGCTCGACATGACGAGATAATGACTTGTTGCCTCCTCGGATGCCTCCCGCTGAGTGTTCTTAAATGCTGAATGTCAAAACAGACATAAATGCATGCGCATATAATATGAAAAGACACCCACACGCCCACGCAAGCACACACACGCACACACCTCGACTCCTGTGACCTCACCGTCCCCATTATTAACATCACTGAGCTCATTAAAAACTTTCAAGGATGTCTTTTGCAGAATCATCTTGACACAGCAGCTGGTCTCTGAATAAATTAGCATCGTGATGTGGTGTTTTCAACAGCTGAGACACACTGTGGGCATGTGGAGGCATCAATCCACCGACGATAAACACACTGCGACAGAGATTCTCCGAGTAGAAGGTGTAAAAGACACTTGTGTTGCAGCTGAGGAAACGTGCTGTTGTGCTGACAGTACTGCACACTTGATTGACTCGCTGAATTGGAGCCATGATCCATCCAGAGGGGAGGAAACCTGTGGGAGCTGCACGTGCACGCTCTTTTGTTTGCATGTTTCTGTCACACACTGAGGAGTCTCCCTGTAATTCTCTGTGTTTCTCGAGTGCCTCTTGTGTGTGTGTGTGTGTACAGCTCAGCTCAGCTCGACTCGCTTTTTTATTAGTTTTCCATTCGCAAAAATTGTGTTTAGTTCCTGGCACCACACCGGTCAGGGTTCCAATCGAGCGTAGCCGATACTAAAAGGTGGGGCTCATTCAGTCATTTTTAAATGGCGAAGCAATATTTTTTATTCTCTTGAACCAGACTTCACAAAGTGGCAGCGGGCAAAACTATGCCGTACAATTCACAAAGTGTAGATGTTCCACTGTTGTCGATAAAAGGATTTAGCCGGTATCATTATGGTAATCACCTGAAGATGTGAGGAGATACTGTCTGCAGTGGAAAAGAGAAAATGACCTGATACCAAAAGTAAACTGAGTCGAGCTGAGTCAAATTATGCAGCGGAAATGAGGCATTACAGGAAACACAGGAAAGAGGGAAGCCCTGGGAATTCTGTGTGTCAGAGGATTAGATGCACAAAGCTCAGTTTATCCCTGGAATCATGTGACATAAATCAAAGACAGGCTTAGTCAGTCAATCAGTCAACCCAAGGACATGAGCAACCCTAATGATTCGTCCTGTTCTCCTCAGGAAACATAATGCAACTAGAAAAGTGCAGTCAGTAGAGTGCAGATCTCCACCAGGCAGCCACCTGAACTGATCGTGGCCACAGACAATTCTTGTCATTACAGCAGACGGAGGCATGTTCTATGCAGAGCCTACGCCAACGTGAGCATTTATAGCCTACTTGTGCAACACACGCAGAACACACATTAAACACACATTAAACACAGCTTAACAGCAACCGTTTCAAACACAAGTACACAAATTGGCCTCACTATACGTCGCAGCATTCACAGACAAAGCACTTGTTGTTTACTGGATACATTTTCCCCACAATTACAACATGCTAATGTTGTTGGCATTAGCTTTTGGGATTTTAATGTTTTAACTCTTGGGCCAGCCTACTGACCGTCCCAAGAGTTAAAACAAAACATGGTGAAGCAGCACTTTGTTATCATGCAGCACAAACAACTCTGACAACTTTAAAGTCGAAGCTAAAAACATTACTCTTTCACACTGCCTACTCCCCCCTGCAAACTGCAAACTTATTTTAGATTACATTTAAGATAATCTTTTTGTCTTTGCACCTTTTTATATTTTGTTGCTCTGTAAAGCATTTTGAATTGAACTGGTGTATGAAATGTGCTATACAAATGAAGCTGCCTTGCCTCGCTTTACTGTTGATGTGCGGAGCAGCCATGTTGGATTTTGAGGTCGGGGCTCTCAAGTTGGAAATCCGACTTCAGGGGGCGTTCCAGTTGAAATTTCTGAGTAGGGACCTAGAAATTCCAACTTCCCAGGACAAATATAACACGACATTATGAAAGCACTGGTGTTTAAAGGTAAATGCTAACATACAGATATTTAGCAGGTATAATGTTTACCATGAGCACCATCTTGGATTAACGTTTGCTAATTACCACTATTAGTACAGTTGAGGCTCGTGGGAATGGCATTAGATTTGCAGGTATGTATTCATCATAAATAAAAGTCATAAAGTTATTGACATTTGCGAAGACAAGTCGAATTGTCAACAAAGTTTGAACAATTTATCTTGGGGGGAACATGAATGTCTAAAATGTATCACTATCCATCCAATATTTGTTCAGACATGTCATTCAGAGTCAGATATGAGCCTGGTGGTGGCTACAGTAAAACTCAGAGGATCACCAAACTTAGATGGATTCGTCATCTGGGAACCATGAATGTATGTACAACATTTCATGGTAGTAAATCCAGTAGTTGATGAGATATTTTAATCTGAATCAAAGTGGTGAACAGACTGACGAAGGGACTCGTCCACATTGATATTCAAAGAGCCATAGTGCAACTAAAAACAGGAACACAAACACTGGTTTTGATCAGTGGTCTGGGGGACATAAACAACCCTAACGTTCCTCCGCCTTCTCACAATCATAAAAAAGTAACAGAATATCCAGATAAATAACCACAGAGCCGTAACGCTCTGCTGCTGCTGCAGCCTCCATACAGCCCCCATGGTGAACAGCAATAGGGCGCTGGGCACAAATCCAAGCCTCTTAAACGCGTCCAAACGGCGCCTAGACATAATTTTTCCATCACCATGGCAACCCAGAGACAGCAGTCACTAAAGGGTGACCTGTGAGGGCAGCTGTGGGGGTCAGATTGCTTTCTGTGGCTGGATGTCCAATCCAGCGGAGGTTACTGAGCAGGCAGGGAGATTAGACGAAGGAGCTCAGATCAATACTGGAATCCTGGTGTCTGTATTTCCTCTCCCACATTTTTTTTTACGTCTTTATCTCCCTCTTTGTGTCCGTATTTAATCTGCTCAGTTAAGTCATCGACAACCTCTTGTTTTGTTTGCTCTTTCACCCTCTGCGTCCTCTTTCATAGTATTGATGACAGTGTCTCAAGTTTCACACCAACAGTCTTTCTAGGAAGTCGACCTTGTTGACATTGCTGTGGATGTAGGTGGATGTAAGGGGAGGAGGGCGGGATGGTGGTGGTGCAGAGGAGAGTTGTTGTTAGTACCGGACATGCTGCAGAGTGAAGGTCCTTTGTGGGTTGAAAAGGGACAATGTTTGTGGGAGGGCTGGATTAGTTGCTTTAGCTTTTATTTCCGAAAGGTCGTAAAGCTGCCACTTGGCCTTCATTTAGAGCCGAGCCTGTAGGATTGAATGGATGTGGAGGGACTGAAGCTTGACTCCACCACAGAGTGCAGTCTTTCACCCCCCGGGGCTGTGAGTGAACAAACACACAGGCTGTATTTCTTAGATGTGAAAAAGACGGTGTCACAGTGGGTGGGGCTTCTGTGGTTGTATGAAATCGTCTTTACCTCTGAGGTGACCCCCGCACCCAAACGCATGGATATAATCATCTGTTTTATTCATCTTTCGACGTCGGCTAAAAGTCGTCATCATTTTCATTTTATTTGTGAAGAAAGGGTATCACATCAGGGGTCAGGGAACATTTAATCATATTCATAAATACAATCAAAGTCAGAGTCGAGGATGATTCATTGCTCATGGGAACCATGAGGAAATTATGGGCCTCATATTTACTGTGATTTAGACTTTACGGCCAAACTTGTTCAGCTGCAGGGGGAATTTAAATATGACTTCATAGATGATTTCATGCCTTCACACAGACTCTCAGAGGGTCCAGATCAAATCACTTTTCAAGAAGAACTTTTTCATGTGTTCTGTTGGTGTGCAGTTCTCATGATGGCGTCATTTTAAACATCTGGTTTTGGATTATTATAAAGACTTGGAAATTGAAACCTTCTTTACATCTAAAGGTGGATTTATACTTGTGCGGTGGTGTGTCTGTGTCACTCTGCAGTTACACCTCTGAAATACTGGTCACTGGTAGCGTTTCTGTGAAGTGCTGTGAAGTTTAGTTGATTCAAAACACACATTAAACACACATTAAACACACATTAAACATGGCTTAATAGAGACAATATCAAACACAAGTACATAAATCAGCTTCACTATAACTCGCAGCATTCACAGACAAACAGACACATTTTCCCCACAAATACAACATGCTAACGTTATTAGCACAAGCCTATGGCATTTTACATTGTATAAATTAGCCTAGCAGCTAGCAGACATTTCCTCTCCTCATATAAAGCCAGGGACAACAGCAACATTTAACAAAGCTAACGTTACAAAGTTTGGCTCCATTACAACTCACAAGGTTCACCGACAAAACAATCTGGAAATCCACTGGTAAAAAAAAAAAATGTCTTCCTTTACCTCTGGAGGCACAGCCCGGAGTTTTTTGACTGACGGAAGTGCAGGGGCCTCATGCCCTTCACTTCCGGCGGTGCCCCCAGGGAATCGCTGTGTTGTTTACAAATACTTTGGGTAGAAAACCAGCAGAGTTGAGCTATATACCACCGTGTAGACTAATCTGATGTTTGTTAAAGGGCCAGTGTGTAAAATGGGTTGAAAACCGCTGAAAACAGTGACATCAGTGGTCAAATTCTAGATTGCAGGGCCAACAACAACATGTTTTTCAGGAGTAGGTCTATCTAGCGACGAGGTGAATGTTTATTTAGAAATCTAAACCATGTTATGATATTGTAATGAATCCCTCACGAGCAGGAGACCAGAGGAGCGTTTGAGAAAAAGGCCAGTTTATTTGAGCACTCCAAAAACCCCGGTAACACTCCAGGGGGTAAAAGACTCCGTCCCAAACTCTGACTCTTCTAGCGTAACGCACACACTCCATACACACATACCCGCTTACAGTACCTAGCAGGTACCTCCTCCCCTCTCTGCTCCACCAACCTCCAGCCCGCACACTGACTGACAGCGTAGCCTGTAAACAGAGCTCAGCTGTTTATTTAGCCTAGCGATATCTCCGGACTACAGTAGCTGCAATGGACGACTTTGAACGCGATTTTAAAGAGTTTCTTGTAGCGGACACAGACCCAGAGCCATACCTGTTTGAGCCGGAGCATACAGATGAGGAACTCCATGTCTTGGATACTGAGCGGGCGAGAAGAGAGGCTGAATCCTTCGCTCCCATTTTGCTGCACAGAATGGGATTCAGTGCTACTGCTACCATCCCTGGGGAGATATATCATCAGGAGGAAAAGCGCAGCAGAGAGTGCATCACAAGGAGTGAAGTTGCGTCTTCTTTTCCTCACAGATGACAGGTCGGTTTCATTCTCTCCTGTTGCGTGGTAAGTGTGGTCCATTCGCAAACTTTATAACTAAAAAAAACTTCCACTACTCTCTATCGACGAACTACTAACACTCTCTGCTGTTTCCTCCTTCTTCCTTCCGCAAAACGCATTCTCTGGCTGGCTGGATTGTCCGCTCGGTACATATATGGCGGCGCAAGATGGCGACCACTTGCTATATATATATAGCAATTATACACTTGTATAAACATATTAATGGTTGAAATATTCAGATTCAGATTCAGGTTTGACAATAAACCATGCCAAATATTACACACTGGCCCTTTAAGTCTATAAACACAATGATTGAACAAACGTTACTATTTCCGTGTGCACATTAACATGGTTATCGTAGATTAGCTGGGCTAACCGTTAGCTGTTAACGTTAGCCGTTAGCAGTGTCTGTAATAACCATAGACTGTATAAAAATAAGGTAATAACTCAATAAACGGCCCTTGAATAAAATATTTTTTCCAGCGGATATTTTAGTTACAACATGATTGAGTTTGCAAAGTAGTTTTGTGTTGATATGTGTGGTATTTATTCAATTATGGGAAAGCATCAGTAGCTGCTGCTAACAGTGACAGTTAGCAAAGCCAACATCAGGACGTCATCTGTTAAAAGCCTCCTGTTGTCGGATTACGACATGAAACTACTCCAGTTAGCTCAATCATGTTGTAACTCAGACATCCACTGGAAAAAAATTTTTTTTTCACGTTGACGAAACAGCGTTTTGGGTGGAGCGGTCGCTATGGACGCAGAACTTGCTGTTTCTGTATGTATCTCGGTCACGCCCCCTCCATTGTGATTGGCTAAAGTGCAGCATCGTTCAGACTCAAAGCCCCCCCCCCCCCAGTTCACACAGGGCTGCCGACAGATTCTACAATGTAAATTGCAGAGTCTGTCTTGAGAGATTACTGACAAAACACTAAACATGTTTTCCAAACAAACACGACATGCTAACGTTATTAGCACAAGCCTATGGCATTTTACATTGTATAAATTAGCCTAGTGACTAGCAGAGATTTCCTCTGCTCATATGAAGCCAGGATAAATCACACACAAGACTTAAAATGCTATTTTTGTGGAGGCTTTATTGTCTTCACAATTTATTGTTTCTTATCTGTGAAATTAAAGTAAATAAAAGCTTTGTTTCCACTGAGGGAAATGGTGTCAGCTTACAGAAACAGACAGGAGGTCTGTGTCGCTGTGACATGTAGTAACATTTCTAGCGAGGTGCACGTCAAGGCATGGCGTAGGTGCGACGTTGATTCGACACAGAAATATAAATCCCGGTTAAGGTTTTACAACATACTTTCTTTTGTTGTAATTTCGCACCAATTATTCAGCCTAGTCATCAGGAGAAAAGATTCGCATTGTACTCTTCTGTAAACCACGGATACGTTACATTTTTACACTCTTATACATATCATATCATCTCTAAGCATGGCCATGATATGTTTTTTTGTAAACCTAACCACGTGCTTTTATTGCACAAGGAAATAAACATAAATTTGAGGTGTTTTACCTCCATTGTAAGTTTATGTTGAAAGAGACTTTGCATCTAAGGAGCAGAATCTGTTGATTCTGTTGTCGACAACAGATGCAGGAGGTACCTAGCACGCCAAATGTAGACTTGAAAGTCGACTGACTAAATGGCCATATGAGACAAGCTGGATGAGAACATGAGACAATCACTACTTTTCCTGCTGAGCTCTCCCAAACAGGGTATTTTGAACCAAAACATGTTTTTCTGACCCTTACCAAGTGGCTTTTGTGCCAAAACTTAACTACACGGTAGTTATACCACAGCATTGTTAAAGTTTCAATGTATTCACTTCATGATAACAAATGTAATATATGCATGCTTTGCAAAGGCGTAGGATGCCAACATTTATTCAGATGATTGGTCTGATTAATCCAGCGTACTCCCACACCGCCATCTTGGGTCTACCCCCGATAGGATTACCCCCAAACCCATCTGGCGCTTGCCAGCCAGCGGGGGTTTACACGATCAGTGCCCAGTGGCCACAAAACACCAGCTCTGATTAATCCCGACCATTACTGCCGTTTAAAACCAGACAGGCCTCAGAACTGCAACCCAGATAGCTGTGGATCAGACGTGTTGTGAGGTGCTATATCAAGATCAGAGCTGTTTATTTGTGTCACCCTGCCAGTGGGCGGATCTGGGAATGTGCTGACTCTGGACTATGGGGCTAGATTTAATGTAATGGGATGATCTAATGTGGTGGCAGGGGACATAAATAATTAGAGCAGTTAAAGATGGACTCAGAGATCAGGACGGTGAGTCACTGCATGCTAAATGAAGACGCCTCAGGAGGGGCAACAGAGGAGACCCCTCACCCTGGATGGACAGAATATAGAATAGGCCAAGATAATACAGTATGGACGATCAGGGTAACTAAATTATACATAGAACATAAACATACATGAAGAAAATGGATGCTGGAGGACATCAGGTAGCTGCAGGTGTCTCCAAACTCCAACAGTCCGACCACACAACCTCCTCTCCACCATGTCAAATAAAGTAAACCAGCATTTTAGAGTCGCCGGTCCATTCAACATTATCTCAGTCTACCTCAGGAGCACCGGGAGTATCCAGCACAGGCTGTGGCACCAGACTCTAAAACGAGCTGACAAAGTGCAGCTGAGGCCAAAACATGAGCAAATGGAAAAAGTGCCGAATCATTTAACAGCCAACAAATTAACGTTGATATAGACTCAAGTGAATGACCACATCCCCTTGTGGGAATGAACTCCGTGTTGTCATATCAGCTCTGATGGTTCCTGTGTCGTTATGGCCACTGGAGGACTGGGATTTAACAGCTCACCCTCAATAAAAAAAATCCCTCCTCTTTATCCGAGCATGATGCCGGTCCTGGATTGGAGCGCCAGCCTGGCAGTCTGGCCAACTTCAGACCCTGGAACAGTGAAATCTTTGATAAAATAACATGAAAAAGCAACAAAAGGAATGCTGTGACGGCTTGTGGAGGACCGGAGCATACTGGAGATGAACAAAAAGGCCACTATGGGCACCTCATTTGGGAGACCAAGCCCCAAATACCAGATCTGATCCGCATGGGTTCCCCTTTACAACCTTGGTCAAGATTCCTGGGTTCTTCTGCACAATACAGTTTGCAGTCCATTGTGCAAACACAAAGAGCATTCATAACGCAGATATTCTTGAACTGAGTGAGTCTGTCATCTTCCTCTACATGTCTTCACGTTGTGTGTAAGGAGGTCTGATGATACTGCAGCTTTTTTTCCATTTTTCAAACAAAGCCAAAGCTGTTTTTGGACATATTAGTGTAAACAGATATCTGAGCTTCAGGCCGGTGTGGAGGCGTTTTCCATGGCAACAGCTGACTGGTATTTAAGAGCTGGTGTTGGTAGAGGACGTGCCAAATTTTTGGTGCGTTACTGGCTGGAACACTTCATAGCCTTGTAGCCTACCTACATCGTTAAAAGAGATTTGTCGTGGCACATACTGTGTTGTGGCGGCATGGTTGGATGAGGTCACCAAACATGCATGGTTAGGTTAAGAAAGGCTAGGAGGTACGTTCAGTCTCAAAATGTTTTGCATGGTTTTGCCTCAGTTTTTGGGTTGAATGACACATTTGAAACAGCTTGCAACAGGCTCTGAGGTGTCTTTTCAAAGCCTCTTGATTGAGCCTGTTTTCTCAGTGTTTTCGGGTGTGTCAGAGGTGTCACCCAATCAGCAGCCACGTTTATGAACCAAATTCAGATCTTAAGTTACTGTACTTACAATTTCGTTACAATTTTGTCTTGTTACTAAGAGTCATTACAGACACCGCTAACGGGGCTAACAGCTAATCTACGATAACCATGTTATTAATTTCAAAACCTGCACACAGAAATAGTAATGTTTGTTCAATCGCTGTGTTTATAGACTTTACAAACATCAGATTAGTCTAAGCGCTGATATAGTGACGTGAAAAATGTGAGATATTCATATGTAGCTAAACTCTGCTGGTTTTCTACCCGGAAGTATTTGTTAACAACAAGGCGATTCCCTCCGAAGGGACAATAACAACTCAAAGTACACGTCAAATAAAATTGCTCCAAAATTTCTCCAAACATGTTTTTTGTTATTTTCGGTAGTTATTGTCACGCTAATGTATGTTCAAGTGTCCATTTCCCCTGATAAGTTGGTTTTAATTAGTTATTTGATTCTATAAACACAGTCTGACCATCTCGAGCTTTTATTTTGGTACTTCCGGTAACCGGCAGTGTGAATTTGCATATTAGCTAAATATTTAGTTTCACCCAGAACATTTAGATTTAACATTTAACATTTAGATTTAGATTTAGCATTTAGAATTAACATTTAGATTTAGATTTAGATTTAATATTTAGATTTAACATTTAACATTTAGGTGCCACATTTAATATTTAGATTTAACTATTTAATATATGCTGCAGAGACTGTTGATGTTTTTAAAAAGAGGCTCAAGACTCATCTTTTTAATCAGGCTTTTAACTGATCTCTTTATTTATCTATTTTAAATTCCTCTTATAACCGATTTATCCATCTATTATCTATTTTTTATTTATTTTTTATATTCTTACCCTTCCTCTTTTTACGTTCTTATCTCATTTAACCTTTATCTTTTGTTATTTTAGTTAGCCTATAGGTTTTAGTTTTGATGCATTTTATGTCTCTGTTTTAGATCATTCTTACCTAGCTACTAACTCAATTTTATGAGCTAAATAACTTTTTGTTGGGTGGGAGGGTTGGGTTTTCTCTTTTCTTTTTGTTTTCTGTTTGGATCTTTGTTGTTTTTAACCTCTGTGAGGCACTTTGTGTTACTGTTGTATGAAAAGTGCCATATAAATAAAGTTGATTTGATTTGATTTGATATTTCTAAGTTAACAAATATTGCTGTAAATGTGGTAAAAGGTGACGTTAAAAAATTCACAGCACTTTTTTAAACATTGTTTGAAGCTAAATGTGGCAAAATGTTGATGTTATTTTCAGCGTGAGCCGCTTTACAAACGGCACCCCATAACATGCATTGTGCACCGATCACTGGTTGAATTGATTGAATCTGCGGAGGCCTGGCTCGTCTGCGGAGGCCTGGCTCGTCTCCATCTGGTAGATGGATGAAAAATGGCAATAAAGGGGCCTATGGAACACAAAGACTGTCACAATCTTTAAGTTTTGCTGCCACCAAAAGACTATAAAATATTTTAACCATGTACCTGAATACATCTAATAATAAAAGTAACACATATTTTGAATTTTACCAGCCTGCTTTTGTGGACATTTCAAAAATGCTCACAACAGTTTTGGGGGGAAATAGTCAAGTACTTGACACTGGCTAACACATAAAACTTATATTTCTTGTTTTTTGTATGTACAATTTGAACCAAATAAGCACACAAGTCAAAACAGACACTGAATTAATGGTCATTTCAGTTCAACTTCAAACATTTCAGGTTAGAGGTTGCACAGAAAACATAGCAAAAATATCGATAAGAAGTACCGGAGGTGCTCAGAGTCATCAAAATGCTGAACAGCTACACTTCCAAGAGCAAAATCAATCTGAGTTGAGGACTGTGTGATGCAGTCAAAAGCTGTACAACAGGGAAGTAAGAGGACCTTGAGTCAAGTCTGTCGAGCTCCAAATTATAGAAATAGTGACAAATTCCCTGCAGGGAATCTACAACCTTCCCTCCAAGTCCTGAATTTCACACAAATATTCAGCACCTGTAGTTCCATAATAAAACATCTTGTGAAACATTTAATTTAAAAAAAACCTCTTCTTTGTCTAATAATTCAGAAAAGAAACAGGAAACCGAAACACATGACTAGCCGCTCTCTGCCGGTGATCACTGCATCCAGGCAGAGAGAAAAACCTTCCCAGCACCACCAGTCAGTCCAGGATGATTTGTTTGGCCATGAGCTCCACAGCTCACGTGCACTCTCACTCCCACGTGTTCTTCCTATCTGTACAAGGCTGAGAAAGGAAAAAAAAAAAACCACCTTCAACAACACCGGCCCATTTACAGCTGGTCCTGTATCCAGGGGAGAGTCACAGCACGGCGGCCCCACACTGGACTGAGCTGCGATCTTGATCTGCCAGGCGGGACGCAGTGTCAACAAAAAGCCATGCGGGGAGAGACAGTACGACCTTAAAGATAGAGAGGGTGTTTGTGGTGGATTGTGTCAGTTTTTCTTCTGACAGTTCAGAACATTTATAAGATACAAATGATCTTTCACATGAGTCAGAAATCACATCCTCAGTGTTCCCGACATAAGTGGGAACAATGTGGTGGTGGAGTGGTGGAAGGAAACTACTGTATTTACTCAAGTACTTTCCTTTAGGACAGTTTTAAAGTACTTGCAGGTACTTGAATATTTGCATGCAATATCTCTGCTCCCCTACACATCCAGGGGCTAATGTTGTACTTTTAACTGCATTGATTTGACATCTATAGTTACTTTGCAGAATAAGATTTTACAGCAGAGATCAGAATCAGAGACAGTTTTACTGCCAGGTAGATTTGCACTTCAAGGAATTTGTCCTGGTGTTTTGGTGCAAATAAACATGTGCAAAAGTCAAGAGACATCATCTTGCTTTGAGGTGACTGTGGCTCAGAGGTAGACTCGTTGTCCACTAATTGGAGGATCGGCGGTTCAGTCCCCAGCTCCTTCAGTCAAAGTATCCTTGGGCAAGATACTGAACCCCAAAATGTCCCCACAAAGTGTGTGAGTGCATGTGAATGGCCACTGAGTAGCAGTGGCACCTTGTATGGTAGCCTTGGCCATCAGTTTGTGACCGTGTGTGTGAATGGGTGAATGTGACTCCGTAGCGTTAAATTAAATCACTTTGAGTGGTCGGAAGACTAGAAAGGTGCTTTACAAGTGCAGAGGAGGATGTGCAAAAGTTCACAGTATGAAGTACTCTGTGTAATACTTACATACAAATACAAACAAAAACACATTCAATTCTTTGATTTTTGAGCCAGAAGTGACAATATGTGGACGTGAGGGTAAAGCTAACCCTAACACTAACTGCTAGCTTGGCTAGCACGGTGCATTTACAGCTATGGTTAACTGCAATAATGCTAATGCTAATTTTCACTGTTGGAAAAACAGACTTAAAGCCACTAAAACAAAATGTACTTACTGGAAAAACTGAACATCTGACTCCTTAGAAGGACTTTTAGTAAACCCAAACACTGAAGAAGACATTTTTAGGCAAACAAAAGGTTACAGTTAACTTTCATAAACTGAAAGAGCTCAGTCTCACTCCGAAGTCATCGAAATCTGGGTTTGGTCAGTGACTTGCGGGGTCAGACACCAACTAAAAAAGGCGTCCTTTAAAGTTGACATGATACACGGGTAGTTGCTGTTATAGTTTAACGGCACCTGGTGGCGTCAGGGGGAAATGTGGTGGGACAAGGATGAAAGTTAAGGCAATGAAAGTCTGAGTGGGGCAGGTGGTGGTTGGCTCCCATAAGGTTCTAAAACCAAACCCTGTTCTTTTTTCCTCAACTTAACCATGTGTTTGTTGTTGAAGAGGGGGAAAAAAGTCAGTTTGTGCTGTTGTACTGACACAGTGCTTTTATTTTGAATGAGACTGTATGTAAACGGTGAATTTCCAGTGAAAACTGAAGTGTATTTTGAAAGAAGACAATGCATGCAACAGGCAGAACTTGACACAGCATCCCACAACGTCAACAACCAACACACCCAGGGTACCTTGCGGAAAGTCCATGACCAATCGATATGTGATGAGGTCTGAGTGAGAATGCGTTGACTGAAAACACACTAAAGTAGCGACAGCCACTGCTATACTCTGAGTCTTGGGTTATTACATGGTTACATTACCTAAACAACATTGTTGTTGTGGTTGTGGCTTGTCAGTGGACAGCAACCACCTGTCGGTCAAAGCGGCCATGGCCTTCATTATGCATAACTTTAAGTCTAAATAAAATGTAAATTCACCCTGTTGTTATGACTGGGGAAATTAGCTGTAAAGACCAAAACCCTGTTTGTACCAGGCTGTAAACAGGTTTAATTCTGCTGTTAAGTTGGACATTTTAATATGAGTATCTATGGGGACTCGCTTATGGAGCCAGCCTCAAGTGGCCATCAGAGGAACTGCAGTTTTTGGCACTTTGGCTTCATTTTTCAGACCTGGCATGTTTCCTATTCTATACGTGTTGTTTTTATGAATGAATTAGACTTAAGTTTGTGCTGGAACACTTCACTGTTCGTTCTGTGTGTTGAGAATAAAACTTGACGATAAAAAACAGAGACTAATAACAGATCTCATTCAGCCTTCTATCTTATATAACCTTGCTGTACATGCAGCATCAAGGACACCGTGGCTATTTAATCACGTCTACTGACCCCCTGTGTGGATAAGTGACATACACAGAGTCCCTCCAGCGTTGCTCTAATCCTGTTATACAGATCTGAAACTGGGGGTGTTGCCAGGAATCACTGGTGGTATGAGACCAGCAGGTCACAAATAGCCTTAAGTCCTGTCTAGACAGAAGAGCTAATGGATGGTAACACCCTGCATGTGCAGACCCATGCCCCGCTAAATGATTAAGAAATTATGTGTGAAAATGTTAAGCAGGAGAAGAGGAACATTTAATGCACTTAAAGTCTGTGGTAACATTTAATGCGACTGTGTCGAGGGCTCGCTCCCTTTTATTAGTGAGTAAACAAGTTTAATTATGAGTTCTGCCCGGCTACATGCTGTGACACTTTTCTTTGGCTAAATATAAAGGCTGTTCTGTTTTTAGTTGCAGAGACTAACATACGTCTCCACATCAGCTCCCATCATGTGAGCATGTGAAGGCAGAGTAGTGGAAATGTATTTTTGATGTGAATGCTTTAGTTAAAGAAACTAGCATGAGTCTGCTCATCACTTTGTGTCAGACTGCTTTAGCAATCATGTCATCACTCTCTTCCCAGGGTCCTATGTTCTTCATGTAAACGTAGACTGAATAAGATAATGGACATAGCCACCGTGACATCACCCACTGGTTTGCTGACTCCTGCATGGAAGCCCTGGGTAACGACCAAGCAACTCTGCTTTGGACACTAGCCTTAATATATAGATTGGATTCACAAGCTCCAAGTTGTCCTCTAACAGCCTGAGCTATCAAGCTGGAGACACTTTGTTTTTGTTACGTACACCTTTTAATTTTTTTTTCAGACATTAGCTTCATAAAAAACATCAGCTGATCACCTGAGAATGGATTCCCAATCCTCCAACCTTCAAACCCGTCCTCTAACTTCCTGAGCTAATGAGCTGGAGACTCTTGGGGTCTATCCCTTGAAGGTTTTCACTCACACCTTTAGACAAAGACATGAAAAATTCAGTAGACCTTGATAAGGATTGAACCCTCAACCTCTGAACCTCCAACTAGTCCCCAGCAACCTGAGATACTGCATCATACAGTTCTTGCCTCTTTCTTCTGAGTGCTGCACCTCAAAACACACCAGACTGTTGGACTTCAACAAGGCAGTCCATGGCCGTGGAGTGCTGCCATAGGGCCGCAGCAAAGAGCAGCAGAGCTTCAATAAAATTTTGAGTGAAATATCCGCAGCAGTGCAGCATTAGGAGTAGTAAGTAGGATTCAAACTCTAATTGGTGCCACCAAGCACCCTTCACACTAGAAGCTTTTCTCTGGGCACATTTAACCTTTCTATTTGGGCACTGGACCTCTTGTACTCCACCTCCATTTTGTAGCGAAAACGCCTAAAATGACATACCCAAATTAAAATGACTGTAGCTTCTGAACCGCTCTGACTACATGCATGCATGAGGTCTTGCCAGAAAGAAAACTCTCTGAAAGTTCTTGTGAAAGTGTCAGAAACACTCTAGGTGATACAGAGACAGAGTAATGGGCCTCTGAAGTCAGTAAAAAACTGAAGATTTTAACTAAAATAAAATAAAAAATGTTTTTCAGGATGAATAACTGTCTGTGGCTTCATCTGAGCAGGTAAATGACACTGTGGGACTGTAGGCACACTATCAATGAACATTTGTTTCAAATTTGAAGAAGACTGCTCAAAGTATGACCATTCTACAGTGTTTTTTCCATGAAAAGATCCAGGCGGAGCTCCAAATGACAAGTCAGTCATTTGTCATTTTGTCATTCAAAACAGTACTATCAGTGATCAAACAACACTCAGCCAGCTTCAGACATTGTACCTTATTCAAATCAGGTGTGATTATGATAGCTGATGTTGTTTATGACACAGAAACACCATAAAATATCACCAAATAAAGCCATATGAAACGTGAAAGTTATGATCCCACTTTCTAGATGGTATATCTCAGCCAAAAATGTTGGTAGGAGTGAGACTCTTACCTTTTATAAAACAGCTACATGCCTGCTAACAGCTCCACATAATATCGCGAGTAATCCTTTAACTTTTCCCGTCGAAAAACGGCATGACATGACTTGTCCCCACTCATCGCGATTTTGGACTTTGTGTGTTTAGGCTGCTCTGGTGCGAAATACATAATAAATACAAGAAAAACAATGTCTATTATTGAAAAGTCGAGAGCTTCCTGAATCCGGCAATACCAAACATCACATGGTTTGATGACGTAGTGGAGTTAGAGAGGTTAAAATTCACCAGCCCTGTATGAGAATTGAACTTTAGACCTCAGACTCTCAAAGAGTCTCAGGCTAAAATTGAACCTTTATCACCCCGTCTTAGTGTTCTTAAAGTATCGGCTACATCTACGAACTATTTCTGTTAGTAACAAAGGAGAGAATATATTGTCCTGTAGATCCTGAGGACTCATTAGCGTCAAACTATTTCCATATTTTTCTATCGTTCCTCATTGATTCCAGCTGTACATTGTTGATGAAAGAGCAGAAAACATTTTTCCACATGGTGCAATGTGGTGAAATGCAGCAGAGTTGGCACCAGTCGTTTTTGTCTTACTCGACTGAGCGTGAAGTTTTATATATTTATTTTACAGTGACACCAGGGTGCACACTCAAAACCATCATGCCATTTACAAGGAAGGAGGGGGGGCTCAAGCATTGTGCTTTCTTTTGTCTGTTGCCTGAGACACCCCCGCTTCCATTACTATAATAGACAAGGAGAAGCAGGGAAGTAAATGGAAAGCCATTGTGTGAATGCTTTTTGGAATATGTCCCATGGCACACATTTAAATCACCCTAAATGGGACATCCAATGATCTGTAACTGTGCAGAGGAGATTGACTCAAACAGCTTCCGCCGGCCCTCTTTCATTAGGAACTTATTAAACCTGAATGGAAACTCAGAGAGTGCAACAGTAAGGAAAAAAAAGGAAGGGAGAAAAGGAACGCCTCAGGCATCAGTTGAATGCGACTAAATACCCTGTCATTCTGTCAAGGGCAGGCTGCAATTTTAGGGAGATGCAGAGGATTTGAGAACTACAGCGCAGCACTTGCTTTTACTTGCATACAGTTGTATTAAGGCAGCAGAGGCCACAATTTGCTATTCCATTCATTATTCACCAGCTGTGTTTTATCTGGGCATGCTGGGATTTAGACTGGAACAGCTGGGTGGAAAATCTGCAGGAGGTTAACAGGAAAACACACAGAGTATCTAAATATTTGTTGCACCCAGATGTAGTATTTTTTCCAGCTTATTTAAAGGTTTTGGTATAACTTTCAGAAATTCTTTGTTACTAGTGTCACCTCTTTCAGAGGCTGTTACAAGACCTGCAGTCGGCATCCTGTTGCTTTTGCTACGGTACTTGCGCTCTGCGAGCTAACTGTAACAGAGCACCAGGGCATCAGCCAAAACAGTGACAAACACAGGACCATCATCCTGGTGACAGAAAGCTGGAAAATAAATTTCCATCATATATAGGATAACATTGTTGTGTGCAAGGTTCCTAGATTTCATTTGGATCACTGGCTCCATGATAGGTAGCTTACCGTTAGCAAATTACATTATCAGCTTACGAATTGCACACATGGATGGGTTAACAAGTGGCCCCCAGATAAGATGCCCATTTTGGGCCCATATCCACTTGGTACCCAGATAACCCTAGCATAATCCATGTGGGGCCCACTTGGCTAAACCCACCCATGTGGGTAACTGACATAACGCAACATGGAACCCGTGGACAACCTTGTATATGGCTTTTTTTTCCCAGCTTATTTACCACCCACATGGGCTCCACATACAAACATTGGCGGCTAGCAACTTAAGGCTAGTTCACATTACACAATTTTCACCCTTGCGTCGCGGAGACTATCGTAATCTGTGTCCATACCTGGCGACATGTGTTTCTGTTGCCAACTGCGTTACGACCTGTGTCTGACCATGATTTCTCCACCGAGCCCTCGCCGACAGAGCCCCAGATAATGCGGTGACGTCACCAAACTGCCTCCAGGGCCTGGGTCCAAACACAACGCACTCCCCGTGATCCTCAGAGCGCCGCCATTGTTGTCGTTGCTTGCCGGCTTGTCAGTTTTGCCAGATCTTGGGAGAGAAACAAGCAAACTGGGCTATGGACACAAGCCCAAAAGAAGCGACGGATATATATATATATATATATATATATATATATATAGAAAGAGAGAGAGAAAGGTGACGTTTAGAGAGCAAGCCCAAATAAGCAACTCCACTTTAGAAACAAGCCCAAAAAAACGCAACCCGACTACAAATATTTGTAAGTGACTTTACAAAAAAACAAGCCCAAGTCACAGCTAATAAGCGGACCTGGCAACCCCGCGGCTTGTCCTCCTCACATTTCTTCCGTCCTCCTGCGTGCTGGCATGGGACGTATCCCGCCTCTCATTGGCTGATGCTCTTTGTCAGTCGTGTCAGACTTCTCCAGTTTCCTAACATGCCAGATATCCAGCCCTAGTCACAGACGAGGGGGCGACTTGCTCGTAGGCTTGTTCACACACGAGGACTCGTTGTGGCAGACTATCTGCCGACTCACCTTTGACCCAAGGTGGCTCTCAAGATCCTCTGCGACGTCAAAATTGCGGTGAAAATCGTGTAATGTGAACTAGGCTTAACATTAGCTCAGGTTATGGATATCTTATTGGCTGCTACTGCATCTCTCATGGCTAACAGACGGTGTTAATTTCGTTGACTGGGACGAAAATTTGTCGTCAACGACCTTTTTTCCATGACAAAAACGAGATGATGACAAGCTACAAATAGATCTTGATCATAAAAACGGACATCGAAAGCCGTACTTTTAATTATCTTCAAATGCCATATGAGCAACACGCTGGCAAACTCCAGTTAATAGTCTGCGCCAGGGTGTTTTGCTAGTTAACATTAGCATTCGCTTGCTTGCTAGCTAACTTGCTTCTAGCCACGGCGGCCAGCACTGATGTTGTGGTGTTGTGGTATAAGTTTGGTTTACGTGTGGGCTGATGCAGCAGTCAAATATTGGTGATAATGCGTCACTGTCAGTTTCCAATTTGCCGTTTAAAAAGACGATGAAAAAGAAGAAGAGGCAGTTAAAAAAAAAAAGTCACTTGCGGAAAGTGCAAAATGGCAGTGCATGATTTGAGACAACACTACCCTGTTGAAATACTTACCACACATGAAGTACACAGTGCACATAGTGTACTACATTGAAGTGTGCTAACGGAAGTATACGATTTGAGACACACTCAAGAATGAGCTAGCTAACACAGCCCGAGGACCCTCCGCCTCACTCCCTGCTGCTAGGACACTACTTCCCCTGAAGGACAGCAGACGGTAGCTCAGACTTTAGAGATGTATCGACTCAAATTCAGCCAGCGCAAACCTTTGCCCCAGGGTTCACAGTGGGCTGGTGGACTTGGGGCGGTTGAGAGGGCAGTTTGGGATCAGACCCCCAGCTCTCGATCTTGCTTTGGCTGAATTCGAGTTACAGGGTGTTAAGTGAAGGTTCATCTCCATTGGCCACCTCGGTAGCATGTGTGGACCCTGTGTTGTGGAGGGTGCTTGTCTTTTTTTGAAGTTAGCACACTCCACTGCCACTGTTAGCGTTGTAGCCTGAAGAGAGGCAATCGGGAGTGTGCGTAACGTCACATCTTTTCCATAAATAATTCAGCGCGAGTCCTTTGTATAGAAGTCCACAGGCTGCTAATGGCAAACAAGAAAGTCGGGAAAAGTCTTGGTTTTTAAGTTACGTTTCATCTTGTTTACCTATTGGGAATAAGAAAAAAATTACACACAGTACCTTTAAACACTGAGAAACATTATAAAAATCATATTTTCTGTTCCTCGAAGCAGCAATAATTTCTCATCACACTCAGCTGCAGTGTAAAGCTCACAGCTCGGCGTGCATCATGGGATAACAACTCAGAGGGTGAAGCCGGAGGACAGAGGAAGTGTGCATTGTATTACTCGTCGTGGATGTGTTGCCTGGTCGTCTGTGTGTGTGTGCACGGGGGAGAGATGACAGGCAGCAGAGGCCGGCAGTGACACAGTGTGCATATGCTCTCCTGACAGCTACAGTCTGAAACTGCAATGCAGACACAGAGAGAGGAGGAGAGGGGGGAGGACACAATTACAGGTGCACGCTGACACAAATAACTCTCATTCTGTGGTGTAAAATGACTATTATTAGACAGCCTCACACTGACATGATTGAATGGATATTAAGAATGCACGAAGAGTTCCCAAGTAATTTTCACACGCCGGGAGGAAGATGTACCTGTTCGGGAGATGACAGGTTTGAATGGTAAAATGACTTCCTTCCATAGTGATATCTCCAAATCTGAAGGTTGCTCTTAATGCTGTCTTTCAAGTGATTATCTCTTTATGTTCTTTTTTTATTATTATATTTAAATTATCTCTATTTCCACCTTTTATTCAAACATCAGTGACCCACAGTGGGTCATTTGTCGCCTCACAGCAAGAGGGTTCCTGGTTCCTGTGTGGAGCCCGCACATTCCTCAGCGTGGGTTTCCTTCAGGTGCTACAGCTTCCTCCCACAGTCCAAAGACATGCAGGTTAACTGGTGACTCTAAATTGTGAGTGTGAATGGTTGTCTGTCTCTGTGTCAGCCCTGTGATAGTCTGGTGACCTGTTCAGGGTGTACCCCACGTCTAGGCTCCAGCCCCCCCACAACCCCTAACAGCATTCATGGTTACGGAAAATGTTTGAATGTGTTTAAAATTATTATTTAAAGCACATCACCTGTTTCTACAGCCAGTCAGCTTGTAGTGAAGTCCGCTGGTCAAGTCAAAGTGACCGCAGACAGTGTGTTCGCTTGCTGGAGCAGGTGCTCCGTCCCCGCCAAACCCTCTGTTTCCGTCCTCAAGGTGCTGCTCGCTGTATGTGCTTATGCCCCCTTACACACACACACATTCTCACTGACTGATTAATTGGCGCTGTTTACTTTTATTATTGTGGCGTATTTATTATGAATACAGTCCATCTGATGCTCGTTTTGTTTCATCACAAACCTGAAAAGTTGCAAATCAGAACAGAAGTACAGAGAGTTGTTGCATAGAGATGATACACCATCTCATCTAGTTGCATTGGTGTGAACCAGCAGGTTTTTAGAACATTGAACAACGAAGCATTGCAAGTAGTTGTCTGTTTGAACTCATCTTGTTGCGAAGCTTTGGTCTGAACTGGGCTACATATGAAGTTACAGCTGGACGACGGCTTGCCTAGCTTAGCATAAGAGCTAAAAGATGAGCGAACTGCTACCGTGGTTCTGTCCGAGGTAAAATCTCACTAATTACTACTTCATACCTTGTTTGTTTAATCTGTACAAAAAAACGAAGTAGCAAGTGGACAGAGCCAGGACAGCTGTTTCCTGTGTTTCCAGTCTTTATGCTAAGCTACGCTAACCATCTCCAGACTAATAGCAAGGCAAAGTCCCTCCCCTTTTGGTGTCCCCCATTGAACGTGACCACATCACACCGGTTCTGGCCTCTTTGCATTGGCTTCCTGTCCGCTGCAGGATTGATTTTAAGATTTTGAATGGTCTGGCCCCCCAGTACTTAGTTGAACTCATCCATGTTCTCACACCAGCTAGAGCACTGAGGTCATCAAATGAGCTGCTTCTGGATGTCCCGATATCTAGGCTCAAAACTAAAGGCGACCGAGCCTTCGCGGTGGCTGCCCCAAAATTGTGGAACAGCTTACCATTGTATATTAGATTTGCCCAGACTCTTGAGATATTTAAGTCGTTGCTGAAGACCCATCTTTTCTCGTTAGCATTTGACGCATGTTGAGCCGAACATTGCCGATGTATGGACTGTTTTTATTGAATTTTGTGCCTATTGTGCACTTTATTTTGTTTTCTATTGTTACTCTTAATATTTCTGTGTACTGTGTGCTCTAATACTGTATTTTTCTATTTCTATAGTTGTATTTTAATACTTTAGTGCATTCTAGATTGTACAGCACTTTGGCAAACCTCGGTTGTTTTAAATGTGCTATATAAATAAATTTGACCTTGACCTTGACCTTGGTTAATGTCGAGAGGTGAATAATTTGTTCCTGTTTGAATTGTGCCATGACTTAGATGATGTTTGTCAAGTAAGTCAAGGAAGTTGCAGTTTGTTGCTTTTACTTAGATATTGAACTGCTAAAGTGTAAGACTGTTAAAATATGTCATTAGACAGACGACACAAGTCTCGTAACTAACGTCATGTCATAACTTTATCTCTTGCTGAAGCTTCACTTCAGGGACAGTAGCTCAGTCTGTAAGGACTTCATTTGGGAACTGGAGGGTTGCCGGCTCTCTGCCCTTCTACGCACCTACGTGAGAAGCCTTAAGGCAGAGAGAGCACACCTCTCAGGCTGCAAAGAGGAAGCAACAACAATAGGCAGGCCAGAGCAGTTTAAACAGGGCGCCCTGAATGAGATTTGCTTCATCAGTTAATTGGGCTGTTTGAGATCAGCTGATGTAGCTGGGATGTGAGCTGAACTTGACATTGTATCCTGCCTGAACTAACACTATGCTTGATTTGTTATCCGGTCTGCAGTTCTATATCTGCGTTCATGTACATTTTTATTTCTATATATCAATGTAAATGTACAACGAGACAGGCTGTGCATGTTTACAAGCCTGATGGGAACTGGCCCTTCAGTACAAAGCTCTCTGATTGGATTAACCTGAAGCTGATGCTGTGTTGTCACGTTAGCCTCAGCATTTCACATGATTAACTTGTTTGATTGGTAAAATAAGATTGAACTGTTTTATTTAATCCATCTGCACAGAGCTCATTTTGTTTTTATCACAGTTGTTGTAAAATCAAAAGTGCTGTCTTGGAAAAGAGTCAAACAACACTGCAATAATACATCAACAGTTTCACAACAGCCCGTGTCTATAATATGCAAAATAAATGTAGTAGAAGAAGACGAGGCACGGGGCCATTACACTCTGATGAATTATAATTGGTGTAAGCACAGTTTGGTTGGGGGCAAATTCATTTATTAATATTTTACAGTCTGTGAGTGTACAACCGAGTGAATTTAATACATTTCTGGCCAACAGGAATACAAGTGTGTATCCTGTGAGGCTCGTGGCTTATAACTTGCCTTCAGGCAGGAATCAGGGCCGCTCAGGGAGCACGAGTCAGTCTTTCACTCTGCAGCGAGAAACAAACATCGGGCTCATGTTTTTATCCCAGAAGTAGGTTGCTTCCTCTAATCTGCCCGGTAACAGTTATGCAGTGTGCATATGTATGTTACAGTCATGTGTGTGTGTATGTGTGTGTGTGTTTGTGTGTGTGTGTCTGCAGGGTTCGGTTGTGTGCAAGCATGCATAAGTGTGCATGTTTGCATGTGCAGCCAACAGTGAGTGGGCTGAAGGGAATGGAGGAGGAGGAAGAGTGGGAAGAGTAGGAGGAGGCCAGTGGTAAAAGCTTCAACAAAAGCTAAAGATAGCACAGCGCTCGCAGGCACTCAATGAAGCTTAGATTTCTCTGTCAAGGTTACACACACACACATGCGGGACAGAGGGACCACAGCGAGGGCCTTTGAGTGCATGAGAGGTCCTTTCACGACAGAAAAAGTGAAACAACTGAGCAGATAATTGAGCGTTTATGGGATCATGTACACTTCTGTCCATAATGGGTTGTAGCAATGTTCAGATAAGGCTTGTCCCATGTGCATATTTATGATATGAGACAAAGTAGTTTAATAATCTGAAAAATCAGCAGTGCATGCAAAGATGAATTGTCAGATTTGTAAATTAAAAAGTGCAGTCCCTAGGAAAGAGCACCCCCTCACCAAATATTTTGATGATGGTGGTGGAGAGCACTTCCTAAATTTCAAAAGTGTGCACATCCAGGTAAGAATAATCATGTGCATGACAAAAACCCTTCACTGCAAGGCACAAAGGAGGTCTGCACACTGTTGGGATCCTAATCCAAACAGCTGGAGCCTCACAGTATGCAGACTCCCTTTGAGCCCTGCAGTAAAATCCCAAATCTCCCATAGGTGAGATGAGCCTGTTCAGTGAGGCTCACTGTTTAGTGAGCCTTCATGCCCTCATTTATTCAGGGTTTTCCTCTATAGGGTCATCTAAAGTTTGATATTTTTCAACCTGGACTCTGTTTTCTCATGTTTTTGTCTACTCAACTAATGGAAGCAACAGTTTTTGATAATAGTTTTATATTTTTGGGAGATGGCTGCAATCTAAAAATTCTGGGCAATTGTGCACCCGTCCATTAACGGGCCTTTTCCACTCTCACTTTTGGCGCACTTAGTCAAGCCATGCCGTGTGGATTTGTGTTTCCATTGTCAGTTAAGACGTGTTTTGCCACGCCATGCCGTGCCTAAGTCTAATAATATCTCATGGAGGAAGAGCTAAAGCAGAAGCAGCCTAAGTGAGATGTTGATGAGGAGCTGCAGACAACAGGCTAGCCTGACGTGCACCTCCCCAGAAATGTAATTACACATTACAGTGACACAGAGCTCCTGTCTGTTTTTGTAAGCTGAAACCATTTCCCTCAAACAAAGCTTTTACTTACTTCACAGATAAAAAAAAATTGTGGAGACAATAAAGCCTCCACAAAACTTCATTTGAGTAGAAGAAGTCGCTAGGCTAGTTTATACAATGTAAAATGCCATAGGCTTGTGCTAATAACGTTAGCATGTTGTATTTGTTTGGAAAACGTGTTTAGTATAAGACAGTTGTTTTGTCAGTGAACCTTGTGAGCTGTAATGGAGCTGAATTTTGTAACATTACCTTTGTTAAATGTTGCTGTTGTCCCTGGCTTCATATGAGTAGAGGAAAAGTCTGCTAGCCGCTAAGCTAATTTATACAATGTAAAATGCCAGAGGCTTGTGCTGCGAGTTATAGTGAAGCTGATTTGTGTACTTGTGTTTGAAATTGTCTCTATTAAGTCATGTTTAATGTGTGTTTAATGTGTGTTTTGAATCAACTAAACTTTACAGCACTTCACAGAAACCCCACTACCGACTACAGACACACCACCGCACAAATATAAATGCTCACAATAGCGTAGGCCACATGCAAAGAGCTGACACACAAGTATAAATCCGCCTTTAAACACAAAAACATGATAAAACAGTGTCCAAGTTGAACAACACTGAAGTCACCCTTTAATTTTCCAGCTGTCTGCATATCTAAACTGTCTTAATAAGATTCATATAAACTTGAAAAAAGCATTAAAACTGCATTTCCCCTACAAAAAGCACGTAACATATGTCTGGGTGCAATTATCCGACACAATATCCCTGCAAACCCCCCAAACCCTGCGCTGATTTATGACGCTGCAGAACAGAACAATATGGGTTGGATTCTTATCAGCCCTGTAGCGGTGGCACTAAATCTCAACTTCACACTGATCTTGACACAAGATCCCCAGTCAGCCATGTTCGAGACTTCTCAGGATGAGAAAGATCCTCACAGTGGATGCAGGTCACCAGTCGTCTGGTCTGGTGTCCTGATCAGAGGCTTGAGACACCTGGTTATCTGTGACCAGTACTTCCTTACACTTCCAACATGAGCAGATTCTAATTGATCACATTTGGCACACCGATCTTGCCAAACGTGAGCATTAAGGAGTAAATTAAACAGAAATTACATCATCAGTGGCGGTGACACGCTGATCTACTTCCCCTCAGCCACATGTCAATACGTCTCGCCAGCTCACTAATAGCTTGGGTCTAAAGATAGAAGTGAACTAATGGACACTATCCAGAAAACTGCACACAGCCACGAGCTCAATCACACAGGCTAGTTAAAACCTCTGAGGAACTCCATTCAGTGGATTAGTGGCTTTTCTGTGGTGGATTATAACAACCAGCTTTCTTTGTGAAATGGGATAAATTGCTTGTGTACCTTGGACGAGGTCATAAACCTCAGCTTACCTCGACACACTTTTGTCTCATGGCTTTCAAATGCTGGCATCCAGTGATGATCAGCCCGACCTAATAGACATGGGAAAATTAGCGTGGAGTGTGTTGTGATGGAGGACTACTAAGCAGCATATTGGATGTCTCACAATGTTCCAAACAAAAAGGCAAAACACGTCAGAATTATTTGCCCTCTCTGACCTAGTTCCACAAGCTTTAAGCCAAGCCAGGATGCTAACCCATGTACCACCCTTGCACACTCAATAGGTGCTGTCACAACACATTCTCATGCCGACCTCGTCACATATCGACGTTTGGTCATGGACCTACATGCTCACATCTGACGTGCAAGGTACCCTGGGTGTGTTGGTTGTTGACGTTCTGGGACAGTGTTTGTTGGACCCATCCACCACCCCTCCCACCCGTCCCAGTTAGACTTTTGCCTTTCCGCCTTAACTTTCGTCCTTGTCCCGCCGCATTTCCCCCTAACACCACCAGGTGCCGTTAATTATAACAGCACTTGGCTGCATATCATGCCAACGTTAAAGGATGCCTTTTATCGTTGGTTTCTGATGCCGCAAGTCACTGCCCAAGCACCGGATTTCAATGACTTCAGAGTGAGACCGGGCTTGCTGCCATCGTACAGTCTGCATACACCAAACCACCAAAGTTTATTAGATCCACGTCGCAGAGTAGCTGCAATGAACTTGTAAGATAGCTAAAGTCTCAGTCTGTAGGAGGTTTTAGGACATGATGCTTTCAGTGAACCTGTAACCATCTGACTATCACCCTCAGGCCAGGAACTTCATGTCAGATGAATCCAGCTCACACCTCAAAATTTACATCTAGTGCCAATGTATAGTGACAATGCAGAAAGTAGTGTTTCCCAGAGGTGTGGACTCGAGTCATATGACTTGGACTCAAGTCAGACTCAAGTCATGAATTTGATGACTCTAGACTCGACTTGACAAAATCAAAAAACACTTGCAACTCGACTTGTGACTTCTTTTGGACTTGAGCTTTTTGACTTGAAAATACTTGACACCTTCCCCCAAGCCCAAAGGTTAGAAGTATGTTATTTAAAAATGGTGGTGCCACGAATCACTTTATTTCCCTTAATTTCCTGAATCAACTAATGTTAACCTTATTTATTCTCAGAAAGTCGACACTTAATTCCATGATGATCCACTTTGTTTGAACCAATGCAACAGCACCTATTAAGGCGCTTACGTTACTGAGCACCAGTTGGAAACATGATACCAAAGATAATTTTGTTCTTGTACAAAAACTTCCGTCAACAAATGACAATCAGTGACCTTATCAAAAGGCAGAAATGTAAAGTATGCAGTCTGATGCGGGCCTGATGGTGAAGCAGAGATCACAGAGTCCGGAAAAATCATTAGACACAGTTGTCTGGGGACGTCCGTACTAACTTTCATTGCACTCTGGTCAAGAGATCAAATAGACTGAAACAAGAGCTACTTTAATTAAAGTCTACTCAAAGGGATAGTTTGACATTTGGGAAATTTGCTTTCCCACCTGGAGTTAGATTAGAAGATCTGTCCGTTCAATACAAAGATAGAGGCAATGTTAATGTTTTTCTCGATGGTGTCTGGCTTTGAAGAGGGAGATATAACAGCTTCATTTCAAGGTAAAGGATTGAAAATATTATAAATATAGTGTACACTTAAACTGATACTGATTTTTTTTTAGATGGCTAAAATATATTTTGTCAACCCCGTCCACAGCAGTACAGTGCTAAGCTTCTTTGTCTGTTGTCCTGTCTGCTTCTCCAAACTGTAGGAGTGCTGACTGACATCTACTGTAGGTAATACACTGACTATGGTCAAGTACCTCATACGACCTCACTTCAAAAAATCTAAACCATCTCTTTAATTTAGTTAAAACATTGAAAGGAGGGGCGGCACGGTGGTGTGGTGGTTAGCACTCTCGCCTCACAGCAAGAGGGTTGCCGGTTCGATCCCGGGCGTGGGAGCCCTTCTGTGCGGAGTTTGCATGTTCTCTGTCATCTACTATGACACACTACACACCAGATGAAACGATGGATTATGGCGTACAACACTCTTTGTTGTTCACGATCTATGCCGACACTGTATGGCGCTGCGTTGGGCTATAATAGGGCTCACAAGGGATTTGCCTTGGTGTTTTGGTGCATAACATAAACTTAATGAGGAAAAAAATGAAATTAAAAATAAAAGCAAGTATTGCAAAAATCAAGAAACATTATATATATTTGTATTTGAACTGGGAGAGGTCAGTGCAGTCTGGAATGTGTTTGGGGAGAGTACAAAACACAAACAAAGCATGTCAGTGATGTGAGCGTGTGTTTGTTTTAAAGCAGGTCACGTAGTTGTGGATTTACATGTTGATATGTAACCAGATTATCTGTTTGATGTGAAAACACTTCAGTCATTGTGATATAACGTGATCCAGTGAGCTTACATAACAACTGCTGGGTGGATTTATGAATATTCTATCATCACACTGGTGTTCCAGCTGTGGATTCACTGGACGCAAACCTCCTCCTTTAAGTGAGTAGTGACCCGTCAGCTCAGACAAACAGCTCGCCTTGTCTCTACACCCTCAGACTCTTTTCCTGGGGCGTCATTATTTGATCACAGATTACCTAAGACAACACAGGGTGGCTGTGTTATCACATTATCACTCTCTGTTGTTGAAATAACATTAGGCCCAATCACAGTTTGACAAAGAGGCCATTGTGAGCAGAACACGGCTGTAAATCGCATTTGAGAAAATGGGAGAAATCCTTTCCTCAAACAAACACTCTGCTTCTAAGACTGAGGTTTATTTGTGGTGGAAGTGTTTGCTGTGGAGGGAGAGTGTTATCAGTTTTCCCACATGTTAATGGGTTAAGCTTCTAATCACTGAGAGCTTATACAGGTCAGTGTTTAATCGAGGAGCAACCTTATTTGAGTGAATTATGGAAGTAGGTTATGAAACAGTGAGTCAGAGGGAGGAGAACGCACTCTGGGTTTAACTACAAGAAAGCTCTGGTCTGTTTTAAAGGTTTTATGGGCGTAATATGAAGGACTGTGCTAAATAATGCATTTGTGTGCCTTGATTTATAATGTTAATAATTTAGATGATTGGAGAGGAGTAAGGAAAGAAGGGTTACATAGTTGCGCAGTCAGTTTTAGAAAAGTATAAAAATATCTTTGATAGGAAGAAACACACAGTTACTGCTTCCTTTAAATCTAAAATATATGGTTGGATCACTGAACGGAGAGAAGAGAGGTAGTTAAATGTTCAGCTGAGTGAGTCCAAAAGTTTTTCGAACTGCTTTTTAGCCGCCAAACATGGGTGTTTCTTATCCACCCGTCACTGGTTCACAACGCCACAAAATGCCATTGTTTTTTACTGAAAGACTGCTTTGTTTCAAGCCAAAACATAAACCTTTCCAGCCATATTCAAGTGGCTTTTATGCCTAAACCTAACCACGTTTTAACGTATCCACATAATAATGCGCAAAAGCAACAAATCTGTAGTTTGCAAAGCACAAAAAGTAAGGAAATTTGTGTTTGGTAGATTATTTCTTTGTTGTAACAATGCTTCTTGGCAATAAATCTGATACCATTGGAAAGCCTGTTTATTTCCCTTTTAAATGGTGCCACATTTGTAAGGAGCATGCATTTGTGGGATGAGCAGCAGAGCTGAGAATGTAGGTTGCACTCGTGAAAAATTTGCCAAATAGCTTCTTTTTTTTTTGCTGTTGCTATTGACTCTTGTTTTGAACTTCTGGTACTCCCAGGTGCTGACAGTCAAGTGCCTGATTTGCACCTCATTGGAGGCAATCACAATGCAGAGAGATATCGAGATGAAATTCTGCAACCAATGGCAATCCCATATCTCCACAGTCTGAGACCGAACTGTATCCTCCAAGATGACAATGCTCAACCCCACAAAGCGGGGTTTATCAGAGACTACCTCCAGAATTTGGGAGTGGAGAGGATGGAATGGCCTGCCAACAGTCCTGACCTCAACCCCATTGAACACTTGTGACATCAGCTTGGATGTGCCGTTTGTGCCAGAGTGACTAACATAATCATGTTGGCTGACTTGCGACAAATGCTGGTTGAAGAATGGGATGCCATCCCACAGCAGTGTGTGACCAGGCTGGTGACCAGCATGAGGAGGAGGTGCCAGGCTGTTGTGGCTGTTTGTTAAATGAATGAATGTTAAATTGCCAATATGTCTTCAGACTTCAATCATCCAATCCACCAAACAAGAGTCAACAGTAAAAAAAAAAGCTGTTTGGCATTGGTAGAGAAGATATGGCAAATTTTTCAAAGCCGCAACCCACACACTCAGCTCTGCTGCTCATCCCACAAATGCATGTTCCTTACAAATGTGGCACCATTTAAAAGGGAAAAAAACTGGCTTTCCAGTGGTATCAAATTTATTGCCAAGAAGCATTGTTACAACAAAGAAATAATCTACCAAACACAAATTTCCTTTCTTTTTGTACATGATTTAGATAATTGCCTTGTGTAACAGTCATACAGTCTTTCATGATTTGTGATAGTGAAATGTCTCAACAACTATCGGATGATTTGGTTCAGACATTCATGTCCCTTTCAGGATGAAGTGCAAAAAACTTTGGTGACCCTCTTTACTCTTTGGAAAAACAGGTCCAAATGTTATTCTGTTAACTTTGATTTATGTCCTAATATCTGAATAATAACTGGCATTCCCATCATCCTTGGCTGTACTTTGAGTTTAGTGCTAATTAGCTAATGTTAAGATGCTATTTAAACATGTCAGTCTTGTTTCAGTTTGAATGAAAGTTTACCCCTAGTCTCAAGGAGTGTCAGCAAGGTAAATCTGCAGTATTTTTCTCTGGTGTAGTAAGAAGCACAAGATGCACTCAGGACACACCGTAGAGGAGATACGATTCTGTTGTCTGACCATAGGTTAACCAAATATCAGAGACTGTCCTCCCCCCAAAAAATGACCCCAGAGGTTGTTTGTACAAGCAGCTTATCATGTCCCATATATTACATTTATTTAGATGACGACCTTTAGCGGCTGTAGTAATTATGATGGAAGCAAAGGAGGAAATCAGGTGACAAAGCAAACACAGAACTTTGACCCATAAACCCACTGTTTGTGTCCCCTTTGAAACCAAAAGTCAACACTGAGTTATTTTAACTTACACTTATACTTACAGTACGTTCCGTACATAACTTAACAAACGTAGATATTTTAACCCAAAAACCATGATTCTTTTCCTGAACCTAACCAGTAGCAGCACTGAGTTAGGAAACACTCCTGTGGATCGTATTAGAGAGTAGAAACTAATAACTTGTGCTGTTATATGGGTTGAAGGACTGGTTAGAATTTCATCATCCTGATGCTAACCCTAACTTGAAAAATTCTACTCTGAGTTTCTAATCCTAATCCCACACCTAAAACTTTAGGTGCAGGAACTTGTCATTAAAGTATTTCATCAAAAAATGATCGCCAAAGCAGTGGAACTAACGTCCATGATGGCGGATTATTTATTATTTGACCAAGAATGTACAAGATGAAGAGGACGGGGCCGAGAACTGAACCTTGGGGAACACCTGTGAAACACAGGATGTGAAACATACTGCACTAGTGATGTGACGTATGGGATGTCTGTCACATGACTTATGTGGTGGTACGTTGGTAACAAAAGTTCTTGAAGCCAAACCATGATATTTTTTGTAAAACTTACTACAAAGTTTGTGAGGTAACAATGACGGTATTATAACGATAAGATGTCTTTAAAACTGCAACCACAGGATGGACATATTTGCATTTTGGAAGTCAGTGGGAATTGGCATATTCTGCTGTTTAGATATGAGAGAGCATCTCTGTTTGTGGTCTTATGTGATAAACATAGTTTCTTTAGGTTGTGGACGAAACAATTTGAAGATGTGATGATAGACATTTTTCATGTTTTCGGACATTTTATAGACTAAATATAAATAATAGGCTTAATAACCAACAATTAAATAGTAGCCTAGTATTCCTACAAATTCATCTTTGACTCTTACAGAGGACTTCACCCAATAAACAGAAACTATACAGTGGATGTGTTGGTTTAGAATATGGACAGCATCTCACAGCTCTTTATTTGTGTTCTCCATTTTCATTTCAAACTAACCGTATTTATTTTCCCAGTGGAGTGCAGGCCTTCATTTTAATTAACCACTGAGGAAATACACAGTCAGACAAAAGGTCACTCCTGGACCAGGCACAGCTCCGCATTTACAAGTCACATCAGAAACAAGCAGACTGGCCAGACTGAAAATGACCTCCCCTGAAAGAAAAACACCCGAGGTCGGGACCTCTCCTCTCCGCTGTGAGATTAATGTGGGTACAGAGTGGCCACCCAGAAGAGCGGCCAGAATCATCAGCACGCTCTGACTAACAGACCAGACAGGCGCGTTTACACTCGAAGTGAATGCACAAATAAATGCATGTATGCAAACACGGGGAGACAGCTGAGTAATTTCACATAAAACTGTACCTTTCACACAGTATCTTATCTTGTCCTGAGACATCAGCATTCAGATTCCTCTCCTCTCCTTGGGTTTAATCAAGGTGGCCGGTCAGGCAGATGGTTATATCAATCACACCTCACAATTCCTACAGAAACTCCTATTGTTATATATCCTCCAACATAAGACAAATAACCTTCTACTGACCAGCTACAAAAGCTCCTGGCTGCAGCCGCACCGAGCAGGGGTCACTGTGAATAAAAGGAACTCAGATTGATTGAGACGCACTGGTTCTGGTATGAAAAGAGCTCAGGGCTAAAAGGCACCACGTGCAGATATGCATTACAATGGAGAGCGCATGTAGAGAGGCAGCTTTAAATGATAGAGTACAGCACAGCACATGCAGAGACCATCTGGATGATTCAACACAAGGCTGCTGCTGGGTGGAAATCTTACATGTAGAGTTAAGAGAAAAGCTTCATTTTATATGTTTCTTAAAGTAGATGCTGAGTCTAGGAAAGGTTTTACAACAGCACCACAAAAAGCAGCTGACCGATGGTTACAGACCTCTGCTGGTGATTTTTGTACAGGCATGGGTGTAATTTTATAGAAGGGATCCTGCGTTGGTCGAGGAAAGGAAAACCCATTAGTGCATGTTCCACCCACACAAGTTTTGAAGAAGATTGCTGTCTCTGGATTGACATGAAATGCAAATGTATCTGCCCGCTGAATACACGAGCAAAAGAATATCCCACATGAAAATGTGTATGCATATTACATGTTGATAGTTGGCCCATATCCAATCTGCCCTGCTAATACATGTAGCTGATAGAGATGCAAACAAAACCATTTACCCAGTCAGAGCTGCTTTGAGCTCCCTGGGAAAAATTTGACAATGATTACCAGGCTTCTGTATAGATTTTTTTTTCTTGAGAAATGAAGAGAAGGAAAAACAAATTTAGCTTCCTTCAGTAACACCCCCCAAAAAATATAGCCGCAAGCAGCGATTCCAGAGTTCAAGCCAGCATGGACCTTTGAAACTTGAAAGCTGTGTAGGATCAAGACTAAGACAGTTTATGACAGCTGCATTAAAAATAACCAGCAGGTTTTAGGATGCTCATTTATTTACGTCCAGATCATTACTGGGCCCGGTCTTCTTGGCAACACTGTCACTTCCTGTTGGTCAATATCAGAAACATTTTGGGGACATGCTTCAGTGGCTTAGTTAAAAATATCCACTGGGTTTAATGATGTTTGGACAATTTCACACATGTAGTTCAAACAACTTCTTATTATAGTCTGATATGTGGTATACCACGCCCATTTTCTGCATTTTTGGCACCCCTTGGTCGATTCAAATATAATTCTCCTGGTACCTCTTAGGACATTTACTTAAGTTTTTGATGACTGGCCCAAGGGTTATGGAGTTAAGGAGAATTTATACTTGTGCGTCAGCTCTAGACAAAGCCTACGGAGGTGCCCTACGCCATTGTTAGCATTTATACTTGTGCTGTGGTGTGTCTGTGTCACTCTGCAGTTACACCTCCGAAACACTAGTCGGCAGCGGAGGTTTCTGTGAAGTGCTGTAAAGTTTAGTTGATTCAAAACACACATTAAACACACATTAAACATGGCTTAATAGAGACAGTTTCAAACACAAGTACACAAATCAGCTTCACTATAACTTGCAGCATTCACAGACAAACACTTGTCTTTATCTGGACACATTTCCCCACAAATACAACATGCTAACTTTATTAGCACAAGCCTCTGGCATTTTACCTTGTATAAATTAGCTTAGCAGCTAGCAGACCTTTCCTCTACTCGTATGAAGCCAGGGACAACAGCAACATTTAACAAAGGTAACATTACAAAACTAGGCTCCATTCCAACTCACAAGGTTCACTGACAAAACAACTGTCTTATACTAAACATGTTTTCTAAACAAATATAACATGCTAACTTTATTAGCACAAGCCGATGGCATTTTACATCGTATAAGCCTAGAGATGAGCAGAGATGGACTTAAAGACAAGACTTAAAATGCTATTTTTGTGGAGGCTTTATTGTCTTCACAGTTTATTGTTTCTTATCTGTGAAATTAAAGTAAATAAAAGCTTTGTTTCTAACGATATTAGCACAAGCCTATGGCATTTTACATTGTATAAATTAGCCTAGCGATGAGCGGAGATTTCCTCTGCTCATATGAAGTCAGGATAAATCACACACAAGACTTAAAATGCTATTTTTGTGGAGGCTTTATTGTCTTCACAATTTATTGTTTCTTATCTGTGAAATTAAAGCAAATAAAAGCTTTGTTTCCAAAGAGGGAAATGGTTTCAGCTTTCAAAAATAAACAGGAGGTCTGCATCACTGTGACGTGTAGTTACATATCTGGGGAGGTGCATGTCAGATAACTACGCTGTTGATTGGATGCTGAAGTATAAATCTCGTTAGCCAAGCCGTGTTCGAAATAAACTTGATTGTTACAGTGTCAACTTGAGGTCAATTAGTATTTGTGCTTGAGTAGTGAGCGTAATCTGCAACCCACCTGCCAATATTGGTGAGTTTTTTTCTCGTGGTTTTTGCTGCATGTACAGCGAAAGAAAGCAACAATGATGAGAACAAAAACAACAGCCCCCCTAATGGACCCCTAAAATTAAAAGCAAAAATCAAACAGACGTATGATTAAAATATATATATCCACCTATCAGTTTTTATTTGCAGGTGGGACTCAGCTGTTGTTTCTCTAATCAGCCTCTCACAGAGTCCATGTCAGTTTTCCCTATTGAGATAACAAAGCTAATATCAGATATTATTCAGAACAGGGTCACTTCAAATCAGATTTGAGTGCGCAGTGTAACTCCACTGCCTGTCACTGATAGCTGATTTGCAGGAGGACTCAGGTGGTGGTTGTCCAATTAACCGTCGTGCAGCATCATGATGCAGAATGAGGGAAGAGGAGACTGTCAATAAAAATGCTACTAAATCAATGTTAAGTCTTGACTTCTATCAGCCAGATGGGGCTCGTGGTCACATCCCCCCTCTATGTAATTTATCTGTTCTGCATTTTTATGTCACATCATCACTGCCTGCTGCTGTGCATTGTTTCTCTAAATGGGCAGTCATAAAAGATTGTTTAGGTAGATTGTAAAGCAAATTGCAAAAGAAATTCTTAAAACATCTGCATCTGAGGATGGTAAATCTTTACTAAATGCAATAGACTGAATCAAATGTTTACAATCATTTCCAGAGAGAAAACCCTCTGCCTCATGTTCATAAAATAACATGGCACAACCAAACACTGCTTTCGTTGAAAGACAAAATCTACCATCATCATCATCATCAGGAAGTCCTTTCTGGCAAGGAGCTGAAGCTGTTCTCTCGAAGAAACACATTTTCACTCCGACCTCGTCATGTACTGACATTTAGTCATGGACTTTCCACGTCCACATACGACGTGCAAGGTACCCTGGGTGTGTTAGTTGTTGACGTTCTGGGACGCCGTGTCAAGTTCTGCCTGTTACATGCATTGTCTTCTTTCAAAATACACCTCAGTTTTCACAGTAAATTTAACATTTCCATACAGTTTATTTCAAAATAAAAGCATTACGTCAGGACAACACTGCAAATTTACATTTCTTTTCCTCCAACAACAAACACACATGGATAGGTTTAGGAAAAACTGAACAGGGTTTGGCTTGAGAATCTTACGTGATGCGAACACGGCCTTAACTTTTGGGTAACAAGTTTCATGCTGACAGCTTTTTTGTAAGTGTTTGACACCGCAAGTCACTGCCGAATCTTCGACAACTTTGGAGTGAGACCGGGTTGCACAAAGCCACCGACCAAAATTGTAATTTTACTTCACTGAATATAGGAATTGCTGATCTACGCCTGCGTCCGTCAGTTAGTGTGTGAGGTAAGCCAGATATGGTGTTCACTTAAACTGACACTGATTTTTGTTTTAGGTGGCTAAATATGTTGTACTGTAGACAACAAGCACCACTGTATATCTGTATATGACAAAAATATCAAGGAGAATAAGAAATTATTCATTTAATTGAATTGTTTTATATATATAATTTAGTTATAGTTTTTCTAGTTCGTGTAAAATAAGCATAGAATTTTGTTATAGATTGCTGCTGACTATTTTAGCTAAAAAGAAAGGATCATGATGGAGATGGGTTTGCATTTTCCAGGGCAAAAAGCGTATAGTAAATGGCACTATTTTTTAAATGTAATGTGAGTTCTTTGAACACAGGTGTAGCTCAGAGGTGGCAGTCAGAATAATTTGCAAGGCCTCCTCCACCCCACAGCGGGCCCCAGTGCAACTACACTGTCCACACTGTCTTTATTCACGCCCCTGATTTTTGCACTCCTGTTTCCATCTTCTCAAAGTCAATAGGTTTTTGGTTAGATGCTTAAAATAAGGTCTGTGGTGAACACAAGCTCAAGAGACTTCGATGTTTTGTTCTATGACATAAAATATGTCAATAAAACCCCACTCATGAAATTTGAGGCTTTTATGTGTTTTAAAAAAGGCGGTTGCTAAAAAGTGGCTAAATGAGACGACAGAACGTCATCGTAGTGAACGAAGCTTTACAGCCTCCCTGTGGGGGCGACGTTAAAGCTCCAGTAGGCAACATTGTTTTGGTATAATTGAGTAAAAAGTTTTAATATCCTCTAAGCATAATGTAAATCAAGTGGTCTGAGACAAACAATAGGTTTCTGCACCTCACCATGGCTCTGTGTTCAGCCTCTAAAGAATCAGTATCGTGCCCATGTGCATCAACCAATCAAAGGTCAGCTCAGACCACTGCGTTCCTATTGGCTGTTCTACTGCATATGCGCGTTCCCGTGCTGCCGGCAGAAGGGGAGAGCAAGCAAACAGTGCACCAGGTGAAATAGCTATTCCAGCATTGGCTACAACTGCCTACACGGCCAAACAACCCAAAAAAAGGAAGACAAAACTCGGTTACCCGGAGCCCCGGAGGGAGGGGAAGGGTGAGGTGGGGCCGGGCCCGGCCGGAGGGCGCGAGGGTTGGCCGTGGGAGCGGAGCCGAGGGCTCTCCGCGGAGAGGGAGAGCCGAGCCGAGGGAGTATGTGCGGGGCAGGCTGCTGCATGGAGAGGGAGAGCCGAGGCTCCCAGAGAGGGAGAAATAGAACCAAGTAGGATAAAATACTCGCATGCTCGTCTGGTAGGAGGGGCTCAGGGCGGAGACGAACGAAACCTAACTCAGATGAGACTCAAAAATCAACCATTTTCAGGCTTTCTACTTACTGCAGCTTTAAGACATACAACCGTGGTATAGTTCCTTTATAGCCTAATGTTAGCTTGTTACTTTCGGTGATTGCCTTTAGGCTTCAAAAATCATAAAAGTGGTGTTCATTTGTGAAGATTATCTTTCTGAATAAAATGTGTAAGTACAGTGCCATAAACCAAAATCCAGTGGAAAAATCTCATAGGCTCTCTGGCAAGGGAACCAGGGCAACTCTAGCTAGGAAAACATCATCCCTGCGGCACTCTATTGGACAATGGATCTATTGCAGTATCAACATGAGAATCCACTAATGAACTTTAGTAGTAGTGTTCCCTATTTGGCACTTAACAGTATCGTAAAGCATCTCTTGTGCAGGACTGAATCAGTGTCAATGTTCCATTCATCTACCATCAAAAAAGTGCAGGCCTCTGTTACGATGGACACACACACACACATGCAGGTGTGTGCGCAACAGGGAGCTCAAATTTTGTTCCACAAGGTCTGTTGTTGCCATGGTATTGCACTGCATCTCCTTACATCGCCATGGAAACACAAAAATGATGACTGGCATGGGGCTTTAAGTGAAGTGGGTCAAGAGCATCCGAGTCAAGTCAAGTCGAACCAAATTTACGTGTATCACATAAAAATGTCCCGGGGGGGGATTTACAGGCCACCGACAGCAAACAGCTTCACCCAGCCGGTCAGGATCTATGAGACAGTGATATAAACCCTCAAATCATTCAGCACATAGGGGAACAAAAGGCTCGTAGAGTCTATAAAATGTTGAGTTTATCCACTTTAGATAAGTTAGGAACATTGGGGGGCAGTTTCCCTAATGCAGTTGTGTAACTTTCAACAGCGTCTGAAAACGGTGATACACATACTCCAAAATACTTAAACTGAAACATAGTTCGTGGAGAAATGTGTGAACTTAATACTTGGAACGAGATGAGATGAAAAGCTTTAAATCTGCTTTGGTCAGCAAACATTCATTCAGTCATTTTTACCGGATGACATCACTGTTTAAATTCGGGCCACTGGCTGAACATGACTGACTGCACCTGAATTACTTTGACTCATTAACCTACTTTACAAACCTCTCAGTCACGAGGTTACAGACGAGAACAGCTCTCACTCCCTGACTGTGGATTTGAGCTCTCTTACCTCTGCTGTAAAACACAACCCAGTCTGATCATTATTAATCTATTACTGATTTCTCACTGTGTGCTTTGCTGTAATTATTTCCCCCCTCACTGCCTCCTGAAATCACACTTGTTATCAGTGGCTTGATTTGATAGAAACGTGGCGCCATCTTGTGGTTGCAAGTATGACAGTAAATATTATGCACAGTGGGTGAGCCCTGACTGTTTCAGCTTAAAGTAACGTGAACTCACTGCACATACAACCCCCAAAATGTCCTCAATATCACTGTAAGTCATTAGTTTGATCATAAATCCAAACTCTTAAATGTCACATACATTTCAGCTGGTTTCAGATTTGTACTGACGTGACAAGACGCATACATTAACATGGGCTAAAAATAGCTTTTCCATACACTAACGTCACCACTGTGATGCTGAGTGAAGGCTGTGCTGACACCTAGTGGCGGCTAAGGGTAATACATCTATGAAGAGGTGTGAAACGTGTCAGCCAGGAATCAGGCAATATTTTCTTGTCTTCCTTTGGTCTCATGATTTTCTCGACATATTCTTTTACGTCCTACATTGTATGTTACACTTGTGTCTCTCTCTGCATAAGTCAAATTACTTTATTGTAATGTTTTGCACTGTGCTTTTTAAGTATGAGCCATTTTCTGTGAGACGCTGTGATTTTATTTACACCTGTAGATTAATATATGATGTTCTTATTTCTATTTGCAGACTGAAATAAATTCTAAATTTGTTATTCTTGGTCATTTTTCATTTGTGTTTACGTAGCAGGCTACAGGTTGTATTTATTTCGATCACGTCTGGCTTTTTTTTTTTTTTAGTTTTTTTTGTACATAGGTCAAGTATGTTTGTTAGTGTGTTTGTATATCTATTTTTTGTAGATATTAAATTAAAAAAATGAAATGTAGTGGGACAAAAAATAAATAATACAGCTTATTTTATTTGATGTATTTTATATTATTGATCTGAATCTACAAAATAACTGAAGTTATCAGATAACTGAGGCAAGTAAAAACTATCTGGATTGTGGAGGAAAGGAAAGTGTAAAGTCACAGAAAATGGAAGAACTTAGTATGTACAAGCACCTCAAAATTTTACTTACTTACATTATTTACGTAAATATACATGGCTCAGTAAAGTAATGAAAGTCACTGCACTATAGACAACACATATCTGTCTAAAGATGTGCACAAGCAGGTCAGTTTTATTAAAAACCGTCACAAATGAAATACTGTCGTTAGGATTTTGTTTATTTGTGTAAACGTGACAAAAATGAAGCAAAGAGCAGGAGGATCTGCTCTGCAAATCTTCTCTAGACAGATAAAACAAGCCAATAAATAGGCTAAATAAATTTAAAAAAAAATACCTAATCAATAAATTGACCTTGGCTTTTCAGCTTTTAAGGAAATGAGGATTAAAATCTGAGTTTTTAAAGTGCATTCCCAGTTTTAAGAGAAAAAAAAAATGACCACTTGTTGTGGACCCAGCAGAGAAAACATCTCCACAAATGATCCACACACAGCTGATCTGTGAAGCAGGGGCTTGTGGGTACTTGTGATAGGGTGTCTACTCTGTTATGATTCCCAGCCAGAATGCGCTGTGGGCCTAATTTTAGGATGTTACGAGCAGCACTTGAAGGCAGCACGCTCTCCTCTCCTGTCACCACTGTCCTCCTCCTCGGGTCCAGCTCCGTCTCCTGAGTGTCTGACTGCCGGTGGGGTGTGTCTGCTGGAGATAGTGGTGGAGGGAGGCAGCTGCGTCAAGTCAACCACAGACAGGCAGAATGGAACCGGAAGTTGCTCGATTTGGTCTTTAAAATAAAAGCATAATAATGCCTGCTACTGTCTTTTTCACATAAAGAACTGTCTAGGTAAATTAAAAGGTCAAACATAATGAAAGCTTATAATTAAGAAAATGAAAGAAATTTTAAAACAAATCCCCTCAAAACTGTGAATTTTGAGACATTTCCCTCGACAGATTTAAACCCCTCAGATTCTAGCCCTCATTTCTATATAGTATAAAGACTCTTGAACACCCATGTGATCATCTCAAAACTACAATTAATAATCTTATGCCATAACAGCCTCCACTACTCTGGTTTCAGGCTTTTCACCAGATTTTAGAGCATGGCTGCAGGGGTTTACTCCCACTTAGCCACAAAATATTAGTGATGCTGGATGAAATCCTTTCAGCTAGTGTTCCAGTTCATCTCAAATGTACTGGACACAGTTGAGGTCAGTGCTCTGTGCAGGACAGTCAAAAGCTTTAATCTGTTCTCGTCCTCTGCAACCATCGACGGTGGAGTACCACAAGGTTCCATATTAGGCCCCTAATATATCCTTTGGGTGCTTTTTTTTTTTTTTTTTAGAAAATAAAATATCTTCTACCTTTTGTTATGAACCCAGAAAACTACTGTCGGTGTGTGTACCTCCTACTAGAACTTGGTGATACATGCTGCTTTTTTTCCTGCTGAGCTGCCAGGATTTTACATCCAGGATGTAAAATCATATAGCCTTTAATAGGAATCATATAGCCCAGATTAAATTACTGGATTATAATTAGTGGTGCATTAATGTGTACATCACTTTAACTTTGCTGCTGGTAAGGTGGTGCAAATTTTATTTACTTTATATACTACTGGGTAGCTTTATCCATATATAATGCATGATCATTTACACGGTTATTTATATTTTGTATTAATAACTTAAATAGGCTGTGTAAAGTATCTAATCATTAAAGCTGTCAAATAAATGTTCCATAGTAAAAAGTGGTAGCAATATCATAATGAAGTGCAGTAGAGGTATAAAGTAGAATAAAATGGAAATACTCAAATGAAGTACCTTAAAATTCTAGCCTACCTTAGAACAGTAGGCTACTTGAGTAAATGTACTTACATTTTATCTTTGATATTTATTTCAAACATGTAAAAACAGACATGAACATACAAACAGGCAGACAGACAGAAGGAAAGTAATATATACAAATAATGTAAAAGCAATTGTCAGTGTATAGTAACTTTGATTTACACAGCCAAATAGGAGTGGGAGCTAGTATGAACTTATTAAACCCCACCTTTTCTCCATAAGTCATTGAGTAAAATGAAACAGACAGCTTCCTTATATGGATAAACCTATACCTCAAACTTTTCTAAATATACCATTGTTACAACCTTTTAACTTTTTCACACAGAGATAACCCATGTATATGAATATAATATTAATTACCAAATATCTATCTTACAGAACCTGTCTTAATATATAATATAAATTACCAAGTACTTGTGACTTTCAAGTATAAACCAGTCTAAACGTGTGATATATTACCACTTATCTTTGCCTTACAAAGATAATATCAAGTATTACATATGTGTCTTAATCAACCTGTCCTGCTATCTTTTAGGTGAACATATGAATTATACAGTGTGAATATATATAATAATTCCAGTATACATGTATGTACACCCACATAATATAATATAAATTACCAATTATCTTTGCCTTACAAAAAATACTAATATTAATATTACATCTGTCTTAATCATCTTGTCCTGTTAATTTTTAAGTGAACATATGAATTAGGCCATACAAAGTGTGAAATGTAATTCTTCCAGTATACATGTAGGTATACCCACATAATTTAATATATATTCAGATTCAGATTCAGAATACTTTATTAATCCCTGGGGGGAAATTGTTTTTGTTCCAATGCTCCGTGAAAAGTAGAAATAGAAATACAGCATGAATGGAAACAAGAGATAAAGATGAAGATATAAATAAAATACTAAAATAGACAATGAAATAAATAAAATAAAATATTAAAGTAGACATTAAAATAAAATAAAATAAAATATTAAAGTAGTATTAAAGTATTAACAATGATCTTTGCCTTACAAAAAAATAAAAAATAAAATACCATTGATTGGGCCTGTTACTTTACTTACATATGAATTCTCTCGTCTTTGATTTTGACTTGATCGCTTTGTTGTTATTTTACTTTGAAAGCCGTGACCGGAACTACGTGCTTACACTTCCTCCCGCTTGACGTCGACGGGAGACGCTGTAAAAACGCTCGCGCCTCATCCTCAGACACCTTGTAGACGAGAAGACAACCGCGCGCACGACTCACGTGCGGAGGTAAAATGCAGCTGAATAACCGGACGATGCTCACGAGTCTGGAGCTGGCTGTTATCTAACATTAGTTTACACAGAAGAAGAAGAAGAAGAAGAAGAAGAAGGAGAAGAAGAGGAGCCATGAAGAAACACCTGAGTCCAACCAAACAGCAGCAGCAGCAGCCACCGGCGGATGTCCCGGTGGCTCCCGGCGGCGAGGTGACCGTCCAACAACTCAACGAGCTGCTGTCTAACGGCAGCGGCTTCTACAGCTTACCGACACAGCACTTCAACGAGGTCTTCCCCCGGATATACATCGGTAACGCGTGAGTCATTCATCATGTCTCTATCATGCTCTGACACTGACAGGTAAGACAGGTTGTTGTCTTTTGTCAACACGCTCGCGCCCCATCCACCGAGCAGACGCGACAGTGACAACAGTGTCGCATGTCCGGGGAGCACGCGCGCAGGGCGGGCTTGTTATTTTGGTGTCTCCACTCTCATCATGGAGGAAGCGACAGCCTGTTGTTGTCAACACATCGTGCTGTTGTGCTGTGTCAGACAGGTGGACATTACCTCACTGTGTCACACACCAGTGATGATAATTATAGTAATTATACTATATATATTTCCCATTTTAATTCACCCTATACCGGCCCGGTGAACACATGAAGGACGGGCACAGAGCCCTTGTTTCTACTCAGTGAACCCCTCCATCATTAATATCACCGCCGTGTAATCACGTCTCCATCGAGCCGCTCCCCATCCTGCTCTCAGCTGCAACATCAACCATCTCACACATGCATGCGATTTATTTTCATTCATAAACTGATAAGAAAACAAAAAAAAACCCAACAGGCGGTCTCGTGGGTTCCAGCAGAACAAAGAGGGAGGAGAAGGAGCACGTGAATTTGGAGTCGTGAGTGGGAACATGCACGTATCAGTGAGGTGAGCCTGGTCACGCAGCGTCATACGCCTAAAGTCACAGGAACAAACCCATTCATGTTAGAGATGCACGATGTAGGATTTGATATGCTGATATGTAACAACTCATTTAATGGATAACTGATACCGATATTGATACATCCACTTTTCCCCACCTTATTTTAGTGATCATCAAGTCTCTTCTGTAGTGGATTTCATCATATTATGCATCCATACTGTTATCGTGATGGTCCCCCAGCAGATGGAGACATGAAATACCAACACATTCTCACTCTGACCTCGTCACATATCGACATTTGGTCATGAACTTTACACGTGCATATACACTTACAAGGTACCCTGAGTGTGTTGATTGTTGATGTTCTGGGATGCCGTGTCAAGTTGTGCTTGTTACATGCTTGTCTGTTTTCAAAATAAATGCACTAAGTTGGTACAACACCGCAAACACAGCAACAAAAACATGGTTCGATTTAGGCAGCAAAAACATGTGTTTGGGTATAGGCAACAAAAACACGCTTAGGTTTAGGCAACAAAAACACGTTTGGGTATAGGCAACAAAAACACGCTTAAGTTTAGGCAACAAAAACATGTGGTTGGGTTTAAGCAACAAAACCACGTGGTTAAGCTTAGGCAACAAAAACACGTGGTTAGGTTTAGGCAACAACACGTGCTTAGGTTTAGGCAACAAAAACATGGTTCGATTTAGGCAACAAAAACACGTGTTTGGGTACAGGCAACAAGAACACGCTTAGGTTTAGGCAACAAAAACACGTGTTTGGGTACAGGCAACAAAAACAAATGCTTAGGTTTAGGCAACAAAACATGTGGTTAAGTTTAGGCAACAAAAACACGTGGTTAGGTCTAGGCAACAAAAACACTCTTAGGTTTAGGCAACAAAACATGTGGTTAAGTTTAGGCAACAAAAACACATGGTTAGGTTTAGGCAACAAAATCAAATGCTCAGGTTTAGGCAACAAAACATGTGGTTAAGTTTAGGCAACAAAAACACATGGTTAGGTTTAGGCAACAAAAACACTCTTAGGTTTAGGCAACAAAACATGTGGTTAAGTTTAGGCAACAAAAACATGGTTAGGTCTAGGCAACAAAAACACTCTTAGGTTTAGGCAACAAAACATGTGGTTAAGTTTAGGCAACAAAAACACATGGTTAGGTTTAGGCAACAAAATCAAATGCTCAGGTTTAGGCAACAAAACATGTGGTTAAGTTTAGGCAACAAAAACACATGGTTAGGTTTAGGCAACAAAAACACGTGCTTAGGTTTAGGCAACAAAAGCACGTGGTTAAGTTTAGGCAACAAAAACACGTGGTTAGGTCTAGGCAACAAAAACACTCTTAGGTTTAGGCAACAAAACATGTGGTTAAGTTTAGGCAACAAAAACACATGGTTAGGTCTAGGCAACAAAAACACTCTTAGGTTTAGGCAACAAAACATGTGGTTAAGTTTAGGCAACAAAAACACATGGTTAGGTTTAGGCAACAAAATCAAATGCTCAGGTTTAGGCAACAAAACGTGGTTAAGTTTAGGCAACAAAAACACATGGTTAGGTTTAGGCAACAAAAACACGTGCTTAGGTTTAGGCAACAAAAACACGTGGTTAGGTTAAGGCAACATAAACACTCTTAGGTTTAGGCAACAAAAACACGTGGTTAGGTTTAGGCAACAAAAACCCATGGTTAGGTCTAGGCAACAAAAACACGTGGTTAGGGTCTATGCAACAAAAACACGTGGTTAGGTTAAGGCAACAAAAACAAATGCTTAGGTTTCGGCAACAAAAACACATGGTTAGGTTAAGGCAACAAAAACACTCTTAGGTTTAGGCAACAAAACGTGGTTAAGTTTAGGCAACAAAAACACATGGTTAGGTTTAGGCAACAAAAAACAAATACTTAGGTTTAGGCAACAAAAACGTGGTTAGGTTAAGGCAACATAAACACTCTTAGGTTTAGGCAACAAAACGTGGTTAAATTTAGGCAACAAAAACACATGGTTAGATCTAGGCAACAAAAACACGTGGTTAGGTTAAGGCAACAAAAACACGTGGTTAGGGTCTATGCAACAAAAACACGGCTCAATTTAGGCAACAAAAACCCACTTAGGTTTAGGCAACCCCCAACTTGGACTTTCGCCACCCTAACTATGTTCTCGTCCTACTGCGTTTACCCCTGCCGGGTGCCGTTAAAGTTTAACGGCACCCGGCTGCATATCATGCCAACGTTAAAGGACAGCTTTTTTTTTTGTTGGTTTCTGACTCTGCAAGTCACTGCCCAAGCGCCGGATTTTGACGACTTTGGAGTGAGACAGTGCTCGAAATACAATTTTTGCTTTTTAATAACATAGATGACATGTGTAGAGATTATAAACCTGACACAGACCTGAGTATCATGACTGCCTGTAAATTGCACAATAAATACCATTTTATTATTTTAGGGAGAAGATAATTAGTTAATTAATCAGTTAGGCCTTATAAAAACTTATTTGCAGATATTTTGATATGTGATCAATTGTTTGAGTTAATTTTCAAGCAAAAATGTCAAATATTACATTGTTCGGCTTCTTAATTAGTGAGTATGTTTGTGTGTCTGTTGTCATGTGGTGAAGCTGAATATTTCAGGACTTGGGACTGTTGGTCCAAAAAAACAAGTGATTTGAGGGTGTCACCTTTTGCTCTGTGAAGCTCTTTCAAAAATTTTGGGACATTTTATTGACCAAAGAAATTACCAAGAAAATAATCTACAGATTAATTGATGCTCGATACTGATGACGTGCTGATATTATTGTGCATCGCTACAGTTTGCCTTATTATAGGAAGAAGAAAAGCAACAGATAATTACATTTCACAACCAAGAACCATCCATTTTTTTTGGCATTTTGGCAGAAAATTGTTGATGATGATTGTTGTTGATGTTGATTATAATTTCCTGGAACCAAAAGTGATATCCCCAAATTTCTTTGTGTGTAATCTCACTGTGGGACAAACAAATATCTGCTGTGTACTTTAATTTCATCTCTATCACCTGTGTCGGTGAAAGGGTGCTGATGTATCATGTATATCAAACATGGCAGAGGGCGGCTCATAAATCCTCAGTTACTGGTGGACTGGGTGCTATTGGCTTTGTAATGAACATGCCGACTGTTCGGGAATTTACAGCTTAGTGTTCCAGTAAAACCAGTTCCTGGTACTTCCTGCTCAGATTGTGAATGAGATGTGTTGTGTACAAACACACAAACATTCCTCAGTTCTTACAGACCTGGAGTTATCAGAAGGTGTGTTGTTCTGCTCAGTGTGTATTCACAGTTTCGCTAAAGAATAACACAGTAGTGAGCATTGGTCAGAGGTGTTTGGTTTCAGATCTGTGTGTGTGTGTGTCATCGGCTTTTTATGCTCTATTCTCTCAGCCCAGGGCCACCTTAACGCCTCATTTACTCTTACATATGTGACTGGTGGCCGTAGATCCGTCAATATGCATATGATGCCTCTAGTGTCCAACACCAGGAAGTGCATTTCTTAACGGATGGATAGAAACCTGATAGAAACTACTAGCCATGTTTTTTTTTTGTTTTTTTTTTTCAGTTTTTCGGGTACAATTTTTAAGGTGGTATGAAAAATTCATAGTGTGATGCTTGTAATATTTCAGTTTGTTGACATATAGTTATAGTTATATATCAGCATGTGGAAAAAGACGCGATCAAAATATAGCAGACGAGCCAATAAGATCGAAAACAGAATTTAATTTTGTGATCTCACATCTTCTGCAGTGAAGTCTAATGCTGTGTTCCCACCAAACACGATTTAATTGCTCGTAACGCACCGCCCGTAACGCGCGAGTTTAGACGCCTGACCATTTTGTTAATTTGCGCTATCGCGTCATTCGTGCGAGTAGCGGGGAAGCCGGCTGTGCTAACTGGAGCTAAGCTAGTGCTAACGTTCATAGTACAACCATTCTGCAAACTAATTAAAGACACATATTTACAGAACTTACCAAGTAGACCGGTCTCCTCGGTGTCTTTCACCCAAGCCTGCTCCTTTTTGTTGCGGTCTCTGTAGAGTAGACACTTAGTATCATATAGCTCCAGGTAGCCACTGACGACCATGGCTGAGATAACCACTATCGCTCCTTTGTACCTGCTCTGGAAGTCCCAGATGCGTCGGAGGGCCAAACGTCGTCGTTTTTGGGTTTACCCTATCCTGCAGAAGCGCATCCAGCTCGGCGAGTTTCACCACCTCCACCAGGAACTCCGTCTGGATGACAGCCGCTTTCAGCGGTACTTCAGGCTGACTGGGGCCCAGTTTGAGGACCTGTTGGCGAGGGTGGCGCCAGGATCTCCTGGCAGGACACCAACTACAGGTGCTCCATTTCCGTTGCGGAGCGCCTGTCCATCTGTCTCCGGTGAGTAGCAGTTTATTGCTGTGTCAACAACTGGACGTTGTTGACACGCCAGTGACGTCGGGAGAATCTCAACGCTGATTGGCTTTCGTGGCACAGCGTCACGCAAATTCGCCTCAAAAGTTCAATATTTTCAACTCGAGCGATGAGGCGTTGGATGCGATTTTCGCGTCTATCGCGGCCGCTAGACGCCTCTATCGTGTTCATCGCGTCGCGCTAGACACGTCCATCGCGCCGCCCGGTGCGATTTTGCGTTTAATCGCGTCTTTGCATTGACTTTGTATGTAATCTTGACGCGCGAATTCGCGTTTGGTGGGAACACAGCATAAAACATAACAATCAGAAATCATTTTCAGGCTTCAAGTGTCACATTTATCGTAACACCCAGTGATGAAAAAAGTACAGTTCCAGGAAATATAACATTTAAATACATTTTGCAGTGCTGTAACGTAATATCAGCTTTCACACAGCAGCTCTTCATGTCACTGTTACGGATTCATGGTGGAGGACAGATTCAGGGATGCCCCTTAGAGACATAGTGTCTCTGTGCAGTCCATCATTTGGCTCCAGCCACTGCCAACAGAGCGGTGGAGGAATACAAGCACATTACTGTACCTCTGTGCTACAACAAAATCAATCTGAATATGCCAACCTGCCCCGGCCAAGTCTCCAAACAAAGTGCTGGCAGTCGTTAGCTCAGCTGAAGCTGATCAGACAAAACTGTGGCACTCTGATGTGTCTCTGCTTTATCTTTTATTTTGAAGAAGAGATTTTGATTTCTGATAAAATTATGTTCTTTGTAATCATTTAAAGTAATATTTGTCTTTACTCAGTGGCCATGTTCAGTACGGTGGGGTAATTAGTAAAATATTTTACCAGTAAAGTTCATCAAACGAGTGGAGAGGGCAGCATAATGTAATGTGATATCACAGATGGCTCAGGCAAGGCGAGGTGGTATTGATTGTTGATGAAAGCCTGCACCTTGTCCACTGTTTCTATTCCTGGGACCCACTGAGCCTTTCTGCTGATGTATCCTGTGTATCAGCCGAACACTGTTACTACTTAAATTGTGCAGCTGGCCGAGATCAAAACAAACCTGGTGATTAACACAGTATGCACTGTATATACCGTATATGGTGCACACACTTCTTCCATCACAGTTCAGGAGTCAAATGAGGAAAAGAACGATGGCTTTGTCCTTGAAAATATTCATCAACGTCTCTTCGTCCCCAGAGAGAGTAGGCCCATGTACTATTTTTGGCTACGATCTATACTAGCAACAGCTAGGACAGAATTAAATGCTCGATGGTTGCTCTGAAACTAAAAATACATTATCAGAGTTTTCATGGATCCTAAAAGAGTCTTAAATGGCACTGAATTTATTAATCTAAAAAAAAAAGTTTAATTGGTATTAAAATGTCTTAAATCTTCTTCAAAAGTCTGAGAAATGTTCAGACATGGGAAGTTTAATTTTTTCTGGAGTTGCATAGTAACATCTCAAAATAATGGCAAGATTTATTTATTTTATACAGTTTACAGAATGCCACTCGCATTAAATGCCGGCATATCAGGGTAGAGGAACTAACATCATACTGTTTCCGTCCGGGATACTCAGAGCAGAAGATACACTTGGTGCTTCTCAAAGTCAAAGATGCTTTGTTGATGGTATGCGTCCTTCCAGGTCAGCTCCTACAGAGGCGAGGCAAGACTCCTTCCTAGCATTCGGTGAATACACATTGGAAAAGGCTACTGAGTACCCAGGTGTGCATCATTCTAAGAGGCCCTGCTTCTTTGTCCGGCAAATCGATCGAAAATAATTGTGGGTACTTAATACCTGCTGAGGATACACAATGTTGAAAGTTCTCTGAAGGAAAGACTTGGTCCTTGGTAGAATTAGAAGGACCCTTGAAATTAGGACAGTCCTTTGAGGGGATTCGATGACGTAGCCTCCATCTAAGGATCTGTCCTTGATTTTGAGAAGCACCAACTGCCTGTTAGCAAGCTGTCACTGTGCGCTGGACGTCATGGGGAGTGCAGATTAAAAGAAAACGAGCTATTTAACCAAGATTTTTCAGCACAGCTGAAACCAATGCAAGATGAAGCATACAAGGTTCGGTTTATGCAAAAAGTTGTTTCCAAACTCTGCACAATAAAAAGGCAAGGCAGTGGAATCCTTCATGTAGACTTGAGAAAATCCACCAACAAACGCCAGGCTTTAATTTAGCAAAAGAAATATGATGACGGCTCAACTTAAAATGCTTCAAACTTTATTGAAGGTTCACGTGGTTCCGAACTCTCTCTCTCTTTTGGGGAAAGTCCTATGTCTTGTGACCCTTCCACTGCTGTAACCTGTCTCTTAACTAGACCACTCTGGATCACTTCCTTCTTTACCTCCGTCAGCATGCGTGTTACACATGAATTCTTGGCTCAATTCCTGGCTGTGTGCATGAGAGCAGTCTGCTTTGTGGTAGGCTATTTGTCCTGCCCCTTTTACACCGTGATTGGGTAAAAAGTGACGTTGATGAGTGCAGCGTTTTACTGGAATTTAGCATTTTTCAACTCTTGAGGACCAAAAAAAACAAAACTAGATGAATAAACACTCAGCTGCCTTAGCGCAGTGTAAACACGTAGTACTCTCTCTGCAAAGACTTATAAAGAATACATAGGCCTTAGGAAATAAATACATTGCTTTTTGGTGAGTTCGAGTGGAGCTGTTGTTGGCGCTTTCATGTGTTATTGTTGTTGTTGGCGCTTTCATGTGTTATTGTTGTTGTTGTTTCATGCTGGTAGTCTTCCAGCATGAAAGCAGATTAGAACACTTGTAGATGTTCAAGTTGCCCCGCCAGATTGAGAAGAACTGCATCATCGGTACCTATGGTACTGGAGAAACACAAGTACCACTATGTTTTCAGAATTTTGGCACAGCTTTCTACTAAGGTAGCGTTTTTTGTGACATTCCTGGAAAAATAAAAACAGATCCCAGGGATGAAGCAAGAATACATTCTGAAGAAATTTAAAAACAGACATCTGGCAGGGTGAAGAAAGAAATGCGGGCCCATCCCCATCGAACCTCCAACGATAATACAGTAGTTTTAAAAATGATGATCCATGAGTAATGTCAATAACTCCCCACACTTTGATGAACTCGTCAGTAAAACGCTCCCATCTCTCTCTGAAATGCATTATGTGTGTATTTTCCAGAGCTCCTTCCACTGTTCTCAGATCAGTTGTAGTCAGCACTATGAATCCGCCGTGTGCAGCTCAGGGACACACTTAAGGTGTGGTTTGTTTGCTTTGAGGAACACTTTGGCTCTTTGTGAAGCTGGTCTTTAATAATGGATGTTGTGGGACTGCGGATCCCAGGGTGGAGGAGGCTGGGACAGGCCAGGTAAAATAGGAGAGGGAGCCATTGGCTGTGAACTCGCTTGAACCACAGTGTGTGCCTCTGCATTGTGTTGTGTACGAGTACAGTCACTTCTGCTTCCACACTCACATTACTTATGTTGCACTGTAAGTGCTTGTACTGTACATGTAAGCATGTACTCAGGCATACGTCTTAATATATCCTGACATATTCTGAATAAAAAAGAGGATAATGTGAATTAAGAGTCCTCCCGTCTGAAGGACTGTGTGCCCTGCAGCTGACACACCAGCAGATGGGCTGCTTCATCCCTTCTCCAACAGCCATAAAGCAAAAATGGTGGCAGGGAGGATTTTTTATTAGACCTTGCAGAGGGGGCTTTGCAGCCACCACCTCTAGGGAGCTGTCCAGGGTCACCTAGCCTCGCCTCGGCAGCCTCATATTGACTGTAAGGAGATCTAGCAATAAAAGCACTCAGCGCTGTCAGGGTGAGCATTTTACACAAAGATTTATCATTCTCAGGTCCAAATAAAAATAAGCAAATATAGAACTAAAGCTTTTAGCTTTTATAATATTTGACAACAACACATTTGTGCTCACTATATAAGGCATTATAGGGATAATAACAGTGTTGGTATATATTTGGTATACATTTATTCATTTTAAATTAAATTGTGATTAATTAACATCAATAATCACATCAATTTTTGCTGTGAAATTAATTTTAAAAAAATTCAATTCAAATGAATTTTGGCAGGTGTGTTGTAAAGCTGCTGGATTTTGGACACAGTTGTCCCCCTGTCCTCTACCAACGAAACTGGTCTGCAGTCCATTTTGCAAGGGAGGTAGTTATTCAGTCACAGGTAGACTGACTCAGTTTGTATCTGAACGCCTGGTCGAGTGTGGCTTGACGAGACTGACTGCTAGCGCTAACATCAGAGGATGTGTTAGCTCAGACCTCCAGGTTTGCTGCTGAATGCTTTGTGTTGAGGTGATATTTCAGGCTTGAAGTACTCCGATGGTATGAAAATGAAACATTTTTTAAAATGTAGGTGTTCCATTCGCGGGGTGAAGCAGTACTGTAATTAGGTTCATTTTTTCTTCTCAAAATAGATTAAGTGTAGAAAGTTTCTTTTCTGTTCTTTTGGTGAAGCAGCATCGTCTCGTCTGCCTCCATCACGTGACAAAGCGATTGTGGCCTTCAAAGATGCACCGGGTCAAAGGGCACCACAGAACATGATTAATCAGCGTTACATTTTTTAGTGTGTTGTTTTTTCTGTGATTAATCAATCAAAATTAATGCATTATTTTACATCCCTAATTTAAATGCATTTAAAGGAATACTTCACCCCCCAAATGACCATTTATGTATCAGTTACTCACAATGTATTACATAGAATTGTAAAGAAAGCATTGTTTTTTTTCCACATGCCTCCACGATAAACGAAGAATCCAAAAACAAAGAGAATTCTTGATGGACTGAAGTAATTGGCGACTGCATTTTTTAACATCAGCAAAACCACATCAAACAAGGTCTCCGTGGATCCTGAAAAAGATCCTTGAAAGGCATTCAGTTCATTTTTATAAAGCAGAAGTTTTACATCTGTCCCATGGACAATATATTTGGCCTAATACACTTACAAAACCAGGCCTAGAAGAAGATCAGCTCTGCACTCAGGATTTCTGACAAATAGGCTATGGTACAATGCTGGTCATGTCCGGCAACCTCAGGCGCAACCTGCCTCCACACCCTTAAAAGTTGGCACAGAGTAGGACCCAGTGCCTGACCTTGTGTTTTCCAGGTGGTTAAGGAGGGGCATGTGCACAGCCTCTTAGAAGGTTTAATTCAGACTCACCAAATTCACACAATAACACAAACAAATTAACTGAACAAGGCAGATTTAATTTCACGTTCAGTTTCCTGTCAGGAAGGGCTGTCTGTTTGGGAAGTACTGAGCAAACAACTGGATAAATGAGACTTGGATTACACTGCAGGAGTTCTGTGAGAGGTTGTAAACTGATGTTTTCACATAGTTTTGCTGTTGTTAAACATGTTAGACCCCTATGAGTTCAGTTCACCAAGAACTTTCTCCATTGTTGGACTCTTCACGGCAGGCAAATTTAGCGTAACACAGAGTGAGTAACTGATATACAAATGGTAATTTAGGTAGTGAAGTATTCATTTAACAGTAAAGGAGAAAACACACTGGAGAGAGGTAGACACATGTCACCAGCATATTTACTATTTTTGATTGAAATCATGATGTGTGTGTCTCTGTCAGCTGCAGAGCAACAATATGATGCAGCTTTCTGTCATATAAACATAAATATCTGTACAGCTAATTAGTGACACTAAATGTTCCATAAAACTTGAACACAACATGAACAAAAGAGGCGTTTTATTCAGAATCAATGGGCAGTGCCTTCGGCCAGGTTGGATCGTAACAGTGGACACAGGCATCGAGCCAGGCGGGCTGGAGCAGCCAAATCCCCGTATTGCTTTGTTACAGTTTGTTTGCTCTGTGTAGGCCCAATATGCAGTATTGTAATCCTTGTAAACAAAGAACAGTGAAACAGGAGGGGAGCAGATTTATTGTTTCCTGAAAGATAAGTAGATGAAGATGGAGGTGAAGCTGTTTAGTCACTAGGTTCTGATTGAAAATTGTTTCCAAAAAAAAAGTCTGCGTGTTTTACAGGAATTTATTTTCTTCACTCACAAAACAACCCTGTACATGAGATTTATATCTTGGTATCTGCAGGGACAGATGAGCAGACAGAATAGGACCACAGTTACAATGATTGTGATGTGAAACAGACTTGAGGCCTGTCGATCAGCGGCTGGAGGTCTCTGCCTTCGCAGACTTTACATGATGGCGGTGAACTCGTCACAGTATGTACGACTTGCGCACTGAGCCCTGTGAGGGCTCAGTGCGCAAGTCCAGAGGGTGGATATTTGGATGCAGCCATAGTCTTGCAAATATCCAAATAATATGTGTCTGTGTCACTCTGCAGTTACACCTCCGAAACACTAGTCAGCGGCAGAGATTTCTGTGAAGTGCTGTAAAGTTTAGTTGGTTCAAAACACACATTAAACACACATTAAACTCACATTAAACATGGCTTAATAGAGACAGTTTCAAACACAAGTACACAAATCAGCTTCACTATAACTCACAGCATTCACAGACAAACACTTGTCTTTATCTGGACACATATTCCCCACAAATACAACATGCTAATGTTTTTAGCACAAGCCTATGGCATTTTACATTGTATAAATTAGCCTAGCAGCTAGCAGAGATTTCCTCTGCTCACATGAAGCCAGGGACAACAGCAACATTTAACAAAGGTAACATTACAACGTTCGACTCCATTACAACTCACAAGGTTCACTGACAAAACAACTGTCTTATACTAAACACGTTTTCCAAACAAATATAACATGCTAACATTATTAGCACAAGCCTATGGCATTTTACATTGTATAAATTAGCCTAGCAGCTAGCAGAGATTTCCTCTGCTCATATGAAGCCAGGATAAACACACAAGACTTAAAATGTTATTTTTGTGGAGGCTTTATTGTCTTCACAATTTGTTTCTTATCTGTGAAATTAAAGTAAATAGGGAAGGGCTTACACAAACAAACAGGAGGTCTACGTTACCGTGAGGTGTGGTGACATTTCTGGGGAGGTGCACGTCAGGCTACAGCGTTGGTATGGTGTTGATTCAACACAGAAGTAAAAGTAAGTTGTAAAAGTATTTTCAAAGTCTTTATCAAGTCTTCTGGTCATGGTAGGCATACTATTTCTTGCAAATGTTAAGGCAGTGAAACAAACACTTTTTTAATTTTATAGTGTTTTCAATTGGAAAAGAAACAGGTGTACACAATCAGATGAATTGTCTCTGCCCAACTTCAACCTGAGCAGAACAAGTGAAAACACCTGTGTGGCCTTGAAGACATCACCTTTGGCTGTTTATTAAAAAGATTTAAATCAAATTATGAATAAAAGCAGTGATTATCAAATTAGTCCCACAGTTTGGGATAACATGTACAAAGACACATTTGAGAGCTGTTTAAAAACAACATCATGCAGAAGTGTTTCCAGCTCCCAGCAGATTAAGAGTGTCTGTGATGGTGCCAGCGCAGTGCTCATGCAGAGCGGTCGTGAAAGATGCAACCTACATTGTCAAAGTATCACTTTAAAATAAATTGTGCTGACACGCTGCTTTGCTGTATCTGTCAGGTGTTATTATTAGTGCTGTTATTTGTCTTGATGTCTTGCTCTGCTGCTGTACACTCATCATTTTGTGTTATGAGAGAACAAAGTAGTTTTATCATCAACAGTGGCACTTCATAAGTTTTTACTGGTGCACAGAGTTTGTTTCAACATCAGCAACTTGCTAAAGTGATTGAAGTAATGTAGTTTTCTACTCTGATCCTGAATACACAGGTTCGTAGCCCAGAATGCAATGCGTCTGCAGAAACTCGGGGTGACGCACGTCCTCAACGTGGCAGAGGGCACCTCCTTCATGCATGTGAACACCAGTGCGGATTTCTACGCCGGCACGGGCATCACGTACCACGGCATCCAGGCCAACGACACGGAGCAGTTCAACCTCAGTGCCTTCTTTGAGGAGGGGGCTGATTTTATCGACAGGGCCCTCGCACACAATAATGGCAAAGGTGAGGTCATTTGAATTTTTTATTTTTCTCATTTTTTTTCAAATATGCTGCAATGTTCCCACCCCTAGAAATGACTGGTAAGCTCCACTGTTGTAAGGGAGACTAATGATGGTACTGCAGTAATAATATCAGAATCAGCGTGGCCAAAATGAGCATGAAACTTAAAGATTATCGGATATTGGCAGAGAACGGTATATCATCTGGTATCGGTATGTGCAAATGCACCTGAAGCCCAAAGAGAACTGAGAGTTCATGTCTTAACTAAACCCCTCAAAGGCAGAGCAGATCAAAGGGGAACACAGTGTCGTTCTCATTTCAGTAGCTCCCGCTTCAAAGTAATTTGTCTCCACAGGTTGAGACACGAAAACAAGCTCCTCTTGTTGCTCGTTGAACAAAGGAGACAAGATTTAAGGCGTCTTTTAATGATTCACTCTCAGTTCATCGCTGTGGATCTTAAAGTGAACGCAGAGGATAATCACGACGGCCCTGAGCGTCTCGGGCTAAATCTGACACACTCCTGAGCCCTGCTCCATTTTCCATTATCAGATCATGTCGAAATGTTCCACGCAGAACTCACCTGTAGCACCAGATGCACCTCATTGTGTCCTACAGCAGCTTTGTTAAACGGGTGATACGAGACTTTTGGACTGGAATAAAACAATGCAACAGTGTCTGGCACATGCAGAAATCACACGGGAGTTAGGTCTTAAATTAGCTGTGATATACCTACGAGGTCAGGTGTTCTGTATTTTAACATTTCACATGTGCTGCATTTTGTGAAGCAGAAAATGCAGACTGAAGGAACAATCAGTCCCAGGAGGCCTCATCCCTCCCCTCACCAAAAAAAAAATCTTTCCCCAGCTCTCCCAAAGCTGCAACTAAATTTAGTTAATTTGTCACCGCACGTGAGGGATGTGTTTAATTAGTGTGCTGAACCCTGTATTTTATGGCACGGATTTATTGTCAGCCTTGACACGGAGAGGCATCTTAATTCTCAGGCAGTTTGGCGAAGGATCTCCGATGCTGTGGTAAATCAGGAGCGACTGTAGCAGCGAGGAGAGCAGAGCAGAGGGAGGATGATATGAGACAGTGTTTCACCTCCACTCTGCTGCCTGCTGTTGCTGTAGTTTGACATTGTGCTATGTGCAACATTATCTTTGACATTTTGTGACCTCCTCGCTGCGAGCTCTGAGAAAGTCATAGGTCTGGGATTTTAATGAGGAGCTGCATGGATGTGTTGTTCCTGTGTGTCTGTCATAATGAAGACACAAGGTTACTGCATGTTATAGCAAGTGATCGTGTTAATGAGCAAACTTTCTACAGAACCTCTTTAAAGTCTTAAATTGCAATTTCCAAATAGGCAGAGCCGTAATTTTAATTGTAACTTCCATAGTTTAACAGTCAGTGCGTTTGCATGACATTAGAGAAAATTGATTTATTGTGTTAGTCTGACTAAAACCAGACTTTTTAAAATACACGTAAACGTGTTAGTCGTATTAACTCTAATTTCTCAAACTCGGACTAACACACCTAGACAATGTGATTGGGAGTTGAATTCCTCCTACATGTATACAGTCAATCAGACCCACACTGGCCTAGACGCTCTGAGCATGCTCCACAGTTTCCGTCCCGTGCTTTGACCCAGAATTCAAGTAGCATTAAATGTGTAACAGAAGAAGAAGCCGGTAACAACACGGTGAATAGCGACAATTTCAAAAACAAATACATAAATCAGCTTCATTATAACTCGCAGCATTCACAGACAAACACTTGTCTTTATCATTTTCCCCACAAATACAACATGCTTATGTTATTAGCACAAGCCTATGGCTTTTTACATTGTATAAATTAGCCTAGCGGCTAGCGGGCTTTTCCTCTTATCATATAAAACCAGGGACAACAGCAACATTTAACAAAGGTAACATTACAAAATTCAGCTCCATTACAACTCACAAGGTTCACTGACAAAACAGCTGTCTTATACTAAACATGTTTTCCAAACAAATACAACATGCTAACCTTATTAGCACAAGCCTATGGCATTTTACATTGTATAAATTAGCTCAGCAGCTATCAGACTTTCCCTTCTCACATGAAGCCAGGGACAACAGCAACATTTAACAAAGGTAACGCTACAAAGTTTGGCTCCGTTACAACTCACAAGGTTCACTGACAAAACAACTGTCTTATACTAAACATGTTTTCCAAACAAATACAACATGCTAACGTTATTAGCACAAGCCTATGGAATTTACACTGTATAAATTAGCCTAGCAACGAGCGGAGATTTCCTCTGCTCATATGAAGCCAGGATAAATCACACACAAGACTTAAAATGTTATTTTTGTGGAGGCTTCATTGTCTTCATAATTTATTGTTGTATCTGTGAAATTAAAGCAAATAAAAGCTTTGTTTCCACTGAGGGAAATGGTTTCAGCTTACAGAAACAGACAGGAGGTCAACTTGTAGTTACATTTCTGGGGAAGTAAGTCGACACAGGTCCTGCGCCATAGATACAGTGTTGATGATATTGAACACCACCCAATATTTCCTTCATAGTACAGATATTGAAAGATTTAATTCGGAAGATTACATTATCCATACCAAATACTTGTTACATTCGAGTATACATTAGCTTTTACATTATTTATTAGTTTTATTTGTTAACTTAGATTTAGGTCAATACGTCATGCAAGGGGCGCCCTCTGCTGGACTGCAAGGAAAACTACCTCCCATTGTGTGTCCATCTAAAGACTTTATGTTTGAATTTTTACATCACAGTTTGAGTATTTAACTTATTTCGATGTTCAAATTAAAAATGACAGCCCTGTTAGCGAGTGAGTGATGGATTGAGAGGCTGAGTGAAGTGGTGAGCCAGAGATCCTGCGTGTCTTAACAAGAGGATACAGGAGAATCAGCATTGATCTGTGGCAGGCCGGGTGATTAGGTATTGAAGAGGTCATTTCATTGGCAGAGGACTTGGTCTGGTGGAGTACAGAGGGGGAGAAGGATAGGAGCAGATTATAGTACGGAGAGGAGAGCAGAGAGAGATGTTGGGGGTAACACTGGGAGAGGGACACAGAGAGGTGTTGGGTTTCAAATAAAGTGCAGAATCTGCAGATCTGACCTGAGCTCGGCACATCAGCTGCTCTGTGCTGCTCGCCAAGGCAGAGTCCTCATGGGGCCTTTGGCTTGTCAGTAATGAAAGTGTAAGTTGGATAGAAATACATCTTAGATACACAAACAAGACAGAATTCACACAAATAAACAGGCAGACATGAAAACACAGATGCAGAACAGAGAACACGTATCGTGTGAACACACACTGAGTTGTTACACAGGATGTGGGTGCGGTGAAGATGATTGACTTTGCCGAGTCTGCAGCAGAGGTCAGGTCACGTATTTGCATCTCCAGGCACAGAAGATGCTTCGCTAGGCATCTTTGATCACAGCATATGTTCCCAAACCACTCTTACTCTTCTTTGTGTTTCTTTGTTAATTTGTTTCTTCACTCATTTGTCTTCCTCCTCAGAGTCTCAGAGTTAAAAGCCACCATGAAGCAGATATCCTGTATGGTGATTTGTCAGGTTTACTTGACATTTCTGTGCGGTTCTTTAAAGACATCCTGTCAAATGTAACATACATCTGTTTAAAGGTTTCTTTTTGGGTGTTGTTACATCAAATCCTCTTTTGTTCTGTAAAATGTTTAAATGCTGTCAATGACTAAGGCTTGATGTTCATACATTTATCCAGTCAAATGGGATTTGGGGTGACTAGCTAACCACACCCAACATATAAAACAACACTTTGCCCAGGCTACTAATTGAATTTTAACAGGTAGTCACTTTTGAGCATTCCCCATGGATGTGACACATTATGGAGGCAAAACATGCTCTAACTGCCTTTTGACTGTGACTTTAAAAACAAAGACAGCTTCCACCAAAACCAGAGCATATATGCAGTTTTTTTTTTTTTTTAAATGTGGGAAAACCTGTTAAAAATAGGCGATAGGGTCCTTTCCTAATACTAGTAGAAGAGTATGCGTATTTGTGTTTTTTCTGGTGTGTCACCTTCAATGTCACAAATGCACAGGTTAGTTAAAAGTAGAAAGCAGCATGGAGGCCAGTGAGAATATTACAGTGGTATTATCATATTGGTTCTTCAGTCTATCTCTTTAAAACTCGGTGCAGACTAATTTGGGATGATGCGTGAAGATTTTGTGGCTGAAATGACGAGTTGCAGAAGCAACCAATGGAGTCATTGCATTGACCTGGAAAGGGGCGAGAATAATACAATCATGTTTCCATCACTGCTGATCGGAGCTGCAGCTGTTCAGTACCAGTGACTGGTGTGGAGTCATTTGTCCCATGAATGAATGCTGATTGTACCCTTTCCCACTAAAGACAAAACCCAGATATTCGTGGGTGGAAAGGGGCTTAACATCTGCATTATAACAATGTGCAAAATAAAAGAAATACCATATAAAACATACATTCCTCTGGTTTTATCTGGCCTAAAAATAATATGTGGATGGGTCAAAAGAATGCAGGACTTTCACACAGAATGCAGGTGTTTGTGTCCTATGTGAAACCAAAAGTCAATGTTAAAGTTGTTGTTTTTTTTCCTATACTAGTAGGTAATGTCACGTGACATATTCAGTAACTTAAAGCCGCTACAAGGAACTTTTTACTGGATATGCGAAAGTCTCGTTTCTGCTGATGTCTGTGCGTGACCTACAACAGCAAATGAGACCATCGGTGTGAAGATAAGCTATTTCTATATAGTGTATATCCATACCTTTAGGAAACTGTGTCCGGGTCCGCACCAGGTCACTTCCAGGACGAAACGATTTACTGCACTCAGACGGCACACGTCATCTTACCTAGCTGCTTACATTTATAGTGACTCTTATAAATAGTCGCTATTCCTCCTCCTCGACCCGACGTCTGCGGGGAGTTAAAATAGCAGCAATCATCGGGTAAAAGTTCTGTGAAAGCACTGGACTCACCAACAGTCAGCCACGTCTCAGTCACACAGAGAAAATCCAATCCTCGGGAAGTCAGGAAATCCTTCAGGATAAACGTTTTGTTCGCTAGTGATCTAGCATTTACCAGCCCAGTCCTGGCAGGAGCTGGCGAGTCCACGACGTTAGCTGTCCAGGGAGCCACACCCAGAGGCCGCAGGCTGCGCAGATTCACCCCGCGCCAGCAAGGACGAGGAGAGCTGCGGGACTGGAACACCTCATCCAGGCTGACGACAGGTACCAGCCAGGCGCCGACAGGGTCCAGCGAGTGCCGAGAAATAAAGAGGCGAGGCACCGCTCCATACTCAGTCCAAGAAGCCGTGGAAGTGCTCGCCAAACAGGCCTTCAGCCTTACCAGCCGACTGCTGCGTTTACCCCGGCGGCGGTGGCGCTTATGCCGGAGAGGTGGAGCTGGGGCACGGCAGAGGTGAGCTAGGATCCCCGATAGGAGCGGGGGCAAAGTTTTCCCGTCTTGTTGTTTCATTCATCCCCAAAACAAACACATGCGCGAGCCAAGTAAGCGTCTTTACAACAAAACGCTCATGGGAAATGTAGGCTTCATTCCAGCAAAACACTACCGCTTTGTCCACAGGGTCGCCAAAATCAACTCAAAATGAAAGTTCCTTCTAGGGGATTTAAGTTACGCAAGAAATATACTTTTATTTAACTGAAATCATGATTTTTTTTTTTTTTTTTTAAAGTTTACTGAGTAGTTTTGTTGCCGAAACCGAAAGTAGTTCTTACTTACGTTTCCTGTAAACACAGACATTCATTTTAAAAGACACTGCGCATGTGGAAACCGACTGGAGGACCTAGAGCATCAAAGTTTGAAGCGTAGGGCCACCTGCCATATTTGTCAAGTTTAGAGCAAGAATGTGTTGTCAAAGAAACATCAGTGAGCCACATCATTATGTTCCTTCACACACACTTTAGTTTATTTTGACTCCCACACACACCGCCCTGCTGACACAAACACTCATACAGATGTGGATTAATCCGCTGCTGAAAATAGTTCCCATTAAATGCACTATTTGCTGCAGTTTGAGTAGCATTTGTTAACACCACAGTGAGCAGCTTTTTTAGGAGATTATTGAACCTTTTTAAAATGACGGTATGTTTTCCTGAGATGTTTCTAAGAATTAAATGTTCAGGAGAAACCATCTGATTTTGGTTTGTAGCTGATTGTTTGTTTCGGTCTTTATGTGTTGAGAATAAGATACAGATGCTGCAGAATACTGCAAGCTGAATGCTTTAAAGTGACTTATGATGAGACTCAGCACTTCTCTGTGGTGTATGTTATTGTGACTCTGCAGCACATACACAGCAGCACTCATCTTATTGTTCTATCCTCTGTTTGCATCCTCCAGGGAAGGTGTACGTCCACTGCAGAGAAGGCTACAGCCGCTCCCCCACCATGGTTGTTGCTTACCTCATGCTGCGCCACAAAATGGATGCCCGGCTGGCGGTGGCCACCGTGAGGCATAAGAGAGAAATTGGCCCTAACGACGGCTTCCTTCGCCAACTGTGCCAACTTAACGAGAAGCTGGCAAAGGAGGGCAAGCTGAACGGGGAGGTGGGCAAACTAAAGACCAAATGAAAGCAGGACAGACTCTCTGCCCTGTCTCCCTCTCATCATGCCTTTCACAGGCTTCAGCTGCTCTCGGAGACTGACCCCACCCTGACCAAACCAGCACCCATCTGACACACAAAGGGGTATTCTGAAACACAAACATACATGCATTTGTCTGTGTAGATAATTATTCCACACGCACACACACATTTTCTTTCTACTCTTCTGTTCACTGCTGCTCTGTGCGAGGATGTCTGTCAGTCCTCCGCCTGCTCCCACAAAGAGTGCGATCTCAAATACTTCCACACTGCTGCGGGTCCCTGAACGCAGCACCTTAAAGCATTCCTTCACTTCCCACAAGTTGAGAAAACTTCGCCCTGATTTTTAAAGATATTCCTTGAATCAAAGATTATAGCACAATCATTCCATAGTTTTCCACTGCCGGGAATGTCAGTGATGTCTCCGCCAGCAGGAGTACTCTATAAATTCCAAATGAACTCTTAGATTTTAAAACACACGATGCAGACAACGCAAGTCAGAAAGCGATATGTGAATGGATGGAGGAAAATCCCAAACATTCCATGAAAACTGAAAAAGAGTTTTATTTTTGCCCTCTCGATCCTTAAAAATCCTCAATTCTCTTCCACCTTTAGGGGCAGATATTTAAATGCACAAACACCAATGATTCACACTCTGATGCAAGCTGTAGCTCTGTGCAGCATTTCCAGTCCTCGACTCTGCGGCCTCTAGTTTGACAGCGGTATATTCAATGGTTGTATCACTGGTAGCGACGGCAGCAAAGGTCAAGCTAATTAAAAATAATGAGCAGCTGTCATGTGACGTTTTAATTTGTCATTGAGCTCAATCAGCCTGCACACGAGACAAATCACATTTAGGTAAATAGGAACAGTATCTAAGGAAACACTGGGCTGAATATCCTCCTCAAAAGAACCTTCAAATGAGCTAATTTACAGGGTTTAATTTCTAAAGTGGATTATTTACAATATCAGCTCCCTCTTGAATCAGAAATAATAAGGGTGACATTCATTCGAAGATGCAGAAGAGACGTTTACACTTGATAAAGACATTTAGTTGAAACACAATCTGCTGGTTCAGTTTGTGTGTCAGAGGCAAATGTTACACCAGTCAGACACACTTTTTATAAACACTGCAACATATCTCAGAGCTCAGTTGATCATTTTAAGCCCTGTATAATTCCCATAAGGGCTGATCTGACGTACGGCGAGTCTACACAGGAGGTGCTTTTTAATCATCTGGCAGAACAGATATTTCTGCAGCAGTTTCAGCTTTGCTTGCAGTATACACAAGTGTATTTTCATATGGATAGCTTTAAATGTGTAATATCAGTGATTGTGTTTTGAGCTGCCAGAACATGGATGACCTACACTCAATGCTGTACCTGAATGCATCCTGTGTAGACACTGACAGTTGTTGCACTTCTGCCTCTGACTTAGACATTGTCCACACTAAGCCGACTGATTTTGAAAATGCTGTTTACAGGGGAAGATGGCGTCCACAAGGCTCAACAATAACGATTGCCTGATTGCTTCAGGCAAGTAAAATGTCATGTTGGGTTGTAGTATATCTAGCAACTGACTTCCCCGATCAGGCAACTGGTAAAATATGAACACAGTTTTTTCCAGAGCTGATGATGAAAGTAGCGAAGGAGTGAACCATCTTGCTTTGTTCTCACCTCTGTTCAGGCACTGGAGAGAAAATGGCGGTGGGTAGAAGTATGTGCAACCATTTCAGTTAATCTGTATACGGTAGTTAGGTTGGGTGGAGTTAGAAAATGTGGGTGAAACTCCAACTATGTATTTCGCAGGTTTTCCTCAAGTTTGAGAGCAAGGCGGATAAAAATGGGTCCATTTTCATCAACACTAACTTTTCTGTAATTTACAAACAGCTAATAAAACTATTTGATTAGGGACAAGTAAAAATTGACCTTGACCTTGGGCAAGTAGATTTGTGACCCCCTTACCCAACCAGGCATGTGAAAAACATTCAACCACGCAAACACACATTTAGTTGTTTTGTGAAGATCTCCACTCACAGTAAAGGCCTTTGCACACAGTCAGTTTTTTCAGATGCGTTTTTTAAATCCGTCATCTGAAAAAAATCCTATCGCACAGAAACTTTTCAAACTGATTCTAATGTGTTGTGTTTTATTCGTTGTGATCTGACCTGTTGAAAGTGAACTGTCTGAGTTATGAAATGATTCTGTGCGCCCTACTCCTCTGTCTTGTCGCAGCTGTGTCCCGCCGCCACATTTTCTTCACTGATTCTTGGTCAAACATCTCTAAAGGCGCTGACGGATGTGGAAAAACACAGAAAATAGAACATGTTCCGATGGATGAAAGTTACGGACTCAGTGTGCAAAGGCCCTTAACACACTGCTAAATTTCTTCTTCCTCCTCTGCAGTAAAATCGACAGTGAAATATTTATTAGTTGCAGCTCTGCCATGTAATCGGCTACATGGACTTTTAAAATTAGTGATCTCAGAGCAGGTGAAAGGCGACAGGAAGTCCTTTTCTCAGCTTTACTGTAGCACAGCCTCCAATTCTGTGGGCAAGCTTAAGTCATTTTTCCCAAAAGCTGATTTTTTGAGTGAGAAAAATTCTAGATTTGTGAAGACAGAGGGTTAAACTATCAAGAAAATGCATTTTCTAACTTAGCCGGTTTAGTGTGGAAACACCCTGAGGTTCTTCAGTATAATATGTCAGTTATAATATTGGTTAACAATTCTAATTTTCATAACACACACATTACCAAAACTTGGCAGCAGCTGAGGGGTGTTAAAAGCTGATTTTACCAGTTTACCGCCTTCAAACTAGAGGCCTTTAGTTTCAGCTGTCAGATGCATCCCCAGAGAAAAGATGCCACCCGCTCTTTCAACAGAACGTTCCAGTCATCACGCCAGAGAGTTGTCCACTGCCAATTCCCTGACACAGCCATTCGGTCAGCATCCAACACCACTGTTTCATCAACAGTCTGTCAGAGGTCCATGCACAACATGTCTCACTCCTACGTGTGTGTGTCATACAGTAATTTATTATGCCTGACTTCATGCACACACAGGGTCAAACCACAACTTTTGTTTGTAAAGCATTGCAATATATGTCAATACCCCCATCAGATATATAGAATGTAATCACATCTAAATATTCAGGCTGTAGTTGTTACATATAGGCAGTAGTAGTTCAGCAGTACATTTTGAAAGTATTTATTATTGAGTGTATTACTGTAAAGTAGACCTAGAGCCAGGAAGGATGGTGACGGAGTGTTTTAAAACCTGCAACAGGTCACTCCTCGAGAGTTTCTGAGACAAATTCCCATCAAAGAGGAGGCGGTTTGAGGGAAAGTCGGAGCTGTTGAGCTGGATCAACACCAGCATCACTCAGTAACGAGTGTCTGGAGTTCAGCCACTATGTCCCACCTGTGTGACGGCAGTGTTGGCAGCCGTAATCAGGATGGTTTATTGGCTTGATTCTGTGGCGTCATTCATCCCAAGTCTCAGCCAAGTCAAGCAACAGGATGCAACCCAACATATTTCCTTCAGTGTGTGGGCCGATGTATTTTTGATAACGGCCCAGTGATGATAGTGTCGGTAGCCGGAATCTGGACAGTTTATTTAGCCTGATTCTGGGGAGTTATTCATGCTATTCATCTCAACCAAGTCAGGCAACTGCACGCAGCCTGACTCGTTTCTTCCGGCGTGTGTGCGTGCCAGGTCATTTTTCATAACGGCCCAGTGATGGCACTATCAGCAGCCAGAATCAGGCAAGTTTATATGGCCCAATTTTGGGGTGACATTCATTCCAAGTCTCAGCCTAGTCTAGCAACAGGATGCAGCCTGACTTACTTCCTCCGGCATGCCAAGTTTGGGCCAGTGCTGGGCCAGGTCAGTATTGATAACAGCCCAGTAATGGCAGTATTTAGTGGCCTGGGTTTGGGCCGTCATTCATCCTGAGTCTCAGTCGAGTCAGGCACCTGGTTGCAGCCTGACTTATTTCTTCTGGCATGCTGAGTTTGGGCCGATGCTGGGCCAGGTCATTTTTGACAATGACCCAGAGACAGCAGTGTCAGCAGCCAAAATCGGGCAAATTTATTTCGCCTTATTTTGGGGTGTCTTTCAACCTGAGTCTCAGCCAAGTCCAGCAACCAGACACAGCCTAATTTATTTCTTCCGGCATGCTGAGTTTGAGCTGATGCTGGGCGAGGTCATTTCTGATATAGGCCCATTGACGGCAGTGTCAGCAGCCGGTTTATCTGGCCCGATTCTGGGGCATCATTCATCCTGAGTCTCAGCCAACTTATTTCTGCCGACTTTGGGCCGATGCTGGGCCAGGTCATTTCGGCTACCTGGGACACATCAGATTGCCTGTTTCTCCTGAACAAACGACCTCGGGGCACGTTAGCATGAATCCAGGGGGATAGTTGTCTCACTAGAGAGTAGAATGGAAACTAGGCTGTCTCACCTCATTAATGGCACTATTTATTCCTCCTTTGATATATCTGTATACATATGAATATATACATGTATACTGTATATACATATTTAAGTGTTGACATATATGAATGTATGAGCAATGTGTCTATAACGTGTAGGTATTGTCAGTATGTCTTATATATCATGTTATATTTGTATATGACATCACGGAATAGCTCCTCCATTCTTTCTGTTCCACGGTTGACTACATGTACATTCATATTCAGATATAATGTACATGTAAAATGTTTGATTGTGATGGTTCTTATCACAATTGTGCAAAACTTGCTTATGACAGCAGGACTTTTTTTCTGAGCTGGGATACTGAGGCATGTGATCATCGTGTTTACTAATGTTTTGTGCAGCTTTAAGTTTCCATGGTAATGTATTCATAATGTACAACAAGATGCAGGTGGCAGCTTCAGATGGACACGGATTATCCTGCATATGACCGCACGTGTTGTCATGGATGTAGGATGCATTCATCCCGTCACCCATTCATTTGGTGCTTCAAAATCATTTACAGCTCTTTCTTTCCCCGACAGGAGTCGGAAGTTTTCTGCGAAGATTGATATTTGGGTTTCTTTGCATGACAAGGACTTGATTCTCCAGCGACACTTAACATTTCAATGCAGTGTTTTAGCTGTGAAACACTGGCTTTCTTACAGTACCTATGAAAAGTAATGCACCTAAATTCGTAAATATCCCACATATTTGTGAGCAAGGAGGCTATATTTATGTGACATTCATACTGCAGGCCGTCGTCTGTCATATGATGGGAGCAAAGGACAAAGTACATGTAGTGCGGTGGTCTGGATGGTGGAGGGGTCAAACAAAGACAGGACTTTGACCCAGGAGTCCAAAGTTGGTGTGAAACTAAGGGTGCTTTCACACCTGCCCTATTTGGATCCGTTTAATCATACTCAAGTCCGTTTGCCCCCTAAGTGCGGCCCGTTTGGGCAGATGTGAATACAGAATTAGTTATTTTTGGTTATACAAACGTTTTATTACTATATCTGACACTTGAAACCATTTTCTAAATGGAAGTACATGCAAAAAGTCTCCTTACCTTGAAGCTGGTATACCACTGCAACCCTACAGTAGAATAATCTGCAACTTAAATCACTTGAGCGTTTAATTCATTTCTAAAAACTTGATGGTTCCAGCTTCTCATGTGCAGATTTGCTGCGTTTAACAGTTCAAAACCCAAAAAAGATTCAGTTAAAGTTGTTTCAGGACATCACCTTTGGCTTGAGTAAATTATGATATTCATTTTCACTTTTTTCTGAGGTTTTATAGACCAAACAGCTGATTGAATTGTGAAGGAAGCAGTCATCAGGTCAGTTGATAATGAAGAAGTTGTTGCTTCTGTGGTCCAGAGCACTATGATTTCAGTTTCACATAGCCTGGCAGAAGCCCAGCAGAATGTGAGTATAACCGATGTGAAGATTTCTAAGGTCAGTGAGGAAGAAGTCCTGCTGCAGACTTAAAACTAAGGTAATACAGCCAGTATGTTTATACAGCGATCTGCTCTCATAAAACCCAATCTTTAAGTGGAATCTCAAAACATGCATTGAAATGTCAAGTGTTGCTGTAGCCTCTGACTCATTATTGGCCTGGAGGACAAGTCAGAGAACAGGATATTATCACAGGGAGTTGGAAATGAGGCTAAACTGTCTCAAACTTTGCTGAGTGAGAACATGAGTGCAGTTGTAATGTCTCTCACGGGGGGGGGACGTCACAAGGTTGCACTGATTCTGGCTCCCAGTGTTGGTTCATGTGCAGGTTGTTCCCGTCATTTGGCCATCGCATGCACTTGAAAATGTTTCAGATGTGTAAAAGCAACACACTTGATTTCACACATCTTGCAAGCGCTGCTGCCTGCAAGAGAAATCGGGTGCTGCAGTTCAAATCTGAGTCCATTTTCAAGTCTAATTTTGCGCATGTGTCACGCTGCATTTTCCCACCACCTCGTCATGAACCCCAAACCACACAACAGTGAGGTTTTCCCTATTGAATAGATTATATAACAGACAGAGAACCACTTGCCTCTGTGCCCTCACACAAACACGTTACACACCAAGATTGTCTTGTGCCAAGTGACCTACTGTGTTTTACAAAAAAAAAAAACATTTCTATTTTTCTGTTTTCAATTGGCTTTTCTTGTCATTCACATGGACTGGGGTTTCACTCATACAAATATTCACATCTGCTCTACAATACTGCCCTCCTTCTGAATTCACAAAAAGCAACAACTAACTCACAGTTCAATATGTCTTCAAAATTTGAGAATTATTGGGGTAATCGGTCCAGGATGAGGGTATGTACTCTATAGCATCAACTGCCTACACCAACCTGCTTACTGATTAAATCATTGACAGTCTTCGGTTCCTAAGATGGAGCCTGATAAACACTAGCCATGGTAGATGTTTTCTGTCACATTTTGTAGCCACTATTTACACGACAAAATTGTACAGCTCTTCCTTTTTGGGTGAAGCGAAGATCAAGACAGATTGCCTAAAAAGAAAGCGTCTATGATGGCTACACTGCTGGCTTCACACTCTTTTTATGCATTGAGTAACAGAGAAACACTGCCACCTGCTGTTCAACAAATCAAGTTAACTGATGATAATTTGACGTCATAGATAGTTCAGGCTGTTCTCATGCACAGTTCATATGTATAGCTATGAAAAGTAACGCATCTGAATTTGTAACCCACGTAACCGTGAAGGCTATGATCACCAAAGTGCTGATGGTAGTTAAGAAGGAAGTCGTATAAAGAGCGAAAGTCTCTGTAAGGAGGCAGGTAGGGGTGGTTCAAACAAAACAAACAAACACACGACTTTCCCCTAAAAGACTTTGAGTCATTTTAAGGTACATTGTCACATCACATAAAGTGCGTAACTATAAGAAAAGAACTTAACATGATGACGCCCAACTTTGATTCTATTCCTAAACCTAACCTATCGAACTTAACGTTAGTTATGTAACTTTAGGTTAAGTACATAACTTAATGTTAAGTAGGTAACTTTTTGTAACATATTTAACATGACAACGCCAAACCATGACTCTTTGTCTAAACCCTAACCTGGATAACTTAACGTTAATTACATAACATTATGTCAACAACCTAATTTTACATTAAGTACTTGCCATGATGACGCCCAACCCTGATTCTTCTCCTAAACCTAACCTACATAAGTTTACGCTAATTACGTAACTTTACCTTAAATACCTAACGTGGCAGTGCCCAACCATGATTCTATTCCTAAACCTTACCTACATAACTTTACTTGAAATACTTAACTTTAAGTTAAGTACATAATGTGATGTTGCCCAACCATGATTCTTCTCCTAAACCTAACCTGGATACTTTAAGTTAAGTACATAACCTAACGTTAACTACGTCAATTTATGTTTCGTACTTACCGTGATGGCGCCCAACCACGATTCTTTCCCTACACCTAACCAAGGTAACATTACATTCCTAGACCTAACCTGCTTAACCTTACGTTAAGTACCTTATTTAACATGTGTATCTATCGTGACTACCCACAACCATGATTCTTTTCCGAAACCTAATCCACGTAATTTTACGTTAAGTACCTAATTTTAAGTTGAGTACGTAATTTAACGTTAGCCACATAACTTTCTGTTTCATTCTCAACGTGATGACACCCAACCATGATTGTTTTCCTAAACCTAGATAACATTACATTTCCCAGACCTAACCTGAGTAACTTTGCTTTAAGTATGTAACTTTATGTTATGTACCTTACTTAACATATGTATCTATTATGACTACCCCCAACCATGATTCTTTTCCTAAACCTAAACTACGTAACTTTGTCAGTTACATGACATTACATCAGTAACCTAACTTAAAGTACGCAACGTTACAACACTCAACCATGATTCTTTTCTTCAACCTAACCAGTAGGGGCATTCATTCATTGGATATTATACAAACCATTGAATGTGCAGTTTCGTTAGCTATCATACGAACTGTTGTACGAGGATACGTCCAATAGTTACAATCCAACCACTTTTCAATCAAACGACACTTTTTTTCTTCCTTGATGTGAAACCCTGTAACAGTTTTACAAGTTCAACAAGGTACCAGCATCGTTTCGTGGGTTATACTCCAGGTACTTTCTGTCTTATTGAGAATGTCAAATGTAAAATGCCATTGATGTATATTGTTATATATACTGAGTATGTAACACGCACTAAGGCAATTGTGAATTGCTGCATTTTACCGTCTTAACTGGCCTACTATATAGATAGGACATTGTTTGATATTGGATCTAGTAGTGAGTTGAAATTGCAGATGAAACTTTTTTTCTCCTTAAAGTTTAGTTTGTAAGTTGATTTTAGGTTCATTATTTTTTCTCTGCTAATAAAGAAGGCTATTTTTGGTACAGTAGGAAATCATGAAAGTGTGATTGTGACCTACTTCTTTTGACTTAACCATGAAGCTAAACACACTGCGTCATTATCCGTGTTGTTTTTGGGTGAGTCACCAATAATGGTACCTGGACCAGGCAGTAATTGTAGTTCATTCATGGTGCTTGTTGAAGACTGTGCAAGTTACCACAGTGGAAAGGAGGATTAAATTATTCAGAGAGAGCCAGGCAGTTTTTTTTATCACAGGAAAGTACATTAACTTGACTTTTGGTTAGTCCCACGTGGCGTATCTCAGCCATCTGCACTGAAGTAGGCAAAAACCTGAGATCTTTAAACCCTCTGTGACGGACAGTCGATACCTTACATCATAGAAACTCATCTGGCTGAACTTATTTGAACTGTCCGTGATGCAATAAACTCCATCCATCTGGTACTCTTGAGAGTGTTCAAACAAACACCGGAAATTACTTACAAATAGTGTTTGGCCCAGGTAAAGAGCAGAGCTGCCATCTTCTTCTCCTTCTTCTCGCTCACATCCTGATAAACAGCTTACAGCAGGAGTTTTAGCACAACCGAGCCCACTGCCCGACTCCTCCTGGAGTCCATTACACAATCCACGTCCTATCTTGTCACATTTCTGTTCGTGCACAGGTGTCGCGGAGGACATTGTTGCGATGTTGGATTGGCTGTTTATGGGTATATCCACATATATATTTGTCACCGCCACCGACATCTCGACGAACACAGCACCCCACCCAAAGCCTTACAGTAAAGATCGATTCTTTAGATTGTTTTTCAGTTTGTGTATCTCACTTCATGCAGCAGGAAGGGACAGACTCCCTTACAGGATGAGACATTGTTGAAGTGCACTTGATTTTAAATTGCAATGTTATTTTTCTTACCTTGGAGAAGTCCCGTCTTTCTTATGTTTAAGAAATAAATGGCTGAGGTACTAACATCTTACATGAGTGGCTTATTATTTTCAAAACCAAGAGGTTTGTCTGTTCTGTAAGAGCAGATGGAGATCAGTATCTACCTGTCAGTATAAATATGTGTATACAGACTGTAAATACATGTGAAGTACATCTAATGTCTCGTCTGTGCTGAACAGTATGGGAACGGGTCTGTTTTGTGTAAGTACATTTTTTACTGTATATCATGAGTCTTATTAAAGTTTCTGTATGTCACTTTTTACAGTAATCATTTTTATTGCCAAAGGGTGAATGGATTATAACCTCACTTAAAAAAAGAGACCTTTCTTAAAGTTCTCGGTTACCTCTAGCAGCCTGTGGACTGACTTGTGTAAACGACTCACTTAAATCAGGGCTTAAAACATTACTATTTACTCCAGCTTACCAGTGAACTAGATATGTAACTTACTGTTAGGATTATCTGTAGCTATTGTTTTTATATTTGTCTGCTGTTGCTTTTGCTTTATGTTTGCTTTTTAAATGCATTTTCTGCACTGTTTTTCTTGCTTTTAGCTTTTGTTTTTAATGATCTATTGTTCCTTTAATGTTTTATCTTAACTTATTTCCCTTGTGAAACACATTGAATTGCCTTGTGTATGAATGGTGCTATATAAATAAAATTGCCTTGCCTTGCCTTGCCTTACAGCGCTAACAGGTGGCAACACTCATTAGCGCATTAGTTAACGTAAGCTTACATAGCAAAACAAGCTGGAGGAAACCGTTCAAGTGTCGTCCTCCTTTGTAAGATTGGCATAGTAATCAACCACAAAGATCAGAGGTCTGCAAAGTGTCAGAATGTAAACAGAGCCTGGACACATCAGGATTTAACACAGTGAAATTTTACAGCAGAACCAGCAGAATCAGCATGACCAAGGGATCCACCTGATGAGGTAAATTAATCCGCACAAAAGTTTCACATAAAGGTAACAACTTTGACACTAGAGCTGTAATTATAAGTACATTAAAAGAAAATTATTTTGGTAATCAACCAATTGTTTCAAGGGTTTTTTTTAAGGTAAAAATGTCAAACATTTGCTGCTTCCACCTTCTTAAATGTGAGAATTTGCTGCTTTTCTTTACCATTCATGATGGTAATTTTGAAGATGTCACTTTGGGCTTCAGTTATCTTATTTTTTTATAGATTACACAATCTATTAATGTGAAAATAATTAGAATGATTTACAATGAAAATCATCATTAGTTTCAACTGTATTTGACATGCAAATTTGCACCTTTGACCAACAGCAAGCCACGCTGACAGCTGATCTTTGATGGGATGAAGAGCCAGAGAGTCCATGATGGAGGAAGGTATCGTAACTTTGTTTTTTCTGTCCTACCCACTCCGTCTGTAGCTTGGACCCCCTTTTGCCTTCAGAACTGCCTTAATTCTTGGTGTCATAGATTCAACAAGGTGCTGGAAACATTCCTCAGAGATGTTGGTCCATACTGACATGATGACATCACACAGTTGCTGCAGATTTGTCGGCTGCACATCCATGATGAGAATCTCCCGTTCCACCACATCCCAAAGGTGCTCTATTGGACTGAGATCTGGTGACTGTGGAGGCCATTGGAGTACAGTGAACTCATTGTCATGTTCAAGAAACCAGTTTGAGATGATGTGAGCTTTGTGACATGGTGCGTTATCCTGCTGGAAGTAGCCATCAGAAGATGGGTACACTGTGGTCATAAAGGGATGGACACGCTCAGCAACAATACTCAGGTAGGCTGTGGTGTTTAAACCATGCTCAGTTGGTACTAAGAAAACCTCCCCCACACCATTACACCACCAGCAGCAGCCTGAACCATTGATACAAGGCAGGATGGATCCATGCTTCCATCTGAATGTGGTTTTTCCAATCTTCTATTGTCCAGTTTTGGTGAGCCTGTGTGAACTGTAGCCTCAGTTTCCTGTTGTTAGCTGACAGGAGTGGCACCTGGTGTGGTCTTCTGCTGCTGTAGCCCATCTGCTTCAAGGTTGGACAAGGTGTTGTTGCTTCAGAGATGGTCTTCTGCACACCTTGGTTGGAACCAGTGCTTATTTGACTTCCTGTTGCCTTTCTATCATCTTGAACCAGTCTGGCCATTCTCCTCTGACCTCTGGCATCAACAAGGCATTTTGGCTCACTGGATATTTTCTCTTTTTGGGACCATCCTCTGTAAACCCTAGAGATGGTTGTGTGTGAAAATCCCAGTAAATACTCAGACCAGCATTGAGTTGCTGCCACATGATTGGCTGATCAGCTATTTGTGTTAAAGAGCAGTTGAACATTTGTACCTAATAAAGTGGCTGGTGAGTGTATACAACCTCATTCTACTTGTTATCTATAATCTAGACATTTGAAAACAAACATGACAAAAACAAAACATCTGGCTGACACAGTACTGGTGTGTGTCTGTAGCTGCAGTATCATGACTTGACCACTAGATGGAGGCAAACCTCTGTTCAAACTCCCTCTGAACCATCAATGAGCACAAATGACAAAAATAGAGCCGCAGTGAGAGAAAGCAGGAGGGTCAGAGGGGAAAATGACATCAAGAGTGGGAATGAGTTGACTTAAAGAACATTAGAAATCCTTCCAAGTGTTGATGCAAATGCTATTTTATGTTTCACAAGACTGTAGCGACCCACCTGGGGACGGATCATCACACAGCAGGGTTACCAGTTGGACTTAACTCTCTCTACCTTCTGCACTGGTCTTTTTCTCTCCATGGTCGCTTGCACAAGCAATTATTGCAGACCAGCTGTGTGGTCCCTCAGGGGCCCCTGTAAACCAGGGACCTCCTCCCTGCTCTGGCTGAATTCAAACTATCACTACAAGTCCAGAATTTTAGCACGAAAGCAGCCATTTTATTCCTGTTGAAGCTTCGAAAAGGCGTACAGTTGATGTTTTGTTACTGAAATTTAAAAGAACTATTAGCCTGCGTCCGCAGCTCCACATCCAGGGTGTCTGATGCAGAAATATGCTAGGTGCAGCGTTCACGAGGGAGAGGCGAGGGTCAGGAAGTAGCTGGAGTAAAATGGAGGGATTATGTGTTGCAGCAGGTTATAGGTCCCTCTCTGACACTTATTTGAAGGAATCCAGGATGCTTGTTCCCAAAATCTCATCAATAACAGTGCCGGGCTTCGTGTGATGAAGTGCCATTTATTTCAGCTATGTGCAGCAGCATTTTTCTTCCAGCATGGAAATGTTTATAGCCAAAGAGCTAAAGCAGACAAGAGCAGACAAGTTCGTGCCTTCAGTCACATGTGCTGCTGACACTTTAAACATGACTTTAAGGAAGGATACGTTTAAATTTAAGATGGATTTGGTTGCAGGTTTGTTTTAGATTAAAGGTTCAGTGTGTAAGATTAAGGGGGAATATTAGGGGACATACAGAAATGGAATATACTAAGTATGTTTTCTTTAGTGTATAATCTCCTGAAAATAGTTGTTTTTGTTTCCTTAGAATAAGTCATTTATATCTACACCTTTCATCCCAACTCGTCAAATACCACTGCTTGGTCAGTACACCTACATGTCTAAATTCGACACACCAGGTACACTCCTGCATCTGTTTTGGACTTTCAGGGACAGCGTGTCAATTTACGCTTATTACATGTTTTGAGTCTTTTCAAATACATTTCTGTTTTCACAGGAAATGTACAGTCTTTTTCAAAATAAACTTACAGTGAAGGTAAAGCGCTTTGTTTTTCAGTTTATTTCCTTAAGTTTAGGTGACAAAAGACATCATGGTTTGGCTGAAAATTCACACGGGAAACAAACAGCAGGCTCCTGTGTCAAAGTCTGGAGTTTGTTGGGCCCATCCTCTTGCCCTCCTGCCCACCTCATATGAACTTACTTGCTATTTACATTTTGCTAGTTGTGGGCAGCGTTACAATCTGCTGCTGCTAGGTGTGTCTTATACAGCCAAGAAGGTTGTCACTGTGTCTGACGCCGACGTCCACTGACGAAGCGCCGGTATTTGACGAGTTGGGTAGTTGACCTGACGTGCCTGAGGTCTTATTTATAAACACTGCGTACACACAAAAGGAGGCCTTGAAAGAGGTGTACGTCACTTCCCACGCAAAAGTTGTGATCTGTAAAGACAGACTTGATGGGAGAAACTTTGACCCATGCTTACGAACATTTTGGAGACGGGAAATTGGCAACGCAGATGGTGAGGTGGAAGCCTGATTGTAGAAATGGTTGAATGTTTTTGGGCGCACACCATTTTTTGCATTTCTCCCAGCGTAGATTTTTAGTTTGGATCCTATTCATTGTTTTACAAATGAGACCCCTGGTGTGTATCATACTGCTACAAAAGGTGCCTCTGTGTGTTGCTGTCTGACGCCCACATCACTGACAAAGCAGTGGTATTTGTGGAGTTGGGGGTGAGAACGGCCTGGTTTATAACTACATTGGGAGCAGGTTCTCGTCCACAGAGATCGCCATGTTGTAACGCCATGTTTCTACAGACAGCCAAGAATGAACAAACCAAACACTGGCTCTGGATAGGGCCATTCTTGTTTTCATGTTTTCACATCGGCCACGGTAGTTAGCAGCTCTTAAGCGATGAGCAGCATCAGAAAAACAGTGATTTATGATACAAAACTGTTTTATTCAGTGTTTTTACTGGTTTAAATCACCTGGTCCATTTGTGTTGGAGGGGCGGAGATCTCTGCGGATAATTTGTCCGCTAGTTAAAACCTCCTGAATGTCCGGTTATCAGATAAATACAGTGAGCACACATTAGTAGCTGCTGGGCTAGTAGCCTGTCTAGAACGTGCAGAACAGCGTTGGACAAACACTGATTTCTAATGTGAAACTGACTTTATTCACTGTTTCTACCTGTCTAAATTTCCAGGTTTGTTTGTTTGTTGCGGAGAGGAGGAGACCTCTGCAAATAATTCAGCTTGTGTTAAAAACCGCCTGAACATCTGGATCTTAAAAAAAAAGGTGAGCACACATTAGCAGGCGCTAGGCTAGTAACCTAGCGGCAAGATTGTGACATGAAACTGCTTTACTTAGTGTTTTTACCGGTTTAAATCACTGGGTCCATTTGTGTTAGAGGAGTAAGAGACCTCTGTGGACAGTTTAGTTCCAATAAAAACCTCCTGAATGTCTGGGTTGGAAATTAGGTGAGCTCACGTTAGCAAGTGCTGGGCTAGCGACCCATGTGTTACGTGCCAAACAGCATTGGAGAAACACTGATTTGTAATGTGAAAGTCTTTTATTCTGTGTTTCTACTGATTTAAATCACTGGGTCTGTTTGTTTTGGAGAGGAAGAGACCTCTGCTAATAATTCAGCTTCTGGTAAAAACCTCCTGAACAAAACACTGAGGGAACGAGTGCACGCTTTGCACACAGTTTCAGCTGGTTGCAATCTGCAGTCCTCACCGCTAGATTCCACTACATCGTACATGCTGTCCCTTTTAAATAAAATTAAAGTATTAGCTGAAAACACATTTCTTCTTGTCTGTGCTCTGAATCACTGTCTCGTCTGTCCTCCATCATGTGACCTCAGAGTCACTCATCACGGTTGAATAATATGGGCGGAAGCTTGTGTTTGGTATTTGTTTATGGGGGAAATGATTCATTGCTGAGAAACAGGACATTGCAGATACTTTTGGCCTTGATGAATTTTTCTCCCATAATCTAACTAAATAAAATTATCAGTTGCCTTTGAAATTTTTTATTGCGAGTTGACTCATTTATCCCGTTTCCCCCCGGCTCTATAAAGTCCAGTAAACTGATTTTCAAACTTCCAAAGTCACTTGCATTTTTCTTCTCTTTTCCTCCATATGTTTGGGTTCATCAGACTACTTAAAATATGATTGCAGTCCCTAAATACGCCTGACTATAATTCTCTACAGCTTTTTTTCCTCATATGGGCCAGTCAGCTTTAATCTTTGTCCTCAGTTTTAATGGCTTTATGAAATAGAAAGCATATGATGCTCTCTTTAAATCGTCCTCCTAATATCTTACATTCACAGTCAGAGGATTGAAAGGCAGCAGGGCGAGGAGGGAGAAACGCACATCTGCGGCGCAGCGCTAATTATTAGGAAATATTGAGGGGAGAAAGAGAGAATGGGCTTTGGAGCTGAGCGAGCGTCAGATCCTCTTCCAAGTGCCTGTGCCCGTGGTGGTGTTGCTTGTTTCATCTCCGTCTCTCAAGTGCTGTTTTACTGCACTTGCTGTGCTGTGTGTTGATCCAGCAGGTTCAGTGTTTATACATCAAACCCACACACACATATGACGACAAGGCTGCCATGTCAGGCCCAACAAAAGACACTTAACAAGTTCTTTTGGGACATGAGGTGTTGAACGAACACACTTTGTATATAACCCATGTAATCATGAAGGCTGTAATCATGTGACCGATGAGCTGACAGGAGTAAAGAAGGAAGTTTTATAAAGAGTTAAAGTCTGTGAGAGGAGGTAGGTTGGTGTGACGGATGGATCAAACAAACACAGGGCGTGTTTGTGTCCGGTGTGGAAACAAGTGAATTTTGAGTTATTTTAAAAAACGCCATCTCCATGTTTCTCTTCCTAAAACTATATAACTTTACGTTACATGCTTAATTCCTTAGATATGGGAAACTACGGTGATTGACAAAAGCAAACACACTACAATGGTCCCAAACATTTCCATCGAGAGAAACGTGCTGCCGTTTCAGAAATGATATCAAATCAAAAATGTACACAAATCCAAACCAAATGACAACGAAAACATGCTGCAAATGAAAATAATGTGCTGCAAATAAAGAAACAATGCAAATTCAGAAAAACACAGATCCCGCCAAAAATGCAACAGGAAAACGCTGCATGTCCGGTCAACACAACGGACATTCCCGAGGCCTCTGAGGGGAACGCAAAGTGCGCTAAGTAGCTACGTAAATCTGTTGCTCTTTTAAAGATAATGTAAAAGACAAAGCCCCTGCCGAGCCCAGTCTCACTCCGAGGTCATCGAAATCCGGCGCTTGGGCAGAAACCAACGGAAAAAGCCATTCTTTGACGTCGACATTACACGTCACACAGTAACACGGCAGGACAGAACAAAAGTTACGGCAGTGAAAGTCCAACTAGGGCAGGTGGGAGGGGTGGTGGATGGGTCCAACACCAACCGACTTTCACCAAGGAGAGCAGTATTAGCATCCCGTAAGATTCTAAAGCCAAACCCAAACGTCAATTCATGGTGTTGTACTGGTGTAGTGCGTTTATTTTAAAAGAGACTGTATGTAAACGTTAAATTTCCTGTGAAATTGGAAGTGTATTTTGAGAGAAGACAATACATGTAACGGGCAGAACTTGACACAGTGTCCCAGAACGTCAACAACCAATGCAACCAGGGTACCTTACACATCGTATGTGGACGTGACCAAACGTCAATGAGAAGTTGGAGTGAGAATGTGTTGGCCTGCCGTCTTCAGTCTCTGTAGCTGTCTTCACTAGTTGCCCCTGGTCACTAACGTAGTAAAGCACACAGGCTAACATTATGCTTTTCAAAACACCTTCTGGAGATCTCATCACTGTTGAGTCCTTTAAGATACAAGGGCGGTAGAGCTCACTTGAAGATACAAGTGATGCTCTGGACATTCCCTCATTCCTCCTCACCAACAATCCCAATCTGGAAAGTGTCCCACCATCTGCTGGTTTGACTGGGCCTCATCCAAAACCATTGTCTCTGGCGGACTTTAAACCGCAGATGCAGAGGTGGACCAAATAACCTTGGGCGCAGAAGAGGCCTCTGTTGAACAGTGAAGTGGTGCAGCAGTGCTTCAATCAGGTGAGACTAATTTTTTAGTGAAAAGAATATTTATTTACTTGTGCACATAAGCATGAAAAATGTGAACAGTCGATCAGACCCCATTGAGATGTTATATATTAAAGGAGGGTGATGAATCCATAGTCAAATAGGAAACCATCTCAGGGGTCTAGATGCTTGTGGTGGTAGAGGTGGTGAAGTTCTAGAGAAGATGAAGTACCGATGATCTGGTTGAGAAGGGAAAGGGCCTTTGATGAGCTCGTCCCGGACTCTGAATATGATGGCTGGAGGTGAACAGGGTGGCTGAAAGAGATCGTGGCAAAGTTTGATTGGACAACTAGAACAGTGACCACCCAAAGTCAGCTGATTAGAGGAAGCGGTGGGAGTGTGATGGAGATAACCGTGAATGGATGAGCACAAAGAAAGTCTTCTGATTGAATTTAGGCTGAGCTTCATTATTTAAAATGTGAAAAAGTAGTAATTAGACCAAGCAGTGCTAACAAAACATGCTGTTGTTGTTTCCAGCATATGCTCATTGCACAATGCAACAATGGGAATGTCCAAATGAAGGAGATGACGTCATTTCCCAAACGTTTTACGTGTCTACACAGTTTAACAGTAACTGGAGTTTTGAAAAATCTGCACCGCAGAAGGCTTTTTAAAAACTCTCTGATTTAGTGACCTACAATTCCGTTTGCATGTGACCAGAGGCAAAACCGTAAAGGAAAATCAGTTTTCAAAAATATCTGTATACATGTAGACAAGGCCTGAGGCCAAGTGTAAAAAAGCATGCATACCTTTTTATGTCAACTCCTGACACTCTACTTTGCTTCCTGCTTCAAAAACAGAACAAACTTTTGTCATGTCTCTTTCAGGTCTGAAGTCAAGCTCCCCACCCCTTCTGTTGTATTTGTTATGGATTTTTTGAATGGGTTTTTGAATTGGCTTTGTTTCTGAAGCTGCAGCACGTTTCGGCAACGTATCCTCATACAGCGGTTTATATGATATCCTACAGATTAGCGCCCCACGAATTACGTTACATATTAATGTTAAATGAAAGCTCTGCAAAGTTTTTGATTTACTGGTCCAGCTACCTCCCAACCCTCACCTGTGGTCATTAGCTCTGGGTAGTGACTGAAAGAATAAGATCGTGGATACAAGCAGACGAAATAAGTTTCATCCATGGGGTGTATGGGCTCAGCCTTAGAGATAGGGTAAGGAGTTTGCACATCTGGAGGGAGCTCGGAGTACGGTGGCTACTCCTTCTCATCGAAAGGGGTCAGTTGACGTGGTTCGGGCATCTGATCAGGATCCTCCTGGGTGAGGGACTACATATCTCATCTGGTGTGGGAATGCCTCATGGTCCTCCAGGAGGAACTGGAAAGTGTTGCTGGGGAGAGGGACGTCTCGAATACTTTGCCGTGACCCAGCTCGGATAAGTGGATGAAAATAGATGCACTTAACGTAAATTTACAGAGGTTAGGTCTAGGAAAAGAAACACTGTGACAACGTACGTTAAAATGACTCAGATTTCCCAAGGTTCTGAACACCAGTCTTCTGGGGAAAGTCCTGTGTTTTGTGATCCATCCTTTGCCCCATCCTGCCTCTTAAGGTGACAGCTTCCCTCTTTATTCTTAACGTCTGTCAGCCCACTGGTCACATGATCGCAACCAGTGTTGGGTAAGGGTTACTTTAAAAGTAATCAAAGTACGTTACTGCGTTACTTTTTTAAAAAGTGACCAGTTACTTTACTGCGTTACTCCCTGAGTAAAGTAACTCAATTACTTTAAAAGTACTTCCAACGTTACTCCCTGAGAAAAGTAACTCAAGCACTTTTAAAGTACTTTTGAGTATTCTACATTTCCTATTGGGCAATGGACCACAGGGCGCTAAGCCTACATTTTTTTGTCTCCAAAATTAAAGTTATAGACCACTTGCCCTTCACTGAGATCCAATTCTCCCATCACAGCCGTCACTTTGACCAGTAGAAACACAGAACTATCTGCTGCGGTAGACAACTGTATGACAACAACACCCCAGCGTTTTTAATATTTCCTCTAGGGATGTTACCACACAGAGTAAAAGGGGGAAATGATGGTGTGAAACAGCAGAGGCACTTTGTCAACCCGCTGAGTTAACCTTACTGTCATTAGCATCAAGCTAGCAAACAATGGTACATCCTCACGGTCGGACATAAAGTAATAACATTAACAAATAGCGCCGGGCTTTTACTCACCACAACTGCAGAGGCTCCCAGCTTCATTTGAAACAAACTACATTATAGACGCTCCGTTATTTATTAATCCCTCTGTGTGTTTATATATTTACTTCTTATCCGCTCCGTTGTCTTTGTAAAGTTAACATATCGCACCATCATTTCAAACTCAACACTTGTTTCAAATTAAAAGCCCCTTATAACCTCGGCTGAGAGAATCCCTCCATTTTCTAAATAGGCCTTTATTCTGAAACATTTGTCAGAACTTCCTGTGGAAGATACAGTAGCTTGATAGTTTACATATGGCACTTAAAATGTAGCTCCTGCCATCTGCTGGCGCTTTTAGGTGACTACAACAACATGTCGGCTGGCACATGCACACACACAGTGACTCAAATAATAGTCAAAGTAATAAAAACAGGACAAGAATAACCCGATGACATCACACACACGGGATAATTGGTGAGTACCAGCGTGTAGCGTGTACCAGGCATAATGCAAGTCCTGAGTCTGAAACACATCTGTCAGCGAGTCCTACTCCACCTATTTAGACTCCACCGTAGACAACGGCAGCATTTCTCCGACCACGTAGCGAGCCACAAGCTCCGTGGCTTCTTTCAGACTGATAGGTTTAACGTTATCTCCGTTATTAGAACCAAACGACAGCTGTTGCTGTTTCGGAGCTGAAGGACCAGCGTTCTAAAAGTAACGGAAGTAACTGATGTCTTGTTTGAAAATGTACTTAAGTATTTGATTACTCAAACAGCAAACTAACGCGTTAGGTTACTCGTTACTGCAAAAAGTAATCAAAGTACTCTAAAGCTTTACAAAGTCCAACTCTGATCGCAACCTTTCTAAATACGTTTGTTTAAAGGCGCTGTATGTAAGAATGTGGCCAAAACGGTTACTGCACTCAAATTCAAAATACTGCCGAGAGTCGTGTCCGCCCCCCCTCCCCTACAGATTCGAGGTTGCTGGACAGCGGCACGCTGGAGACTGATTTGTTTGCCCACGGGCGACTGCTGTGGCAGGGCCGCGTCGCCGCGTCCTTGATCTGCGGTTTTCCAGCAGACCATTAGAGCAAGTCCGGCTTCTCTGCTGCTAACGCTGCTGCCGGGATACAGCTCATGAGGAGCCGGCTGCTAATGCTATGTACCGGGACACTGCTAACGCTGCTTGCCGTGCTGCTGTCGCTCAGTTGTAACTTTAACTGATGCTGAGACTCTACTGACTGTGTGACTGGTAGATGGCGGTGGGTGGTGCAACAGGCCAAAACACAAATTCAAAACATAAACATGATTTGCAGACTGTAAAAATGTTTTTTAAATGCAAATATTCTGGCTGTACTATTGTTGTTGGTGAGATCAGTATGTTATATGAACATTATTCCTTAGTCTCTGTGACATATTAGGATGAGTTTACGACTATTTGCTTTAGATTTCTTACATATAGCTCCTTTAACACTAATTACTGGCTCATTATTACTCAAGATATGTACAAATTTTGGTACTTCTTGTAGAAAACGTCCGATCAGTGCATGAGCACAGCCTGTTTTCAGCCGCCGAAGGATACACTTAATAGGAACCACTTGATTGCTGCAAGACGAACAATATCCTGAATTTATCCATAAACCAAAACATCCTTGTAGAGAACTGTGGTTTCTGAGAGTGACATTTAATAGTCGTGGAAAGAAGCTGGTGACATTGTTGAAACACAGGCCTCATTTTCAGCTTTAAAACAGATTTCGCTGCCACATTATTTGCAAAGGGCTGTACATCAAAAAACCCACTGTGTCACCAGAAGTAACATGTTTGACTGCACAAGCACAGCGCTCTGAATCCACAACAAAACTAAGTATTCCCAAACCATTACCCTTTTAAAATATCTGCTCATTATAAGCATGCAAATACTGCAGACCGGGCTGTGCTCCGTATCCTCGCTGTTGTGCTGTTTGACTGATGCATTTAACCTAATCAGCTCCAGATGGTCTGCACCGCTCAATAACTATCACCTGCTCAAAGTTAACAGCCTCATATTCATAACTACTCAAGCTTTATACTGTAGCATTGTGCACTCTATTAATAAGGGTGTTAGTGCCTTTGTCTTTGAGGCACAGTTTAGGTTTTTAATAAGTGTTTTTATTTTTCCTGAAAAGCATGTGTGAGCTTTTTTAGAGGAAGTGAAGTGGCATCCTGTTCATGAGAAATCATAAAAACCTGACTTTATTTGTTAAGAATATATGCAAAATGCACCTTTAAGTATTCTTACATCACAGTCAGTATTAGCACACTGAGCGGATCCACCCTGTTTACGCAGAAGTCTGTTTTAGACAAGCTAGCGAAGGTTTTCTTGCACTGTTCTTTCAGCTGTACCATGATGGTGATCATATCTGCAAAGCATGCAACCGTTTCTGCTCCCAGACTTCAGTCACACTTTGTGAAAAGGTGCAGGAAAAGCAACATTTGCGTGTAAAACAAAGGCTGGACTCACTCAGGAAGCTGCACAGTGGGTGGGCTTGGAACTGACAGCAAAGCTGCAGCACCTTCACGTGACGAGCTGAGACACAACCTCTTTTAATACCTCTGCTTTTAATTAGCTTTTATTGGATTAAATACAAGAGCGGCGGATTATTCTCACACGCTTGTTATCTTGTTTTATTAATCTTGTTAAAAATAAAAAAAGAAGCAAAGTTGTGGGCGATACTCCCTGAAAATAAACGTCTCGGCACAGAGAGGCGTTCTCGGAGCCTGGTTGTACTTTCATGCTTAATTAGCACACCTTGCAAAGTATTCTGGGAGATTCTGACAGTCAGGAAGCTGTCGCGCTGGAGCAGCACCAGATTTTTCATTCACCACCTACATTTATCACAGCGAGCTTCTGCTGATATTTTCATAAGCTGATATTTTTTTGTTTCAGCTTCCAAAAACACTTGTCAGTCGTCACTCGGCACCTGATGCAACACTGGAAAAGCTATAATGTGTATTATAACAACACAGATTACAGAGTACATGACTGAAGACTTACACACTGTATGAAGTAAAGTTAAAGGTCAAATCTGACTGGATTTATCGCTCAACATTTTTGGCAAATCCATTTATTTGCTTTGCTCATAGTGAAGTAGAAAATCGACACCGCATTCATATTTTTGTGTTAAGTATGAAGCTGGAGCTGCTGAGGCGGATTTATACTTGTGCGTCAGCTCTTTGCAGAGCCTACGTCGTTGTGAGCATTTATACCGTGCGGTGGTGTGTCTGTGTCACTCTGCAGCTACACCTCCAAAACACTAGTCGGCTGTGGGGGTTTTGTGAAGTGCTGTAAAGTTTAGTTGATTCAAAACACACATTAAACACACATTAAACATGGCTTAATAGAGACAGTTTCAAACACAAGAACACAAATCAGCTTCACTATAACTCGCAGCATTCACAGACAAACACTTGTCTTTATCTGGACACATTTTCCCCACAAATACAACATGCTAACATTATTAGCACAAGCCTCTGGCATTTTACATTGTAAAGATTAGCTTAGCGGCTAGCGGATGCTTCCGTAATCATATGAAGCCAGGGACAACAGCAACATTTAACAAAGGTAAGGTTACAAGATTCAAAATACACTGGCAAAACAACTGTCTTATACTAAACACGTTTTCCAAACAAATACAACATGCTAACGTTATTAGCACAAGCCTGTGGCATTTTACATTGTATAAATTAGCCTAGCGACGAGCGGAGATTTCTTCTGCTCATATGAAGCCAGGATAAATCACATGCACGATTTAAAATGCTATTTTTGTGGAGGCTTTACTGTCTTCACAATTTATTGTTTCTTATCTGTGAAATTAAAGTAAATAAAAGCTTTGTTTCCTCTGAGGGAAATGGTTTCAGCTTACGTGTAGTTATATTTCTGGGGAGGTGCACGTCAGGCTATGGCATAGGGTACGGCGTAGGCGCTACTTCAACGCAGAACCTATGTCATTGGTTCGGCATCAATTTGATGCATAAGCTAAGTATAAATCCAGCTTTAGTTGAAGGCAAGCGGTGACCTCCATGGCTGAAAAATGAAGCTAACGCAGAAAGCTGGCTCCAAAAGCAAGTCAGTCCCTATAAACCCCAATTTTAAAATGCCCAACTTTCATGCTGAAAAAAACAAGTTTATAGCCCGGTACCAAAAAAGGGTTTGGTCTCTGTAGCTAATTTCAACATTCATGACAACTGTGCCGGGGGGGGGGGGGTGTTATATAACTCGTGGCCAGTTTGAGTGACATGGGTACAGTCCATTGACACGTCACTACAACTGTCTCTTTCAGTGTGTTTCAGTTCATGAAAGTTAAGTGTAACATTTTAGTCGCCTAGGGGGCCGTACATATGCCACGTTTTCTGCACCCTCAAATACATCCAAAATGTCAGACATATTCTTTTGGATATTTACATAGCGTGTATCACATTACAGGTGACTCACAATATACATATAAATCTGGATATAGTGCATGCAGAGTATATAAAGTGTGTTTCTGGTTAGGAGGAGTACATCTACAAATCCTATATTGAGCTCTGACAGCTTTTTTTATGTTAGGCAGCTAAATGCGAGCAGAGACAAAGAGTGGATCGTCTGCCTGGCTTCAGCAGCAGTGTTAATTACCCTCTTTGCTTCCATCTCTGCTACACAGGTTATATTTAGAGTTTTTATGGCACTGCTGTTTGACAGTATACAGTTTAGATTAAAGGGAAGGTACAGTATGTGAAGTACGGGAAGATGTGAGTTGCTGAGTCAGCCAGAAGCTGCTGCCTGCGGCTGGAGGCACAGACTAATCTACAGTCTTGTTAACCTGAAACCTTTACAGCATTTAACACAATATTGTTGATGTTGTGCGTAAATCATGAATTTGATTTGCTCGTTGTACCCTGCTAAGTTTGTTCTTGTGTTTTTGTGTGATGATATTGACATGCACGACAAGCTCCACACGTGATAACACGAGATCATGTGAGAATTGCGGGATATTAAGTTTACACAATAATCCATTTCATCAGGGTTCAGGTAATAAATTTGTGTCTGAACGACCAGTGGTGTGGAATAATCAGCGTCTTGTAATGAAGATGTCATTGGTATCATGGTGCTGGTAACTTCCAGTGTTGCCCACTGTGGGAAGTGAGATCTGATAGCAAGTGTTCGAGACACATATGGAGACGCATTTTAATGCCAGGTGCGACCAGACGGACAGAGCTGTCTACCCAAACCACATGATGAAATCAGGCGTAAACAGGCTCTATGAGCTGAGCTGGAGGGCCCAGCAGGACAAACACTACTGCACATATTCAGTGGGCTGCATACCACAGAAGTAAACCCGGAAGCTAGAAAGTTTTGGTCCAGTATCTAGTTATTATTATACACTTGTGATTATTTCTTTAAGTTTACATATATTCGAACCTGGTCTCACTCCGAAGTCATCGAGAAGTGGCGCCTAGGCAGTGACTTACAGCGTCAGACAACGATGAAAAAAGCTGTACTGTCACATCAGCATGATGCGCAGCTGATGTGTATAGCAGTGGGCTCAGCACACAGCCCTGAGGGATCCCTGTGCTTACAGTTCTTATGCCTGAGGTATGGTGTCCAACTCTGACTGACTGGGGTCTGTCTGACAGGAAGTTCAGCACCTGGGTACAGGGGGATGGTGTCAGTCCAAGGATGAGAAGCTGCTCAGAGAATCTGTGTGGTATGACCATGTTGAATGCCGAGATGTTGTCAATAAATATCATTCTCATATATGTGTCCTTGCACTCTGAGTGTGTTAGGGTTGTGTGGATGGTGGCGTTGACCGCATCATCAGTGGACTGGTTCTGATGATATGCAAACTACAAAGGGACAAGAGTGGCTAGGATTGCTTTTTTGATGTGGGTCATGACTTTTAAAACACTTCAAAAGTATAATTGCCTCCAAATTGTAGTGGAGTGGAACTCAAAATTGTACATAAGCACAGTACTTCAGTAAATGTACTCAGTTACATTCAACCACTGCATATATTTATGTATATATTTGTAAATTGGTCAAAAACTGGTCTTAAGAGGCTCAGTTGTTGATCTAAAAATATCCTGGACTATATGAAACCTCCATGATACTAATACAAAACCAGCAGACGACACACTGGGCTATTTGTGGATGTATTTCACAGAGAGAGACTCTCACAGAGAGAGAGAGAGAGATAGCAGTCCACTTTGTGTACTGAATAATTTGTTGGGTAATTCCTCTCTCAGCTAAGAATAGCACCTGCAGCCGGCTGGCAGGCAGCGTGCTGGTGGTGAGCGGTGTGCTGAGAGGCTCGGGGTGGTCAGTAAACAGCTTAGTGTGGTCTCTGAGGTCCAGCCAGTCTAGTTCCCACAGTTCCTACTACTTGGCTTCGAGGCTGCTTCGATGGGCGTACTTTCTATTTTGATGGTTCTCTAAAAAGCCCAAAGACAAACAATGGGAATGGCTGGAGTCTAATTTATAACAGCCAGGGTTTAAGTCTCTGTTTTCGCGCGTGGAAACCACATAAAAGATCAGAGTGGAAGAAGAATCCCACTGTGGACTTTAAGGCTTATCGTGTCTTGGCTTCAGCTCAGTCCGTCACCTCCCCGTGACCTGCTGCTCTCCTGAAGAAACTCGTCAAATAGTTCTTAGTTAGAAGTCAGCATACAATCTTCATCGTGTCGTTTAATCAGATGCATGAAAACAAGGAGTGTTTCTGCATCCTCCTGTTGTTCAGCTGCACTGTGATAAATGATTTTCATTATGGGAGAATGCACAGATATGGTTTGGAAAGAACTGTGTGTATACTATGAACACTTGATAAATCAGCTGAGCTGTTGGAAAGCGTGTAGAGAGTCAGCTCTGGTGTTCTCTACAGTGGATATACAAAGTGATACAAAGCAGAGCCACTGTCAATAATGAAACTTTCAAATACATCCAGGGGTCGATGCACAGCCATTGATCAACATTACAGCGCTCTTTGTAGTCGTTTTTAGATTCTTTACATGTGTATGAATCATGAGTGTGTTGAAAAGGTGAACAAAAGAATGCATGTTTCTGAAAAGCAACATAAATGTCACTTCAGTATCCTCTGTTGTATTTAAAAGGTCAGTAATGGTGTTTTGTGAGGACGACTAATGCAAAGTTAGGAGAGAAAATGCATATAGTGATAACAAAACTGTGGGAAAAGCTGCTTCCATGAAGAGCAACAATGGTAGTGGATGGAAATGTGAATTAATATGAATTTTGTTTTGGCAATTTTTTGTATATTAGGTGAAAATTTGCCCCGAATTTGGATGAAAAACTGTCTCATTTTATTTCAGGTAACATTTTTAGTCCTACCCAAACAGGACCTTTAGAGATGTCAGAGTGGGGCTGCCCATGACAGGCACTCTGAGCGGTTCAGTGCCTTGCTCAATGGCACCTAGGCAGTGCCCAGGAGGTGAACTGGCACCTCTCCAGTGTCCAGTTCACACTCCATATTTTGGTCCAGATGGGAACTTGAACAGGCGACCCTCCGGTTCCCAACCCAAGTCCCTATGGACTGAGCTACTGCCGCCCCATTTTGCCAATTTTAGGGAACTTTGGTTAAAATTTGCAGTAAATTTGGAAGAAAAGCTGTCTATTTTTAATTTACGTGACATTTTTAGCCCTAACACTGGATGTTGTTTGAAATTTTTTTTAGCACTAGTGTCCGTACATTACCTGGGATTCAGTTTTGATACCCAAACAGGTCGAAGAGAGAAAACATTTATATGTATTGTAAAATTGTGGAAAAAGTTGCTTCCATGAGCAACAATGGTAGTGGATGGAAATGTGCATTAATGTAAATTTTGTTTTGCCAATTTTTTTGAAATTTTGTTCAAATTTGCACTTAATTTTGATGGAAAAAAACTGGCTGTTTTTTCAGAATAAATAGAAAAAGGTGATCAAAGGTACCAAAAATATGATCAATACCAAGCAAAGTCAACAGTGGTAGACGGTGAAACATGCATTAACTTTAACTTTTCAGTTCTCTGTAAATTTGTTTAAAATTTGCATTAAATGTTGATGGAAAACTTCTTAATTTCTTACGTTATGTAATTTGTTTATAATAAAAATGTGCAACACCGCGAATTAGCTCAAATTTTCTTTTGACAATTTTCCAAAAATGTGGTTAAAATTGGCACTAAATTTAGCAGGCTCCTTTTCTTGTTTTCCAAATTAAAAATATGAAAAGGTGATATTTTTAGCCCTACCACTGGGCATTGTTTGACATTGTTCAGTACTAATGCCAGTACATTACCTGTACTTCAGTACTGATGCCATAACAGTGAGAGAAAACATATGTAGTGTTTGTAAAATTGTGGAGAAAGCTGCTCCCATGAAGAGCAACAGATTTAAAACTGGGAATACAGCCTGTTCACAAAGTCTATAACTTACAAACAGAGCTAAATACATCCAGATGTGCGGCTACTTGAAATGTAGATATGATACAATCTACATTTCAAATGCACAAACACTGATAAATATCAATATGTCTACCACAGATTTTCCAGAATAGTCTGCTCTGTAACTTTATCTGTGCTCTTTAACCGAGATTTGTTCTGTCACAAGTGATACAGTCTCGTTCTTTTGAAGCCTAATTTGTGCGCAGGAGTTGGTCCAATTTGTTCTTAGATATACAGCACATGACAGCTTTTCAAGTGGAATAAACCGCACTGAGGCATCAGGACATTTATCGCTGAACCACATCTAAAGAATACCAACAAATATTCAAAATATGACTGTATATAACAAGCACTGCAGAATCTTCCGGTCCCCATACATATCCAGTATATGTGGTTTTGACCATGTAACATTTTATGTAGTTTCTCGTACACTCTGAGTCATATGTAGGTCTGTAATGAAAGTCACATGTAGTTAATGGATTGTCTTTTATTGTATTTTATGGGGTTTAAACAACATACACCGATCAGCCAAAACATTAAAACCACTGACAGGTGAAATGAATAACATTGATTATCTTGTTACAGTGCAATGTTCTGGGTCCTGACATATATGTGGATGTTACTTGATGCGCTCCGCTCACCCGAACACTGTTGCAGATCAAGCAGACTCTGTAATGGCAGAGCCCCCCAGCAGGACAATGCGCCAGGAATCGCCCAAGGAACATAACAAAGAGCTCAAGGCATGGACCTGGCCTCAGTTCCCAATTCAACTGAGCATCCGTAGGACGTGCCAATACCCCAAATGTACCGTCCATCCACGGTGGGGCCTCTACAGGTTAGAGATAGCTTTGCATGTCAAGGTATGGACACAGGAAGTCTGGGGATGTCCCGTGGTGTCTGGCACCAGGGTCTTCATGGCAGATCCTTGGAGTCCTGTGGGTTGCGAGATGAGGTACCAGCATGTCCTAAGGATGCTCGATTGGATTTGGATCACTGCCATTGGGAAGTGTTGTTGCCATGAGGGGGTTTGCTTGATCTGCAGTGGTGTTTGGGTGGGTGGTGCGTGTCAAGTGGCATCCACATGAATGCTAGGACCCCAAGTTTCCCAACAGAACATTGCGTTGTAACAAGATGATCAATATTATTCATTTCACCTGTCAGTGGGTTTAATGTTTTGGCTGATCTGTGTATCGATGCGTATGTTTTACCACATGTATTTTGCGCATTAAAAAAAATTGTAATGCCATATATCAATGCCGTTAATCTAAGTCTCTAAGTCAGTGCTGTCCCAATATCACCGCTAACTGCTAACAGCTTACCACAACAAACCACAGAAAAACTTGGTTTTCAAATCACACAGTGATAGCATGACTTCATTTGCTGCTCAAGATGCCATCACTCCACTATATCTCTGCCTAACACACTGTTGTTTGCTGCTGTATTAATGCGTCCTTTTTTTAGTTGTCACCTTGTTGCATGTTCCTCTTCTCTAACAGTTCACTTGCACTCGACTGGAGACTTAACATCATCAGCAGTTTATCTTTATGCGCTCAACTTCCTAATATTCACAGAAATGTGCATCAACTTGAATTTTCTTTTGCTAAATTTCTGTAAAGTTGGATCAAAAACTGTATTTTTTTTTTTTTTTTTTTTACATTTTTCAATACTAATCAACCTAATAACCCTACCTAATTGGTACCGAAACAATATGTTTTTTTAATATTCTACTTTGAGTTCAGTTCAGTTTACAACTAGATGTTACAAACCCTTGAGATGCACACAGACTATGAGTGGGAGTAATAGTGCCGTCTGGGTGTCTGAGCGGGAGCCAAAGGATTAGATGGATAGAAAAGTAGGAAAGAGCAACGGTAGATAGAGCAAAGGTAGATAGTAAAGTAAAAAGGAGCTTAGGAAAAGCAGAGCCAAGGAGAGACGTCTGTTTGGACTGAACTCTCCCCCTCTAGCTATCTAACTGGTTGATTGTTGTTGAAGTTTTTGGTGCTTGGATACCAGACGGAGATATTTTGTAATCGAGGGACATCTGGGCGGCAGCAGGATAAATCCCCCTCATGGAGTCCAGGCACTGGTGGAGGTGGTGGTGGCTGATGACTCTGAGGCTGATGGCTGATGAGGTGGATAAGGCTGATGAATAAAGACTAGGTGGTGATCGGGAGGTGGAAGGTACGCACAACGGCAGCAATAAAGAACCATATTTCAAATGAGGAGCAGTAAGATGATAGGCTGACAGAGAAGGTATGTCACTGTGTTGTTGGTTGATTGTGAATCAGCTGATGACTCAGTTGACAAACCCAGACAATGACACCTAGAGATAGTGGGTAAGCATACATGCAAGTATTGAATGGCAGGATGAGAAAGAAACTTACAGCCTGAGCATGAAAAGTATTGTCTTCCTAACTGAACTTTTGCTAGAGCTTCATTTTTGTAAGCAGCCTGGTAGTTGACTTGCCTATCAAGCCTCTGCAGCCCTCTTCAACTGGGTAAACCTCTGTTTTCCAGCCAGCTCGGGATACTTAAGGCTCTTGCACTCATGGGCCTCCTCCGTAGCTTCCTCTCAGGGCACAGTGAGCTCAATGACAAGGTGCAGTGAGGAGGACCAAAGCACGAGGTCTGGTCTGAGGTTAGTAGAGGTGATCTCAGATGGGAAGCATAGGCGCTGATAAGATCTGCCAGTACAGTCTCGGTTCCCTCCCCATTGGCTGCTGTCTGACTTTACTTTACTTGGGTTACTTTGCACCTTTGTGGACGAACCTTCTTGTAATTGTGGGATGGAATAAAGCAGGAGTTGGGGCATTGATGGATGTCCGTCTGGTCTCCAGGGTAGCTGCTAGACACTTTAGCACCTGATTGTGCCGTCAGGTATAACGACTGTGTGTCAAAATCTGTCCAGGCATTTATTGCCGACTTTAAGTAGCTGACAGTTTTTGATACTTGGTGCAATTGACACAATTCAGCTGGTACCAAAATAGTTTCGAAGTCCTTCACCGAGCCCTTCTCAGCACTGATGGAATGAATATATGAATTTGACTTTTTAATATGTGGCAGGGACACAGTAATGTGCTGCCATTTATTCCACACATTCACTCTCACTCACATTCATAAAGCCTTCACTGTAATGTCTTTGTAAGGGTTAATGTGGGAAGCCAGAAAGCTGAACTTGAACCTACTTTGCATAATTGTGGCAGACACATTATGAATAATTCACCGTCTCAAACTCTGAGTTAAACACTGCAGAGTTTCGAACACACAGCGCTGTAACAGTATCTCCTTATTTACTTTCACTGGCCCGTGATTGTGTTGGAAAAAAGGGGAAGTTTGTGTCTAACCTGTATGATCAAGTAGTTAACAAACTTGTATGCTGAATCACTCGAGCAAACGCAGAACATGAGGAGCAGAGACGCTTTGTTTATGGACTGAAAACAGTGTTTTTCTCCATTTCCATAAAACTGACGCTCTGCCATCCTCTGCAGCGCTGGAGGCTTTCTTGCAATCTGGGGAGCATCTGATTGTTATTTGGACCTCATTGTACTGTTATCATGATAAAAAACACTGCGCTGGGGCCCAAGGGCTCTATAAAGAAACCCAGAGAGGTCTAAATTGAGACTGGGACTGACATCGGTCACGACGTCGGCGAGAAGGCTGTAATCAGAGCTGGCTTTGTGTAGACAGTGGGACCATCCATCGCTCACTAAAAAAATTCTGGCACAGCCTCAGAGCTTGAACACAATAGGAGGACATGGCAGTCTGCTCCAGTTACTTTGAGACCTCTTGGCTTATGAGATGAGAATCATGTTCAGCTGCAGAATTACAACAGCCCCATCAATACTCGTGAATGTGAACACCTCAATGATTCCCTGGACACACATAATGAACTCAAATACTGCACTGTTACCCACTAATGCTTAAATGTGTAATTACTTAAAGCTGCACCGTCAGTGACAACATTTACATGCATAAACTATTCTGGGTTTTGCACTTGTTCCAAAAGACACAGTTGCCTCTAAGCTGGAACCGTTCTGTACCGTCCCCATGTTTGGTCCCCCCTCTGTTGGGGTACCTAGCACACAGATCTGGTACTAAAAGGTGGAGCTGTGAACACTGCAGTCTGATTGGTCAGTAGAGGACGGTCACTCTGCTCAGGGCTGAGTTGTGTCTGGTTTTGAGGCTCATGTAACCACTGTTCATACTGTGGAGAGTTTTATTAGTAAACTGTAACTATAAAATGAAAGGATGTTTTACTAAGTTAATTCACTGGGCCGACTGCCAGTGACTTTTAAGGTGGAACGTTTACTTGTAATGTTACTCAGTGTATGAGTTGACAACATGAATCCATCAACACACCTTAAATTTCACTGTGACAACTTTGACCAACACTTCAATTTTTATGTGACAACACTTTTAGTAATGAGTGGATCTTCAAGTGTTTAATTTCAACCGGATTTTGTGAGCTGCATATATTTAATCCTCACTCAGAGGGGAAAAAAAGCATCATGGAGCGTTGTTCCTGTGGGCTACAGCAACACTAAACCCCTGAGCTTGCCTGAGAAGGACTAAATGCACAAATCTGCTATTTTTTTAATATCCCATGGAGAGACTCTCACTGCGGCCTGTTTAATCTTGCTTGCTAACGAGGAAGGCTATGCTGTTAAGTATAATATTGAGTAAGCTTGCCGATAGGCTAGAATATTGTTCGAAAAGTGAAACGACAGTGTGGATAATATAATTTTTCAGTTGCAAATACCTGCGCTAAATAGGCCTACCCTGGAAATCCAGAGTTCTCGTGAGAGCACAATTTGAATTTGCTCAGCAAGTCACAGCAAGTCAATGATGCTCATTACCCATGCCGTTGGAGCCGAGCTGCACCAATCACATCGGTGTATCTGATATAGGCGGGCCAGAGGCGAGCTAAACAGAGTACGACAGCGCTGGAATCAGTCAGTAAACATTGCAAGATAGCTACGGTTGAACACCAGTTGTTGTTTGTTGTTTTTGCTGTTTTGCCGACCGGATACGGCAAGAGTCCGATGTACCAGTTAGCTCCACTGGTAGCGCTTAGGATACGTCACTCCGTGTATTGTTCTGATTGGTCGTAGTGTTATCTAATTGCCTGCAGCAATATTTACAAATGCATGCTTGGTGCCGCCCCTCGAGTTGGGCCATTTGCATTACTCATAGCCAGACCCTAAATCTTTCTAGATTTGGGTCTGGATTTCCAGGCTATGTGCTAAACACATTTTCCCTCCTTTTTTACAGCCTATTCAAAACGTACTCGTTAGTAACCCTGCAGTAGCTTATAAGGTTTTTGTTTAATGTTACTGAGGAGTTTATTCAATTGTCTCAACTTCGATTCTGAAAACTAGCATAACGCTAAAGAAGCACGAAGGAATTTTAAAAGACGCACAGGTGCAGCACAATGATGACGTCAGAGGGCTGTGATTGGTTGATTGCAATGTTGGTCCAGAAACATTTCCTACTTGGCAGAATCACGTCGTTCCCTCTGGCACTTAGTATCCTATTTTATCAGTCGGCCTGCACCTTAATTTATTGCAGTACATGAAACCAGAATTGTCCCCCTTTTTTAATTTCATATATAATAACACTGGATATCATACTGATGATATATTTACTTCTGACCTGTAAATGTCCCTGGGTTTCATTTCCTTGCGCTAATTGTAACCGAAACCACATGAAATATGAATTAATGTAATTCTTAACGTACTCTCTGTTGAACAACTCCAGGAATTATACTGTACCAACATCACAAACTTGGCAGCAGGCAGCTGTTGAATAACAGAAGATACATTTAAGGATTTATTAATCGTGAAGATCTTTATTGTGGTCGGACTTCAGAGAGGTCACTGTTTCAGTGTCGTTTGACTTAACGAGACTTCGCTGTTGTCACTGGTCCTTTGTGAGAAAAGAGTTACGTTGCTGACGGACGATATTTAAGCCTCATCTTACAATATCATTACTTTAATTTAGTGTTGTCCTCAATCACGTACACCATTTTAAATTGCGACGGACAACCAGTTGGCCGCAGCTCTGCAAACCCTGATTTAAGGCTTGTATAAAAGTATATGGAGCGTAAGGAGTATGTGTATGATTATGGAAGAGTCACTGGGCCTCAAATGAATGGGTACAAGATGTGACAGGCAGAGATATTGACACAGGCATGAGGGATATTCCCCTTCATGTGTCGGACTTTATTTATTTATTTTAATCCTTAAAGCTCCTGACTCGTCTCTGCTGGACATTAAAGATGCTAATGAAGATTTAATCTCATCTTCCTCCTTTAAAGAACTTGTGTCTTCTCCCTCCAGAGGGCAGTGTTTGAATGAAAGAGCCTCCATCTGTCAGCACTCATCACATCACTGAGAGGTGACGGATGCCAAGAGCTCGGAGGAGAGCGCTCAGCCGGCCTCGGCCCATATTCATACCAGATACAGGGATATAGAAATATTAAATCAGCAGATAAACTCAAATCATGTACACATGAGTTGTGTCTCGCTGCAGGAGGAGGAAGGAGGAAGGAGGTGACACAGGTCAGACGGAGCCCAACTTCGTCACAGTGTGTCTCTGCAGAGAGCTGTAGTGATGGGTCATTAACGTGAGGAGTTAATGATTAGCTTGTTGTGTATCATGACGGAGCAGCAGGAGGAGGAGGAGGAGGAGGACTCTCAGGAGGAGTGTGAGGAGCATGTGGGAGCAACTTGAGAGACGCAGTCCAAAATAAACCATCTTAGAAACGGCTGGATGCTTCTGAGACACGTAATGCAGCGGAAATCATTAAAGGAGGAGGAGACTCATTAGTTCATTTAACAACAGCACAGAGATGTTCAGACCTGCTGTCTAACACACTGCTCCTCCTGCCACCTCCTCTCGCCTCCCTTTTCTTCCTGTCTTTTCTTCTATAGTCCTCTATTCAATGACCTCTGGTTTTTGTCTCCCCTCTTCTCCTCTCCTCAGTTTTCCCTCTTTCTACCTTCCTTTTCCCTGTTTTCTCCTCTCCTCTTTTCTCCTCTATTTTCTTCTCCTCTCCCATTTCATCTTTTCTCCTCTTTTCTTCTTCTCTTCTCTCCTATATTTCTGCTATCTCCTCACCTTTCTCCTTTCCTATTCCTTTTCTTCTCCTCTCAGCTTTCCTTGTCACCTTAATCCTCCTTTCTTTTCTCCTTTCTCCTTTCTCCTCCCTCTATTTTTTCTTCTCCTCTCCTTTTTCTTCTCCTCCTCTTTCCTGCTTAATCCTCCTTTCTTTTCTCCTTTCTCCTATATATTTTCTTCACCTCTCCCCTTTCATCTCCTCTCACCTCCTTTTTTCCTGTTTTCTCCTCTACTATTGTCTTCCATCTCTCCTCTATTTTTTGTCTCCTCACCTCCCTCCTCTCACCTTAAGATTTCCTCTCCTCTCCTTCATTCTTCCGTCCACATAATTTATTCTCCTTTCATCCCTCCTCTTTTCTCCTCCCATTTTCTCTCCTCCTGTTTCCCCCTCAACTCTATTTTCTTCCTATCCCATTTCTTTTCTCCTCTCCTCCTCCTCTATATTCCCCCCTTCTCTCCTCCTCTACTTTCTTCTTTCTTACCCCTCGCCTTCTCCCCCTCCTCTCTTCTCTCCTCTTTTATTTCCACCTCTACTCCATTTTCTCCTTTCCTCTCCTCTCTCATCTCTATCTTTCTCTCCTCTCTTTTTGTCCGTTTCTCCTCCTGTATCCTTTTCTCGTCTATCTTCATCTCCTCTTCTCTCCCTCATTCTTTTCTCCTCAATTCCGTCCTCTCCTCCTCTTTCCCTCTCACCTCTATCTTCCCCTCCGCTCCTCCACCCCTCCCTTCTCTCCTCCTCCGCCTCCTCTATTTTCTGTTTTTCTCTCCTCATCTTTTTCTTCCGTTCCTCTTTTCTCCTTTTTCTCTTCCTCATTTTTCATCTTTCTCTCCGCCACTACTCTATTTTCTTTCTCCCTCACCTTCTCCCCTTCCATTCTTTCTCCTCTCCTCTATTTCTTCCATTCCTTTCTTTTCTTCTCATCCTTTCCTCCTCCCCTATTTTGTCCTCTCCCCCTCCTTTTCTCCTCATCTCCTCTCTTTCCCCCTCTCCTCTACTTTCTCTCCATCCGCTCTTCTCTCCTTTCTTCTTTTTTCCTCCTCTCCTTTATAGTCTCCTTCTCTCCTTACTTTCCTCCCTCCCCTCTCTTTCTCCTTTCTCTTCCTCATTTTTCATCTTTCTCTCCGCCACTACTCTATTTTCTTTCTCCCTCACCTTCTCCCCTTCCATTCTTTCTCCTCTCCTCTATTTCTTCCATTCCTTTCTTTTCTTCTCATCCTTCCTCTCCCCTCCTTTCCTTGCGCACGCTCCCTCTCCTCTCCTCTCTTCTCCTTCTCCCCTTTATTTTCTTCTCTCCTTTATTTTCTCCTTCTCTCCTTACTCCCCTCCCCCTCCTCTCCTTTATAGTCTCCTTCTCTCCTTACTTTCCTCCCTCCCCTCTCTTTCCTCCTCACCTCTATCTTCCTGTTCTGTCTTTTCTCCTCTCCTCTTTTCCCCCTTTCCTTTATTTTCTCCTCCTCTCCTTACTCCTCTCTCCCTCCTCTCCTCTCTTTCCCCCAACCTCTATCTTCTTCTTCTCTTTTTTCTCGTCTTTTTCCCTCTCCTCCTATATTTTCTCCTCCTCTCCTTGTGCACGCTCCCTCTCCTTTCTTCTCCTTCTCCCCTTTATTTTCTTCTCTCCTTTATTTTCTCCTTCTCTCCTTACTCCTCTCCCCCTCCTCTCCTTTATTTTCTCCTCCTCTCCCCCTCCTCTCGTCTCTCCCTTATTTTCTCCTCTTCTCCTAACTCTTGTCTTCCTCTCCTCTCCCACTCCTCTCCTTTATTTTCTCCTCCTATCCTCCACTTTCCTCCCTCTCCTTACTCTTCTGCTCTCCCTCTCCTCCCTTCTCCTTCTCTCCTTTTTGTCTCCTCCTCTCTCTTATTTTCTCCTCCTCTCCTAACTCTTGTCTTCCTCTCCTCTCCCACTCCTCTCCTTTATTTTCTCCTCCTATCCTCCACTTTCCTCCCTCTCCTTACTCTTCTGCTCTCCCTCTCCTCCCTTCTCCTTCTCTCCTTTTTGTCTCCTCCTCTCTCTTATTTTCTCCTCCTCTCCTAACTCTTGTCTTCCTCTCCTCTCCCACTCCTCTCCCTTATTTTCTCCTCTTATCCTCCACTTTCCTCCCTCTCCTTACTCTTCTGCTCTCCCTCTCCTCCCTTCTCCTTCTCTCCTTTTTGTCTCCTCCTCTCTCTTATTTTCTCCTCCTCTCCCCCTCCTCTCCCTTATTTTCTCCTCCTCTCCTAACTCTTGTCTTCCTCTCCTCTCCCACTCCTCTCCCTTATTTTCTCCTCTTATCCTCCACTTTCCTCCCTCTCTTTACTCTTCTCCTCTCCTTCTCCTCCCTTCTCCTTCTCTACTTTCTTTTCTCCTCCTCTCCTCTCCTCCTTTAGTTTCTCCTTCTCTCCTTTCTATTCTTCTCCTCTCTTTACTCCTCTTCTCTCCCTTCTCCCCCTCCTCTCCTTTATTCTGTCCTCCTCTCCTTACTTTCCTCTCCCTCTCCTCTTTTTTCCTCCTTTCCTTTCTATTCTCCTCCTCTCCTTACTCCTGTCCTCTCTCCTCTCCCACTCCTCTCCCTCGTGCTTTCTGAATGAAGCCGTGGCCCCGCCCACTCCGTGTAAGAGCTTAATTATCATCTTTGACGGGAACTCGCGGAGCCTTAAATACCGCGTGCGCCTCGTGCACAGAGGGAGGACCTCACCAACTTATCCAGGCGGGCATCTCTGTCTCTGTCTCCTTATCGCGTGAGTCTTTCTAACCCTCCTCGCGCGTCTCTGACTTCATTTCCACGCGGACACTCACACACGCACACGGACCGACAGCATGCAGGTGTCTGTGGCGCTGCTCGTCTCCAGCTCGGTGCTGCTGCTGCTGCTCCAGGGATGCTGCACCGCCGTCAGGGGCTGGAGGGTACTAAAGAACGGGGGCACGGAGATCTTACCGGAGTACAGGGAGAATACTCGGACACCTCACGAGACGGTACTACCGGCGTTTAACGACGGCAACAACAACAACAACAACAACAACAACAGTATGAACAACAGGGCGAAGAGCGGCGGTAGGACGGCCAACACTGTCTCCTACAGTAAGTGCTCAAGTTTATTATATATTAAAATTAAAATACAGGTGACACGTTTGAGCTAGCTTATAAGGAAAATAAAGCCGGTGTAATATTTATATTATTTTTTTATATTTTATTTATTTTATTTGACCCTTAACTTGAGGCCTCGTGCGTAAAGTGTGTCACCCCGTAGCAAGCGACGTGCACAAAAGCGCGAGAGCGTTAAAAATTATTTTTAAATTATTAATATTAGTAGTATTATTAATTTATTATCATTATTATGCTATTATAATCAATTATTTTAATTTTTTCATTTTATTTTATTAAAAATATATTTTCTGTTTTAAATTTAAAAAAAAAGTCAATATTTGTTGGACTTGTGGTTCAGACTGTCATGTTGAGCTTGCAAAAAAAAATTAAAATAAAAATCTAAATTTTGTCCAAAAAAAAAAAAAGAATTGATAATAAAACTAAATAATACATTTGACAGGTTTTCCTGTCACTGAATTTTGTATTTTTTGGTCAAAATGGTTTCATTACACCTGATTGGCATTTCAAGAATTTAATCTTTTTGTTTTTTATTTATTTATTTCACCTTTATTTAAACAGTCCCATTGAGACTTAAAATCTTTTACATGAGACACCTGGCCGAGGTAGCAGCCAATCAAATTACATTTAAAATGCAACAAATACAATATAAAATCCACAAATCCACAATAAAACAACAGCTATTCAAACATGGTGGCACTTGTCTCCGTCACCACATTCTTTATGATGCCCTTGAATTCATGATGGATGTAAGTGTTTCTAATTCTAGATCTTTAGGTGCAGAGTAGGAGACTGTAGTTTTACCCATTATAGTTCCTTGTAGTGAAAAAGAATCACTTGCACAAAGACAACCCGCCTTCTCGTTTGACTTTCTCCTCACACCGATTCCCTGATTAAGAGCAGCTCTTGTGTGTGGGAAGTGTGTTTTCTTGCTTAATCCGCTGCCAGAGTCGAGGGTGGCGAGAGCGGCACATTCTTGTGGTTCCTTCCCGTACACAATCTGAAGTGGAGCGTTCACAGAGACATCGGGGCTCTTTTCACGTTGTCTTCCAGGTTATTTCCTCCTCTCTTTATACTATTAGTCAAGCTCTACTTACACTATAACCATTTGATTGCATCAACATGTCCACCAAACCCTGCAGTTTGTTCTTCAGGGGATGTCTTTTTTTTTGGAGTGTAGGGGGGGGGTTAGAAATTGCTTTTTAAATGCAACACTGCCTTCTGAGAATGATTCCCACCTGTGGCCTGTGTAGGTTCTGATCGAGCGGTGCGTGTAGAGCAATCTCACGCTCATGGATTCAACATGGGTGGTGCGATATTTTCACAGATTTCATTTAATCACGAGAACTCAGAGGAGGAGGAGATGATTGGTTGAATTAGAGGAGCAGCTGACAAAAGGAGGAATCAGCGAGTCAGGATGTGTTAGTGTGGCTGGTTTGTGTCCGCAAATCCACACATTAAACAATATCATGATCATTTTATTCTCTAAAAGTCTCCCAAAAAAAATGAGAGTGGAAAAGCACGTCCTCTTGTTTTCATATGGATAAGCAGCGTATGTGTTGAGGTTCACACAGGGAGACGAAATCTCCCGGATTATTCTCTTCATCCATCTCTCAGCTTTTGTCCCGGGGCGTCCTGCTCGTCCTCCCTGTGGGGGTCACAGCCGAGGCTTTGACCACTGCCTGGCTTCCCTCCAGCCCTCTCCCAGGGCTCGTCTCTCGCCGCCAAGGGAGCAGCACAGCTCACGCAACTGTACAGTAGTCTAGCGTGCAGGCCACCATCATTAGTAATGACTTTTTCAGGCTGACAGTGGAGAGCAGAACAGGAAATGTAGTGGAAAAGACACAGCGAGACTGGATTACAACAAACACTCGTTGAACAAGACAACCTGACTTCACTGCTGGTAATTGGTGCAAACCGCTGTCCAGTGCGCGCTGTAGGCATTGTGGTCCCTTCGGCGGCGGCCACAGAATAACACAAGATCAGGTTCTCATGGGGAGGAGAAAAAAAAGGAAGTCACCTCACATAAATCCTTTGTTCAGCCCTTTTTTGCAAAGAAAGCCACAGAGGAAAACAGATCCCTCACAGAGTGTATCATTTCTTAACCGACAGTTCCTTTGCCCCTTTTTTACACACTGCTTGTAAAAAAACACGGGACAATAACTCATGCGTGCGGCTGTTAAAAAGCTGCGGCTGAAGTGTTGGATTACAGGCCGAGCGCGTCGTCTCAAATCAGTCTGGCAGATGTCCAGTTTGTTCAGAACTGTACGGTTGCGTTAAAATAACCAGACAGCTATTTACTCCTCCATCACCACATACATTTCCTGAGGGCCGGCGCTGAATGCCAGCTTTTCCTTCCAGCCCAAACCTCCATTAGGTTTGATTGAGCTGTTTAATGGCCCTCTGGTCTGGATTTGCTATCAGCTGATTGCTGCCAGCTGGATCTCTTTGTCAAGCCCCATCGTCAGCTAATGATCGCACCATGAATCAAATTCAGAAACTCTGATATGATCTTCTCCTAAATGCACACATTGTTAAGTTATTTGTGAAAGTGCATTTTTCGGCTGCACTTTTGTGTCTCATAACATGTGAGGATCAGAGTGAAACGCTGCTGCCTGCTCCGTTTGTCTCTGGCTTGTGTTGTTTTCACCCACAATTGGAGAGTTCATGTTGAGATAAACAGAATCAGAGAAATTTGCACATACTGGAATCAGACACAGCTGCAGTGTCGAGGCAGTTAACCTGCAGAATGTCCACTCCAGCGTGCCGCACTTCAAAGTGTTTGTTTTGGGCTGAGGCCACGAGTGTAACTGTGATATTCTGCTCTTCAACCCAGGTGCCTCGGAGCTGAGCTGTCGGGAGCTGCGCTCCACCCGTTACATCACCGACGGGTCTTGCCGCAGTGCCAAGCCTGTGAAGGAGCTGGTGTGTTCGGGCCAGTGCATGCCGGCACACCTCATGCCAAACTCCATCGGCCGCGGCAAGTGGTGGAGGGGCAACGCTTCGGACTACCGCTGCATCCCGGCCCACTCCCGGACAAGGAGGGTCCAGCTGCAGTGTCCCAACGGCAACACTCGGACTTACAAAATCCGCATAGTCACCTCCTGCAAGTGCAAGCGCTTCAGGCCCCACCACAACCAATCAGAGGCCAAGGAGGTCCCCAAGACGCAACGCAACAAGAAGCACAGTCGTTTGTCTCAGGACCGGAGCAAGAACAACACGCCGACACTGACGGGCAACTCGTACTGATGCTCCTCGCCAGCATCAGAAGGACAAACACCAAAGCACACTCACACACACGTTACACAACACAACATATCTCCTCCAGATAGGGAGGAGATGCAAAAGAAATTTCAAAGAGAGCGAATGCATAAGCTAATTGCTGGGCTGGTTCTAAGTCATCAGTCTTTTCTTTTTCAGCCTCTTGTCAGCATATTTGTGAACGTTGCTGCTTATTTGCATGACAGAATGAGTCAGCGCCGGGGGCTCGCCACAACTGTGACTGGTCAGGAGATGTAGCACCGTGTTGGATCATATGAAACAAGTATCTGATCACCCCAGCAGCTCCAAACCTCCCAGGGCTCGTCCTCCACGCAAACAGATTTCATTTAATGAGAAGACCTCCCCGAGGCTTCGAGCCCATCTGTACAAACATCCAGCGGATGCAGAGTTACGCCACAGCACGGCCTCTGTTTAAAGCTGAAAAGGTGTATCTTCGCTCCAGAGTGGTTGTAATCCATCTCCTTTTGGCTGTGTGTGTGTGTGGAGGAGATGGTGGCAGCTCTGGGGGCTCTGACGGTGGGATGTTGACAGGGTTTTGAGAGGGCCCTGGCCTGCGCGGCGGTCCAGGCAGCTCTCTGACAGCCCACTAAAGGCCTCACTCATCAGGACAGCCCCACAGCACTCCCCACGCTGCTGCAGCCCCAACCAGGCCTGTCAGTTACAGCAGTTCCCACGACTAGATACAAAGAGTCAGGAGAGACAGAGAAACGGAGCGGAGAAGCAATTTTGACACCACGGGGGCACTGGACATTCCTGTGACTCCTCTTAATTACTAAATGAGCTCATTCCTGTGCTATTTGAGTCATAAAAAGCCATTTCCTCTAAACAGTTCCTGTTTGCTGGACAGAAAAAAAGTGCACATGTGTGTAGGAGGCATCAGAAAATTGAGCGTGGTTGTGTTGTTACCTAGGGGCAAAGCGTTCCTCCAGCACGCCCACACCGGAATTCTTTTGTAACGGGCCAAACAGAGCAGCGATCAACCATCCACTGCCAGAATCCATCCGTTGTGTTTGAGACACTTCCACTCCCTCTCTGCTCCCAGTCTGTAAATAGCTCAAACAGGAAACATAGGAATAATAATAGCATAATGGAAACAGTTTTTATCATTGTATTGACTGAATCTGGCCCCGCCGCAGACAACACAACCTCCTTCCTCAGCTATGGGACTGTATACTTCATGAAGAATACCCACGATGTTTCCGCATATTGTCCCTCGTTTTTTCTGCTCATATTGCTTCCTGATTATTGTTTTTGGTTGTCTAAACTGTACTGACAATGTTTGCATCTTTTCCCGATTATATGATTTGAAATAGCAACTGGAAGAGGTTTGTCGTGGAAGCTGCAACCCAGTGGCCTGAACAAATGTTGGCATAGTACGTTTCTGCAAACCATGGACACGTTACACATTTGTACGTTATTATGTAGAGGATATACTGAAACTTTACGTGTCTTCAAGAACGCTGTGGTCAAAGTGTGGTTATATTTAGGCACAAAAACACCTTGGTTATGGAGAAGATCATGTTTCGGCTTAAAATACCACAATCCTGGCAGAGAAGGCAGCAATGTTTCGGTAAAAAACAACCAATTTTCGTAGCACTATCCCCACTGGAAATGCAGTGATGTAATGGTTGAAAAACAACTGCTTTTCATGCCACTATCTTGGCAGGAAACGCAGCGATGACCTGGTAAAAACAAGTAATTTTTTTTCATTGTCCCAGGTAGAAATGCAGCAATGTCTAGGTAAAAAAATTTTTTGTTTTTTGTGGCTCTATCCTGGCAAGAACTGTGGTGATGTTTTGGTAAGAAATGCCCACTTTTTGTGGCACAATTCCAGCAGGAAATGTGGGGATTTCTTCAACTGTTTTTGTGGCACAATCCTGGCTAGAAATGCAGGGATGTCATGGTATAAAACAACTGCTTTTTGTGGCAGGATCTTAGCAGTAAACCGTGAAATCTCGGTAAAAAACAGCCGCTTTGGTAGCACTGTCCCAGCAGGCAATGCGGCAATTTCTCGGTAATAAACAACCACTTTCCGTGGCACTATACACGCTTGAAATGCAGCAGTGTCTCGGTAAAAAACTGGCGCATTTTGTGGCTCTATCCTGGCAAGAGCTGCGGCGATGTTTTGGAAAAAAAACAACCATTTTTCGTAGCACAATCCCGACTGGAAACGCAGCAATGTCACACTAAAAAAAAGCTGCTTTTCACGGCACTATACTGGCAGGAAACGTGGTGATGTTTCCATGGCACTATGAAAAAACAGCAACAGATTGCTAAGAAAGTGTGTTTAGTGGCTAAAAAGCAGCTGGAAACACATCAAAGTCTAAATAAAACACAATCTGTCTCATGTTTGTTGGTCTCAAACGGTTGTCTGCAGTTTGGCAGTCATCTCGCCTCCATCCCCTCCACCTACCAATGACAAAGTCATCTCATATACTACGTCAGAGATGTTGATACGATACATATAAAACGTACAAATGTAACATGTGGATTGCAGAAACGTACAGTGCCAACATTTCCCGTGGCGGCTGGGCTGTACGCTGAGAGCTGTGATTGTACATATCATACCTGTGTGGTTCCACTGCAGCGGCGCCCTCACCTGATGGGGTGTTTAAAGAGACGCAGGGAGGGGCCGGGTTGTTTCCTGCAGACACAAAAGAAGGACTGTTATAAAGAATGAACTGCATATTTATTTTTTATTTCCACATTTAAATTATTTATGCAACCTTTTGTAGTAAATGATAGCCATTATTGTCATATAGTATGATAGAGACTGTGGAGAATGAGAAACTGTACAGAACATGAATAAAGTAAAGGCAGATATATTTGAAAGAGACGGCGTATTTGTTATCATTTTATTTCAATGTGATGTATTTATGAGCAGCATATCGACATTTAATAAATGGTTTATAACAGTGTAATGTAGATGTACACAGACGTGGTTTAACTCCGTCTGTGGGAACCCATAGGCAGGATGTTTATTAAAGTGATAGTTCAGGTTTTTGGACATGAAGTTGTGTGAAACGCTGACCATCTGTAGCTCTGATGTGACGGTGTCACTACTCTCAACGAGCCTCCTGCTCTGAGAAATGGCCCGTAGCTTACCGGAGAAAAAGTAGTTCTGAAGATGTACAGGGGACACGTAACCAAAAGGTTTTAAGCTACAAAAAAGTATGCATGTGTTTTGATAGACTGTTTCAATAATTTTAAAACATCCCTGCATTACGTCAGACCTTGCTATCAATTGGGACTATTTTCTGGCCAGTATCACTCCGCCGTGCAGGCCCGCAAGACAGCACGGCAACAGAAATCAATCAGACAGTTCATCACCACGCCGTGCAGGTGCGCAGGATAGCAACGGCTAACGAAAACTTCATCGGCTGTTTCCAACAGAGAACCAGTAGGCTATTATTAGTGAGGAAGAAGATGTACTAGCCCAATATATACCTACTACTACAGCGCAAACACCGGCTCAGGCTCACGACACACCCTCGTCAGCTGCTGTAGGTAAACAGAGGAATACCAAAATGCTGCGAAGTTGTGATTTCCCCAGCTGTGGGAATAAAAACATTGCCGGCTCCCAATTCCATCGGTTTCCTGTTACAGATGTAACCCGTAGGCAACTTTGGCTAACCCACCACCAGAACAAAGCAGAGACTGGTCATAATCACATATGACTTCACATTTCTATGTGACTGATTACTCATGTCACGGATTTAGCAGTTCGCCTAATATAATAAACTAAATGGCTACGGTAAAACGAGGCCGCGTATAATGTACTCTCCACAACACAACAGGCTATTAGTTCAATCAAACATTTTGTTTTACAGACAGTCAGTTACAGACATCGTTATATAGACTGGTATTAGGTAATATATCTCTCTTTGGGCACAGCAGTGCGGAAATTGCGTTTTCTCTGTCCGTCGGGATCTGTGGGCAGCTGAGGTGAGCTTGACATAAGCGCAGTTGCTTCACCCTCGCCGACTTGGTAGCGAGGTTCATCCCAGTTGACACAAGCCCAAGTTGCCTACAGGTTACATCTGTAACAGGAAACCGATGGAATTGGGAGCCGGCGATGTTTTTATTCCCACAGCTGTTCGCACCATTTTGGTATTCCTCTGTTTACCTACAGCAGCTGTAGTAATAGGTACATATAGGGCTAGTACATCTTCTTCCTCACTAATAATAGCCTACTGGTTCTCTGTTGGAAACAGCCGATGAAGTTTTCGTTAGCCGTTGCTATCGTGCGCACCTGCACGGCGTGGTGATGAACTGTCTGATTGATTTCTGTTGCCGTGCTGTCTTGCGGGCCTGCAGGGCGGAGTGATACTGGCCAGAAAATAGTCCCAATTGATAGCAAGGTCTGACGTAATGCAGGGATGTTTAAAATTATTGAAATAGTCTAACAAAACACATGCATACTTTTTTGTAGCTTAAAACCTTTTGGTTACGTGTCCCCCGTACATCTTCAGAACTACTTTTTCTCCGGTAAGCTACGGGCGATTTCTCAGAGCAGGAGGCTCGTTGAGAGTAGTGACACCGTCACATCAGAGCTACAGATGGTCAGCGTTTCACACAACTTCATGTCCAAAAACCTGAACTATCACTTTAATGTATTTATGCACAATTTTGAGGTACTTGTATTTTACTTTTTTCTTCGATATTTTGGAGAAAAACGTACTTTTCACATTTATTTGACACCTTTAATAACTTTGCAAAGTCAGATTATTGACTCAAAACATAAAACAACTAATAAATTATTATGTATTTTTATAGACCGAGCTACTGGTAGTGTCTAAAGTGATTAAAATTAACACATTAATGCATCAATATTCCAGTTATATACATTATTTTTGAAATGGGCCATTCTGCAAAACAGGTACTTTTATTTTTGGTACTTGAAACAGTATTTCTGCACTGTGGTATTCCTACTTTTACTTTAGTTTAAGGTCTGAGTACTTCCTCCACCGCTGCCAGTAGGCGGAGGCTGGTGCATAAACATATAATGAATGACAGTTTTATTAACATAAAATATGTCCTCACAGGAGAAGTCAGCAAATACCGTACATTAATAAACACTTAAAATGTCCTTATATCTGTTTACAACTACAGGGGTGTAAGTTTGGTTTCAAGATTGGAGGACACACATATAAAACCAGAACAGTTTGAGCGTTCAGCACTTAATGTACTAAGTGTTCTGCATCTGTTTATGGTGGAAATATCTTTAATTTTGTCAAAATAAAAGTCCTCCGCTACTTTCATGTTTTTATTGGAGGCGGGGACAAATGCACATGTTCTTAATATTGGGTCCACTGTGTAAGATTTAAGGGGTTTAGTGGTTTCTAGTGGTGAAGATTGCAAACCAGCTGGAACTTCTCCCGGTTAGAATTCGCAGACGGCCTGCTTGCCCGGCACCTGTAAATGTGTGCTCACCTATTTTCCCAACTAACTTAATGTATGCTCACCTTAGGAGGTTTTTACCAGGCGTGGAAGTGACCCTTCGCTAAGACCCGCCCCCAGACACAGAGTGGTCAATCATAGAGTAGCATTAGGCCGGCTCAGACCAGGGTTCAACATCACAGCTGTGCTCCGTTGTTTCAGATTTCCTTCATTTTCAGGCTGGTTTTGTGGATGTGGAGCTAAATGTTGTGCCTGGGGCACGTCGTGTATTAATGATACTCGTTACCTGGAGAGGTTGGAAAAAGGTATACGTTTCTTCCCTGTTCCAAAACCAAAATCAAACCCTGGAAAGTGTAGGGTTAGCTAGCTAGCTACTGAAGATATAGCCTACTGAATGTATACACATGCTGCTTTTGCTTTGTAGTGATTATAACAGTGAAACAAAGACCGACCCTGCTGTACAGGAACCAGTGAAGGGAAGCAGGGAAACTTTGCTGATATTCAACCAGCTGTGTGTCATCACATGAACGTTGTTTGACTTCCCCCAGAGATCCCTGAGGTCCAGGTGCTGGCAGCAGCCAAACACCGTTCATCTGCACACACTGTGATGCCACACAGCTGGTTCAATATCAGCAAAGTTTCCCTTTATATTCATTGTCTTGTGTGGCGATCAGCAGTGATGTGGTGGTTCACTTTTACACTGTGATCTGTAGCCTATAGTTCGGCTTTAGCTTCTAACTATCTTTGTCTTTTTAACCTGTTGTTGCTGCTGAGTCAGTTTGACATCCTGGATATATCCTTCAAACACAGACTGTAGACCCCTCTGTCTGCTTCTCTCTGGAATCACTCTTTCATTTCTCCAAAAATATGATAATATTTCATCAGGGAGTGCAGTTAGTTACAGTGTGGGCTCCATGCTTACTGCGACAGCTTGTCGGACCATCACAAAGGGGCGGGGCTTAGCAAAAGGTAAGTTATCCGCAGAGGTCTCTTGTTCTCCAAAACACACAGTCCAGTTGATTTAAACCTCTAGAAACACTGAAAAAAAGTTGTTTTGTGTTTTAAAAAATCAATGGCTCTATCTATAACCAGTGTTTGGTTTGTCTGTTCCGGGCTACTGTAGAAACATGGTGGTGCAACATGGTGGACTCTTTAGATGAGGACCTGCTGCCTATGTAGATATAAATGGCTCATTCTAAGGTAACTTAAACACACCTTTCTGCCAATATACCCCCCTAAATCCCACACACTGGACCTTTAAGTGTTTAAATAATGTTTAGAATAGTGAAGTGTCACTGTGTATTTGTAGCGTGTATTTGTGGGAAATCTCTGATGTCTGTCTAAAGAGATTCAGTCAACAAGGAAGTTGAGGTTTGCCACTGTTGGGAGCGTCTGCACGGCTTTGCAAAAGCAGCAGACAAAGAGGAATCTTCACTCTAGAGATCTCCAAGATTTCTTTGTTTATGAGGATGGATACGAGCCACAGTCATCATTCACCACCATTCCTCTCCGCCTCTCCTCCCTCAAGGCTTCAGGCTTGATGCACTGCGTGTTTGAGAGTTCACAACGCGTCCCGCTTTGCTGTCTTCGAGCGCTCTGTGGATGCCTGTCATATCTGGAGCGCACTTGCCAATAGCACTGCCAGCGCTCGCTGAAGCGTTGGACTCGCAGTCAAACAGAGAGTTATGCAACCCAGGCACAGAGAAGGTACCAGACTCAATGAGGTGTTTATGCTGAGTTTTATCTGCAAATGTTATTTTTAATCACCGGGACAAGAGCTCCCTCAGAGCGCCAAATAAACTTAAACACAAAACAGAAAATCACTGTGGCAACTGTGGCTGCGAGCTTGTCTTTTGTCGTGCCAATGGAGAACAGTAGATATTAAATTTCACTACATCATCCATAATGTGCAGTCATTATGTCATTTTCAAGCGCTGCTTTCCAAGAGAGAACAGACATGCCATGCTTTTACTCAGGCAGCGAGCATGGAAGAAGTTTCCCAAGAAAGTCAGGCACACATACTTAAATGCAGTGCGTGAACAGTACCTTAATATATCGATACTGACAAAGCATCTGCCCCGTGTTACTGCGTGCACACACTGCGACCTGCAGGTGACCCTCACAGACCTGGGGAGGTGCACGAGCAGTCAGGCATGATCTATTCCCAACAAATGTAACAAGTCTACGACACTTCGCTCAGGCCCCGACCTAAGTGTCATCGATGCAGTTTTGAATACCAGGTGCAGGAGTCCCCGAGGATCCCTGCGCTGTTACAGGACTCAATTAGGTACGCACAGCGCCAAACACTTCCTGATGACTCATGGCTTCTATATGGAATATTTATAGAACTGACATACTGACCACAATAAATGATTACTGGCGTCCAAATGTGGGAACAGAAACGATACGACTGCTCTGTAGGGCTGCTGTGGTTGAACACACCTTCAGTCACACTCAATGTGAACCTTATCTTTCAACTGGTTCTAACCTGTTAAAGTGATTTCACTGTTGCAGACAAACTTCCTATGTCGGAATAAAATCATGACAGTTTTACCTCAGTTGTTGCACACTCTTGTTATCTTTATTGTTTTGTGTAAGGTGGTCGAAAAACTGTGTAGGATTTAGGGGGATTTAGAGGCATCTAACAGTGAGGATTGCAGATTGCACCCAGCTGAAACTTCTCCCGGTTAGGATTCCTTCAGTTGTTCAAGAGGTTTTTAACAGCCGAATTATCTGCAGAAGTCTCTTCCTCTCCAAAACAAACAGACCAGGTGATTATAATCAGTTAAAACACTGAATAAAACAGCTTCATGTTACAAATGAATGTTTTTTCAAAGCTGTTTGGCATGTCAGAGATGGGCCGCTAGCCCAGCACCTGCTAATATGTGCGCTTCTTTTTTCTCTGATAACTTAAGATCAAGATGTTCAGGAGGTTTTTACTGGGAGCTGAATTATCTGCAGAGGCCTCTTCTTCTCCAAAACAAACACACCAGGTGATTATAATTAGTAAAACCAGTGAATACAGCAGTTTCACATTACACATCAGTGTTTCTCTCTTACCTCGTGCGTCACATTCCAGATGGCCTGGTTGCCCGACACCTCTAAATGTGTGATAACTTAATGTGTGCTCTCCTTACTTATGATTGAGACTTTCAGGGGTTTTTACCTGGAGCTGAATTATCCGCAGAGGTCTCTTCCTCTGGTGATTTAAAACTGGTAAAACCACACAAAAAAAGCAGTTTCATGTTAAAAACGCCATGTTTTTCTGAAGCTCTCACAGAGAAGGGGCTTCTAACTATGGTTGCTGACATGAAACGCCAACTGTCCTATCTAGGGCCAGTGTTTGGTTTGTCTGTTCTGGGCTACTGTAGAAACATGGCAGTGCAACATGGCGATCTCCGTGGACGAGGACCTGCTCCCTGTGTAGCTCCCATTTCTGATTTAAAGTGATAAAAACACTGAATAAAACGGTTTAACATCAAAAATAAAAGTGGTTTTCCAAAGCTCGAATCAAGGAGGGGCCTCTAACTACTGTGGCTGACCAAAAAATGGTAAAATGCAAAAACACGAAAATGTGAATTGCCCCATCCAGAGGCCAGTGTTTGCTCGTTTTTGGGCTACTGAAGAAACATGGTGGTGCAACATGCCGATCTCCGTAAATGAGGACTTGCTCACTACGTGGTTATATGCAGCTCATTCTTAGGTAACTAAAACACAGTGATTCGTACTTTTTGGTGATTATACCCAGAAGAAAACTTATCATATTTAATTTCTACCAATATTTACCCCTAAATCCTAAATGCTGGCCCTTTAATTAAGCGTCTAGATGAGCTCAGGGCTACATTTTAGCCTCACGAGAAGGACATGGTTATTGTTTTGTGGTGAAGACTGCAATAAAGCCATTGTAAGTGAATGGCACCCAAACTCCTCACTATCCTTCCATCCGCAGAGTGGTCTGGGCCGCTAGAAGCTACAGCTACCAGCTAATAACGAGCACAGCTAAATTAATGCAAATAAGCCAGTGTGTTCCCGACTACGGTCCGGGGCCAGCAAGTTGTCACTGAGAGAGGTAACTGACGTGAACAAGTCTGTTTTTAATTTGCCGTGTATCTGACTCACCAACCAGCGCTCAACACCTAATTTTTTACTCCTACTAAAATATCACAGCTACCAAAACAGGCTGGTATTGAGTTGATGTGACAAAATTAAAAATGTAGTTTATCTTATGGATTATATTGATGCCGAATTGACAAGAATACTGTCGCCTTTTATCTTGTGTTTCTAGAGTTGTGTGTTTTTGAGGACACGCAAGGATTTGTTAAAACGTCATATTTCTTTAAGGGAGTTTGGTGTAATATTTTCCACCAGAAGCAGGATGGGAGATAATCTCAAAAGGAATCTAGTTGTAGTCTTAAAAATACTCAAATATTGACCCTGCGAGATCCCCAGTCTTTGCCAAATCCTACAGCGTGACTTAAAACTCACACTGTCTTTAGATATGAGGGGGTGTTTCAGAGTCCTCTATGGTAGCCTTGAGATAATGACTGTTTCCCAGCAGAGCTCCATCCTGCTCTCAGCGCAGTGAGAATCTCCATCTCGCCACGTCTTCATTCTGACTCTGCTGACGGAGGAAAAAAGACCTACGTGGAGTAAATGTTGCACAAATGCATGTTTCTGTTCCTTCCTTTGAACTCCCATAATGGAACGGTGAAATATCTAATTTCAGCTTTGCGCAGTGCAAAGCTTATTGTTTAGCGCATAGCCAGAAAGTTGTCTAGAAGGAAGCCACTTGAATGGCTTAAGCACTGTCAACACAGACCTAACTCATGTTCTGCCAAATGCAGAGGAGACAGTCAAATAAAATAGATTGTATATCATCTGCAAATAAAGAGGTCCTTGACTGATGTGTGTTTTTGCCAGTGGTATCCGTCTTACAAAAGCAAAGCGAGTCTCTTCTGTTGACTGCGAGGAAACCGCCAGTGGAAACTGACTTGAGGTGACATTCATAGCATGTGAAGCACTTTCTCTCACATGCCAAAAACTAACCCCTATAAAACTCTTTAAAGTGTTGTGTTTCTGGTCAGCTGCCCGCGCACTCCAATTGCTTAACAATGTTGTAGCCTGTCCAAGACGTTTATTGAGATGGAATATATTTACTGAACTTACTAGAACACATAATTTTCAAGACCTTCGTCAAGGATTACATAAATGCCTCTACACCCCGGTAGTTTCACCTCCGGGCCTTCGAGTCAAACTTTTCCAGGAGCGGATATTATTGCTCAAGTCAAACACATGTGGACGATGACGGATGTAGTCGGAGACGGATGTTTGCGCTCCTCCAACCACTCCCTTATCAGGTCATGTGCGCTAATAGCTTAAAACAAATGGAAACCAGAAGAGATGTCTGGCGGCCTAAGAGGAAAGAGGAACGCGGAAAAGTTCAGCTAATTTTGTGTTCCTCAAACGACGCAGGGCTTTGGAAGGTGGATAGTGTTTCCTGCAGGCTGCGAGTTTAATTCTCAGCAGGGAAGGGAGAAGCTGGGGTCAGGACAGAGGCGAGACCAAAGACGTCCTCCTGTGTTAAAGTCAGCATCCAGACTGCATCTTAGTAAGTGATCCATGTTGTTATTCGCCGTTCTGGGCGAATCTAAGACGAAACAGACCGTCTCTGCATCGGCACAGAGATGTAGAAGTGGATGACACTTTTCTGGAGATGGACAGTAGCACCACAAGGGTCAGGGGGCTTCAACTGAGCCATGTAAGCCCCAGTCTCTCAGCCGCGGCCAGGCATGTAGAGAGGCGAGCCAACCATATGTGCTCGGGACAACAGGAGGTGCAGAGGATAGGAAACAGGGCTGTCGACAAACAATTCTAAACAACTGCAGCAAGCCCCAAGGTTGTGGAGGCAGAATGCATTTCCTTGCTTAATCATCACCTTATGGACTCTGTGTCTGACAGAAATATAGTTCAGTTCTGGGATAAAAAAAGTGCTCAATAACTTTTTTGTTTTTGGTCGTGGATACTTCCCAACAATTCTAGACACTTAAAGGTCCCATGTCATGCTCATGTTCAGGTTCATACTTGCACTCTGGGTTTCTACTAGAACATTTTTACGTACTTTAATGGTGAAAAATCACCTTATTTTTCTCGTACTGTCTGGCTGTATATACCTGTATTCAACTTGTGTCTAAAACAGTCCATTTTAGCACCTGTCTCTTTAAGCCGCCCTCCAAAAAGCCCAATCTGCTCTGATTGGTCAGCATTTTCAGGTCTCAAACATCTGCACTCTCAACGTCTCTGTATCATCATTGCGGCTGGGAATGAGAGATCCTATCTTCACGTTATGTATATATGTATGGAAGCAAATAAGAGACATAAATATTTGATTTATTTTTAACTTTTAAACTTTTTAATTGGGTTTTACAGGACTATACAACATTTGTATCGAAGACATTCACTTTTTATAGTGTGTCGTCAGGGAACAAAGACGTATCTTTTATATAGAAATGGGTAACATTCGAATTTTAACAGCCACTCAATACCTAACATTGGAATTTAAACACTAAATTCATAGCACTGAAATATTTTACTCTGAAAACCATGTTTCTGAAATTATTTCTTCTGAATTTAGGTCCAACTCTTTGTTAGAAATATAAAAAATATCAATTAGAAATTAGAATTAGAAATATAAAAAATTTTTGATTTGCAATTTCAAAAGCTTAATATGATTTTTTTTTTCAAAGCTCACAAATTCAGATCCAAAAATTCAAGATTTATAATTTCAATAAATAAATAAAATGAAACAAAAAATAGATTCAGGTTGCTCAAAATTGGTCAAATTTAGATCAAGAAATTCAAGCTGAAAAAATTTAAAATAGAAAATCAGTAAAATTTGATTGGTCAAAACATTCAGGCTCAATTGCCTAGCCTGCTCTGGCCCTGACATTGTTATTTAAAAAAAAAAAAAAAAAAAAAATTAACTTGAATTTTTTAGATCTGGATTTGACCAATCGAATTTGAGCACTTAGAATAATTTTATTTTTATTTTTATTCATTTATTTTTGAAGTACTAAATTTTGAATTTTTGTATCAGAATTCGTGAGCACTGAATTTTTTTTAACTCAAGCTTTTGAAATTGCAAATCAAGAAATTTCATGATCTAATTTTGAGATTTTAGATACATGGTTTTCAAAGTAAAATATCACAGTGTTATGAATTTGATGGTGTTTAAATTTCAATATTAATTTTATAGAGGCTGTTTAAATTCAAATTCAAATACTTAAATTTGCTTCCATAAAGTTGTGACATCACAGTTTCATGGAAGTCCTGACGGATCGTTTACAGGCACAGTTTCTACATGTGGAGCAGGGGCGTAAATATAGACAGTGCAGGCAGTGCGATTGGACTGGGGCCCCTGGGATGGAGGGGCCAAAAGAGTGCCCTTGCAAATGATTCAGATTGTCACGTTGGAAATAAAAAAGAATATTATTAATTTTAAAATGGTGCCATTTGGTTTTCTTTTTTATTTTATTTTCTGAAATAGTCAGTAGATATCTAAAAAAAATAACATGCTATTTTTCATATGAGCTCTAAAATCAAAAATATACTTTAAAAACTATTCAATTAAATGATTAATGTCCTGCTTTCTTTGCTATTTTTGTCCAATGTCAAGACTCTTTTTGTATCAAAACAATACGTGCACGATAGCGTGCACTAAGGCCCGTCGCGCCACTTCCTTACACTATTGATGTGGACTGAGCGTTCTGATATTTTCTCAGTATTTATACAGCACCCATACCTGCTTTATAAAACAAAAAAGACATGTAAATCTGACTTTTTTACAACATGGGACCTTCAAACAGGATGAAGATGATGTCTGGTGTAAGTGGTGTTCACTTTGTGGCATGTGTGTGTTATTTTGTGTGCGACCGAGGGGGCACGTAAAGGCCAGTCTACCACGTGTAGTTTGGAGAGTTTACACAACCTGTCATTCAGTAATTATCCTGAGGTCAATGAAACTGACGACTCAAGGAGAGCTGACATAAGCAAGGTCAATGCCTGCACACACAAAAGCAATTAAAACGTCTGTCCGCATTTGACAAGTTATAAACTGTTATGTCGTTCATGTTCAACAGTGAAACTGCAAATCTTAATTTTAAAAAGCATGAATAAGGTTTTACAGCAAAGGTATTTCCTCCTGCCAACACAGAGAGACGTCTGGGTTCTGTTCCAGAGGTAAAAAAACATCGCTCAAAGTCCAGTTGACGTTTATAACAACACTAACAACTACAAGTCCGGCCTTGGAACAGAGGCTGTGTTTCAACATCATGTGGCTCGCTTCATATGTTCAGATAAGGACGGTAGTGTTTTTGAAAAAGTGATAAAACAATCTGTTTTTCAGCTGTCTTTAACAAACATCATCTCCCATAAGCCCCAGACATTTACAGACTGAACACGACGAGAAGAGTCAGAGGTAAGACGAGGGATCACGGTCAGTTCAGATGTATCTGTAGCAAAAGCAGGACTGAGAGGAACAAATGCTTTAAATGTTTTTAGAGATAACAGTTATAAAATTGGAAAAATAATTCGCAAAGAAAGCTTCAGTTTTATGGATTATTATTGTGCTGTAGTGGATGCCATTGTCTTAAAATATTGAAATTAAACCCAAAAACTTGCTTCATTTTGTCAGAAAGATAGATCAGCAAAATGCCAAATGAGAGATTGAGATGTTAGTACAAATGAGTCGACGTAATCTGACCTCATCACTGTACTGTTTAAATGTTCAGGCTATTCCCATGCACTGTTCGTACCTATACCTACCTAAAGAAATGTACCACAATTGATATATAATCCACAAAGTCATGAGCCAGTAATTCATGTGTTCAGGAAGGCTGCTATCACATAACCAATGCGTTGACAGGCGGAAAGAAGGAAGTAGTATTAAGACCGAAAGTTCGTGTAAGACTTTCTCCAAGCAGGCTGGTGTTCGGAACTGTGTGAAACCGAGTGAACTCTGAGTTACTTAAGATACGTAACTTCACTTTCCTAACCCTAAAGACGTCCAGCCGTGTTTCTATTCCTTAACCCAACCTAAGTACTTAAAGTACATAACTTTATAGCCCCATTTCCAACAAACACTTTCGGTATAGTACCACTGGAACCAACAGTAACCCTTCAGACATGGTACCTAGACCCTATTGTTTCCACCACAAACAGTACTCTTAATTAAATGTGGGCGGGGTTGTTGTCACCCACAGCTCCGTCCAGCACTCACTGTATTTCCTCCTTTATCAGTCTGCACCTGGTTTATCGTCCACAGAACGAGGCTGCACGCCGACATTTTCAGAACAAAATAGAACAGGCTGCAGTGAGAGTCTCTCTCCATGGGATATTTCTCAGGCAAGCTCAGGGGTTTAGTGTTGCTGGAGCCCACAGGAACAACGCTCCACGGCGCTTTTACATTTACAGTTCAGAAGTAAATATATCATCAGTATGATAGCCAGTGTTATTATATATGAAATAAAAAAAGGGGGACAATTCTGGTTTCATGTATTTTGACAAACTGCTGCACTGTAATAAACTACGGTGCAGGCCGACTGATAAAATAGGATACTAAATAGTGCTAGAGGGCATGACGTGGTTCTGCCAAGTAGGACATGCTCCTGGACCAACTTGCAAACAACCAATCACAGCCCTCTGACATCATCAGTGTGCTGCACCTGTGCGTCCTTTGTGCTTCTTTAGCGTTATGCTAGTTTTCCGAATCAAAGTTGAGACAATTGAATAAACTCCTCAGTAACATTAAATAAAAACTTTATAAACTAGGCTACAGCAGTGTTAGTGATTAGCTTGCTAACTAGGTTGGCTATGCTAACGAGTAAACTTGCCAACAGACTAGAATATTAGCAAGTTAGCGTGCTAGCTATGTAGGCTATGAGGTTATGCTAACGAGTACGTTTTGAATAGGCTGTTAAAAAAAAAAAGGCGGGAAAATGTGTTTTAATGCGCCTATTGGCAAGCTTACTTAATATTATACTTAACAGCATAGCCTTCCTCGTTAGCAAGCAAGATAAAACAGGCTGCAGTGAGAGTCTCTCTTTGTGGGATATTTAAATATAGCAGGTTTGTGCATAGAGTGCCGAAGTCACGCCCCTTCCGGTAGAGCGGTATCTCAACAGTTTTACCACAAAGTATGACTTTCTTGACTTTAAAATTTATGTTTTAAATTCATTAACAACATATTTGGATTTCATGTCGCAACTCAAACGGGAACAAAAGATAATGTTTCTCTCCTCATTCACTGCCATTCATATTTTTTCCAATCTAAGGTCCCATGAGCTTCACCGGAAGGGGCGTGACTTCAGCACTCTATTTAGTCCTTCTCAGGCAAGCTCAGAGGTTAGTGTTGCTGGAGCCCACAGGAACAACGCTCCATGACACTTTTTTTTTTCTCCGACTGAGGATAGGTATATATGCAGCTCACATAATCCAGTCAAAATTAATATATATATATAAATGCTTAAAGATATAAAAACTAAAGTGATGGTCAAAGTTGTCACAGTGAAATTTAAGATGTGTTGATGGATTCACGTTGTCACCTCATGCACTGAGTAACATTACAAGTTAACGTTCCACCTTAAAAGTCTCAAACATGGGGACAGTACAGAACGGTTCCATTGGTGCCATCCACAACTTTTCACAGTGGAAACAGAAAAAATGCGTACCAAACTGAACTGAACCGTACTGCCCGGTGGAAACAGGGCTTATGTAACATATGTAAGGTCATTCGTTGGGCGCTAATTTGTCAGATATTTAAGGATAACAGTAAAATAAAGCTCTTTCAGGAGTCACAGAGTAGCCTGGAATCTCTTGTCAAGCTAGTAAGCTCTGCTCCGCGGCTCCACTCCAAATCAAAAACGATTTTCCTTCTCTGTAGCTCTCTTGGCAGGCTTGACACTACTCGAATAGCACCCATAAACGAAAATTCACTTTACTCGTCAAACAGTTCAAACTGACTGGGCACATAGCTAATAACAATGGGGTGGCCAATCAGATTTAAGAGGTGGTCCGTGTCACTCCAGGCCACCGCCTAGACACGCCCCTGATCCAAACAGACTCATGATCCGAAAGAATTAGCTACATATTGCTAAAGAGCTGCAGATCGGGAGATTAAATCCCAGCACGGCCAGCAGCATTAGTAACCCTCTGATTCACTAAAAAACGAGACTTGTACCTGGAAAAATTAAAAACTAGATTTAAATAAACGCTCTTGTGCAATAAGCTGGTTTAACAAAATCTGAGAACATGTTTTCAAATGAAGGCTGACAGAAGAAAACCACAGACAGCATGTTCGAGAAGTTTCAGCGGCTACAACAAATTCCCATTTTGCTGTCTGACGTCCACACATGTAATCAGTTTGCTTAAATCCATACGAAATGAGCTGACTCACTTCACGCCTCACTGTCAACTGGTCATTTTCCAAAGACAGTGACCCTGGTCTTGACAAGCCCGGCCCAGCGCTCCCTCCCTGGGTGGAGCACAAAATGACTTTCGAAGTACCGTGATTTTCTTCTCATCATGTCTAAAATATGTCTGTCTCACTCTGTGGCATTCAGGAGTTCCTATCAGCGGCCATGTCGTCTCCAGATGGTGTTCGAGCAAACTGGAGCCATTTGTTGAGTAATGGACAAAGTTGTCTTCTCAATTTCAGCCACATATTGTACATGCACACTGGCACACAGGCGGGAACACACCCATACACATGCACAGACGCATGGAAACTCGCACACATCCAGCCGCATAAAACTGGTGGTCACCCAAAGCACTTGAGCCGAAGCATGTTTTCAATAAGGCGAGTTAATTCAGCAGGCATTTCTGAAAAATAAAAAATGAGAAGAGGGATCGTTAAAGCTTGCCTTTCCTTTAAGGGCGCACAGAAACAATTAAATCTGCTGCGGATGATTTTTAAACAGGAGCAAAGTATTTGTGTGGGTGGTAGACATGGCAAGTCGGGGATTATGCAGCCCATGAGAAACAGATTTATGACAGGCAGTAGTCAGTCTCTAACCAAAACCTCCCCTCGCATTTTGAGTCCCCGCAGAAAGAAACACAGAGAGTGAATCAAACCAATTTTCTTGATGTCATCGTCGCTAACCACAATGATGCTGATTGTATTAATGTGGCGGTGCCAGCCAGACCGTGACTGGCGATCTGTCCCTGCCTTTACCCTCCCTTCCCTTCCACTCATAATTCCTTTTTATTACGGTCATGACAAAGCTCTCTGGACATGAGCGAGCCGATGACAACAGCATCTTTGTCCTGTTTGAATCAAATTAATTTCTGTGCCATTATATCACTGCTCGGCACACTGGCTCAGCAGCTGCTCGCTCCCCCTCAGCGAGTGGCTGTACCCTCCCTCGAGGAGGATACGGTATCTTGTGTATCTTGAAAAACCACAGACACCACGCTCAGTTCACTGGCATTGCAAAACAGACTGTGCAGGATTGAGAAGTAAACAGTGGCGTATTCTCCTTCCCAGAACAACAAGCTGGAGTTTTTTCCCTGAGGGTTCATGGCTACTTCCACAGACAGGCCGGTGCCTTTGTGCTTGTTTGTATGTTTATGTCATAGTTCCTCAGCTGAGGAGGTTATTTTAGGGCGCTAGTGTAGCGTTACAACACTGCATCTTTCAACCTGAACTTGATAATATTCCTGTAATACAGACACGGATAAAAACAAGCTGTAGATTCAGATTTTCCCCACATGGAAGCTGTTTTATTTTCGAGGCCCGCTGCTGATTAATCAGGCGTCAGTTACTTTTTTTCTTTATTGTGACCTCCTTGGACCAGCTCAGTGCAATCAGCTCCAAGAGCAGAGGAAATTGCTTCCTATCTGTGTGGCCGTGGGTGCGCGACCCAGGAGAGGCTAAGGCCGATATCTCCACAATCTCCCCCCAGCTTAGGAGAGTTTAAGATCGGGATCAATTCAGATCTCCAGCCGTCATCAGATGTCAAAGAGCCTCTGGAACCGTATGTGTCCCAGTGGTGACCCAGGTTGCAAAGAAGGTCCCTGACAGCAGGGTCGTGATCGTCTATATAACAGTGTCAGTCGACACCTTCTGAACTGTCCCAGGAGATCTGGAGACATTTTTGATTACTTTTTCTATCACATACTATGCTATGACTTGTAGGACTTTTTATATTAAGTACAATAACCTTTTCGACTTTTTATTACATACTATGCTATGACTTTAAGACTTTTTGTTAGGACTTATTTAATTACATACTATACTATGAGTTTTAGAACTTTTTATTACATACCATACTATGGATCTGAGGGCTTTTTTATGACATACTATATTACAACATTTAGGACTTTTTGTTACAACGTATTTATTACATACTACACTATGAGTTTTAGGACTTTTTATTACATATACTATAACTTTTAGGACTTTTTTTTAGGATTTTTTTTTAAGATATATTTTTTGTGCATTTTAGCCTTTAATTGACAGGACAGACAAGTGTGAAAGGGGGAGAGAGAGAGAGAGGGAGTGACATGCAGCAAAGGGCCACAGGCTGGAGTCGAACCCGGGTCACTGCGGCAACAGCCCTGCACATGGGGCGCCCGCTCCATCCACCAAGCCACCAGCGCCCCTTTTTAGGACTTTTTTTTAGAACTTTTTATGACATACTATGACTTTAAGACTTCTTGTTAGGACTTATGACATATTATACTATAACTTTTAGGACTTTTTTTTAGAACTTTTTATGACATACTATGACTTTAAGACTTCTTGTTAGGACTTATGACATATTAGACTATAACTTTTAGGACTTTTTTTAGGATATTTTTAGAACTTTTTATGACATACTGTATTATGACTTTAAGACTTTTTGTTAGGACTTGTTTATTGCATACTATACTATGATTACGACTTTTTATGACATATACTATAACTTTTAGGACTTTTTTGGGACTTTTTAGAACTTTTTATGACATACTATAGGACTTGTTTATTGCATACTATACTATAACTTTTAGGACTTTTTGTTAGGACTTATTTAATTACATACTGTACTAAGACTTTTAGGACTTTTTAGAACTTTTTATGACATACTATATTACGACTTTTAGGACGTTTTATGACATATCATACTACTTGCATACTATAATATAACTTTTAGGACTTTTTGTTAGGACTTATTTAATTACATACTGTACTATGACTTTTAGGACTTTTTAGAACTTTTTATGACATACTATATTACGACTTTTAGGACTTTTGTTAGGACTGATTTAATTACATGCTATACTATGACTTTTAGGACTTTTTAGAACTTTTTATGACATACTATATTACGACTTTTAGGACTTTTTGTTAGGACTTATTTAATTACATACTATACTATGACTTTTAGGACTTTTTAGGACATACTATACTATTACTTTATTTTTTTCCTTTGAAGTACTATAACCTTATGACTTTTTTTATTACATACTGCACTATGACTTTTTAATGACTTTGTATGACAGAAAGCATCTGGAGAATAAGGTCTGAAAATTTCTTTTCACACACATAGCACGAAATAGGAGATTGTGTCAAAAGTGTTCCCACTTACTTGAAGTATTCTGTGTGGTTCAGGTGAGGAGTGTTACCTGTGTGGAGCGTGCAGGAGGCAGGACATGACACATATTACACCACACAACACAGCCGGTTCGTAATTTGGACATAAACAATAGAGTCTTTTGCCGTTCCTTTAATCTGTCTAGAGATTTGTGCTTCGGCCCTGAATGACAGAAGGTTCCAAATCTTGTCATCTCTCCAGTGAGACATTTTCATTGCTTTCTTTGTATAAATGACCCTTCTGCTTCCTCCTACGGATGTATGAAGAGACCTGGATGCAGTGTCGAAGGCAGGACCTGTTTATTCCTGTGAAAGTTGCTCAGTGGTACATGAAGCCAAAAACAACTGCCACATTAAAAGATATGCAAATGATCGGTGCTGCTTCTGCATCATTGGATCCATAGAGCAGGCGTACTAGAGACTTCCACCAGCCAAGCTATAGCCAGCTATATACGGTTTGGCACTCTGCTAACCTGAATGGGGATAAAATTATTTAATCATACAGATTTTCTAGAATGTTATCAGACTGAATGAATTAAATCCCAACCGTGAAACAGCATAAGTCTACGGGAAATGATCTTTTTGAGCCCAATGGGATCATGTGACGGAAGTTGTAATTCTGCTGCTTGGTCATTACAAAAACTGAAGCCTTGGTGCGCTTCCTGGAGGCCTGCTTCACACTCAGATATTTGTTTTCTTTCAGTTTCACGCGAGCCTCGACAGGCCCACTCGATCGCTGTGAATTCTGCAGATAATTACCTGCTCTGTTTACACATGAGCTCAATCGGACATAACACGGGCGTTGTACCAGGGAGCTGGCAGGGTGAAGTCAGTCAGTCCAACTGATTCGGACATTTGTATTCTCACGTACAGCACCTCCCTGTAATGTGTAGATAATTTCAGGTTTTCACAACATGTGTAAAAGGGACTATTTTATTGTACCCACAACAGTCAAGCAGGAGCTAACTGAAATACTAGACCCAGTAGTTATTTGTTAAGTTTATTTATGATTATGATTACAAATGCTAATGATTATTGCAGACAGTGGGGTGTGGTTGCCTTTGATTACTGAGGATGTGTCCCCTCTACCCTCTAAATATATATAATAATTACCACCTAGGCTGAAAGTATGTTGTTTCCATGTGGTCATAAATAACGTCTGTCTATCTAGTTTTGTTTTTGGTGAAACACATGATACTGGGAGGATCTGTCATGCGGCCATAAAGTAATATTTTCCTTAGAAAAACTGTAATTCGTGGTTGTCAGCTCTCACTCTGCTAGATAAACCACAACATGATCGATAGCCGGGCATGACTATCAGGCTTTTCTCACAGACACGGCTCTTCTCAGGGAAATGTGTGTGAGAACAGCGTGGTGTGATACTGGGGCGTGGGCAGGATTATTAATGTTATGACAGCTCAGGCTAATTGTTCATGAGAAAGTGGCTCTTTTTATGACTCACAGTCTACCATCTGCGTATCTGCAGAGAACTTTTCCATTTAAAACATTAAGTGTTTGCATCATCTCCAGATTCTCACTGAGATCAGTAGAAGCCTGGGACAGCACTCCAATAAAATTAATGATGATATACAGCTCACAGCCTCTGACAGCGTCTAAAAATATGTGCTGCTATCGCTTTAACAAAATACAGAGGGCGACAATTTTCTTCGTCCGCTTCGGTTTCGTTCGGCCGAATTCACATGCCTGATTTTCACTGTTGCTTGGAGAGGCCTTGGTTCGTTTCATGTCGTTATTGCAGTGCCTTAGTCAGCATATCTGACCCAGCAGGAAGGAACACGGGACGAGCAGTATGTTTTCTACCTCCGCTGAAGAGGAATTAGACAGGGAGAGAGTTGATTCACGCAGCAGATGCCTCTGGGCCCTTTTGCGGACAAGCGACCTAGAAGAATATAGATAATTAAATGCATTACAAAACCATCTCAGGCTTCTGTGTGTATGGTGCCTCAATCACTGAATGCCAAAAAAACTGCGCTTTAAAGGAAAACTCACAGCGTATCATTGACTTTGGAGGGAAACTTGCACGTCTCTGCACTATTTTGCTTACAGAAATCAAGTTTTTTTTCCTCCATCAAATTTGAAAAACACCGCTAAATGCCAAATGAAATACGACTGCCAGGCGGCAAGGCCAAACACCTCCTTGAATAATGGCTACATCATTGGGGATGAGGTTTTTATGACATGATCGATCTTATTTCTGCAGCGAGTTGGCGAGAACAAAGCACATTCAGATATGCGTATGATAAATAAAACCTGATTGCTGTTGTGTCAACAGTTAATCACCCAGAAGAGACGCTGTGTTTTCCCTCCAATCCCTGCGATATAAATGATGTGTTGTGTGTCTCAGTTTCAGTCTGGACGCTGATGAAACACTTATCGGAGGGTTGAGCTGAAACTAAAAGAACAAACATAAGCAAGTGCAGAGCAATTTATAATTCCAAGTATTTTGTGAGTTTGCACCCTACAGATCTAAAAACAAAGCTTGTTTTTGTGTGGGAAGAAAATTCCAGAAGTAGAGAGCCTCTCATTGTGAAGTCCTTCAACATCACAAAAATGTAGACCCTCGTGTAAAGCCTCGTTGCAGCTGACAGTGCAGACCCCCATCAGGCTCTGAGACCAGACTCCAGGTCTGAAACGGCTCAGATGACAGTGTGAGGCGCCAGCAGCCCAGAATCAGCAAGCCACCTATACACACACTGGCCAAAAGTATACGGACATCTCTCCATTTGTGAGTGTTTTTTGTGTTTTTGAACGAGGTCTTTTAAAACCAAGGGAAATCTTAACACCACAGCACACAGTGATATTTTAGACAAGGATGTTCCCTTTTCTGACTTCAGCCCTGAGCAGCACCATTCGGATGAGCTGGCACCCAGACTGTGAACCCAACACTGGTAACTGACCTCACAAATGTGCTCGTAGCTTAGGACACTTTCACATCAAGGACCTGGACCTGGATCCAGGCTCACCTGACCCCAGAGTCCAGTTTTATCCCTTTTCCACCAACATGGAACTGGTCCCGTTGTGGTTCCTGCACCTAATTTTGAACCGTTCAGAGCATTTCGACCAAAAGTAAACTCGTTCGGAAACAAAAACAAGTTTTTCTTAACCTGAAGTGTGAACCCTGACATCAGTGGGTGTGTCATATTCTACAGGTTGGAGAGTCTTCTACGTCTTCTTATCATGATTACAGGAAAGAAGGTTATTCTGGACATTGTGTCCAAGATAAAGGCCCACATCATTGTGCATTTTACTTTTACTTTTAATTTCAAACAAATCGATCTAGTATGAAAACGCCCTTAATGGGAGCAATCCCTGCATCTAAAATCTTGTGGAAGATCTTTCTCGTAAAGGTTCGGTCACACCAGCGTTTAAAACAGCAAATTTCATGGAGAAATAAATTAATTTAGTGGATTTAAGTAAATTGGTGTAAAACTTCGTGAACTTTGACACACAAAATTGTTCCCATGATTACCAGCAAGTCACCTTTCGTGCTAACCGTGTTCTCATAGAACGGTTCGTATCATATCCTATGAAAAATCCACGCACAACAGTTTATATGGTGTCCTACGACTTTGCGCCCCACAAATGAATGCACTGAACGTCCTTAACGTACAGTGACTTTAATAACTTACAATTTCTGTGGTTAGGTCTAGGAAAGGAAACATGGTTAAGACATACCTTGAAATGACTCAAAGTTCACTCAAAGTTCACACAGATACGAATGTCAACCAGTGATATGTTTTTGTTTCTATAGCTGTGATACTGTGTTATTCAGCTTAGTTGGCTGACGCTATGCTAGCTTTATGTGCCTTGCAGTGCACATGGAAATGCAATGTGATAAAACAAGATCAGACACTGATCAAAAGTTTAAATATTTTCTTGATGAAACACAAACTTTAGATGATGTTCAGTCAAAGTGTTTTGTGGCAGGTAGCAGACACACAAGCCCATAACAGCGTAACAAAACGACGTAACAAAACTACGTTAACGAGCACTGGCACAGCACTTCGGGCGGCTATGGCTCAGAGGTCGAGTGAGTCATCCACCAATCTGAAGATTACCGGTCCGATCCCTGGCTCCTCCAGTCCACATGTCACAGTATCCTTGGGCAAGATGCTGAACCACAAACTGCTTCTGATGGCTGTGTGTGAATGTGTGTGTGAATGGGTGAATGTGACGTACAACTCGTTCCTGGTTCTTATGTTATGGACACAACAAAAAGGGAGCTCTTAAACACTTAAAAAAAATAGTTCTTCTAGCTCAAAAACACCTTCTGTCACCAAACTTCTAGAACCCAGAATCTCCCAAGGATGAATTTCGCTGTGCCAGTTTCTGTGGCAGCACATAAACGTAGGATCGGATGTCCAACCATCACATGTGGGTGTAATGATGAGGTGTCCACACACTTTGCAGACCCTTTCTTTACATGGAAGCTAACAACCGCTGCACTGACCCTTTCCCCTCAGCCCACAAAGTGCCACTTAGCAGGTCGACAACCCTTCCGGGGCTCTGGATCAGCAACCCATGGACATGATTGGAACAGCAGACCAGCTCAGGATAGTTCTGGTGGTCTGCCTCACTTCCACCTCTGGTATGTCCATATTACAAACTGCAATCACTTCCCATCTCCAGAAGAACTGTTGCAAGCGTGTAGTTCATTTCAATGTCAGATGTCTTTTTTCCCCCCACCATGTAATGGCATTCACTGCGCTGTGTGCGGACAGAGAGGCAGAGCGCTTTCTGCTCCCATAAATAAGTCCGAGGTAGGCTCCGGCCTGTTTCATCCATCACTGGGCTGAAGCTGTGTTTGTAGAGCAGGAGGGAGCGAGGGGGGGGCCGAGGGCAGATTCAGCCATGTTCCCAGCAGCCATCCCCCCTGTGGGAACTTCACGCAGCCATTAAACACCTCATGGCAGCCCGTTAGCTATCGGGCCAGCTGAGCCGAAGAGAGAGCTGCAGTCCCACAAGCTCTCCTCCCGTCCCCGTGGACGTGTCAACAGGTTTTTCATTTAAAGTTTTAGTGTACATCTCGGGCACATAAGTCTGCTGATATAGGAGGAATTGAGGCACACACATCCTCAGTCTTACAGAGAGTCACACGGGTGTTAATGTAGGACGTGAGAGACAGTGAAGAGGTCACCGCAGCTTTGATTTGATCACAGTAACTGAAATAATTGTTTGCATACAGCATATTTGACATTTTTTACTATGGTGGATTACAGTACAGCGGATATGACTTTATTGTTCAAAATGATTTGATGATCAGCTCCGATGGCTGTTTTAACTTAACTTTATTGTCCACTAAATGCAACTTAATCACAACCCTGGCCATGCCCCAACCCAGTCACTGCAGATTTTTGCACTTTTCTCTAGTTCTGATGTGTGTGTGCAAATTTTTGTGGGTTTTTTTTGGAGCATCCTAAGCCCCATAAAAATGATAATTAAAACTTCAAGCAGCAATGAACAGACCATCACACTTTCACATAGGTTGTGGGTCAAGCATTACTCATGCAGTGTTTGTACATTTTCCTACTTAAAGTAATGCACCAAAATTTGTACATATAGTAAGTAATCATGAGTCAGTAATTCAAGTATAATCTATGTATTCGGGAAGACTGCGATCACATGACAAGAATAAAGTGGTCTGGAAAGGTGGCAGGTAAGGGCGGTGGATGGGTCACAAAGCATAGGACTTTCCCCAAAAGACAGGTGTTTGGAACTGAGTGAGCTTTAAGTCATTTTAAGGTATGTCGTCACCATATTTCTTTTCCTGAACCTAACCTGTGTAACTTTACGTTAAGCACAAGGTCTAAAACTTGATCACATTTTATGGTTGAAACTTGTTTCTTTATGATTAATAAGAGAATGTTAATTAGGAAGTACTCGTTTGAAGACATTTGGAGCTTATCATTAGCTTGTTGAAGGGCATTGGGACTTTATTGTCATCTCATTTGAGGACACTTGGACTTTATTATCGTCTCTTTTAAAGACATTGGGACTTCACTATCTTTGACAATGTTAATACCATACCAAAAAAAAGTTCAGGTCTCGGGAGGATAGTACATGAACCGTTGTAGAGGGATACATTCCTATTGTCAGTAGGTGGCGCTTTGACCTATATGCATGTAAATGTCTTCAGGCTTGGACTCTTATCCAGTATGGGAAAAAATAAATTGGTTCTGAACACGATAAGTTGGCTCCAGATGGAACTGAAAAACAAAGGTTTTTCTTTACCTGAAGTGCGAACGGTGATGACATCAGTGGGTGTGTCTTATTCTACAGACTGAATGGAGAAGATGGAGAAGGCAACAATCGAGAAGTCAAGTAAGAAATCATTGGGGGAAAAGTGCGTGCAGTGGTCTCATGAATAGTTGGTCTATACATGTTTGTTTATTGGATAAAAATAAATTTCAGTGATAACAGAACAAAAGCTAGCAGGTGATAAATGCGATCCATCGAATACTTCTATTGTGCAACGCCCTCTGTTAATGGCTCATCCGTAATTGTAATGGTCCCGCCCAAAAACCAGTGGAAATGCAGGCTGGTTACTTAGATAGCACCAAGGGTCCAAGAATCCTGAATGGAACCATTTCAAGAACCAGAGCGACTTTGGTGAAAAAAATGGGTAGAGGAGGAGTTTTGTAAATTTCCATACCTGTAAGGTGCCTAAAATGGCATGTTGTCACATGATCTAAGACATCACTGTACGAGCTACCAACAGTTCCTTTACAACTGACCCTTCGCTAAGTCCCACACCCAGACACAGACCGACCAATTGTAATGTAGTGTAGACTCCATGCTTACTCTGACAGCTTGATGGACCATCACAAAGGGGCGGGGCTTAGTGAAAGGTCAGTTTAGCGTCACATTAGTCAGAGGGCTATATGACCAAAATTTGAAATAAATACGATAAACCGTTTAGAAAGAGTACAAAAAACTTTGCAACGAATACATGAAAAATACACAAAATTCAAAATGGCCGACTTCTTTAACGGGATCACTGTAGAATATGTTTATAGCAGCTCAGACCATTTAATCATTTATCTAACTGAATCAAAACCTCTTTGATAAAGTGTTACACAATCTGCGTTTCTGTTCATCATTCATGTTGACGGTAATCGTGAGATCATCTCAATGTCCCCAGAATCCATGACGACGGCGAATCTTTTGATAAACACAGATGACTTCTGGGATGTCAGCAGGCCGGTGAAACGTGCGGTGGGAGTCTGAGGGGATGCGAAAGCGTCTCACATGCCCTTAAATCACCCCGGGGAGTGAAACGAGGTGGTTTTTATGAGGGAGTGGAGCGCAGGTGTTGAAATTGACAGACTGCGCTGTAGATTCCCAAGCTTTTAAAACGCGCGCATCTGGACTAATAAAGCCCTCTGTTTATAAAGCGACGGCAGGACCGAGATATGTGTGTGTTTGGTTATCATCACTTATCACTTTATTAAAAATCAAAATTATAAACACAAGAAACAAACATTTCTGCTCCAAAAAGCCCAACAACCAGTAAAATTCCCTCAGCTTGAGTATTTCTCCCCACCCTGTCGTGGGAGTAGTGCAGCCTGTTTGATCTCACCTCGCCCTGATTAATTAAAGGAGAATGCCGCGGACTCTCGCTGTCTCCATGGGTTTCACATAGCCATCCCAAAGAGTCAAGTTGGATCATTCAGGGAGTCGACAGCATTGTGTTGTTGAGCAAGACTGAAGAGGTGGCTGCTTCCAGCACTCCTTAAAACCACACTCCACATGCCAGGGATTCCTTCTGACCGCACAACTGGGCAGAAGCAGATGCTTGATTGATGAATAGACTTTGTTAAGTGTGTTTTCTCCATCAAACAACTGCAGTGTCTTTGAACTTCCTGACGTTTATTATTGTGGTGATTTTACCCTTCAGCATCGGGCGATCAAGTTGTGCAGTTTGTAAAAAGCTAAGATTTACACCAGTAAGGAGTGTGTTTATCTAGAACGGTTTTCATCTATCTATATAAAATCTGAAGTCATAAATAAAGTTGGTTTTATTTGTAGAGCATAATCTCACACAGATACAATTCACATTTATTAACTGAGCAATAAAACTGTAGAAAATTAGCAGAAAATAGTAGAAGATAAAAACATTTATAAAGTCATTGATAAAAAGGGTCAAGAGTTTCTCTTTTTCAATCAGATACAAATGTTAATAGAGTTGTATAAATGGTAATAAACATCAAGTCTGCAGTTTTAAATATCAGGAAGTAATTAATAAAAGTTAATACACAACAAGTCTGCAGTAGTTTATAAATGTTAACAAAGCTTTTAATAAAAATATTGCAATAATTTACAACTAATAAATATACACTATAGATTTCAAGGGTTTACCCTCGACACTGTGAGGTGGTTCCGATGAATGGTTGTTTAGAAAATTGAAGAATGGACATTCAGACAGAGACTCTTCCCATCTTAGAGTTCTTTCAGACCTAGAGTCGTCTCCTTTGGTCTGAATCAGGGACTCATGTTGTTCCAAAGTTGTATAATTGCCTAGAGTTGGTTGGTGTTCTCACGGCAGCATTTACAAGCGGACCAGATCAAATGCCTTGTGTGAGAAAGCTGCTCTTGACTGGTCAGAATTTCCATGTGGGAAAAATCCAGGAAGTAAAGCAAACGTTGAAGAAGAGTACACTTGCAAGATAAATGTGACACTTTCTAATGTCACAATGGAGGGACAACTACGCAGGTTGATTTTAGCGCTGCTCATCGTGGACTATATTGCTGTCATTGTTCATTTTAGTCAAAGCATACAGTTTGAAAACGAGGTGCGGCTCCAACTAGAAAACAATGTTTTGATGCATTGGATGTGCTGAATGTGCATATTAAGGCAGTACAGGAGGAGGTGCACATTAATAATCCTCCAGGACTGTAACATGCTCATGTTTAACCCAAACAATGTGTCATGTGACTGCAGTTGCTTCACATCCAGGTCGGAACACATTCTCACCACAAACGAACCGCACCAGAGTTTGTTTGTAACCGGACTGAGACCACCTCTTCAAGAAGGTCACGGTCCGGTTGTTTTTGTGCACACCTGAGTGTGATTGCTGTGTTCACACCTGCCCAAACGAACTGCACTGAGGGGGCAATCATATGCCACTGGTTATCATATGACGACGATAAAGCCTCCAGAGGCGAGGCCCAGTATATCTGACTTATCCAGTGTAGCCAGGATATCTGGGCCAAGACTTCCTCTTCTGTGCACTGTTGGCGTCAGCTATAGTCAGTTCATTCAGAGACTGCATTTCGGCCTATATATTCCACCTCTTCACATGGACCTGCTCTTCAAACGTGATTGCTCAATACTACTCGGACCACAAACAGAAACCAAAACACTTCCAACACCAAGATCTTGTCACAGCGCCTACAGATTCTGCTTACATATGTAAAATCCATTTATAAAGATGAGTAGATATAAACATTTCATTCTGAGGTAATAAAAACACAGTGGTTCTTATTGTCAGGTGATTATCCACTAATGAACACATAGTTATGAATATGATATTCCATTCCTGCCAGTATATCCCCCTAAATCCTACACACTAGACCTTTAATGCACTAAAGAGCTAAGAATTTGAAAACCAGCCAGAGCGCTGTTCACAACCTGGAACCCAAACATTGTCCCTGTTAATGATTAATAGCCATTAGTGGAGTTATTAGTCAATAGTTAGAATCTGTAAATGTTCTTTTCTTGTATCCTGTTCAATATTTGAAACTTCTTTATAATCACTCATTTGACTGAGGCCGAAAGGAAAAGAAAGCACTCTGCCTGCTCCATGAGGGAGTGTGCCTGTCTGTAGGATAGACTGCTCGATTATAAAGCATCTCTCTGGGCTCCATCATGCAGCGTGACAGTGAGGACGCGGCCCTGGACCGGTGACAGCACCCATAAGTCTCCACTGGGGCCCCTGGCAGGCTGTCTCATGACTCTGTGCAGGTGCCTCCTGTTCCTACTGCAGTCGCCAGCCAGCCAGTCAGCCCCTAAATGGCTCTTCTCCTCCTCCGTCTCGTCTCCCATCGTCTTTAAGCTCAGCTCCATCACGTCACTCAGTAAGATGTTCCACAGCCATGGAAGGGCTTAGCGTACGACGCCATGTTTAGTCATTAGCGAGCAGGAGATCTTGTGAGTGGAGCTGTATGCAGTATCGGATGTCACATCTGACAACAACTAGAGAGAGGAGCAGCATATGTGTGTGAGTGAAGGGGTGACGGATCAAAGAGGAAAGCATGCCTGTGTTAACCTTCAGCCTGGTGATGGTGCAACTTCAAGAGGACGCTGCTAAAATAAAGATACACTTGTAAAACTGGTGGGATTTGAAAACAGGTTGTTGGTTTCCTGTCAGATGCATCGTTAGCATGAAACGAATTAAGGAGTAGTTGGGAAATGCACTTGTTGCTTTGTTGCTCAAAGTTAGTTGAAAACATCGATACCACTGTTTTATGTAATTTCCCACCACATTCTCACTCCCAAGTCATCAAATAACGGCACTTTGTCACGCCCCTCAGCATCTGATAGCAACGCCCAGGACACCCTGTAGCAAAATAAGACGCACAGCTGAAACACATTGTGACATGTGGTTAATGTTGTGAAACAGTCGTGGTTAGGTTTCGGCAACAAAACGACTTGGTTAGGTTTAGATCAAATGTTTGGGTTCAAATGGTTTTGGTTATAATAAATACATTTGTTATGTAAGGTAACGTGACATAAATAGGTTACATAACTGAAGTCAGTGTGCGACAACCTTACGTAAATGGCATAATGTTACATTCATTTTCGGTTTCACACTGGATGTAGATATGTAAGATACATAACATTATTTTTTAAAAAAAATTTGGCTTCACACTTAACGACTTAACGTAGGCATGTAGGTCTAAGTTACCTAATGTTACGTTAAAACAACATTGCCTTAAAACGAAAACAACTTTTAGTTTTGAGACGTGCATAATTTTGTATTCATTACATTACGTGATGTGACAGAGCATTATGTTACGTTAAAACAACATTGACTTTCAAACGGAATATGGGTACATAGGTCTAAGTTGCGTTACTTTGCATTACATTGCGTTGCGTTAAAACAACATTGATTTCTGGTTTCGCACAGGACCCAGGTTTGTAGACCTAAGTTATCTAACATTACTTTAAAACAATGTTGACTTTTGGTTTCACATGGGATGTAAGTATGTAGGCCTAAGTTACTTAAAACAACAACAACTTTTGGTTTTGAGACGTTGTACATAGGCCCGACTTTCGTCATATTATGTGACGTGACGTTATGTTACCTTAAAACAACGTTGACATTTCGTTTCAAACAGGACATGGGTACATAGGTCTCAGTTATGTTATGTTACATTGCGTTGCGTTGCATTGCGTTGCTTTGCATTGTGTTGCGTTACTTTGAAATAATATTGACTTTTGGTTTCACACGGGACGTAAGTATGTAGGCCTAAGTTACTTAAAACAACAACAACTTTTGGTTTTAAGACGTTGTACATAGGCCCAACTTTCGTTATATTATGTGACGTGATATTATGTTACCTCAAAACAACGCTGACATTTGGTTTCAAATGGGACGTGGGTACACAGGTCTCAGTTACGTTATGTTGCGTTGCATTGTGTTGCATTGCTTTACCTTGAAATAATATTGACTTCTGGTTTCACACAGGACCTAGGTTTGTAGGCCTAAGTTATCTAACCTTACTTTAAAAAACGTTAACTTTTGGTTTCACACAGGACGTAGGTACGTAGCCCGAAGTTACATAACATTACGTTAAAAAACAATGCCTTTTGGTTTCATACAGTTCATGGGTATGTGGGCCAACAACGACTTTTGGTTTTGGGACGCAGTACGAAGGCCTAAGTTACATTATATTACGTGACATGAAGTGACGTGATATGACATTACATTATGTTACGTTAAAACAACATTGACTTTTGGTTTCACGTAGGACAGAGGTACATAGCCCTAAGTTATGCTACATTACATTAATACAACACTGACTTAAAAAAAATGGGAACATAGGCTTAAGTTGCGTTATATTACGTGACGTGACGTGATGTGACGTGACGTGACTTGACGTGTCAGGTTTTGTCTGATCCATCCACCTCACCCCTCTCCCACTCTACACAGACTTTCTTGCCCGTATGCCACGTCAGTTGCTCTTAACTTCAAGAATTGCTGGGGATAAGTTCAGATAAGATCAGATGGGGCTGAGTTGCTGGAGCCAACAGCTGCTTAGCTTGGCTTAGCAATAAAGATTAGAAGCAGGGGAAATTGCCATTTTATTTCATACAAAAACATGTTCATTTTACGTTAGCTTGTGTGTTTGACTATTTCTTGAGCACTGTTTTCCAAGAGTCTTCGCTATTTGCCTGGCGATAGCTAAGTTAAGCTAAGCTAACTGGCTGTGGCTTCGCATTTAACAGGCAGACGTGATAGTGCTATCAATGTTTTCATCTGACTCTCTGCAAGAGAGCAGATGTCTGTTCCTTTAAAACAAAAACTACACCGTGAAACTGTTTTTAAAAAATACTGACGCAAGCGATGACAATGAAAAAAAGATGCCTCTTTTATGCATTTGTTTTCCTTCTGCCTTTACGTGTGTGGCCTATGACACATTTGTCCTCTCATTCTCTGTGATTTGATCGGTATTTGATCACCTGGCATGGACAGGCGTACTGATGAGGACTTGGTGTACTCTTTCTTTATTGCAGTCAGACAGCTGTCCAACAAATAAATTATTACTCTTTCACTTGATGCCTCCACAGCTGCGATTTGTCAAAACCAGGAGGGCTGCGATGAAAAATAAATAACTCGACAAACAATTAGTGCATTTCATTGCTTCCCAAATACCAGACACACGCCTACGCGCGCACACACACACACACACACACACACACACACACAGAGTTCTTATAAAGGCACTGGCATGACATGTGTGTCTATGAGCCAGTTGGACTCTGGTTGTAAAATCTGGTTTGTAAGGAAACAGACCAAACACTCAAAAACGCAAATGTCCCACTGAGTCTGTAAAGACCTACTCAGAATGTTAGCAGAAAATCACAGCTTTTCCCAAAATGCCAAAAACACAAAGGGGGTCTGGGTACTTACAACTGCGTAGCTGGGGTATGAGAGCAACCACTGCTAATTGCCAGAGCCCATAATGTTGACAGATGTCCTGACAGAGAAATGTGCAGAGAGCCTGGAAATGCTCTAATTTCTGCTGTCTAATATTAATTTACCTGGATACTAATTCAACTGGAGGAAGTGGTGAGACAGTGGAACAGCGTCGGACAGCAAATTTAATGATCACGATCAGAGAAAGTAAAGGTGTCATAAACAAGAGTTAGGCCTCTCTTTATGTAGGAAAACAGACACGTCCGTTTCAATTGCTGTAAACGTCTTTGCCCTCATACTTTCATGTGTCCTTTATGTTGGCACAAATACTGCCGATAGGTGGCACTAGAGGGCGGAGTCAAACGTGTCAGACAACAACAAACTAGGCGACAGTGGAGGAGCTTGTAATAACATACCTTCACACAGGGACAGTGTTATAGATGGTGGTGGTTTGCAAGGCCAATAAATACATCGCAACATGTGGACGGAGAATTCTCTCCAAACAGGCACAAACACAGACTAAATGGACACAGAGTACAAAAAGAAGGCTCACACCTTGTTTCCACTTACCTCTGTGACTGGTGTCCATAGATTCATAGGGATGATGCCGCCAGTGCCCAATGCAAGGCAGTGCATTTCTTCGCAGATGGGTAGAAACCTGATGCTCTTGGAACATTACTGGGACAAAAACAGGACCAATATTGCATGGTAACAAATTAGTGAAGATGTTGACCTGCCAGGTATGTGGCATGTTTTGTGAAATATTTAATTAAAAAGATGTATGAATGAGTCATAATGAGGATCTGACTGTATATAATGTATAACCATATTTTAGCAGAATAACATTACTCAGATTCACAGTGTGTTAAAACTAGATAAACGAGTTATTTTTAATCAGACAAACTCACTTGACAATCAACAAAGGCAACTGAATTAAAGGAAATAGCCTGATAGCTAGTTAGCAGCCTGTTAGCTAAGCTAGCACACTGTCATACGGTCTCTCTGAAATCCACCGCAAAAGGTCCATTTTTTTTTTACATACTCGAGGCCAATTCCGGACTAAAATATTATGGAGCGGAGGAGTTTCACAGGCACATCGGATATCGCAGAGATTCCCATAGGAATGAATGGACTTCTGGTAGGCTTGTATCTGTACACATACGTAAGTGGAAACGAAACATCAGTCAGTGTCGGTATATGTATCTAACGTTGAGCATAAATGAGCCTTATCTCTCTGAAAGTCAATCAAAGTGTTACTTGAGGTTTTTACCTGTTAGAGGTTTTTTTTTTCTAATATCTTATTCAATTGAATTCTTTTCCTGTCTGCCTGGGATTTAACAGTTTATCCTAAAGGTACTTGGTTCATCTTCTCTTCCCTCTGTCATTTTAAATTTCTAGAGATACAAAGATAATAATCAAATAGAATTGTAGATGATGCCTTGTGGTCCACCACATGTTGGTTTTAACACGGTACTACAACTTTCGAAAGGTTTCGAAAAATGCATTTCAAATATTCAGTGGACACTATGCGTGACAGGGGTTTAATCAATGATGATGTATTAGATTTTACAAGAAAAGCTCGTGTTTTGTATCTATAATTTTAGATATAAAGTTACCAGTAACTACAATAATTAGACGGGAACTGCCCATTGGTCCGACCATATTAAACTCATTGTTCCAAAGTCCATTCCGAAATCATCATGATGCCCTGTGGTTAAGGTCTGGTTAGGTTTAGGTACAAAAACCACTTGGTTAGGGTCAGGAAAAGATCATGATGTGGGTTAAAATGAAAAAGAAAGTGACACACACATAAGCTGTGAGCCTGCTTCGCCTCAAGCCTTTCCCAGCTGACCCAGAGCCGGTCGCGGCGCACCATCAAGGTAGAAATATGCCCGCCGGGAGCCGTTCAGCACCGCGGACCGTCGGACTAATGGGATGTCATGGACCAATGACATGGACTCCAATTAGACAAACATAATGGGGTAAAGAATATAGTTTTTGCCTCTGGAACGATGTAAAGGAGAAGCAAAATGTATGACCATAAAATAGCACTAAAGTGCAGTATTTGAGTAAATCTATGAAATCACGTAACATATAACTGATGATATATTAACCCTCTGAAACCTTGACAAAGTGAGTTGATTTCTTTTAAAAGACATGGGATGAGCAATGAAAGAAGAAATGACCCCCAAAAATAGCAAGAAAGCAGCAAAAGGAGAAAACTAAAAGCAAGAAAAAAAAGTTAAAAACAATCAATCATGGAAATGACCTGGAAAGAGTGCTTACAATTTCAATAATTCAGCAATAATATATATAATAATAACATTAACAGGTGTAGTATTTTCCTACCTTTTTTCTTTTTTCCTAGTTTTTTAAAAAATTTTCTCTTCATCTTTTTCTTCAGTTTTGGGGTCATTTCTCATGAAGCTGCTCATTGCCTTTCCCCCCATGTTTCTGAAAGAAATTGCACTAATCTCCTTAATTTGGTTCATATGTTTAAATACTTGCAAAAGGCATCCGAAAGCAGCACAGGAAAAGTGATGTCGCTCCAGGTTTCAAAGGGTTAATACAGTGTATCTGTGCGTATGTCTGTAAAAGTGTGTGTTTATACTGTATATGCGCATGTTTGTACGTACGTATGCTTGTGGATATATACATGTGTATGAACTTGCAGATATATATATACACACATATACTTCTGTACATACAGTTTATTTATTGTGTGGACTGTGTTGCTTGTTCAATTTATTTTTATGTTTGCAGTGTGAGAAGGGTGGGCGAGTTATTTAACTCTGATTTATTATTTTGTGGCTGTGTAAGCAATCATGTACAAGTCCTAGTTTATGTTTTATTATTATTGTTTCAGTTTTGATTAGTCAGTGGATGTCAAATAACGGATCTCTAATCCCAGTGTAAGAAACAGCTCACAAGTTATCCTTGAGCTTTGTCTGCATTTGAAATGTGTCATATTTCTGCTCTGTTGGGAGGATATTTTGCTTTCAAGCCAGCTGCAATCCAAATATTTTCTGAGAGATTTCATTGCCCTGAGGCGTATTTCTGCTAAATCACAAACACCCAAAGGACCGAATTAGCACAATTTAACAAATCTGAGCTGTAATTACACACTTTCACATTACGTACTGCCATCGAACGTTACAAAACCATTGATCTAGTAGAAATAATACGTAAGATTGTTCAGCATTTGACTTCATGTTACAAGTTCAGCAAGTGAAAGAGGGGGAGAGCAAGATGCTGCACTGATGTTTGCGCCATTAAAAACATGCATCCTCTTGTGAATAACAACAGAGCGCCGTCCAAATGGGCCGTTGTGTCGAAACCTTAGATCACCAAAGGGAGAAAGAAAAACTTTTTGCAAGTTAATGTCTTCCTTTTGGAACCACTATCACACACGCATCTTGAGAAATAAAGTGCCATCTGACTCCTCTTGTATCTACAGTGCAGGTTCAAGAGCGAAGCAAGATGAACTCAGGATGGGTCAGATAAGTGCGTCAGGAGCGCGTGTTTTTCTGACGGTGGTCATCGAGAGGCGCTGCAATATCCATTAGGAACGACGGTTCTATGGACAAATAGAGCAGGGTGTCTCGGAGGTGCTGATTGAGCCGGCAGATGGAGTATAAATTATGATGAAAAGGCATCAGCAAGGTTGACCCCCCTCCATCTATGCTTAATCTGCAGCCAAGGAGAGATTTTTATTTTCCTTGCAAGATCAGGGGAAAAAAACGGCCAGGGAATCATTCTGCTAAACCCTCGGTTGGCAGGCTCCGTCTCGGAGTGGTTCAGCATCTGTTGCTTTATTTTCCAGTGGAACTCTCAGCTCTTTTTTTTTTGCCTAAATGATTTCTTGCACCATGTGAAATTGATTAATCTTTCATGATAGCAGAACTAGCTTTAATCCTGAAAATGTCCCACATCTTGAGACCAGTTTATAAGATGTTTTGGCACTTAAAACCTGAGGCGCTATCAGTTTAATGGAGGTCGGAATAACATATCGAATGGAACGAGTTTGTGTGAATAAACATGGATAATGGCTGGTTCTGGTCTGGTCTGAAAATGTCTGTTCTTGCCATGTTGTGGTAGTAAAGTTTAGTTTAGTATCATAGCAATTAAGCACATGAGTCGTAAAACAGAAAACGATACAAACCTGTGATGAAATACAAACTGAAGACACACATTTACTCAGGGCATTAGTATAATACAGCTGGCCTCTGAGTCCATCTGAACCTTGAGCAAATACTGCTACCAAGGCTGTACAGTTCTCTTCATTTGTTAATTTAATAACACTATTTTCTCCAGAAATGTATTTTCAAAAAAACTAAAAGATAAACAGAGTGCAAGAACAAAACCTCCCAGGCCATAGTAACTACACCCAGCCCAGCCACCAGAAGAAAATGTTGGCATTGTAAGTTTCTGCAAATCACGAATATGATACATTTGTACAGTTGATGCATATCATATCAACATTTCTAAACTGAGTTAGTGTATAGACCCGTTTAGGGCTGATGTCACAATGTCGCAGTTTGTCAGCTGGAGGCAAAACCTGCCTCTCCCCCACAGGGCTGTAGGCTACATAGGAGTCTTAAAATGTGGTCTTGTTGTGTTATTGGGTCATATTGAGTCATGGCTCAGAACCAGCCGCCACTGCCCGTCAACAAAAACAAAGACAACTATGGTTAGATGCGATGAGACCAAAGGACTGGACGGAGGCGAAAAAGTATTTCCTGTTGTAGGGATGAATCACGTTATGTGTATTAAGGGTTATCATGTCCACCTCATCAGAAACTGGGGAGGGATTAAGAGGAACATTGGATTTCTACATAACGCTAACTTTTTAGCGCGTTAGCTTACGTTAGCTTTGATAGCAAAACAAACTGGAGGAAACCGACACTCTACACTAAAATGAGAGCCCTGTTGGTTGAAGAAACGGAGCGTTCTGTTTCTATATGATAATATAGTATAGTATAGTTAATCACACATTAGCTATGCTTCCATCAAAAAGTGATTTGAATCATTGGGAAATGCGCATTAAAAGAAATACAAATCCTGTGCGTTTCCATCAAATGTACAGACTTTGGTGAAAACTACGAACTTGCACGAGTTTTCTGCAGAACCGGAAACACAACAAGTCTCGCATTCTTCTTCTTCTACGTTTTCTGGCGGTTGGCAACCAGCTTGTAAATGCATTACCGCCTTCCCGACCCAGAGTGTGGATATCACCACAGAGAGAGGTGCGCTACGTCAGACTTAATTCGAACATAACTGTTTCCATCCCCCGTTTTGCAAATCAACATTTTTTCGAATCAACCAAAACCCGGCTAAAGCGAGCGTATTTTAGTTTGTGTGAATCAGGGGATTTTAATTCGAATTTTGGCGTTTCTATCATAATTTTCCGATGCGATACTTCTAGATGCGCATCTAAACAGTCTGATGGAATACATGGCTAATGACTCCGCTCGGCGCTCTGCTGCTCCGTCTCCACAGACAGAGTGACCAGAGTGCACTCCGCCACCCCGAGAATGCGTTGCTCTCTCTACATTCAGACATATGGGAAGTGAACACCAGGCTCCCAAGAGAAAGTCCAGGGTTTGGGGCGTCGGTGGCTTAGTGGTAGAGCAGGCACCCCATGTACAAGGCTGTTGCCGCAGCGGCCCAGGTTCGACTCCAGCCTGTGGCCCTTTGGTGCATGTCACTCCCTCTTTCTCTCCCCCTTTCACACTTGTCTGTCCTGTCAAATAAAGGCTAAAAAAATATATCTTAAAAAAAAAAAAAAAAAAAAGAGAAAGTCCAGGGTTTGTCAGAACCAACTGCCACTTCCCCAAAAGGAACTGCGGCATAGCATAACACTGCAAAAGGTTGAGTCCAGCTGCCTTGCAAACTGATGCCACTTGGCAACCTATCATACCACTGTGAAAGGTGGCTTTTGGCGTCAGTTGTCTGATGCCGAAATCACTGCCAAAGCAGTTGCATTTGACGACTTCAGAATTAGAACAGGCTGGTCTAGCTGCACCACTGCAGGCCTCTGTTCATGACCAACAAAGATTGTGATTTAAGGAGACGAATATCAGTTGTTTTTTATCAAGACATCACTGCTTTCCCGCTGGGATAGTGGCATGAAAAGTGATTGTTTTTTAATGAGACTTTGCTGCTTTTCTTGCCCAAAAATTGGCACACAATGCTATTGTTTTTTAGTGAGACATCACTGCATTTCCAGCAGGGAAAAAACAGGTATATTAAGCCAAAACATGATCTTTTCTTAACGGTAACCTGGTGGGGTTTATACCTAAACACACGTTAACCAAAGCATTGTTGAAACATGAAGTTTCAACATATCTGCTACATAATAATGTGTAAATGTATCGTATCCGTGATTTGCAGAAACCTACAACAGCAACATTTTTTCTGGTGATTGCGTTGCAACACCGGTCAGAGATCACAAGTGAGGATGACACAATTCTTTTCACTTCCACAACCTGACTCAGAAGACGACAAATAAAAGAGCCGAAAACCATTTCCAATCCTGCACAGTCAGTTGCAGTGAAGCCTGACCTCTTTCCCTGTGACTCCATCGTGCACCTGTGCAGCCGAGGACCTTAGGGACGGTCCCTGTTCAAACCATGCTTGGGGCCTCGGGCTTCCCTGTCGTGCCTGATGAATGTCGGTGAGTCCCGGGGTCCTCTCCCCGTAGGTGTGGGTCTCCCTCCAGAGGCCCGATTAAAACGGCCTGCTCTCTCAGCTGTGTTTGCCGCTTGTCAAACAGTCTGGTTTACGGGCTTCATTAGTGGAGGAGGTGGGTTACATATGGGGAGTGTGTTTTACTGCCACTGGCTGTCTGTAAAGTCCAGAGATCACGACTTGTCTGACACTCAGTAAATCAGCCAAGCTTTTGCACATTTCTGTGCAGTCATGGAGCACAAGTGCAAACCGGATGGGAACGAGGAAGAGAGGAAGGCTGTTATTGTTACAGAGCAGGTTCAAGAAATGTGAAATGCTTAAAAGTACCACCAATACAAAACTGAACACGGTGAGATTTTATGATATGTAATCAATGTACTGTATGTGTAAAATGTTTTATGGGAACCGTATTTTGGGTGTTTTTTATGTGCAAGCACGAGTCAATAATTAGTTCAGTCTGATTTTAATCTGCAGCTTTTCTGCAGCTGAGTCCTGAGGGTTTACTGTTGAATAAGTGTGGCTTAGGTTAAGCTCCGTGTTGACATCATACTATTGCAGGTCATTTGCATATTTTGACGCTTTCAGAGTCATTCTATGGTAACTGGTAAGTTTTTTTTTTTTTTTTGTTTTCAATGGCTTAAGGCCCGCATTTTGTACTCTTTTAGCATTAGGTAAAATTAATTAAATAATAAAATTACCATTTTTTAATTTTGTAACTATTTTCTGTTGAACTGCAATCATTTTTCACATTTATATGAGCTAACACTCAATAAATATTGCATAAATCTCAGAATTGTTTTGTTTTTAGGAGCTTAAATACTCCCGTCTTCATGGGAAATGTGTTAATAAAAATTGTTTTTTTGGGGAGAAAATGTATTTGTGTACATAAGTTTCATGTTCTACCTGTTACACCAGTGTATCTCTGCATGAAAATACTGTACTGTTCCTTTAAGTGACATTTGTAAGAGGAAATGACATCATTTCTACTGTGTTTTGAATTTCTGAAAAATAATATATATATGTATTTGGTACGTTTTTCTTTCAAAACCTTCTCTGTCAAGCACAACATATCCACTCCATAATGCAGAAAATATGAGGAAAACAGTTTTTAAATGGACTAACTTTAAATTTTCAAAATGTATTTGTGTAAAACATGATTTTTTTTCCATTTAGCTGCATGCTGAGTGTGGTGTTAGCTTCGACTAAAGACAGAACTTTGGCAATATCACTGAATCTTTTCCACCCTTTTACATTCCTCTCCGTCACAGGCTGATATGTGGATATGAGTTTTAAAAAAAATCACTGCCTCAGCTTGCAAAACATGTTTTATTGCAGGTTGAACGTAGTCTTAATGCTCTGAAATGAAAACTTCTGCACATGGTTATGATCAAAAATTTTAGAATTCCAAGGTCTCGTCTGAACACTGAACATGGAAGGGCTCTGCATGACAACCTTTAAGGCTACCTGTGTGTAAATTTTCAATGTTATATAGTCATACATTTTGCACACTAAAAAACAGACAGTTGCACAAGTAATAAAAATAATAACAACAATACACTAGTAAAAATAATGGAAATCGGCTCCTGATTCTTGTTATTTTACTTAAATGTCAAACTAGTAAATAATTAAACTGAACATCCCCTCTAGACATGTTTTAAGACACAGAAAATACTGTACTTGGAATAAAAATTTGTGTTAGATATGGCTGTTACCTTCTTAAAAAACACCTACTTCCTCCGACATTTATGAATATGCAAGTTTCCACATCACACTTGATAAGTTGCATATCTTGGGGTCACAAATCCTGCTCCTACATACATGTGTTAAAAATTAAAACAGAATTAGTGATGGAAAATACTTAAAATATGCAGTATGCTTTAGAATCTGAGATATCGGCAACAGCAAACGTGATGATAGAGCCACAGAAGAGGTCAAACTCCAGCAATACTTGTGGTACCAAAAACAACACGTTTCAGCTTGTGGCTTTCATATGTGTCCTCATACAACACATTATAAAGTGCATAAAGAACCATAGAACCAGCAACCTGAGAAAATCATTATCATATGAGCGCAAGACGTGAGGAGCCTCTCAGTAACCACCAGTGTCTGTGGTTAACATATTAAAGGAAAGTGATAATGGTTTTACAGGGTGTTTAGAGCACTGAGAAAACTACTATAGCCAAATACAGACTCGCTGACATTACTGATGACACTTGCTAACAAGGCAAAGGTCAGTTAGGAGACTGAAGTGCTGACATTTGCTAAGTTATGGCTGTAAAAGAGATCATCAGTATTTTGTTTGGATTCACTGTGACACAATGATGAAATTCCTGATTTAATAGTAGAAACTCGAGATGCAAAAGAGTGGTCTGGTGAAAGCACAGTAGATTTGCGAGTGTGTCAGTAATGATAAGAATATTTAGTTCCATAAAATAAAGGAAAATGTAAACTGTTAAATAAGAGACCACTTGTTCTACATTTGGGAGGCAAATATTGTACTTTTTACTCCACCACGTATATTTGACAACTTCATGTTAATTTGCAGATTCAGATTTTTAATACAAAATATTATTCAACTAATTAATTGTGATATATTATTATAGGTTAAGGTAACCAACACCATATAAGGTAATTAAAAAAGGCCTCACATGAACATGTCAATGCATCACCAACTATAATTTATTAATTTTATATATGATGGGCCTTTCTGCGTAATGAGTACTGTTACGTTTTGTACTTTAATTACTGTTGCTTGCAACGGAATATTTTTACCATTACTTTTACCAAAATAAAAGATCTCTTCCAGCGGGGGGAACAAAAATGGAAAGAGCAATTTAAATATTTAAAATTTAAAAAAATGTAACTTCTAATTCTGAATAATGACAGAGGTAAAAGAAGCATGAAAGAGGTAAATTAAAATATAAATTGTACTTTTATTTTTAACCCTTGGTCACCATCAGTGGTCGGTCAGACACACCTGTGATTGGTTGAGAGGAAAAGGAAACAAAATGGCGGAGAGGCGGGCAAAGCGAAGGGGCGGGTTACCGGGCAAAACAGGCGGAAAACGGCTAGTGGAGGGCGGGCTGGATATCGTCGGAGTCGCCGACAGCTTGGAGGAGGTGGCAGCTATCACAACATTTTACCAGGTAACGTCAGCTGAGTCGTCTGGAGGTTGGTGTTCCTGTTTATTTGCGGTTGTTAGCCGCTAAGCTAGCGGAAATAAGGATGCTAATCGCGAAGATAGCATGCTAGCTAAAGTAGGTTATAACGGCTGGCGTTTGCTAGCTAGTCTCTGAAGTTAGCTTACTGAGTTAGCTAACAACTGTGAAGTTGGACTCGACGCTTCAAGGCCAGACAGACCCCGCAGTGAGCGGGAAAGCTGTGCGGGTACTCTGGTGAAGATGTTGGGACTGTTCAGGTGCCATTGGTGGACAAATATCTGGTTTCATGTCAGGTGAAGAGTTCAGGCTCTGCTGCAGCGGCATGATAACCTCCTCTCTCCAACACACAACGGTAAGTTGTACATTTTATTTCTTTATTGTGATAGTTACTTTGTGCACCAGCAACATTTGCAATGCTTTAATTGTGTGTGTAAAAGAGACTATGTGGGTACATTAAAGTGAACTGCAGTGAGATATGCTGTGTTGAATATTGAGGATTGTAGTGAAGATTTGCCAAGGGGACCTTGACATACTATGTATATTTAAAGAATGTAACTAAGAAAATGTACTCAAGTACTCCACTTGAGTACAGATTTGAGGTATTTGTACATACAGTACCTTGATTATATTCATTTCATGCGACTTCATACCTCTTTTTCACCACAATTCAGCTATAAATATTGTACACGTTACACCACTACATTGATTTTGTAACTGTAGTCATCTACCAATCAGGAATTTGCATTATAAAATGTGATGCGTTGTTTACGCCAGCGTATATACAATTAGAGCTGAAAGGATTTGATGACTAATCGTTTTTTTGATCAACAAAAGATTAAAACTATTTTTATAAGTGACAATATTTTTTGTTAATCAGGTTTAGACTAGGAATGCACAATAATATTGGCACGTCATTGGTGTCGGCCAGTATTTGGCTTTAAAATGAACTTTTAGAATTGCCTGACGTGCATTTTTGTATTTTGCGGAATGTATCCACCTTATTTTTCACGGAAACATGGAGGCAAAACAGAACGCAGCCAGCTTCCGTTTTTTTGTGTGACACTTCCGGTCCAGCATTCTTACCACTGTGTAAATGGGAATCGCCTTGTTGTTTACCTTGCTGAGTTTAGCTATATATATATATATGTATATATCACATATGTATTTTTCACGTCACTATATCACCGTTTAGACTAATCTGATGTTTGTAAAGTCTATAAACACAATGACAGAACAAACATTACTATTTCTGTGTGCACATTTTGAAATTAATAACGTGGTTATCGTAGATTAGCTGGACTAACCGTTAGCTGTTAGCCGTTAGCCGTTAGCCGTGTCTGTAATAACTCACTAAACTTACAAAGTGGCCCGTGAAAAAAATATTTTCTCCAGCGGATGTCTTAGTTACAGCATGATTGAGCTAACTGGAGTAGTTTCATGTTGTATCCGACAACGGGAGGCTTTTAACGGATGACGATCTTGATGTTAGCTTTGCTGCTAGTGTTAACGTTAGCTGTCCCTGTCAGCTGCAGCCACTGATGCTTTCTAGACATCGTGATTTCCCAAAACTGAATAAATACCACACATAGCAACACAAAACTGCTTTGCTAGCTCAATCATGTTGTAACAGCTGGATGGTTGATGCGTACATGCTGATTCAGGTGCTATCAGAGTCGCTCCGCGCATCACTATGGCTTAATGATCAACTCAGTCAATTAAAACAACCTGTCCTGTGTTAGGAGTGCATGTCGCTGACAGAAAGAAAGAAAGAAAAGGGAAAAAAAGATAGAAAAGCAGCGTACACCTCACACATTTATTTCTCACAGTTGCGCACATGTTTGGCTGGCATGCAGAAGCACTGTCTGTGTCGAGGGTGCGAGCCGCAGCTTCAGCTGCTCAGGTAGAGAGGCTTAGCCCGGTGTGTTTTTTTGCTGATTCGGTTCTGCAGGTTCTCTGCTGGTACACTGGAGACGGGGATCAAGCAGTTTGTCTCACGCGGGATAGACTGTGCTTTTTTGGTTCATAGTTTATGATTGACGTGCGATTTATTCGCGTTTAGAGGGAATAAATTTCCGTTATAACGGAAACGTGGGCACAGTTATCTATATAAAATACACAGACTAACTAACTGATTGACTAACATAAACAACTGAAAATTGAAAAAAAAATAGCTTGCACCGCTAGCTCCGGTAAGGGAAAGCATGAGGGAAAGCGGCTGACCAGAAGTCATGCACAAAAAAACTAAGTTGATCACTATTTACTTCTGTGTTTGAAAATAAGGTGGATATTACTGTGTTGGAGCCATATGTTTGTGTTAAGTATATTATCCTGCTGCGCCACTAGGTGGCTTTTGTCACTGGCTGAGGCAGGCCAAGGTGTTGAAGTTCATGCCAGTAAGCAAAGGTGTTGCTGATGCTAGGAAGCAAACAGTTTTCGGAAGTGGTCGTATTAAGATATGGCTGTATTTATTGAAAGTTTGTGTTGAAAGTTATTGGACGTTATCCGGACATTACGGACACTGGTGAGTATAAGTATTGAAAGGTATTGTATTTCATGTCTCCATCTGCTGTTGGGCCATCACCATAATATGATGTTAATACCATTACAGAAGAGACTTGATGATCACTAAAATAAGGCAGGGAAAAAGTGGATATATCAATATCAATATTGTTATCGGCCAAATTAGTTGTTATATCGGCATATTGGCATAAAATCCACAATCGTGCATCCCTAGTTTAGACATGAGATGACATGAACATTTTATTTCATGATGGTCCCGGTCAAGATAATTGCGATTTTCCTGATAATTATAAAAATATGCTTAAACTCTTAAAAAGCACTAAAACATATTTGAATCACTTAATCTTACAATGGTTAAGAAACAAATGTTGTTATTGCATCATGGACAGGACACACATCTTTTCTAGTGAAAAACAACAACCTTAAAAAGCCAAGGCTTATTTTACTATTGCTCTTAATTAACTTGTGATTAATGCAGACTGTCAAGCACTTTACTGATGCATGCCACCACTTGGACTGCTGTTATAACAGGGACAACGATGGAAATAAGTCCTGGACTTTTTTGTTCCATCCCTGACATGTTTTTATTGTTTTAAATTCTATGTATTGCTTGTGTCAATAAATCAAATCAAATCAACTTTTGGAAATGGCCTTATATTGCAAGATAAGACTTACTTTCGTGAAGACGTATCCAGCTCTTTGTGTTAAAATTGGAACTATTTAATATTGCATACCTTGCCTGCAATGAGAGTTATGATTAAATTTTGCAGAGTGACATATAAAAGACATGAGATGCCACTATGGTTGTCGATGTTCAATTGTCCTACGTTCTTTTTCAGACTTGAAGGGGCTCAAGTTATCCAGAGAAGCTGTCTCTGTGCTCTTACTTCACCCACAACCCTTTGATACGTAATTTAGTAACTAGTAAGTCTATAGGTAAGACATGAGAGAGAAGCCTGCTTTACATTATCTTTCAATATAAAATATTTCCTGTTTTATGGTCTCTCTTTTATTGCTGGTTGACCTGCAGTGTCTTTGGTGTTTCTGGAAACAATATTTAAAATGATCCTCATAATGGAAATTCACCTCAAACAACTCAGTGAGAGTGTTTTTTATCGCGATCCACAATTGAGTTGTGTATCATCCCTATGTTTGGTTAAATAAGGATGGCAATATATTATTTTACAATGACAATAGAGCTGTCAGCGATTTACAATGGTGATTTACAAGTGAAAAGCCTCAGTAAGGTTGTGTTGTTGTTTTTGTTTGTGTTGGGGTGCTACATGTCAAAGTTTAATGACTGGAAATAGAAATGAAAATGTTGGTTTCTCTATGTGAGGGTTTTTTTGTTGGTCGACCACTGCAGTCCTCAGTCTTCTCAAATTAAATTATTTGACCTTTACCAGAGAGCTTATTATATCAAGTCCCACTGCCACAAATCTTATATTTGGACTTACTGGCCAGAAATCTGCACTCTTACCAAATATCTCCCCTAATGCAGTGGGACATAAGAGTGCCTAATGCCAGTGAGTGAATACATATGGGAGCAAATTTGTTCCATCTCTTGGAGATTTAGTTGGAGGTAACCTTATATTTTCTGAGTTTTTCTTGTGGGGAGTCGACTGACTGAGGAGACGGGACAGGGAGTCACAACAGAAGCCCTCATCTGTTCTACTTAATGCAGACTGACTATTGGCTGTGACTGCCATTTTAATTCTCACCCAATCAGGCCACTTTCACTATTGAAGTGCTGGAAAATAGTGATGCAGGCTTCAAGGCCCGTGCCAGCGATGGCAGACGTGCTGCTCTGTGGTAGCAAAAGCAGTTATGTTTCCCAAGACGTATTTCAATTTAATGATGCAAGGAAAACGAGGGCTTTCCCTTGAGCTTACTTTTTGACTATTCCTATTTTTCAAGCAATTTCACCTGTCCACAGCTGGGCTCAGATCGCAAAATGATGTTGTGCTGAAGCATGACATCGATGTCTTTTAGGGGTTGTTGTGGAAAACTGGGAAACAAATGACTTCAGTCTCCACTGAGGCATTGAAATACCTGTATGTGGGTGTGCTGTCACTAAGGGGTTTTTAGTGCTTTGGCACTGAGCTGACAAGCCAGCAAATCTGGCAACTTCTGTACGTCTTTGCCGGTTTTCATCATCCACTTTCCTGGTGGTCTTCAACCTACCAAGTTAAAGCATTCAGCCGGCTAAGTGCTCGGAGAAAGACCTGGCAGGGACGCAAACCTGGCAAAGTGGCTTTTCATGCAGAGACAGAGGAGTGTGTGTGGCACATTGCACGCTGGTACGTGAGTGTGTGTACGGTGGTGGTGGAGGGGAGGGCGCCTAGTGTGAGAGCAGGCAGCTCTGTCGTGAATTTAAACAGCTCACTGAGGACTAAGCACTGGCAGCCGAATGTACATCTGAGGTGACGCGTCATATAAAAAAGGCAGCGAGCGTTTAATCTCCTTCTCCTTGAAAAAGAGCAGCTCCCTCTTTCGCAGAGCTCCCAAAAAAAACACTGCATTCTCCAGCAACGCAGATGGGGGTTGAATAATTCATGGCAACACAGGCAAAGTGTCCTCATGCTGCAGTTCTATAAAAATAATCCCATAACATCATCACACTCACCCTATTGCTTGCGGCGCTCAAACAAGCCAGCTGGGAGAGGTCGACTGGCCTTTAAGCCTCGTGACTCAGACTTCATTCACTGAGCCTCCTCTGCTCTTTGTGAAGAAAACTTTGTACAAAAGAGAGAGGCATTTTGATAAAAAGGAACTTAGATTTGGGGTTATTTTGAGAATCTAAAGATGCAGATGTGTCGCTGCAGCCTGACCACATTCATGAGAACGTTTTAAAAATGATCAAGACTAAAGCTGAATGCACGCTTCCACTGCAGAGCCGTGCTTATTGCTGCTCCCAGCACCAATAGAGAGTGCTGAGCTGCAGCGTGCCAACTAAAGTAGTACACTGAGTACACTTTGCACCTCTGCGTTAGCTTAAAATTATGTGTTGCCACTCACTACTTAAACTTCTCACCTGAAGAGCTAATCTCCACAGCTGTGGCTTGCTAGGCAGTATTGTTTTTGCCGTTGTCTTTATAAAGACAGTATCGTGGGACATATTGCTCGGGGTATTTCTCCACCTAAACAACTAGTCTCTCCTCATCAGTTCTTCGACACATGAGAAACAGGGATAGCAAGAGGCGAGGAGAGGAGAGGAGAGGAAGTCGAGCTGCCATGGGAGCAGGGATGTTCAAGAAGTGGGGAAAGAATGCGTTTTGTCAAGGTTGGTGAGGCTGGATATAGGACAGTAGTGTGAAGTGTCGCTGGGCGGTGTGTCCACGAGTGCTGGTACATGCCTTGCCGCCGCCAGTGTAGGGGTTGTATGTGGAATATATTAGTTGGAGCTGTTTCGTAGGGGTGTAAATCACAAGTTTTGATATAATATCAGTACGTTTTCTCTTTGACTTTTTCTTAGGTGCTTGCTATCATCTTGGCGCTGGGCTGGTTGCACTGTTTGAATTTTAGGAAGGAGATGGGCTATGATGGAAACTGACATAAGTACCATGGGAATTTCAAATGAAGGCGTTATCTCGAAGATGACAATATATATTGATGTTTTAACTTTGCATTGATGATATGGGAGTGTTGATTTTTGAATATTTGTCCAGATTGATGTAGCGTTAACACCCTGACTGTTGGATGCAAGCAGCTGGTGCTGGTGTATTTTGATCTTAAAGGGGAACTACACCCATTTTCAGTATTCATTAATGTTGTTCCTATGGTCTCAGACAGTCCAAAAATATTAGCAAATATGAACAACTCTCCAAAATGCAAAAGCAAGAGTGTTAAAACTCAAATTAGTGATGTAATTGGGTGTAAAGTCTGGAGCTGCTCCATAGATGATGAATTGGGAAGGATATTACAGATGACACTAAGAGCACCCGGGGGAATGTTGTGAATACATGGGTAAATTTTCATACTTGTCTGGTGGGGTTGGGTGGTACATGACGATGTGCGATATGTCGATATATTTTCAAGCAAGGTATAGATTTAGACAATACCGTTTATATCGATATAAATCAAGGTACATAACGCCATTCTTTGGAAAAGCCAGTGTGCATCTACCGTCTCTCACACTCTCTGCACAGCTTCCCCCACTTACTCACTCACAAGTTCTCCATCAACACTCAGAGAGACACAGAGCTGCTCCTCTGTTTAATCTCTGTTCATTAGTCTACAGTGTGACATTGGTCTGTATGTTGCACAAGCTACGCTTAATCAGTCCAGCACTGCCCTGCTGGTTTGTGTGTGATGTGGACCATAGTGTGTCGCCGTTCCTCTTTGTAGTTGTAGTCTAATGTGTGACACTGAGACAGCGCCTGGATGCAGGCGACAGATGTGTTGTAAAAAATGCAGCGACAACACAGACGTTTCATATGGATGTATATAATGAGGACAAAGGGACTCTGTCTCCTTCCCTCCCTCGGCCTCTCTGTTGATGCTCTGTGCATAAATAAATAAAAATATTTAAATCATTTTCCAGCACTAGATTCATGTGAAAGGCCAACAGATGGAAAATGACTGTTTGACTCCCCCTACAAAGATTTTGAATTTGTTTAAACTACAGTGGAGTTAGACCTACTTGATACTTGTACATTCATGTTATGTTTTGTGTCCTGTGCTGCAACCTTTTAACCCTCTGTAGCTCCTTTGTTATGTGCAAAAACATTACTGTCAACATCAGCATGCTAACATGCTCACATTAACATCCAGATGTTAAGCAGGTATGACGTTCTCCATGTTTACCGTCTTAGCTCTGTTTGCTAACATTTGCTAATGAGCATCAAACACAAAGTGCAGCTGAAGCCGATGGGAATGTCGTTAGTTTGCAGGTGTTTGGTCACAAACTAAAGTATTGGATACACTGACATGATGATGGCTGTAGATGTAAAGTGAGAGAATCAGCAAATTCATTAACATGTAATGTGTGGAAAAGACCAAAATATTTGTACAGAATTTGTTGGCAGTCCATCCAGTAGCTGTTGAGATATTTCAGTATTGATCAAAGCGGAGGACCAACAGATGACATTCCTGGATCCACACTGCTAGCACGCCTAAAAATATTTGACTGAAACAGTGAAAACAAGGAGGAAAGAAAGATAAATGCTAAGTGTCGGCAGAGAGGAGATGGACTGTGTGTTTCCTGACGCGAATGTGTCTGAGCTCAGCTTCCAAGGGGGCAGAATACTTGTTTTGGCCCTTTATGTTCGTCTTGGCAGAAGCAGCATTAACAGTTGTCCACCCCTTCCTTTAATGTGCGTCCAAAGTCAAGTTGAACAATTTCATTAGAGCAGCACTTTGCCCTCCTGGGATACAGATAGGGAGACAGCTGACAGGGTCGAAAAAAGCACGGACTGATGATAAAGGATAAAAAAGCAGCCAAAATGAGGTGAAGACTGAATTGGTGCGATATTTCACCCAACCTGACAGCACTGTTGTGTTAGATGTAGTGAGTGCAGTTGAGTTAGCTTTGAATATTTTCCCTCACGTCTCCCTTCTTTGGAAAAGTGAACTGAGAGGTGAAACAATGACAAACTGACACCTTGTGGCTCTTTGCCAAACATTCCCCCTCTGGAGTGATGTGATCTCCCCCACAGAGGATATTAACAGTGACCCCTCATGTTCATAATGTGACCCACGGACAACCTTGCCTCTCTGTCTGCTCGGCTTGTTCCAACTCCAGTCAATTTATTCAAGGTTTCCCAATTTGGTTACGATAACATGAACCCTGAAAAGACATTTACATTGTGATAATATTACGGGCCAACTGCCTGGGAGCAGTACTGTTTAGACGTGTAGTCAAAAGCATAAGCATGGAATCAGTGTTTAATCCTGTTTATTATTGTTTCTATGCAGCGTGGAAATATTGGTGTAATGCTCACGATTCCGTGTTAACCCGAAGCATAATTTAAGAAAAAACTTGTAGCTTGATGGCCCATTACTTTTGATTTTGATCTGCATAGATCTGTCATCTGTAAAACAGTCTGAAGACATCACGTCAGCGTAAAAAGTCACCGTTGTTCATGAAACAGATGATTGTTTCTCCAGACATGCATCACTGTGAGCACCGCTTGTAATGAAGCTCTACATCTATTGATAGAAATACTTCAAAAGCGCCTCTGTTGCCAGTGTTTGCACAAACAGGCGGCACGGTGGTGTGAAAAAGTGGCTTTACAAGCACATAAAAGCGGATACAGTTACAGCACACTGGCTTGTGGTCAAAATCTCCTAAATGGTTAAAACAACAGTTGGGTTTGTGGGTTTTTTAAAATCACCCCTTTCTCCCTCTTGAACTCGGGTCAAAAGAAAACCGTGGCACACTATGGTTGAACTTGAGTCCATAAAAGGAGTTCAGCTCAAAGCGGTGTAATTTATGCTAAATGGTTGTGGTTGAACATGATATTTCTATTTCATTAAAGCAGTTTAGTAATGTAAACCTGCGGAGAGGTCCTTATGGACAACTAAACAACAACCGTGACATGATATTTAGTCATACTTAAAGTGAAATCTGCAGTTAGTTAATAAATACCATATTTATCCTTTGCATCGTAATGATTGTTGGGAAAATAGGGATGCACTGGGGAGTAATGTTGTATATCTGCAGAAGGAGAGTGATTGAACTAATGTTCTTTATGTCGGTAAAAGGCTGGGGCTCATCCAGATTTCACGTGCACATAAACACACACGCATAGCCGTGGCCACATCCGTGCGCTCTAGCCCCATGGGCCAGGGTGAGTCTTTTTCTCTTTGTTCTAGCCGAGTGCCTGATTAGAAACATCAAGCATAATTTCCTAATTGGGCTGTCCTAACCACTTTCATCTGGAGGATACAAGGCGAGCAGGTACAGCCGTAATCTAATAACCATGAACGTGCGGCCCGCTCCAACAGACACATGTAACAGAGGATGTTCGCCCTGTGACTCAGCCTTTTCCATGGAAGATCTGAGTTATCATCGCCGGCATCATCCCTCCCCCTCCAGCACTGCATGGCCTACAGCAGAACCACTGGTGTGTGTGTGTGTGTGTGTGTGTGTGTGTGTGTGTGTGTGTGCGTGTGTGTGTGTGTGTGTGCGGTACCTGCTACAGGCACCTGTGTCATTAGCGTGAGGAGCTGTTGCTCTGGATGCACAATTTGGATATTGTCTGTGTCCTGCAGAAACTTAAAGCTGCATTAATCAATGTTTTTTCTTTAAAAAATGTATCAATTGATAGCGTGTACTGTAAAAGGGATCAAGCTCTAACCCGTTGATTACCAAACGACAGTAGCTGTTTATCTCAGAAGCTGATGAAGACTAAAACAGAGCTAAAAGGAGAGTGAACGTTTGACTAACATCAGGCTGGCTAGAAAAACAAATGACTACAGTGTTAATCTGTACCTGCCAGCCTGTCTGTGTAACAACTGCTTGCTCATGTTTGCCTTAACTTTGATGGCGACAGCATGTCAGTGTTGTGTTTACAGCTTTTTGTTTCTCCACCTTGTGGCAAAAATCACTGGTGCTGAAAAAAAAAGGTGTTCTATTTAGTAAATGAGATCAAATGAGATTTTTCGGCTTGTTGATGGCCATCATCTTATCAGCAAATAAGATGACATTCACAGATGGCAGTGGCCGATGTTTTTCTGTTGGGTCACATCAACTTTGCACAGGCTAAAAAGCATGGAAACTAACAGTGTCCCATCAAAAGGACGCAGCAAACTCACCAGGGCTGAAAATTAACACCCGCCAAGCGCCAGATGCGGGTTGATTTTCCATTTGGCGGCTAAATCTCGGAAGGCTATCTGCCACATTGGTGGGTAAATGTTTGTACCAAAAATAGACATGTAATACATTTTATATAATAGGTATTTGACAGTGGCTAATAGCAGACCGGCGCTCTGTTTGTTGTGTGTCGCGCTTAAATTGCTCCCCGCTGCATCAAGGAACCTGTAGGCCTACTCGGAGGACACGCGTGCACATAGACGTATCGCTTGCCTAGATCCATGATCTGCTGTAGTAAGCAAGCTGTCACGGCAGGCGTCATGTGGCGACATCTACCAGGTGTAAGTAAACCACCAACAAAACGAAAAAACACAGATGAGGACGAAGCTGAAGCTGTAACGTTACAGAAAAAAAGAACGTTTTGTGAGAAATGGAGGTTCGGCTGTAACAGTGTTTCAAGAGGCTGGCTACACTACGATGCTGAGGGTGCAGTAATGAGCTGTAATGTATGTTAGCAATATGCTAAAAAAAAAAAAAAAAAATGGAACAATTCGCTTGTCATCGGTAACAAAACGATGAAGCTGGAGAACATCCGTGACCATGAACGCAGCAAGTGTCACTATGTTACTGCAAATTACTGTTATGTTTGCAGTACTAATGTTTGAAGTACAAAGTGCAAATGGAATTTTGAGCTCAAAACGTGATAATATTTAACTAATTTTGGTTCAAATTCCACTCTGGCCTCTCCTTTAAGCTTGTATTCAACATAATACTTTATTATCTCAGTGAAAAGTACTGAAACAAATGTGACAGAAAAAGGCAATTCATTATTTTGGCTGGTAAAAAATATGCTTGGCCAGTGGATTTTTTTATCTACCAGTCCCCTTGACCGATGAGCCAAAAAGTTAATTTTCAGCCCTGAAAATCGTCAGGGGATGTACCCTACTGTTTCCCTGATAATGGCGCATTGTAAACATCAAATCAGCGTTGACATCAGCAGTAAGAGAGCTTGTTAACTGCAACTAACAGCTCACGGATGTTGCATTTAGTTAATTAGGATGTGTTAAAGCTGTCTTTGGCAAAAACAAGTGTAGAGAATTTAAGGTACAACGTTCTTATGAAGTGTTCAAATGTAATCCTGCAATTTTTTTTTAAACGAGTGTGTTTATTAAATTCGCAATAAACGTAAAATGTTACATCAGAAATAACAACAAGAAACATGTAAGAGCATGCACAGTAAGGCATTGTCTGAATAACAGCCGCCACGACAAAGAGCAATACAATGAGTACTTTTTCAAGGTTCAAAATAAATAATCAGAAATGTATATAAGTATTCACAGCCTAAAGGAAAGAAAGAAAATAAAGAAGAAAATAAATAATTATGTTGCTTTCAAGAAATTAAGACAAGTTGACTTCTGTAGCCATCTCCCCCTCTAGATATGTCATAACATGTCCCCATATCTTAACTAAAGAAGAATATTTACCCTTAATCACAAAGGTAATCTTGTAAAATTTAGTTTTTGGCAAGAAATTTGAATAAATTTAGCTGTTTTAAAGAGAAATTTGTTGATGTTTTCAGAGCAATATCAGTAAAATAATTCATTCATTCATGAATGTGTTTGATTGAATTTGTGCTGTTGAAAGATGTGTAACGAAGGCTGAATGACTTTAAAACAGTTCGGTATGTTTTTTTTAGAATGAAGATTTCTTTGTTTCCCTGACACTAAAGGGGGAATAAATAACCAGAAAAAAATAAAAAATAAAAACCCTGTAATTTTATGTTATTATGTTATTTTAAACATCTGTAGCGGTTTCAGTCCAGAATTTTACAATGGATGTATCCCTGGATAACATGAAAATGTCTTTCTTTTTTGTTCAGATAAAAAAATGAAATCCCTCTTGTTCCTCCTATTCTCCTATCCTATTCTCCTCCTATACATGAACCTCAAAGCGCATGAGATCTCGGAAATTAGGATCATTATCATAATGTCATCAATCTTCCCTTTACTGTGTGTGACTGTCAGGCTATATATTCCCCATCTACACATGACAAAATGCTTTGTTTGTTTGATTTAAAAATTTACTCAGTGAAACATGTTTCAAAGAGGCACAATTATATAGCACATAATCTTTGTGGTTTCTGAGTTCTGGTGAAAATTGTTTCTTTTGCAGTTAATCAACATTGTCTTATTAGTTCCTAGTATAAAGTTGTCGCAGGTTGCCCCCTCAAGCAACTGAGAACACCCAGAACTGGTTTCTCAACAGCCGCAGTTTATTTGTATTGTAAAATAAAATGCATCTGCTCTTTTATGGCGAGTCAGTTTACAAGTCAACATGTTATACCACTGAAAGCAGTGACATAAGTCTTCAGGTTTTAACAGACACGTAGCTTGACCAATAAATCCAAACATTTAATATATACACATAATATACATACTCCAAAACACATGCTGGTCATGAAGCTTTGGCCCCAGAGCTCGCGACCCAGGTGAGCCTCACCACGTCCAAACACTCTCACAGTATTAACACATGTACAATACAATCAGCTGCCCACATACCATAGTTCACCCCTACCATGTAATGCAGCCTCAGCTCTGCGGTGGCCCAGGGAAATATATTGCCTCATGCTGCAAGGCAGTCGGCGTCTAGCCAGCATGATTCCCCATCTGAACTCGGCACCTTCTTCTGACATCAGCAGCAGCGCGTCCAGCTACCTGAATACAGCACAACCATACAGCGAAACTTTTCATACAACTTCATAGCTGCAGCGCTGTATAGTAACATTACCTACATTTAGCCTTAGTGTCACATAGTCAGACCTATTTCTACGGCACTGTATGTGTCAGCACTAGGGAACGTTCTGGAAGCGTTCATTACAGGGGGAAAAAACGCTCTTGCTTATTTGTATTTTTTTCAACCAATCACAGTCATCTTGGGTAGCACTGAGCCGAGGATGCAGCAACGGTGCTCTTGCAAAGTAGTGTCGGTGCAGAACTTGTTTTGATGGAAAATTTGCATGTAGGGAGGCCAGCGCTGTCATTAAAATGGCAAATTCTCTGCAAATGAAAAGACCACAAAAAAACAGTAACACATCATTGTCAATGCGTGGTTTAACTTTTACTGTTAAAAATGACCAAGACTCTAGACTCTAGCTCTAGAGGAGTCATGAAAACCACAATTTGTTAGCTATATGTGGCTCTTAAATAATTATTATTAAGACGATATCGCAGAAGCTTGTTTGAAGTGGAATGGATCAGTAAATTTGTAAAGTCAGTGTCAGTATCACTGGCGCTTTTCGCTGCCGTTTAAAATACGTTGCAAATCAACTCTGACTATCCCTATCAGAAAATGGATCAACGTCAGGCATGAGAGTTCTGCGAGACAGAGTCTGGGCTTTTCTGAGGTGCTTTCACAAGTTCTTTTATATGTTGTAGATCTTTACAACAATTCACTCAAAGAACAAAGCAGTCACGCCTTATTTCACGATCCAAGTCTTCGTCAAAACGTGCCATTTTCAGCATGTTGGTTGTTAGCTCAGAGGTTGTTCTTGTTGTTGTTTCTCTTGGAGAAGGGGATTTTAAAAACGGTAACAGATAGCGGAAGGGAGAGAGACTGCCAGCCTGATTAGCCGGCCAGTTAGGGGTAGGCAATATGGCCCTAAAATAACATCACAATATTTCAGGATATTTTTGCGATAACCATATTTTTGACAATATGGCAAATTAAGTAAAAAACATAGAATTGCTGCAGTTTGCCTTCAGATATTCAGTAAAAACCAAACAAAATGATCTAATTTCTTTAGTTTGTGAACAACAACAGTAACTCAGAGTGAGATTCAGATTCTGTATACAGTATTAAAGGGCCAGTGTGTAAAATGGGTTGAAAACAGTGACATCAGTGGTCAGATTCTAGATTGCAGGGCTCACTCGCTCACCCCTCCCGTCGGGTAAATGACGGTGGCCTCGTAGGGACAAAAAGCTTTGCGCAGACACGAGTTTTTCAGGAGTAGGTCTATCTAGCGACGAGGTGAATGTTTATTTAGAAATCTAAACCATGTTACGATATTGTAATGAATCCCTCACGCGCAGGAGACCAGAGGAGCGTTTGAGAAAAAGGCCAGTTTATTTGAGCTCTCCAAAAACTCCGGTAACACTCCAGGGGGTAAAAGACTCCGTCCCAAACGCTGACTCTTCTAGCGTAACACACACACTCCATACACACATACCCGCTTACAGTACCTAGCGGGGACCCCCTCCCCTCTCTGCTCCACCAATCTCCAGCCCGCACACTGACTGACAGCGTAGCCTGTAAACAGAGCTCAGCTGTTTATTTAGCCTAGCGATATCTCCGGACTATAGTAGCTGCAATGGACGACTTTGAACGCGATTTTGAAGAGTTTCTTGTAGCGGACACAGACCCAGAGCCATACCTGTTTGAGCCGGAGCATACAGATGAGGAACTCCATGTCTTGGATGCTGAGCGGGCGAGAAGAGAGGCTGAATCCTCCGCTCACATTTTGCTGCACAGAATGGGATTCGGTGCTACCATCGTTGGGGAGATATATCATCAGGAGGAAAAGCGCCGCAGAGAGTGCATCACAAAGAGTGAAGTTGCGTCTTCTTTTCCTTGCAGATGATGTTCGGGTTCATTCTCTCCTGTTGCGTGGTAAGTGTGGTCCATTCGCAAACTTTATAACAAAAAAAACTTTTCACTACTCTCTATCGACGAACTAGTAACACTCCCTGCTGTTTCCTCCTCCTTCCTTCCTTCCTTCCGCTGTCTTTGTTGGTTTATTTATACACGCGAAACGCGTTCTCTGGCTGGCTGGATTGTCCGCTCGGGCTGTCTTACATACATGGCGGCGCAAGATGGCGACCTCTCTAAAGCAAGGCCCTTGCTATATATGAAAGCGTAATTATAAGGCTACGAAAACCAAACGAATTTTATTTTATAGCGATTATACACTTATATAAACATATTAATGGGTAGAATATTCAGATTCAGATTCAGATTTGACAATAAACCATGCCAAATATTACACACTGGCCCTTTAATAGTTCAACAAAGTAAAATCTACCACAAATTACACATTTAAACAGCTCCCAAATACAAAAAATGTTCCCTGGGATCTATATATATAAATCAACAGGTGATTTCCTTACTTTTTTTTCCCACCTGGACCTTTATGCTCTGCCATTTCTCCTCTTAATCATCACGCTGTAACCTGTGACAGGCTGTTATGATACCACAACTATCACACTATCACAAGCCATGTTTCCATCAGCCTGTTTAGATGCGCATCTAGAAGTATCACATTGGAATATTATGATGGAAACGCCAAAATTCGAATTAAAATCCCCCTGATTCGCACAAACTAAAATACGCTCGCTTTAGCCGGGTTTTGGTTGATGTTGATTCGCAAAACGGGGGATGGAAACAGTTATGTTCAAATTAAGTCTGACGTAGCACACCTCTCTCCATGGTGATATCCACACTCTGGGTCAGGAAAGCGGTAATGCATTTACAAGCTGGTTGCCAACTGCCAGAAAACGTAGAAGAAGAAGAATGCGAGACTTGTTTTGTTTCCAGTTCTGCAGAAAACTCGCGCAAGTTTGTAGTTTTCACCAAAGTCCGTACATTTAATGGAAACACACAGGATTCGTATTTCTTCTAATGCGCATTTCCCAATGATTTGAATCACTTTTGGATGGAAACATAGCTACTGTCACATAAATGGAGTTTTTGTCGAGTCGCATTTGCTCCTGTTTTTGGAACCACCGTGGAGTCTGTGATAATTTCACCTCCAGTCATGCTTGTTGTTGCTGTGGTATGATGTCAATATGTCAGCAACTTGAAATATTGCAAGTATTTTTCACATCATATTAAAAATTATACTGGTATTATTGTAAATGAGATGATATGGCACAGCCCTACAGCCAAGGGCAGGTTTATAGCCACAGTCTTCATCTATTGAGTCAAGACTATATTTAGCCTCAGTCTTTAATAAGTGTGTTGGCAGCATGTTTAGGGTAACAAATGAGAAACAGTGAATTATCAAATTTACAGAAAATTTAAAAGGTTCATGGTTGTGGTAATCTGAAAGTCATTATAGACCTTTTTTCACAGCAAACAAATTGAAAAGCACAGGTGAAATTCATAATGCTAATGAGTAAGCTATTCCAGTAAGCCAGCATGCACATTACCAGGGCCTCCCCTAAGTGGAATGTAGCAATCATAATGTTATTAAATACACCTGTGCTTTTCCAACTATAACATGTCAAAATGTCTGCTATGAAAAAGCTCCATTGCATCGTTCACCTAATATTTTATATTTCAATATTTTCTAGATTAGGAATGCAGTAACTTATCAATGAGGGTAAACTCTCCAGAAAGAGAGTTTTAAAATCTTTTAGATTAATGTCAGTGACGAGCCAACACAGTATTTTCTACCAGCCTCAGCGGACGTCTCATATAAATGTTGCTTGGCTAAAGTATTTGTTCATGAAACTCCAAACTTTCAGCTCAAAACCTCCTCTGGGACAAACAAAAAATGCTCATGCAAATAAATCAGACTACATCAAATGCTTTGATAAATGAATGTAAACAAATGCAAGTCAGATGTGCTCGAATGCATCAGGGCGGTCCGCAGAGGGCCCTAACCTCATCACCGCAGTAAAAAGCTGATGTCAGATAGCTGTTCTAAATGGACAGCGACTTTAGAACTGTCAGTATATACTCAACAAGTGATTGAGTCATCTCTCTTTGGGGCCGTAGCTTCATATGGCACACATGTTATACACTTACACAGGGCCTCATACATCTATCAAATCTGAGATCAGAGTGTGATTGTGCCTGTGTGTGCGTCTGTGTTTGTCAAGGTGTCTCTGTGTACCGAGCGCTGTAGCATACATGTGCGAAACATACGCAACCATATGAGAAAAAAGACTAAACCTATCCCGTGGGCATTAGAGGAATGCAGATGGTGTAGAAAGGGGAGGGGGTGTAGAGTATGTACCCCGTGTTACCCCCCTCGCGGTGGTTATAAATGAAGATAGCGGGAAAGGGTGGAGCCTCAGAGGCTTTATCACGGCGCTACATCTCTGGGTTCTGCTGCGCCGACGTCCCTTAGGACAGTCCCACGACCAGGGAAAGCCGTGGGGTCAAGGCCAAACCAATAAACCTTCATCATCTATACCTCCCTCATACCCCTGTCCCACCATCCCTCCATCATGCAGGCTCACACACTCGTCATCCCCTGGCTCTCTAAATAAAGGCATGTTGAGTCTGTCAGCACTTGGGAGCGTAGAAGAGACTCACAAATCAGGAGGGAGTGGAGAAAGTTTTCTCTGCAACAGTGTTTTTATCTGATAAAAGCAGAAATTCATGATTGGTAGTTTTTGGTTTTGGAGTCTTGGCAGAACATGAGATCCTCTGTGTTTTGCTGCTCTTGTGTCAGTCATAAGATTGTTTTAAAAATAGAGATGCATGGACAAACACCTGGTACATACCCATGTAGGTCAAATCCTGCTTTTCATCCTCAACCACTTGTGTGTCAATCATAGTAATTTTGCCTGATTTACTTTTAATTGACAAATCCCTCTAGTTGTAATTATTTCCACCACCACTCTTTCAACTAAGCCCCTCTCCCACTGCACAAAAATCCCACAAACACCCACTAGCATCTGGCTTTTGTATTTAGCGGGGAAGATAACAATCAGCATTCATTGACTGGACAAATGACTGCAGTATTCACGGATAGTGAAGGGAATATGACACCTGGGTGAGCACCTTTTCTGGACAATGCAATGACACGCTGCCACAAATTGCGTGCGTCTCTGTCCAAGCAGCACTCAGACTTTGTTCTTAATTAGTCGGCAGCGAGTTTGAAAGAGTGTCTGAATAAGCAACAAATACAAAAAACAAGTAACCACTGTAACATTTTCACTGGCCTCCATGCTGCTTTCTACTTTACTAACCTGTTTTCGGGCGTGTTTGTGACATTGAATGTGTTACAAACTCATGAACATACGCACTAACTATTGGTGGAAATAGGACATGAATTGTTTAACCTGTAAGATAAATATAATGAGAAATGAACGCAGAGCTTAAGGTGACATCTTGACATGCTTTAAATTCACCAACAGTCAAAACCCCAAAGATATTCAAATCACAATTAGAAAACAGTGAGAAAATAAAACATTTATGAAGCTGGAAGCAGCACATTTTTATACGATAAATAACTTAAACAATCCACTGACAAAATATTTTATACATTTTCTGACAATTGACTAAGAGCTGGGAAATACTTGCACAGCTATGTTTTGTATACATTCACATGGCTGTTTCTTTTATACTTGTATGGGCTTCAATGTCTCCCTCAGAATTAGAATCTATAGCCCTTTTTAAATAGGAATTGTGCAAATGTGCAGGAAAGCCCAATCAGTCTGCATTGGCAGTATAAAAACAAAATCGGGGAGTGCAGCAAAATGCCGCCTACCTACTTTTGTTTATACAGAATGCGCCTTTTTTTGGGCAATGGGGGGTGTGAGCAAGTAACAAAACCGTGGCTGGTCAGTCTTTCGGCGATTCTCTCGTAAGTCGGCCCGTTCTTCACCGTCCTCGTCATCTGACGGTTAATGGCCTCTTTGTTTGTGAGGACAAGGAGGGCGCACAATTCCTTGTCTCCCCAGTTGCTCATCTTCACAGTGTCTGTCAGGGTTGTCTTTCCCTCTTGCTACTAGCTGCTCGCTAATTCCTGCTATCAGCTGTTTCCTGTTTATCCACTGCCAGTGGCTCGCACGTGTGGCGTCATCAACAGCTCCTCCCACAAGTCATCAACAGCCCCTCCCGTTGCGGAAGGCCGCCTCGGTCTGTTTAAACTAAAAGGTTCCACCAATATGACTACCCTATGAGGCGGAAAATTGGGTGCCTCGGATCAACTCGCCAATCCAGCTCTGTGTGTATAAATGCTCGCAGCTTGCCGGCAAATGGGCCACACATTCACGGAAAATCTGGCAGTGTAAAAGGGGCTTATGTGTGATGCTCACTGATGACTGGGGGGATGAACTTTTCTTAAGTCGCTTTTATTTTATTTTTGTGGCCTTTTGTGATCAGTTTTTGTGCCCTGTCTAAATTTGGACGTTTTTGCAGGTCTGTGAACACAGAGCGTAACTCCTCATCAGTGTTTTGTCCCCACAGCAGCAGTTTGTTGAGTTTGAGCAGCGGGGTGGAGAATTAATCCGTTGACTCGTTTGTGGTTGAATAGATCAGAGCTGGTCAGATTGATAAAAGATTTGAGTGAAAGCAATCTTTTAGACCCCGCGCTGGACCACAGGGTGTACGGTTTTCATGGGAACACAGCTCTTTTTATCTAAAGCAGTTTGGAAAGAAACGTGAATTAACGAACAGTTACGATTTACTTTGACTTGGCCTGGCGTTCTGCTGCTCCGTCTGAGCCCAGAGTACGCCCTGTGATCCATGTGTGATGCTCTGAATAACTAAATGGTATATGCAGTATATTCCAACAGCGCTCCCTAATGAATGATGTAGCTCCAGAAATAGGAAATCAACACGTGGAGGTGAATGGTGATACCGTAGTGGGCTGCCACAAATGATGAAATGTGTGGGGAAACCCTGGAATCACAGCCTGTGACCACACAAGGCGTTCAAATTTTGGGAGTGTGGACATCAGCTCCACTCTGAGCCAGTTTGACCTTACCCTTCACACCCTTAGCTGTGTAAACCCTCAGAGACGTTTATGTGTATCTTTTCTGAAATATATTTCCAGTTTCACTGATAAACCCTCTCATTTTGTCAGCACGTCACTTAATTTTCATCCATATCTTGAAGAGGAGAGAGCTTTAGAGTGGTAGTTCTGAGGTTTGTAGTTTTGACAGTTGATTGATGGATGGAGAGGAAGACGTGAGGCAGATAAATGTTGCGGCCAAAGTCTCCCCAAATTCTTCAGCTGCCAACGTGTGCAGGCATAGCAACATGGGAGTGACCTTCACAGACCTACAAGCATAAAGCACTCACAGACCTGAGCATGTTGTAATACATCACAAGCATAGATGAAGTCCGTACATCTACCTACAGTAGTTTACAGTGTGTGGACGTTTAGCCTAAATATTTGGAGTGGCTGTCACACCGGTCACTGGCTGTATGTACCTGCAGGGTTTATGTGTGCTGAGAATTATTCTGTTCTGACAGATGGAGCTTTTCGTTACGTTGTTAAGGTGCTCTGGGTTAATAAACTCAAGCTGCATTACAAAGCTGTACTGTCCGTCCTTGTGCATGCCAGTATATGTTCCGTCCTCATTTGTGCGTCCGCTAAATGCAGAGCTTTATGTTTCAGTGAGTATGGTGCTCAGTCCCCTCTTCAGTATAGGGGCTTTAGGTTGATTCTGTGTTGTTCTGAGACTTAATGGCAGAAAATGTAGTAAATGCAGGTCCAAATGAAAACCAGGGCGCATTGTCAGTGTGCATTACATGTCAGCCCTCTGCTTCACCTCTCTCATTGGTCGCAGAGAGCCAGTAAACTGCCCAGAGACCAAGGGCCCTTCCTAGAAATCCTGTTGAACCATCACAATCCTCCCCAAAGTGTTTGCATTCAAAGTATTACTGGTCAGCCCCCATCAATTACATTCTTGGCAGTCAGCGGCAGTGGAGCCAAATTTATTTAAGGGTGGTGCCCGGTTGAGATGCTTGCGCAGACTTTGAGGAGGGCTTTTAAAGATTTCAAGGTACAAGGGGGTGTTGTGCTTTGAACTCGCCCCTTTATCATCTCAGCTTAACATCCATTAGAATACCACAGACATCAATTGTGATAGATACTCAGCCCAGAAAGGCTGTGCTCTTTTTTTGACATCTTAAAATGATTACCAGGGTTGAAGAGGCCCTTTAACATTAGCAGGAGGGGGGGTGCAGAAACCCTCCCAGGAAAATGGCACATGGCTTCACGCTGTGGGAGTCTGGCACATCAGTTGACGCTGCTCATGCTTCGCATTAATTTCTGTAATCAGGGCTGCAGAGAGCCAGCTCTAACAGACGCAGCTGATGTCATGCCACACAACATTGCACATAAACAATGTCACTTCACACTCACTGATGTCGAATAAATACCCTAACAACGCCTCCAGTCCGTGCAACAAAAGCTCTCAGAGACTGACTTTTATAGTTCATTGAAGGAGACAACAGCAGCCATTTCGGAGTATCTGTTGACCGTGAAGGATGACCCTGTTGCCTCCTGGATGTTCAAATGCCACTTGATCCCCTTCTATTCTGTTTCTCTTCATTCTTCAAGACAACACCCAGGACAGGATGTCTGATTTGTGTCTGTCTCACTCACTCATAGCATTAGAAATGTTTCCACGGCTCAGTTCATATGCCTGTTGTGCTGCACTTTGTATACCTTCACTTCCCTCACACCTGAATCACATTTTCCTGTGTTTGAGGCTTTGTTTGTTCTCCTTGACTCGCCCCAGTGATGAATATACAGTCTACTGTTGCTGCCCAGGGTTAGATGTCCTTGTCTGGATGATTTCTTCTGCCTCTTTATCTGTGTGTGTGTGTGTGTGTGTGTGTGTCACCCACTTGTGCTCGAACAGGGCTGTAGCAAACTCCGATTCATGTCAGTAAAGTCAAATTTGGCTGTTCAGTACAAATATTCTACTATTCTAGTTCTTTAGACTGCAATCATGTTTTATGAGTGTGTGAGTTAAAATTCATGTGGTCGCATTACTGCAAGTTTATGATGGATCATTATCATTGGTGCCCCTGCCGGAACTTGGCGCTTTACACAGCATGTAATGCGCATGTCCATCATAAAGCTCTGTGTTACTGTACAGTTCAGTCAGGTCACGTACACTGCAGACTAAAACCTACAGTGACAAACTGACGGCAGGTCCAGTACTGGTTGAATGTGCATCGGCAGCTTCACATCATATCCATCTAGTGTATAAAATGTGCTGCATTTTTATTTTAAACCACGATCATCTGATCACACCTCTTGTCGCATCCTCCTCTCCTTGCACTTCTCATACAACTGAAGTTTTGTTCAGTAACAACTGTTACTACTGGCAGAGCGCAGCAGAAACACAGAGTGTTTTGCAGCTTTGATGTAGAGGATTGTAATGTTTATTACAACTTCAGTAATATCTGCTGCCTTACATCCAACTCACAGCTCTGCTCGCTGACAGCTACAGCTCCAGTCTCATGGCCCCTTTGTTATACCGCAGCCTTCAGTATTGATAGGCTGTTACTCATATGGTGTAACCACTCAGATAGAGCTGTGGATGCGACACTGAGCGAAACTACAGAGTGATGACAACCACAGACAGAAACAGCTGCATCAGAGCCAAAGTAGCACGTTTTTCAATTATTTGATCAGCTAACAGATTAAAACAAACAGAATGATTTGAAAAATAATAACGACATAAGGGTGTGACCAAGTGAGAAGTTGGTAGCACCAGTATTACCAGTGGAAAAAAATAGTCTAGAGTCCTTTATTCGTTACTTTGTTTCCATAGAGTTTGGGAAATGGGGTTCTGTGGGATGTTCAGAGTGATAATGTTCAAATAATATAGTAAACAAGTCGAGTTAGCCCTCCGAACGAATGCGTGCCAACTACGCTGAAGATGGATCGGAAATGTGAAACATGTTTTGCCGACTTTAGTTATGAAACAAAAGCCAAAGACTGTACCTTCTACAAAGAAACCAGAAATACAGACTACGTAAATGTTCTTTGCTGTTTTGGGTAAGCTGTTGAAGGACAGTGATGGAAGAATCCAGGGCACTGCTGGGGCAGCACAAGCTGGACAGTGACCCAAAACTGTTTACAGCTCTTCAAACCAGTTTTTGTAGTTTTTCAGGTAGCTCCACTGTATGCATTGTCATTTTTTAAAACTGTGATCTTGTTTCATCTTTTAATCATTCTCCCTGCACTCTTTGACTTTGTGCATTTCTACTAGACGCTAAGAAATCCCAGTGTTCTTTTTCCTTGAAGAAAACTATGACAAGATTTTTTTGTCAGTGATCTTTTTTCTATGATGTAAACGAGACAACGAGCTAAAAATAGATCTTGATAATAAAAAAACTAAAACAAAATCTATGCTTCATTTTTGTTGACGAGACATGATGAAAATGCTAGTGGTGGACTATTGGACATTGAAAGCAAAAAAAAAACAAAACGGCCATGCTTGTAATTATCTTCAAATGCTGCATGAGCAACAAGCTGGGAAACTCCAGTAAATAGTCTGCACCAGGATGTTTTGCTGGAGAGCAAAAACACTCACACCAGAGCAGCATGAGCCACTGGTGTGAGTTGTGAGCTGTAATTCAGCAGTAAATAGTCAGCCGTGTGTCTGGGTGTGGATGGTGGAAGTGTTAAATGGATTTGTGGAGTTTGTTAGTTGCAGTGGCGGCTGTTAGCAGCTAGCTCCGCTTTTTAGCCGCTGAACGGCAGCAGTGCAAGCAGCCACCAGATGCTGGCTTTCACAGCTGATCCCTGCAGGATTGCACTCTGGATTGCGAGTTTACAATGAACCTGGGGACAAATCTTAGTTGTCTCAGATTTGTTATTAGCGTCAAAGTTTTTGAGAGCATAAATAGAGAGATGTTGAGCTTTTCAAATGATGATCAGTGTGTGCTAATGACTAAGAGATGACTAAAATGTCATGATTTTTGTTGACTGAAATATTTTGAATTTTCATTGACTAAAACGAATAAACCTTTTCATCCTAAGACTAAGAGTGAATCTACCTGTGAAAATTAACACTGTTAAATCCTCTGGTCCACCTTTTGGTTTTTAGCTAGCGGCATGGCTCTAGGACAGCCTCGCAGAGCCAATAGCATGGCTGTAGACTCTGTAGAGTCATAGTCTGGTTACTCGCTGACTCCAGCTCTCTCTGAACGGCCTCCTCTCCCCAGCAGTCCAAGGCAGCTACATGTGTGCATGTAGATACAGGAGGTGCTAGCAGTCTGTATAACGAGTAATGAGAAAAGAGCATTTAAAGAGCCCTGTGCTTTTGAGTGGCAACTAGCCATGAACATCAGCCAAAACAAACCCATATGCAGGTCACACACTGGAAGTTCTTTTGTCAGGAACCTGTGATCACTTTTCATCAGGCCAGTTATTTATATTGGTGCAGCTCCAGCCTCTAATTGAGTAAATGGTACAATAGTTTTCACCTTACCTTTACAGTCGTTCAGTAGATCCCTGGTGATGTTTCGCCTCATTTGAGACACTGGATGTGAGCATTACTAAATCTTTATCCCCTTTCCGTCTTGTACAAAAAACATGTCCCACACCTGCAGTTTCACCTTTGACTAGACCTCTCAAATGATTTCCCATGAAATCTGTATGATGGCAGACGCCAAGAAAAGCTTTTTAATTTTTATGCAAATGATCACAAATCATGGCTGTGTTTTGCTTGTTTAATTTTTTTGCAAGTGGATTTAATTGATCATCATGTAGTCATGTACACACACTCATTGTTGAAATCAGTTCAAGCACAACAAATCTCTGAAATGGTGAAATGATTAAATTCCTTCCAAAAAGAGAGACTTTTTCATGTTGCACCACAGAGGAATAATTATTCCACACATCACAGAGGTCTTGGTTTGAGAAGAGAAAGTATCTCATCCCTTTATTTTCTACCGACAGATCTCTCTGCTGGCTCACTTAAGAGGTCATCCAAACCTTCACATCCATAAATCTAAATTGATGGCCGCGTCTCTCAGAAGCTCAGCTATGTCAAGACGTTTAGCCCCTGTTAAAGCAAGATTAAAGGATAAACCCAGCTCCTCTCCCATTGTGCTTATTAACCAAACAAACCACATGGCTTAAGTCAGCCTTACTCTGCTTTCAGATACACAGCCAAATTAAGGAATTCAGATTATTAATGATCCAACAACACTGCATTCCCTAGCAGATAATGGTCTCGCCGACACTTTGAAAGACTTATAAATATTTTGTTTGCCGAGTCAAAGATGGAATCGCCTTCAACGCTTTCTGTGGGAAAACCAACTCAAAGGGATGAATTGGTTCTCCCAAATGCTCCCCCTATTCCAGGGTTATCCCAGCTAAAGGAATGTGATTCTGTTTAATTAGGGAACACGAGTGGGCTCATGGGAAGCCCCCCATTTTTAATTACTGGTCCCCATGGCTCCCTGGGATGTCTCTGGCTGGTTGGGGGTCAGTGCTACAAGGCCCAAGTCATAGTGCCATGCTGCCAGAGGTTACCAGGGCCAGCTGGTTCTCAGACAGAGTGTGTGTGCATATGCGTATGTGTGTGTGTCTGTGCCAAGTCCAATATCCTCCTTACCCTGTCAAGACTTTTTTCAGTGGATGGCATGCTACGGGCCGGTTCAAAAAACATTTTCAAAATATTTGTAAACCTAAATGGCTTCAAATATTTGAACAAACAGACATGAAAGGTCGACGTCCAAGTCAGTCGAGGAGCCGTAAAGCCGTGTGAGCCCCTGCAAGATTAGTTAAATGAGCGATTCCACATGAGTTTCCAAATATTTTCAAATGTACTTTTCTAATATGGTCCAGCTCTTGTGTGTTTACGCCGCCGCCCAAGTAAACATCAGAAACTATTTGGCCATGTCGCAGATTAGAAGTCATTCCTGGGATTCGAATGCTAACTTTGATGTAATTAAAGAGAAAAGGGCTTTGGTTTAGTGTGGTCTGTAATCCAAGAGTTATATGTACATGAATGGCTTATTTTACAAGAACAGATACCACAAACGCATATGGCAGGGAACTGCCAATTGAGCAAGAAAGCGTCTCATGTGTCTGACCCACGAACTTCACTACGTACGTCTATTGATGTTGAAGTTGGAAAATAAAAACAGATTGACCATTTCACATTAAGTGCACTCAAAAGCATGTTCTGTCTATTTCTAACACCACTACAGCTGCTTAAAGGCTAGAAGGCAGTTGTGTAAAGAGAAAGACACAGGTTAGAGCCATGGGCTGTATAAAGTAATAGACATAGCCACTGTGACGTCACCCACTTGTTTGTAGACTCCTGCTTTGAAGCTTTGAGTTTGGCATTTTGACCAGAAGCGACCATATTTGCTAGCTGCTAGCTTGGTTAGCATAATGTTGTGGTTAACTGTGATAATGCTAATGCTAAGTCCTTTCAAACAAAATGTACTTACCAGGAAAACCATATATCCAACTCCTTAGAGGGTCTTTATTAGTGATGTTCCTGGCGACTAATTTCCCTGGCGACTAAACGAAAGTTTTAATTAAGACTAGTTGACTAGGCTAAAAAAGGGAAAACACTAAAACACTCAGAAAACAGTCAAAATTTAGCGCAATTTATTTATAATTAAACTTCAGCTGAAATGAGAGGCATCTTGCACTGTGCAGTGTGAATGTAAACCCTGCACATTATCTGACAATAACTCACGTAAAGTTAACAAATTAAATAACATCTCAAAAAATTGCTGCTGAATTCATTTTTTAGATCAAACTGCTGCCAAACCGCGCTGGTTTTATGAGGACATCTCTCAAGTTTCCCATCGTGCTGTTTTAAAACGCCAGTCTACTCGAGCATTACCGCATGCAGGGGGACTTAAGTGGCCTTGCACATGAATAAAACACTAATTGGTTTAACTGACTAATATTTTTGGTGCTGACTAGCGAGGGGGCGGACGTTTAATCGTTTAGACGCATTATTGCACGCATCCCTAGTCTTTAGTACAAACAAACACCGAACAAGGCATTTTTAAGGCAACCAAATTGTTAAAATTAACTTTCTTGATCTTAAAACACACTGAAATAGCAACAGCTACAAATATGCTAATACTCTGTGACTCTGGTAGTGACTTGTCAATGGACTGTGCCTGTCTGTCACTCAATAGAGGTGTAATGGTTCCTAAACCGAAACTGAACCCACGATACAAACTCAAACAGACTGCCAGAAGCAGATGTTACAAATATGCATTGCTGCCCATATGAATAGTTTTGATGTGAAATACTTGTAGGCGAGTATTTTACATTTGCATGTCGTTAATTCATCAAACCCCCAGTGTGTAAAGGCCTTCAATGTAAAGAAGGGCGTTTGAGGTCTGTTTAGTACAACTTAGCCTGAGTGACACCCGTAGCAGTAGGTTGGTGGGAACAGATGATCAGAGGTCAGAGGGTCTCAGTGTTCAAACATATTGACGATGCAGCTATTTGACCCGACAATCTACCCATCAATCATCATCCTCACCAGCGAACATGAACCATGTCAAAGACGTCTAATGACACGTTGACATTTAATGAACCTTCTCAAAATGAAGTTCACATACACTCACAATAGAAGCTTGACTGATTGCGATGCAATGAGGTAGAGGTAGTTAAAAAGTAGTGAAGTAAACACTTGGGGAAGAGTGTTTCATTTTGTATTTTGTATTTCAGTTATTCATGAGCATGTTAACTTTTACCCTCCAGGTTACCATTTACATATCAATCTCCTCATCTAACTTTGCTCCTCTAACTCGTAAGAAAGCCCAGACTTCCAAAAATGTTGAACTATGTATACATTTTTTTTTTTTTACCAACACCTGAAACTGAAAAATAGTCTCTCCATTATGACATCTACTTTAATTTTGAACAAGTTTTAACTTCACAGTCCCAACTGGTCACTTACTGAGGTATCAATCCACATCTGGGATAATTATTCTTCAGGATACGTTTTTTTTTTTTTTTTTTTTGGCCGCACACCTCCCATTCTTTAACCGTCCTGTAGCTTGCTTATCGGTGAATAGAATCGGAGTTGAAATAAGCCCTTAAAGTTTCTGCATCGCAAACAAAAGTGTTATCTTCCCACAGGCAGGCAGGAAAAACAAAGGCGGTGTAAGAGAAATGAGCGAAAGGATAAAGGTGAAAAGCTGACTACATCCTATGTTTCTGTAGAATTTCCTCCCTAGACACACACACACACACACACACACACACGGGACAACCTGTTCCAAAAGAACCATTGACCTTCTGCGTGAAAGCCTCCAATAACAAAACGAGACATCAATAAGCTGAAAACCGATACTCTGCAAGCGGAAATCACCTCGGCGCATGGAATAGCCCCAGAATGGCTGTTTGGAGCACAATCGCCATAATACTGTGAAGGAGGGGATGTGCTTCTGTATTGTGTTGGCCAACAATAGCTGACTGTAAACTCACAGCCACACCACCCTATGGATTTAGCAGTTCTTCATAGGGCAGGCTATTGTCCTGGTCCCGAAAGCAGTGCTTTGTGGCTGAGGGCCAATGTGTGTCAGGTAACAGGTGGTGGAGATCAGCGGAGATACAGAGATATGAGAAACAGAAGGATAGAGGGAGGGAAAGAAAGAGAGAGTGAGGAGGAGACAGAGGTGTAAACCTGTTTTTTTCTTTTTCTTTTTTAAAGAAAAATATTTTGATTGCTCTTCTGCCTGGGCGGAGCGGGGTTTAATATGTTCCACTGGCTCACAAAAGGCCTGTCACAGTGGTATGATACCTCCATACACTGGGCTGCAGTGGAGCATTCAAGAGCTCTGGAAACAATCCCACAGCAACCAGAAACAACACCACACCACAGGCTCAGCACACAACCACAACAACCTCATCTCCTCCACCACTTTAACGCCTTTTATATTAAATGGGTAACTCTACTACATATATTAGTTCTCAACTGACGACTGCTAAATAACTTACTCTGTCTCACATTAGCTAGATATGTCAACCAGTGGTTAAAAGTAGCCACTCAGCTAATCTTTGCTGTTGTTTTTTTAAAGCCAGCTGCTAATGCTACCTAGCTAGTTGTCAAGTGTAGTAATAAGAGATACAATAACAAGAGATACAGCAGTTATTTACCTGATACGACGTTAGAAGCAGGTGCAGCAACAATTTCTATTTTGTAATGAATTGGAAATGTTCCCATTTCTTTCCATTGCTTTAGAAATATGCAATTAACTACTAAACTCCGAAACAGTTTGATTTATTATGAGGGATCTAGCTAAAAACAGGTTGCCATTTTGAAAGTCCAAGATGGCCGCCACAGAGACTTGGGGAAACATTGGTTTTGGGGTTTGTCACACTCTAAACTTTCCAAAAAATGTATAGTTCATAAACTCCCTAAAAATTTTGAACGAAGGTTGAAATCAGGACATTGTGAACCTGTCTATATGTTAAATTTACACTACTAAATTAAAGCTACATTCCCTTCTTTTGTTATATTAACAATAGATCAAAAGGAATGTGTAATGTGAAAGGCGTTGCCAGTGACAAACCCTGCAGAGAAATATCACCACATTTGAAGTAGTTGCTTTAAAGCCACTTTAGAGGCGAGCTACTAGAATTCATATGTTATATATATATTCCAGTGGTCTAAGACAACCCAAAAATAATAGTAAATATGAACAACTCTGTCCTAAATCCAAAAACTAGAGTGCCAAAACAAATTTGTCATGATTGTTGATTTTGACAGGTATTTTAGATTTAGTCTCAGTCTTGAGATGAAAATGCTTATTAGTTTTACCTACATTTGAGCAGCTACCCTCACAGATAACCAAACCTCTAACCTGCCTGTCAACACAGCATCAAACCACAAACCTTCTTGAATCTGCATCTAGGTTGAGTCTGTCGGAGATCGGCTTTTAAGTCCGGTAGTCGGTGGCTGCTTGCTCCGCTGCCATTCAGCTCAAGTGGAGCTAACTGCTAACAGTGACAGGAGTTTGCCATCCAGTCACTCGTGCAGCATTTGAAGATAGTTACAAGTACGGCTGTTCTCCGCTTTCATTGCACGATAGTCCACCACTAACATTTTCGTCACATCTTTTCAACGAAAATGAAACATTTTGTCTTAGTTTTTACTATCAAGATCTATATTTGGCTTGTCATCACCTTGTTTACGTCATAGAAAAAAGGTTGTTGATGAAAAATATGAGTCATAGTTTCATCAGTGAAATTAACACTGTGTTGCCATCAACTAAAAAGTCTGGAGCTTCTCCATAGACAGTGAATGGTGAAAGATATTCTGGATGACACTGAGAGCACCCGGAGAAATGTCCTGAGTATATTGGTGCATTTTCTGTTTCAGGAGTGAGAACACTATAATACAGTAAAGCTCATTTGGGTGGAAAATAAAAAACAAACATTCTGTGGGTCCACAGAATCAGTGTCCCATTCATCGTCTATGGAGCAGCTCCAGACTTGATGACATCACAAGTTTGGAAATAGCATACTGGAATTCTTAATTTGGTTGGTGTTCCCCTTTAAGCTTATTATTTTGGTTATTCAGCCTGAAACGCAGCTGTCGTCAGCCTTGTTTCCAGTCACAGATGGCAGCTGTCACAACCACACTGTAAACTACCTGGCCAGCACCAAAGGTCAAACAGACAGAGCCACTAGCTGGTGAAGAGAGTGGGAAATTTAGATGCCAAAAAACCTCCCAGATATTTCTGTCATGACTTAGTTGAGGTTAAAAGGAGACTAATTACTGGACTAATATTCATCTGGAGGCCAAAAGCACGACTCCAAATTAATGTTAATGTTGCTCCAAATCTTCTGGATGAGTAAATATGCAGTTGTTTGCCTACATATTTGCCATAGCAACCTAATAAGGTGATGACATGTTAGACACTGTATTTTAAGCTCTTTCTGCTGCCCCAGAGTGGCCTAAATAATTCCTTAAAGGAATACGTCACCCACAAAATGATTATTCGTCGTATTGAAATCACCATATGAACAAATGCAATATCCAGATCACAGGAGCTGTAATTGTTTGGTAAAGGTAAAACATGTCGTAATATACCATTATAAATGAAGCATGGTGGTGCTGCAGAGATGCTCCTGCCTACAAGTCATACTCCAGATGCAAAGGAACATACTTGTTTGGTACAGACCTCAGCAAAAATCACATCATCCTCATTTTTATAACATCGTTTCCTTTTCATTTTAAAATGACCATTCCCACTAAAATGTCAAAAATAATTGTTATATGATTTTTTTTAAAATTTGCATTTGGCATACCATGCAGCCCTACTGCACCATAAACAAAGAAACCCAAAAACTGGAGAATATTCTTGATAAATTGAAGTCATAGGGGTCAGTGTTGAACAATGGCAAAACGATATAAAACAGTTTACAAACTCTCACACAACTCGTGCGGTATAATAAGTCTCATTTATATGTTCAGAACTTCCCAAACACATGCAGTTTTGCTTAAACCTTGGTATTTATTGTTTTGATATAGTTTTGCTTTTATTAAACGTGGACCCCTTTACTTCAGTTTATGAAGAATTTTTCCCCACTTTTGGATTCTTCGTTCACGGTGGAGGCATATGAGAAGTTTTATTCCTGAAATCAATGTAAAAATGGGTGAGTAACTGATATTCAACGGATCATTTTGTGGGTGAAGTATTACTTTAATATAGTTTATAGCAGTCAAATATTTTGCTGACACAATTCCTTGAGTAATTCGATTACTAAAACGCCTAGAGGCAAATTATTTGACTATTGTTATTGAGACTTTGTTTAATCCAGTACAGCTATATACAGCACACTGCATTTCGAATGAATGGTTATTTCTGTTTAAGTTTTAAGTTTATTCACTTTATTAATCCCCCTGAGGGGAAATTCAATGTTTTCACTCTTGCTTGTCAATTACACACAGGTCTGAAAGACACACATGCACAAACAGGACCTATACATGCACAAAGTGGAGAGAGTCTCAGAGTGAGGGGGCTGCCCTTTGGTCAGGCGCCCCGAGCGGTTGGGGGGTTCGGTGCCTTGCTCAAGGGCACCTCGGCAGTGCCCAGGAGGTGAACTGGCACCTCTCCAGCCACTATTTTGGCCCGGACGGGGACTCGAACAGGCGACCCTCCGGTTCCCAACCCAGGTCCCTATGGACTGAGCTACTGCCGCCCCGTTGCACAACACGCTTATGTTACTTCTGCTATTGATAGCCTACGTAGCTGCAACATGGATGTGAAGTGCAGGAACGGGGACAAGAAAACAGTGAGAGACAAAAAGGCACAGCAAAGAAAACGACAGAAAATCTCAAGGGTGTGGGATCATTACAAGTTAAAACGGAAAGACATCATAGTTCAGTGTGTATTGCCAGAGTTAGCATTCCGCTATAGCGCGTCCTCAATGCTACAACATCTGAGTAGGAAACATCCAGTGTATGCATTGAGTTCGCCAAGCGGACCCGACACAACAAGATAACATTGATGTCATGTTTAATTGCATTTAACCTTAAACAATGAGTGCGTTTACATGGACAGTTTAATTCCCTTTTCATTCGGAATGAAAGTTCATTCCTATTAAAAGTGATCTTGTAAACACCTATTTCAGAATGGAAATGGCCAATGTGATTGAAAATTCATTCTGATGTAAGGGGCCTGATCCTTCGATGTCGGCTCTTCCTATCATTGTGAAGCAGAATTCACCAAGCGTTGGGTTGTTCACCCACTAATAGGGAACGTGAGCTGGGTTTAGACCGTCGTGAGACAGGATCCGTTTCTAAATCCGAATGAAAGAATTTCTCGCACTTGTATACACTCATTCCTCTTAAAGGTCATTCTGGTCTTTCTGCGCATGCTCGTTTCCTTGCCCTCCTGGCGCGATGACATATATAGCGTGCATAGCAACGGGCTGAGATAGAGCAGTCGGACTTGTTGCACTAACCGGTTTCCATTCGCCAAAGCACGGTCTTCTATATCGCTTCTTTGACCTTCTACCTCCCTTCTCCTCCTCAACAGACGAAGCATTAGCAGAGGTTGTTGTCGTACTGCTGCTTCAAGAATATAAGCAAAACAAGCCCGAAAAGGGCACTAAGAACGGCGTCGTCAAGCATCTTGTTATCGTAACATCCACCTTGCCCCCTATCCAATCAGAAACCTTCCCTGCCCCAAACCTTGCGCAGACCAAAATAAAGGCGATTAAAAGGTGATTAAACTGATCTCCCGTGTAAACCCTCATTCAGAATGAATATTTCCCATGTAAACTACCTGAAAGAATTTAACTCCGAATTAATTCATTCAGATTTATTTCATTCCGAATGAGAAGCCATCATGCAACTGCAAACAGTGACTGCTAACTAATATTCATAAGGCATGTAAATAACATACGAGTATTATGCTTTATTATGGCTGATGAATAACAGAAAAAATGTTGCTAATTTCTCTCATTTCAGAGACTTTTCTTAGTTTCTCTTCTATATATCATTGTTGGCTTTAAATGAAGCTAAAGTAATGTAAAAACAGGCAGTATTTTTTATTTAATTACTCATTTAATCACAAGAATAATCTGTAGAATGCTCAATTGCTAAAAGAATGGATAGCTGCAGCCTTAATTCAAACATTGTGAGATCACTGGGTTGACTTGGAATCCTGAACTTCCAGCAAGCTGCAGGTGAGAGGTTCCTGAAATTATGTTTCAACTGGAACAAATATTGCAAATCCTCCAAGATATATTTAAACAAAACCAACATGCAGCTGAATGAACTGAAACTTCAGAAGTCCAGCGCGGAGCCAAAATCAACCTCTGAGGACCTTCCACCAAACCACTTGGCCTAAAACAGATCTCCTACCCACGAACAGAAGAGAGCCAGGTCTGGTCCGGTGTGGTCAGGTCTGGCTCGGACTGGACTGTGAAAAAGAAGGTGCAGGTAACATGGATAATGGATCCTGTCAGCGGAACAGTGATGTGCAAAACAGTCATGGGTCTGCCCGTTCAGATCACACCCTATCATTCAGCCCTGAGCGGTTGATCAGCGTCCAGGAGGGTACGTCCAGGGGGATGCCCTGGAGGAAATGAGGTCATCGGAACAGATCGTATGGAGTAAATGAAGTACACCATGCCGATCCAACTCTGTCGCCCCTGCATTTGACCTGTTATTCCCTTCAAATGGAACTCCATTTTTACTGTTAGAGATGACTTCATTGATATACCTCCTGGTTGTCTTTGAACGCCTACGCCACCACGGGCGCACCCTGCCAGAGGTCTCATGCTAAAACAAAGCTCCTACACATATGTCCATTTTAAGACACTCTAAGGTCTGCTGAGCACGCTCCCTTCATCCTTTCCAGCTTCCAGACAACAAGCTCACTGCAGAGCGTTGGCTGGGAGAGAAGAACAAGTGAGGTTTATAAGCTCTTTGTTTTTCTTTTTATTGGTCACTATAAAGCAGAGAGTATCAGAGAAGATGATTGAGAAAGAGAAAAATAAGAACAAAAGCTCACGAGCCAGCGTTTTACATCACACAGAAAGAGCTTGCACCTTAGCCTGTTGAACCTCCAGCACACCCTAAAGTGAGGGAATTTGGGGAAAGGGTAAAAGGAGCTTGTGTCTTCATGCCAAGCATTACATCTTGCCTTAGTCACCAACCCCTGAGCCTTCACTCTTGGCTACGTTAGGCCACATGGCCCAAAGGAGGACAGCCACTTAAACAGATGATTTTTGTTTTCAACACGACCGCAGAAACGGGAGGGGAAAAAATACAACTTTCAAATGGCATGAGGATGTCAGATTTCAGATCAAAAACTGCTGAAGGAACACACATACACAAGGATTTCCTGTTTCATCATTTATTTGTGTGTTTGTTTTCCAAGTCAACATCAACAGTATTCTTTCACTATCGTAAGGCTTTGATGTTTGCGCCAGTTTTTTCAATATGCATTATGATCTGGCGATGAGAAGGGCTGAATTACAATGGCAATGAAAACATTTTGGAGACGGAAATGTTTTTTGTTAATTAGAACTGGCAGCGAAAGTTGGTTTGTGTTGTCTCGCTGAAAGGAAAATGTTAAACACAAATGTCCTCTATAAAAGGACAGGGGTCACTTCATCCTTTGGTCTTCATGGACCCGTTGAAAAAGCGTAAATTAAAAACATCAAAGACAACGCTTTTGATCGCTGTTGATACAGTTCACCTTGTCTAAACACCTTTATTTAATTATATTGCACTTCTTAAAAGCTTTATTAGACCATATTGACCACTAGGGAGCAGAAAATGCCTTTATATACAATTGCCTTATCAAGTTCTCATCATGGATGTATTAGGAGAACTGAATACAGTGTTGGTTCAGGTGGTTCATTCCTATGAGAGTTGCTCAGTGGTGCATGAAGCCAAAGTAGTCCAACTGCCACGTATTACAATAAAATTACCTCGATGATCGGGGAATGATTGGCACTACTTCAGCACTGTGCAGCGTGTAGAGCAGGTGCACTAGATATGTGCAATGGCTGAGTGCGGACGAGTGTCGTACTTCTGCCGGCATAGCGGCTAACTTCTGGTTTAGTCCTTGTTTAACTTGAATGGAGATAAAATGACTTAATCTTGCAGCTCTTCTAAACTTTCCAAATGTTATCGGATTGAATGGATCAAATCCCAATACTGAAATAAGTCATTTTGTTGGGGCTGCGACGCTCAAAAAACTTTACCCTCTGATTTACAGACGTCTTTTCCAATGTAAGAAATTCTTTTTGTGCCACAGAATATCATGTGATGGACCACGGAAATTGCAGTACCACTGTTTGGCCACCAAATTGGCTTCATAGCCTGGCGCACTTTCTAGGGGCCTGGTACTTCTTGCTAGCTTGTTAGTAATCAACCACTGTATCTACTGTTCCCATTGGAACCTTCTGTTTTATCTCCTAATTAATTAGAGTCCAGTGATTACTTGACTTTTAGCTATGGTTCGGTCTAGAAGTGCCTGAGATTTTTTATTTACTAATTTCTGCTTAATGTCATTATCCAGTGGAAAAGCATGGTTTTACACGATGAGCTGGTCAAGTGGAAACATTCGGAGTAAAGTGGCTAAAAATGGTGAAAAACTGCAGTTGATTGTTCATTCTCAGTGTAATTGGCAGTCTTGACAACACATTCACATTGCAGGCAGTAATTTGATTTAAGAAATATTACCTCTGAAGAATACCCATTATTTGACCACCAGGTGACAAAACTTAAAGCAACAGAGCCTCCACGTACAGTTTGCTTATCAAGTTCTTATTGCTAGCGTGTTAGCAGTCACGCACAAAAACCAGACAGAAGAAAGAACAAAAATGGGTGAGAACTGATTTATAGTAAAAGATAAAATAAAAATAAGTAGACTATAGTAATATAAATGATAAACTAAGGTAAGTCAAAGCAACATTATTAACATGACATGCTGAGTAAATTTGCCAGATTTCAATGGATACTACTGTTAAATGTCCGCTCATAGTTCATAAAAAATGAGTGTCAAAACAGCATTCATGTAATAGTGTCCTTATAAATGTTTCTTTCCGCTGCACCATAACCAAATCGATCCACTCCACTCATAAATCTGGTCAAAAATGGGCTCAAATTGTACATTATATGCCCAGCTTTAGGGTGAACTCAACGTCAGACCGAAGATGGAAATGGGAAATAACGTCATTTATATTATATTACATATGGAAGTTTGTGAGGGCTGTTCAGTGCTCGGCAAAAAATATCAATAAAAAATGGCTTAAAATTGTAAAAAGCTGCAGAGAGGAGTTTTTCATTCCCAGTGGATTATGCTAGAAAATCAATTCAAACTGCAGGGACTAATTTAATAAAAAAATATCCGTCTTAAACAATACTCACAAACGATTAAAATGCCAAAAAATGATGGATGTAGATATAACGCAGATACACTGTGTGATGCAGATAGAACTCTTAAAATACTTGCGGTTGAAAAAGTATTGCAGGCTGTTCATCACATGTGTTTCGCAGAGTCCCTCATTGGCTTTGTAGAGGCAACAAAGCAAAATTGCTCTTGACATAGATAGGGCCCGATTTGGAGTGCGTTCAAAACATGCTATATCTAACAAATATGTTTGCTTGCAGTGTGTGAGTGAGTGGTATGGGAACAATTGCTCTAAGAAAAAAAAAACACAAGCAATATGCTCACTGTCATGCGAGGCAGGCTACATTGAGATAACAAAATGCCCTTAATTACTGTAACTCCAGCATGTTAAGTTTTAGTTTTTTGGAGCAAATGACAAACCAGAGTAATATGATAATAGCAGGGCACATGTGCTGTTGAAGTACTGTAGCTTCAAGCAACTGTTTAGACACAGTGTGACTGCTTCAAGTAAAGCATATATAGAGTTTCTTTAAAGGGCTCTGTGTCTGTATGAAAGAGTATACTTTAGCTCCTTTATATGCACAGGCACAAAGAAAAGCCATCGCTTTCCACAAAATGTGTCATGAAACGGAAGGTCCCACCCATGCTTTACCTGAGTTACATTCAAAGAAAGTGTGCAGAGCAGGATATCATTACTATTAAAGAGGAAACAAGGCTTAACCAGTGCCAACAACCTGCTATTAAAAATGTGAATACCTCATTGTGCTGGTGGTCTCAGGCTGAATCTTAAAATAACAGGGTTTTACATGGTTCTCACTCCCCTAGGCAGTGAGTCGTAGCCACACTTGTCTTTCAAAGATTTTGACTTTGCTTGTGATCGACGCCCTCATTCACATGCTTCCTCACAGAACCCCCCAGAAAAAGATATAAAAAAAGAGGGCTGGCGCTCTCTTACTTCTCGATTAGTATTCTGAGAGGCAGACAAAGAGGGCCGCGGCAGAATTAATAGCCTTTGACATTTTCAACTTCCTTTCCAGAATCCAGTTTGATTGGTGGGGAGGTTTTGTGTGGGTGATGATAAGAATGCCGGAAGGCAGGCTGACATTGCAAGTCCCCAGACAACTGAGTTCATTAGTAATGTCTGGCGAGATAGTTCCTAACCTGAGTCCTCTTCTCTTAAAGTCCCCGTCTCTTTCTCTCTGGGGCAGAGGAGTACAAATTCCAGCGCATTTATCACCTACATGTAAAAGCCAAGAAAAGAAATCTGGGAAAAAAGAGTTTTTAGGTCCAGACTTGATGAATCAAACACTTTCTGTGTTCGCAGTGCATCAGGTTGGTTATTTTCTCCAGGCTGTCTGAACTCTGACCACGATCCCGTCCCTGCGGATGTTGTATGTGACTTACAGTATTTCATCACAGTCTGGTCCACGAAATGATCGAGGCTGATCAGTTGTGATGTATGAGAAAGATACGCAGGCGAGATGACTTGTTTTACTCCCATGTACTGATAAATAACAGCTGCAGAGGAAAACAAATACTGTACATCTGTTAAGGAGTTGTTTCAAGATTTTTGAATGTCACAAGAAAGTTTGTGGGAAATAGTTTGACTGTGGATACATAACCGCTTACATGTAGTGAGTATGTTGTCGGCCGGTTCCACGTTTTACACACAGTATATTTAAATGTGACTCTTTTTAGGGCAGCAGCTGTTATCTGTGACTGTAATTTCACTTTTGAATGTCATGATTATCTTGACCATTGTTGAGTATTTGTTACGTTATGCCTTGAATGAATCTCACTAAATGTGAACTTAATTTGTATTATTTTCATGTAGAAACATTATCTTGTAGTTTGACTGCTGTGTGACTTTTCACTGGCCCTGGGAGGACAAAAAAAAAGCAACTGCGTTAATTTACTAAGCAGAATCATGCTTGTTAAAATGCAGTGTTTTCCCTAATGCATTTAGCAGTGGCGCTAAATGATTAGCACCCCTGATGTATCTATAAATCTCCCCATACGTCGTCTCTACTTTACAAAGTCAGAGTCTGACACATGCAAGGATTATAAAACCAACACCCACAGATAAGGGAGCTCTGATTGATCCAGATGTTTGTCTGAATTGTTCGAAGGCTGATCGGAAGAGCCGATCAGATGCCGCAAATCGTGAGACAATTTCTCTACATCTGGTGGTTCTGACACACTGTAGTTCACACTGAACATTCACTGTCACATTTATGATTTAACACTAACCTGACATCCAGCTCTACTGGCTGTCCTGAGTGCAGACACACAGTCTCTCTGCTTGCACACCACACACACACTGCACTGAATGTTTCTACGCTTCTGTAGAGGCTGCGATATACTCAGCTGTTTTCCGACATGGCATCTTTATGTGTACCAGCTCTTTCTCATCTGGATTTATCCAGAATTTGAGTTGTTTTGTCTCTGCGACTGTAAATGCAGGGATGATCAGGGGAGACTGGGGGCATTGTAGTAATTTTTTTGTTTTAATTTAATCAGTCAAAAATCTCGAACTATTTGGATACATTTTTATATGGGTAACTTGTATCTGTGTTCGACTTGCTGACAATCATCAGTTGTTTTTTGTTGTTAGAGTCACAATATTGATTGGAACACAAGATTGTCATAGTGGGCACTTTTGCCATACATGCCATCTTCTCAGCTCGATGAGTCATTTTCCACTCACCCTGCAAGACTTGGAATGCAAGACTTTCCAGCATTTGTTCCCGAACTGCTACCTCGTTACCCACTCCGCTTGCCTGTGATGTTCCTGTTTCGTCTGCTCCACAGTAAACCACTCTGCCTTCTGAGGCAAATGAGCTGCAAGATGGTCGCACAATCAACAAACGAAAACAGCAATTGTATTTTCTTTGTTAGCGAAGATTTAAAAGTTATGATAACCATCATTTTATCTTAGTTTAATGTCGTTTGAAAGAAATTGAATTGTTATTTCTTCTTCGTGTCTCACTAGAGCTATGTATCAGGTAGTGACAGCAACACTGCCCCCACGGTTCCCGGTGGTACTGCTCCGTTTGGCCTGTATCTGTAAACTTTATGGAAACGTGCAGAAATACGGACGAAATGACCGCGGAGCACGGACAGAAGGCTCCGTCCGTATCCGTATCCGTTTTTAACGTTGAGCATAAATGGGCCTTTAGTGCTCATCTAATATCAGTACAGACGGGCAGGGTTGCAGCATGGGTTGCTAATGTTAGGCTACAGAGCACGGCTAGTGGCCTGGTAATGACGCAGTGGTCTTTTTGATTTGATGACTTATTTGATTCATTGATAGAGTGAAACTAAGGCTGCTGGCGCCCCATGCAACAGAAATCACTGCGGAAGGAAGCTTTTTGGCAATGGCAAATTTTACGGCAACACTACGCCTGTTTACGTAAACGCCAGCATACTGATGACGTATCAGGGTCTTGAAGTGTTGGCTTATTACATGGGGAAGGTTTTCCACCACTACCATTTGTAACCATGTTCCGTAGGGCAAAATGGCACTCGAAAACAAGGGGTAGGGGTTAAAATATGAAATGGGATAGGATCAAATATGCGTCTAAAGTCCGTCTCGTGCCAGTGGACATGTAAATATCTTTTTATGGTGCGAAAAATTCCTACAGGAAACACTTAAATGTATCTTATTTCATCTCATGCAGACCACAAAGAGAGACCAAAGAGGTAGTTTATAAAAACAATCTAAATCTAAAAATGTTTATTTCAGTCAGCCCTGAAATTGTTCAGCTCTTGTAAATATAATGTAAAAAAAAAAAAAAAAATCCAAATAATGTTTAGAAATACTTCTGATGTCTGGTCCTGTTTTCTCTGAGGTGGGGATGCATTTAGTTGCTGCGACACATGACATCATTATTTCCAGAATTCTGGGCTTGTCCCTGCACACAGAGGTTGTTGATGGAAACATTCAAATTTTATTTTGACGAAATTTCAAACATTTGCTTAGAGCTTGTGTAACATTTTATGCAAACAAAACTTTTTGTCTGCCTAGGTGGCCTACCTGCCTGCAGAGTTCACATCCCAGCATGCTTCACTGTTTGTAAACCGAACACCACCTACGTACTGCTGTCACAGCATTAACAATCAAGTCTCACTAATTCAAATCACCTCGCCGGGTTTGTCTCCTCTCCTCCAGACTTCTCACCCTTGTCCTTCTCCTCTCCACCAGTCAGCCATTTATAAACAGTCCCTCTGCTCAGCCGCCGAACGCAGCCCAACACAAATCACGCCACATATAAACAGGAAAGTCAGAATAGCCCTGACCTCCCGTACGTTTAACATGCCAGCCAGTGTGCTGTCTGTCAGTCAAGAGCTGCTGGTCCGTAAAGAGCCTTTGTATGCGTGTGATGTTTATAGTGTTATATTCCTGTGTTTGATCTTTACTTGTCCTGGCTTTTACTCTTTTTTGTTTTTGTCTTCAGAGAATTTTCTCCCACTGCATTTGTGAGACGAGGAGCGTGTGAGAATGACTGTGGGAGAGTGTAATAGTTCTTGACAGAGGAATATCTGTCACAAGGGAATAACAGCTCTGTGGTCAGATTCACTGTGAGAGGAAAGTTCTCTGTATTAGATGGAAGGATTTGCATGGGAGTTTGGAGTTTCCACCGAAGATGCTGACTTCGAGGGTACACACGCAGCACACTTTGATTCATCCTTTAATTCCAGGCATTATTTTCATTGCCAGACACTGTGGCCAAACAAAGATTCATAATTTTGATCAGAATTTCCATACTTCTACTGAAGACACAACAAAGTTGGTCTTAAATTTCAGGCATCATTTTGAATTCAGACAGCGTTGCCGAATTTCCGATCATTCTCACGACGTAATGATTTTCCAAAGGAATGTGTGGCTGCACTAATGTAAAGGGCGGATCCCTTTAATGGTGGACATAAATCTGAGGTAATGTTCACCATGTAGGGTGTGTGCCGACAAATCTTCATCAAATCCACCTAATACAATCGTTTGATGGCATGTTTGCTTATTTTTAATTTTCATGTGATTAGTCATGTTTCTGTGGTGGCAAGGAAATGGATTATTATTATTTGGGCCAAATATTTAATGTTCCCATTATTTGAGCGAGCACATAAACAAATGCGTCATCAGCAATTCATTGCGCGTACAATAACACAGAGGCTGTTTCCCACAGTGGGGCCAGGCCTGGCAGCGGGGCTCGCCTCTGCCTTGGAGCTGCTGGGACGGAGCCAGCTCAAGGTTCAGACCACCACTGCACAGTCATACTCTGCACTACAGTACACATGCACACAGCAGTACAATTTGTACACACATGCCACCACTGCTTTGCATCATGGACACAGGGTGTTATGACCAAAAGTATTTTTTACCACCTTCTTCTGAACAGTAAATCAGCTTTTTAGTTACAACAGTCAACAGCACAGAAAAAGTAACAATTTAATGACTAGACATTACAACATTAACCCCAAGGTTTTTGAAGGACATTGTTTAGCATCCGTACATTTATGTCATTTAAACAAAACAGTAATCTATCTATGGGGCTAAAATCTTAAATCTAGGGTTAGTGCAATATATAGTTGGGTATTATTAGCATAGCTATAAAACTCAGTATCATGCTTTCAGATTATATGGCCAAGTGGAAGCATATAGAGGCTTAAAAAGAGATGACCTAAAATAGAACCTTGAGGGACCCCGCACTAATATTGGGTATCTGTCTATACGGAGTCCCGATACGATACTTATATTTTCCTAGATAATACACAGTGCACACTTTAAGCACATTATAGTTATTCAAATCAAATGTATATACTTGAAAACTGAATAGCTCTGCAGTGCATTAAGAAAAAAATCTATGCATCAAAGCTGTTACTTATAGTTTATTTATTTATTTATTTATTTATTTATTTTTTACCAAATAAGTAAATAGGTATAAAATAACAAATCTTCCTTTTAATCTTTTCAGCCTTGTTGCTGTCTCGAAGGACTTTGTCTGTCCCTTTGAGGGACTGTTCACCAGTGTTTGTTGCCTTGGAGCAGCCCTTTGCATGAGTTACCTGAATGAACTGTGTTCTACTGAGTGTTTATTTTTCGTTGTCTGTACATCTTTAGGGCGGATTAAGCTACATTAATAAATTACTCTCACTGGCTTTTCACTCCCAGAGCTTTTGTTGCACTTTGTTATGCTATGACGTTTTGAACAGACATTCATTCAGTGTCTCAAGAACTATTTGATGGACAGTAATGACATTCCCATCAGTGCCAACTACTACTAATGCAGCACCTGTGTGTTGCATTTAGCTAAAAGCACAACTGTGTACCGAACTGCGATCTCAGAGTCACTATTGTGGCTTTTGACTCCTATTTATGTGTAGTGACTTGAGAGCAAAGTTTTTTGCTGTGTAGACTTTAAAAATTAGTTGCTTTGAAAAAGTGAGATCTGAGAGCCAGACTTCTAGTTAGGTGGTTTTTAAGTGTATGAACAGCAAACGGTCTTTAGAGTTAATTTTACACTGTAAGAAACACGTTCCCACTCGTGCTGTAGGTCGTTGCCACTACTTAAAACTAGTTGCATCACTCTGTAGTTGAGCTCTTCACTGACAGACCAGAAGGTCATGACCAAAGCGCTGGGTTGTGGTCATCATTACAGCTCTGGGGAATTGTACAGGGGATGGTGATGTCACCATATGGGGCCCTCCTACACATTCCTGGATTGGACTAAAACCTCCAGCAAAGTAAAATGACATACGACCGCACTCTTAATGCACGCAAATGTCACTGGCTACATTTACACACTCAGCATAAACCTGACACGTTACCCAGAGGATTCGGGCTGTAGTGACATCTGTTTTTGAGCATTTTGTGGCACAAATGCGGTCTCTTAATAACATCCTAAACTAGGAAAAATATAACTTTCATGTGGATTTCAGTTTATTTTCTCAGGGAGGATATTCTCCCATCTTTAGATTTTATGTCAAATTATTGTATTATTGTACAAAAAATCCTACAGCCTGTGTTCATGTCTGATTCCCAACATACACATGAAATCTGATGTTTAGACATTAAGACAGCCGAATTTCTACAGTAAAACCACTTGGCATGTGACATTTCCTCTTTACCACAAAGAGATAAGAATCTGGAAGTTTGGACTTGTGTAAATAAACCCTAGTTACAACAACAAATAAAATATCAGATGCGTGTCACCTAAATGGAGGGGAAAAACAGAGATTTGAGTCAGCAGCGCAGCCATGGCGGAGCCATTGTATCCTGTGTCATCAAGATTAACAGCTCCACTGTAGCCTGGATGTAGCCTCTGGGACGGGGGAAGTGTGTTGTGAAGTTATTGTAGTATCTCAATTCATTTCGTGGGAGCTTTTCCAGAGGAGACCCCCGCTGATCACTCCTTCATTCTCATGCTCTGACATGCTGCGCTCACAGAGAGGGAAATCTGTAACCTGAGCGAAACATATCGACCGAGGGGAATACTGAGCAGTGCCACAGCGCTGGTCATCTGGTGCAGAATCTAAATCAAAAGTGTGAATGGGACACGTCAACAGAGGCTGCTGTGGTTCTCCGTCAACTGGCGCTAAAGCAGTGTGGCAACAATATGATTTATTTAGGCGCTTGTTGAGGTGATGCTGGCAAAGTTGTGGTTGAGTCATCATCTCTGCAGCTCTTTAATCTGATGTCTGTAATGTGTGTGTGCACGTTCATTATTTATGAGGTTGTTTGTGTGAGTGTGAGTGTGTGTGTGCTGTAGTTTGGGAAGTGGTTAGGGAGAAATACTGATTTAATCTGAGATATTTCCTTTAGGTGGGTTGCTATTTACAGAACTACTGTAATGACTTAGAACGCAAACGCCAACAAGCATGCCGATACCCATCGCCAAAGCCTGGCCCACGGCCAAGTCTGAGCTTTGGACTGGGTGCACAGACGTGCAGCGTGACCCCCAAATAACAGCAGTATTGTCTGGATTACAAGGCAGTAGTGAGGAGGAACACAGTATGAGTTTGGCAGCTTTAAAAGTATTTGTCTATTGTACAGTGCCGGACAGTCCGTGGTGGACCTTCACCTGACCTTGAATTCAGCCAGCCTGGCACAAACTCCATGCCTGGTCGGCAAACTTTCTTTAGCTGCAGATTAGACCCAGCTCGCTGTGAACCCTGGTGCTGGAGTTTGCGCTGGCTGAATTGAAGTTGCTACAGCTGCTACTGTGAATGTCGTCTCTGCAGCTTCTGCCTGCTCTCCCCTTGCTGAAATAAAAGTCAGAAAGCCTGGCCGACATAAGATATGCATTGTTTTTGGAGCAGTGTCTCATGATATAATCTGTAGAAGTGCATGATTCAACTTTTTCTCATGGTCAGGTGTTAAAAAGTAAACAAAATCACTATAAATTGTTATATCAAATTGCAGTACCCAGCGTCACGACCTAGCCCTAATATTTACTGTACAAACATGAGGGTGATGTCAGTCTTCCCATCTGTCTCTCAACAAGAAAGTGAACATGCATATTTCCTAAAATATCAGAGTCAATCATCCCACAAATAGATTTAGTTTGGCACTTCTTGGAGCAACAGTGTGCTACCACAGCACTTCTCAGCGCACAGAAGGAGCTTTTAACCTGCTCTTTGAAACTAGTGTCCCAACTATCATACTGTGCTCTCTCTCTCTCACACACACACACACACACACACACACACACCTTCCTTTACGCTCATCAATCATCCTTTTTCCACAGGAGTGTCCTCCAGGATTGAGTCTTAATGTCTGTTATGAAATCTGGACCATGTGTTGTAAACCAATATTAGTTTACAGTCCCTGGGCCTTTCAGCCTAGTTTGGTCCTGTGCCTAAGTACTTCTCAAAATCAAATCCATTTATAATGCAGTGGTGCATGAACATTTGCTTTCCCTTAAAGGCCTGAGCTGGAATCGAAACGGCATCATTAAAATCACCCTGCCGGCTTTGTTATAGCATACGTCATCGTGCTGAAGACATTCTTTGAGTGACTGACTGACCCAGACTCTGGATTTAACTGCATTTTGAAGATATTTACAAACAGGAATAAAATATATCTTTGTTTTCAGTTTCCACTGGAGGCTGAAAGTTGCTCATTTCCCACCGTAAAATCAGTCACCATAAAATTGTTTCTTCAAAATAAAAAAATATATATTGGGGATTTAATGCAGGAAATATTTATATGAAGATGCAATGCATTTTTCTCACCACTCCCTCCATCTTTTTGATTTTTCTCAACTGCAGTTGAGGGACTGATGGCTCCTTCCCTCAAGCCAAAATCCTAAAATTATGACAGTGATGAGGGAGAAGGTGTGGGAGACATGAGGGGCTCTGCTGGGTGTGAAGTTGTGGTCGACTGGGTTGAGAGGAGAGACTTTCCGCTCAAATTTGCATTATTTAGCTGGATGTCTGCATCGTTAACACATGCTCAAGCAGCTGTCTCTGTGTCAGACATTTTTTTTAAGGTAGGAATGGAGAGTTAGAGGCCGCTGCATCCCCTGTGGTACCATAATCAATCAATCATTCCAGTTTATTGTCATGTTAGCATACATCTCTGTGCATGAGAATGAGAGACACTTGCAAGAATGAGAGAACGTTTCCAGGGATAGATGTTCATATTCTCAGGCAGTGTCTGGCCTCTGAGCCGTCAAGCCCCAACATCTAGTGGCCAAAGTACATTTTTAAAGACCCAAATGTCAAAACAGCTTATGTCAAAAGAAAAGCCTTAAGAAGAGGCAATTAAATCATCTTAACACGGCTGTCGTTAACTGTGATACATCAGTCAATAAAACGGACATTAACAGAATGGAAATATATATATAGTTTATTCTCTCACAGTCTGTCGTCTCTTTAGTTTGTTGTTACCATCTATAGTTGTAAGTGGCACAATTAAAACATCATTAAAATGTTGTGGTAATAAGTAAATATATTTATTTTTGCTGGCTGTCACTGTAAAAAGTACATATTTTTAAATAATCCCGATTATATTTAAAGTAACTGCTGTTTCTTGTTTTGAGTTTATATAAAGGACTTTGTAATCAATAACAGCTCCACACTGCTGATTTATTCCCAAGTAAATAACGTTATCCTCATGGTCTTTCTCTCGGCTGCTTGCCATCTGCCTTCCGCTTTTTGATGGTGACACAGACTTTCAAAATAAAAGCGTTGCCTAAAGATGACGATATGGATCACACACCGCAGAGCTCTGCTGCCCACCAGCTGCTAACAGCTAACCTGCTCTCCTTTCATTGATATCAGCACGTAGATTCAGTGGCTCGATTCAGTTTGTCATTTGCTAAGCGATAATTATACATACATACAAAACCCTTTCGTCTCAGAGGCTTTTTGGAGAACATCTCTGTTCATCTCAGACACATTTTCCATTGTCAGTGGGATGACACTGTGTCTCGAGCCCTTGCAAGCAGGCTACAAATTCTGCTCGCTGTATTGTAGAAAGTTAAACTAAAAGGAGCAAATGAGTCAGGATGTTTGTGGAACTTCAATGTTGCGTTGGTTGAAGGATCTCAGTTTGAGGATTTTTAGTAATTTAACCGTTATTTAGAGAGGTAATCTCATTGAGACATGCACTAACTGTACATTCAAACCAGAAGCTTCCAAAGAGGCAAAGTCTCTCGCGGACACCCAAGAAGTATGACTGTCAAAAATATTTGTGGCAGCTTTGGTCGCTCTAGTCCCTCATCACGTGAATCATTGAACGTTCGATCGTGCTTGTCAATTTAAAGTAGCTGCAAAGCGGACTCCTGGCTTGAAAGCAGAGTAGTTACTGCTTGCTGTTGTCCAGTCAAAAAGCTCCTAGTTGGTCTACAGAAAGTTATGCTTGGTCAATGAAAACATAAAAACGTATGTCATCCCATTGAAACAAAGCAAGGAAGACTTACATGCTACGTTGCGACATCAGCCTGCAATTCTCCTCTATTATTAACATTACACACTTTAAAACTCACCAGACCAACCAACTACCTCCGCGACGCGCTCCCAAGCCTTTTTATTTGGGTCTCTGTAACCGAACAGCGACACATTATAAAGGACTGAGTGGGCACGAACGCAAGTAATAAACTTCTTGATATCCATTGACGGAACAAATGTGTTGTAGGAACCAAAGTTACATGGCTTGGACCCGCGTCATCGAAGCACGGCAGCATTCTGATTGGTTGTTGCCGAATCACGTCAGAGCTCATTACCATAAAGTTAAACGAGTTTTAACTCCCCTCCGGGCCGCTCTGGTCGCTTTGGTCACCCAAGGTCGCCCAAGTCGCCGGACTCTCATTGAAAATGGATGACTTTCGCCGTTTTGGAAGCTCTGGTCGCTGTGGGTTTGATCGTACAGGGGGCCACCTATCAGCGATACTTGTTGGCCACAGAGTAGGTTTTTGTGGCCCCGGACCCTTGAGCCATGGTTAGTGTTAAATCCTGGTTTCTCTGGGATCAAGGTGCAACATAAATTACATTATATACACAACACAAGTGTTTATTATACTGCACAACACACTCCTAAGCCTGCATACCTTAGATGTGTGTAAGTTAAACAGTAAAAACAAAATGAAATAGTAAAACTTTTACAGTGAATTCTTTCATGTGTTTCCATGAGACATAACAGCGAAAGAATAGAAGAGCGAGAATTTGATAGAGATCAGACAGATGCATCATTAGATTGAAAGCCTGCCAGGGGTTTTCTTTATCACTGTGTACACATGCAACGGCTGTGATTATTTTGGGTGTCGTCATGTCTTTGCATTCAGGTATGCTTATGCAAGCGTATGCACGCACTGTGTGTTTGCGAGCATTTCTACCCCACCTCGAGGACATGTTTCATATCCACCCTGTGGGGTTTCCCTGCACAGACCCCTCCCTGACGCCGCACCCAGGAGAGAAGACAAGAGAGCAAAGGAGGGTCCCTGCCTGACAGCACCAGGGAATGACTCCCTCCAAATGCTATGCGGGGTGACATCTGCAAACCATAACAACCCCCCGAAAATGTGATACAAAGAACAGGGCCACGGCCTTTTCCTGCTCACATAATGAGGCCACGGGATAAGCATCTTCACACAGAGAAGAGGAGAAAGAGGAGAGGCTCCTTGAAGTTCAACCCCGGTGTCAGCTTTGTTTTACGCAGATGAATTAATAAGACGTCACTTTTTTGCTAAACATTTATATTACACCTCAGTGCGTGTAATTACAATGCGTGACACACACCATAAGCATCATTGTGTTGAGCGATTCAGTATGTTGGTCCTGAGTTTTCCCAATTGTCACCTTTAACCCGGGATGTTATTTATCAAAATTATTTCAAACTGTTGCTCTTTTGCACTCTTGCTGAGCTCCACTCCACTTGGACAAATACAGGCTATTATTACACTCAGGTCCTGATACAATCTATCTGAATGAGTAGTGAGCTCGGAGGAAATTTACTCTGCTTCATGATGGCATGGCCTCTACAGTTCCACCAACCCCCCTCCCTCATTTGTTCCCATTGTGCTGGTGCGTCGAGTCATGGCAGATTTGGGGCCGGGGCAGTCCTTAAATAGAGGCTGGCTCCTTCAAGGATCAACTCCATCAGACGCCAAAGCAGCCTGAGGACGTACTGGTTCACGGCCATAATGGTGGAACATGGAGACCAGTTTACCCCAGCTGTGTGTTTACTGTAAAACAACTGATAAAATCCAGTACACCTGGTTTAGTCAAACATAAAATGCTGCCTGAATACCTGGTCATCAAGCTGGAAAAATGGCTTATAAATACTATTGCAGTATTTTTAGGCTATATCGCGAGTACAGTATATATCTCAGTATTTAGAAATCTCCTCCCACTTATGGTAGACTACTAAAATACTAAACTACTGAATAAACTACAGTTAGAATAAAGTTGTTAAAGAAGCTAATTTTATATAATTTAGTTAAATAAAGTGCTGTTTTAATAAAGTTAAATAAAGTACTGTTATGATAAAGTTAATAAAGTGGTTACAATAAAGTTAAAAAAGTACTTATGATGTTAAATAAAGTAGTGTTTTAAAAAAGTTAAATAAAGCATTGTTACAATAAAGTTAAATAAAGTACTGTCATGATAAAGTTAAAAAAAGTGGTTACAATAAAGTTTAAAAAAGTAGTTATGATAGTTAAATAACGTAGTGTTATAAAAAAAAGTTAAAGCATTGTTACAATAAAGTTAAATGAAGTGGTTACAATAAAGATTAAAAAGTAGTTATGATAAAGTTAAATAAAGTAGTGTTATAAAAAAAAGTTGAATAAAGCATTGTTACAATAAAGTTAAATAAAGTACTGTTATGATAAAGTCAAATAAAGTGCTAGAGTAAAATATTATAACATTATATAAAGTATTTTTAGAGTAAAACCCGCTTGTGTCTAGTCATAAGTGGTGAAGTTTGATTTGAACTTCTGGTTGACAGATAACTGTTATTAGTAGCAGAAAGTCAAACTGTAACTGAGGTGCCTTTAAACATGAGGATTTATTCACTGAGCTGGCAACAAACTAACAGCTTTCCAGTTAATATATTAATCTTATTAACAAGTCACACTGGTGCTCCGTGGTCACAAAAGGCAACAAAACAGTTGCAGTCTGGGAATAGTATAACGCATCAAAAGTTAAACTGTCACTGCAGTGCCATTAAAATTAAGGATTTATTCACTGTGAACACAAAACTAACAGCTCTCCGGCTCATATGTTAGTAATTGTGAGCTGCATTGGTGCTCCATGGTCGTGAAATGTGACTAAATAGTGGAGGTTTGGAGCCCTGCTGATACAAAAACACACACCTTGCCTGCTCACACACTGTTGCCCAGGAGAAAGTGGTCTGGCTGGGTAGGGGAGTGTATTTGGCGCATCATGTTTGTGAGTCTTTTTTGTGTGTGTGTGCATCTGTGAGAGGGACAGAGCAAGAAAACGATGTGACAATTTATACCTGATTTTCGTGATACAGTCATTTTACACATCCCACATGGAACAAGTGTCAGTACATAAAGTATAATCAATACATTGCCCACCCCTACCTGGATATTTTAGAGGTATGACTAAGATTTAAAGCTGCTGGGACATTAGGTTTCAACTTGCACAGAGTGCCTGACAGTTCATAAAGTTCATAAAAGATCTAGAATATCTGATATTAAAGGGAAAAAAGAGCCTGCAGACCTCAAATCTGTGCAAACTAACCCCACATATAAAAGCTTATAAAAGCGTACGAGCCGTCATCCCCTGTCAAAGACACAGTGATATTCAATCAGACTGAACTTGGATAAAGTTTACTCATATGACCCAGAGAGGGAGTCGACCAGATGTCTTATCTCTGTTAAGTCTGTTGAGGATCAGTGTCAGAAATGCCAGCACGCTCCACCAAAGCCCCCTGGCGAGTCCCTGTGCAACCCTACCTCGATGGCCGACTTACAGACAGCTGAGGAGAAGCTCCGCCGCTCAGACTTCACCTTGGCTTCCTCTCCCATTTCCTCCTCTGTTGCCATTTTTGTTGAACACGTGTAATTGCGGTGGACTTTTCCCCTTTTCCTTCTCTGGCGAACAGGGAAAGCCCTGTGGATTCATAGGCATTGAACCCTAATTGGGCTAATGGCGGTGGTATATCTAAATTACCTCCCTCCATCCGTGAGGGTTTGCTGTGTTTATGTCTGCTGCACAGAGTAAACCCCCACCCCGTCCTGTCATTTATCGGGGCACTTGTTTGTTGTAGAATGCAGCTCCACAGCAGATTTTTATCGGCGTGGCCAACTGACCTGTCTGGCCCATGCAGACAGTAAAACACAGTACTGAGTTTTTTTTAAGCCTGCATTTAGTAACTGTTGTTTCACCAGAGAGGTCTTTCCCTGAAAAGTTTTGAAAGGTTTGAAACAGCCATTTAACATTGTTTGGACTGCGGACGTTGTATGTTATTGAAAAACAACCAGGAACAGTCTTTAACCTCTTCAGCTCCACCCGTCTCTACCATACACCCATTATTTCTTCTCTGTGTGGGACGGGATCTTAAGGGGGAGGTAGCAGGTCAACAGTATGTGCCACATGTAAGTGGTATCCATCATCTGACAGCTGGGAGCCTGAAGATTAATGTGAAATGCTGCTCATCACCATGTGTCAAGTTTTTCTAGTCATAAATATGTAATAAACATTAGTTTATTTAGGTGCCTATTCAAACTTTGAAAGTTTGAAGTGTATAGGGACTTATGCTCAATTACGTCTCATAAGTTGTTGCAGCTAATTTTTCTGTTGGTACCATTTGTAACACAGATTTGGTGCTAGATAAAAGTGTTTTTAACCACTGGAGAATTTATGAAAATGGTCAAAAATCCCTCCAAACAAACATAACAAAATTAGGACACAAAGACCCTGAGGAACACCACAGAAAAGTTCATGCTGTGACTTGGTTTCAAAAACCTTTGTCTCATTCATGTGAATGTGATATCTCAAACACCTTAAGGGAATTTCTTCAGATTTGGCACAAACCTTGACTTGGACTCAAACATGAAGTGATTAGATTTTGGGTTGTCAAAGGTCAAGGTCATTATGACCATGTCTGTCTCACTCTTGTAAATACAGTACCTCGAGAACGCCGTGAGGAAATTTCTTCAAATTTGGCACAAATGTTCACATGGACTCAACGATGAACTGATTGGATTTTGGTGGTCAAAGGTCAAGGTGAGTGTGACCGTTTGTCTCATTTTGGTGAACACAAACGTCCACTTTGACAGAAGAACAAACTGAAGAATTTTGTGGTTGAAGGTCAAAGGTCAAGGTTAGTGTGACCACACAGAATATGTTTTTGGCCATAACTCAAAAATTCATATGCTAATTATGACAAAACTTGACACAAATGTCTTACAGGATAAATCAATAAAATTATGGTATTTTATATCCAAAAGGTCAAAGGTCAACTTCCCTGTGACATGATAATGTTATGGATAATAACACTTATCTGCTCATTACTCAATGTCAAATGTCAGATATTTACTTGGTTACACTAATCTTGGTTGTCCACCTTGAAATTGTGCTGACTGTATATGTGAGAGTGATTTCTAGCAAGTCCTAGTTTCCTATTATTTTTGAGTCACTCTAATGCACCACCTGACCTGGCATCTCAGGAACCTTTAATTAAAGGCAGGTATGCTGAAGTGAGCGTGGAAGACACCACAGGGTGATAATCTTTAACCGCCGTGTGTTCTCTTAATCTTAGTTTTTATTGTTTGATGAAGTCATTAAATATCTCATTGACTTCAACTTTGTTTTTGTAAAGGACTGTTTATTTGGGGATTTTTTGTGTTCATGTTTTTTGAACGCGACAGTCAAGACAATCAGTCATCTCGCAGCTCTCTACACATCCTGCAAATCAGTCAACTCTGAAACAAACCGAAGCATCTGGATCATCAAACAGTGAGTAAAAACTAAACCAAAACAGCAAGTTCATCATATCTACCGTTATAGCGTCTGTGGGCGGATATACTTATTTTCAAGCTACAATAGTATAGATTTTCTGTGCTGCTCGGGGAAAATGTGTGTGAATCATCCATGTTTTCACAGACATGGATGTAAACTGGAAGAGAAGCTTGACTGTTGCGGTATACAACCACAGGGCTTTAATTCTAGTTATATAATGAAGATTTCTTTGTTTCCCTGGCACAAAATGGGGAATAAACAACAACTAAAACATCTATATGAGCATCAGCCAAATTTTATTTGAAATATCTGCATTGATACTGGCTTAGGATTTCACAGTCAGTGCATCCTTTCTATGAAAATACAAAACTGACAAACATAAAAAGAACTTGAATAAGAGATGACTGCTGTCATAGATTTAAAGGTTATAGTTTGACATTGTGAGAGAGTTTCGAATTTCTTTAAATGTGCCATTTTAACCCACAGCACCACCTCTTGTTGTCAGCATTGTTGCTGCGCTCCCAGATCACAGCATTTAACTTAGCAAGTACAGTGTTTTATTATTAGCAACAGAATCAGTGGCCAAAACTATGAAAATAAGATCCAAGTTGCAATAAACTGGGATTTTTCTTTTAGAGACCTTACATGTTATTTTGTCTTGAGGCAAATTTATTTAAAAAATTTAACACCTGGCAAGAAAGACTATAGTTTATGTGATGTATCATTTCTTTTATGCCTTTTCTGCTTTTCCCAAGTGTGATTAGATCATATTTGTTAAATTCAAGGCCAAATGACAAAGACGGAGTAAAGCCAAGATAGTTTAAAAAAAAAAAAAAAACCCCACACAGTTCAGGGAGTCATGGTCCAGGGTTTTTCTACTCTGACATCCACTGTACGTTTTATGACATGTTATTGTTCTCGTCCACAATGAATTAAGAAGGAAAAACAAAGAAAGGGCAGAAATGTGTCTTCCAGACTCCGAGTTCCCATCGAACAGAAGTCATGTTTATAAACCAGCACTCTGAATACTAACCCAAATAACACTTCCGACCCCGACGAGAATGAAAACAAAACTCTGAGAAGGAATCGTTGGCCATCCCGCCGTTTTCTTCCCTCAGGAAAAGCCGCCGCTGCCTCTCTCTCATAACTTCACTGTTGCATGTAACGTACTCCTGCCAGTGAGGAGGAATAGTTGCACTGACAGATGGGATGTGTAGGCCCGCATCAGCACACCCTTGTCAGGCTGCGGAGTCACATCCTCCTGCAGTGCCTGCCTGTGACCTGAAGTGACCCCTGGCTGCCCCTCCTCTCCACAGGATCCATGTGAACACACTCTGCCTCCATGAATCCTGCTGTTGACACCAGGAGTGGTGTTGAGGGAAATCCTTGGTAATAGAGCGTGTTAAAGCAAACTGAGGACAGAAGAAAAGGCCTTTTTGTTTGATTTTGTCTCAGTTGCATTCAGGGCTTCTCTCACCAGCACAAGCCCACTTCCTCTTTCGCTGCTACTTTGGGAAGACAAAGAAAACACCCGAGGGCTGGAGTCCCTTTTCCTGCCCTCGTCTTGTCAGTCTAGCGAGCCCTAAACAATACAGATTCAACATGACAGTGAACACCACTGGTAATAATGCATGAGATTTTGCTCTGCAGTCTGCTGCAGCAATGAAAGAGTGACAGCAGGTATTTTGACAGATGATTCGGCATGTCATCATAACTTGATTAAGTGGAGAGGGTATGAGAGGAGAGCTGGAGAGGTGGAGAAAAGAGGAGTGGAGATGAAATGAGACAAAAGGAAAGGAGACGAGAGGAAGGGACATGAGAGGAGACAAGGTGAGTCAAGACGAGAGGATGGGAGAGGAGAGGAGAAGAATTTAGGGTTGATGAAAGGAGAAAAGACGAGTCTTAGAAAAATGAGACAAGTGGACACGATGAGAGGAAATGAGAAAAGATGAAAAGAGAGGAGACAAGATGAGGAAAGGAAAACAGGAGAGGAAATGACACAAGACGAAAGGATACAAGATGAAAGATGAAAGAATGAAAACTACATGAGAGACGAGATAGAATTAGAGACCAGTGTTACTGTAATCACATTACGTTTTAAGGAACCACATTAAAATGACCAATTAAAAAACTTTACTTGGGATGGATGAGTTCTTCAATTATCCGTATAATGATCGGCAGAAAAAAAAAATCATTATTCTGGCAACAGCTTTGACGTCTAGCTCGTCATTTGAGAGGCTCTTCAGTCTGGGCAGTCGGTACTGACTGAGGAGAAACGGGTTGTCTGGCAAACCACTTGGGGATCTCCTGTTCATGAGGTTTGACCACTGCGTCAGTGATTAACATGTCAAATAGGCTGGACTAGTCTGCTGCAAAGCCACGGTTTGGTGTGCGAGCGATTCATGTGAGTATGTTTGAGTGTGCTGGCCTGTTAATTGCAGTTCATATGCCAAGTCTGAGGCCGTGGTTCTTTGACGGAAAACAGTGGATTGCCCCCTCTGGGTTGGGAGAAAGTTACTGCCCCAAGTGAAGGAGTTCAATTGTCTCGGGGTCTTATTACCAAAAGAGGGTAGAATGGAGCGTGAGATGTATACGTGGTTTGGTGCAGTGACAGTGCAGTGATGCAGGTGCTGCGCCAGACTGTCATGGTGAAGAGGAAACTGAGCTGGAAGGCAAAGCTTTCAATTTACTGGTCCATCTACGTCCCAGCCCTCACCTATGGTCACGTGGGTAGTGACTGAAAGAATGAGATCGTGAATGCAAGCAGCTGAAATTAGTTTCCCCCGTGGGGTGGCTGTGCTCAGCCTTAGGGTTGCGCCATTGCATCAACTAGCTGGCTTTTAGCCTAGAATCCTGGACACAGAAATGGTGAAACCCTAGCCTGGTTCCAGACCATAGACCCCGCCCACTCAACTGAGTAGGCTTGCATCTCTGGTCTGGCATACTGCAATGAATTTGCGATTTATCTTGTCCAAACGATGGATGGACCAATGAACGCCAATCAGCGCCACACTAATGGCGACCGCTGCAGATCCTACAGACCACATTAATGATGCTATCGAGGTATTTCGCCACTACTCGTGTTAATGGAGGACCAAATTAAGGAAGCTGCTAAACTGTATTTAACGGCGATGCAGCTGGGCGTGCACGACAACGGAGACATTTTAAAATGGGCAATGCTCGCTTGTTTTCGGCACCCCCGAGGCATGGATACTAATGACGTCAGATTCTGGGTGAGTCGTTGATCTCTACTGATTGGTTAGGGAAAAATCAAATTCCCTCCCCCTTGTAAATCGCCTTCAATGGAGGCAATGTCAGACTGAAGGTTCTGGGAGCTTCAGTCTGACACTCAGGCTAGTGAAAACCACTTTAACTCCACAATTCCCTCTTATATAACTCCCACTATTTTCACGTTTTCAACAAACGTTTTCTCTCCTGTACAATGTTTTTAGATGTAAATGTCAGATCATACTACACCCTGACTTTTAGGGATCATTTATGCTTGACGTTAGAGGCAGAGATGGACAGAGCCATCTGTCTGCATTTATTTCATCCGTATGTGTGCATGTTTTCTTAAAGCTTACGGGTACATATGAAACGGAGCAGTACCACTGGACATCATAGAGACAGCGTAGTATATTTTAAGTGAGATATGACTGTAGACAACAAAGACATCTAAATGATGGCAGAATGTCTACCTGTTCAGATGTATGTATACAATGGGCACACATACCACCGCCGTTTACAGCGCTGCCTCCGTTTAAAGGTACAATATTACGACCTCCTGCACTGCTGACTTGTTTTATGTTGTGTGAAACTTTTGACTCTGCCCTCGAGTGCCATCTAGTGGATTTGACTATGCCATTATAAAGGATACATGGAAGTACGAGGGCAGTGATGTTTACAGCGTTTGAAACAGGACGTGTCCATTTTTGCAAATAAAGGGAGTACAAATGAGCCTCAAGTCAGTTGTCACTAGGAACGCTAGTCTCTTTAAGACTGTTGATAGATTATTTTAATGCAAATAATATTTGTTCTTTGTGAGGTTGGGAACGCCAACCACTTTTTTAGATTTTGGTATAGTGTCATTTTGAGGCAGTTACAGCATACTGGAGTACCATCCTGGTTCTTCTGAGTCTTGTTTTGTGCTATGTGGCCATATGTAAGGTTTAACGTTATGTTATTGTTAACTTGCAATTACCTGACAATGCATCTCAGGTGTTGTAACAGATGAACACATTAGTATTATAATGTTTAGTGTCACAAATAACATTCTGCAGGGAGTAATTCAGTAAAGTAATACATTACTTTTTTTGAGTAACAACCCCATCACTGGATGAGATGAGGCATGAGATGACACAGAAAAAGAGACAAGAGGATATAAAATTACACGAGACAAGATGAGATGAGACAAAAGAAGAGAAGAGACAAGTTAAACAAATAGAAACAAGACTAGAAAAGAGAAAAGGATGAGAGACGAGACTAAAAGACAGGACAAGAGATGAGACGAGGTAACAGGAGACTAGATGTTATAGGAAGAGACTAGATGAGTTGAAACAATAGGAGACGAGATGAGACAAAAGGAGACAAGTGTCGAGAGGACAGAAAAGGAGGTGTGAAAACTCATTTTCGTCCTCTTCCTCCCTCCTTGCTTCCTCCTTTGCCTTCTTTTCGTCATCCTCCCCCTTTATTTCCTTGCTCCCCAGTGTCCGGCCTGGTCCAGGTCGAGGAGTCCTGGAGCGAAGGTCTGCCTCAGAACCTGCGAGGTCGGCAGGAAAAGGTGATTGAAACCATGTGAGATGAAGCAAGCTCTGGAATCAGCTTTCCATATGAGCTAACCCCCGAAACCTTAGCTGACAAAAATCTGGAGAGGATGAAGAGGTCCCAGCGCTACGCCCGAGCATAAATAGAGACGCAAACAAAAAAAAAGTAAAACCAACAACCCTATATGTGCACTGCTGGAATGAATTTGCTTGTACACTGAACACAGGTGCCAATACACAAACTAGATACACATACACTGGACACAAGCGATAAAAGACATTTGATCAAAGTGACATTACTAACAGACTCTGGTATCAATTTTACACCCTTGTTTGCTGTCGTGACAACACACCCTGTACTTGGCGATTTTGTACCTGGGTTTCCAAAACATTACAGACACGTCAGATGCTATATTTGTACCACAGCCGGTGGAGGCAGTGACGTGTGATGTAGAGTGTTAGGAATGTGATGAAAGCGTTTCCATGAGATTCCTAACGAACTGAAACGCCACAAGATTTCTGTAAGCCCTGTGTCATCGTTACCAAAGGTGGGAGATCCATCAATTACACATACGCGTGTGTGTTTGTGTGTGTGTGTGCACGCGTGTGGCACAGTGGAGGTTTTAAATCTCTTACACACACACACGCTGCCCAATCTCCTTTGTTTATTTGTTTAGGGTGTAACTCTGAAACCATGGTGCTGGGCCACACAGTGCCTCAGTTTCAAATGGCAGGCAGACATACCAATCCCTGTATAGTTTGTCTTACGGTATTTCCCTCCTCTTTTTCTCTGGTCTTATTGTTTCAGAGTCTGTTGCTCTTTTCCACACACAAACACACACACACACACACACAGACACACACACGCAGACCTACATATACAAACACACACACATGCAGACCTACATATACAAACACACTCACTGACAGATGAGAACTGGCTTCACTGGAGTTGGCGAAGCAGCACTGCAGCTCTGCTAATCACACTCAGGCACCGCTCTCTGTGAACTCAACTGTTCCAGCGGCGTGGCCAAACTCCCATCTCCATCACGACTGCCGCCGCCACCTTCTCTCTTCTTACGTGTCAAAAAAAAAAGAGAAAAACATGCCATCGATAAAAGAGCAGGAGTAATGTTGTCATGTCTAACAAATTAGTAGAGCCTTTGAAGTTTTACTCTGGGTGGCCCGTGCTTATCAATTACAGTTCTCATCATGCAGAAAATATTCTGGCTTTTGACAGTATTCCTAAGAAGCTGTTTACATGCCTAATAAAAATTAATACTCCACTAATATTCCTGTTTACACGCAGCCGTGCATACTCCAATTAACATACCCTAACATGACGTTTATCATGTGTAGGACAGCTGGAGACACTTGACTTTTTGCGTCTTGCATGAGATAGGATTTTCTCAAAGTTTCCTACTGGTGGTGGACTTGTGCTCACTATTTCTTTCCAGCAACCACATTCCTGAAAAGGTTGGTGTTAATAATCCTGTTGATATTCAAGTCTTTAATAATGCTTAAAAGTAGGTGTGTTTTTCCGTCCCACTAGAAATGTGAGCTTTTTTTGGGCATGCGTCTCTACACCAGCCTTTAAACTGTTGGTGAGTTGGTTTGTTTACAACGTATCCATGACACAGAGCTGGGTGTTAACAGGCAAGAGGTTGTTTGTTGCAAACTGTGAAAGAAACCCCAGTTGAGACGCATGATTTGAATGCGCTGTATGCCCAAATAATGTTATTAAAACTAGGGATGCACCGAAATGAAAGTTTGTGGCCGAAGCTGAATAAAATTAAACGCTTGGCCGAATACCGAATACCATTGTTTAGTTTTTCATTAGTTTTTGCAGATGAACCCCCTCCAGATTAGTGTTGTCACGGTACCAAAATTGGGACCCACGGTACAATACCAGTCAAAGTATCATGGTTCTGAGTAGTATCACGATACCACAGCGAAAATGAGGCAGATGTGCCTTTTGTCATTTATAAAAAGATAAATCACTTTTCTATAATGCATCAATGATATTTCAATGGAATTAATTACTTATTGACTTATTCATACTTACAAAACAGCATCAATAAGTGATTAACATAGGGGGGGGTCAAAATAAAATAAATAAATAAAATAAAAATCAAAAAGCCACCCTCCTCCTCTGACAAGTAAAGAACAGTCCCTAAAGTGTGGTGAGGTTTGTGGACCGTAACCTGCCACTTAAAAACTAAAAGAGAGAAATGTGAACGGCTCGTTTCTCCTCTGACACGTCACATACCTGTGTGCTGCCTCGGCTCGGCTGTCCAGGTACTTTTGGGCAGTCATGACACCAAGAAGAGGAAATCATTGGAGCCGGACTTCTCCGTCGCTAGTAAGCCTTATCTTGCGTCGCGGAGCACTATGGCTGCCGTATCTGACATGTGACCCCCGTTCAACCCACAACCGGCGGGATTCGCCGTTTCATTTCTGCTGCTGGTTGAAATCTGTACTCACACACTGTGCTGAATGATTTATTTTGCTCGTGCAAAACTATTTTTAGTTGCAAATGCGAGCGCGGTGACGGACGGAGTAAAATACTGCCACACTGCCGACATTTTACTCCGTCCATCACCGCACGCTATTTGATTACGTTATCAAAACACGCCGCTATTATTCGGCCTTGCTTTTCACTTATTCCACCGAATACCGAATGTGTGGTTTTTTTTTTTTTTTTTTTTGCAATATTCGGCCGAATATATTCGGTGCATCCCTAATTAAAACCCAAATAATACTAAAATATCCCACATCTTAATGGGGAAATGCTATGTTGTTTACACAACCTGTATAAAATTCAGAATATTGTCATGTTTGTAATAATAGAGAAATGTTAGTGTGCATGTAAACGTAGCCAGTGTGTCATGTCTGCGAATTGAAAAGTAAATACTTTATAGTTTGTTTTTTAGTAGCGTGGAATGTGCATGTGTAAGGAGGTTAAACATGAAAATTTCTGACAAATTGAAGAAGGGCAAATGGGTAAAATGGTAGTGTTCATCTGGGTATGCGTGTTAATATACATGTGAATCAGAGGTTCTGTGTGGTACCTGTCCAAGTGTCCTGGAAGATTTCTGTGTCCTGGACAAATAGGAGAAATTCTGGTGAAATATTATGTCTTTATTGAGCTTGATTTTAAGTAGGAAGTAGGGCTTAAGGTATTCGATACCTTAAAGGTATCAACTGAAATAATTCAGTACCAGGTGGTATTGACACTTCTCCAGTCAAACAATACATGTGTTTGCTCCTTTTTGGGTCAGGGGTCTGATCCCCAACTGCCCCGACTCCCTGCTGGATCAACAAACTTTCTGTTGCTGCCTCTGCAGCTCTCCTACCAGCAGTCAGTCAGTTCAACATCTGCCCAGTTAGCATGAGCTAACAAAATAACAGCAGCTACCATCTGACACCAGGCCTTCAGACCATCCCAACAAGCTTACAGTGACACCGAAATGGCTCGACTCTCGTTAAACCTGTTTATAAGTGTTGGGTAATGTTAGCCATGTGATACAAACAGTTAGCCTCGTAACTGTGTCTGTGTGGTTCGACGGACTGTTTTTTAAATGATACCCAGCCCTATAAACATGTCACCAAACAGTTGCTTATTCAACCATCCAACTCTATTTTGGTCTCCACCAACTCCTGAGGGGAATATGAAGCTCTGTAGCTGCTAAATGCTCCACTGTGTTCACCAGCTATTTCCTAAATTTGTCTGCCATTTTGTGCTGGACCGATATCAGGTTTTTGAGCTGTTTTTTTTTTTGCTGAAACTGATGTGCTCAACAAATGCTGAGGCGTTTTGAGCTAAGGGGCACTGGAGCTCCCTGTGGGTTCATCATTACAAGCGATTTAGTTCACATTTCACACAGTCATTCCCATTGTTGTATTAAAGTTTTGATTAGTACAGCATTAGCAAATATAAAAAAAGACCTTGTGGCAGCCTACGGTTTGGTGGTACCAACTCACCGTCAGCTAGCTTAGCCCCAGAGACTGCACACAAGGCTCCAGGACTCCCAACCTCACAGTGAAGCTGTGGTTCCTGAGCTCTTACCAGAACCCTACTTTGGAGTTACTGGCAGGGGTATTGCCCCCGTCTGCAGTCCCTGTGGCAGGATAACCCAAATCAAAACTTTAACCTTGGACAGTGTCATATTGCTTACTTCTCAAGTGTCAAATTTCTAGCTCTTCAAGTGTTTTTGTTTGGTCTTTATTGTCAAACCTGTCTTCGTCAAACACCAAACCACTTCCAACAGATACCAACAGATCCTCAAGTTTGATCATTGCGGTGTACCGCCATGTAACCAGCCCAGGTTACACAAATCACATCTGTGGTCAAGTGGTTAATCCACCAGGTTACCCCCACTTCTCTCATCCTCAACCAGAGGATTAGTTCAAGATGGTTTGCATCAGTTTGGGCTCTCTTAAAGTGGTCGGCTCTCGGTTAACCACGACACAACATGTGGTGCAGTCCCCCTTCAGCACAGGGAAGCCAAGGACCGCAGGGCTGTGGCTGTGTGTTCCTGGGAGAAAGAGGAGGGAAAGAAATACTGACATGTTGGCTGATGTTTCACAGAGGGTGTGTATGTGGTGTTTTCTGTATCAAGGTCATCAAACGCAAACAATGTGATGCATGTACACAAGGAAATAACAAGTTTCTAATTTTAAGGACGGGGGATTTCTTTGAAGATACTGACATAAAGCCGTATATAAATATACACTTAAATTCCAGTTGAGAACACGTCACTGCTGTTTGTTTGCATCACTAGGCTTAACCAAAGATGAAGCTGAACCAGATCACATCCTCCTAATGATGCTTTTTATGTAAGAAACTTAAGCCTCCTGCTGATACTGTGAAGGGTACAGTATTTTCTTCACATATAGCACAACATATAATGAGCACTCTGCAGTCGCCGTGAGGCAAACTGCATCCTGTAATGGGTTCAGTAGAAGTCAGTGATTTCCCCCTCAGTCTTGGCATGAACAGAGGGCATTGGGTAATGTGTCTGTCTCTGAGTGTTCATGTATTCCTGTGGGTATTTCTTGTGTGTCAGCGTGGAGGTGGGGCCACCATAAGTTCGGAGGGGAAGTCAGAGCGAGCTCACTTGTAAGAAGGAAAAGTCTCCCTATCAGAGGGAAAACAAGCGTGATTGGAAGTCAGCAATTACCATGTTGGAGATAACGAAACAGGGAGAGATAAGAGTGCCACGATTTAGCTCAACAGGCAAATCCCCCGTAGGCTTCTGTGAATGCAGCTCCACACGCACAGCACACGCAGACTTCATAAACAGACACAAGCCCTGTGTCTTTAGCATTCTTTCACTCTGAGAAAGATCAGGTTGGATTAACATATTCCCTCATTAGCGTGCTTTATTCAGCAGGAACTCTGGTTAACAAGACCTCAGACTAAGTCAGCACTAAAAGGGAACTTTCAATTTGGTCCAACAAACATATTTAATCTGCTGCTGGGAAGCCAGTGAGGGATCACATTTGTTTTACTGCACCACTGACCTCACTTGGTCGGCGGTGTATAAAAGAGTTTGGGAACTGATGGGATAGCAGGTGATAGCATGAGTGAAAGTGACGGATAGGGTTGAGGAAGGTCAGTTATAGTAAATTTTAACCAGTAACCAAGCAGTTAATTTTAAAGAAAAAGACGTAAAACGACGGGAAATACAAGAGGCCTTTGCTTGTAGTCTGGCTTTCCATTGACTCAATGAGCTTCTGTGTCGCATTTCAAAACACTATCCATTTAGATGTGCATATTTTAAATGTTTTGTGATGTAAATGTCTTGCTTTTTACTTTCTGTTTGCTTTGAGGACAGCAGGCTAGCAGCGTTAACACGCAGAAACGTAGTGCCCAGTTCCCACACTCTGGTTTCCACATGGTAACATGGTGGTCAACCTCCCGTCTCCTAATAGGAAGCCACGGTGAGTAAGTGGTTTCATTTTGAGCTAAAACCCCTTTAGTATTGTTAACTATGTTAGCACCACAACCGTGTTGACACAGCTTACAGTGCTACAGATTAGGAGGTCTGTGGCTCAAAATTGAGCCACTTAATCACCGGAGTGACCTGGGAGGAGACCAAAAGGTGGCCACCATGTTCCCTCTGCAACATGTCATCACTTTCACATCACTTTCCAGCGGTAATCACAAATGAGCGGTGCACCTACCCAGTGCAGTTCTGCACTGGGTAGGTGGCTACCTAACCAGTGGAGACCAGAGGGTGGGGAGTGGGCACTATGTTTCTGCTTGCCAAGGCAGCTAGCCAGCTGTCCTCAAAGCAAACGGAAAATAAAATAAAGGGCAAAACATTTATAATCACAAAATATTTAAAATTTAGCATCTCTAAATGGATAGTGCTCTGAAATGCAACACAGAAGCTCACTGAGTCAGTGGAGCGCCGGACTACAAGTAAAGGCCTCTTGTACTTCACGCTGTTTTGTGCCTTTTTCTTAAAAATTAGCTGTTTAACTGAGGGTGGGCACCATGTTTCCACAGCGGTGCTGTTCAGCGGGACGGTGTTACTAGCAGTAATGGATGAATGAGCATTGCTGCTAGCTAGCTTCCACCAAACCAAGGTGGTACGCAGTGTAGTAAACGGAGGAGTAGTAAGATTTACCAATTGACTAACGTGTAATTGGTCAAAAATATTCTCGATGCTTAACGGTTATCCAATGACATCCCTAGTAGGGTTGCAAAAAGTCAGAAATTTTCTGTAAATTCACGGAAATTTCCAAGGGGACGTTAACCATGGGAATTTGGGAATTTTAAAATAAAAATCATAGCTTTCAATAGTGAACTTGTTTTGGGGGGGAATACAACAGTCCCTCATTAGTTAAATTGCTAGCTAGCTCACCACATGACACGTTTCACATTGTATGTATTTGACAATTTATTTTGCAGATTAATTGTCTGCTTATGATATGATAAAAGTTTTTTTTTCTGTCTTCCATCTTATCCATTTTTAACTTTTACAGAATCAGTGTGTAATTAGTGTATCTTTTTATTCTTAATTTGTTTGCCAGATGTTAAGGTAGCCTACACTTCTCACTGCTCTTTACAAAGTATTGTATGTTATTGTATTGTGGTCTCCAGTGAAGTTATGAAACCCTCCATAATAGTGCTGGAGCGGGCCTGAAAGTAACTCTTCTGTTAAATGTCATTTTTCTCAGTAATTGTGTTTGCTGTACAAATACAGACGTACTCAGGAAGGGCTGTTTATGGGTGTTTCAACAGCGAACCTAACTCTACTGTGAAATCTGATTTTAATCTTGAAGCTTGTTTTAAATGTCTCCTCAATTGTTTAAACATTATTTTTAATATTAATCGCTTCTTAACATAATATTGTTAAGGCTGGTGAAACTTCCTCAGCTATTGTGCAACACTGTTAGTTTTGAAAAGGTGCCATATTGCTTTTTCCAAATATTTAGGCGTGTGTATTGAATTATTTGGACTACGTTGTCTATTATTTAATAAGACTTTTCTATGAACAAACAGTTATACCATTAGAGAGAAATGTGTGTGTGTGTGTGTGTGTGTGTGTGTATCTGGTGTGTACCTATGAATATAATATTTAACTGTGTGTGTGCGCGCAGCACTTTGTGTATCTGTGTCACAAACACAGAGTTTCTGTTGGCGTCCTGCCGCTGCTCTCTGCCAGAATAACCACACACTTAATCTCTTGCTCTTCTTCTTCTGCTGCTCTCCCTCTCCCCTTTCTTCTTCTCTTTGTCTCTGCGCCGTGAATGCCAGCCCCTTCATCAAAGACAAGAATGTCTCCGAGCATTATATGTAAAAGAAGACTCTCGCTCTTCCACAGCGCACAAACAACCAGGAGTTGTTGTCGTTATATCACTTTCTGGCCCCAAAGTCACAAAGTTGCTTCTTCTCTAATCCACGATTTTATTGTTTCTCATCGTGTTTACGTCCTCACCGAGGTCAGGCGGAGGTTGAAGGTTCTGATCAGCTTTTTATGATGAGCTTCGTCCTTGCATTTTGGCCAGCGAGTGTGCAAGTGCAGACAAGCTTTGAAACGGTCTGCCATTTTCCTCCGAGCAGCGACATACCCGACAAGCAAAGCATAATTCAAAACACAATAAATCAAAGTGGATTTCAATGGGATCACGATAAGAGGAAAGGAACTACTAAAAGCTTGATTCTCAGGCCCAGTGAGTTATGGACTGTCTGGTTTGACCGAGAGCAGCGGTCTCGATCCTGAATCTGTATAAATAATCATCGGGAAAATTAGGACTACTTGAGTATATAAGGTATCGGTCAAGGCTGTGAGCACCATATGTTTCCAAGCGACGCTGAATAGCAGCGGTGTTACGACCCGAGTCAGAATGTAAAGAAGTGTTCTTTTGACATGACGCAGCTGCAACAGATTCACAAAACAGACAAACACCTGTTAATATCTTCCGCGAGCCAGCGGAGGCTTTTCATTGCACACAAATAGCAATAAAGGGATTCACGGCCTCGCAAAATCATGACGCATGTCAAGCTGACATCTGAGTATCTGAAACATGATTGGGCCGTGATTTCTTTACAGCCAGCCGAGGCTGTTACTATGTTCATGCACCTTCTGCTGCTTCTCTGCAGATCCATGTGGGCTTTGTTACTCGCTGTGATGGATTTGGGTCTGCACTCTATAGTGGTGATACACTCATCTGGCCAGCACAGAGTGTAGCTGGGTTCACACAAGGTGCTTTAAGTGCTAGATTATTGAGGGAAAAAAACTCAAGTACTGGAATACCTTGAAAGCGGCCCTTGTTTTTGTTTGTTTGTTTAAAAAGTCCTTGAAATTCACATGAAACACATAATGTTGTCTTTCATTTTTACCAAAGTTTTGTTCATTACGTCAATATAATTAAGTTGCTAAGAATCAGAAATTGCTCATCTTTGTCTTTATCTTTGCAGTGATTTCTCAAAGCTGGAGAAAGTGGTGTTTTATTGTAGTATGAGCTTCATAGCTCTCATTTAAATATTTTGTTGAGGATTTTATGCCCAAAAAATAGTGTAATAAGTCGCCCTTTACTTAATAGAAAAGCATTGATCTATTCATTTATTTATGTTTAATATACATTTACATTTGAAAATTTATTAAATGCTTTATTATACACACCAGTTTATCAGCCAGACATTGGTATCGGCTGATATTCGCCTTGTTGACTGCCATTTGGTCTACTGGCAAAAGAGATGACATTCACCGATGGCAGTGGACGATGTTCTTCTGTTGTGTTGCATCAATTTTGTGCAGGCTTAAAAGCAGGGCTTCAAATTTGCTATGTCCTGGGGACAGTAGAAAATCTTCCTTTAAAAAAAAGGGACCGGGATCTCATTTAAAAAGCAGAGCATAGGATCAGTACTAGAACTATACGTACAGACAAAAGCCAAAAATGGCGTGTGCTAAAAAATATTTGACAATTTATACAATTAGGCTTTCACCTCAGCATCTGCGTCGCCAACTTCCCGTCTCCAATATGTTCGTAAGCATGGGTCAAAGTTTCTCCCATCAAGTCTGTTTTTATATATCACAACTTTTGCGTGGAAAGTGGTGTACGCCTCTTTTTCAAATGTTTATAAATGAGATCCCAGGTGATTTAAACTGGTAAAAACACTGAATTAAGCTGTTGTATGTTACAGATCAGTGTGCTTCCTACTCTGGCATATCAGGAATAGGCGGCTCGCCCAGCACCTGCTAATCTGTGCTCGCCTTTAACTCTTATAACTTAAGATCCAGATGTTTAGGAGGTTTTTACAGGGGGCTGAGTTGTCCACAGAGGTAAAAACACTGAATAAAGCAGTCTCACGTTATAAATCAATGTTTTTCTGATGCTTCTTTATAGAGCAAGATATTGGTTTGTCCATTCTGGGCTACTGTAGAAACACGGTGGTGCAACATGGTGATCTCCACACACGAGGACCTGCTCCGTATGTGGATATAAACAGCTCGTTTTAAGGTAACTCAAACACACTGATTCTTATTTTCAGGTCATTTTACACTAATGAAAACATACTGTTATATTCCATTTCTGCTGATATATCCCCCTAAACCCAACACACTGGCCCTTTAAAGGTTGTTTCATAAGTGTGTAAGATTGAATCTGTGCTCATTTAAATATGGTGAAATGAGGGACTGACTGACTGACCAGTTCAGTCACTTTTTTATAGTTAAGATTTCTTTTCTTGGCCCCAAAGTGGGAATAAATAACCACAATATTAAAATCAACAACAACAAAAATTTTGGTATTGGCTGTTGGCCAAAAAGTTACTTTAAACATTGGTATTGGCCCAGAATTTCACAGTCAATGCATCCCCAACTGTGAGGTACACCTTTTACAAAACAATGAATTTATCCAATATGATTTTAGTGGAAAAATCATAACAAGAAAACAAATTGAGACGAAACCGTGGTGTGTTCCCAACTGATGTTTCTTTTTCCATTTTATCACTGCCTTTACATCTATGAGCAATGGGTTATACGTGGGCCAACAAGCCGGGATCAGAAGCTCTGATCTTTCCAAACACTGCAAAACCAAACAAACACATCATAGCAGCAAAACAGTTTTTCATACGAGGACTCACTCCGTGCGCAAACATCAATAAATAGCAACTAAGAGCAATAAGATTCCGCCTCAAAACAACTCCTACGTCTCAAAATAAAATCCACACATAAACAAAGTGAGTTGTAGAGAGTGAACATGTGATGTGACGATCTTATCTATTGTGTACAGTACATTTACAGTGTGTTTAATACAGCTACAGATCACATAGTGTAAGATTCACTGTGACATGCACTAAACCTGCTGCTTGCTGTTTCCTCAGCCTCATCAGTAGATCCTATATGATCACCCCGTATTTGACTCCCGTCGTCCTCTGCATGATTACATAAACAGGCAATATAAACAGCCCAACACACACAGGAAATACAGGGCATCCGTCTGACAACTAATCACCCTTAATTGTGTGCTAATAGTGAAAGCGATGCATGTGGAGGGGAAAGGAGGAGCACAGCGGGAGGGGGGAAAAAGAAAAATAAACAACAGCAATAGGAAGGGGAAAAGGGCAATTTCAACCGAAAAAATATTAATGTAATCAAGGCAAATTAGTAGTTTTTGGATAACATTCCTGTGGCGCGCTGTGTTTATTTTGCAAGCAAGTAATGGAAAGTAGGTAGAGTAGAGAGAGGGCGAGGGCACAGCGAGACTCACCTACCAAACTGCATGAATGCTTCCACTGTAAATTTCCTTTCCTCTTTTCTGTTTAGTGGAGCTACTCTGCTGATTATGTGTAATTTAGTATGTCAAGAAAATTATAATACATATGCACAGGGTGTGTGCGGGTACTTAGCATGTCTTGAATGTCTTTCATTTTATAAACATTAGGCTTAAAAGTCATTAAATAGTCTTTGCATTTGAATTGGTGAGGTCTGAACTTGATGCTGTCTTTTACTTTGTACTTACACCTACCTGTTGGCAAAATGTTGATTAACCTAACTCACTCTAACAACCATTATCCCACATAAAACCCACCACTACAACACAAGGCTACATGTATATATGTTACACTCTTAGAAATAAGGGTTCCAAAAGGGTTCTTCCGAGGGGCGGAGGTTCTACCCAGAACCATTTGTTTCTGAAGAAACCTATTATGAAGAAAGGGTTAGGCTTGGACGGAAACTAATTTTTCATACTTTAATATCTTACTGAAATGTCACCGGCATATGCGGTATGTGATGGTACCGGCAACCAGCGTGACCAACTAGCTCTCTTAGTGTTTCCAAACTAATAAATCCACTAAAGAACAATACAACTATACTCTTTTTGAATTCTCCTTTCTGTCTGTCGTGGAACTGAGACTGGCTTAATTGCCTCGTTAGCTCGCACCTCATTCAGTTTTGGCAGAAGCAAAATAAAACTCATCCAGATTGTCTTGGTTACTCCAGTTTGGTTGATATAAACGCTTAATTTGTTGAGTTAGATGTAGAAAACATGCTTTTTTCCCCCACACCTTTTCTCTGTCCTTGCTAGCCGGCTGTTTGTTTGGACTGGATGGGTGAAACCCCCCCCCACAAAAACAAGCAGTTGCACAATGCACACTTGTCCAGTGTGACTCGGGCATTATATTTCTCCACCGGTGTTGCGGCGTCTTTTAGCTCAGCTGCCTGCTCCATCAGTGGAGACCAGAGACTGACCTCTGGTGGTGCATGCTGTGCACTACATACAATGACTTGAGAGCTGCCTGTATTTTTGACAGTATTAAAAATCATACCGTTGAGATTTCTACATACCCTGTTATACTGTAATGCCGTGATAAGCCTAGAAAGGGTTCTTCAAGGGTCCATTGTAAGACTAAAATTTCCATTAAGAACTCCCTAATCCCTTTATTGGAGAAAGGGTTCATAGTGTTAAAAGATCCTCGCCCTCAAATATGACTCAGGACTGCCACTAGTCTCTTAAAGGAGCGGGGCACTGGGAAACCCACGTGACACAGGTACAGGAAATGGATCTAAAGTGGGCCGTCTCAGTTTATCAACAGCCGGTGGTAAAACCCTCTGCAAGGTTTCCCTTTGGAGCCTTTATAAAAGTTTCTACCAGGAGCCAAAACAGCTTCTTTTCCATTGTTGGCACTAGTGCTACCAACTTTCTCAGGTGGTATCGCCAGCATACATACACCTCATACACCAGACTTGTATAACACAGACCTGCCGATGCACATTTAGTCTGCATTAGACCCGTTTATATTAGTCAGCTGTCATTCTGTTTGTCACTGTAGAGACTTATGTCCGCGTCATGCACTCGCACAAATGTAACTTGCACACTCCAAAAAAAAGTCTCATACGTGACCATTTGGTCTCAGTCTTGGGCCCTGTATGGGAACAAGCCAAAGAACCTTGTATAGTTCTAGTTAGCACCTTCACTTCTAAGAGTGCACCTACCTTCATACTTCTTGTAGTGCTTGAATCAGAAAAAGAAAAGAAAACTGGTTAAAATTCTTACAAAGCATTGCGTTTTCATTTATTTATTTATTTATTTATTCCTTTTGACCCCTCCCCGGGGTATAAGGGGCAGACAACAAAAAATAACATGAACAGATCAGAACAGGCAGCAGCCAATGCACAGCAGAATAAGTAAAACAGAGATTTGTGTACATACATACAGGTCAAAGCAAATCAAGAGAAACTATTCAAGATTTTCTTTAAAAGTTTCAACAAATTTGACAAAACCTTTACTTTTCGGGATGACATTAACTTTTGAAACTTACAAATATTTGGATTTGCTCTGTAGAACTGTCCGACCAACTCTCTTCTCTCTTTATCAAAAAAAAGAACACACAAGTACAGAATGATATTCGTCTCCTCGATTGCCAGACAAACAAAGAGTACATTTCTGGGGGACATTTTCATGATCATACCTGCGCTCAGAGATAGGTAACTTATGATTTCCACACCGAAACTTAGACAAACAAACTCTTTCGGCAGGTCTTAACATAATCAGATAAGGTTCAAAAGTGAAATCAGTTTTAAACAATTTATAACTATCACATAAAGGGTTACTTTGTAATTTCTCATGCCATCTCTGTAGTTCCATATCAGATAATCTACGTTCAATCATTAATTTTAAATATTTAGGTTTCATCCGTCCAGCATCATGCCATAAGTACGATAAACCACAATCATCAAGAATATTTTTAACTTTGGAAATCCATTTACACTGAAAAATATTGTCATCATACAAAGTCTTGAAAAGAATAAACACAGTCAGAGAGATTTTTGCTGTATTATGACTAATTAAATGTACCCAAAAGTTAATCATTCTCATGTTTACCTTTAAATCTAAACTATTTCGACCAAACTCTCCATAAATAATACAATTTGCTGTGCGTTTATTAACATTAAGTAAACGTTTCAAGAAAGATCTGTGAAGCATTTCAATTTGATCAAGTTTATGAAATCCCCAGACTTCACTTCCATATAAAAGAATAGGCACTATAAGCTGGTCAAATAACTCACAGTTTAGTTGTTTGATATGTGTAGACACTCTGTATGCAGGTTTGAGGCACAGAAAAAATAAAGTTAATCAGGCTCAGCCATCACTTCTGTTAATCGTGACTCTAAAAAATGCAATTGTTGTTTTCCAATCTATCATATAAGGGCGGATATGTCTGCAAAATTAGTCAGGTTAAGGACAAATAGTGGATACGCTGCAGTAAGAACTGTTTAGTTACTCTCATTGCTGTGTTCATTCAGATTCAAAGGCGCAGAAGATGGTGATTTGTTTGTGAGTGTGTGTGCACATCCTTAACTCTCTGTGAGTTCATGTACAACCTGTAAGTACAGTATGGTTGACAGTGTGTGTGTGTCGGTGGGTGTGGGCGTCTCAGTCAGTTTTATTCCTCCCCTGTTAGCAGCAGCTGAGTGATGAGCAGCGGGGAGGGAGGGTCGAGACGGCAGCGCAGAAACACTGTGATGCTTAACTAAACAAGATGTGCTTTAGGGCTTGAACTGTGCACCATCCCTCATCTGACACACGTGCACAAAGCTGTCAGGCACACACATAACACACACTTCCCGCTCCCCAATTACATGTGCACTTCTGCGCACACGTGCAAACACACCAGTGACTCCTGTTTATTGAGTCGGATGTTAGATTGTCCTCCAGCGAGGAGCGCAGAGCTTCCAAAGTGTTGAAACAGACTGTGCCTTGTGTGAAACACATCCAAACACATGTCCAAGTTTCGCCGCTGAGACGGTCCTGTGAGAGCTTGACCAGGCCACATCACAGTCCTCTCTCTAGATCGATTCAAGCTTTTTCTTTTCGTCCAAGAACTACAACAATCCATCTGTGTACTGTGTGATGTGAAAAAAGGCCCGCTGAAGCCCTCTATGAAATTCAGTGGATTTATATTTGCACAGAAGTCCAAGAGGCACCTGTGGAGCACGTTTGCTTCCCAAACACTGAAATATATTCATTCAGTGTCTTTTACATTGCTGGATTCTGTATATACACTTAGTTATTTTTGACATCTGTGGAAGTACATGATTGATGAGCTGGATTTTAGCAGAGAATATGTTTTTGTGTAGATAGGAGTGAAGGTGGTTCAGGTTAGATGGCTGAACATGAAGTGGTGTACGCAGTCACACAGCTCCCACTTGTGGTTAAACAAAATACAACCACCTCTGTCAGTCCAGATAACACAGGCCTTGACCAAACAAGCAGTGGAAACACTGTTGCCCCTCACCACAACAAACTCCACAACAAATGACAGTGATCTAACAAAATCACACCCGCCATTACTCTTTGTAAATCAGGACAAGCAGGACTCAAGAGTGGAGAAACAAACCTCAATAAATGTTTCACAATGTGGCCTTTACAGTCGACAGGGGCTCGTTGTCAAACAGCATAAACAAATATGACGTAACCGGACTGGTGTAAAGCACGAAAGTAACTCGTTTATGAATAATGAGTGGTCACGGTCTCGGTTGGTTTGCCGTCAATTGGAGACAGATGTTGGAAAGAAAGCAACTCATGGGTGGCGTAATCTGGGTCAACCTCACATTGGGAGAGACAAGTGAAAGCAAACAGAGGGGTCTTCTCCAAGCATCGCGTGTCCTTGTTCTGGTGGACATTGAGTCACGGTCCTCCGCTGTGGCTGCTCCCAGTGACAACAGAGAACATTAGCTGTCTTAAAGAACACATCAAGGTCGAGAATGAGACATTTGTATTTAGATTTAGATTCTTTCTTTTTTCAAATATGTAATACATTCATGCATTGGACCTAGGGGTGGGTGATATATATCGTTAACGATAATATCGTCATTGTTGTTTTAACGATGTGCAAATTTACGTTACCGAGTATGCAAATGACTTCACAAAAACAACTGAACCCCACACATTCACTGAACAAGAGTTACGTAACTTGCGTGCAGCAGCATGCCGCAGTACGCCTAGGTGGTCACATGGTCTCTCACTGGCACCTTCCCGGCAGGTTAGCCTGCTGCTAAACAAACATTAGCGAGACAACATGGCAACACCGCCTCACGGATGCTCCAGCAGCTTCGGAAGACGTGGGTCAACTGTAGTTATGGGTTCCAGCCTGTCAGGCTAAAGTTCGCAGTACTGGAAGGCCGTCTACGGAGCTACCTAGCCTAGCCACAGTTAGCTGAACGAAACGGCAACATGGCACAGTTTCAAGTCTCCCCGCCGGAAAAGTTCACCTTCAAGGCTGAAGACTGGCCTAAATGGATTAAACGCTTCAACAGATTCTGCATTGCTTCTGGATTGGAGACCCAAGCAGAAGGGAATCGCAGGAATGTGATCTTTGAGAGAGTAAAGTTTAATCAGCGGCTTCAAGAAATGGGCGAGACGGCCGACAGTTTAATTACGGCACTGCACTGCCTGGCGGAGCACTGCGGTTACGGGGCTCTACATGATGAGATGGTGAGGGACAGGCTTGTGGTGAGTCTGCGGGACAAACGCCTATCTGAACTAGGGCTGTCAAAATTGCTCAAAAATGGCATTCGAATATTCCTTCTAAAAATAACTCATAGGTTCGAACCATTCGAATATTTTTTTTCGGCATTATGTCCACAAGAGGGCAAACTAATACAAGGAAACATACTTGTATATGTATTAATACAAGGAAACATAACTACTTGTAGGTATTTTTATTTCCACATAAATGTCTTTGAAAACATTTACATACCTACACATTAAAACACATAAAACAATTATCTATAACATTACGTTATAAACGACTGCGGACCTCTTGCTCGCCCCCCCTCTCTGACCCGTGGCCACATCACCAGTGGAAGCGCTGTGAATAGCCTCGAAGCACCGGACCGTGACCGGCTCACGCCCTGCAGCGATCGTTTCGGCGTCTGGTCTATTTTCTGTGCAAGCCACGAGCGAATGTGTCAAGCCGGGTGACGGAGACAACAGCTGGGAGCAGAACCGCTTGTCGACCAGGCTGGAGAAATGCGCGTCTGTTGCCAACGCCCACTCGCAAAGAGGACAGCTGCGGTGGTGTTTTTTTTTTTTTTTTCCCCTCCACAATCGAATATCAATTTTCACATTCGAAGGTCCATTTTTTTTTTCAAATTCGAATTTAAATTTGAATTTAGAATATTCGTTGACAGCCCTAATCTGAACAGTTGCAAATGGGCCCGGAATTGACGCTACAAAAGGCCGTCAGCAGAGTCAAACAGAGAGAGCAGGTAAAAATGCAGCAAGAAATGTTAAGAACATTTTTCCATTAATATCATCCATGAGAAACAGTTAATGAGCTATAACTCAGGCTGTTAAAAACACATTTTAAAGAATATCGTCTATCGTTATCTTCAAAATCCCCCAAAATATCGAGATATTATTTTTTTGTCCATATCGCACACCCCTAATTGGACCTCAGGTTAGTACAATTTTTATGGTGTGTTTTATGGTGATGTCTTAAACTTAAACTCACCCAGTTGTCATTTTCCCTCACTGTTCATTTTGAACTGACATCAGTGTGTTTACTTAATGGAAATACACATTAATTACACACATATACATATATATATATATATGTATATAGTTCTGCACCTGTGTAAGAAGAAAGACCCCTCCACACCAGCAGATGGCAATAGTCTGTAATTGTCATTCAGAAAAGACCGTCTTGACACTAGTTAGCACATTAACAACACAATCCAGTGTTGAGATAATGGAGCATATTAACCGTGTGCCACTGAACAATAAAACAAACCATCATAAAAACTTTTCTGCTAATTGGCTCGAAGGCTAAAGAAAAATAACCTGACCTTGTTCTCACTTCCTCTTGATGTTAGCTGTTTGTTTACTTTCCTCACTTCTGTTTCTCTTCTCATGCGCTGAGCTGAACTGCCAGTCAGAGTGATTTCATTCACTGACAGGCTCTGCTGTCTCCGACACTGATTTAACATGCTGAATCGGACAAAATAAGCCAACGGGGGCCGATGAGGGGCAACAGTGTGGGACATACTGTGCTGTCAGTGCCTTTACATGTACATGTGCTGAACAACAACAATGGAGGAGAATTACGTTAACATCCTGCAGGCTTTATATTAATATGTTTCCTCGGCCACAAAGTCTCAGGAACCCACACAAAGTCGTACTTTGTGTTCAGGCAGATCATGAGGGATTAATAATAGCATTTAAATTAAATTTGATGAAGTAAGAAATGTATGTTTCAGTACATGGGATTAGTTTTGTTTTTGTCTTTTACTGTGGTATCGAATTTGATGATAAGTATTGTGAAATTTCACTTTATTGGTATTGACTACTAAATTACTGGTATTATGACATGCTTACATAAATAGCTCCACATACAGTATATCCTCAGGACTTCTTTTATAAAGAAAAAATGATAGACAGAATAAAGTAAGTTTCAACTTGCTGAAACCATCCCATCATAAATCGGATCATAAAAAGGTTGTTTTTCGCCCAATTTTTAGACAGTTTTCAGGATTTATTGTGTAATATACCGGCCAAAGGTCAGCAACAGAACAGTAAAGCTTCACCGTGACATGAGCCAGTTAAAAGTCACTGCTTGTCCTCTGACTTCTTCTCAATAAGACACGGAGCAGTTGTGGTTCTAATAATAGCTTCTAATGTGCCAACACCTGCCTCACAGATGTGGGTGTGGTTAATGAAACTGTGGAATGAGTGTGAGCAGATGGAATGATAATGATAGGTGATAAATGATATTTATACACCATAAACCTCTCTTTACCACCTCGCCTGTGTTGGTCAGAGTCTCTGAATGTTCCAGCGTGTCCTCATAATGTGGTCAGCTTCATCACAGAGGAGCTTATCTCGTCTGATGTTGAGCAGTTTGTGTTACCAGTTACTGAAGTTGGACAGTGTTCACAAGAAGGAATTACTTGAATGTCAGTTTTAGGAAGGGATGTCAGTTTTGCTACATTTTGCTTTCAGTAGCCTGAAATCCAGTAACTATTAACTAACCACTTATTTTTAAGAGCAAAAAAATGTGAATAACATGAAATACAAGAGGCTTTTCCTTGTAGTCCAGCACTCCATCGACCCAGTGAGCTTTAGCGCCGCATTTCAAAGCACTCTGCGTTAAGAAATGGTGAATTCTTTTTATTTTTTTATTTTTTAAAGATATTTTTTAGGGCACTGTAGCATTTAATTGATAGGACAGACAAGTGTGAAAGGGGGAGAGAGAGGGGGAGTGACATGCAGGAAATGGCCACAGGCTGGAGTCGAACCCGGGCCCCTGCGGGTTAGGGGGTTAGGGTTAGGGTTAGGCAACAGCCTTGTACATGGGGCGCCTGCTCTATCCACTGAGCCACCGACGCCCCAAGATGGTGAAATTTTAATGTTTGGTGATGTTGATGTCTTGCCTTTATGTTATGTTTTATTGGCTTTGCTGACAAACAGCTGACTAGCTGCGTTAACCCGCAGAAACATGGTGCCCACTGCTCCACTAGCCAACTAAATTTAGCTCCAGTCGCTGTACACCACGCAGGTCGCATAGGAGCTAGGGCTGCAACTAACGGTTATTTTCATTGTCGACTTGTCTGTCGATTATTTCCTCGATTAGTCGACTAATCATTTTATTGAAAAATGTGTTAAAATGTTGAAAAATGTCGGTCTGTCTTGCCCAAACCCCACAATTACATCATCTAACGTCTTGTTTTGTACTCATGCCAAAGGGTTTTAGTTCACCGTCATGGGAGAGTGTGTAAAGATGCCAATATCTGAATGTAAGAAGCTGCAATAAGAGTATTTTGGGGTACTTTTATAGTACTGTTCTATGAAAAATGAAGAACCGATTAGTCGACTACTAAAATACTCACCGATTATTTTAATAGTCGATTAGTCATCGATTAGTCGACTAATCGTTGCAGCCCTAATGGGAGCTAGCTAGTGGCACTGCACATTTGGCAATGACCAATGGTACTGCCACTGGGACGGCTAGCTGCAGAAACATGGTGACACCCTCTGGTCTTCAAGGTAGTCCAGGTGCTTGATTTTAGGCTGCAGATAAAATTTTGTTAATACCACTCGCAGATACTGCTGATACTGCTAACAGTGCTTACAGAGCTAACAGTGATATGGTAAAGAGAGTAGCAAAATTAAGCGACAGACTGACTGACTGGAAACATTTTCTTGGCAGTTAACTGATTATCGGATAACATCTCTTGTTGAAAGTTTTTCCTTGTAGTGAGAACTGTCCTCCAACTCTGCAGTTTCCATTAGACCTGCAAAGTGTTTTAGCACCTTTCAGCTTGTTGTTTTGATTTTACAGTCTGCAACTTTACTATTGTAAGTCATCAGGTTTGTTTTCTGACGCTGCACACAGGTGTTTTTAGCAGCAGACTGTACACTACTTGTGCAAGTTTGCAGCTAGCTCCACATTTAAAGGGGCAGACATCTAAGTAAAAAACACCTTAAGTTTTCTCCTTAATTAGGACACAAAAGGCTTAATTTCTCCTTAGCGATGGGACTTACACAGCTGCGCAGCATTCCTTAAAAGTTTTCCTTCGTTAAGATAAAGTTTTAACTCATTTACTGTCTCATAGTTAGACAGTGAAAAAATGGCAGGAGAAAAGAAGACAAGAAAACCATGTTGGTCAGAGGAGGAAAGAGTATACTTCTGGAGGAATACAATCATTGAAAGCACAAACTATAAAAAAAACATTTGATCCCCAAATACCAGAAAACAGAAAATGACTCTAGGAAGAAACTGCAGTGAAAAATAATTCAGTCAAATCTGAAGTGAAAAATCAAAAGTGTATCCATTGAGTTTTTTTTAAAATCTTGCTTTGGTTGCTAAGATATTTTGTGCAACAGTCTAGTGATTCCTTAAGTATAAGACAAAGACAAAACCATTTTTAGGAAACCATAAGGAGAAGACTTAAGGGTGCTTTGTGCAACTGATTTTATTTTGTGGAAACCTAAACTAGGACTTTAAGGAAAATCTTAACTTAAGGTGTTTTGTGCAAACAGATATTTTCTCAGGAGTCGGTGGAGACTAAAACAGAGCTACAAAGACAGTGAATATTGCACTTACGTTGGCCAGGTGTCCAGAAACACCTCCAAATGGACACTTGTGTTGCTTGGTATCTGCTGGATGTTTAAATGGGCATCTGTTGTGTTTACAGCATGTTTTGAGGCCCTTAAGTGGCCAAAATTTAGATATATTTTATCTTTATCTGCTCTGAGGCATTCCACTCTATAGCTTGTTTAATATAAGATTCAATAATGTGGAGGTGTTGCTGCAGTTTCATGTCGTTCACACCATAAAACATGATGTTTTTATAGGACAGAGGTTATCACATAAATCATGATTATCAGATTTTCTCTCCCCTAAAGTAAACTAAAAGTCTTGGCCTTTCTGAGGGAGTAATTCTCTGCCCTGAAACCTGTGATTCATTCAGTCTCATTAATCTATCATTTCTGTTGCATACTGCAAGAAGGTATTATTTTCCTCCCAAAAAGCTTCAAGCTCCATTCATATTGAAGAGTTTCTCAAATAGTGATGCATGATTACCTCTGCCAGTATCAATTACAATCAGAGCATGCTTTCAGGATCCAGCTGCGGAACAAGGGCTGGAGATCCACAATAGGGCTCATTTCATTTGGCCGGAAAGAATTGTCGGTTGCCTTTCCGTTTTCCGTTTGCTCTCTGCTTTGCTTGAAATGCATTTTTGGAAAAATGTTCACAGGTCAGTGATGATAGGGTCAGTAGAAGGATCCTTAAATGTTTCTGTTGGCATGGACGAGCATGTCAACAGGAGTTTGGCAGAACAAGAAGCCTCTCCACGATTCAGGCTGAACCTATGAATCTACATACCCCAGGCTCCACGGTGCACCTGACCTGCAGGAGTTGGAGACGTAGGAGGAGAAGGAGGTCTAGGTTTAACTACTTATTTTTTCTCTTCTTGACATGCAGCCATCATTCTTGCTCCCTGCGGGGAGCAGAAAGGTCACAGTCAAGCCTTTCTACTGGCTCGGGTTTAGCAACACGCAGATCTGGCCTCCAGAAGAACTCCTATTCTGTCTGGCACATGTTGAGGCGCTCTATCATCTCTCTCTTTCGTATACTCTCTCATGCTCTCTCCTCCGCCTTCTCTCCTGTCAGATCTGTCTTCACAGGGGCTTGTAAAATTACCTGGCAAGAACAGCTCAAAGCGCTGGACAGGACCGATGTCCCCGGTGTCCCACAAACTTTTACAAACTTTTTTTGTTTCATTAAAATGAAGAGTTCACTGAAAAGAGGTCCTCAGTTTTCTGCCAAAGGGTCAATTATTAGTGAATTTGCTGCAAAGTTGTAAGGCCATTCAATATAAATTTATCCAATTCCAAACCTCTCTGAACAATGGCTATTAAATTTAATTTGCTAAACATGTTGAAGCCATTGTGGCCAAATGGGTGTGCATTTTTATTTCCTGTTCTTGGACAGGAGAGCTGGTTCACCGTGGATTCTGACAAAAGGAATAAGGTTTGCAGTGTTTGGGAAATTCTTTCCACCGTGTTCCCGGTGAAGACACAAAAGGATGATAAGCAGGGGCTTCAGAAAAAGTTCAGGCAAACTGACTGTATAGACCATTTTGAAACTCATTGTAGTTCATGGACCACATAAAGACCAATTTGTTCTCAAGTGCGCCAGACCAGTAAAACCATTGTATGATATCTTATAAATAACACCACCTACGAAAGTACATTCACAAAATATCCACTTACAACCCGATGATTAACAGCCTGAGATGTCTTAAGAAAAATAAGCGCACAGGTTTTTCCACACAGTTAGTTTACTACTCACTGTCATTACTTGTGCATTTTTACATATACTTCCACTACTGTGTAGAAATGCTGACATCAACACCCCAGACAATAATGGAATCTACGGAAGCTGCTGATTGACAATATTTTGCTTAATGTTCACTGTCTTTAAATATGACCACAACAAGTATTTATTGTTTTTTTTCTTCAGAGAACTGTATTCCTCTGAAGCTGTATTTTACTCGAAGTTTTTTTTACTCACTGTTTAACTTGCTCCTGAAACATTGCACCTCTAAGCCTTCTGAAGTGCATCACTATTAGGTTTGCACAGTTATCCAGTGGGCTGAATTGGACCCTTTGGCGGGCCAGTTCTGGCCCATGGGCTCTATGTTTGACACCCCTAGTATAGACTGTGTGTATGTTAAATAACAATGTACACAGAAAAACAGAATTGAATGTCAGATACCTACTGTGAACATCCATGCAGTGTCTTCCTTCCTTTTTTCGAATGATTTTACAAACTGTTGTCTCTAGTCAGCTGTAGAATTATCAAGAGATCATCAATTCATCAATTATTATCAATTATCTGCATTTAATGTAAATACACTGCTAAAAAAAAGCCCTCAGTGGGTTGATAATTTTGGTTTCCACTAACCATTCTTGCGTTATTTTGTGCTCAAAAAAATGTCACGGCACGGTGGTACAGTGGTTAGCATAGTCGCCTCACAGCAAGAGGGTTCCCGGTTTGAACCCAGGGTGGGGGAGCCCTTCTGTGGGGAGTTTGCATGTTCTCCCTGTGTCAGCATGGGTTTTCTCAGGGTACTCCAGCTTCCTCCCAGAGTCTGAAGACATGCAGGTTAATTGGTGACTCTACATTGGCCGTAGGTGTGAATGTCACCCAAATCAATCTGAAAGTAATCGCAAATTTGTTCTTGTTTTTATAGTTGTGTGACTCCACCATCCACTTGAATTAGAGCAATTTCTTGAGTGATATATTTATAGTTAAAGTTAGTGTAATTTGATAACATGTGTTGCCACAAATAGAGCAAACTTAAACTGCAGTACACTATTACAAGACTGTATTTCATCACAGTATATGTGTGAGCAGGAGTACAGAATATCTCTGAAGCTCCCTCAGTGTAAGGTAGAGGGCAGTGTTGTATAAAAGCTGTGTAGCAGACATGATGAGGCACTCGCTTGTGTAAATGTCTTGGTATTCTCATCCTCTGGTCCTTGAGCTGTCATCAGGTTCAAACAGGCCTTAAGCAGGTTTAGATTTATATACAACAGAGTGGCTGTAGAATTAACCGTTAGATAGTTTCATAAGATTAATACTGTCCATAGATGCTGTGGAGTAAGACCACACGGAGAAAGATGCAACTTATACATCTGCTGTAGAAATCTGTAACAGTTCATCTGAAATGTAAATGTAAGAGAGATGTGAAAGTGTATCTTTAAAGTGTAAAAAAAAAGAGGGAAAACCTGATTGTATTTACATGTATTTGTCAGGTTTATAACTCAACTCAATTCAGTTCAGTTCAATAGAACTTTCTCCAAAGGAAAATTTAAATTACAGTCACCACAATTTTAACAATTCACAACCTGTAACAAGCAGCACAACCAGTGGGTTCCCCAGGTCAGGGTCACTCTCTGGGCCTGGTTTTTATAACAACAGAGTATTAAATATCTGACAAAATATACAAGATAAGAAGTGTTTTCAAGGAGCAAGAGCAAAAACCAGTGCTTAATAGAGAAACAAAAGGAGTAGGATATAAGAGTACAAGAGTTACTAAAAAAATCAGACTGTGTCTGATAATGTTATATTAATAAGATACTTGATACTACAAACTGACAGCATAATAGTAGGCATTTAAACAAGAGAAATAATCTGACTTCAGGTCTGGTATGAACCGTGACATATGGATATTGGTCTTCATGACGGAAGCGACATACAGAGAAATTTTTATTTTTGTACGTATCCATGATTTGTTCTTGTTTTAATAGACTCAAATTCAAGTTCAAAAGCTTCACTGGCATGAAAGTTTTCAAAAAAACATTATTGCCAAAGCATAAAATACAAACACAAACACAAAACTCATTGACTTCAGGAATTCATTGTTTTATTTTTTTCAATCTGTTTTTAGATAAGGAAAAATTTAGCGAGCAGTCCAGAGCACTCTTGCCAAGAAAATAAGAAAAGCATCTTGTTTTCACAATCGACAAATTGTCCAACGCAAGGAAAGGTAAGTTTCAAATCTGAGGAACATTAAAAAATGCATCAGCATCATGTAATTAAATGTAGAGTGTGTTTAAGAGTAATTATGATTATTCTGCTTCTACCTCACTACACTTCAGAGGGAAATGTTGTACTTATTACAAAGTAAGATTTTTGTGCACAAACCAGGCAAAAATATACCAGTGCAGCTGAAACAATTATTCAATTGATTAGGAAATTAAGTGGTAACTATTTCAAAAATCATTTGTCAATTTTCATACAAACATTTCAGGGTTCTAGCTTCTTTTAATGATTTTGATTTATTAAATCAGTTTAATTTTTTCTGCATTTAGTATTTCTACTTTTCATTCTTAAATACATTTTTTGATTGTACTTAATTGCATTGTAAAGACAGTAGTTGTACTAGTAAAAGAGTATTGTTACAGTGTGGTGTCAGTGCTTTTACCTCAGTAAATGATGTGAATACTACCGTCACTACTGCTGCTGGCATCTACAGCATCTCAAATGTTTTGTCATTGTTGGGTTTCTGATTTTCTTGTTACATCAGCCCTGACACTGAAACATCACATTTACCTTGTTTAAGTTTATTCAACAGTACATTAGTTTCAATAATGCAAAAGTTCTTCTTACAGCCTTTGTTTAGTGCAGGGGTCGGCAACCGTAAATATTAAAAGAGCCAAAATATCTGTCAGGTGCCACAAAATGTATTTCAATAAAGGTAACGGTCTGTTAAGTCTAAATTAGCCCATTAGCATTACCAATAGGTCTAAATGACTTCATTGATATGATTTACTACAAGGTGGCGACTCTGCAGTGGGATATTTAGGATTATTTAGTACTTAAACTTTGCATCTTTGGTGGTGAAAGCAAATAAACCAGTCCACACATTATTAAATCCTCTATTTTCGTCCAAGACTTTTCCCTTTTTTGGATTTGGAATCTATAGCTAGCCTAAACAGAGGGACTCCAGGCTTGCCACTGTAGACGTATGACGCACATTTTAGCTACGTTAGAACAATTCGATGTACACAGGCTGCACATTTTTACAGTTGTAGAATGCAAGAATCACTTTAGTAATACCATATCATGACAAATGAAAATCTGAATGTTAAAAAAGTAACTGTTAATCATCTCCAGGGAGCCACTGGAGAGGGTCTAAAGAGTCATGTGCTGCTCCGGTGCCACAGGTTGCCCACCCCTGGTTTAGTGGCATCTCTCCAAGTCATGGGCATGTGCCAGAGTATTTGCACACGGCACACCTGTTCAGGGAGCGTTTTTGCTAACGTGTTACTTATGATTGAGTGGGATTCATCATTAAAAAACTGGGATGGTTGAGAATGTTTGGTGCATTTGGAGTTTATTCCTCTTTTTGTTTCTCTTGATAGAAAATTAAGAGAAAATTCAGAGTGTTGCTGCATGAGGCTCAATCTGTTGCATTTACTTTCCTGCATGTCCTGCACTTCAATAGCTGAAATTCCCACGCTGACTTGAGTTCTTTCTCCCCTAAATATCTCTAACACAGAGGGGAGTGACCGTTCATAATTTTAGCAGAAACTATAAAACGCTTCACGGTCAAAGTACGACAGAATATATCATTATATGTAATGTCTCTTTTGTTATATAGGCCCTGCCTTCAAAATGCATTCTACAAAAGGTGAACACAGTTTAACCTCATGGCCGTCACGTGTAACTCTTTAATGTCACATTTATTCATTTTGTTTTGTCTTATTATACATATACATTTTATTGCTTTTATTTAAGAGGCAACATCAGAATGTTATTAAATGCCAAAGTGTCTTTTGTGTTATAAAATTCTCTCATTTCAACTGTAAGAATTTATAAAAAAGATTTAAGTGACCTTGGATGTCAGTAAGGAAATTTTAAGTGCCTTGCTCAGGGGTGAGTTTAACGAAACAACAACAGTGAAGATGATTACAGCTAATGTCTCTGGCAGTCAGACTGTAACAAACCATGTATGCAGCATCATATTTCTGCGGACTTGTTTGGCAGTTGTCTCTCATTTCGTGGTTGCAAAACATCTCTGAAGGCCCCCGAGGGAGCGCACAGTTGGATTAGATACATGAGAGAGCCACCCAGGCTTCATCATCACATTATACAACACTCAGCGAGCAGCGTCTGGTTCAGCTCAATTCAAAGTGAAAGTGATGGGGACCAGGAGGGATGCTGTACGGAGGAGGAGGAGGGCTGGTGGTGATGGAGGAGGGGGGTGTTGTTTGTGGTTAGAGCGCGGCCATGGGAAGAAGAACATGGAAAAATCTTGGAAATGAAGTGTGTCCATCCACAGAGGTGACGAGCAAACTGAGCAGGGCTGCAGAGGACAGGATGATGATTTTGGAAACCACAATCTGAAAGCCCCCCAATCTTTAATGTATGACACCCACACACATGGACGCACATGCAGCGGAAATAACACATGCACACAAACATGCATTCAACAAGAAATAACATGCACGGACACAAGAGATGTGAGTAGGTAACTAATTCACACGTTCGTTAGTGATAGAAGTAATATTCAGATCTTTTACTTAAGTAAAAGTCTCAATACGACAGTGTAAAAAAATACTCCATTAGAAGCAAACATCCTGCATTCTGTCTCTTCTGTGAATGATTTAGTCCTTTTTATGCAGACTGTAAATCATAACCAGCATCAACTGAACATCAGGAGGATCAGTGGAGTCCAGGTTTTTTTCCCATCAGTGACTCAATACTGTTTATGCAGACCGCAATCAGCTAAATACGCTGAACAAAAATTGGAGTGCTTTTGCTTTTGCTCTCATTTGTCACAGGTTTAGATTGAAATCCAAGAATGCTTTATGCACTTGATAGATATAATTCTCTCACATTTTGATCGAACATCTGTGTCAGTGAGCACTTCTCCTTTTCATTTTATTTATAAAGCTCAGTGTCACAAAACACAGTTTGCCTCAGAGGGCTTTGAAGCATTCAACATCCCTCTGTTCTTGGACCCTCACAGTGGATAAGGAAAAACTCCCCCAAAAAACTTTAACGGGGTAAAATAAATTGGTAGTTTTCCAAGATAATCCATCAGCCTGACAGGTGTGACAGGATACTGGTCAAACAGCATCATTACTACACAGGTGTGCCTTGGGATGGTCACCATATAAGAACAGTCTAAAATGTACAGTTTGATCACATAACACAATGCCACAGATGTCACAAGTTTTGAGGGAGTGTGCCGGTAGCATGATGACTGCAGGAATGTCCACCAGGTGTCGTAATCACAGACATTCTGAGAGCTCCTAACTTAGCCTAAAAACTTTTAGTAAGGAGTCCTAGATTAGGAGTGATTTAAGAAAGTTCTCAGAGTAGGGGTGAGTTCGTGTACAAAAATCTCTAAACATTTAGAGTAGGTAATTTTTTTTCGTGTAAACGTGTACACGGGTTTCACCGCTGGGTGGTGCTATTGCATTATACCAGTAAAGCCCCAGTTATCCGAATAACCAACGGTTACAGGCCGCCACTCCGAAATATTGCCATTCCTACGGTCCGCTATCCCGAATTCTGGTCCCTGAGTCCTGACAGTAAGCTATAGCGAGCCTGTAGAAGCCGTATTTCCCATGCATGTCAGCGATTTTCACCAGGGACGCACGCGAGTAATTCAGGCTGACATTACCTGTTTTTCAGCGAACTCCTCTGGTAATCTTATTATTATTATTATTATTGGGTCTTATAAGTGTGGACTACAATGAGTACCAGGCCATCAAATCACAGCATCTGCGGTGAGAGGACACGGAATTGTGTGCGCTTTAACGCACGCGGGTCTAGGCGATCACGGATATTTGATGTGGGAAAGATGTAGCCAGATGTGTTACCTGTTTTTAAGTGTCACCGAGATACGTGGCTCGTCCGTCCGTCTGTTCGTAGCATGAATCATGTGCGCCACTTCACCACCAACCCGTGCGTAAAAGTGCAAACAGTTCCGTGTCCTCTCACCGCGGATGCTGTGATTTGATGGCCTGGTGCTCATTGTAGCCCACTGGCGAACAACCCCCTTAACGAACTCACCCTTTTAATAGAACGGAGCACGTAGGCTAGTAACCTGTTGCCAAACCCGGTCTCACACCATTTCTTGTCATACTCACAGTCTATCACAGTTGGTCAACAATTAGTATTACAGTTGCTAGGTATGATGCGTTCTTTTAACAGATGTGATTGGTTGTCACAGACAGGCCCTTTTGTGAGCCTGCAAGGTGTGGACACCCAGAAGAAATGAAATGAACTGCTGACTGTGAACGTGTTATCATTGTTAGTGTAATCCAAGGTTGAGACAGACTCCAGCATCACTGCTGCATTGTTGCATTTGTGTATCCTTAATGAGATCAACCACACATATTATCCCTGCACGATCTAATCTGTAGCATTTCATTTACTCGTCATGCAAGGTTTGGAGAATATTTCTCAGACCTCTTTGTGTTTCCACCATTTTCTTCTCTGCTTAAGAAACTCTTAAAAGTCCTCCTCCTTGCTCCTAAAAGTTTTTCACCTAAGGTGCTCTTTTAAGGTCTGAGATACTCTGTTAATAACTTTTATCTTCACAAGAACCTAGTCTGAACTTTAAGGGGAAATTCTAAGAAAACATCACAAGAGTTTTCTTAGATTTCGTCACAAGGAGCAACTCTTTATACGAGGAAGCTTTGTGAATACGGCCCCAGAGCTGTAACCCTTCAACTGAGTGTTCGTTTCACTTCCATAAGCTGTCTCCAATGTCATTTCCATGAATTTGGCAGTACATCCAACCAGCCTCACAACTGCAGACTACGTGTAACCACACAAGCTCAGGACCTCCTTATCCAGCGTTTTCACCTGCAACATCACTTGAGACAAACCAGCCAAACAGCTGATGCAATAATTGGTTGCACAAGTGAAAATTTTCTGCTCAAACTGTCTCAGAGAAGCTCATCTCCATGCTCATTGTCCTCACCAGAGTCTGGACCTGACAGCAGTTTGTCTTCTTAACCAAGTTGAGTGAGCAACTGCTCACCTCTGATGGCGTCTTCTTCACTGTTTCTTGGTCAAACGTCTCTAAAGGCTCTGACAGATGTGAAAAACATAGAAACCTGTTATGAAAATTTTAATGACAGACAAAAGTTTCAGACTCAATGTGAGATCGTACTTTTTATTTTTTATATGTGTGACAATTCGGACGAAAAAATGGACTCAGTTTGCAAAGGCCTTTACACTGTACCAGGCAGATGGTAAATGGCCTGTGTGCTGATGCCAATGTTGTGAGCAGAGAGCCCCATGGTGGCGGTGGGGTTAAAGTTGGGCTGGCATGAGCCACAGACAACAAAGTTTGAATGTATAGACATACAGTGACGAGATCCAGAGACCCATCTTGATGCCATCCATCAGCCACCATGACCTCATGTTACAACATGATAAACCACGGCCCCATGTTGCAAGGTTCTGTACACAATTCCTGTGTAGTCATCGTGTTTGGGAAGCTCTGAATTGGCATTTACGACAGTATGTTCAAATTCCTGCCAATATCCAGAAACGTCACACAGCTATTGAAGAGGAGTGGGCCACAATTTCACAACCTACAATCAACAACCAGATCAGCTATATGTGACGGAGATGTGTCTCACGAGACATGAGACAAATGTTGGTCACACCAGATACTGACTGATTCTTTGGGGTATCTTTGACCCAACTGCATTTCTGTAGTGCTAGTCATCTCAAATCCCAATAAATGTTTTTTATTTAAGGTAAAACTGCACATTTTAGAGTAACCGGTGTCAGGTCAGGTGGATGCATTATCTTGGAAACGGAGAAGTTCTCACTGACATGGATTAAACAAATTTACGACCAAAATGTGAGAAATATATCTAGTGAGAGCAAAAAAAGAGTTTTAGATCTTTAACTTAAACCTGTGGAAAATTGGAGCAAAAACAGAAGTGTTGAGTTAAAATTTTTGTTCAGTGTAAGAGTGCTCTCCACCTCTGCAGTTCATGCACTCACACAGGAAAAGAAACACACTCTACTTATTCAACGAGGTGCTGTAGGGACATGCTCAAGCATTACACAATACCGCAGGATCAGGGCACACACCTTCATCATCCTCCTCATTTCCACCCTGTCAAATTAACAGTGTGTTCTTAGGAGAGGGAGCAGCGTCGGGACGATGTTGGAGAGCTTGATTGAAGGGCTTCCGAGAATTCTCTGGCTTTGTTGTGCAGCTTCCCCGGCGCAGCAGCCGGAGGTAATGGCTTTAGCAGGGGCAGGTACACAAAGCTCCAGTGGCCACAAACCGGAGCTGGACAAACTTTACTGTTGACATCTGGAATTTCTTTCCTCCCCTTCCTTTTTTATTTTCTTCCTCCTCTTCTTCCTTTTTTTCCCCCCCTCCGTTTTGATTGAGGGCTGACTCACTCGGTACAGTATCCATCATCGTAAAAGCGTCAGCCGGCTAAATATAGACATTTGTTTTCTTGTGCCTGTTCTGGCACTGCATGTTTTACCACACATGATATCATGCCCTCCTCTGCTGTTGGCCTGACCGCACACTGAACCCCTATAGGGTTTCACCATCATATGTACACACAGGGTAATTATCATAATGGAGCCTGTCACTGGCAATTAATCTCGCATCACAGATACTTTGTGTCTTATCATACCCTTGTCTGCTGTGGCTTCAACAGGGCAGACACAGCGTTAACCCTAACATTACTCCGACTGAACCCCCCCAGATAATGTAGTGCTCACACGTTGTCATTACAGAGTGGATAATGCCACTGGCAATCCATAACGTGCTTTGGCTTGTCTCAGCTGAATATGCTGCTCTTATTATTTCCACTGCAGTGATTACGCCTGTAATTACGACTACTGAGAGTATGAAGATATTTTTTTAGCTATAAGCATGTCAGTTGTTGTCCTGCTGTTGAGGGTTGGAGTTTGACTTCAGGTTTGCTGTCACCTTCTCATGTTTCTTAGCACCCTTGGCTATATACTGTCAAACTATTTCTACACACTTGGAGCGAGAAAATAAGGAACCAATCAGCTAAAAGGCCTCCAGCTATTAAAGATGTTTGTTGAGAGTGTAATCAGAGGTTATCTAAGTAAATACTACAGATTACATGTAAATAGATTACAGTTGAAAGCTCAGAAAAAAAGCTAATAATTATTCCCTTGATTTTAGATTGCTTTGTCAGATCTGTTAAATAATCCCAGTTAAAAGCATCTTAATAAAAGTGATATAATTTGAGATTGTTTTGCACATGATTGAAGGGGAATTTTGCTTTGTACCGATTGTAGATCATAAACTTCAGCTCCTTCACAACTAAGACTAAAGTATTTAAACGTGATTCTTTAAAAATTACATATTCTATAGATAGTGAAGCAGCAGTTACCAGTAACTTAAAGATAAATACAGTTATAGCACTAAATTTTAGTGTTTAGATAGATTATGCTGCCGATAAAATTACTTCAAAATGGTAATCAGGAATCAGAAAATTGACAAGAATTTGATTTGTAAATTTCATTCAGTGTAATGTGTTTGACAAGGAAAATAAGAAAATAAGACTGCAATAACAATACAGTATTTTAAAACATTTTTTTCCCTCTTTTTTAAAAACAACAACAAAGCAAAACAAACACAACGAAACATAAAACAGAATCAGACAGACACAAATAAACAAGTAAATAAAAATAGTTCAATTAATTGTATAAGGTTTCAGTCAGAGGATACATTTTCATCAATACATGCACAGGGTACCATAACAACTAACACATGTAGACTAAGTACTTACAAATGCATATGCCTATATTCAGAAACTAAGACAATGAGGAATTCATTACAGGTATCATAAAATAATAAAAAAAATATATTTTACAAATCATTAGAGATATTGTTTGTTATAAACCTCACCCATTTTCCCATCTTTCTTTCAAAATATAAACTTGATTTCTAATTCTCATTGTTATTTTTTCCATTCCGTATATCTCATTTACAAGATCCTTCCATTTGGAGTTGGAGTTACAAGTTCTTGTAATTTGTTTGATTAATGCTAATTAATGCTCTTATTATTAAAAACAAATGAACATCATTCTTCCTGATGTTTTCTGGCAGTTTTCCAAGTAATAGGACTAATAGATTTTCATTAAAAGAGATGCCAAAAATATTTGACAATTCTCTAACAGACTTTTCCCAGAAACCACCTAGAACTTTGCATGACCAAAATACATGACTGTGGTGTGCTATTTGCTCCCCGCATTTTCTCCAACAGCTTGAAATTAAGTTAACTTTATATTTACTTTGAATTTGGGGTGTCCTAAAATATCGGTTTATAATCTTCCATGCAAATTCTTTCCAGTAGTTTGAGTTAGTTGTTTCATGTATGTTTTTACACATTTGTTCCCAATCCACTGGTGAGATATTACAAAGAATTTCATTTTCCCATTTGTTTTTAACATTGAGATCCATTTGTTTATCTTGATGGTTAGCTTGTATTAGTTTAACTAATTTAGTTAAGAGTTTTGTTTCAGTACCACAATCATATATCTTAAGCATGTATTTTATCAAGGGGTTTATTTCTTGAATAGATTTCTTTTTTAAAACATCAAAAAGATAACTTCTCACTTGGAAGAATCGAAATAAATGAGACTTGGATAAACCATATTGCAATGATAACTGTTCAAAGGATTTCATTTCTTTATCCCCAAACATTTGTCCAAATTTACATAATCCTTTAGAAGCCCATATATTAAACGTCTGATCCGTTTTATTAGGAGAGAAGTCAGGATCATTCCCCACTTCTTTCAAAAAAATTACATCTTCATTTAATTTTAAATTATGACAGACTTCTCTCCGAACCTTATGTGTAGCAACTACCCATCTATTTTAAACAGTGCTGAAAAAAATAGTATGTGCAGAGGCAAAAAAAGGACAAAAGGAAATAAAACACAAATGTTACAAATCAGGCATTAAAAGGGAAAGCTTTCTTATATATTTTAAGCAGTGATTTAAAAACAGGCATTGTGTTAGCGAGTCTCATCTCCTCAGGCAGAGAATTCCAGAGCTTCAGGGCCTTGTTGGCAAAAGCCTGGTCACCTTTAGGTAATAAGCTACCAGGAGGACTAGTGAGTAGGCTTGATGATGTCATATTGTATTTAAAAGCATGAAAATGAAAATTCATACTTCTATGGTGTAGTAGTTTATTTTGTACAATTATGGAAATTGTACTTGGAAATTAACTATCTGTAGACATTTTTTAAAAAGTGTCTTCTAGATGGGGTTGTCCTAAATACCATGTTTTGGGGTCCAGAGTTTATCAACAGCAAATATTCAAAGCTATGATTTATGAACTATAGACCTGAGTAAATGCTCCTAATAATAGGCTGAGAGTCAACGAGACACTGGCTACGGTTACATGATGGCTTCTCATTCAGAATGAAATAAATCTGAATGAAATCATTCGGAATTAAAGTGTTTCCAGGTAGTTTACATGGGAAATATTAATTCCGAATGAGGGTTTACACGGGAGATCAGTTTAATCGCCTTTATTCAGGTCTGCGCAAGGTTTGGGGCAGGGAAGGTTTCTGATTGGATAGGGGGCGGGGCAGATGTTACGTGTTTACGTTTACCAGAAGAAAACACTTTTGTCCTCGCTCCGGATAACAGGATGCTTGACCACGCCGTTCTTAGTGCCTTTTTCGGGCTTGTTTTGCTTATATTCTTGAAGCAGCAGTACGACAACGACCTTGTTCTGCTAATGCTTCATCTGTTGAGGAGGAGGAGGGAGGTAGAAGGTCGAAGAAGGGAGATAGACGACCGTGCTTTGGCGAATGGAAACCGGTGAGTGCAACGAGTCCGACAGCTCTATCTCAGCCCGTTGCTATGCGCGCTATATACGTCATCGCGCCAGAAGGGCAAGGAAACAAGCATGCACAGAAAGACCAGAATGAACTTAAAGAGGAATGAGTGTATACATGCACACAAAATTCTTTCATTCGGAATGACGAACGGAAAAAAACACCCCCTTTAATTAGATTTAATTTTCAATCGGAATGACCACTTTTAATCGGAATGGCCTTTCATTCCAAATGAAAGTGGAACTGTCCATGTAAACGTGCTGAATGTCTGACACAGTCTTGTGAAACAGAAACAGTTTACTATTCATTCAGTCATTCATTTTCTGTTATCGCTCATCCTGATACAGGGTCACAGGGGGGCTGGAGCCTATCCCAGCTGACACTGGGTGAGAGGCAGGGTTCACCCTGGACAGGTCGCCAGACTATCACAGGGCTGACACATAGAGACAGACAACCATTCACACTCACATTCACACCTACGGACAATTTAGAGTCACCAATTAACCTGCATGTCTTTGGACTGTGGGAGGAAGCCGGAGTACCCAGAGGAAACCCACGCTGACACGGGGAGAACATACAAACTCCACACTGTATACTAGCTCCAACAGATATAGGATTTGATATTTATAAGATTCAGTATCTGTTACGAAGGTCAGACACAGCACTGTAGAACGTCCCCACAGCTGCTCTCCTCCTGACGAGCCGTACAGTCCGCCCTGTCACTGTGTGTGTTTGCAGACGGACTCACCAACTACATTATTTACAATGTCTTTGTTATTTCTTAAAAAACAGCAACAAATGTCCAAATCCCAAAATTAAAAACAAAATACCTACCTAAATAATCTTCCTAAACACTGGAATATTTGGGTCTCGCCCTCCTTCTTGGCCACTGCCTGAAAACACTTTTACGCTGATTAACATTTCTCTTATCATCTTCATCACAAAGACGGCAAAGCCACAATCTTCTTTAAAAAATTAACTCCGTCTTGAACTGGCGAACATGCTGTTGGTTAGACTTTGTAGCCCTTTTTCCCTAGTAAATATAACTAGGAAAACACCCTGCTAATTTTTGATATCATGTGAAAAATTCATATCGTGATACTTGCGATATTTCCTCTTGTTGACATATTGACGTCATACTGTTACCCACGGCAACAACAAGCATGGCTGAAAGCGTGATTATTAGCGACTCTGCTGTGATTCCAAAAAGAGGAGCAGCTTCAGTAGTGTGGAATAAACTGTGGCGTCCTGAATGTTTTATGAACAGCCCCGGACTTCTCAGACTCTTTTAGTGACTTACCGCTCAGAGGGAACTCATTCAGCGGCTCCTTTGGCAGCAGCACAGCGTCTCTCCCGCTCCTCTCTCGCCGTGCACACACAGGAGTCGATGTCATCAAGTGATTTTCTCATAAACCTTTGGCAATGTAAACCTACGTGACGCTTGCAGCTCGACCAGAAACTCCATGTATGTGAGTGTGCGATAGTTGGGGTATCATAACAGCCTGTCACAGGTTACAGCGTGATGATTAGAGGAGAAATGGCAGAGCATAAAGGTCCAGGTGGAAAAATAAAAACAACTCAGTCATTTAGGATTTTAATAAAAGAAGGAAATCACCTGTATATATATAGATCCCAGGAGACATTTTTTGCATCAGGGAGCTGTTTAAATGTGTAATTTGTGGTAGATTTTATTTTGTTTTACTGAATATTTGAAGCAAACTATAAAACTGTATCACTGATTTTGTTGCAATTTTATGTTCTTAAATTAATAATTTTTTTCTTTTTCTTTTTACTGATTTGTCATATTGTCAAAAATATCGTTATCACAGAAATACCCTGAAATATATCGCCCACCCCTACAGTTCTTAACCTGCAGTGTCAGTCGTCTGCACATGCACACACACACACTGTCACATACAATACTGTACACACACATAAAAAACAGGATGCTGCTGTTAAGACAGGACTCCCCCTCTGTCCTCCTCCCTCCTCCCTCTGTCTCCCTCCTTTTACAGGAAGATTTTTAAAAAGCGTAAACACAAATCACAACAGCTTTACCTCCACCTCCGCTGGTGACATACATCACTGCTGCTAAAGGGACGGGATGTGCAGGGAAATGATGTATGAGTGGCTGTCTGTGATGTTTCTTCCAATTTTCTGTTCGTGCATTTTTTACACACATGTAGGTGTGTGGTTACTTTGTGTGTTCTCACACAGATGTATGAAAATGTTCCTTTACATCTTAACGTCCATGCTACAGGGTGTCGTTTTGCATATGTGCTCACGTGTTCTTGCGGTCGTCTTCCTTGCGTGTGAACATCTCCATTCCTCCGCACAACTTAAACCCTTCATACTGAGCATTAGGGAGTTGGTGCCCCTGCGCTTCGGGAGTGTAAACCCCAAAGAGTCTGTTCGGTGATTGAGGAAATGTTTGGCCCGGCCAGTTTGCTCCCTTTTGAGGTGTTTGTTGGCCAAGGCTGATCCTGACAACCCTCCAGGGAGCGCGCTCAGTAGGCCTCTTCAAAGAGCCCCAGCTCCCAAAGCAGGAAGTCCAGCCCTGCGCTGCTTGGAAACAAGATGAGGCAGACAGGAAGGAAGGTAATCCATGAACACGCAATAGTGCTACTGTCCACAAAGCAACACACACACACACACACACACACACACACACACACACACAGAGGCATATCCGATCAGTGCCTCCTGACACCCACAAAAAGGGGTATTCCTTGGACCCCACAGACATTTAGCGTGATTTATCTTGTGTTTCTTGCCGCTGAATAGCCAAGGTGATCACCAGCAGCTCTGCGTGGATGATTCTGGTTTCCTGTGGTGCTGCTTTCTGCGTGCGTGCGTGCAAACACTCAAAAGGTCACAGCTGAGAGCAGCTTTGCCGCGATAGCAGCCCCGTGGCCAGATTCCTACCTTCTAAAATAACCTGAAATTTGAATAAAATTTGGTATGCACTATCACATATGATGGATGGGAGGTCACTGTTTGGAGCCTGACTGATTTATTTGTCCCGGGAACCAGTACAAAAGCACATCGGTTGCACATTATTGGATGCAAGTGAATGTATTTGATTGTTCTTCGTGGCAGTAATGCTGCGTCCTGCTGCTACGCTTTTGCACAAAACACCTACCTTTCAGAAAAAGATCGATGACTCGCATTTTATGACCCTCTTGAATAAGACACAGGATTCAAGGTTAAAAAGTGCTCCTGTATTGAATACATTTATACTTAATCCAATCACTGACTGAAAATAAAAAATCCCTCTGACAGTTTGTCCTTGAGGAGCTGATCTGACTCTTCAGTGAAGGTCCGTTCTTATTTCAGCTGTTCCAACTAGAAACCACTAGAGAGCAGTCTTCAATTGATTTTCCATGAATGAAGTATTAGCTCACACTGTGGCCCACAGCTGAGTGAGAATGTGGCTGGAACTGAAGTCTGATGTTGTTGCCAATGAAATCAGTAGCCTGGCTTCCACAGTGAGACCCAGCCTGGCCCTGCTCATATTATACTGTATGCGGTAATATTGTGGCAGCAGGGAAATTAGTTTTTGCGGTGTAGTGTCGGTGAGGTAAAGATTAGCTGTTTTCATTGTTGTAACGTGACTCAATGTGGAAGCTGGAGACCTATAATATGAGACAAGACAACATGTTCAGGGTCAGTTCACTGAGGATTGAGAAATTTCACTTATTAAGTACAAGAAGTGTTTATTCTTAAAAGTTCACTCTCAATTCAAGGATTTCACATATTTTTGTTTCATTTTAAAAGTTTGCCATGAAGAAAATTAATACCTTTCCTGCTGTGAAGTGAAGAGAAATGTTTTAATTGATTATCAAAGTCTGTGGTTCTGAAACTTTTTACCAGTAATGTTCCCCCTTTGAAACATTTTTTCATCTGAGTACTCCCTGATTAAAACATTTTGGTAGAGACACACACAGAGAGAAAAAATGTGAACATAATTGTCTTTGCTTCATTAGTTGACAGTTTACAGCAGTTAAGGGTCGCATTAAAAATAGGAATATTGGACATAAATTGTGGGTTATCAAACTTACATTTACATTTTTTATTCAACTTATGGTAATTGTTGTTATGAACTACGCATGACTGATATTATTTAAAAAACATTTTTCTAGAAAAGTCTCATGGGTGTACTCCAGAGTACCCCGAGGGCTACCCATAACCCCTATTTGAGAGACATGGATATACAGTGGTGGAAAAAAGTTTTCGGACACCCCATGCATTTGTGAAATATTGCATTAAGAATCACTCTTAGGTCTTCAAGTGCAATTTCTTTTAGTACAGTCACAGCCAAAATACTAAAAAAATCCTAAAAGAGCCATTAAAAACTTAAAATTGATTGGTTCCATAAAAATACATAAGAAATTTTGAGTATTGGGTCATTTTGGTACCAGTGATGAAGGTCGTTCTTTTTATTAAAAGACACAATTTTTGTTGCCAAGCTTCGTGTCTACATAAAGCCAGCACATTTGAAAGTTCTTCAGACACAAAATGGCTAAAACAAGGAACCTAACGCAGGAAACACGCCTGAAGATAAAGATTCTCAGCCAGGAAGGGTACAGCTGCCGCCAGATAGCCAGGAAGTGCAGATGCAGTCCTTCAGCAGTTGGATACACTCTGCAGAAATACAGACGAACCAACAGCTTGGAAGACAAACCAAGATCTGGGCGTCAAGGGTTTCTTCAGCAAGAAATGACCGCATCCTGATCCGCATGTGCAGGCAAAACCGCCAAATGACATCACAGGAGCTTCAGCAGCAGTGGTCAAACCAAACTGGTGTCCAGTGTTCCACCCGCACTGTACGTGGCCGACTTTTAGATCATGGCTTAAGGTCCTACAAGGCTATCAAGAAGCCCCTGATCAATGAGAGACAGAGGTTAGCCCGTCAGCGTTGGGCCCAGGCACACAAGAACTGGACAGCCAGGAATTGGAAGAAGATTTTGTGGTCAGATGAGTCCAGTTTCCAGCTTTATCTTCCTCCTACTAATGTGAGGGTGCACGCAGAAGGCCAGGCGACATCATCTCCAGCATGTACAGTACCTACTGTCAAGCATGGTGGAGGCAGTATCATGGTTTGGGGATGCATGAGTGCTGCTGGTGTTGGTCATCTCACTGTCTGTGGCACATTGAACTCTACCAAGTATTGTACCATTCTCCAAACCCACATGCTCCCTTCTGCGCGTGCACTGTTCCGTCGAGGTAAAAACTGGATGTTTCAACAAGATAATGCCCCTTGCCACACATCCAAGGCCAGTAGAACTTGGCTGCAGGAGCACAGTATCCAGGTCTTAGAGTGGCCAGCTCAATCCCCGGACATGAGCCCCATTGAAAATCTGTGGTGGATTATCAAAAGGTCTGTTTCAAAGCATAAACCAAAGAATTTAGAAGAATTAAAAGCAGTAATTCAAGAAGAATGGGACAAGATTACCCCTCAACAGTGTGAAAGGCTCGTGGGGAACATGCCAGCCAGGATTAGAGCTCTACTACGTGCCAGTGGCAGGACTACTAAATATTAATTTGATGATGTGATGGTTTATTCATTTTTTGTTCAGTTTTGAACACATTCTCTGTTATTTGTTGACTTTGATACCGACAATGTTGAGAACTGACATATTGAAACTGTCAAGAATTTAGTTTTGTTAGTTTTTCTTGTAAACAATAAACAAAAAAATATAATTTGTATTTGTTTGTACCTGTCTAATGCAGCCACACCTTTTGAAACACAAAAAAGATTTTTCCACAAATATTTCATGATAATATTTGAGACTGTGTAAAATTTTAAGGGTGTCCGAAAACTTTTTTCCACCACTGTATGTGGACCACTAATTCATACTGTGCAGTACCTCAGGTGAAAGTGTTACCAGAGGATAGTTTCTTTCCATCGTAAAAATCTTCAATACGATATCAATTTTTTACTGTTTGTGCCCCAATGAAGACAAAATACTTTTACTCACGCATTAATTATATTAATTTTACTAAAATAAAACAGGTTTCAGTAAGTTTGACACCCTTTCCCAAAGGTTAAGACAGAAAATGGGTGAGAAATTGACTGTCAAAGACAGTGTGAGACCATAAACAAGAAAAGATGCCTCTTTCATAAGTCCCCCCCCCTGTAGTCAGGGTTTTCTCTTATTCATTTATGTGAGGCGGCCCACCACAATTAAAACATCTGCCACCACATTTTAATTTTCTATTTTTGGAGCTAGACCGCTCATTAGGTGCGCTGTTGGAGTATACTGTTTGGTTATTCATTGCACAACATTCTTGAAGTGCAGAGCATACTCTGCTCTCACCACACATAGATTCTAATTCTGTGGGAAATACTGTATAGTTTTGCTTAGCAGCTGCTAAATCTGATGATGTGGATCTGTTGGCTTCATCACACCATGACCTCTAGCATGCACTGGGACGGTTTGTACACGAGTGTGAAGTGGTCGGGATGAAAGTCACCATCTCCAAATCTGAGGCCATGGTTCTCTGCTGGAAAAGGGTTGATTGCCCCCTCCGGGTTTGGGGAGAGTTACGGCCTCAGGCGAAGGAGTTCAAGTATCTTCGGGTCTTGTTTACAAGTGAGGGTAGAATGGAGTGTGATATGGATCTGCAGTTTGGTGTGGCTACTGTGGTGATGCGAGTGCTGTGTCGAACCGTCGTGATGAAGAGGGAGCTGGGCCAGAAGGCGAAGCTTTCTATTTACTGGTCCATCTACGTCCCAGCTCTCACCTATTGTCATGAGCTCTGGGTAGTGACCGAAAGAATGAGGTTGCAGATACAAACAGCCAAAATGAGTTTCCTCAGTGGGATGGCTGGGCTCAGCCTAACTGTGTGTTGACTGGACGCGTCTACATGTCTAGCGCGACGCGATAGCCCGAAATTCGTGTCCATCGCCTCATCGCTCAAGTTGAAAATATTGAACTTTTGAGGCGAATTCGCGTGACGCTGTGCAGCGAAAGCCAATCAGTGTTGAGATTCTCCCGACAGTGACGTCTTGACGCCCTGACGTCCAGTTGTTGACACAACAATAAACTGCTACTCACCGGAGACAGATGGACAGGCGCTCCGCAGCTGAAATGGAGCGCTGTAGTTGGTCCTGCCGGGAGATCCTGGCGCCAACCCTCGCCAACAGGTCCTCAAACTGGGCCCCAGTCAGCCTGAAGTACCGCTGAAAGCGGCTATCATCCAGACGGAGTTCCTGGAGGAGGTGGTGAAACTCGCCGAGCTGGATGCGCTAATGCAGGATAGGGTGAACCCAAAAATGACGGCATTTGGCCCTCCGACGCATCTGGTTGATGTGGTTCGGGCATCTGATCAGGATCCTCCTGGCCGCCTCTTGTTAGAGGTGTCTTGGGCACGTCCCACTGGTAGGAGGCCCCGGGGCAGACCCAGAACACACTGGAGGGATTACATATCTCATCTGGCCTGGGAACGCCTTGGGGTCCTCCAGGTGGAGCTGGAAAGCATTGTTGGCATTGTTGGAGAGAGGGGCATCTGGGGTGCTTTGCTCGGCCTGCTGCCCCCACGACCCAGCCCCGGATAAGCGGATGGAAATGGATGGATTCTTTTTTTTTTTTTTTTTTTAAAGCCAAGACACTTTTGGTGTGTCTGGCGGCTTTGATACGGAATATCCATGGAAGCAAAAATGTCAGCATAAGGTAGAATACCTGCTCTGTGTGAAGAAAGGCTGAAGCACGTAGGGAAAGAGGACGGACCGATTGGTCTATGTGACCAGCGCTGTTTATTTCTCCTCTATTGTGATTGTTCAGCACTCGTACTAGGTGACCCAAGTATTGTGGTAATATCGTATTGTGGGTCCTCCTCCTCCCCCTATTGACGAGTGGGTAGAATTTCAGTCGACCAAGATTACCTTTGGTTTACGACAGCCCTAGTTGTGTTTACAGCTTGTTCTATTTAATTTTAAAGACCAAAAAGTCAGTTATTGCAGGATTAAAGTAAATCTGTTTCTGGGTAACATCAATAATTTAAACTTAAATTGACCAGCTGACCAACGCTGCCTCTCTCAGACCTCCGTGCTCTCACCAGTGTTTATTTTTACGCATTATGCAAAGCCCAGAATTTCAGACAGATACACTGTGGTATAAACTGGCTTTAACCTTGTAGGATCTTCTCTGAAAGTCTGACTGTGGAAAAATGGTAAACAACTTCACAATGGGAGATGATGAGCGGCCAAAGCCTTAGAGAGCTATAATATTCCCTCACAATAGCAAAAAACTGTTGCCAACACCTGATTCCAATCATACATGATCATATGTGATTATTAGCACCTGTGTGTGTCCCCCCTTATTTCCACCCTCCCACACACACACATGCACACATGTATAAATGCTGTAATACTAGCAGACAATGTGTCATGTTTCATGCACAATCAGCAGATATTATTCCTAGTATTGGTATAATATTGGAACAGAAATAGTTCCTATGATGGATCGTTCAGTAAGTCAGACATCCGGAGATTTTATATTAATATCTGAGCCAAGTCTCTGCAACACAACCATTAGTAAAAATGCTGAGAGCTGCACTGCTGTGGCCAGGCATTACTCTGCTCCAGAGAATGCTCATTATTTTGGTGCTGTTTGTTTTTATTTCCACAGTTTGTTAATCAATTAACACCACTTTAATTTGCTGCTTTGTCCAACGTGATGGCTGAATTTTTAATGCAGAAGACTTGAACACATTTATGCTTTTATTCTGACAAGTTGTCACAGTCAGACGTGTTGGCAGCATCTTTCTCTGTTGGCTCAGCAGCTTTAAAATCCAGTCCATTTGTCAGCAGTCCATCACATCGCCAACACTGCTAATGACTTTAGGTAATACTGTTGGCAAACTGAAGAATAAAATACACACCATCCATTTAACCCACATCTCTCAGTGCCTGACTCTGTTTATACAGTCTATTGTGTGTTATAAATTGTTATTGAAAAAGGGTGGGCATGAATAAGCACTTCCATCTACTCCTCAGTGTTCATGTTTACAGCACACCTCATGAAAGAAGGTTTATACAGCAAATAAAGAATATGGGACACAAAAATATCACACGCTTCATTCCACATGATAGTTTTGGTTTAAAATAATACATTCTGTGGCTCAAATGTGCAGTTGCTGTTTACTTCTCAGATGCCAAGCATACAATGAGCTCATAAAATATGAAGCAATGAGTATAAAGTAAACCAGCCAACACAAAAAATATACTGCCTATAGTTTAAGAGCGAGACCACATAGGATCTGATTTTCTGCTGCTTATGTGCAGGTGAGGCTGTTAGGGCTCATGCGCACGCTGCCGCTTTTACCACCTGGAATACATGAGGTCGGATGCTACTTTTGTGCCAACTTAAAGGGTGTGGAGGTGTGACTGTAACCAGTACCATATCATAGCCTACTTACCAAAAATCCAAAATTCAGAGCTGATCTTCTTCCAGACATTGTTTTTTGTTTATTGTATATTATAGGGATGGACTGAATGTCTCACCAAAAACTGCTTTTTACAAGATTACATTTAAACACATTGTGAGAAAGACAGAAGTTCCCTTTGGACAGTTCTCACTTTTACTGCATAGAGCTTGAAGGCTTTATAGCCTAACTTTCTTAAGCTGTTGCAGCCACTGGCTGCTACCAGCGAACATTAACCAGCTCTCTTTCTGCTGATTTCAACATGGAGTTGTTTTTCCACAATGTAGCATTATCAGGTAAACACTACGGTGCGTCTTCCGACACCTCAGTAGTGATTGCTGTGTCTTTTTGTCCCAAAGGCATTCCAGGAAAGAATAATATAAAATAATCTTTATTTATAAAGCGCTTTTCAAAACAGAGTTACAAAGTGCTCTACATGTTGATAGATTAAAACAGACAAGACATAAAAACAATGACAGATGAACTGATAAAAACACTTCAGTATATAAAAACTGAGGAAATAAAAGACAGTCTAAAGGAACTTAAAACTCAAGTAAAATCAGGAAAGGCTTTCAGTCTTTTTTAAGAAGGGACTTAAAGGGATAGTGCACCCAAAAATGAAAATTCAGCCATTATCTACTCACCCATATGCCGAGGGAGGCTCAGGTCAAGTTTCAGAGTCCTCGCATCACATGCGTAGATCCAAGGGGAGAGTGGGTAGCAACACAACTCCACCTAATGCAGGCTGACGGCGCCCCAGATTCAAACATTCAAAAACACAGAATTGAAACCACAAAATATTTCCATACTGCTTGGCACACACGCGAACACGTGAGCCAGAGAGGCAGTTAGAGCTGTTAGATCACTACGGACGAGCAGTATGGAGATATTTTGTGGTTTCAATTATGTGTTTTTGGACGTTTGAATCTGGGGTGCCGTAAGCCTCCATTAGGTGGAGTTGTGTTGCTACCTCCTCTCCCCTTGGATCTCCACAAGTGTTGTGAGGATTCTAAATCTTCATCTGAGCCTCCCTCGGCATATGGGTGAGTAGATAATGGCTGAATTTTCATTTTTGGGTGCACTATCCCTTTAAAAGAGATCACTGACTTGGCCGACCTAATTTACTCGGGCAGACTGTTCCAGAGCCTCGACAGCAATCACTCTGTCTCAGTGAAGATCTCTGTTTGTCCCAAACACGTTTTCTATTCTCCCTGGAACGATGGGACACTGTTAGTCTCGAACCCTGCTTTTAAGCTTGCACAAAATAGTGGCAAATCATCGGCCACTGCCATTGGTGAATGTCATCTTCTTTGCCGATAGGGCATTGGCCATCAAAAAGGTGAATATCGGCAGATATCAATGTTGGCCGATAAACCTGTGCATGCCTATTATATTGGAATTAAAGGTGATTATTAAGGTAGAGCTTTGTTTATCTCTTGGCACTGCTATTTTGCCCTGAAAAAACGGGGCTGGGAACACTTGCGCCTGCAGTGGTGTTGCTCTTGCTTTTGAGAGGGCCTCTCGTGCACGTCTACATTGTCAACATGGATTTTAGGGCATGCGCTGCGTGTGTCCGGGCCCTCGGACAATATGCATTCATAACACTTTGAAAGTCCATTGATGCTTCAGTATTTTACTGCATGCACCTCAACTGAGCATAAGATGGATTGCTGTGGCTTTGCTGTTAATGAAACATCATTTATTCTGTGATCCTCGTGCAGCTGAGTTGTACTTTTTCATGCTCTGGCTGTACAGAAGCTGCTCTGATTCGGTTCTTGGCTGCACCAGCAGGAATGAGAGAAACCAGTAGTCTTGTTTATTGGCTCCTATCTGCCTGTCAGCTGGGCAGCAGATACTATCTCAGTGGCACTGATGAGAACACAAATGTGGAGTGAATTAACAAAACACGAGGCTACAGAGACCGTGCGAGGATTTCACTGGATCTTAGAAATGATTGTGTGTTTATAATGTGGCATTTTAGGTGGATATATACAAATGTTTTAGCTTTAACTCATCACTATGAAGTTGATTGCACAATGTTATAGACTAATGACAGCATCTGTGTTTGAACTGGTTTCCCGTAAGCCGCGCTTTCACTGTGCAATTCTATCTGCGCTTGCTAAGATCTCACGGGATAATGAAGACTTGATTTAGGGTACAAAGAATGTGCGTCAACCGCTGTGCAACCAAAACAGGAAGAGGACAGCGCTTTTGTTTTCCCTGGCAGCTATCGGTAGCTATCCCCAGTTACCAAAAAGTTCTTTGCAGTTACCATCCCCAGTAGCGGAAAAAGTGGATGGTGAAACAACCGAAGTATCTGTGGAAAACAAAATGCAGTGTGTGCTGTGTTGTTGTTAGTTGCTAGGCTCTGAGGAAGTGATTCAGTTGTCTTTGCGACAGCGGCGCCATCAATAATGCCACTTGGAAACACTAGGGGGGGAAAGATGAAAAATTGCCTGTTTCCATTTTAATTAATATCTTTGCTTCTCTATCTTTTTCTTCCCTTTTTCACGCTCCTTTTCCCTCATCCCTCCTTCTCATATTCGTCCCCCACTCATCCCCGGGACAGTAGCAGCGATAAGAGGCTCCCACAGTCCAGTAAGACCCAGGTGAACGTAGGGTCACAGGGGGTCACGCTGTCAGACACAAGAGACTGATGGAGGGCTCTAATCCCGCCAGTGTCATGAAGATGGATCAGATGAAAACACACACCTACACTCACACACGGTCACACACACATTCATGCACAAATATATTCAGAAGCATCAAAGAAATGAACTTTTAGCAACACATTTTACTAAACTCAAGCATGTGTGCATAAATACAACCTTTAAGTTTCTTTTTCCTTATTACAAACTCCGACTTTCTCTCTCACCCAAACACACTTACACACACACACACACACACACACACACACACACACACACACACACGGTGTGAGACTGACAGAAACAGGTTGTCGGCAGGGTGAGGGGAGATGTGACTCATGTCCAGCTCATTTATCTGCAATCCGTGGTGTGTATGACTGAGTGAGAGTTCACATACTTCTGAGTTTCTCCCACAAACACTCTTACAGTTTGACAAACACAGGGATAGCACACACACACATGCACACACACACACACACACACACATCCACACATCACTACTACTGTGTGAACAATTTTGCAACATACTGAGAAAGATCTGGTTCAAGCATCACTGCTTGTTAAAGGATAACGCTGGTGTTATTCTGTAACAAATCCCATGGAAAATACCAAAACCAGCAGTATGATGGTCCGTCTCTGACTTCTCTTCACTGTTTGTGGCTCTCAACCAGAAGCCCATATTTTACTACTGAGAACATAATTCTTCCAACGCTGGTCAAACATTTTAAGTTTCATTTTCTATAAACGGCTCAGTGATGTCTTAAAACAGCTGGGCACTGTAGTTTTAAGCACACGTTACTCAAACAGGAGTAAACATTGTATTTTTCAGGGACTATTTTCAGCTGCGGATGAATACACATTTGGTGCGTTAGTGAGCATTTACAGCAGCAGGATGGTGTATGATGGTTTGAGTCAACATTAACTTCAGTGTGTGTGCTCATGGTAATGAAGGAACATGTCACCCAGTGTGATAGTGTGGCTCACTGATGTGTTTTTAACAGTTTTTGGACAGCAGTTGGGCTCAGGTTTTGATACACAGACCGTACTCGTTAGTTGGATCAGTTCACCGTTGATTTTAGTCTTCTAATGGGATTTGTTGACAATATGAAAATAATCGAATATTATTGGCCTTAAGGCCTGCTTACATCAGCTTTTAAACCGGTCAAATTTCCTGGTGAAATCAGTCCTTTCCAAGTGGCAACCTCTGGGTTTGAAAAATGAAGCCAACATTGAAGTGCCAAAAACTGCAGTTCCTCAAATGGCCACTTGAGGCTGGCTCCAAGAGTGAGTCAGTGTTCCCTCATGTTAAATTACCAAACTTTATAGCAAAAGTAAACGTGTTTACAGCCTGGCAGAAAAAATGGTTTTGGTCGCTGTAGATAATGTCAACATTCTTGACAACTGAACTGGGGGTTAATTTTTATTTAACTCACCTGTTTACATTTTATTGAGGCTTAAAGTTACACATAATTAAGGGTGTGGGTGCCATTGGTTAGGTAACGTAACCATGGCATAACCCCAGATTGTCGCAATTCCAGTGTGTTTTCAGCACATGAACGTTTAACTGTAACATTTCGGTCGTGTTCGATGGTGCTGGAAAACCCTTGAAGAAGTCAGATGGTCACTTTTTCAAGTAAGTACATTTTGTTTTAATGGTTTTAAGCCTGTTTTTTAGCTAGCAAGAATTAGCATTAGTATTGTCACAGTTAAGGTAGAACTGTAAATGCACCACGCTAACCAAAGTTGTAGCTAGCTTTAAGGTTAGCTCCACCCTCTTGTTCAAATATGGTCACTACTGGCTCAAAAAATCCAAGATGGTGACGGCCAAAATGCCAAACTTGAAGCTTCGAAATGTGAGCGCACAAACCAACGGGTGACGTAATGGTGGCTATGTCCATTATTTTACATAGTTCATGATTCATTCCAGTTGAGTGATCAGTGAATTCATTGTGGGCGTAAGTAAAAGAATAAATCTATCACGTCAAGTTCGACTTCAACGAGCCAATTTGTGCCAATGGCAACACTCAGCCGTCATGACTCTGTAGACCTTTAGAGAATGGAGAAAACAGAGTCCTGAATGGAGGAAGCTAGTGTAGCTTGTTAGCTTTGATGCTAACTTTTATTTGACCTCTTCTGTTGGAGTGTAAACTGCTCCGCTAAAGAGGAATGGAAAGTCATGACAGGCGTCAATGGTATGATTAACAGAGTGAACTTATTGTCCTGTTAGTGATCAAGGTAGTTTAATGGTCTGTTAGCAAGCTTGTTAGCTCAGAGAATGTTTTTCCATAGCAAATACAATTCTTAACTGATTTAAATAATGTACAATCCTGAGCATATAATGCTTGTTTCTGCCTGGCTGTTATCCTGGCAGCTACAGGAGTTTACTAACCAGCCCTGCTGATAGTCAGTACGTCACTGTGCCTCTACAGCCAAATATTTGGGAAGACCCGTAGTTTATTTTCTTTGGTCTTTATCCTTTTATAATGTCAAAAACTTGATTGGAACTTTCTTCTACATCCACAGAAATACCCACAAACACTCTATCTCTTTCCCTGAGACACGTGTGCACACACACACACACACACACACACACTCTCACTGACGTATATTTTCACAGCACACACACACAGACACACACTCTAATTTATACTGACACACAGATGGCCCCTGCTCTGACCACAAATGCAGTGTAACCTCTGCTCCCTGCGGTGCGGCCAGAGCTCAGACTGCCAGTAAAAGCGAGGGGATGCTTCATGGCTCAACAATTCGCTGGGTAAATGGAAAGGTTTTAGTGTGTGACCTCAAACACTCTCCCTTCTCTCTGAGTTTTTTTCTTTCGTTGCGTCCACTCCTAGTTCAGTGTGCTTTAGCTTAATTTGATTTCATTCTTGGCCTCTTTTGTCTTGTGCTGGAGTGGATGTTTGGATCTTTTTATTTATCTATCTCTGGGTTTTTTCCTCCTCTGTTTTTCTTGAATGGTTTCTGTGGCAGCTGAATGCAGTGTGTACACAAGAAGGTCAGATACAGGGTCATTAAAGCTGCTTTTTGTTTTATTTTTCTCCTGTTTGAACACATCTTTTGTTCTTTTAAACTTTTATCCTTTTGCACTTTGTATGTGCTGCTTTATAAAAAAAATGTACCTACTTTTTTTTTTAGGGCAATTTGCTATTTCTCGTTGTTTCTGGCTATGAAATTTTTACACAAAACAAGATCTCCTTTTCTTTAAGGTGTACTCTTGATCTCAGTATTTCTCCGTCTTTCTTCTCGAATGATCTCTATCTCCAAATCTTGCCGTCTCTCCTTCTCCTCTTGTCGGAGGTCCGATCCTCCTCCCCTCCTGTCTGAGAGGTCAGGAGCAAAGTGAGGACACACGAGAGGAAGGCAAACCTCAACTCACAAAAATGAGCAGTATGAAGAAAAACTGCATTTCTGTAAAATGTGGTTCAGTGGGTTTACTGGGTAACGGATACGCTGACACCGAGTCCAAATTCTGGTTAAGCCAAAAAAAGGTTTTAATGGTATTAGAGACATTACTTCATGGGGAAGTGGCTTCTATCATGAGTAGCCTGCACAGATTTAAAAAAATCAGTGATCAGAAAATTGAATAATCACCTCTCTGTAGATCCAAATGTGGTTAATCTACATGCGATCGCTGTCACACACTATTGCCCCTGCTGCTTAATATCTGAGATGTAATAAGCAGGAACATATAAAAGAAAATAGCACATTTCCTCAGGCGCAGTGTTTGCGAAGAGAAAATATTAGCTTGTGTTTTTGAAATATGGCTCTGAAATTTCATATTGTGTTTGACTAAAGTGAGAAAACCTCAAGAGGTGTGAGCGCCTGCACAGCCAATATCAAATCCGGTCCCTCTATCACCTCAAAGTTAAAGCCCGCCAGGTGGATTTGGGTGTGCAGCGTTCACACACACACACACACACAGAGTCATAAAAAGGGGGAAAGAAAAAAGGAGTTTTCAGATTGGCGAGGACGGGCGGGGATCAGGGCTGCGGCGGGAAAGGGTTAGGGTTAACTTTCCTCTAAAGGGTGTCAAAAAAAGAAACTAAATTGGGTGTCAGAAAGCGCTAAGGAGCTGAAATAAGTCGGGGTCCCCAGCTCTCATGTGGGTGGGTGCTCGCTTTATATTTTACAGACAGTGTCCCTTTAAAAAGCCCCACGTCTGGAAAGCCCATTAGATGTGCATATAAAATTTCCCCCGTGATTAATAGTTGATGAGGCAGGGTTGGTTGGAGGGTACTACCAACATGTGGCCGGCAGGGCTCCTCCTCTGCAATCTCACGTTACACTCCATAAACTTGCCACTCTTTCCCACCTATATGTTTAAAAAGGAGGAGGGCTCACTTGTCAAGAATGCCTTAGAAGAGTTGTGAAAACAGCCAGCCCGAGGAGGGGAGTCATGCAGTTGCGGATGCAGCTCTCCCGCCGAGCCACAAGCCAGTCAGGGAGAAGAGAGGGTGTGTGAGAGCAAGACAGAGGGAGAGTGTGTGAGAGTGTGTCAGGACCAGAGGCTCCAAAGGACGTCACACACACTCCCAGAGAGAGAGGGAAACACGCCGTCACAGGAAGGCGTCTATCCTCGCGCGTTTTGGGGGGCTGTGGAAGAGTCAACAGCCTCTGACAGAAGTGAGTATTCCTGAGGTGGATGCAGTGAGACGATGATGTGCATTTAGTCAGCTGCAGTGGATGACAGATTTCCAGACCTAACTGACTAACTGACTTTCTGAGGGGGGTTTCCAGCTCCTCTGCAAGGAAAAGACTCGTAATCAGACATTAATCAAGATTGTGTGAAGTGTTTTTACTCACCATGGATCAGCCAGCCAGCAGCTGCATGCGGAGCGCCCACCCCAGCAGCCCGATCTGGGGCTGCATGAGGAACCCTCACTCAGGGGTCCCGGGAGCCAACCTGCAATCGCCCTACCAGCAGGCCCCGTTCTCCCTCCACCAGAAACCCGACTTCCTGGCCTACACGGACTTCTCCAGCTCCTGCCTGGTGCCGACCGCGCCACACGCAGCCTTCCCCCGCGACGACAGACTGTACCAAGAGAGCCAGGGGGGTTACCAGAGAGCCGACTGGCAGTTCAACCCCTGTGAGACGCGGGTGAGAGCGCCCGAGGCCTGCCCGCCTGTCGTCGCCCCCGTAGCGGTAGGCGGTGGCGCAGGGCCTGAGCTGGACAGTGTAGGGGGAGACAGGCTTCCAGGGGCCGTGCCAGGGTGCCTGGAGGGAGAATACTCACCTCAGAGCGTGGCGTCGGCCGACTCGGACAAGAAGAGCTCCAATAAGAGGAAGAGAGATGTCACAGGTGAGTCAGGGTGGGAGTCAGCTGGGTTGTGCTGGTTTTATAGGGGAAGAAGAGCATCCAAAAACTCATTACAGGAGGCTCAGAAAAGGAAAAGTCATAGTCATAAAATGCACATATGGGAGTGTTAAAAATGATAGTGCGCATTTCTGTTTTCCAGCCGTACACTGGTGCATATGGTAGAGAAAATCCAAAGAAAAGATGAGGATGGGAATACGCCAGGGAAAACTCTTCAAAGTCGATAGCAAACCCATATTTTTCCTGCCAGCCCTCTGCACACAGGTGCCATTGTTGCTCCATTTAAAGCTCAAGTATGTCAAGGTTAAGAATTTCTTCCGTGCCTTGTATCATAGCTGGCACTGACACAAATTCTCCCTCTTATTTCCTCACCACATCTTACCGCAGCACGCTCACCAGATTGCTATGTGAAAGGTGAGTAGGTGACAAGACTTTTGTGTTCAAGACAAACTTGAAGTAGCAGTTACATCCTCTGATTGTTCAAAAGGCTGGAATGATTAATGGGACATGTGAGCGTTTGATTGCGCTCCTGTATCCGTTGGAAATAGACCATTGTTTTATAACAGTAGCGGCGGCGTTCGGGACGATGCTAAAAAAATGACATCAGGCTTCAGTGGAGGAAAAGTGGTTTTAAAGCATCACAGGTGCTTCAAGCTGTTTTTGATTATTGTTTATTGTAGATAGAAGTCTCTAAAGTGAAATTAGTGCACAATCCTGCTGCAGTTTTTTGTGAATCGGGAAAAAATGTTGGTAAATTCACAACTTTTTTGCTTAAAATTGTCAAAGAGAAAAGAAGTGATCATGTAAAACTACTTTTCAGCTGCTTCACCAAACACCAGTGAGCCAAAATAAGATTCTATTTCCAGCATTGCCTCTGTGAAAAGAACTTTTTGCCACAAAAAAATGAGTTCATGTATCCTCACATATCCTTATATATGCTCAGGGTCGTGCTGGAAGCATTGAAATACAATCAGTGTATGCTTTTGGATTATACTGCTTTTTTATTCCCCCCTATCATATTTCACACTTGCTAATAGGAAGCAACAGTAACTGATACCCATGACGAACTAATTCCTAAAAGTTTCACACGTAACAACGAGGGCGACAGACTCTAAGTCAGTGTTTATATTTAAACTGAATCTAAAGGTGTAAAAGTTTTAATGTGCAGAATCAAAATAAAGCCACGTCCAGCACATCTGGAACATTCACAGTTCATCTGTGAAAACCGTTTTTCTAAACTCGGGAAGAAAATGTTTCCCTCACGAAGATGATGATTTATGCAACGAGACCTCTGCACCTAATAAGAAATAAATACTGGATATTTGTACTGTCGTGTAGCTTCCAGCGAAACTTTGAAAGATTTTTTTTTTTTTTTGACATATTTAGAATGAGATTTAGTTATAGTGTGGCTTAATCTGAGTGTTTACTTTAATCCAGATGGGTGGAGTTTGCTCCATCACACAGCAACACTTCAGATCTTGTCATCAAGTGCGTCATCATGATCATCTTTTTCGTCCAAACGTAACAAATGCGATATATATAAAGAGCACGGGTAATTATCTGGAAAACCTACAAGACTTAAACGTCTGCAGCAGCCTAATTGAAGGGGATGGTGGGGGGAGTACAGACCCCCTCCCCTTCTTACCTTATTGTAACCTCCACTCACTACACTGAAAACATGCCAGACCACGTCTGGTAAAATCACTTTGCCTGTGAGCCCACTTTTTACATTCTTATCCATTGACATTTTCCTGTCGTTAAGCCGTAACACAATCTCCCACTGAGTGCGTGCAACATGTCTGACCACTACATCAGTTCTTGGTTTCAGAAAAGAGCCTTTCAGTCAGTCTTGTATTGACGAGCTGGTAGAGGAGCATATATTAGGAAAATGCCCCGAAGGCTTTCGCAGTACAGACGGAGCTGCTGTACAGTCTGCTTGTGTATTTATACGGATATGGAGATGTGGAGCTGCTCAAGTGTTTCTGAACCTTAAACTGGAGTCTGACATCAACTTTAATCCAAAGTTTGACTAATAATTCTGTCTATAAGACAGCAAATAAACAAGCTACTGTAAGAAAATCTAACATTATTACTATTTTTATTGCTATTATTGATCGTGTATAGGTTCTGATAAATTAAGGGTTTGTCCTCAGTTTATATCAACTGGGAAAAAAGTTCTGTTTTATCATAAAATCAGACAGTTACACTTCATTTTAACCCTCTACCACAGTGATACTCAACTTGCTTTGCCCAGGGGCCACTGTTGCAAAATGACAGGAGGCCAGGAGCCAGTTAATAAGCAAACATTAATTAATAAATTATACTACTACTATTATACTTGGCACTTTTTTATGAACAAACTCACATTTTCATGCTTTTTTAATTCAATTTTGCAGCTTATTTACATTTGAAGTCCCCAAAAATTCCCAGTTTTCATTTCATTTATTTGTTCCGCTCATGTCCACGTACAGCAAAATCACAATCAAAAAATAATAATATACATTACATGACTGAAAAGGAGCAGGAATCATTGTAAATTGCAAAATGGTCAGCCGACCTCTAGTCAGCTTATCATGGCCCAGATTTGGCCCACAGTTGAGTACACTGCCCATTTGCTAAAAATCGATACAGCATAGCATTGCTATATTTTGTGTGCCAACATTGTATCGATACATGGCATTTTTTAATCACATAAATAATACAAATATGAGTTAAACTTTTGGAGACCTACTCGAATAATAAAATTAGTCACTTTTACAGTCACACATGTTGCTGCAATAAAAAGTGTGATGAACAAACAGAAGTCGACAAAGTTTTCTTTTGGGGACATAATTTGAAGGTAATAAGTGGTAAGGTAGTGAATCGCAATACTCAGCATATCACCAAACTTTTAACATCACAGTAATATTGTATCATGACTGAAGTATCGTGATAATATCGTATCGTTGGGCCTCTGGTGGCTCCCACCTCTACTACCTAACATTTACAAGCAGAATATATAACTTAATAAATTGTTAATGACACAGTGTAATCAAAAACAAGGATTTTTTTGTTAAATACAGATCATTTTGCTGTCTATAATCTTAATAATTTATTAATAAATTTATCACAAATTATAACTCCTCTTACAAAGCATCCATAAGTGTGTATAAACACTTGATTAATGTATAATAATATTAGCTGCATGAATACACACATAAACAAATCCCAACAGTTTGTTATTAAGCATTTATTAACCGGTTGTACACAAGCACAGATAATTCAAAGATGGATTTAAAAGTATTCAAAAGTGGACAATTGATTATATATATAATATATGTTGTCAAGCATACATGACCCTTCTGTACACATTAATAAACACTTCAAAATATCCTTTTATAATAATATTATGAATCTTTTAAATCACCCACGGACACTTTACAAAACCAGATAAGACAGTCAGTACATAATAAAAGATAACAGTGGAAAGAAAACAATAATGATGATAACAACAGTAATTAAATATAAATACAGGTAAAATAATACATTCATAATAAACACACTAGGAAGCACCAGGGATGGATAATCTAAGATGAGACCCTTTCGGGATGAGTTCTCTCTATTCTTTTCTATATGCATATACCTGCTGACACATGCTTTATAATGTGTTGCAGTGTAACACTGGGGGGACATATAGGAAATGGTTTGGGGGTCTTCTTAGCATCAAGCAATTTAATTTGATTTAATTTCTTGCATTCTGGCAAATTTTTATGCATCAATTTTAGGTGTGAATGTCTTTAATTTTGTCAAAATAAAAGTATTCTGCTAAGTTCATGTTTTTTATTGAGGGGGGACGTACCCCCTGCCGCCCTCCTAAAATCTACACCAATGGTTAAAGCCCATTTATTAATTAATCACAGCTCACAAATCATGGATAAGGAGGTTTGAATAAAAGTTTTACCGATAAAACATCCTAACTCATAGTGAAGTCCTGGCCCTTACTTTTACACCCACAAATTATGCGATCTGTCACACCTGTAATTTTCACCTGGGGTTTCTGATTTAAAACAATCACTAAATTTACAGCGGCTTTAATTCAGTCCTGATGAAGACAAACTGCTGCTGCACCATCCACCCAAAAAGGCACCAAATGCTGTTTGTCTTTGGGACCCTGCTGGGTGCAGAAGCCTTCCCCCTGCAAGTTTACGGTCTCTGGCTGTGCAGGATATTTATTGGGGGCCTGTTTAGTGAGAGCCAGTGTGTGTGTGCCCCTGCCAGGTGTTCAGTCTAACCAAACCTGCTTGACACAGCTCCAGACCAGAGCTGACGCGACCGGGCAGCGTCGGTGCACTCAGGGCAGCGCGTCATTAATGACACTTCAACAACAATAGGAAGGTTTTTTAGCATCCAGCACACACGTACACACATGCACACACACGCACATGTCCTAGTCTGCCCAGTCTCATCTGGCCCAGGTACAGCAGACCATTTCACTTTCTGGCCTGCTTCTCTGGCAAGCAGCGAGCAAAACTTCTCACTTTGACAAATTAGAACCATTTTCTAGAGATTACATCAGCTGCTAGTGTCGCTACCAGTGCTCAATTATTACTGCAAACTCTCTCCCTTTAATACACCAGAGAGGTTTTACTGAAAGTTAAATCAACCAGCCTTCTTTTTATTTATCCTGCTAAATGAGGTTTAAAATTCATCCATTTCCTCGGAAATATGAAGACAGGAAGTTCTATAAATCTCAGCACAAAAGTTTGGACAACCACTGATTTTCGCCCCTTACAACTAACCGCTACATTCATAGAGATATCTCCGGCTTTTTCCTGATGTATTTGCTGTCATGTCGAGATGAGTTAATGTGAATCCCCCCCCCCCTCCGAGTGCTCCGGAGGGACACACACACACCCACGCAGCAGTCAGACCTGGACACATCCGCACCTTTGTTCTTTTGTTAGAGGCTTTAACGATGTTCCGCTGCATTCCTCTGCTAACTCAGTCCCTCTGTGGCTGGTTTGGTGGGCCCTGCCCTGCGCCGTCCTGCTATCACACACGCCATGATTGAATGTGTTTCAAACGCATCAATGTGTAAACAAACAAATCTAAAAATACATGCACACTAGTGTAGAAATGAAGTGTGCATGAGTACTGGCTGCAGACACGCTGCAGGTGAACAGGACTCAAGAGCTCAGGTCAGGGTGGTCTCTTTTTAAAGTGCTGCTTTTGGTGTTTACTATATGAGGGGCCTCCCACTAAAGGGTCTTTGGAGTTGTGGTTTGTTGGTTGGAGAGGTCCTTAAGGTCTGTTTAATAGTCAGCTGGAGGCTGGTCCCAAAGTGACTGGAGAGCTAATTCAGATCAGATTAGCTGTGACTAAAGTGAAAATAGAGGGGGTGTTTGTCAAGTGGTCGAATCACAATGAGAAACCAACAGGCTCCCTTTTACACAAAGAGTCAAGGAGAACTTGTTAACCAGGATCAAAATGTGTCGTATCTACCTTTAGAAACATTTCATTTTTCTCCCTATTTAAAACAAATGTGGTGTGAAAAGTATGCCCTCTAAAGTAATGCTAAGAATATATTTTTTGTAGCAAACACAAACCTCAACCTGGACCAAATTTATGCCCTTTCCGTCTCCCTCCAGATATCCAGGAGTCCAGTTTTAAGGTGGACTCCAGCTGTAAGGCCCGGAAAGAGCGCACAGCGTTCACCAAGGAGCAGCTGAGGGAGCTGGAGGCTGAGTTCACCCACCACAACTACCTGACCAGGCTCCGCCGCTACGAGATCGCCGTCAACCTGGACCTCACAGAGAGACAGGTACACCACCTCTCCCTCACATTGGATAATAACTAGATTACTATCACTCCATATTACTCAACATTCAGATCTCAGTCACATGAGAGTTTGAACTTTTAGTTCGAGAATCGAGAATCCTTTAAAGGCAGTGAATTTATTGATGTAACATTAAGGCCTTAACTGGTGTGAAAAGGTCTTGAACCAGCCTTTTAAATGTCTTAAAACTGCTAAGACATGAGAAGTAGGATTTTATTTTATGTTATTTTATTTTTCAAAAATGTATTTATTTTTGTTGTGCTTTTATTTATTTTTTTTTATTTTTTTGGTATTGGATTGTAAAATCTCATAATAATTGATAACATCTTTTTTATTTAAAAAAAAAAAAAAAAATCACATTAACATCATGCAGGACAGTGAAACCAACAACACTCATATTTTGTTTCCAGCTGGGACGCTCAGAGCAGACGATCCACTGTCTGTTAGCTCGCTGTCACTGTTCCCTGGATGACACGGTGAACGGCAGATTCAGTTTAAATTGGTTGTTTAACCTGAAACCGGTACAAGGCAGTGCATATGAGGCTTGATGTATTTTATGCAAAAGGTTTTTCAATTTCTGGATGATGGGAATTGAAGCAGTGGAATCCGACATGCACAGTGAGAAACACTGAGCAACATTTTTTTGTCTTCTCTTGTTGAAAACTTGGTCTACATATCATTTTGAGTGGCTCTGAAGAAGTCTTAAAAACTCTTAAATGTACATGCCTTAAACTGGGGGAACAGTGTCTGAATCACTGCCAAAAAATACAAAATCTAGTAGAAAGGTTTATGTTAAAGATACTAAAAGATATGGTAAGAAATGTGTCTCTAAAATTAAATGTTTAGTTTTTTCTTGAATGCAGAATGATCAGCTTCCATGAGTTTTCTCCAGAGGTAAAATTCCCTACGAAATTATCAGCAAAAAAAAAACAACAGAAAATCAATCAGCTTAATTTTCAGGGACAAAAAACATCTTAATAAATACAACATATAAATCTTCCAACAAGGTCCGATCATCACGTATTTAAGTGGACAGCATCAGCAGAATTCTAAATCTCCCTCCACCATATAATAATAATAATGCACACACATAGATGCATTTAGATTATAATGAACAGTTTTTTTCCACGGTACTTGTCATCCTGTGGTTGCAGCAGAATGTCACGCAGCTTTAATGAGTGGGCGGCAGCTCCAGACGGGATGAAATCGGGCGAACATGTGTCGATGCTGCTGGATCAAACCCCAGCAGTCTGCCTGTCAGGCGCGGTGTCCCAGCTCCACCTAATGAGGCCACGGTGCCACAGTGACCACACATACTGCCGTCTGCTGCTTAAATCTATTTCACAGACCTCTGGAACACACACACACACACACTTGTAGAGACAGACGCACTCACACAGCCGGGTTCCATCTTCACTCAGAGCTCCCACTGCAACTCGTCGGCCTTTTCCAACTCATCCTACATGCTTTGGCGTTTGGCCGTCCTTTCAATCAGCCTCGATGAGCAGGAGAACTCGGAGCCGAAGAGGCTGCAGGATGTGGGAACAGATTCATTTGAGTCCCAGAGTCGGGGTGGGGTGATGAGTGGGATGTGCAGAGGTCACCCAAAACTTCCTTGACCCGAAATTCTTATTCCTCAAGCTGCTACAGTCATCTTAAAGTTTGATTTAATTTTAACACTTTGTACGATCTCCGTTTTTAACCTGTCGTTGCCATCCGGTGAAAATCATGACTCTAAAAAACTGCCAAAATTCTGAAAACGTGCCAGATTCCTTTTTTCTTGTGTTCTGTAGGTACTGGGGATTCTTCACCTGAAATGTCTTCTAGAAACTCAAGTCCAGTTGCCTAAGATGTAGCATTTAAGATTACTTGTAAGCATAACTGCTGCCCCATCAGGTCTGGAAGAATACCAAGTACCTACAGGACGTGAGAAAAATTAATTTCGGGACATTTCCAGAATTTTGGCATCAAGTTGGTACCCAAGTATCGGTTCTTATGATGTGTCTAATTTGTTGTCGTTTTAAGATCGTTGGAGTTTGCATGTTCTCCACGTGTCAGCGTTGGTTTCCTCCAGGTGCTCCAGCTTCCTCCCACAGTCCAAAGACATGCAGGTTAATTGGTGACTCTCAATTGTCCGTAGGTGTGAATGTGAGTGTGAATGGTTGTCTGTCTCTATTGTTCTTTTAGGAATAGGAAATAGGAATTGTGCAAATTTGCAGGAAAGCCCAATCAGTCTTCTTTCAGCATTGGCAGTATCAAAACAAAATCAGGGAGTGCAGCAAAATGCCACCTACCTACTTTTGTTTATACAGAATGTGCCTTTTTCGGGGCAATGGGGGCGTGAGCAAGTAACAAAACGTGTAGCTCAGTGTCTGACGTAAACAGTGACGTGGGAGGGAAGCCGCGGCTGGTCAGTCCTTCGGTGATTCTCTCGTAAGTTGGCCCGTTCTTCACCGTCCCCGTCATCTGACAGTTAATGGCCTCTTCATTTGCGAGGACAAGGAGGGCGCGCAATTCCTTGTCTCCCCAGTTGCTCATCTTTACAGTGTCTGTCAGGTTTGCGTTTCCCTCTTGCTACTAGCTGCTCGCTAATTCCTGCTATCAGCCGTTTCCTGTTTATCCACCGCCAATGGGTCACACGTGCGGCGTCATCAGCAGCTCCTCCCACAAGTCATCAACAGCCCCTCCCGTTGCGGAAGGGCGCCTCATTCTTTTTAAACCAAAAAGGTTCCTCCAGTATGACTAACCTACGAGGCGGAAAATTGGGTGCCTCGGATCAACTCACCAATCCAGCTCTGTGTGTCTAAATGCTCGCAGCTTGCCGGCAAAACAGCTCAACGTTCGCGGAAAATCTGGCAGTGTAAAAGGGTCTTAAGTGTCAGCCCTGTGATAGTCTGGTGACCTGTCCAGGGTGTACCCCGCCTCTCGCCCAGTGTCAGCTGGAATAGGCTGCAGCCCTCAGTGACCCCCAGCAGGATAAGTGGTTACGGAAAATGAATGAATGAATGGATGGATGACAGAATCTCCACCATTATGCCTACCAGTGTTCTAGTCTGCCTTTAAATGCCAAATGAAGAAGAAGAACGCCTACCAGCATGAAAGACCAACAACAACAATGGAAGAGAAATGTTATACTGTAGGCTATATATGAATATGTTTCCTCGCCCACAAAGTCTCATGAACCCACACAGACTTTACTTTGTGCCTGAGGCTGATCATCAAGGATTAATAACAACATTTAAATAGACCTGGTAGTTATTAGTGAATGTTTAAGTACAATGGATTTATGGTTTTGTTTTTGTTTTTTACCGTTGTATCAAAATGGGTTTTGAGAATCGTAGAATTTTACTGGTATTAGTATTGACTGCCAAATTTCTGGTACAGTGACATGCCTACAACAAAGACATTATTTACTGCTGTTATAGTAACATTTGCTAAAATCTACAGAGCCCAGCTGTTCTAGAAAATAACTTCTATTAAAAATAAATCAAGTATTAGTGACTCATTGTTCAAAATTTAAGTGTTCAGGAATGTTGAATACATCAAGTGTGAGGCAGTCAGAAGTCAGTCACTCAAGCTTCACGTTTAGTTCGGCATGGAGCCTCGCGACCGTGTTGAATTAATGTATCATATTTATTTTGACTGGCTTGTCCGAGTGTTATAAACCACAGTGACTATATTTTATGAGTTTATAAAATCCTGAGTGAATGTTCTCAGTCACGGTTAACAAGTGTTCACCCCTCTAATGTTTATCTGCCGTATTTTCCCTGTAATTTTCAGGAGGTGTGTTTCTGCTGCTGTTCTTGGCCGCACAGTCAAAGCATGATATCATTCAGAACAGTGACACAGATGAGCAGCATCCACGCTGTAAACTCACATCCTGTGTAGGCCGACATCCTGATCGTTGACTCTTTTGACCCGCCGTCTATACGATACTCTCTGCCTGCATTCGCAGAGGGTTTCTGAGCCAGAACTGAGCACTTTGTTCTGACAATAAATGCTCATTGCAAGGCCAGTGCAAACTGAGCCCATTTATATACAGCGCTGGGAGATTTGTGGGGGATTATTTGTCTATTTTTCTGCTGACCATGTTGTAAATTTAGCTAAAAATTGCCAAATGGAAAGAAAAGCCACAGTGATCCTGTTACAGGTTCAAATCTGGTGAAAAAAAATCTGCACAAAAACTGTGTGAAAGTTACAGATAGTTTTAACTCCTCATGCTGAGCACTGACATGGTCATATTAATTGCTGTATAAAGTAGAGCTGCATTAGTTGCCCAATGTTTTGGTGTACATATACATTTTACCTTGCTGCTGACTTTGCTGCCACTCATCACATCACACCACTCTCAGTTTGGCCTTGCACTTGTCTTTGATTGCTTTTTTATTGTTTATATTTTTACTTCTATTCTTATTCTATTCCAATGTACATCTAATTATTAATTTTTCTTTTGCTTTCTCTATTTTTCTGTGCTTATTTCTGTCTTTGTGCTCCAGCAACAATCAAATTTCCTCCCCAGGGATCAATAAAGGTTGCTTGCTTCTAAAATACTTTGCTTACTAGATTTTTATGGTAGAAAATAAGACAAAACAATCAATTTGATTTGAAAAAATTTGGATTCTGAACAAATGTGATTTGTTTTCACTGTTTTTAGGATATTTTATGGGATTAAAAAAACGTTTATTGATCCCCGGGGAGGAAATTTGATTGTTGCAGCAGCACAAAGACAGAAATAAATACAAATAAATAGAAAAAGCAAAAATGAATAATTAGATGCATATAAAACTAGAATAGAAGTAAAAATCTAAACAATAAAAAACAAAAGACTACTGCATGGCAAAATTGACAGTGGTGTGATGAGATTTTTGGCAATTTGCTTAGAAAATAATTTAGGATTAGTAGATTCTTAAAATAGTTGCAGATTAATTTTCTGTTGATCCACCTGTAAATTATTTGACAACATTATCTTATGCCAGCCTCACACCAAACGACTTTTCGAGCTATAATTCTGTCGCAGTTTTACCATACTTGGTGCACCCCTGTGATCTTGATTGTTTGGCACAAGGTGGTCAAAGCCGTCTTAAGTTAGTTACTTTGACAGTCCGACAAAATTTCATAGTGGCCAAACAGTGGAATCACAGCTCCCAAGTCCGCCACCTGATGCCAATGGCTGTAAAAAGACTTGTTCCCATAGATTTACGTTGGGAAAGACACGTCTATAAATCAGCAGATACATTTTTTTTGATTGCCAAAAACCAATGTTCAGTGTGTGAACATTGTCCACACCCAATAGCTGTGCTCTCTCCGGCACCAAACAGGAAGCAGCAAACCAGGTAGACAGTAAACGTGGAGGGGACTCTGGGGAGAAGCAAGAATGTGAACAAGTCTTGGCTCTCAGTTCTCGCTGTGGACAAGGAGAAACTGGTGGAGTCTTGGAGTGAACAGAGTGTGTTTAATTCAGTGCATATCTGACCAACCAACCAGCACTTATTTTAGTGAGAAAGGTTTTTTCCTGGATGTGCTTTTTTAATTCGCCACTCAAAAAAATCGTCACGCACAGAAACCTTGCTGAGTTATGAAATTATGTCTTGTTGCAGATGTGTCCTACCTCCACATTTTCTTTACAGACTCTTGGTCAAACGTCTCTAAAGGCTCTGATGGATGCGAAAAGCGCAGAAAATCAAACCTATTCCAAAAAATTTTATGCGGACGATGATGCTTTTTTATCTTGTGTTTCTAGAGTTATGTATTTTTGTGGACACTTTAGGAATCGTTAATATGTCATATTCCTTAAAGGGAGTTTGGTGTGATATTTTCCACCCGGAGCAGGATGGGAAATAATCTCAAAAGGAATCTGGTTATAGTCTTAGGAATAGTCAAACAGTGACCCTGCAAGATCCCCAGTGTTTGCAAAATGTTATCGTGTGACTAAAAACTCATATTGTCTTCAAATGTTTGGGGGTGCCAGACTTTACAAGTCTTATAAAAGTCCTCTAGTGTATTGTCAGCATTTAGGGAGGACACCAAGAGGCAATTTGTTGGAGCAAATTTACCTCAACAATATTTGTACATTCTTAATTTAATGCCACTTATAATGAATGATTTGCTTTATTTCTGTCCAACAGGTGAAAGTTTGGTTTCAGAACAGGAGGATGAAGTGGAAGAGAGTGAAGGGTGGACAGTCGTCTTCACCAAACGACCTGGAAAATGACGACATAGATTCGGCCGCCTCGCCCAGCTCTGAATGAACAGAAGGCGGCCGGCATATGAAAAGAGAGACTGGGAGTCGACTGGACGCCGACGCAGCACAATGCAACCTTCATTTCTCTGGAAAGCTGCAGGAATCAAACGGGACTCTTTTTAATCAGCGAGCATCTGCTATGTTGTTGTAAATAGTTGATTTACGTCCACCATGAACTGCATTTTGATCTTGATAAGTATTCTGGTCCAGAGGCCGCCTCTTGTTGCATTAAATATTAGAGATGATTCTTATGGTCACTGCATTTCAGTGACAGAGTCCAGACAGAAGCTCTGAGGCCAGTGACGACATATCAGACCGTGATGTGATTGTGTTTGAGAGCATCCCCGTTGGTTCCAGTATTGTAATCATGGCCTTTGACGCTTGACTACAACCACCTGGGAAAACTCAGACGGCACAAGTGTTGCCAAGCCATAAGTGCCTCCGAATCAGATGATTTTTTTTTCATTTTGTCAGTTTCTTTTTCCTAGAATATAGTTTTGGTTTTTTTTTAATCTGTCAAGCTTTTTTTTTTTACTATTCTTTTTTTATACACGTTGGATGTTATTGATAAAACACAGATGTTGCCTGTTTCTGCAAATAGAATAAATCATCTGCTGCAAAATGGGAAAAAATATCTTGATAATTTCTTCCACCCGCAACAATTGAGTTATGATTGGACGGTAGGAACTGTGTCTGTATTCTTGGCCGATGGTTTCATCACGTGTTGCTCCTTTGGTCAGACAATACAATGGTTCAGAAAATGACTGAGGAGAAGTTTGCTCCCATTTGTTTCTGATGTTGGCAGCTGACATCATAGGCAATAATTTGTGTGAGTGTGTTTGTGTACGTGCATGTCAGTATTTCTGTCAGGTTCCAGAGATATGCCTTCCATATCCCACGTTTTTTAGAGTATTCTGACAAGGGCCGCAAGTAATGGTTATTTTCAATTTTGAATAATCTGTTGATTATTATCTCAATTAATAAATTAGTTGTTTGGTTGATAAAATGTAAAAACAAAATCTTGAAAAATGTCAGTGTTTTCCAATGCTCAATATGATGTCCTCAAATCTCTTGTTCAGTCCACATCCTAAAGATACTCAGTTTACTGTTACAGAGGAGTAAAAAAAAAAAAAAAAAGAGGAAATACTCACATTTAAAAAGCAGAAATTAATTTTGATTTTTTTTTTTTGTTTACAATTAATTTAATAATTGACAGTAGTTGTTGTTCAGAGGTAGGACGGGTTCAATCCCCAGCTCCTCCAGTCCACATCAAAGTATCCTTGGGCAAGATACTCAACCCCAAAATTGCTCCTGATGGCTGTTCCATCAGTGTGTTGTGAGAGTGTGTGAATGGTTACTGAGTAGCAGGTGGCACCTTGTACAGGCTCGGCCACCTGTGTGTGAATGGGTGATTGTGACGTGTAGTGTAGTGGTTAGAGCACTCGTCTTCCATGTGGAGAGTTAGGGTTTGAATGCTGGGGTCGACATCAGCAAAGGCATGGGGTCGCAAGTAGACTTGCACCGATTACAATTTTTTGGGCTGATACCGATTTTGCAGTGTTTGGACGGCCAATTCCGATTTCCTTTTTTTTTCAAACCACTTTACAGTGCACAATATACTGCAATATTTTCTATCTTTGCTTTATTAAAACATTTTAACCAAGTTACAACCAGCTTTCAATAATCATCTCAAACAAACAAACAAAAGCAGTGACACAGGTTAAGAAACATTTTCCCTTGAATTTGAATTTGACCGGCGTTTTAAATCGGCATATTTTAGATTGACCGGTCGGTCGCAGGTCATGGCCGATCACGTGAAAACCGGCCCGATTCCAAGCACTGCCGATAAATCGGTGCAAGTCTAGTCGCAAGTGGTTCCTACCTCCGAATCAAATGGCATCAGATTCCTTAAGGAGGCTTCAGGATAAGAGAGTAACTCCCAGAATCTGAGCCAAGTCCTCGACCAGGGCGCATCTCAAGCCCGTTGTAGGCAGGAGGTTCCAGATGTAAAAGCGGACGTAAGAACAGTCCGTTTACCATTTAACTTAACGATTAATAGTTGCGGCTCTGTTTTGCACCGGTCTGGTGTTAAAATTGTATGTTGCTAGTTCCCTGGTTGGTTAAGCAACCAGCCAATCAGCTTTGTAGGCATAATTAAAGGAAAAGTTGTGCTAACTTGCTCATCCTTTAAACTGACAACCGTTTAGTTTTCAGTTTAGTTATTTAAAAAGAGACGGTGAAAATTGATTATTGATAATTGGTATAAAAAATGCCAGAATTAGCCAAAATGCTATTTTTCATCTGTAGTCTCTCGGTCAAAATGTTATACAAGACGACCTAAAATACAACAAAGCACAAAAAACAAACAAACAAAAACAATTGAAAATGACACAAAAAGAAAAAGGAACAGTGCAACACATCAACAAAAAATGATTTCAACATGATTTTTTAAGTCACAAGTATATAATGATCGTCAAATGTGTGATTCAGTGATGAAACTTGATGAAAATTGATGCAATATAAAAGGACATACATTATCTAAAAGCACAACAGGCAGAAGTGACATATTTCCATAGAGAACAACATAGTAACACTAGCAGGACATTATTAGCAGCATCAGAAAAGAGCTTAGTGCTTACATATGTATGTATTAATCATACATCATCATTCATTTAAGTGTTTAGTCTAGTGACTATAGTGTGCGGATTTTCATGAGCCTACAAATGGAAATAAGGCACTTGAACAATGCTGCACAGTTTTCCAGACATTTTATAACCTTTTTTTTCTGTGTTTAGTTCGGTCTGTTTACACTGATATCCTTTAATTTTTTAGGCCCTAGACTCTCCTTAACACCATTTGATAAACCTTCTGTGGGACCATAGAGAGCCCAGGGAGGTGAGTACTGTGTTTGTTTTTAGCAGAAGCAGACAGCTGGTTTCAGGGAAAAAGCTCTGATGAACCCAATGTACAAAACATGCTCAGCAGCAAACAGCACACAGTCACAGTTAGGGACAAACTGATGACCATAAAGCCCTGTTTGCACCAAGCAGTACGGTACGGTTCAGTTCGGTACACTTTTTTTTTCTGTTTCCACTGTGAAAAGTTGTGGATGGTACCAATGGAACCGTTCTGTACTGTCCCCATGTTTGGTCCCCCCTCTGTTGGGGTACCTAGCACACAGATCTGGTGCTAAAAGGTGGAGCTGTGAACACTGCAGTCTGATTGGTCAGTAGAGGACAGTCACTCTGCTCAGAGCTTTTACATAAATAAGTAAACTATAATTATAAAAATAAACGATGTTTTGTTGCTCTTGCAGCAGCTGTTGTGAGAAAAAAAATAACTGATGGCAACTTTTAAGGTGGAGCGTTAACTTGTAATGTTACTCAATGCATGAGGTGAAAACGTAAATCCATCAACACACCTTAAATTTCACTGTGACAACTTTGACCATCACTTTAGTTTTTATTGTCTCTATTGGATGACAGACACTTTTAAGTAATGAGTGGATCTTAAAACATTTAAAAATTTTGACCAGGTTATGTGAACTGCATATATTCTAATCCTCACTCGGGGAAATAAAAAAAAAAGCATGGTGGAGTGTCGTTCCTGTGGGCTCCAGCAACACTAAACCCCTGAGCTTGCCTGAGAAGGACTAAATGCACAAACCCGCTATTTTTAAATACCCCATGGAGAGAGGCTGAAAATGTCGGCTTGCAGCCTCGTTCTGTGGACGATAAACCAGGTGCAGACTGATAAAGGAGGAAATACAGTGAGTGCTGGACGGAGCAGTGAGTGACAACAACCCCGCCCACATTTAAGAGGACTGTTTGTGGTGGAAACACCAGCGTCTAGGTACCATGTCTGAAGGGTTACTGTTGGTTCCAAAGGTACCATACTGAAAGTGTTTGATGGAAACGGGGCTGTAGTGGAGCATTTAGCGGCCCTCAGGAAATGGGAGGAAAACCCTCTGCTGGAGACCAAAAACAGAGCTAAAAGAGAGTAAATATTGGACTTAAATTCATCAGGTGACTAGGAACACAATTCTAAATTAATGCTAATGTTGCTCTGTATCTTCTGGATATGTAAATAGGCAACTCTCTTTACTTTATACACACGCTGTTGGGTTTACGCACAAAACGAGGCTTTAAAGATGCGTTCATCACTTCCCACACAAAAGCTGTGATCTTTAAAAACAGACTTGATGGGAGAAGTTTTGTCCCATGCTTATAAATTTGTTGGAGATGGGATATTGGCGAGGCAGATGGTGAGGTGGAAACCTGATTGTAGAAATTGTTGAATTATTTTTTTTTCTTATAAAGTCCTGACCTCACCTGCTGCTGTCCAAAGGTTGCAGCCCATAAACACCCAGAACACAGCAAAATAAGACCATACGGGCAGCGGGCAGGGTCTCTGCACCACCACACACTCAGAGTGGGTCATAAGTGATGATTGAGAAGGATTTTTTTGGTGTGTTTTTTTTTTTTTTTTTTTTTTAGAAAAATCCTGCACAGTATATCTTTAAGTGAAATCTTCCTGTCTGGGGGTCGCAGCGACAAAATCTTATCAGGAGGGATTACGCAGTCTTAATGTGTAAAATGGGTGTTCAGTGAGAGCTCCTGCGACAGAGCAAACTTAACACAAAATCCCTTCCGATGATGCCGTGATTATCTTCATTAATATCTCACATGGAGGTCGGATATCCCCGAGGTCAGATCAGAATCAGCTCTCATCAACGCCCCTCTAGATCCTGTCTGTAGCGGCGTAATCCATAAGAATGTTTTCCTAATGGCGAGCGTTCTCCTGCAGACCCACGCAGATCACTCTGATTGGTCTGACGTGACCTGACAAGCACTGACAGAGCTGCAAGTAGATTTGTGTGTTTGAATGGGAACATTCACCATCACTGTCATTCCAGTCTGCTCACAAAGGACCATTAACCTGACAAGGTGGAGCCAGGCTCCAAAAAGCATTTGGCCCCGGCACACTATTTTCAACGGAAGCATCTGGATGGGGCCAATTTGATCTCAACCTGAGTGGAACTTAGACAAGCCCACGCACGGGGCCCCCAGGACCAGAAGAAGAAGAAGAAGAAAAAAACTCTTGCTGGCTGACCACTTGCGTATGATGGAAAAGGGAAATAATAGGTGGGTATGGGTGAAAAGACGGCTTCTCAAGTACAGGATGTTGTTGTAGCAGGTAGCCAGTCATCCAATTTCCTGCTTCCCAAAGAAAACAAGAGCTCGAGCATAGGAGTCCCTAGACTTACAATGGTGGGCCTATGCTCAGGCTCCGGCCAACCAAACAAAGCCTTCAGAGGTTACTGCCCTTTCTGCTGGTCTGCAGGGACCCAGAGCTGGCGGGAGGGTGGGATGGTTGTTCCACGCACACACACAGAGCCGAGGTCAAGTGTTACTGTACGTCTGACCTCTGTGGGCCCCCGCTGCAGCTGCTGGGGGTGGAATAACTCCAAGTGGATCCTGTGCCCGTTTCCCCCCTCGCTCAGCCTCTATTAGGGTCTATTATTGTATTAGTGGTAATAGTAGTCAAAATAAACCATGTCCAACTGTAATGATAGTATTAATATCAGCAGTGTAAACTAATGAAACTGGAATGTTGTTCTTCCACCATAGAGGTTCCATTTAAAGGCGCTGGGGTGGCCAAATTTATGGATTAGATTTAATTGGTGGTATTGTGATTGTGGGATGTTGGACCATGCCAAGAGAACATAGGTTTCCCTTTCACTTTCCCAACCCCACCGACAGCTTTGATTTTCTATTTTTGTTGATTCAGGATGAGTTGATTTAGAAATAGAAGCTGAGGCAACACATGTCTGTGGCAGCCACCAAAAATAAGGACTCAGTCCCAGTAATATCTCCCGAGCTGTGATTATAAACGCAGATTCAGCTGCAGGAAACATTCTTGAAATAACTCCTCTCCTTTGAATACAAGCTTCTCTGTGGGCAAAGAGCAATAAGAAAACATTCGTCAGAGTTGGAAGCAGGCCGTGACTTCACCGTCGGCGCTCAACAGGAATATTCTGTCAGCATACGGAAGGCATTGCCTCTAGAAGCACAGATTACCAGAGTGTTCGGCCAAATGCTCGATTAAAGCAGCAGGCTGTGAGGCAGACCACGTCACCGGCACAACGCTAAAAATGTTGCGTTTGAGGACATTACACGAGCAGCTGCATTTCCATTTTTACAGCATTTCCAGTTGTGAATGATTCATCTGGATGAGACAGTGTTAATGACAAATGTGGTGCAACCTCAGAGCATTCAGACATATTGTAGTTGACACAACAGTCTATATACAGGTGGTTACTGTGATTCATCTTACTATATATAATTCCACATCACCCAAATGCATCATAAGCAATAAAGGTTTGGTGAGTTTTTAAACATTACATGTGATATTTTATTTTTAAAGTGTACTTCTAGTCACTGCAACTTGATTTGACATTTATAAATGCTGTTCTTCTGCATGTGTGTGACACTGTACATATTCTAAGACAGTTTTTATGCAATTTAAAATAGCTGTTTGCCTGTGTATCTACACATATGTTGAAGGTATATCAGTGTTTAAGGGCTACTGTATAACAGTTATGTTAATGGGACATAAAACAAATTGTAGTTAAAAAAACAGCAACAAAACAAGCTCATTTTAATGTATTCTGTCATTTTTCTTTTGGGATTCACACGTTTTGAGTTCTCACCGTGATAACACTAAGATTAATGGTGCAGTGTGAGTTTGTGAGTTAGCTCTATTTTAGCCTCTGTTTCTTTATATTTTGGAAAAAAACGCACCAACTTAATACAGCAGTTTTTATTTGCAACAATTTAACCAATTTGTGTTGTGACTGTGAAAAGAAGAAGAAAATGCACGAGTGTTATCCCATCAATTGCACCTTATTTGCTTCTTTATATATTCTTTCAATAACATAAATGTAAGCACATCTGTTATACTCTAATGTTACATTAAGAAACATTTCAGAACTTTTAATCATTAGTTCAAATAGCAGTTTACTTAAGTGTTATGATTTACTCAGCAGTCATGCCTGAAGCAAGTATTCAGTGTAATACATGTAATGTGATCACACCAAACCAAAAATTTGCATCACATTACTCGCACAATTTTAAATGCTAGAATATTTTATGTTGACTTGCTTTATATGCACAAATATCTCGTCATAGGTGCGTGAAATCACTGAATCGATGAATGAACTTCCACCAGTATGTCAGCATCGTACATCCCCAGAGGATCTCAATGCTGATTGGCTATCGCTGCGTGAATTGGTTGCTGAAGTTCAGATATTTCAACTCTTGTGAATAAGCGTATGATGCAAAATTGCGCTACTCGCAACATTCGCACCACTTTATTCGTGTCATTCATATCACTTCCATCACACTGCCTGGCGGGAATTCGTGGCTAATCTCGTCTTTACATTTACTTTACATGTAATCCACTTGCGTGAATTGTTTTATTTGCGCCTGGTCTGAACACAACATAAGTGTACTAACAGAAGTATCCGATTTTTAAAACACACCATTAGAAATAAAGAACATTATTTTGACAAAAGATTAAGACTTTACAGAACTTGAACGATGATTGAACTTCCGTTGCTACGGTCTCAGCGTTATATGTTACTGGTGAATCTCAACGCTGATTGGCTGTCGCAGCGCAAATTCGTCGCTGAAGTTCAACTCTTTATATTGACTTAACATGTAATTCACCTGTGCGAAATGTTTACATAAGTGTACTAACGCAAGTGTCCGATTTGAGACACACCATTACAAATATAGAAACCTTGAAGTACATTATTTGGACAAAAGATTAAAACTTCACCAAACTTGAACTTGAACGATGAATTGACTTCCACCGGAACATCCTCAGCCTCATATGTTCCCGGATGATCTCAGTGCTGATTGGCTGTTGGGGCACAGATTTCAGATTTTTCAACTTTAGCAAATAGTAGTATGATGCAAAATCATACTACTTGCTTCATTCACACCACTTAATTCAGATATTTCTTTGCATTCACGTCGTGTCCATGGTGTCCATTGCACTGCCCCACTGGAATTTACACCTAATTGTGTCTTAATATTGACTTTACATGTAATTTACTTGCGCAAATGTTTTCACTCGCACCCGGTGTGAACACAACATAAGTGTACTTACGGAAGTATGCTATTTGAGACACCATTAGATTTATAGAAACCTTGAAGAACATTATTTGGACAAAAGATTAAAACTCCACAGAACTTATGTACTGGGAAAAAAAAGAAGAAATGTGTTTAAGTTGCCTTTAAAGTTGTTTTCTCAACTTTTTTGTTTTCAGAGTTTGTGAATGAAAACTGAAAAGCGAAAGTGAGGAGGCGACGTGTTGTTAGTATCATCTTCTTTACATCATCCTTTTACATCTGAAGTACACGTGTACCTTCACCTGCTCTTTCACCATACATTTATTTTGAAAACCCAGCGTCCTGCTTCGGCTCCAGCTGCTCTTGGCGGCAAAAGATCTTGATGGATCGCCGGAGGTGTGAAGGTCAGCTCTACAAGAGGCGGCCGTAGAAATTAAAGCATGTCCTTCTCCTACTGGGGCCTGTGCGCCCTGCTCCCTGAGCTCCATCTGCACACTGTTACTGTGTTCATAGACAGCAGCTCGTTGGTCACATCAAAGACTCCGACAGGCTGATATGGAAGGACACCGCTGTGAAAATGTGAGATAGTGAGAGTTAAGATAACATCATTATAGGACAATAATGTGGGGGTGTCTGAGGGAGGAAGGGGAGGGTTGGTGTGTGAGAGCAAAAACTTTTAACTCCTCAACGTGACCTTGGGAAGGCTCCACTGGAAACTCTTTAGCTCTGCCTCTTGTTAATTCTCATCTTTTTAAATTTGACAGTAGGAGTCTGTCCTGAACATGTCCGTCTCACCTCGCCGTCGGCAGCAGAAGACAAAAGTAAACTGGGTTTTGTCAAGTGTAATGGACCCAGGAGAAACTTAATGTAACGAGACTGTCCTCCCGTCTTCCTGGCCCTACGCTCTGCCCTCCTCTCTGTGATCCTTCATCCAGTCGCTGGGAGCAGTGGACACACACATCCTCTCTTTCTTTTCATCCTTATTGTTATTTTAGGCCACCTGCAAATCTATTTCTCTGTTTTAGCCGCTCTGCGTCTGTTTCCAGCCGCTCACACATGCAAGACAGAAACAGCAAAGAAAGGGAGGAGGAAATATGCGATGTCTTCCACACATCCTCCCAAGACGGCCGTTGTGTTGAAGGAGGCATACAAGCAGCGTGTGTTTGCATGCGTGTCATGTCACAGTGAGCATGTCTGCATGTGTGTGAGCTTGCGTGTCAGTCTGTGTACCTGTGGGTGAGTGAACAAGCCCGACGGGTAAGCCGGTCAGAGGTAGTCAGCGCTGGACACTCATGCAGCCCGCCTCTGCTCATCCTTCCCCCCCAAAGCCTCTCGTCTCCGGTGATTAGCGACTCCTTCAGGAGTTATAAATCTTCAATTTCCATTGCACAATCAGTCAGGACGGGCCAAAGTTGAGGAGCTGCACAACATTAAATTATCTGAGACTTCCTGCGAAGGCTCCTTTGGATGTTGCGTCTTAAGCGAAGTGGATACCAGAACCTCAGGCCGTGGGACTCCGGTCTATGGCTCCCTCTGGTTGGTACTTCTGACCTGCTGTGTCCTGCCTGGTGTGGAGCCAGGAAATCCAGCAGCAGTTTGACTCTGCAAATCATCACACAGAGGACCACTCAATCACACTGTTTGCTGAGCAAAGTGAACATAGAGAGGGCCTTGTTCACCAGAAAGCGCACAGCATGAAAGCTGCAGAGTGAGGCTTCACTGTCTGCTTCAAAGACATCAACAAAACCAGAGGAAAACAATCAAACATCGCCGAGTCCACATTCGTGTTTCTGATACCTTCAGGCCTTTAGTAAGAAGTCCTCTCACGTAAACAAAAAGAAGTCAGTCGTCAGTGAAAGTGCCCTCCAGATAGACCTGTAAGACCTTTACAAAAGCTACTTATATGAGCATTTCCTGATCTGCCACTTCTTTAGTTAAGTGTACGGAAACTGCTACTTAATATTAAAAACAAATATTGATGGGACACAAAGCATGTTCTGAGGACTTCAGTGTTGCCTCTAATATCTTTTTTTCACCAAAATTAGCACATACATACAGGCTTTTTAAATGCAGAAAGACCCACTAAAAATAGATGATAGACTCTTTTCCCATTACCAGACGACCATGCGGCAAGTGGTTATTTATTTATTTTTTATTTAGTGTTACTTATTCAGCCTCTCTTTCAAACTCAGTGGAGACTAATTCAGAACAAAGTTTAAATGCTGCTTCAACAAAGATGGACTGAATTTGTAGTTGAGTGTAACTGCATCATGCCGATAATGCGGCAAAATTAGCACGTCCACTTGGGTGTCATGCTTCCATCACTATTGATCCGAGCTGATCGGAGTTAGAGCCGATAAATACTTGTGACTACTGCAGAGTCATTTGTCCCTGGAGTGAATTCTGATTGTAACCTTTCCTATTAAATACAAAAGCCAGATGTTAGTGGGTGTTGGTGGGTTTTTTCCTCCAGTTGGAAAAGGGGCTTAACTTGTTTTCAGACTGAATACAAAGTGAAGTTAGAGGCAATGTGATTGCAGATTAAGTCAATGCATGTGGGCACCAACAGACACAGATTTGCCACAGGTGGTGTCAAAGACGTGTCTACGTTAGATAAAAATTCTTTGCATGTGTCTCAAGGCTGTATAACTCCACTGCATAAACTTACAGAGACACAAAGAAAGGAGACTGGAGGACATAGAAAGACCCGAGATTGTTATGAGTTGGCTACAGCTAGTGTTTGTACAGACAGTCAGTATATTGGTTGTCTGAGCCATGGATGTACTAACAAAACTGGATACTGCGTTCCAAGATGGCGCCACATTCATCCCCATAAAAGTTGCTCACTAAGTTGTTGAAAAAGTGAGGCAATTTATCTTCCAGCCTTTCCAAGTTTATTGGACTGGATCATATTCTGATCATATAAATCAGGAGTGTCAAACATACGTCCTGCGGGCCAAAACCACTGCTAACGGCTCCAATCCGGCCCACTGGATGACTCTACACACGACATACTCACGTTGATGCTCTTGTGAAGCCTGAGAGGTATCAGGTGCACGTTAAACAGTGAGTAGCCTACTTCATGTAAAATGCTGCTTCAGAGGCTTTAGGTTGTTGTTTATAGGTTAAAGTGGCCCAAATTGTCATTTTTGGTTGTTTGTTATGCTCAGAAAAATACATTCATTGCTTCACAGCCATTCCTTTTGTGGTGAGTGTAGGCCAGCATGTGTCGCATGATCATGCAATACCAAGAGTGGCCAGTAGTTCGGTTGAATCAAACCCTGGAGTGTTTACCCTTTTGGGTGTGGTTCGTTTGGGCAGGTGTGAACACAACAATCACACTCAGTTGCGGACCAAAAGAAACAGACCAATACCTTGTTTAAGAGGTGGTCCCTGTCTGGTTACAAAAGAACTCTTGTACAGTTCAGAAGTGATCATTTGCAGTGATAACATGTTCCCAGTTTGATCCGAACCAACTGGAGAAACATTGCACTGTTTCTGGATTCAATCGTAGCCAACTGCAATGTGCACTGTGCGTGTCTTTTGGCTATGGAAGAGCCTATGCTTGTCCTCCCTATTTACTTCAGTGCAAACAGGTGTCGGCTCTGTCGAAGACCAGGGGCATACCTGATGGATCTTCAGAGATAATTTCAGCTGATGGATATGTCACAGTTCTGGAGCATTGATGCGCATCTCCTCCTGGACTGTCTTGACATGTGCCTTTGTTGACTTTGTTGGGTCAACACGGTTTCGGTTGCCTAAAGTGATAAACACAAACAATGTACAATGTCCCTTTATTGTGAAATTGGAAAATGGTGCATCAATCTATTTCTAGAACATACCAGGAGTTCTGTTTTCCAGCATCAAATTCTGCCCAATAGGAGAGCATCACAGATTTTAGTCTGCATGTAAACGTTGCCATCTGAACACAAACCAAACTTGAGGCAGTATGCAACATTATAACAAACTGGTTGCAGACATGGACCAGAGCAAACGAACTATAGATGTGAAAACACCCTAAGTCAAGATCGTCTCCCAGCTCAGAGCTGTTCCTGGGGTTTGGTTTGGGATGAGGGGTGGATCCGACTCACTGAGTGTAGCAACGTCTCACAGACTTTCTGTCACTCAAGCAGCCCCTCCCTTAAATATACTAACTTTAAGCCTTAATAAAATGTAAATAAGGTAAGTAATATAAAATTTATCTCCCGTACAGTTGTCATGAATGTTGAAATTAGCTATTGAGACTCAAACTGTGTTTCGTATCAGACTGTAAACATGTTTATTTCTGCTGTAAAGTTGGGCATTTTAACATGGGGGTCTGTGGGGATTGATTTGCTCTTGGAGCCACCCTCAAGTGGCCATTAGAGGAACTGCAGTTTCTGGCACTGCTTGGTTCGAACAAATAACCAATGCCATCATTCGGGCTCTTGAGGATGCTTGAACGCTAAAGCAGGATGATTGTTTTGGATTAAATCAGAGACCAGATAATAGAACAGGAAAATAGCACCAGTGCTAGTTGAAGAATCTTTCCATCATATACTGTATCAAGGTCACCCTCATTATAAAGTACTTCAACCCTTTTTGCAGAAATGGTTGTTTTACCTGTTTCCTGCCAAGAGAAGTGTCCATCCATCTGAAATGTTCCCATAAGTCGATAGCGTGTGATCACTGATGTTTATATATCACAGATTCAGATTTTCCAGAGCACAGAAGCTTCCCAGAACCTGGACTGATGAGTGAGACGACATTTTGTGAAGGTTAAGTTTCAGAGCTGCTGCTCCATCAACGTGACTTAAAAGGATCCTAATCCTGATGTCCAGTTTAGTCTCGTTTATGTCACAGCATCAGTAAAACATGTTTATATAAAAACAGGTCACTCAAACACATCAGCAGCTTCTCACCCTCTCTGTTCAACAGTGGACTTTGTATCGTGGTAAACCAATCCCACATCTAGAACCTCTAACCCTCTGGTGCAACCAGTGAGCCCCTCCATCAAACACAGAAGCTCATTCAGTCATTGTGACCAGGCCTTCGTTCACGCTCCTACTTCGCAGGTCTCCTGTCCAAACAGCCGCTGCTTCAGGAGCAATGGGGAAATGGTCCCGGAGGCACTGGCATCAGGCAGCAGAGGAACCATCCATCAACACGAGGGCTCCCAGAGTGCACCGGGATCAGACTGCTGTCATAAAGGTGTCATGGCTGCCAGACAGTCTAACCTATAGGACAACAAAGACACCCGTGTCTCCTGACTGTAAGGATCCAGTGTGAGTCTGGAGTCTGGTTTCATGGAGGCATCTGAACACTAAGGTCACTGGGATGTAAGAGCAAGGTAAGATTTTTCAAGTGTCTGTAGATCACACAATAACCTAAGCTCCACGCACATTGATTTAGCTGTATTGATTAGGTTGCAGTCATGTAGAACTTACAGTAATCAGTATTATGACACAAAGAAAACCTGCACAGAGCAGTGTGCACAATTTTACTCCCTCCTTAAATTATAAATAGGAAAATAAAAGGACTTTAAAGCTGCAGCAGTCAATGTTTCTAAATCAACTACCTTTTACTGTATAAACAGTGTGACGCTTTTTGGTGGGCGGGGCTTAGCTGGAGGCAAAACAGTTCTCCACAGATGTTAGTTAGCACTAGCTAGCAAGTTCTGTTGGCTTGTTTTGGACAATGGAGGAAGATTATACATTTGGTGCGTTCAGAAATACTGAACACAAACAGGAGAGTTCGTAATAGAGTGTTGTCGAATGTACCTTTTTTGTTAACCAGAGCACTGCACTCTCAAGAGCAGCAGAGTGCCAAGCGGAGTGAATGTGTGATTAACTCAACTGTTTGTTAATTTATGTAGGAATATAATGCTCCGTTTCTTCGACCAACAGGGCTCTCATTTTAGTGTAGAGCGTCAGACTGAATTTACAAACGCACCATGTCAGGTAGGGCTGTCAAAATTGCTCAGAAATGACGTTCGAATATTCCTTCTAAAAATAACTCCGAGGTTCGAACCATTCAAATTTTTTTTTTTCCGCATTATGTCCACAAGAGGGCAAACTAATACAAGGAAACATAACTACTTGTAGGTATTTTTATTTCAACATAAACGTCTTTGAAAACATTTACATACCTACACATTAAAACACATAAAACAATTATCTATAACATTACGTTATAAACGACCGCGGACCTCTCACTCGCCCCCCCTCTCTGACCCGTCACGCCAGGGCCACACCGTCTGCGGAAGTGCTGCGAATAGCCTCGAAGCGCCAAGAAGCGAAGCCAGTTTCCTTTTGGCGCCAATGTTAACCGATTGTGTCATCCACACCGTGGCCGGCTCGCGCCCTGCAGCGTTCGTTTCGGCGTCTGGTCTATTTTCTGCGCGAGCCGCGAGCGAATGTGTCAAGCAGTGCGTTCAGTGCAGCGGCCCAGACCAATGCCCACTCGCAAAGAGGACAGCTGCGGTGGTGGTTTTTTTTCCTCCACAATCGAATATCAATTTTCACATTCGAAGGTCCATTTTTTTCAAATTTGAATTTAAATTCGAATATTCGTTGACAGCCCTAATGTCAGGTCACTCACTCTCTGGGACCTCGAGAGTAACTTGAAAAAGTAAACACTGACCAACGGGCCCAGACTGGCCGACCGTATGCTCTCACTCAGTGGATGGATGATGTCACAGGAAGCCAATCTTACAAAGGAGGACGACACTTGTTTGTTTTGCTATGGAAGCTAACGTTAGCTAATGTGCTAAATAGTTAGCGTTATGGAGAAATCCAATATTCCTCTTAATACCTCCCCAGTTTCTGATGAGGTGGACATGATAACCCTTACTACAGTGGCGGACTGAAGTTTTGAGCCATGACTCTTTTCTGGGTCCCAATAACAAAACAACACCACATTTTGCAGCAGTCTGTTGGCTCCTATGTAGCCAACAGACTGCTGTCTTCGAATATTTGCACAGACCTATAACCAAGATAATGTTTAGTGCTTTCAGTCAAACATTTCTTGATCTAAAGTTACAGGCAGAATAACGACCAGACGTAAGAGTGATGTTTGAAAGTTCCACAAAATAAATGAGATGAATGTGCAGTGCAACGTTAAACGCAGGCATCATGGCTAATCTCCACAGTCTGTGCAGCACAGAAAGGAAAGGTGACCCTAACCTCTACCCACATTTTCACTTGGGTGCTCATTTTGGATCCTATTGTGAATGTTGGAATTTAAGGACTAAAATATGGGAATAACTTAAATGTCAGAAGCAGGACTTTATTCCCAAAGAGCCTTTTGTGCTGCAAAGAAAGAGTAGAAGTTTAACGCTCACAGGCTGATCAATAAATAGCAGGATTACTGAGCATCAGCTGCACCTTTACTGCCCCCCAGTAAATTCCAGGGATTTGGGTTTCCATACAAAGTTTGAGACTTAGGATGGCAGAGGTTTTTTAAGTACAGGTGTTGTCATAAAAAAGATGACCAAGATCCAACACTGAGGAGCCTGTATGAGGTAATGCCATCAAGAAAGGGGCAGCAACACCAGCAGGTCACAATGTGTGTTTGAACAAGGTGTTATGTTGAAGTGTTTGAGGTGAGCTCCTGAGTTTCCATGTAGAGTAAACACAGTTTAGTCATGGGAACAATTTGGAAAACCTGTTTCACAACTGACTGCTTTATAATGCTCTAAATTAGATTCACATCGTGGCTTGTTTGTCAGAGCTTTAGTGTGTATGGCCTGTTTCTTAGAAGTAGGGGGATTTCGGGGCATCAAGCGGTGAAGATTACAGATTGCAACCAGCTGAAATTTCTCCTGGTTAGAAATTCTTCAGGGGTAATTGTTCAGGAGGTTTTCAGCAGGAGCCAAATTATTTGCAGAGATCTCTTCCTCTCCAAAACAAACAGTTGATTGATGAGGTGATTTAAACTGGTACAAAAACAACTGAATAAAGCAGTTCCACATTACAAATCAGTGTTTCTCCATAGCTGTTTGGCACATCGTAGACAGGTCGCTCTCTGGGCTCCTGCTAATGTGTACTCACCTTTTTGCTCTGATAACTTAAGATACAGATGTTTTTACCAGGAGCTGAATTGCACTGCACTGGCTGATGTGAAAACTCGGATGGTCCGATCCAGAGCCAGTGTTTCAGGGTTCCTTCAGTCATGGGAAACCTGGGAAAGTCATGTTTCATGATTACGTTTTCGAGGCCTGGACAAGTCAGTTAAAAATTCATTAGAGATTCATTTAAGATTTTAGAAAAGTCATGGAATTTTGTTGCGTGTAATGAAATTGTTACAGAACATTATGGCAAATCTGTCATAACGTAGCTCTAATATACAGTGGTGGAAAAATCGGACACCCCATGCATTTGTGAAATATTGCGTTAAGAATCACTCTTAGGTCTTCAAGTGCAATTTCTTTTAGTACAGTCACAGCCAAAATACTAAAAAAATCCTAAAAAAGCCATTAAAAACTTAAAATTGATTGGTTCCATAAAAATGCATAAGAAATTTTGAGTATTGGGTCATTTTGGTACCAGTGATGAAGGTCGTTCTTTTTATTAAAAGACACAATTTTTGTTGCCAAGCTTCGTGTCTACATAAAGCCAGCACATTTGAAAGTTCTTCAGACACAAAAATGGCTAAAACAAGGAACCTAACGCAGGAAACACACCTGAAGATAAAGAAGGGTACAGCTGCCGCCAGATAGCCAGGAAGTGCAGATGCAGTCCTTCAGCAGTTGGATACACTCTGCAGAAATACAGACGAACCAACAGCTTGGAAGACAAACCAAGATCTGGGCATCCAAGGGTTTCTTCAGCAAGAAATGGCCGCAACCTGATCCGCATGTGCAGGCAAAACCGCTGAATGACATCACAGGAGCTTCAGCCGCAGTGGTCAAACCAAACTGGTGTCCAGTGTTCCACCCGCACTGTACGTGGCCGACTTTTAGATCATGGCTTAAGGTCCTACAAGGCTATCAAGAAGCCCTGATCAATGAGAGACAGAGGTTAGCCCGGCGTCGTTGGGCCCAGGCACACAAGAACTGGACAGCCAGGAACTGGAAGAAGATTTTGTGGTCAGATGAGTCCAGTTTCCAGCTTTATCTTCCTCCTACTAATGTGAGGGTACAGAAGGCCAGGCGAAGCATTATCTCCAGCATGTACAGTACCTACTGTCAAGCATGGTGGAGGCAGTATCATGGTTTGGGGATGAGTGCTGCTGGTGTTGGTCATCTCACTGTCTGTGATGGCACATTGAACTCTACCAAGTATTGTACCATTCTCCAAACCCACATGCTCCCTTCTGTGCGTGCACTGTTCCGTCGAGGTAAAAACTGGATGTTTCAACAAGATAATGCCCCTTGCCACACATCCAAGGCCAGTAGAACTTGGCTGCAGGAGCACAGTATCCAGGTCTTAGAGTGGCCAGCTCAATCCCGGACATGAGCCCCATTGAAAATCTGTGGTGGATTATCAAAAGGTCTGTTTCAAAGCATAAACCAAAGAATTTAGAAGAATTAAAAGCAGTAATTCAAGAAGAATGGGACAAGATTACCCCTCAACAGTGTGAAAGGCTCGTGGGGAACATGCCAGCCAGGATTAGAGCTCTACTACGTGCCAATGGCAGGACGACTAAATATTAATTTGATGATGTGATGGTTTATTTATTTTTTGTTCAGTTTTGAACACATTCTCTGTTATTTGTTGACTTTGATACTGACAATGTTGAGAACTGACATATTGAAACTGTCGAGAATTTAGTTTTGTTAGTTTTTCTTGTAAACAATAAACAAAAAAATATAATTTGTATTTGTTTGTACCTGTCTAATGCAGCCACACCTTTTGAAACACAAAAAAGATTTTTCCACAAATATTTCATGATAATATTTGAGATTGTGTAAAATTTTAAGGGTGTCCAAAAACTGTACATTAGTTTGTGATGTTTTGTTTACTATCACATACTTCATTTTCACTCCGCATTCCATCTCTCCCTCCATGTATCCAGCTTGCTGAAATTATGAATATAGTTTGAATCTAATATGTTTTAAAAAGGCAAGTTTGACATGATTTTTTTTAAGCTTTGTCTAGGAAAATATAGAGAAACCCTGGTGTTTGGTTTGTCCGTTCTGGGCTCCTGTAAAAACATGGCGGTGCAGCATGGCGATCTCTGTAGTCGAGGACCTGCTCCCTACGTAGATATAAATGACTCATTCTAAAAGTCCAATCTCATTGAGGGCGAATATCTGCGCAGATTATTCTAGTGGAAAAATATAAAAGCTGATTTCATGGGTTCTTATGGAAGTTTGCAAGTTTGCAGAATTCGCCAGCGGAACTACACAGCTGGGCCAATGAAATTGTTTGTTTATAGTGATGTTGCGCAGACCCAGGAGAGTCCAAAAACCAGTCAGGCAGGACAGTATGGGAGAAAGGTTGATAAACCTTGTTTCACAGCACCCCGTCCTTTTTCATAAAAGACGGGATGATTTTATGAACAATGAATTAAAGGACAACCTCTGGCAGTCCATTGTCCAGCTTGGTGGCTGCGGTGAGAGTGGTAAGTGCTCAGGAAAGTTGATGTTGACCCTTGTTCAACGTTAGCTTGCTAGCTCGCTGCTTTTACACCTGCCCTGTTTGGTTCAGTTCAATCAAACTCAAGTTTGTTTGCCCCCTCAATGCAGTTCATTTGGGCAGGTGTGAACACAGCAATCACACTCAGGTGTGCACCAAAACCACCGGGCCGAGACCTTCTTGAAGAGGTAGTCTCAGTCTGGTTACAAATGAACTCTGGTGCGGTTGGTTTGTGGTGACAAGGTGTTCCGACCTGGATGTGAAGCAACTGCAGTCACATGACACATTGTTTGGGTTAAACATGAGCATGTTACAGTCCTGGAGGATTATTAATGTGCACCTCCTCCTGTACTGCCTTAATATGCACATTCAGCACATCCAATGCATCAAAACATTGTTTTCTAGTTGGAGCCGCGCCTCGTTTTCAAACTGTATGGTTTGACTAAAATGAACAATGACAGCAATATAGTCCACGATGAGCAGCGCTAAAATCAACCTGCGTAGTTGTCCCTCCATTGTGACATTAGAAAGTGTCACATTTATCTTGCAAGTGTACTCTTCTTCAACGTTTGCTTTACTTCCTGGATTTTTCCCACATGGAAATTCTGACCAATCAAGAGCAGCTTTCTCACACAAGGCATTTGATCTGGTCCGCTTGTAAATGCTGCCGTGAGAACACGAACCAACTCTAGGCAATTATGCAGCTTTGTAATAAAATTAGTCCTTGATTCAGACCAAAGCAAAACAACTCTAGGTCTGACAGCAGCCTCAGATAACAAAAACAGAACTATCCTTATTTTTAGGTGAATACACAGTGAAGAAAACATATTTATTTTATTATATTCCATTTCTGCCAATATATCCCCCTAAATCCTGCGCTGGCCCTTTAATAAATGACAGCACTGTGAAATCTTTAAAATGTAAATAAAAGTTTTAACTTAAAGTAGTAGGAAACATCTGTTAGTGACCACATGTTAATGCTAAAATCGTTTTCAAACAGTGTAAAATTTCCCAACCATCTGGTAGTGGAGCAGAAAAAACCTACACAAATATTTGCAAACAGTAATTCATCCAGGTCTGCAGATGATTTCAGTGAATGCAGATGCAGCCACACAATGAGCCCAGCTCCACTTGAAAATATACAGACTCTCCACTTCTGTCCTCTCTGTGTTTTAATGATCTGTGGCGGGACTGTGAGCCAAGAGTGTGACTGTGTTCACCTGTGCCAGCGCACTCCGCCTGGCCTGCATCCAGACCAGCTCTGAGCAGAACCAGAAGTGGGCTCAGACCATCGTGAACCAGGATTCTTTAAATCTCCTCATCCATCCAGTCCACCACCATCCATCCATCTATAGCATCCCTCCACCCCTTCCTACTCCCACTGGCCCTGAAGTCTGGGCTCTAGCGTGGCAACATGTGTATGTGTTTGTCTACCTTGTGTGGGTGTATGTGCCTGTACTGTGTCTCTGCAGGTACGTGTGTGTGTGTGTGTAGTGTACGGTGTCAAGGAGCCTGGTGTTTGTTATTCTCTCTACAGTCACACTGTCTTTCATCAGGCCCCGTCCTGCAGCCCACAGACTCTCAGTATACAGTTTCACAGTCTAGGGCCCCCGTCTGCTGGAGCACGTGGGTGGATGATTTCTAACACATGGGAACCTTGGGAGCCCACGCAACGCTGGAACAATAGAGGACCTGTCAGTATCAGGGCACTGGAAGAGGACGAGACGGCAGGCGGTGATGATGTCAGAATCATTCACACCCACCCACGCTTCATCCGCCCCTCTTGGCTCTCAGACGCAGGGACACATGCACGCATACAGAAGCATCCACAAGTGCAAAAAAAAATGGATTGCATGATAGTGCAGACAAATCTGCCTTACTCTCATGAGCATGAGGAAATACACAGTATAAGGTGAAATTTATACTGCTGCATTGAATCGACACCATAGCTATGGCATAGGCTCCGCGTTAACGTGGAGCCTATGCCATAGCCTAACGTGCACCTCCCCAGAAATGTAACTACACATCACAGATAAGAAACAATAAATGGTGAAGACAATAAAGCCTCCACAAAAATAGCATCTTAAGTCTTGTGTGTGATTTATCCTGGCCTCGTCCCTAGGCTACTTTACACAATGTAAAATGCCATAGGCTTGTGCTAATAATGTTAGCATGTTGTATTTGTTTGGAAAATGTGTTTGGTATAAGACAGTTGTTTTGTCTGTGAATCTTGAGAGTTTTAATGGAGCTGAATTTTGTAATGTTACCTAAATGTTGCTGTTGTCGCTGGTTTTATACGAGTAGAGGAAAAGTCTGCTAGCTGCTAGGCTAATTCATGCAACGTAAAATGCCATAGACTTGTGCTAATAATGTTAGCATGTTGTATTCATGGGGAAAATGTGTCCAGATAAAGACAAGTGTTTGTCTGTGAATGCTGCGAGTTATAAATATGAGTGTAAATCCTGCTCATACCTACAAATTCCAGCTTTTTTTAAGGCAAAGGGCAAAATTTTGTTGAATTAATATACAAACATAGAAAAGCACTGAAACAATACAACATTTTGTCATATGATCCATTAAACAGCAGAGCAACAGCAGATGGATTCGACGGCTCCGTTTCTGTGTTCACATCCTCAATGACGACACCTTTCCCTGGAACCTCAGTGCTGCTTTCTGTGCTGTTGTGAGAGCGGTACTCTTCACTCTCTCTAGTGTGGTCAGTCTCTTTAGCACTGGGCCCATAGTCAGGATCCATCTCTGGGCCTTTGTCTTCAGCGAGCTCTTGAGTGAGTGCCTCCACCCAGGGCTGACTCTCCCCTTCCTCCTCATCATCATCCAACTCATTCTGCCTTATCTTGCTGTTCTTAACAAGGTTTAGTAGGAGAGACTCTGATATCTGGTGAGAGGGAGCTTCCAGTGATGCTGGACACTGGGTAGCCCAAGGCGCCCTGCACCCAGCGGGGCAGGATTGACAGCAGCAGCCAGGTGACCCCATGCGGCTCTGGTGTGCGGGACTTAAGACAACAGGGCTGACAAGGGCTTCCTCCTGTGGCTGCTGGAAGCCCAGCATCCACCAAAACCTGCAGTATACGTTTACCACAATGCCGAAAGACCAGAAGAGGCAGCACGGAGCGAAACACACCGCCTCTCTTCACAACACTGCCCTCAGTATTTTCGGCCTGCTCCGACTCCACGGCGTCTCTGTGGGTGTCCAGTGTCATATTCTAGCTTTATTAGAATCTCTTATTTTGAGCCATGCAAGTCACCTCGAAATCCAGACTCAAATCTAGAAAGATTTTGAGTCTGGCCCTTAACGATACACCCTTCCTACCCAAGGGGCGGGACTAACTGAGGCATATTAAATGCCACCGCACGCAATTGGATAGCACGATAGCCGATCAGAGCAAAAAACAAGGTGACGTATTCATTGCAGTTAGCCCCATTTGCTTGCCACCCAGTGGGGCTAACTGATATATTATGCTTTTGTCGTATGCCGTTGGCAAAACGGCAAAAACGTCCTTCCTGGAAGCGAAGGCTTCTAGGGCAGTCTTCTGTTCCTCTCTCAAGGGAAAAGATAAGTGTAGTTGGCTTAGCGTTTCTTCCAAAGCTAAATTGAATGGACGTGGTCCTTTGGCAGCTGTTACGCCTGCCCAGAGCCCGCCTCTGTCAGATAGACTGATCTGATTGGTCCGATGGCGATTCAATGGGCTCTGCTCATCGGGGCCAGATCCCCTTGCAGTGCAAATTTGAATTTGCTGGGGGTGGGGCATCTGGATTTCCAAGTTACCATGCCAGTGGCATGACTCCAAAACACTAGTCGGTGGCGGCATTTCTGTGAAGTGCTGTGAAGTTTAGTTGATTCAAAACACATATTAAACACACATTAAACACACATTAAACATGGCTTAATAGAGACAGTTTCAAACACAAGCACACAAATCAGCTTCACTATAACACACAGCATTCACAGACTAACACTTGTCTTTATCTGGACACATTTTCCCCACAAATACAACATGCTAACGTTATTAGCACAAGCCTATTGGAGCTAGCGGACTTTTCCTCTACTCATATGAAGCCAGAGACAACAGCAACATTTAACAAAGGTAACGTTACAAAATTTGGCTCCATTACAACTCACAAGGTTCACTGACAAAACAACTGTCTTATACTAAACATGTTTTCAAACAAACACAACATGCTAATGTTATTAGCACAAGCCTATGGCATTTCACATTGTATAAATTAGCCTAGCAGCTAGCAGAGATTTCCTCTGCTCATATGAAGCCAGGATAAATCACACACAAGACTTAAAATGCTATTTTTGTGGAGGCTTTATTGTCTTCACAATTTATTGTTTCTTATCTGTGAAATTAAAGTAAATAAAAGCTTTGTTTCTACTGAGGGAAATGGTGTCAGCTTACAGAAACAGACAGGAGGTCTGCATCTCCGCGAGGTGTAGTTACATTCCTGGGGACGTGCACATCAGGCTAAATTCTGACTGTCACCTCTTTTTCTTTGTCTATTTTTGGATATTTTCCTCCCATTCCCATCATTGTTGTATCTGTAAAGCTACTACTGTATTACACTTTGTTTTGTTTTTGCACCATTTAAAAAAAAAAAGGAAATAAGTCGCTTATTGTGCTTTATATCCTTTTCCCTTTGCCTGATTGACGTCTTTTCAGGGATGCCACGGTGTTCCCAGATCTCAGCATTTAACTCACCATCTCACTTATTATTGCCAATATAAATGACTTCCAAAACTATAAAAAATAAGACTTAAGTTGTATGATGCCAGAATTTCCTCTTAAATCCGATTTATCATGGTCCTCCAGCGTGATTTGTGTTTATGTCTGTATACCGGCTCTAACTGTATGCACTAATATTTGTGTGTGTGTGTGTGTGTGTGTGTGTGTGCACCCTGTATGTCCAAAATCCCACTCAAAGCCCCGAGGATTAGCCCTCTCAGAGCAGCCGTTCTCCAGCTGTGGACCTCTCGCACGCCCGGTGGATAGCAATCTGACTTCCTGTGACACCTCCGCCTCCCTGAAAGTGAGAACCAGCGCTGCAGCTTTATGTGGGCCGGTGGATAGTCTGCATGTTAGCGAGTTGGCAGAATGTCCACAGGATTATGTTGGTTTAATGTTGAACATTATTTGTCAAGTCTTGCTGGGCTGTGTGTGTATTTGTGCAGCGTGCAGGCGCATATGCGTGATGTATCTACAGAACATGAGAAGGTTTTTGTTGGACAAAGAGCAAGATGATAGCCAGTTACTGCAAACCCCTCGTGTCACATCTTTCTGCTTCTTTCTTCACCTCTTGAACCGAAGTTCAGCCATTGGCTTAATGTCTCTTTATTTTCTGGGAGCAGAAGCCGAACCTGCTCGTCTGCCAGTGTTGCAAAATAACAGGCAACACAATATGGTAGAAGAGCGAGGAGGGAATGCGGACAGCGCGGGTAATGAGGGGAGTTGCTGACTGTTAGGAGGTTTAGAGTCGGGGAGAGGGAAAACAGGGCAGTTCCCAACGGTCGGCTGGAGTCCGGCGAGGCCGCAGCACACGCCAAGCACCGAGAGTGAGGAAAGCAATCCATCAGTAGAGGTCCACGGGAGGAAGAGGAGGGGGGGATGCAACACTGGGCCAAACCAACACAGTATGTGTGTGTGTGTGTGTGTGTGGCCATTGTTAGCTGGTCAGGGTCATTGTGTGTTGCTGGTGGCCTCCACACCCTCTGATTTCAGTGGGAGTCAGTGCCTTCAGACACTCCCAAGAGGGGAGCAGGGGCGACCTGTGGGAATGTTCAGCTTTCCATCCGACACACACAAACACGCCAGGCAACAGGAATGCCCTGTTTAACGTGAAAGAGAAAACACTGAAGTATTAATGATTCTTTTTAAAACGGGAACAGCTCTAAATATTATTTGTGAACTATCACGGTTGGGAATAATCATAAACATTACAATACTGATGCTGAGCATTTCCTTTATTTGTATTTTAGGAGGGGCTGCCTGTCATCCTGCTCACTCCAACTTGTGATCAGCCATCCACTGTGTGTTGGTAAGTTCTGTCATTGTCATTAATTATTTTTCTCCTTCTACTTTTTTACCATATACATTTTGGAGTTCCTCAAGACAATATTCAGGGTGTGTGGTGTTCACACAGACAGTGTTGCTGCTGTAACTTCTGTATTTCTACAACTTAAAGTTGATATTCCACTTATTTATGGAGCCGTGCAAGTGACTGCATTGTCAGCAACATGGTCCTGCGAATATTTCACAATAACAAAGCCTTTTGTCAACAAATAAAAGACTTCTGCCAACAGATATATTGTCAGAAGGATTTTATTTTGAAGGGTTGAGTTAAAAATAAACATTATCTACATAACTTAAACATTAAGATTATCTATACGTTAAAAGGTGGCACAATGTAAACATGATTATCAAAAATACGGTTTTGCAAAGTAAAAATCAGATAAGTCCGCACCCCAGGTAGCCCCTGTTTCGAAGGATGCTAAACTTCCTCAGAAGTCTGAGGTTGAGTCGTGTGACTTGAAACGTCACTCTGCATTAAAATCCGTCTTAACGGGAGCTACTTGGTGTGTGAGCTTATGTGTTTGTCAATTTGCCAGACGTTTCTTTGGTCCAGCACCCATTCCATTGGACATTGGAGTGTGCGTGTGTGTTGTGTGTGGCTTCTGTTCTCAAGATGTTCTGCAGCTATGCAGCAGCTGAGCCGGGCCTGAGCAGCACTGTTCATGCAGGCAGTGTGGCTGCTCTAATCTGTTAACACAAGCACAGAAAAAAATACAAGAGGTTCTGCAATGAACACATGTTGCTCATGCAGGCAGTGTGGCCCAGGCGTTAGCCTGTTCGGCTGGTGGAATCCTCTGGTGTGCATGCATGCAGAGAGCGTGTTATCAATCTGCAAAAGTAACATACAACAGTGTAAAGTAAAGGAAGGGCTGAAAAAAATGATGATTTTTATTAACCTGATCAGTCAAGTAAAGCTACAGAAAGGGAATTGAATAAAATCAATATCTCTGTCACATCCTGTGATCCTTGATAAACCACCAGGTTGTTATGTCAGCGTGCAGGCGATCAGGGTCAAACCCAAACAGCCGTGGGATTACCTCTGTGTTTGTTTGACTGTTTACTCTGGGCCTGTAGCCCCCTCCTCACTGACAGCAACACGAGCCATTACTGCAGACCATCTGTGGACACGGGTCAATGTTGACCTACCGCTCTCCAAACACCATTCAGCTCCATCCAGAGGGAATCAGTCAGAGCAGCAACACAAATACGGCCAATAAGAAAACATGGTGCCTGTCGGTACTAGTTAGACCTGAGTACCATCCTGGCCTGTGGTACTGAAACTGTTCTGAAATGTGGCTTGGTGGAGCTTTGAGCACTGGTGTAAACTAAAAAAAACACAGTAATATATTTATCACCCAGTAGGCAACATATTATATTAGTCTAAGAAATTATTCAGTGCAAACAAACGTAGAGTCCCCATGAACTAGCAATTAAAATGATGAATTAATTTAAAGTGGAATACTGCTTCTGTATTAACAGTAAATAACTACATGTAATGCTCTCGATGGTGTTAGAACATCTTGTCATTATTAACCATGCATATTAAAATTAAAAGTAATTCTTTTTTAAAGGTCCAGTGTGAAGGATTTAGGGGGACGTACTGGCAAAAATTGAATATGATATAATGGAATATAATATAAATATGTTTTGTTTACTGCAGTGGTTCCCAACTGGTCCAGCCACCGGGTCCAGATCTCTCCTTAGTCATTAGCTCAAGGTCCTCACAGCACTTATTATTCTTCAGACATTTCAGGCTGTTCATCTGTTTGTAAAAGGGTAAAGATCTACTGAATGTACTTGTAATTCTTTACACAAAAAAAAGGAAAATATTGGAGCTGATTGTAACTTGTATTTACAAGTTGTTGTGAGATGGTTTTATTGGTCCGGCCCATCTGAGATCGAATTGGGCTTTATGTGGCCTATGAACTAAAATGAGTTTGACACCCCTGCGTTAAACAGTTTATCTGTCGACCAGAAAGTAGCATAAGTCATTTTTAGGCAGCTTTAAAACTGTTAAAACACACAGCTTTCAACTCAACTTGATGTCACAGCCTCAGTCAGCTCCCTTTTTTTGCTGATATCTGATATGCCGATATTTAACAATTCATTTGGCCGATAACCGATACTGATATCGATATATCAGTTTTTCTCTCCACCTAATTTTAGTGATCATCAAGTCTCTTCTGTAGCATCATATTATGCATGTATGCTCTTATCATGACGGCCCACCAGCAGATGGAGACATGAAATACAATACTTTTCAGTGTATGTAATATTCATTCATTATGTGAAATAAGAAAAATCACGTTGGATGATTCTGATATTCGGATGATACCAATGACATGCTGATATTATCATGTGTCCCTACAATCTCTTCATGTCACTGCTGATCCAGTCACTCTCTCACTGTTCCCAACATTCCCATCACCTGACCTTACCCGCCCACACACTCACCTGCTTCCCATTTCCCTAATTAGCCCAGTAGGATATATAACAGCCCGTCTCCACTCAGTGTCTGCCAAAATGTCTTGTTTGCCTTCAGCCTCTGTGGATTCTCTGCCTCACTCCTCTCTGGATAAATTGGCCTCTTTCATTGACTCTAGTCAATGTGAACTTTTATCTTAACCTGTCTGCCTATGTGTCGTGCGTTTGAGTTCAAGTTTGCAGACTGAAAACAGCCCTGCTCCCAAAAAAAATAAATAAATAAAAAATCCAAAGGGCTGTGTTGGTGGGGCAGGTTTTCTTAAATGTACTGGTAATATGATCCAGGACGTCCAGTTTGAGTAATAGATCTAGTGATTTGGTTCATCAGCCTCCAAAACACTGCACAGCCATTTATATATTATTTACACTGACAGGATTTTACCACTGTGGAAAGTTCTGACAGCAGAAATCATTTATCTTTTGTTGTGATGACTGCCAGATAAACAGCACGACGGCATTCATGTTTCAGAGTCACCTACTGAGAAAGCATGCTTGCACATATTAGATTGGATACGCAGCACCTTGCTGGAGGCGTTGTGTTCCAGGTTAAACTTTTTTCCCGTATTTTTTATTAACTCTTTCACACGGAGCTGAGGGATGTACCACGAAGCAAGTTCAACAGAGCCAGGCTTTCTTTCCCTGAGCTGGCTCGACAAATTCTAAAGCCCCAGTCACAGGCTCCGCCCCATAAGCATACCAGCTTACACCTTCATTGCGCCGGGTAAGCAGAGTCTGCACCATTTGACAGTTACCAGAGTGTAGATTTGTCAGATATGCCGCTAAATTTCACCAGCGAGAGAGCGGTGTATTCGTCACCACGACCACATGGCCCATACAAACACGAACAAGTCAAGGGAGAATGATAAGACAGAGAACTGATAAATGTCGTTTAGGCCTAAATAAAATCACATTGGGAACAAAACTGTCCATCCAGGCAATTATTTGTCAGCTAGGAAAGCTACCATGGCTTTTGTCCCGATGGGCCGACTTTTTTGTTTTTTTGTCAGCTGACAGTTGCGTGGCTGCTGCTGCTGGCTGATAGATGAAAGTCCATTTAAACAGCAAGCGCATTGATATGGAGCAGACCCACAGATAACAAGTACCACGTAGGTCGTTATCAATTTTTTCTGTTGAGCCAGGCTTTATTTTTCAGGCTTTAGGCTTTGTGTGCACCACAACCTGATACATACAGTAAGGCCACTGCATGGCTTTGCTTGGTGGTATTACTAATATAACATTATGGCCCAACAAGTTGAATAAAGTGCATTTATAATACAGCCCAGTATCACTCCCAAATTATAAAAAAGAAACAATGCTTGGTCAGCGGCCCTTGGTGTCAGACATCGCTGCAGCGAGGCACCCTTTAATGGTGGTATGAGATGCATTGGGCCGTGGCTTTTTTTTTTCTTTTTTAAAGGCGCTGTATGTAAGAATGTGGCCAAAACGGTTACTGCACTCAAATTCAAAATACTGCCGCGAGTCGTGTCCACCCCCCCCTCCCCTACAGATTTGAGGCTGCTGGACAGCGGCACGTTGGTGACTGACGGCAAAAATATAAGTCCTGCGTATCTGTTGCGGAGGGCTCTGGAGTGCCGCAGCTGAGACGGAGCTGGAACGCAGCACAGCCACAGCCGGTGGAAACACACACATTGACTAGAATTGAATCCTATCAGCTCCGCTGCCGTGCTGGAGCGCAGACGCAACCAACACGCATCTGGTGGAAATTGGGGGTGATTTGTTTGCCCATGGGCGGCTGCCGTGGCAGGGCTGCATCGCCGCATCCTTGATCTTCGGTTTTCCAGCGGACCGTTCGAGCAAGTCTGGTTTCTCTGCTGCTAACGCTGCTACCGGGATACAGCGGAGGAGGAGCCGGCTGCTTATGCTATGTACCGGGACACTGCTAATGCTGCTTGCCGTGCTGCTAACGTTTGTTTCTCAAAAAAAATCAGTCAGGTCGATGACCCACCTGCACATGGGCTACAATGTATGATCGAAAATGAATAACAGTTGAAAGTATTGGAAATGTCCATCCCCGTCTAGCTATGATGCTAGTTAGCCAACTTTGGCTAAAGCTTACCTGTCGAGGAGAAGAGTAGCCACTTCGACGTCCGATTTCAAATTCTTCTCCGCTTTCAACTGTCTCCACCGTTCAAAAGCATCTCCTATATAGACCCTCGTTTGCCTTGAGTTGTGTCTTGGCGTTTTAGGGAATCATAACGATGTCGTTTGGGTTTAGTCACACCGTCAGCCATTGTAGCTCAGTTGTAACTGTAGCAGATGCTGAGACTCTACTGACTGTGTGACTGGTAGACGGTGGTGGGTGGTGCAACAGGCTAAAACACAAATTCAAAACATAAACGTGATTTGCGGACCGTAAAACAATTTTTTAAATGCGAATATTCTGGCTGTACTATTGTTGTCGTTGAGATCAGTATGTTATATGAACATTATTCCTTAGTCTCTGTGACATATTAGGAGGATTTTACGACTATTTGCTTTAGATTTCTTACATATAGCTCCTTAAAGCTTTGGCCAACAACTGTACTATAAAGAATGAGAAAGTCTACGTGGGGCGGGCAGGAGGGAAAGTAGACGGGTTAGAGATATTTTGGTGATAATGTAGTGTGCTATTATATAGAATGCAATGCGCGAGATGTATGTCAGGTGACGTTACCTTATGTTAGTAACAAACGTGAAGCCAAACCATGATGTTTATTCTAAACCTAACCGTAGACTTTGATGCCTAAACTTAAGGAATTAAACCTAAAAACAAATTTTTTTTTTACCTGAGCTTTTGAAGAGAGACCAAAATGCATTTAATGAGCAGGGACTGAACATTTCCTATGAAAACAAAAGTTTACTTTAAAACGTAATGAGCGTAAATTGACATGCTATCCCTGATCGTCCAAAGCTGATACAGAAGGGTCATAGTTTGATGCCAAGACCCACCCCCATTTTGTATTTGTGGGGAAAATGTGTCCAGATAAAGACAAGTGTTTGTCTGTGAATGCTGCGAGTTATAGTGAAGCTGATTTGTGTACTTGTGTTTGAAATTGTCTCTATTAAGCCATGTTTAACGTGTGTTTAATGTGTGTTTTGACTAGTCTTTTGGATGTGCAACTGCAGAGTGATACAGACACACCACCGCATAAGTATAAATGCTCACAACGGCATAAGTCATGTGTGTAGGCTACGACGTACGCTCTGCATAGAGCTAACGCACAAGTATAAATCCACCTTAACTTACCTGTGCACTCTGGCCAGGTTAAAAGAGATCCACCCTCGTGACACAGAAACTCTGACATTAGGCTCGGCAAACCTGCACTCAGTTCATAGTTCACACCTCTGTTGTCTGTCTGAGTGCAGCCTAAATCTACTGAGACTTCTGATCCTGTTATTAAGACACCAGGCCCTGCACAATCACAGCTTTGAAGGAAATCTGTTGGGGACGTGAGCACTGTAAAATCAGAAATGTATCTGAGGAAGTCTTCAGGAGAGCATGTCGATTTTTTTAGCTCCGGCTTGGATTTAATCTCTCTAGGCTTCAACACTTCCTACTGTCAGACTGCCAGTATCATGGCCATGAAACACCACATCAAAAAGAGCAGCAGATAAACCAAATACAGTGGTGGGCACCAGCTGGTGTGACACCAACCGCCTGTATTCCTGTTCCTTAATCCTGTCCCACAGAGGACAGGAAGTCTCACAGAGCCTGTCCAGAACACCAAATACTGCCACCTCCCTGCTACACATCATCACCAGCAGCTTTCCTAACCCCACAGCCAGTCTTCATCGCTCCGTCCTCTTCCATCATCCAGTTTCCATTGCTCAACTCGCCGCAGGTCTGCACACACAAACAGTCGCAGACAGGAAAGCTACCCTTACAGCGATTACATTTAAGCTAGCCTCCGTCTGAGGGGGAAGTCTCAGCATCCACAAGTGTCGGCCGCCTTGGCTGTAAACCAATTCCTGCCAGGCTATCACCTTTCAGCCCCCCAGTCCCTGAGTTATTACAGCGCGGCTGTTTGCTGCAGCGCGAGCCCAGCGTGGTCTGGTCTGGTGCGGCCCGGCGCTGAGCTCTGCAGTCAGCCACCTCACCCCTCGGCCTCCCCCCGCCCTCGTCTCCAACCAAACAGTGTGCTGAAGGCTTCCGCCGCAGGTGTCTGAGACTTTCTTCTCCTCCTCCTGTCAATCCCTCTCCTCTTTGACGAGAGCTTTAACTCCCTGTCGTCTCACCGCCGCGCTCCCTCCCACGCTCCTTGTCTCACTCTGCCTGTCTCTCTGGGTCAGTCGGCTCTCACACAGGCAGCCCACATTGTTCTCATTTAAGTTCAGGCCTCGCTATCTCGCTGCAGACCCCTGAGCTCACATGCTGTCCGTCTCTCTGTCACACACACACACCTTTCCTCATCAATCCTGCTGTTGGTTTTTACAAGTCTGAGCAGCTGGTTGGGCCACTAAATCTCCGGGGATTTGGGATAGTTAAAAAGATAAAGCTTGAGGAAGGTGACAGAGGGAAAGTTCAAGGCTCAACACCAAAGGCATGCTACAGAGGTTGGTTCTGGGGTGTTGGGTGGAGGCTTGAAGGAAAGTGAGACTTGTTCCCACCTCTTGTGCCCTTAGTGACCTCCTCCTGCTCTTTAACACTCAGCCAGCAGGTTTTGAAAACACGCCAAGTTTACATGTGTAAAGATGTCCGTCCAAAGTCAAATAGCTTTATAGCATATTAATTCTAATTCTCAGCTGTTTAAAACCATGTTTGCACAAAAAAATAATTTCAGTGAGATCTCCATATTTGAACAGCAGAGGTGCTGTCGCCAAAAAACGCAGCCTGGTACAACTTTTCTCTCAACATCATCCGGTAACACATGCCAATGGCTGGTTAAAGAAGCAAGCACACATATCTGTTAGATTACTTTATGACATGAAATTGCGTTCAGTGTTTTCCTCGCGACCGTGTCTATGGAAGATAAAGCAGTTGTTGCTAGGGTTGAGCTGAATACTCGGATGAAACACGTATCTGGTACAGATAAGTATCATGTGTTGTGTCATGTGTTGTTTGGACAGCTGTGTTTAATCTGTTCCTCTTGTGATTAAAAAAAAAAAAAACTATCTGAAGCTCAATTCTGAGGCTGTTCTGTAAATACTTTTCTCGTAGGTAACAAATATAGCAGCTTCTGATCAATCCATATAAATTTCAGGCTGAAAATAACAACTTCTGATTAGGCCCAACCCACGTTTGATTTAAACTCCACCCACTTCTGGCACAAACTCCGCCCATTCCGAGTACAGATACAGATAATTTAGTTGGTTGAACACATACAGACACACATACAGATAATGGTATACTCGCTCACCTCTAATTATTGCTATGTAGTTACCTAGTGTTGGAAATTTTCAGAGGAACAGTCGCATCGCATCACATCACATCGCATCATATCCAGACTGGATTGTCTGGTGGCAGGGAGTGTATATTTAGAGAAATGGGAGTTTGGAGCAATGAGGGTTTGTTTTTTGGGTAAAAGGGCTGTTGGGGAAATGGGGCGTTAGGTCCTATGGAGCATTTTTCGGACTAATGGGGCTTTGGATTTTGGGGAAGTGGAACAAGGGGCAGCCCCCCTGTTTTCAGGTCGGTAAACCCCTAACCTGTTCCCTCTTGCTTTCTGTCAGCACCTATACCGTGCTTCAGTACAGCAAAGGCCATCCTTTTCTCATTTAACATTTCTGCTGTTAAAAAATTAAACAAGCATTTAAAAAAGTGGTTGTGGTCAGGTTTGTCATAGTCTGGCTCACAGGAGGCCTGTCATTGGCTGCCTTTCTCAGACTTTTCAAAATCCTTGTTGCTACGTGAAACTAGTCTCATGTAGCCACACTTTGTTTTAGCACTGTGTGTGAAACCTCAGAGCTGGCAACCTACATGCTAAATCATCTTTTAATATTTTATGTGGCATTTCCTTTTGCCATTTAAATGCCAGCACTCATCTCTCCAACAAAGCAAGTTTCCTCCAGACCTCACTTTGCAAGAGCACTGTCCCTGCATCCTGGGCTGAGTGCCGCCCAAGATGATGTGATTTAAAGAAATACAAACAATCCAAAGTGTTCCTGCCTTGGTACAGCATGAGATAGCTCCTGTCATGGCTTATAGATGCTTCTGCAATAACCATTAAAGGGAAATTTCGGTTTATTTCAACCTGTCCTAAATTTATTTCAAGTGATTAGTGACATAGAAATAATAGTTAGCATGTTAGCCGTTAGCTTAGATACAGCCGGGGCACATAGTTGTTGCTGCTTGTTTCAGGCACGGTATGCTTGTTCTTGCAATATTTCGGCCGCGCTTTGGAAAGCAGAGCTAGATGGTAAACAAACATGGCAGCACACCGGTAAGGTAAGACAACACGTTTACATGTCGTTTTCTATATGTTCTCTGACATTTATCCTAACGATATGAGGCAGTCTTTGTGGGAAAAAAGCTTGTTTAGTGGACTAACTTTGCACTTGAAGGTTGCCCGTTCACTTACGTTTTAACAGGTCTGACACTACTATGCGCCCCGGCTGTATCTAGGCTAACGGCTAACATGCTAACTATTATTTTTATGTCACTAGTCACTTGAAACAAATTTAGGATGATAGGAGACAGGTTGAAATAAACCGAAATTTCCCTTTAAAGCCCCCCAAAAATAGCATTTTAAGTCTTGTGTACGATTTATCCTGAGCAGAGGAAAATCTCTGCCTGTCACTAGGCTAATTTATACAATGTAAAATGCCATAGGCTTGTGCTAATAACATTAGCATGTTGTATTTGTTTGGAAAATGTGTCCAGATAAAGACAAGTGTTTGTCTGTGAATGCTGCGAGTTACAGTGAAGCTGATTTGTGTACTTGTGTTTGAGATTGTCTCCTTTAAGTCATGTTTAATGTGTGTTTAATGTGTGTTTTGAATCAACTAAACTTTACTGCACTTCACAGAAACCTCCACCGCTGACTAGTGTTCCTAGTCCTGCATAATGTCAATGTGGGTTTGCAAAATTGTTCAATACAAATAATACTTTAATCCGTGTTTGTATTAGGATGTACCCTCAGCTTGACAGCAAATTTCTTTTCTTCACAGAGGTCTGTAGGTCATACTATACTGATTTACAGACAGGTCAATAAAACACTTACAAATGTCAAATTATTTTATGTGTGTGCAGTTTCAACGCCAGTTTCTGATTTTATTATTTTCTAAACACCAGCTGTGGCACCGCAAACGGCCATAAAGTCACTTAAGCTCTGTGTAATTTCCCTCCGACACAATCCACCGAAAGTGAGAAAGTGAGAAGCCGTCCAACACGGTAGCACCACCTCTCCCTCAGCTGTCCCGCTGAGTGGGAGGCCATGTTGTTTGTGTTGTGCGACTACCACCAGCCGTAATAAAGCCCCGAATATCACAGCCACTAGTTGAATATTTACCTTAGACTAATCTGAGCATGGTTTATATCATCCGAGCTCTGAGAGGGGATGGATGTCTGCAGAGGAGGAAGAGGAGGAGGAGCAGGAGGGGGGGACCTCGTCTTGACCCTTTGTGAAAACCGGTAGACACTTTTGAGGAAACCTGATCAGCAACGAAAACAAGAATGAAGTCAGATCTTTATTTAAGGTAGTCAGCAGGAGCACAGATCTGTGATATCCAGAGGAGAGGAGACAAGAGAGGGGGGCGAAGTGAAGGGGGGTGTGGGAGGGTGGAGTGTCCCTCCCCCAACACCCCACCACCACCACCACCACCCCTCCTCCATCCTTCTCTCCTCTGAGTTGTTTTCTGAATTCCTGCCAGGAAAGTTTAATGGCTGTGGAATTTGGACAGGAAAAAAGCGGCGCTGGAAGTTTCAGAGGAAGTGGGGATTTGTGCCTCACGAAGGCAGCACCTCTGTTTGTGTTCAGACAGACAGACAGAGAGAATGAAAGACAGAGGAAGAGCGTCAGAGAGCTTTTCCAATGAACAGCCAAGGTCTCCCGGGAGGGGAGGCAGACCTCAGACAGGCCGTGATCATTTAACCTCACATACATGACCACGCATAGAACAATACAGAGACACACTGCCAGACACACACACACACACAAATATTTTCACAAACCAAGATGCTGAACACATGCACATGTAGAAAATATTCAGATGCACAGACGGTCTGCACACACACGCCACTACGACCGCAAACATACACATTACACATGGGCGCATGCACCATCACACACCATTTACATCTTCTCCTGAGCTGAAACGAGATCTGCAGTTCAACACACACTCATGTCTAACCTCAGCCCAGCTGTTTCTCACTGCCACTTCAGACAGTAGTGCACAGACGCTGCAGCCACACATACGTTCAGTTTCAGCATATTTAGATTCACTGAGGAACAACAGTGAGAGTTAACAGTGATGTTTAAATCTGTTTTTAGGGGGGTGATTGAATTAGAAGTTTAAAGGGTCAGGGCTCCTCAATGTAGTGGAGGTAAATGGTGTATTTGTGATGATCACAGCACTAGAAATTACTTAAAGTTAAAATTGAAGTCTGTCCAGAAACACTGTGCTGTCTCCTTACAACCTGCTCTCACTCCGAACTCGTCAGATACTGACTTTTGGTCAATGGTCCTCGGCGTCAGATATCAACGCACTTTAGAGGCGATATGAGCTGCACAAGCGGCGGCATTTTTTAAAGCTTTGATCAACTGCCGTAGTATAAAGAGCATCAAAGTCCACATATGGCAGACGGAAGAAGAGGTGGATCGGTCAAACAAACTGTGGACATTTGCATTTAAAACCAAAAGTCATTTGAGGTTTTTTTAATAACAGTGCGCTTGTTGCCTAAACTTAAGGAAGTAAACCTGAAAACAAAGTTTTTTACGTATGCTCTAAGTTTATTTTGAACGAAAATGTTTACATTTAGCCAAAAATGAACATTTCCTATAAAAACGGAAGTTTATTTTGAAAAGACACAACGCATGTAATGAGTCTTAAAATGTGTTTGTCTTGTTGTGTTATTGGGAGCCAGAATAGAAGGAGTCATGGCTCAAAACCAGCCGCCACTGCCCGTCAACAAAAACAAAAACAACTATGGTTAAATGTGATAAGACGAAAGGACTGGACAGAGGCCATCATCAAAAATGCTCACATGTGCAGCGCACACTTCATATCAGGTTAGGGAAAAAGTATTTCCTGTTGTGGGGATGAATAAGGTTATGTGTATTAAGGGTTATCATGTCCACCTCATCAGAAACTGGGGAGGGATTAAGAGGAATATTGGATTTCTCTGGAACGCTAACTTTTTAGCACATTAGCTAACGTTAGCTTCCATAGCAAAACAAAAAGTGTGGTCCTCCTTTGTAAGATTGGCTTCCTGTGACATCATCCATCCACTGAGTGAGAGCATACGGGTCGGCCAGTCTGGTCCCGTTGGTCAGTGTTTACTTATTCAAGTAACACTGGCGGTCCCGGAGAGTGAGTGACCTGACATGGTGCGTTGGTAAATTCAGTCTGACGCTCTACACTAAAATGAGAGCCCTGTTGGTGGAAGAAACGGAGCGTTATATTTATGAATGAATGAATGAATGGTTACGTTAATCACACATTCACTCCACTTGGCATTCTGCTGCTCCAAGAGTGCGGTGCTCTGGATAACCGAACAGTGCATTCAGACAGCACCCCGAGTTTACGAACAGTCCGGTTTGTGCCAGGTTGCGCATTGGCCCTTGTAGTATTTGTGAACACACCTTGTACGAGAGACTTATATCATCTTCCTCCGTTGTCTAAAACAAGCCAACAGTACTTGCTAGCTAACCCTAGCTAATGTCTGTAGAGAACTGTTTTTTTAATTTTTTTTTTTTTTTTTGGTCTTCGAATTGTTAGCTAAGCCCCGCCCACCAAATAACATCATACTGTTTACTAACAGTAAAAGGGTCTATATATTCTGGGGGATATTGTACCAATATATTGTACTGCAGTTCTGCAAATGGTTTGTCCAAGTAGTGTTACTGTACCCCAGAAGAACATGGCTCACAGGGATATTCAACTAACGTTAAAGTCTTCATTACGACTTATTCATCGGATAGCCCACATGAAGTCTGAGTAGCCATTTATGTAGACAGCAGTAGCTTTCATTTATTGTATATTCATATAGTACACTGTATAGCTTTCCTTTCTTATGATAAATAATGTAATATATGAGGAAATAAGTTTTCAAATTTGTACAGTTTTTCTGGGGTGGGTTGGCTAATGGGACCCTGACCCCTTGGAAGATTTGGTCCCCTTCAATGTTGACCCCATGGTTACAGCCTTGCACTGGAGAGGTACCTAGAGTGTCATGTAAAGAAAAGTTTCTTTGCAATCCAGGGAATATCAGTCAAACTGGTGCTGGTCAATTCATCTAAAGAATGGCTTTTATCTGTCTGTTTTTTATTAGATTAACGCTTCACATACATTAAGACATTTTTATAGTCTGCATATGGAATAAATATATGAATATAAATGTGGGGTCTTTTGTGTCTGAATGCCCTCCAGGTTTAACTCTAACTCTGTGTAATCCAGCGTTCTGCCTTCCCACAGCTTCTCAGACTCATGTCACCACTTAATGGCTGCACATCTGCCTGGCTCCCCATCCTTCACCCCACACCTCTCCAAGCAGAGCCCAGAGACAGATGGGTAGACATGGGGACAGACGGGCCAGGCGCCCCCAGCCAACCAGCCAACCAGTCCGTCATCCAGTCCTGGTAAGAAGGCCGTGGTGCTGGAGACCACTGTATCCATTACACACACAAACACACACACACACACATAAAGGCATTTGCTACCAGGGGATTCCTCAACACTCACATGGATGCACAGACGCACACACAAACACATACTCACACGTGTGTGCAGTACACAGACATGAAGCAGCGTCAGAATTAATGGGGACACATCCACCTCTCATCACTCTGATGTTTTCATGAAGCCAACAGGCAGCGTTTATAAAGAGCTTTTATCAGAGGATACACTGCAGCATATGTCAGCCATGAAGGTGGTTTAATGACTGCAATGTTTTCATCCAATAAAAATCAGTGTTTAAAGGGGCGCTCTGTCATTTAACACCTGAAGTTCAGTGAACTTATCACGGCAGAGTCCCACTGAGCCTGAGAAAAATCTGGTGTGTCTACTGTGTCTTGGGAACTTTATAAAGTCTGAGAAAATAAAAGTCATTACAGTCCCAAACTGAGGTCTGGAATTTGAACAATCTTGGAGTCGGCTATTGTCTGGCGACGCCAAGCCTCTGAGAGCGAGGGCCAGTATTTGGGGCTGATCCGGTGTAGCCAGCGGATAGCCAGGCCAAGACTTCCTCTTCCTTCTGACGGTGAATGCTGAATGCAGAGACATTTTTAAAAGGCTAATATAAACCCAACTCATCATCAGACAGTGGGTTCTCAGATTGCATTTTGGCCAATGAGTTCCTCCTCTCCACACAGATGTTTTACCTGTGGTTCAAACATGATTGGTCAGTACTACTGGGACTACGAACGGAGAACCAGAACAATTCTGATACCAAAATCTGTCCCATTACCGACAGAGTCTCCTTAGATATGCAGGGTGACTGTGTTTCTTGAATGCATTGTAATGCAAAGCTACTGGGTGCCTTAATTTCCCCAGGGATTAATTATCTATCTGTCTGTCTCTCTGTCTGTCTGTCTGTCTGTCTGTCTGTCTGTCTGTCCGTCCCTCTGTCCATCTATCTATCCATCCATCCGTCCGTCCGTTTGTCTACCTATCCATTCGTCCGTCCGTTTGTCTATCTATCTATCTATCTATCTATCTATCTATCTATCTATCTATCTATCTATCTATCTATCTATCCATCCATCCATCCATCCATCTGTCTGTCTATCAGTCTATCTGTCCGTTTGTCTATCTATCTATCTATCTATTTATCCATCTATCCATCCATCCATCCATCCATCCATCCATCTGTCTATCAGTCTATCTGTCCGTATGTCTATCTATCTATCTATCTATCTATCTATCTATCTATCTATCAATCACTGTCCGTCCGTCCGTCCGTCCGTCCATCCATCCGTCTATCTCTCTATCTTTCTATCCATACGTCCGTGTGTCCTTTCATCCATTCATTCATCTACCTATCATCCATCTGTCCTTTCGTCTTTCTATTTTGCTGTCCATCCATCATCCATCCATCCATCCATCCAACTATCTATCTGTCTGTCTGTCGATCAATCTGTCTGTCCATCTGTCTATCTCTCTGTCTTTCTATCCATATGTCCATGTGTCCTTCCATCCATTCATTCATCTACCTATCCATCCATCTGTCCTTTCGTCTTTCTATTTCGCTATCCATCCATCCATCCATCCATCATCCATCCATCATCCATCCATCCATCCATCCATCATCCATCCAACTATCTATCCGTCTGTCTGTCTATCAATCTATCTGTCCGTATGTCTATCTATCTATCTATCTATCTATCTATCTATCTATCTATCTATCTATCTATCACTGTCCGTCCGTCCATCCATCCATCCATCTATCTCTATCTTTCTATCCATATGTCCGTGTGTCCTTCCATCCATTCATTCATCTACCTATCATCCATCTGTCCTTTCGTCTTTCTATTTCGCTGTCCATCCATCCATCCATCTGTCCATCTCTCTATCTTTCTATTCATTCGTCTGTCCGTCCATCTATCCATTCATTCATTCATCTACCTATCCATCTGCCTGTCTGTTCGTCTTTCTATTTGTCCATCTATCTATCCATCTATCTATCCATCCATCCATCCATCTATCTAACTATCAATCCATTTATCTCTCTTTCTATCCATACGTCCATCTGTCCTTCCATCCATTCATTCATCTACCTATCCATCCATCTGTCCATTCGTCTTTCTATCTATCTATCTATCTATCTATCTATCTATCTATCTATCTATCTATCTATCTATCTATCTATCCATCCATCCATCTATCCATCTATCTAAAGTCTGGGAAAGTCTAGGAAAAGACTGTTGATTGAGTTGCATTGTGGGAAATGTCTAGCATTTTTTTGGAGACTGGCCCATACCAGGGACTGAAAATCAAGATTTTTTTTTACCTCAGCTGCAGCGATTCTGAAAAAAATATATATTATAAAAGTCTCCTAACTCTCTGTGGGTGCAGTACTAACTCACTGGACTCCCTTTAAAGTACTCTTCCAGTCACATTTCTGCAGCACTGTTTTACTGGGCACGTTTATTTATATAGCACCATTCAAACACAAAGTAAGTCAAAGGGCTTTATGGGGGCATTAAGAAAACATTAAATTACAAATAAAGGGATAAAAACAAGGCTAATAAATAGTTACAGATTAGAAAAGAAATAAATGTATTAAAAACAACAAGCAAATACATCATTACAGATTAAGTAATGTATCTAGTATAGTGGAAAGCAGCACTAACTCATATTTGTTTCAGCCCTGATTTAAATGAGGTAACAGTTTTAGCAGATCTCAGGTATTTAGGAAGCTTCTACCACTTTTTTTAGTGAGTATAATGTTATTTTCAGAGAGGAAGACCAAAGCCAAATGATGTAAATGAAACCTGCTCTGCTGCACTGTATTTATTCTTTTGCACAGTAAAGTTTCACATCTGCTCCACCTGTTTGATCACACTCCCTCCTCCTACGTGAGAAACACACATTAAAGAGAATACTCAGTGGCAGTGGACTGGCAGAATAATGGATTTACACAAATACAGAATGGCATGTTGTCAAAAGGTGTAATAAAGTTGTTACGCCGCTATCCAACTGCTGCACACACTGCTGTTAGGTGCAGGGTGTTACGTTCAACACTTACAAAGACAAACACACCCAACAGAGGAAATGCCCGTCAACAAATGGCCCCAAAAGTGAAGTGACCGCTATATACCGTAGCATAGCGCCTGTCACATCACCTGTGAAGATGTGGACGATGGCGGGCGTTAAAGCTGTTAAATCCAGCTCAGGGTTGTTAGAGGAGAAAGCTCCCCTGCCGGGTCTGGAACATAACATTTGACACCGCAGCCTGACATGAGAAACAAAACTTTTGGCACCAGCGTCTGTCCTAAACAAACTGGGAGCTCTGCTGGACACAAGTGGAGGCAACTCTTGATAAGTAACAGAAACAGTATACAAGTCAGGAGAAATTTGTCATGATTACAGATTATATTTGACACATGGTATTCCTAGACGTGGAAAGTATTTTCTGTTCTGCTGGTCCTGGGAGCAACTAAATAAAGCTGTTCTGAATTCCATATGCTGCTGGCAATTATGTTGTTTTCTACCCGCAAGTAATGCCTTTGTCGTCTAGGTATCTGTTTTGATTAGCCATCCTGTCAGTGCGCAGGGATCAACAGATCAATCTCCAAACCTGCTGCCAAAAAGAAAATCTTTTGCGAGAATCTGGTATTGCTCATGGTGGATATCTTTGCAAGTAAGCAGACAATATTCATCCCCCAAAAATTCATGTGGTTTATATAAACCTCCACTTGAATTTTATGAGATTTAAAGAATATTTTTAAGAGAAAGTACTGGTTATTTATAGTTAGTGCCTATTACTTGTAATTACCAAATCCTTTCGTCTGAGTAGGGAAAATATTTATAATTGCAGTAAACTTGAGTTGGATCGACTGTTGCAGTTATACTGGAATAACTTTATCATCTTTGCTTGCGTGGCGCTTTTATGTTATATATTCACTGACAGTGGGGAAAGAATTACTCAGATCTTACAGTTTTTCTCCATTGCTTTGGCTCATTTCTTGAAACCGAAATTACATTCTCAAAGCTCTAGGTGCATTTTGCAAAATAGTCTTATGGTTCAGCAAAACACCATAGATAACCTGCAAAAGGTCATATCTCTCCCAAAACAGTTAACTCATGCGCCAAAAGTAAATCCTTTTGCCATTTAAGTAGTCAGTGCCACCAAAATGCAAAGTTTTTTCTCAATTGCTTTGGCTCATTTCTTGAAGCAGAAAATACATTCTCGAAACTCTAGGTGCATTTGTCAAAATAGCATGGACAGTTCAGCAAAACACCATGGCTTACCAGCAAAAGGTCATATCTCTCCCAAAACAGTTTACTCATGTGCCAAAAGTACATTATTTTCTCATGCAAGTAGTCAGTGCCGCCAAAATGCTGAGTCCTTTTGGCATTGTGTAAGTACTGCTGGTCAAAATGCTTAGATGTTTTGTCATTATTGAAGCGGTCCATGGAAATATCCCTCATCTCTGCATTTCAAACTTGGTCTAGTCCTTCATTGTCACTGCATGGTTCATGATGTTTTTGTCTACATAACAGAATACAATTGTGTATCAAACTGAAAAGAAGGATGATTTCAACAGTAGCCTACAAGGTCTGACATCACACACTGCACTCACACTGCCATGGAAATTGTCACTGTATTGTATTTTTATTCACACACATAAAGTAACTGGTATACATCTTAGTGAAAAAATCATACAGTACAATATACTGCAAATAAATTCATCAAACACAAAACAAAGGAAAATTATATGTTGCCAACAGAAACTATAGTACTGTAATGCTGGAGTGTTACTCAAACTCATTGTCCGCCTCCTCATCCTCATTCTCCTGGCCGTCCTCCCGCTGCTGTCTGTCTGGCCACAGATTTTCGTCTACATCACAACAAATACTCTCCGTGCGATGCAACGGGGGAAGAATCTACGTGCGTGTCGCAACCATCCCCGACACTGATCTGGTGTGACATCACCACAAGCGGCATCCATGGCTTGGAGCAGGGACCTCTGGTTCTGAGCCCGCTGCTCATATACCTTCCACCTCCAGGCTGAGAAAAATTCCTCGATAGGATTAAGGAAGGGCGAGTATGGTGGTAGGAAGACATTCATCATTCTCTGGTGAGCAGTGAACCAGTCTCTGATAAGCTGGCCACGGTGGAAGCTAACATTGTCCACACAATGACAAACATTGGCAAATTAGGCCCTACTGCACCTCTCTCATTTTCTGGGACCAGATTTGAATACAGGTGATCCAAGAAGACGAGGAGTTTTGCGGCGTTATATGGGCGAGACTTGGGATGTGGGCGGCAACGCCATTCTCTGAAATGGCAGCACACATTGTTATGTTGCCCCACGCTGGCCTGGGACATCGACTGTGGCCCGGTGGCGACATTATTCGGCCACGTCTTCTTCCTTTGGCCAGGTTGAAGCCAGCCTCATCCACAAAGACGAGGATGTGAGGAGTCGTTCCCTTCCAATGCCATTATTCTCTACAATACAGTAAACAAAACATCAAATCAGTTATACAGTAGACTGTAATACAATGCAACAGAAAATTACATAGGAATGTTCTGTATTCTCCTCCACAAGTTCAATATACTGCCCTGTGCTTTACTGCAGTGGTTCGAAACTGGGGTAGGTGTAGGGATATAGGCCTACAGAGGTATGACAGAAAGTACTTGAGAGAAAGGGGGAAATACTGGAAAATAAAATAAATGTAGAGTACATCATCGATCAACACACTGACTGAAATGCTACTGTAAGGACACAATGTCAGATCTGCTTGTGCAGTGAAACAAGGGAGCCATAACAGGAATCAAACTTAAGTTTCCCACAAAATAGACAGATACTCTGACCAGTCTGCCAAAGGCATATCCTTGTGGCCAAGTAGCCAGCACACCATCTCATCATGGGCATTACACCTGGTTACATCTGGTAGGCTCAAATTCAGCTCATTCCCCCCTTTTCTTATATGTAATATCATATTCTTCAAAAGAAGGATTATTGTGATAATTGTATCATACAGTAAGCTACAGCTTCCACTTGTAGTTTTCAAAGCAAAAGCGTTGTAGTCACATAAAGCGAGTACTTGGACTCAGAAATCAGATAAAATTATAGCTGCTGCACAGCAATGGTCGGGCCGGGCAATTTTAGACAAGGGATAGGGAAAAGTGTTGATAAAGAGGAAACAGGGAAAAGTGTTGATAAAAGTATTTGTCCGCTGAAACTGTCGGGATCATAATTATTTCAACTTTACTAGTCTCTAATCCACATAGCAAGATGATGCATGAACATAGGATTTTACTGTAACATTAGAAAGTCCATTCTGCCTTAGCTGAGGCTCGAACTCACAATCTTCAGCACCAAGAACCAGCTCCTAACTCACTGAGCCACAGGCCAGGCAGCAGTTGCTGAAGCAGATCTCAAAATTGTCAAAATGTCAGAAATTCTGTTATCTAAACATATATAAATACATATATTACATCTTGACAGCATGGAAATATTGGTGATTTGTTTATAACGATAAGTGTTTTGCTTCATCAGAGAAAATTTGATGTTTAAAAATGACATTTTTGCATTGACTCCAATTGTTCACGAGCAAAATTCAAAATGCTGTAAAAAAATCAGTTTTGAGATAAAATTCTGAAATTTGGCACACTTCATCAACCATGACTCGAAATTTTTGTCAAATTCTTTCAAGAAGATTGAAAATGTATTTAGCAAGAACTGGATGGCATATGTTTACAGTACAATTTACAGTCAAACGTTTTCATGCACTGTAGGCTCAATTTTTCAAATATCAAAAATCTGTGTGGATCGTTTGTGTAGGACAGTCTGATGATGCTCTCTACCAAGTTTGGAGTCAATTGAGGCAAAATTGTGGGAGGAGATAGGTTTTATAAGTTTTACAGTTTTTGAAAAACAGAGTGATTGACTTCATAATTTGGAATGAGTCTAAATGGACAAAAGGTTCAGCAGTATCTGGGCTATTTTTGGTGAAGTTTCAAAACTGTAGCATGTACCGTTGCTCTGGTAGGAATTTTCAGAGTTTTTATGTAAATTTGAACAATTATTGATGACTTACATGTACATACTGGTACCGCAGCTCTTTCACTCTATCAGAGTTCCTCTCAAATGGTACCCTGTAGAGTTGCTTCATGGTCATCTGATGCTTGTTCAAAACCCTTGCTATTGTGGAGATGCTGATTGCATTGATGTTTTGGAATATGTTGTCGTCCTGTAAGATTGTGGTGCGGATCTGTCTCAGTGTGATGGCATTATTTGTCGTCACTATATTGCAGATTTCTTGCTCCTGTTGTTGACTGAGGAGTCGTCCTCTGCCACCAATATGAGGTTGTCTTTCAATCCTAGACATAGAATTCAATGGACAATTGTATTACCATTTGCAATGTTATGTTACTGTCCTGCTCAGTACAAAAATACAGTAATATATAAATGAGTACAGTAAACAAATACATTTCTTACATTACAGTATTCACAATGTTCTGTCAGATACAACCTAGAATTCCATCGTTGACTTAGAGTAGTACATACCTGCTTTCCCTGCGAAAGGTTTGGATGATCGATGACACTGTGGAGCGGGCACATTAGGTTGCACTCTGCGACCTGCCTCTGCCATTGTGAGGCCATGGTTGACCACATGGTCGACCAGAGTAGCCCGAATTTCATCCGACACAGGTTGGTGTCTTTGTGCTCCTCGGCCTCTTCCCCCTATTCCACCACCACGCACCCTTACACCTCTACCTCTACCTCTTCCTCTTCCTCTTCCTCTTCCTCTTGCCTCCATGTTTGAAAATTGTACTGATTCTGATCAAGCTCTATATATATGGTTGACAGCACTGATACTCATGCATAGCACCTGGGAGATCACTGTGACCTGCCCCCTTCATCACTCAAGTTCTAGTTTCACCTGACAGTCAATCACAGTTATCAATTTAGCAAATGTTCCAAGAGATTCATGTTATATAATGGGATGTTACTCATGGTATTATGTCCCTGACATATTTTGACAATTGAATGGACCATTTTGCATGTGATGATTAACACATTGAAATGATGCTGACATGTTTTGGAGAGAATAACCATTTGACTGAGAAGTGAGAAGTCAGCTTAGATCACAGGATATATTCACTTGGTACTTGTGCAAACTGTAGGCAAAAGTACTTAATCACTTGCAGAGATGTACAGAGACATTTGCAATTTGCTGAAAGGAATGAGAAATTCAAATCTGTTGTGAACACATGCCCAGAGGTTTGGAGGTTTGTCCGTGTTGTTTTGAGAACGTAATTTCTGTTTCAAGAAATGAGCCAAAGCAATGGAGAAAAACTGTAAAAGTAAAAATAGCAGTACCTCTGTTACCTCCTCTTGTTTTATTTTTCTATTTGTTGGCATTTGGTTGTGTTTTTATGCTCTGTAAGGTGACCTTAGGAGTTTTTAAAGGCACCTATCAAATAAAATACATTATTATTACTAGTATAAAAAAATCCTCTGTAATCAGAATTTAAAGCAACATATAAAAGTATTAGCATCAAATATACTTAAAGTACCAAAGTAGAGGGATTTATTTTGCCGAATGGCCCATTTTGGAATCTTACATATTATTGGATTATAATTGTAGATGTTTTTATGTAAAGATGGAGCTAATATTACAACCCAATCACCAGAAAAAAATGTTGGCATTGTACGTTTCTGCAAACTACGGATACATTGCATTTGCACGTTATTGTGTAGCAGACACATTGAAACTTAGTCTGTCAGCAACGCTGTGGTTAACGTGTGGTTACGTTTAGGAAGAAAACCACTTGGTTATTTTCAGGAAAAGATGATGTTTTGGCTTAAAGTACCTGGTTTGGGGGGCAGAGTCCTGGCAGAAAATTCAGCAATGGCTCTGTAAAATACAACTGCTTTTCTTATCTAAGAAGCTGCTGGAAACACAGTGACTGGTTGCTGCAAAACACCCATGTTTGTTGCCTGAAAAGCTGCTGGAAACACAGCAACAGGTCACTAAGAACACCCACGTCTGTTACCTGAAATGCTGCTGGATACACAGCAACAGGTTGCTAAAGAAGCAGTTATGGGTTGGTACATGTATAGCCACTGGAAAAACAGCAAGGGGTTGCTAAAAAAGCTGATGGAAAAACAGTGGCATTTTGCTATAACACACCCACATTTGGTGCCTGAAAAGCCGTTGGAAACACAACAACAGTTGGCTAAAAAAGCCGCTGTAAAACCAGTGATGGGTCACTACAAAACGGCCACATTTGGTGCTTAAAAAGTCTCTGGAGAAACAGCAGTTCGTCTTTAAAAAAGCTGTTGGTAACACAGCAGTGGGTTGCTATAAAACACCCACATTTAGAGCCTAAAAAGCCACAAGAAAAACAGCAACGAGTTTCCAAGAAATCCATTGGAAACAGTGACACGTTGGGACTTTGGGTGCCTGAAAAGCTGATGGAAAAATGGCAGTGACTCACTATACCACAACCAGTTTTGTTGTTTGTCGGTCCCAAACAGTTGTCTGAAGCGTGGCTGGTGTCTGGAGTAAACGTCACGCCATTCACCATCCTTTCCGCCTCCTGATGACAAGGTCAGCACATATATAACGTCACTTTAGAAATGCTGATATGGTACATATGAAAAGTGCAAATGTAATGTAATTGTGGTTTACGGAAACGTACAATGGCAACATTTTCTTCAGGTGACTGGGCTGAATTTGAACTACTTTATATACTGCTGGGTGACTAAACCTATAATCATTTATTAGTTGATTCATATTTTGTAATAATAATCTAATTCTGCAAATTGACTGAAGCTGTTAAATAAATGTAGTGCAGTGAAAAGTATTTATGTAAATGTACTTAGTTACTTTGTCAGCAGACAAAAACATTCATTTTTTTCTCTGCAGGTTTCAGGAGCCACTAAACTCCCTCATCACATGCATGTTAAAGAACATGTAACAAAGTCATAAATCTGCAGCCGTGGCATGTTTTCAAAAGTTTCTCATGAACTGTTTGACCATAAGAAGCTGATGTGTGTGCGTGTGTGTCACACATGTTTAAGGAGAGTGAGCATTACGAGGGTTTTCTTGAAGTCTGAACGTGAGGTTGTTTTTTCCTTCACCCACTGACACCCAGATGACTTCTTGTTGGATCTCTTACACAGTGATATATCTGGACTCGCAGCCATACAAAGTTCTGACAGATCTCGTGAGTCTCTACCTGCAGTGGGGGTTCCCTGTCGGCCCACCTCAGGCCCAGGATCGTGGCAGCAGGGTGGAACAGCGGCTGGGCCTGTTTACTCAGCTGTGGGGCTCCCCAGGTCCAGGGGAAAGAGAGGATGTGTTCAGGGCCTCATTAATCATGGCTGCTTCGGAAGAGATAAACAGGCAAGGCCCAGCAGGGATGCTGCAGCTCCTGCCGCTGACGGGGGGAAGGGACAGAGGAGAAGAGAGGTGGACAGCGTGGAGGGAGAGGAGGAGGAGGAGGTGTGGTGGGGGTAGGTGGAAGGCCAGGAGGGGTGTGGATGTGGAGGGGGGTGAGGAGAGAAGACGGTGGACTCGCACACCAGGGGATACACCATAACACTTGCTCGTTGGTTCCACATCTGCATGGCTGCACAGGCTTGTAAATCTACATTCTTTGTCTGGCCGGATGCAAACAGAGCGCCCGATGCAAGTGCATGAACCCAAGGACATTTCTTCAGACGGTGCTGTGCGTTTTGAAAGTGACGCCAAGTTGTTCATGAGCACAGGTCAGCACATTTTCCGCTGGAGAACAAAATACCATCTTCCTAAAACCTTTTTGTGAGAAAGACGTGTTAATTAAAATATTTAAACAAAAACGTTAACCTGTTAGTTAACCTCCTGAGACCTGAACTTTTGTTTGGTATGCATTTTTAATTTCTTCTAGCTATTTGGGATTAGTAGGACCCAATAAGTATAAAAAACTAAACATTGTCAATGATTATAAAGTCCCAAAATCTACAAATGAGCACTTTCTAATTAAGTGTCTGAGCTTGCTACTGTTGAAAAATTGGTAAAAATTTGAAACTACAAATCTTACTAATCATAAATAAACAAGTTTCAACCATTAAATGTGATCAGGTTTTGGACCTTGCCCACTTTTGTGTTGGGATTGGCTGCAGACTGACTTGTTTTTATATTTTTACATTAGTGTATTGTGCTCTTACTACCACTAGATGGGACAAAACAAGTGTCCACGAATGAGGACAACAGATCTGAGTTAAGTAGAATGAAGTATAAGGTCAAGAAAACTCAAAATGTGACATCCTCATATGAGGACACAGGGTCTCAGGAGGACACGCACATAGATACAGGACATGTCCTGGTCAAATTACAGCCGAGGACCTTTGATGTCATAACCCTCTGTCTCTCTCTTTCCCCATGTTTCCTTTTGCGTTTATCCACAGCTATTAAGTAACAGCAAAATGTCAAAAATCGACCAAACAGAACCAGTCACATCTACAATTTGGCAAAGTATTCCAGCAGCTTTCGGCCCTGATCACGCATTTTAGCAGCTGGAGGCGGCTTTTTGTAATTGTTTTTAATGAGAATGAAGCTTTTTGTTCGCTGTTTTTGCATTGTGACGCGCCTTGTGTTTCTGTCCTCTGAACTCCTCCAGTTGAAAAAACTAACTCTTTGCTCGTCATCTTTTTTCTCATCGTCCAGTCTAATGATTTGAGAGGTGGGCCTTCTGTGGTGGTCACGACAAGTTTACAGTTGGTAAACAATGGAGGAGAAACTGGTGGTAGCGGTTGCTGGATACTCAGAGCTATACGGCCCGACGATAGACAGCAGGGTGTCACAGTGCCCCTGAGTCATCCTGAAATATGCCTGGAAACAGCCATGATGGAGGAGAAGCTCCTGGACCAACTGGTGGTACTCCCCATGACCCGCCCTCTTTTTTAGGGTCTCGTGTACCCACACAGATCTCTGTTTATCTGCTGCCTCAACATTTTAGGAACTAGCTACTGATTACTGTGAAAAAAAAAAACAGTGGATTGATCACAGCAAGCGTGTTTTTTACAAGTGGCATTCAATTAAAGCCTGCAAAATGCTTTCCGTGTGGTCAGAGCCTTAAAAACCAAAAGCCGCCTGCTTCAGCAACTTGTAACAACCTGAAGGTCCAAACCAGACAGGTTCACATTAAATAAGCAGGTCAGAGAGGTGCTGAGGAGCAAGAGCAAGGCCACGCAGGGCTTTTTAAACTTTTTACTCCAATCTGAAACCAGGGTTTGTAATACAGGAAGCTATGTAGAGCTCAACCTCCCTGATAAACATCTACTGTGTAGTGCTGCCGTCTGCACTGCATTGTGGGATTGTCAGCAGTGAGTATTGAAACTGCAGGGATGCATTACTTTTTCTTACACTCAGAATTTGGGTGCATTCATAAAAGGGTGGAGGGTATATACTGTATAGTTCACTAAACATGGAGTGATAGCAGGCGCAGTGTGTGAGTCCGAGCAGACATTCAGTGTCGTCTTCAGTGCCTGACAGTTTCCAGTTCTGCGGACAGAACGTTCTGTGTATTCATATATTTACGTTCATTATGCTCTGCTTAGCGCCGACTACCATGATATTCTGCAGACAAAGCATTAAGTTCATTTTATTTATTAATGGGAAATTCTGGGCTCCGAAACACCAACCACAAATACCACACTGATTTGATCTGAATGAAAAGTTCTCCGCAGCGCTCACTGTTAACTCAACTCCGTTGGCTCCGATCCCACCAGATCTTTCCCTTGTCTGTATCCTTTTCATTCTTCATGCTCACTTTCTCATTAAAAGAAAAGAATGCTTGAGAGATTTGTACTCGACTGCGAGAAAAAGACAGAGAGAAATAGTGTTTCTGTCAATCTGTCATGTGGACGAGACACCGGGTCACAGCGCTGTGTTATTCTACACCCACACACTCTGAGAGGGAGGAAAGAAAAAAGAGGGCCACAGTGAAACCTGCTCCAAAAAAGCCCTCCATTATTACCTGCTTCTCCTCTGCTCGGCCCTCCAGACCTCTCTCTAACAACCTCTGTGTGTCAGAGCAGGCAAGATTTCACTCATCTCCTGCACAATATTTCATCAGTCTGCAGGAAAAAAACCAAACGTCTGAGAGAGGACCAATCAGTCTGAGAGACCTGACAAATGCAATAAGCCAAAGGTTTATTTCAGAGCTCACTCTAAATGGGTTTTAAGATATTGTATTACTCTGTTTATGTAAGTCTATTTCTTAATTATAGTGTGTGTGTACGCCTTTTTAATGCGTGTTTATGTGTGTCTGTCTGCGCCCGTGTGCACGTGTCCTCACGTCGTACACTAATTGGTCTTGATAGGCTCGGAAAAGTGACATCATTACCAGATTGTCTGGATTTCCCCCAGAGGTCAAACAAGTGGGCAAGACTGAAACGCTGCTCCTCAATTGCGGTGAAGGAAACAGATAAACGCTCTCCGCTGCCACCATGATAACGCCATCACCGGTGAGTGTAAGTGACACTGCGGAGGACTGGGGGCAATATTTGTGCCTTTCAGTTGTTTTAAGACCAGTTTGAGTTTGTTAGATCTTTTTTTTCTTAGCAATATCTTCAAAATAAAAGTTTTATCTAAAACATCTGAGAGACAAGAAATAGAGAGAGACAGCAGAACCATCGACACAGACCTCAGCTACTGTTTGATCTCCTGCTCTGAGCTGAATGTTCGGACTTCATCTTGATGTGATAATGTGTCACAGAAATGGATAAAAGCACCCGAAAAAGAGCTGTACTAACGCTGCAGCGATGTCTGGATTATGTAGGAGGATGGTGATTATTTAGGACTAAGAAAAATAAATGAAGCAGCCTTGTCTCATACAAAATGTGAAATGGACTTGAAGTCTTAAAAATAAAATTACATGGTGTTGGGCACAAAATGTGTTAAAATTACATGCTGGTAACACAAAAACAACCACTGCAAAGTCAGTGAGGATCTTTAGTCATGGTGGACACACGAATTAAGTATAAAGAACAAGAACGTCCGTGTAGGGCGCGCAGGAGAGGCAGTGGATGGGTAGAACCAAGCGGCAATTTCTGCTGCTGAAGCTGAAGCCAATGCAGAAGTGGTAAAAACTGCAGTTCCTCTAATGACCACTTGAGGCTGGCTCCAAGAGCGAGTCAATCCCCATAGACCCCCATGTTAAAATGCCTAACTTTACAGTAGAAATAAACATGTTTACGGTCTGGTACAAAAAACAGTTTTGGTCTCTATAGCTAATGTCCCCGTTCATGACAACTGTACAGGGGCTGAATTTTTATATAACTCACCTGTTTGTGGGTTTTTTTTTTTGTTTTTGTTTTTTTTTTAAATTTAATATACTTTTATTAATGAGGGGAAATTCAGTTTTTTCACTCTTGCTGTCAATTACACACAGGTCCGAAAGACACACACATGCACAAACAGGACCTATACATGCACTAAGTGGAGAGATGTCAGAGTGAGGGGGCTGCCTTGGTCAGGCACCCTGAGCGGCTGGGGGGTTTGGTGCCTTGCTCAGGTGCACCTCGGCAGTGCCCAGGAGGTGAACTGGCACCTCTCCAGCCACCAGTCCACGCTCCATATTTGGTCTGGACGGGGACTCGAACAGGCGACCCTCAGGTTCCCAACCCAAGTCCCTATGGACTGAGCTACTGCTGACTTACTTAAGGCTTAAGCAGGGATTTATACGTCTGTGATGAATCGACGCCGCACCTATAGTGTCGACGTAGAGCCTAAGCCATAACCTCTCCAGAAATGTATGTATGCATGCCGTAGCGACACAGACCTCCTGTCTGTCTCTGTAAGCTGAAACCATTTCCCTCAGTTGAAACGAAGCTTTTATTTACTGTAATTTCACAGATAAGAAACAATAAATTGTGAAGACAATAAAGCCTCCACAAAAATAACATTTTAAGTCTTGTGTGTGATTTATCCTGGCTTCATATGAGCAGAGGAAATCTCCGCTCGTTGCTAGGCTAATTTATACAATGTAAAATGCCATAGGCTTGTGCTAATAACGTTAGCATGTTATATTTGTTTGGAAAACGTGTTTAGTATAAGACAGTTGTTTTGTCAGTGAACCTTGTGAGTTGGAATGGAGCTGGATTTTGTAACGTTACCTTTGTTAAATGTTGCTGTTGTCCCTGGCTTCATATGGGCAGAGGAAATGTCCGCTAGCAGCTAGGCTAATTCATACAATGTAAAATGCCATAGGCTTTTGCTAATAACGTTAGCATGTTGTATTTGTGGGGAAAATGTGTCCAGATAAAGACAAGTGTTTGTCTGTGAATGCTGCGAGTTATAGTGAAGCTGATTTGTGTACTTGTGTTTGATAGTGTCTCTATTAAGCCATGTTTAATGTGTGTTTAAGGTGTGTTTTGAATCAACTAAACTTTACAGCACTTCACAGAAACCCCACCACCGATTGGTATTTTGGAGGTGTAGCTGCAGAGTGACACAGACACACCACCGCAGAAGTATAAATGCTAACAACAGTGTAGGCCACGTGTGTAGGCTATGGCGCTGCATAGAGCTGACACACAAGTATAAATCCAGCTTTAAAGTTACACATAATTAAGGGCGGGCCAGTTTGAGTGACAGGCAGTCTGCTGATTATGTCCTTGGCTTCTCAGTCAGTCAGTTTCACAACGTAACTGCAACTGTTTGTTATCGACTGCACATAATTCTTTAACATATTTTTTTTTGTTTTTGTAACATATAAACTGTTACACAGCATTACAAAAGAAAAAACACGACCCATGCATACATATGCACAAGTAGACACATATACAGATTCCCACATACATAAAGAACCCTTAAAGGAACATAAAGGTAAAGACCCAATCAGGGCCTGTCTCATCATGATTGGCTCCAACAAGATGTAAAAAATAAATAAATAAATGTGACTTACTTCATGTGGAGTTATTACTGAAGACGAGGTTTAGAGTCTAGCTTTTATATATATTCCATTAATGGATTCCAGATTCTCATAAATTTATCAGAGGAGCCTTTAATGTGAATTTTCAGTTTCTTAGTTTGGGATGTTGCATCACTTTCCTCGACCACTGAGTCCAGCTCTGTGGGGAAGGATTAACCTCTGAGCTAATAAAGTGACAGATCTCGTTACTCTGAGTTTAGATCCTGAAAGATTATTTTCCTCTCCTGCTACGCCAAAAACAGACTGCACATCATGTGAACACATTTTGTGATCAACACCATAAAATGTTGTGTTAAGAGGTCACATCCATTTCACACGTTTCTGTGAGACTGTTGAACGATGTTACTACACATATTTACTGTCCAGTAATACTGAAAGTTTATGTCTCTGATCTGCTGCTCTGTTATGACCCGTCCTGTCTCCAGAGTCAAAACTAAAGACGCAACATTTAGTTTTTATGCACCAAATATCTAAAGCCAGAAAAACTGCAAGTCTGCGTCAACTCTCACTTCCCCTTCAAGTGAGTGCTGTTTCTCCTCCGTTTGCTTCTGTGTTTTATCAAATTAAATCTGGGTCTATCGATCAGAGGTGGGAGCAGGTCAAGTCTTTACACTTAAGTCTCAAGTCAAGTACCAAGTCCTGAACAAACTCCTGCCCCCCTTTTAATGCTGCAGCGTTTCAGTGACTAGACCTTCATCAGACAGTCAGACTGTTGCTCTGATGAAGGTCTAGTCACTGAAACGTTGCAGCATTAGAATCATTATTTTTTGCAAGTTAGACAGTGTGCAGGAGTTTTTTTCTGTTCGTCCTGCTCCTACGCACCTGTAGGACATAGATGTGCAAAGTATTTCTTTGTTCTGAGTTTTGATTCCCGAACAAGTCATAATAATAATATATTAAATTTACAAAATAATTTATCCTTTTTAAAGTTTATTTGTTAAACAAGTGCGACTGAATTTAGTTATTTTTATCAACTAGCTACAACTTTCTCTTTTTAAATTTGGATTATTTTCTGTGAGACTGTTCCTTTAAAGTGATATTTTATGTTGTTGCAGATTTATGTCATATATCATATGTCATATGAAATTAAAAGAATAACGTTAACAGATTCAGGATTGAAAGTGACTTGTGGCACACTTTTTAAATATCCGTTTGAATCTCTGGGTTTGGGGGGAAGGTATCAAGTATTTTCACCTCAAAAGGTTCAGGGCCATGTGAAGTCACAAGTTGCAAGTCTTTTGGTTTTATCAAGTCGAAGTTATCAGGTCATGTGACTTGAGTCCACACCTCTGCACTTTATTCACATCTTGTACGTCACTGTAGCTGTGCTGTAATTCCTATTCTCTTGTTTAATCAGTCTCATTCATCTGCATTGTGTTTTAAATCCTTTTATGTCTTCGAATTACCTTGTTCCTGAAAGGTGAATGGAGTCATTTCATGACACCATGTTTTTAAATGGCCTCATTAACATGAGTGTACCAGTGACAGGTCAGTGATGATCACTAAATGAAAATTGAATTGGTCAAAATTTGAGTGTTACAAGCTAAAATGATAACTAACAAGTCACTGTTTGTTAATAACACGAGTCTCCTTTGCAGGTTTGATGTCATATACACATCGTCTCGAACAATTAACAACAAATTTGTGACAGTTTTAAGGTGGACGTGATGTGCTTAACACTGAGTCACAGTTAGTTTGAGTAAATTACATGACAGTGACATAAAAAACAGCAAACCATTCATACTGGGAGAAGCGAAGCTAACTCAGTATTGTATGTCTGTGGCACTTTTTAACCCACTGATTTTAGTGTGTATTATTTATCATAACACCTGACTGTTGTCTCACACTTCTGAGTGTGTGTCCAATATTTTCTTTATGTCTTATTTGTTTTTTGTGTGTTTGAACCCTGCTGCACATCAGTTACACTGGCAATAAAACTCTACAACAAATTAACTCTCTGTAGGCAAATTTTAACTTTTTATTAATAATTAACATTTTGATCCAGTCATGAAAACATTTAAGTTGATCATAATCACACTTTCTGCTTTTGCTTTTCTTTATTGTTTATTTATTGTTGACACATGGCTGCATTTTTTTTTCTTTAAGTTTTATATTAAAATGTTTCATAAGATTAGGCTTCATGTAGTCCTTCCCTGTGCTCTCACTCCTCTGCTTCTTCACTTGAGGGTTTAGAGCAGACCTGAAAAATACAATAGTTGGTAGTTGACGCCACCTTGTGGTCAGTTACAACACTGCATGTCACAGCAGTTATACCGAGGCTGCAGGATTATTTGAGCTGGTAGATAGTTCATATAATGACTAACAAACATGTAATACAACATGATCGATTAAAAAAAAACAATATACCATACTTTTTTTTTTTTAACAGGTGTTAGTGATTATATTAACAATGACTGTGTCAGTGAGCCAATTGAGGAAAGCACATTTTGAGGTGTTTGTACTTAACTTAATTTTTTTTGCAGTTTATAGTACTTTAAACTTCCTTTTTACTAATGCACTTTTTACTCCCCTACATATACTCATCAGCTATAGTTACTTTGGTTTTTCATGTAAAACATATGATCGATTTGTCTGATCAGACCTGCTCAGTTTTTCAGAGTTTTTTTTTTTTTTTTTTTCCTTCAAAGCTCTGCTGGGATTATTTGTCGTCACAAATAAGAATCATAAAGCTGTAACTAACAGGTGAAGTTTCAAAAATTATTTTTCCTCTTTTTGAACTAGATAGTAACTTGTGTGTGTACAGGATTTAAAAAACAATCATCTTTCAGGACCTTCTGGTCTCCACAACATTCTGAAAGAGGACATTAGGTGTCATGAGTTTTTTAGTCAGTGGCTCCAAATCTCTTCCCTGAGGGACCTCTTTTCTATCACTTTTTTTTACAGTGCTTAAAATCGAAAAGGCCTCCCAACTGTCCCATGACCTTTGGCGACCCCTAGTGTGGGTTCAGTGGTTTAAGTATATTTTAGTGGTGATATATATGTAATTTTAGTCAAGTGGAATTTTGATTACACGACTGTTACTTTTAAAGGTCATATTCTGCAGTGAGCCAGCACTCTGAAACCAGTCATTCTTCTTTTTATGTTATTGTACGTAACAATATAAACAGTTTTCTTAAAGTTGCATTGCATTAATTTTACCTGAATTTAACTTTCTTCAGCCTGAAAAGTTCTTTTTTAGCTTTTCTTTTTTAAACTGTGAGTGACAGTAAGACATAAGCGATGTTTGATTTCTCTGCACAGTCACAGAAGTGCAAACAAAACCACACGCTGACAAACAGTGACACACACCTACACACTTTTGTTTCTGTGACTCACTCAGCTCTGTTGCACCAAAGCAGCCTGACAGTGTTAATCCCCACCTACAGTGTAAGAGAACGTCTGTTATTCCTGCCCTGACATTTAGAATTTAATCATATGTAAAGTTTTGTGCTGTGAAACTGCAACATGTTTATAGTTCATGTTTATTTTGTTTCTGATTCAGTTTAATAACTCCTCTGATCATTGACTGACCTTTGCTCCAAACATGTGACTAAAATTACATCAATATCCAGCTACAGGCCGGCGGAGAGTCTGCGCTCTACCAGAAGTGACCTCACGGTGGCGCCTGTGACTACAACATGACCTGTGAGTCACATTTCAGATCTTTAAACTCCTCTTTCCTTTCAAGTGATCATTACTGGAACCAGCCTGCAAACAGAAACCACCATTAAACCTCACAGAGGTGCTGGATAAACAGAGTTCCTCCTCTCGCTCCTCAGTCATGAGCAGTGCCACTGAATATGACAGACCAGTCACACGGTTGCCACCATCCACCCTCCAAAATATTTACTCAAACCAAACACGGCAGCAGAGTTTTATCTCACACACATTGTGTTGCTCGGGGACGTCATCATAAACCTTATCGTCCTCTTTCAGTTCATCACCTCGGCCATCTGCTCTCACTTACAGTCAGGCACAGGTAGAGACACGGTCAGAGAGTGGAGGGAAGTCATCTCAGTGTTGTTTTATACTTATCTCTCTTCCTGTGTCACACTCTGCTGTGTTGGGACCGCTGCAGTAGAAGCTAAATGTTAACGCTAAGACTACACAGAATGATTTTAAGAATGAGCCTTTTTATAATTGAATCAAAATATATTTAACTAGATCTGTCATGAAGGAAGAACTTTATGTAAATTTTTATTTTTATTTTTAAATGATCATCAAGTCTCTTCTGTAGTGGAATTGACATCATATTATGCATACATGCTCTTATCGTGATGGCCCTCCAGCAGATGGAGACATGAATCACGATGCTTTTCAGTGTATGTAATAATTATTCTGCAAAATAAGAGAAGGCATGTTGGACAATTTTGATTTTAAAGCCGATATCAGCCAATACAGATAATGTGCCGATATTAAAGTTCATCCCTAATCGAAGCCGCTCTCATGTCTGTCCATGTTATGGAGGTAGAGCCAGGAGAGGTTAGCTAAACTTAGCATTACGACGTTAAAGTCTTCTCACTTCTCACTCCAGAATTCGTATATAACCCACATAATCGGGAAGGCTGCGATCATATGACCAATTCCCCGAGTTAAGACGGAAGAAGTGTAAAGAGGGAGGGTTAGCGTTAGGACACATGTTGGAGTGGTGGATGGGTTAAATTAGCACATGACTTTCCCCCAGAGACCAGTGTTTGTGTCCCGTGTGAAACAAAGTGAACTTGGAGTTATTTTAAGGTGCGTCGTCACCATGTTTCTTTTCCTAAACCTAACTTAAGTAATTTTACGTTAAGTATGAAATGTGCCAACACCATTCTCGGTGCACTGATTTGTTACTTATCCTATGAATCATACGGTACGGTATGGTATGGTACGATACGATACGATGTGATGCAATATGTGCAAATGCATGAGGATGCGTTGTTTTAGTACGTAACCACTGGTAAACTTGCTGTTTTTAATCAATATTCTGGATTTATATAGAAACCATCGTGATGTAATTCAGTCGTCATTTAGTGAGCTTTACAGGTGCGTTTTGGCCACTAAACGTAGGTGTAGGTTTTTTCCCCGAGACTTTGACAGCTTCTCCAGCAGTGATTGTGCGTTTGAGTTTTTTGAGCCTTGTTTACCTAACAATAACCAACTTGTTTTTGTGCCTTAACATAACCACACATTTACCAGAACGTTGTTGACTAAAGAAATGTAAAGTTTTAACATATCCACTACACAATAGCGTACAATTGTAACATAGCCGTGGTTTGGAAAAATCGTACAATGCCAACATTTTTTTCTGGAGACTGGGTTGCATTCAAATATGGCCACTTCTTTCTCAGAAAAAAACAGGGGTCCACTAACCAGTGGGTGACAACATGGTGGCTACATTCATTTACACAATAAAGAACATCAATATCCATTGCTATCAGACCAAGTAAGGCTTTATCAGCAAAAATCCATTGAATTGACAGAGGATGTGTTTTATCGCTTATTATTTCAACTTCTTATTTGTTATTTCTGCTCTTAAAAAGTCCTTAAAGAGTTCTTATGTTTGTCAAATTTTACAGTAGTTTAGCAGATTGTTGCAATGAGAACCTGTACTGCACCATTCAATAATATTCACAATGATTTTAACTGGGTCTAAAAGTCTTTAATATAATATAATTTAATTTACAGTAAATTAAATTATATTAAAGATCGTATGAGTGAAATCAAACTCTCAGATTTATTAATCTACTTTTTGTCTGTTGCATAAAGGCCTAATGCTTTCTGAATCGAGCCAATCAATTGTTCTATCTTTATCACACAATCAATTCCCATGTGAAACTGGACTCCGAGCCAGATCAATCGGCATGACTGTCAAAACAGGTCCTCCAAAGATCTTAAATAACAAGTGCCTCAATGACCCATTTAGACTCGCTTGTGATTATGTAATGGCATGTGTAACCGAATATCACAGGGAGAATGTTTTCACTGAACCAGACCCACCCGTATCAGATGAGCTCTGTGTCATAATACGGCATTATTGGCTGCAGGGATAAAGCACAGGGTTTTTTTCACATGCAGTATGCCTGAGTTTAGTGAGGAAGGTCACTTAACACGTATTTGTAAATCTATCTGAGCGGCCACATGGCTTTGCTTCTTGAGCCTTTCACGTTAAGGAACAGGCTTCTGTGTGTTTGAGTGACGTATGTTGGTTACTCCTTTTCTCTGTGCAGGGTTATATCTGTCATGCACCATAGGTTGTCTGTGTTTTTACAAGACAAGAGTCTGAAGCCAAGTAACTCTGTCAGGCTGTTAGGCACATGGATATATAAAGATAAAGAATACAGTAAAGAGTGGTGCAGGAGTGAGTCCCTTGTCTCAAAGTCAGTGGGTTTTTTGAATGGGTTTTTGTTTAGATACCTAAATTAAGGTCTGTGCTGTGGTGAACACAAGATTTTTACGTTTTGTTCTTCGATACAAAATATGCCAGTAAATACCCCACACAGGAATTTTGAAGCTTTTACGTGGCTTAAAAACGGTGGATGCTAACACGTGCATACATTTTTGTGGTGATGTTGAGGCAGTGTTTCCCCCATAAAGAGATTGGATGTGTGGCGATAGCTGATAACTGGGGGGGTTCTTTTAATGTCTGTGTGTTCCTTCATGTCATTTGTGTCCCCTCTCCACATTAGGAGGTTTTTGCAGGTTCGTGAACGCAGCATAGGCGGAGCTCTCCATGACTTCTTTTTTTCCTCAGCAGCAGTTTGTCATTCGCAGCAGGGATATTGATCCGTCAGTCACTTCACAACTAATCTAATTTGATCAGATTGATGTGTGAGAGGAGCAGCTGCCACAAGTGAAAGCAAACTTTTAGACCCAGCAAAATGATTAGTGTCAGTTTGACTGCGCCTGATGTTCTTCTGCGTCAAAGTCACTCTGTGCTCCAACAGTATAGCTCTATAAATAACCAGACAGTATATATATGTCCCAAAAACACTCCTAATGAACGGTCCATCCCCAAAAATAGAAAACTATTTGTGGCGGCAGATATTTTAATGGGTCATGTGACCGTGGTACATTTATAGCCTAACATTAGCTTTTTACTTCTTTTGACTAAGCTTCAAAATCATAAAAGTGGTTCATCTGTGGAGATTATCTTGCTGAACAAAACATGCCGTACCATTAACATTTGTTTGCCACAGAGCTTATTTTCTTCAATAGTACAAAATCCAATGGAAAAATCCCACAGGCTTCTTTACAGAGGGAACCACGGCGACATTCACTTCTGCTTCAGCCTACAAATAACATCATTCCTGCAGTTCTGTAATGGAGGCAGGGCCCCGTTCATTCCTATAAAAATAGCTCAGTGGCCCATGGAACCTAAAAAGTTCCACTGTCACATATAAAGTTATTGATCGGCTCTGCTTCTGCACAGTTTGACCCATAAAGTAGACGCACCAGAGACTTGTGCAGGTTGAGCCGGCTACTTCCTGTTTAACCTTCCATGTGCTTGAATGGGGATGAAATGATTTAATCATGTGGCTCTCCTGGACTTCCAAATGGATCAAATTCTGATTGATCAGAGTCATTTTGTGGGGGTTGTGACACTCAAAAAAATGTATCCACTGATTCAATGACATCTCTTTCAGCATGTAAGTTAATAGGAAAATGTCTTTTGGGGACACAGGGTGTCATGTTACAGTGTAACATTTGGCCACTACAAAGATTAGCTTCAAAGCCTGGCGTACTTCCAGGGGCTTGGTACAACAGTGCTTTGAGCTAAATGCTATTGGACACATTGAATTTTTGACTGCACGGTAGTGTCACGATACCAAAATCTTTGTTTCGGTACCGATACCAATATGAATTTCGATACTTTTCGATACTTTTCCTAAGGAAAAGTCCTTTTGGATACAAACCTTTAGAACAATAAATAGTAGGGGTGTAGCGGTACCAAAAAATCATGGTTCGGTAAGTACCTCGGTACGGACGTCACGGTTTAGTTGCTCAAATGTTTCACCAAGTTTGTGTTGTCTCGTGTTGTCTCCCTTTGCGAGGCAGACTTTCTCTTGTCTTTTTTCACATGCGCCAGCTGCGAATGTTGATACAGGTGTTGTCATACACACCACTTGCGCAATCTGTGCTCCAGTAGGAACAAGGAAGGCTTTTGTGTGCATAAATGAGTAAAATAAATTAACTAAATTAATTGAATCAATTTCAAAGTACTGGTATTTTCCAAATGCAGTACAGTACAGAAGTCAGAGGATGGCCAACTTTTTCAGTTCGTCTTGAGGGGAACATGAATGTCCGGGTCCATGTCATTGGTTCGACAGCCCATTGGTTCGACATCCCATCAGTCCGACTGTTGGCGGTGCTGAACGGCTCGCGGCGGGCGTATGGTGCGCCACGACCGGCTTGAGGCGGAGCAGGCTCACTGCTTATGTGTTTGTCACTTTCTTTTTCATTTTAACCCACACCATGATCTTTTCCTGACCCTAACCAAGTGTTTTTTGTGCCTAAACCTAACCAGACCTTAACCACAGGGCATCATGATGATTTCGGAACAATGAGTTTAATATGGTCAGAACAATGGGCTGTCGAACCAATGAGCAGTTCCCGAATGTCCGCACCAAATTTCATAGCAATTCATCCAATAGTTGTTGAGGTATTTCAGTCTGGATCAAAGTGGTGGACCAACGTTGATGCTGCTAACGTGGTTAAAAACATCCCTATCTAGAGTTTGAATTAAAAAATGACACTTGACAAGGACATTGTTTACGCAGGTTATACATGAGGCTAGGGCTGCAACTAACGATTGTTGATTGTCAATTAATCTGTAGATTATTTTCTTGATTCATTGATTAGGTTGGTCCAAAATGTTGATCAGTGTTTCCAAAAGCCCAAGATGACGTCCTCAAATGTCTTGTTTAGTCCACAACCCAAAGATATTCAGTTTATTGTCACAGAGAAGTGAAGAAACCAGAAAATAATCACGTTTAAGACGCTGGAATCAGATTTTTTTTATTTATTTTTTAGTTTAAAGCTAATCGATTAATTGAAAAATGATTGCAGCTCTACATGAGATGAGACCCCACAATATTTCTGCACATTTTTCACTCTTTAACACGGCTTTACAAACATCACATCAGAGCGACCGTAAATCTGAGGTTGTTAAATGATCGTTTGCGTGTACTTTACCTTCCTTTACATCTCAGCACTTCTCTCCCATGAGAAAGTAACATGAGGGACACATGATACATCTGCTCTCAGCTCTGCAGAGTGCTCTTGTATAATACACATATGACAGGAATGTGTGGGAAACACGTAAAGGATGTAGAAACCAAATCTGTAAACAATACAACGACCAAACGTGTGGATTACCTGCTGGGAAAGAAACCGGTTTGAAATGTTATTAATTGATTCTGACTTAAGATAATGAGATGTGACGTCTGCTCAGGCAGAGTAAGGCTAAATGTTCAGTATGTGGACGTATTCTGTATGAGATCCCTGTGCATTCCTTCCCCTGGTGTTGCCAGTAAGGTGATTACTGAGTATCATTTCCTCTAGCTGTGGAAACCCATTTTCTGGGTCAGTGGACCCCACCAAAGGACTGATTGAGTCTTAAATGGGGCTCCTTCAAGCATACGTTTGCTCCCCTTGTACCCGAGACAATGAGCCCAACGGCAGCAAAGCAAAGCAACAACGCCCTCGCAGCACTGCTGGGAAATCCTGTCACATCAGAAGAATAGGGCGCTTAAGTCAACAACACATCCATCTCACACAGCCACAGTCAGACTTACAATCCAAAGGTTGAAAAGAAATAATACAGTTTGAATGTTATATGGTCAGTGTTGGGAGGGTTACTTTTAAAAACTCATTTTACTTCAGGTTACTAAATACACACCCCAAAATGTAATTTGTAACCTATTCAATTAGCTCATTCAAACTAAGTGACGTATTCTAAGTACTTCAAAATCATCTTGCTGAGCTTGTTTGTCCTAGTCTAATGTTTTCATGCCAAAAACACACGACAGCATCCTGACTATGCATCTCCTCTGCTATTGTCTTAAAGCAGGTGCACTGCATATACTTCTTTAGATATCTCTTCATGGGAAATGTGTGCCTCATTTAAGTTTTACACCATATTGTAGCAGCAAGCAAGCTGTGAATACCTGTTCTGGAAATTTACAGAAATGGTCAGACACAGTCCGACATTGGAAAGGTTTAGGGGGAGGGATTTTCTGAAGCTATTTGACCATCTTTCATGCAGGTCTGACCAAGTACATTGCTGCTTTTAGAGCCCACAGCCATGCTAGCAGCTCTATGACGCTGTTCTCCAAGGCTCTGAGCTAAATGCTAACGTGATTTGATGCGATTACAGTGCTAAGATGTTTTAGCAGGTATAATGCTTGCTGAAAGGCAAAGCTTTTGATTTACTTGTCCATCTACGTCCCAACCCTCACCTATGGTCATGAGCTCTGGGTACTGACTACAAAATGTCTACGAGAAAGGGTGAGGAGCTCAGACGTCCGGAGGGAGCTCGGAGTAGAGCTGCTGCTCCTTCGTGTCCAAAGGGGTCAGTTGAGGTGGTTCGAGCATCTGATCGGATCCTCCTGGGCGCCTCCTGTTAGAGGTGTTCTGGGCACGTCCCACTGGTAGGAGGCCCCGGGGCAGACCCAGAACACTCTGGAGGGATTATGTATCCCCAGGAGGAGCTGGAAAGTGTTGCTGGGTAGAGGGACTTCTGGGGTGTTTTGCTTGAGGATAGAGGATCATCAAAGTCATTCATCTTCTGGGGACCAAAAATATCTGTACAAAATTTAATGGTAATCCTTCCCACTGATTCACAAAGGTCCAGGGTGTTTTTGTGAGTTATCGTCTGTATTAAGGTGTTTGTTTTGTTCATCCTTTTTTTTAACATTCATTTCCGCTTCATCTGCTCATCTTTTGGCCTCAGGACTGCTCATGCATGGCATCCGTGATGGAGGAGAGGAGTTGAGGAGTGGTGGAGAGCGGAGGAGGAGGAGGAGGAGGAAGAAGGGAGGGATCCGCTCCCTGTGTAACGAGATTCCCAGCTAATCAGTGACTTTCCTGCCTTATCTCTGCCATCAGGACACTCGGGAGGCCGAGTAACCCAGGACGAGCTGATGTCATGGTGAGATGGGTAAAGGGGGGGCGGGGGAGGAGTGTGTGTGTGTGTGTGTGTGTGTGGTGCTGTTTGTTTGTGGGAACCAGTGAGTGTTCTGTTACATGTTGTTTGTTACAGTGCGCTCTCACAGGTGTAATGTGCCCATGCGTTGATCCTTTGTGCTCTAGTTACTGTATGTCAACTACTACATGTGTCTTGAACACTTAGGTACATATATGCATACCTGTTTGTGTGTGTGTGTGTGTGTGTGTGTGTGTGTGTGTGCGCAATGAGAAGGATGTGTAAGCTCTTTGCAGTGAATGTCTGTAAGAAAACCTCGGCCATACATATCCTCAAATCCTCAGATTTGTTCATGAGGTTCTGTTGAACAAGACAGCTGGAATTCATGTTAAGAGGTAATCTCCAAATCTGAAATTGAAGCCAGTGCCTTAAACCTGCAGTCTTTCTAATGGCCAGCAGGGGGCGACTCCACCAATTGCAAAAAGAAAATTGGATTGTATAAAAAGTCTTCGAGAAAATGACCCCACGTCTCATTTTGATTATTGTCCCAGTAAACATTTTCCTAGTTTAGTTTATAATCTCAATCACTAGTTTTAAGTGTTTGTCGCTACAGCATGATGTTTATTTTGTAAATTATTATTAAACTGGACTGTTTGGTTATTCAGAGCACCACACTCTGAGAGCAGCAGACAGAGCAACAGAGAGCCAAGCACAAGAGTTAGATGAAAACATTAATATCGCTTTCATATTTGTGCGTTATTTACAGAACTGAGACTAGAAACAGCTAGCCTGGCAATTTAAAAAAACCAAAAAAAAACCTTTTTAGTCATTTACACGTAATTGTTTATACAGAAACACAAATGTAACAAAGATTAGTTGTGCTTTCATGGAGTCACTTCTTCATTCTGGCCACCTCACACCAGGGGTGCATTTGTAAATAGTGACTCTAAAAGCAAAAGTGCGCTTAGACAAAAAAACCCTGGACCTTTCCTCGGAGCACCACACTCCGAGAGAGCAGCAGAGTTTACTGTAGGCAACTGGAGACGGAGCAGCAAAAACAAAGCACAGTGAGTTAGATGAAAACATTGATATTGCTTTCCTATCTGTGCGTTATCTACAGAGCTGGAGGGGATTTGCTTGGCTTAGCATGACAACTACAAACACATGGAAACAGCTAGCCTAGTTTGCATAATTTTAGTCATTAATGGGTATTTTTTTGTTCTGTACCGAAACAGATATGTAACAATAAGTTGAGCTTTTATGGAGTCACTTCCTCATGCTGGTTGCCTGGACACCTCACCGGAAAGACACCAAGGGTGCCCTTGTAAATAGTGACTTTGAGCTCTGAAGTGCACTTTGGCACAAAATGGACCATTCAGTTATTCAGAGCACCACACTCTGGGAGCAGCAGAACGTCAAGCACAGAGAATGTGTAATAAACTTAACAGTTCATTAATTCATATAGAAATAGAATGCTCTATTTCTTCAAACAGCGTCTCATCTCAGTGTACAGCTGGATTTACGAACGCATCTTAAAGAAGAGATGGTGAATGAGCATATTTTTTCTACACGTAGAACTATTCCTTTACGTTATTTTATCTTTGAAAATGCTCATAATAATATAAAAAGGAAACCTGAAGAAGTTTTAAAAAGTTTGCATTTCCGTATAATTTATTATTATTATTATTATTATTTTCCTTTTTTTTTTCTTTTTTTGCAAAGATTTGTTTATATTAACAGATGCTCAAATTGCAGTGCAGGAGCATTTCCAAAAAAAATTGTCAGGTTTCTATTTGTGCATTTGAAAATAATATTTCAAAAAGAACAAGTAAAGGGACAAATATACTTATCCAATAAGTTAAGAAAACAGGCAAGGAACAAAAACCAAACCAAAACAAACACGAACAAAAAAATCTAATTAACTAGAGGGATATATTCCTTAAATATATACAGAGGATAGAGAGAATGTACTAAAACTAAATCTTAGAAAAGGTGTTAATTTAAAAAATAAATTCACGAATGGATCAGAAATAATAAAGGTTAGAAGAAAAACATGGCAGTTCATATTATATGTGCTTTGGTTTGGATGTAATTCCTGAACAAGTTCAGGGATGTATTGGGTCTGTTCTTTATGTATCTTCATGAGCACACAGAGAAGCAAACAAGCAGAGATGCAGGGAAGTTTAACAGCAGATAGACAGGCAGGTGGACAGACAGGCGAGCAGGCAGACAGGCAACATCTCCCTGATTGCCACAAGAGGTGTCCCTTACACTGCCCCACTCTGCAGTCAATGGAAAAATGATCTCACTCCTTCAAACACCGCTGACTTCATCCCCTGATGTTAGAGGGCTGACATCAGTGCAGCTTTACCTGAGCAGAGCAAATATAGCACGACACGAGAAGGGAGCGGTCGCTTAGCACTGCCCGCAGTATGGGCCCAAGTTTTTCTCAATGGAATATTGTTTTTATTATGTCATGCTGCGTGGCGCTGTACCCTCAAAACATGTGCTGAGGAGGAAGAAAACAAGGTGGCATGTTACATTAACTGCTCACGCCCTGTTTCTACTCCTCTCACAGCTCAGATAGGACGATTTGTTTCAAGATCGTTACAGTTCATTTCAACTTGGGTCTTATTTTCTTAGTAAAGGCAATCATATTTAAAGGTAATGATAACAAAAGCAACAGCTGAGATCTGGAGACACAACACTGCAAAATCTGAATGAGGTTTAATGCCAAGCAGGTTTCCAAATACAAGGAGTTTGCCTTTGTGTTTCGGTGCATAACAAGAAATTAAAAGGAGAAAATATGAATATAGAAATGTTAAACATAAGTGTAATGGGCAGTGGTGGTGAATGTATTCCGATTCTTTATCCAAGTCAAAGTACTGATACCACACTGTAAAAATACTGTTACAAGTAAAAGGCCTATATTAAAATATAACATAAGTAAAAGTGAAGTAATTGTAGTGAAGTGAAACATATAAAACATCCCTTTGAATTGTAGTTTAATACAGTTGTATAAAGTGGCATGAAAAGTTTGGGCACCCTTGGTCAAACTTTTGTTTACTGTAGAAGATGAACTGATCTCCAAAGGGCATGAAGTTAAAGATGAAACCTGCTTTTCAATCATTTAAGCAAGATCAGTGTATTATTTTTATTTTACACAACTTTAAAGTGAAAAAAACTTCAGGCTGTTTTTTCTTGTTTCAAAATGTTGGCATAGTTTCATGGACAGTCGTCGAGTTGCAGACGTTCCTTTCCATCATCGGCGAAGATACAGTCGGAGCTGGACGGAGCTGTTAGAAACGAGAGATTGACGACAAAGGAGTAGTGAAGTATACTCAATCGCAAAATATAAGATGCAGGTCTTCTTAAAGAACAATTCAAGGCACACTGTAGGGGTTGTGCAAAAATGAAAATGCCTTTATTTTACATGGCAATATAGATTAAAAAGCCCAACATATTTGACTCAAAAGTCTTCATCAGGGTCATAGAAGACTCACTGGTCTCTTGTGAGTCGAGCGCTTTGGTCTTTTTACTCATGCAGTGGGCCCTTCATAAGATGGAATAAACACAAGAAAGTGCTCCAGCTTGTTTCTCAGTGAATGGCTGACCACGGCTGTTTCGCTGCTCCCCAAGCTAGCTGGCTATCTGCTGTATTTCTCTTTACCTCACTGTTTTTCATAATGATGACTGTGCACACTTGTAGTTTGTTGTCATGGGTGGGTTTATTTGACCCACAAGTTAAGTCTGCCATACTTTTGTTTATCTGTTATCTCTGAGGTTTGAGCGAATTATCCTTAAATAGCCTATCAGAAGTTGTGATGCTTAAATATCAGCAGGTCACTGTTTAATAATAAATCCACAGCAGTGTCCTTTGGCCATTGGCTTCATGCGTCCAATCTATTTACCGTTACACTCACACACATGTGCACACACAAACTATTTGGCCCCTCCACTCCTGACATGAATCTGGCGGCTCTGCTCTGAAGTTGTAAACATGTAGTGTGTGTTCACTGTGTTTTCTAACCCAGTGAACACACACCACACGTTTATTGTTTAGATTAAGTGAGCACAGCACATTCTTATTCCCAAAGTCCACCTCTTCATCACAGCTCAGGCTCTCCCACTGTGAAATCAGAGAGAACTTGAGGACTCCTTCAGTACGTTTACATGACACTTGAAAAAACCGAATTATTGCCTTAATCTGACTATAACTGAAGTGCATGTAAACGCGTTACTCTGACTAATATCGGAGTTCTCCAACTCCGATTAAGACACCCAGATAATGCGATTGGAATCCGTTTTTCTCCGGCATGTATACGCCTTGATTGGAATTAAACTAGACAATGCATGTGCGCATGCTCCACACCCCCCGCGCTGGCGTATGACCCCAGAACAGACAAGACATGCTATTGTTGTAGCCCTCCAACAGCATACGGCGTTCTTGTCTGCCTTTCGAAATCACCATGACCACGAGGGATAGTGTGCACCTTATCTGCACAATCAGTAACGCGTACATTACGTACGAGATGAACAAAGCTGTACGATTATCCATCTTGCTGTTGTTCGAAAATGCCGGTCTGCCGCCTGACTCCAGTTGTTTATTAAGTGACGTAATAGGTCAACTGGAAAGGGGGCCATATTAACCCGCTGAAATGACGCATATCGCCACCTAGTGTTGAGGAGGCGGACACGTTCCCGTCAGTCATTTGATTTTCTCAGTTGCATGTAAACTGGGACAAGGACAGAAGTCCGATTAGATGCCACAATCGAATTTTGAGCATAGCTCAATTAAGTTGTGCATGTAAACGTACTGCTTGGTGGTGTTTTGAGGGTCTTTATGTACAATTTCTGTAAGAAGCAATTACCCATAATTCATAGCTCCATTGTGCTTTAAAGTTAAAAAAAAGTCTGAGTAACATGTTGATCTGAGACTTGATCAACTTACAGAGCTGATGTTGCTCTTTGTCTATTCAACCTATCTAAAGTGTTACATTAAGTTAGCATAGGGTGTAGTCAGTGGTGGAATGTAACTAAGTACATTTACTTAAGTACTGTACTTTAGTACAAATCTGAGGTACTTTACTTGAGTATTTCTGTTTAATGCAGCTTTATACTTGCACCAGCCCCGTCACCAGAAAACGTGTTCATGCTGAATGTTTCCGCAAACCGCAGATATGTTGAGACTTTAGGTGTCTCACTAACGCTGTGGTGAAGGTGTGGTTAGCTTTAGGTTCAAAAATTTGAAAGATCGTGTTTTGGCTCAAAACACCTGGGTTCTGTGCAACAGATGAATCTGTGATGTGTGGGTGAAAAACAGAGAGATCCACAGTTGGTCAAAGGATACTGTTCATTAAAGACCCTCTGGTATGTCCAGCCCCAAGGACACAGCTTATAGTAATAGCCCCTAAACCACGTCCTCACTGCCATCAGTCCCACATACATACACAGACCTCGATCAAGGGCGGCTGTGCGCATTCCTGGACGGGTGAAGTCCCAGATGTCACAGGATGGCACGGGTGCCAGTCTCACATACTTTGTACCCGCTTGCTCACTTCAAAGACAGCGCAGGCATTTTGTACATGTAGGGTATTAGCTGGTTCTTACAGGTGCAGCGGGTCACCTTTTATCTTTTGATTTACTCTGTGTGTGTGTGTGTGTGTGTGTGTGTGTGTGTGTCAGTGAAAGAGTGCCTTCTGTGTAGTGATGATACAGTAGATTTATTCAGATGGTTGGTTTTAGTCTCGGTTACAGCTAATATTTTGGTGCGTTGCTCTGATGGAGACAGACGGTATTTTGTAGTGACGTGCTGTTGCATCACAGCAGAGCAAAATAAACATCAGCAAATATTCGCCTTCTGTTCACTGACATTCAGTGCGGGCGAAGGGGCAAATAAAACATTCGCATTCAACACATTCACTCAGAATTCGCATCACGTGGAGTTTAACTTCAGTGAGCTTCAACAAAGTCGCAGCAAAGGGTTATGTGTGGAGGAGACAGTGATTGTTGTTGTGTTAAACCAGCCGATATTGTATGATATTAATTGTAAAATGTATGGAATGGAAATGGAAAATGTACCAGTAACATCATATTTCATGGTATTCATTAGCAAGCTAGCTTTCCTTGTGCATCACAACTGCCATTGCTAACATTCAGCATGAAATTTTGCCTCAGCAGGCGATGGTCACTGTTATGGCACATAATTAGGAGGCCTAGGTGTACGGTTAGGGGTGGAGTTAGGAAGCAGGGAGAGGCTGATGTTCCATTTGGGGTATTGGGTAACTCCCCTTCCTAGGAGCTCACACACCTGAAAAGGCAGCGGTTGATTGGAGTCGAGGCTGGCTGCTGGAGACGCCGACAGACTGCCACGCCACGCTACACTTCTGCAGAAGATTCCGACAGACATTCAGAAATCCGGAGACAAAATCCACCGATCCAGGACACACCTCACCTGATCTGGGGTCGCGTTCAACCCCCCTGTGAGCTAAAATCACAACAACGCTGCTTGTGCTTGCTCAAGACCGGAGGGGACGCCCGAAGCATTGGGTCGGGGTGGCCGCCTACCGTAGTTGTTGGGTCTAATGAAGGGTGAGCCACCTGGTAACCCATTTACCCCCTAGACAGCTCAGAGATGTACAAACATTAGGTAAGTGAGGCATACGTTCAAGTCCAACTGCACACCGCAGGGAAATACCGAAGCTTAGTTAAAAGTTACAATGACCAGCGTTAGGAGTGTCAGGTAACGAGTCAGGCACAACGTTAGGTGTCTTGTAACAGTCATGCGTGACCATTCACTAAAGTTCAGTTCAGACCAAAGATTCGTGATAAGACAAAACCGTTTTAGAACATTGCAGAGAAAAGTTGCAGCGGTGTGAATTGACTGGTCTGAGCTCCACTCAAGCCGGCTGATGGTGTCACCTGCAGCTCAGCTGGTCAGGTCACCGATGGCTGGTTTTAGAACGTAAAGCACGTTATCTGTTTCTACAGCCAGTTGGCTTCTAGTGGAGTCTGCTGGTGCTCCGTCTCCGCCAAGCCCTCTGTTTTTTGTCCTCATTGTGTGTCGGTGTCGGACAGTGGGTCGCTGCTGCTGCTGCTCGCTGAAGGGTGTTTTAGATCCAGTTCCTGTAAATGTATTTAAGATTTCTTAAATACAGTTCAGTCGGGGCCACTTTAGTCAAAGAAAACTTTATTTCCATTTGCAGTATTGTATTTGGCAGTATGGCTCTGTTCTGGGGCCTCTCTGCCCTTCCATGCGCCTACATAGAAAGCCCAAGGCAGGGAGAGCAGCAGTAAAGATCCCTCAGGAACAGAACAGAGCAGCATCAATGACAAACAGAAATGACGTTGATAAGTCAGACACAGCATGAAAAGGAGGAGCTGGGGTGGAGGCAGGTTGCAAAACGACAGTAGGCAGGCCAGAGCAGTTTAAACAGGGCGCCCTGAATGAGATTCACTAATTGGTTGCATAGGAAGCAATCATGTGATCTATCAGCTGACTCCCTTCCATCAATCAGCTGCTCTATCAGTTGATTGGGCTGTTTGACATCCGCTAGGATACTGGAATGGATCAGATCCTCATAGTGAAACAAGTCATCTTGCGGGGGTTGTGACGCTCAATCAGAGCCAGGGCCGAGACTACTGCGGACTCATTAGTCCTGGGACTGAATTCTGATTGTAACCTTTACCATTACATACAAAAGCCAGATGTTAGTGGGTGTTAGTGGGTTGTTTGACCAGTGGGAAAGGGGCTCTTGTGACCTTGGTGATCGTCTGATTTTTCATCGAGCTCCTCCAGCAGGTAAACGTTCTCTCCACATCTCCTCTGACAGCTGACATTAAGATTTGGCACAGATGTTCATGGTTCCCAGAGGATAGATTATAATAACATAGGTCATGCCCTGACTTTTTATCTGATACAACATCTCAAACTGTCCAATACTTTGGTTTACTGTATGACCTAATATCAGCAAAAAGGGCATTCATAACAGCTTCAGTTGTGTGTGTGTTTACTGCTGGTTCGGCTGTAGAATCCTCTTTTTTTCTGTTGCTGTTGGAGGATCACAAAAAACAACCTCTCAATAACAAAAAGAAACAGTTAATCAAAAAAACATCTTTTCATAAACATGAAGAAATCAGCACACACTCTGTATAGAGATGAGTTTATCTGCAACCTTCACATTCTATTAAACTCACCATCACCCATGGTGGGACATCTGCGGTCAAGCTGAGCGACCTTGTGTTATCAGGTCTCCTAGTACCGGATAAACCCAAACTAAACACAACCGCCCACTCGTTCAGGCCTCCAAACAGGCTCGTGTGTTGTTTTGGTGGAAAAGATCTGGAGGCATTGTTTACACCACAGAGTTTACAAGGCTTGAGAGTCATTACAAGCAGGAATCCAACAAAATTAGACAGGCTCCCTTGTGAAAACACTACAATACGGGATTGCAAAACCATGAAACCCCAGAAGAAAATGTGAAGCAGAGCTCAGAGGAGCTAAAATAACTTGCTATTAATCTGGCTTTTGTTCGGCTTTCAACTGAGCGTTCCTTTATGTTGAATTCATAAGAGAACAGTCCCACCATCTACATATCCTGCCTTTGATTGGACAGAGGCAGTTTTGATGAGGCGGAGGCCGTGCCCTGGGGCCAGCCCCGCTGGTTTTCCCCTCGTATGGATAGACAAACCAGCTGCATCACTATAAATGACATAACATGGGATTTTTTTTTCTTCTCGTTGTCCCTAAATTAGCATGGAAATGAAGTGGAAAACGGAATATAAATGGAAATGTGGGTGAAGAGGGAGCTGGTGGCAACAATAGGAGGGTTTACACAAAACCAGCGTTATGTGGGCAGCAAGCAAGTGGGCGAGAGACAGAGGAGGGGGGGGGGCATCAACAAGGCTCCTCTGTGTCTCCTTAAAGTCATCCTGCTTTTAGAACAAAACAATGTGTCCCACAACACTCTTTGGTCTCCACCATGTGCCTCTGGCTGCTAATAGAGGGCTGGTTTTATAGCATGAACGTGTGAATATACATGAATGTGAACACAAGCTTATTTGCATGTGTCTTTTAACAATGTCAGCTCTATTTGAATAAATGATTTGATGCAGCTAACTCCAAAAAAATAAATAAAAAAATGCCCCAGTCTCATGAAAAGACCAAAACAAACAATTTTATTGATCCTATTAATTATTAATCAAACTGATGTGGCTTCTTCCTCTAATCAAAAAGTGCCTTACAAAATAAAAGAATCACACACAAATATACAGCAATACAACATGTACACAAATATAAAATAGAATAAAAGCAGTAAGAACAATTACATATGTAAAGAGAAACAACCAAATTCCATTGAAAACATATACGTTTTAAGATTTGTCTTAAAAGTGTCAATAGTGGGGGAGGATTTATTTGAGAGTGGAAGGCTATTCCAGAGTTTTGGAGCAGCTACCGCAAAGGCCGATCTCCCTTACCCACCAGCCTTGATCGCGGGACAGTTAAAAGACAATGTTCGGAGGATCTAAGAGGTCGGGAGTTGGAGTAGGGGCCGAGGAGTTCAGCAAAGAACCTTAAAATAGAGCTTTATTATTGTCCAAAAATTAAAAACACATCCGTATGCTACACTGTTGCCCTGGGTGACATGCTCCTTTATTGCAGTTATCACAGTTTGCTGCTGCTCTCCCTGCCTCAGGCTTTCCATGTACTGTAGGCATGTGGAAGAGACCTCTGAAAAGCAGAGAGGCCCCAGTACAGAGCCATGCCGCCAAATATGATACTGAAATAAAGTTTTCTTTGATTCAAGTGTTCCTGACTGAACTGTATTTAAGAAATCTTAAACAAATGTACAAGAACTGGGTCTAAAACACCTTTCTAAAAAATAGTATATGGAATAATATGGGGAAAAAACACTTGTTAAATTCATAAACAAGCTTTAATTTTTATGGATATGTGTCAGGAAAAACATATACTTACATATATACACATGTATATACACAGAGAGCCATCATTGACAGAGTCATTATTTATTTTAGAGAAAACATTTGATCTCTCACTCTTGATTTGGACCTCAAGGTGTAAGATTCTGAAGAGTGAAAATATAGAAACTTTCTTTGTGGAGTAAAAAAAAAAAAAAAAAAAAAGATAAAAATAAAATATGAGATGAAAAAATAACAAACATGAAAAAGTCTTTGCTTAAACTGAGCAAAAAAGGTGTATTTTACATTTTTTATTTTGTGATATATTCTTTCCTGTTTCAGGCGGTTAAAATGTGTGTGTTGCCGTGTGTGTGTGTGTGTTTCTGTGTGGGGGCGAGTTTAGAGTCAGCTTTGTGTTTTCTCTGGCAGCTCAGCTGGGCCGGTGCAGCTGCATGGCAGCTACTTCTCTTCAGGGCTGCCAGTCAAAAACACCCCTATAAATGCTATTGTGCTCACCTGATTGATCTTTCACAGGCCCGGAGCAGGCCAGACAGCCCGACTTTGGAGGGCAATGGCGAGGAATGGTCGGTGTACAAACAAGCGAGCCAGTGTCTGCGGCGGAGGAGGTTGGGCCGCAGGTGGCTAGGAGGCACGCTTGGGTTGGCGCGCTAGCTCTCGTCAGATGCCAACAGTGACATTTCCTGACTATGGCTATACACAAGCAGGCATCCCAGCAACGGTGCAGCGTCCAGGGGGGAATGAAGAACAGGTCCTGGGCGGATTTTACAGCACACACAGGCAAAGGAGGAGGAGATGTATGGGAGCGCATGCATTAAACATGACACACTTTCTCATAAACACACTAATAAAGATCTCTTTCTGTGTCTTTTCTCCTCACACACACACCTCCACTGAAGCTCATCTGTTGCTGAGAGCCGGCGGGGCTCAACTGAGGCAAGCGAAGCCTGTCTGGGGTGCTGACTGAACATCACTGCCAGGAATTCCACAGGGGTGGTGCACGGGTGGGAAATCACTCGACGTGTCTCTGTGGTCAGGCAGGCAGTGACAGTCCCCTGCACCAGCCTCAGGAGCACAATGCCGGGAAGTGTAAATCAAAAACCTGGAACATCTCCGAACTAACAGCCAATCACGTCAACAGGAGTGAGTCAGAAATAAACTTTTAGCTTTCTTGTACGAGTTGAAATACAGTATGCTCAGTGTGAGAGGTGCTCTCTCGTAATTAAGGCACTGATGCGAGTCTGCACAGGGCAGCTCTCGAAGACCAACATGATATAGAGCTCTTTAACGCCCCAAACAATGGGATCTTTCCAGGGAGGTTACAAGTTCAAATACCCAGCTTGACCTGTTAAGGAAATGCCCCTTTTTAAATATTATACAACAAACATAGCTGTCTCTATTTTGTCTGGAGTTATTTTCAGGTGTGTATTGTTTGCTGAGGAAATATTCTGCTGGACGTAACTCACGCACTTTTGCACAAGCAGGACACGAGGCAGCCCTGGGGGGTCCAGATTTGGCAACGTGGCGTAGTAAGGATGTGAGATATATCAGGAAACGTACGTAGAGTTGATATTATTTTTGGTCACCCTGGAAGAGAAACTGGAAAAGGTTTGTCTCTGGGCACCGACACGCACGCAAGTTACAAGAGCATGTGAATAACACACACACACACAGACTGCCCTGTGTTTCACACGATGAGTGTTTGCATTAGGAATCATTTTTCAGTTGGCATGGCACGTGAGAGAGGCTGCTCTTCCTCGGAAGCCCGATCCACACTCCAAACAAACCAGGGCTGCCTGACGGCCTCCAGCCGGAGAGTAAGTCTTGTTTGTTTTAGCGCCCAGCGTTCATGATGAGAACTAATGTCACTCATCTACAGTGAATGTCCTGTTTTATTTAAGTGTTATTTCTTTATTTGAGATATAAAAATACTTGGAACAAAACACAATATCAGAGTGTAGGTTTTAACTTGTGTGTCATCGGGGTCTCTGATAGTGATGAACCCACAGATTGTAATCATGGTATCACCCCGACAAAGCTGGCAACTAGTTGGTGAACTTCGTGGAGCATTTAACAGCTGAAGAACCAGATGTTTCCCCAGGACTTGGTGGAGACCAAAAACAGAGCTAAAATAGAGTGAACACTTACTTTCATCAGGTGACTAGGAACACTCCACAAATGGTTATGTTGCTGGATTTGAAATTAGCACAGTCCTCACCAAAAACGGCCTTATAGATTTTCTATGTAAGCAGCTTCTTACATCCTATATCTACATTTATTGTTCGGAAGGCACCTCTAGTGATGGTAGACGTATGACAGGAGTGAAGGAGAAAGTCACTCTGCATAGGGAGAAGGTTGGGGCAGAGACCCCTGACAAACCGAGACAGCCCACTTAAGATGCATTTCCTGTATCACGAGGAGAGGTGGTTGGCTGTGGCCGTAACACTGTGTCACATGGGTTTTGCCACTGCCCCGCCCCTTCAGGAGAACATAAGAACAGATTATAACCAATACCTACGCCCTACGGTCAGCAAAGATTTTACAAGCCACATATCTTCCCAACATTCTGACACTAAAATGGTCTTTTTCACAATTTGGATCCTTAGTCGTGACGGACACACAAACTCCCTGGTTAATGAAGTCATGCAATGGGTGGTAGTCAATGTTACAACCCCATAGGCAGAATAATAATTGTGAAAGTCTATGTGCGGAGGTGGTCAGGGTGGTAGATGGCTCAAAAAACATAGGATTTTCATCCAAGAGACTGCTGCTTGAAACTAAAAGTCAACATGGTTTTCTTTTAACTTTACGTACTTACATCTTTTCCGTCATGGTACATTACAATACTGTATGTAACAAGCATAGTTAGTTAATCAAGAAAAATACCTTTTTCTAAACCTAACCAAGTAGTTTTGGAGCCTAAACCCAACCATGCCACCACTATGTTATTTCAATATAATATCTGCAACCACCTTATGATGGGGTGTTCAGAGGTCGTGGTCATTTCTCACATTTCTCTGAGATCACCTTGTCACAATGGATGGCAAGTACAGGACTTTCACCCAGGAGGCCACCGTTTGTGTCCTGCTTGTAACCAAAAGTCAATGTTGATTTACTTTAAATTACATAAATGTATCTACATAATGCACTTAACTTACTTACTGATGTGCTTATGTACCGCATTAAGCAATGTACTTGGGTATGTAATGTAAAATAAAATGACAGTTGCGTTCATTTTAACCCAAACTTTAATCTTTTCCTAAACCTAACCAAGCTGCAACTGTTTCGCAATGTTGAATAGTGCCTGTCGCTGGTACTCTCAAACAGTAAAATAGTTCAAGTTCAACGTAAGATGATAACATAAGTGTTGTGTTTACAGATTGTTTCCACTGCCCTCAAGAGGCCAAAAAAGTAAAAAAAAAAAAAAAAAAAAAGAAAAAGTTAAAATGTCAATTTTCAGTCTCAGTGTAGTTAATGTATGTATATTTAAGTGTTTTGTTGTGTTCTTAGTGAACTTTTTAAAGATTTAATGTGGCGATATTACACCTTTTTCAAATTAAACTACTTGTGTGTCAAGTCAATGCACCAGAAAGAAAGAACAAAGACATTTAAATAAACATATCAATGTTTTATTTGTGGGAAGGAATTTATATGTTGGCGCACACAAATCGAACCACTCCTTTGAAATGATCAAACTCATATGGTTTTAGTTTTGGCATTGCTTGGCAAAACAAAGCATTGGTTGTTATGGTAATCCATTACATTCCCAGTAGGGGTGAGGTGAACACACACCATGAACCGCTGGTTGGTGAAGTTGGGCAAGTTTATGAAAGAAACTGAAAGAACCAGCAATGCAGTGGCAGGTAAGCCCATAAACGGAGCCTGCTTAATGTTTTGATTAAAGATAAATCACATTACTCATATTATGGAAGCAGAGACGTTTGATCAACATGTTTGTTTGTGTACAGAGCTGGTTGTTCATCATGAAGAAGCAAAGACACAACTTCAGCAAAACCAACTGAAAGCAATTTATGTTTGAAATCAACCATCATTAATTGTATTGAAAATTCAGAAATAACCTCTGTTCACTCTTTCAGCATTCTTGACCTTCTCGTCCATGTTGGTTTAACTCAACTTTTAAGGACAAGAAGTACTTAAAGTGCTCAAACTACAAACACATTACATTTGCACATTTCATACGTAGCATATCAACATATCTAAAACAATGTAATGTATGAGCTGACTTTGTCCTCTTGAGGTAGAGGTGGAGGTGATGGTGGATGGCGTGTCAGTAAGGTGAGATGCCTTGCTAAATTGCAGACCACTGTTGGAGACAAAAAAAAAAAAATCGGTTGTGGTGGAGTCATTGCTGTGGTTCTATTCAACAAACTTGTCAATTTGTTTTTATTGGCTTTTTCACCTGCAAATGTGGGTGTTTTGTAGCGACAAATCCCTGTGTTTCCTTTGGCTTTTTAGACTCCAGACTGGAGTGTTTTGTACTGACCTGGCACTGTCTTTTCTTTGGCTTTCTGGGCTCCAAATATGAGTGTTTTGTAGCAACCAACCGGTGAGTATCTAGTGTTTTTTTAGGCACCAAACAGGTATTTTGTAGCCACCAGTCACTGTTTTCAGCATTTTTTTGAACTCCAAACATGAGAGTTTTGTAGCAACCTGTTGTGTTTTCATTTACTTTTAGGCACGAAATGGGTGTTTTGTAGCAACCTGCTGGTGTGTTTTCAGCGGCTTTTTAGGCTCCAAACATGCCTGTTTTGTAGTGAACTGTTGTGTTTCCAGCAGCTTTTTAGGCAGCCAAACATGGATGTATTGTAGCAGTCCATCATTGTGTTTCCATCAGCTTTGTAGGCTTCAAATGTGAGTTTTGTAGTGACCTGCCAATGTGTTTCCAGCGGCTTTCTAGGCTCCAAACATGCCTGTTTTGTAGCGACTTGTCGGTGTTTCCATCAGCTTTTTAGACACCGAATGTGGGTATTCATCCTGTCAGTGTAGATCCAGTCACTATTTTCGCTCCAAACATACAGGTTTTGTAGCGACCTGCTGGTGTGTTTCCAGCCGCTTTTTAGGCTCCAAACACGCCGGTTTTGTAGCGACTTGTCAGTGTGTTTCCATCAGCTTTTTAGACACCAAACATATGTGTTCTGTAGCGACCTGTCAGTGTGTTTCCAGACGCTTTTTTCGCTCCAAACATAGGTGTTTTGTAGCGACCTGCTGGTGTGTTTCCAGCAGGGTCCAAAACTAACACTCGCCACTCGCCAATTACAGGTAGATTTTGTCTCTGGCTGGTAAATTTTTAAGACCACTCGCCACTCTGGCGAGATATTTTTTTTACCAGCGAAAAATGCATTTTTTTGTTACTGTAGAACGGTGCTGGTATCGGCTGGTTTCCTGGCAGAGTAATGTGTATTTCAGGCAGAGACTATCTTTGGTCACGTAACGCCAGGGACACCACCCGTGGAAGCACTGTGAACAGCCTCGAAGCGAAGCCAGTTTCCTTTCAGTGCCCATGTTAACCGATTGTGTCATCCACACCGGCCGCGGAGCTGCCCTGCAGTGATCGTTTCAGCGTCTGGTCTGTTTTCTGCGCGAGCGGCGAGCGAATGTGTTAAGCTGGGCAGTTATCCATGATGGAAAAACAGCCCCAAATGTCACGGAGACAACAGCTGGGAGCAGAACCTCTTGTCGACCGGCGTGGAGAAATGCGCGTCTGATGTAAACGGGCTCGCGCGAGAATTTCGGTGCGCTGCAATCGCTGCCCAAA